>NC_090832.1:90170871-91436462 GCF_028021215.1 Eschrichtius robustus
TTGAGTTTTTTAGATGTTTCAAGACACACCGTACACCTCTCTAGAGTGGCTGTGGGCAATTTACATCCCGCCCATCAGCGTAGAAAGGCTCCCGTTTCTCCATGGCCTGTCCTGCATTTCTGGTTTTGACACTTTATTCAGCATGGCCCTTTTGACCGATGGGAAGCGAGACTTCTTGTAGCGCTGATTTGCCTTTGCAGGTTGCTTGGTTGGCCAAAAAGGGCGTATGCGTTTTTTCCTGAATATATTCAGGAAAAAACGCATACGCCCTTTTTGGCCAAGGGCATCATTGTCGAGGTTTTGCCGCTTTTCCTGTGCTTTAAAGGCAATTCGAATCTCCCTCCTGAAACCTGTTTCCTGCAATTCTGCCTTGCTTTCAAATCCTCTTCTTTGCCTTCCCTCAGTATATTTGTGGACGAGAGTTATCATTTATAACTCTGCAGGTTTGTGAATTGCAGTGACCCTGGGCTCCATTTTTCAACTCGCTTTCTTGGGAGCTGGCCGCAAAAGCGCAGGATTGCTTCAGGCCCTATTCTCCTTCCGGGCGGCAGGCTGAGCCTGTGGTTATTCTTCTTCCTGATGGGAAAATAGAGTGAGCTGTGCCTGTCCCAAGACCTAGAGCTACTCTCTCATTGGTTCCCCCTCTTCCCGTTCCTCCTCAGGACCAATTGCAACCTGTACGGAACAGGAGGTTAAAGGTGCTGATTCTCCAAGGAGGGAGATTGCTAGGAAAGCAGCTGAAATGGCGAACCCGAGCACAAGGAGATGAGAAATGAGGTGCGTTTTAGAAACCTTTCCCGATCACACGGTGTACCATCTTCTGGGTTTCTCATGCATGTTTTCGATGTAGGAAGGTGCCCTTGAACCTGGAGATTTGGGACCCATGGGATGTGTACCACGCAGTATTACTATAAAGGGTCTGCGTTTGCTCACCCAACCTCACCAAACCTCTCAGCCCCAAAAGTGTCCACCCTTATGTCTCAATCAGCTGTGGGTCCTAGATATGGACAATCAGGTGGCATCACAGCCCCTGAACGAATTTTGTAAGAATTTCTCTCTCTTTCACTGTCTTTGCTTCACGGATTTTAAAAAGTAATTGATTTTTATAATGGGGTTACCTGCTTTTCACTGCTGTGTTGATGACGCTTTACACCCACTTGAGTCCCTTACAGAGAGATATCAACACATAGGTTTTAAGATTCTTACTAGTCAGATATATTCTTGGGCGGTGTATAGGGGGTGTTGAGTCCCGTTCACTGAGCAAGGAGTAGGTCTTGTCTATCACATATTGGGTTAATGGAACGGTATCTGAGCTAATTTGAAACACTGGTTTTATGCATCACCCACCTCACCTTTCCCGTTAAGCAGCCATAGTGTGTTTTCTAAACGTGTGACTCTCTTCTGTTTTGTAATTCAGTTCAAGTGTAGCGGTTTTTACATTCCCTCTGTAAGTGATATCTTATGATAAGTGTCTTTTTCTGTGTGACTTATTTCACGTAGAATCGTCGTACCTAAATCCACTCATCATGCTGCTACGAGCCTTATGACGTAGATTTCATGGCTGAGTGATATTCCATTGTACATAAGGACCACAACTTCTTTATCCATTTTTCTTTTTCCTGGGATATTTAAGGTGTAACGAAGTGGAGGTTCTTGTCAACAGAGCAGCCCTAAACTTTGGGGTGCCTGTGTCTTGCTGATTTTTAGTTTTCCCAGTTTTTACGCCCATGAGTGGAAGTGCCCTATGCTCTCTAAGCTGAGTTTTTTAGATGTTTCAAGACACACCGTACACCTCTCCAGAGTGGCTGATGGCAATTTACATCCCGCCCATCAGCGTAGCAAGGCTCCCGTTTCTCCATGGCCTGTCCTGCATTTCTGGTTTTGACACTTTATTCAGCATGGCCCTTTTGACCGATGGGAAGCGAGACTTCTTTGTAGCGCTGATTTGCCTTTGCAGGTTGCTTGGTTGGCCAAAAAGGGCGTATGCATTTTTTCCTGAATATATTCAGGAAAAAACGCATACGCCCTTTTTGGCCAAGGGCATCATTGTCGAGGTTTTGCCGCTTTTCCTGTGCTTTAAAGGCGATTCGAATCTCCCTCCTGAAACCTGTTTCCTGCAATTCTGCCTTGCTTTCAAATCCTCTTCATTGCCTTTCCTCAGTATATTTGTGGACGAGAGTTATCATTTATAACTCTGCAGGTTTGTGAATTGCAGTGCCCCTGAGCTCCATTTTTCAACTCGCTTTCTTGGGAGCTGGCCGCAAAAGCGCAGGATTGCTTCAGGCCCTATTCTCCTTCCGGGCGGCAGGCTGAGCCTGTGGTTAATTCTTCTTCCTGTTGGGAAAATAGAGTGACCTGTGCCTGTCCCAAGACCTAGAGCTACTCTCTCATTGGTTCCCCCTCTTCCCGTTCCTCCTCAGGACAAATTGCAACCTGTACGGAACAGGAGGTTAAAGGTGCTGATTCTCCAAGGAGGGAGATTGCTAGGAAAGCGGCTGGAATGGCGAACCCGAGCACAAGGAGATGAGAAATGAGGTGCGTTTTAGAAACCTTTCCCGATCACACGGTGTACCATCTTCTGGGTTTCTCATGCATGTTTTCGATGTAGGAAGGTGCCCTTGAACCTGGAGATTTGGGACCCATGGGATGGGTACCACGCAGTATTACTTTAAAGGGTCTGCGTTTGCTCACCCAACCTCACCAAACCTCTCAGCCCCAGGAGTGTCCACCCTTATGTCTCAATCAGCTGTGGGTCTAGATATGGTCGATCCAGGTGGCATCACAGCCCCTGAACGAATTTTGTAAGAATTTCTCTCTCTTTCACTGTCTTTGCTTCACGGGTTTTTAAAAGTAATTGATTTTTATAATGGGGTTTAGCTGCTTTTCACTGCTGGGTTTATGCCGCTTTACACCCACTTGACTCCCTTACAGAGAGATATCAACACATAGGTTTTAAGATTCTTACTAGTCAGATATATTCTTGGGCGGTGAATAGGGGGTGTTGAGTCCCGTCCACTGAGCAAGGAGTAGGTCTTGTCTATTACATATTGGGTTTATGGAACGGTATCTGAGCTAATTTGAAACCCTTGTTTTATGCATCACCCCACCTCACCTTTCCCGTTAAACAGCCATAGTGTGTTTTCTAAACGTGTGACTGTCTTCTGTTTTGTAATTCAATTCAAGTGTAGCGGTTTTTACATTCCCTCTATAAGTGATATCTTATGATAAGTGTCTTTTTCTGTGTGACTTATTTCACGTAGAATCGTCGTACCAAATCCACTCATCATGCTGCTACGAGCCTTATGACGTAGATTTCATGGCTGAGTGATATTCCATTGTACATAAGGACCACAACTTCTTTATCCATTTTTCTCTTTCCTGGGATATTTAAGGTGTAACGAAGTGGAGGTTCTTGTCAACAGAGCAGCCCTAAACTTTGGGGTGCCTGTGTCTTGCTGATTTTTAGTTTTCCCAATTTATACGCCCATGAGTGGAAGTGCCCTATGCTCTCTAAGCTTGAGTTTTTTAGATGTTTTAAGACACACCGTACACCTCTCTAGAGTGGCTGTGGGCAATTTACATCCCGCCCATCAGCGTAGAAAGGCTCCGTTTCTCCATGGCCTGTCCTGCATTTCTGGTTTTGACACTTTATTCAGCATGGCCCTTTTGACCGATGGGAAGCGAGACTTCTTTGTAGCGCTGATTTGCCTTTGCAGGTTGCTTGGTTGGCCAAAAAGGGCGTATGCGTTTTTTCCTGAATATATTCAGGAAAAAACGCATACGCCCTTTTTGGCCAAGGGCATCATTGTCGAGGTTTTGCCGCTTTTCCTGTGCTTTAAAGGCAATTCGAATCTCCCTCCTGAAACCTGTTTTCCTGCAATTCTGCCTTGCTTTCAAATCCTCTTCGTTGCCTTCCCTCAGTATATTTGTGGACGAGAGTTATCATTTATAACTCTGCAGGTTTGTGAATTGCAGTGCCCCTGGGCTCCATTTTTCAACTCGCTTTCTTGGGAGCTGGCCGCAAAAGCGCAGGATTGCTTCAGGCCCTATTCTCCTTCCGGGCGGCAGGCTGAGCCTGTGGTTAATTCTTCTTCCTGATGGAAAATAGAGTGAGCTGTGCCTGTCCCAAGACCTAGAGCTACTCTCTCATTGGTTCCCCCTCTTCCCGTTCCTCCTCAGGACAAATTGCAACCTGTACGGAACAGGAGGTTAAAGGTGCTGATTCTCCAAGGAGGGAGATTGCTAGGAAAGCGGCTGGAATGGCGAACCCGAGCACAAGGAGATGAGAAATGAGGTGCGTTTTAGAAACCTTTCCCGATCACACGGTGTACCATCTTCTGGGTTTCTCATGCATGTTTTCGATGTAGGAAGGTGCCCTTGAACCTGGAGATTTGGGACCCATGGGATGTGTACCACGCAGTATTACTATAAAGGGTCTGCGTTTGCTCACCCAACCTCACCAAACCTCTCAGCCCCAAAAGTGTCCACCCTTATGTCTCAATCAGCTGTGGGTCTAGATATGGACAATCCAGGTGGCATCACAGCCCCTGAACGAATTTTGTAAGAATTTCTCTCTCTTTCACTGTCTTTGCTTCACGGGTTTTAAAAAGTAATTGATTTTTATAATGGGGGTTTAGCTGCTTTTCACTGCTGTGTTGATGACGCTTTACACCCACTTGAGTCCCTTACAGAGAGATATCAACACATAGGTTTTAAGATTCTTACTAGTCAGATATATTCTTGGGCGGTGTATAGGGGGTGTTGAGTCCCGTTCACTGAGCAAGGAGTAGGTCTTGTCTATCACATATTGGGTTAATGGAACGGTATCTGAGCTAATTTGAAACACTGGTTTTATGCATCACCCCACCTCACCTTTCCCGTTAAGCAGCCATAGTGTGTTTTCTAAACGTGTGACTCTCTTCTGTTTTGTAATTCAGTTCAAGTGTAGCGGTTTTTACATCTCCTCTGTAAGTGATATCTTATGATAAGTGTCTTTTTCTGTGTGACTTATTTCACGTAGAATCGTCGTACCTAAATCCACTCATCATGCTGCTACGAGCCTTATGACGTAGATTTCATGGCTGAGTGATATTCCATTGTACATAAGGACCACAACTTCTTTATCCATTTTCTTTTTCCTGGGATATTTAAGGTGTAACGAAGTGGAGGTTCTTGTCAACAGAGCAGCCCTAAACTTTGGGGTGCCTGTGTCTTGCTGATTTTTAGTTTTCCCAGTTTTTACGCCCATGAGTGGAAGTGCCCTATGCTCTCTAAGCTGAGTTTTTTAGATGTTTCAAGACACACCGTACACCTCTCCAGAGTGGCTGATGGCAATTTACATCCCGCCCATCAGCGTAGCAAGGCTCCCGTTTCTCATGGCCTGTCCTGCATTTCTGGTTTTGACACTTTATTCAGCATGGCCCTTTTGACCGATGGGAAGCGAGACTTCTTTGTAGCGCTGATTTGCCTTTGCAGGTTGCTTGGTTGGCCAAAAAGGGCGTATGCATTTTTTCCTGAATATATTCAGGAAAAAACGCATACGCCCTTTTTGGCCAAGGGCATCATTGTCGAGGTTTTGCCGCTTTTCCTGTGCTTTAAAGGCGATTCGAATCTCCCTCCTGAAACCTGTTTCCTGCAATTCTGCCTTGCTTTCAAATCCTCTTCATTGCCTTTCCTCAGTATATTTGTGGACGAGAGTTATCATTTATAACTCTGCAGGTTTGTGAATTGCAGTGCCCCTGAGCTCCATTTTTCAACTCGCTTTCTTGGGAGCTGGCCGCAAAAGCGCAGGATTGCTTCAGGCCCTATTCTCCTTCCGGGCGGCAGGCTGAGCCTGTGGTTAATTCTTCTTCCTGTTGGGAAAATAGAGTGACCTGTGCCTGTCCCAAGACCTAGAGCTACTCTCTCATTGTTTCCCCCTCTTCCCGTTCCTCCTCAGGACAAATTGCAACCTGTACGGAACAGGAGGTTAAAGGTGCTGATTCTCCAAGGAGGGAGATTGCTAGGAAAGCGGCTGGAATGGCGAACCCGAGCACAAGGAGATGAGAAATGAGGGTGCGTTTTAGAAACCTTTCCCGATCACACGGTGTGTACCATCTTCTGGGTTTCTCATGCATGTTTTCGATGTAGGAAGGTGCCCTTGAACCTGGAGATTTGGGACCCATGGGATGGGTACCACGCAGTATTACTTTAAAGGGTCTGCGTTTGCTCACCCAACCTCACCGAAACCTCTCAGCCCCAGGAGTGTCTACCCTTATGTCTCAATCAGCTGTGGGTCTAGATATGGTCGATCCAGGTGGCATCACAGCCCCTGAACGAATTTTGTAAGAATTTCTCTCTCTTTCACTGTCTTTGCTTCACGGGTTTTTAAAAGTAATTGATTTTTATAATGGGGGTTTAGCTGCTTTTCACTGCTGTGTTTATGCCGCTTTAAACCCACTTGACTCCCTTACAGAGAGATATCAACACATAGGTTTTAAGATTCTTACTAGTCAGATATATTCTTGGGCGGTGAATAGGGGGTGTTGAGTCCCGTTCACTGAGCAAGGAGTAGGTCTTGTCTATTACATATTGGGTTTATGGAACGGTATCTGAGCTAATTTGAAACCCTTGTTTTATGCATCACCCCACCTCACCTTTCCCGTTAAGCAGCCATAGTGTGTTTTCTAAACGTGTGACTCTCTTCTGTTTTGTAATTCAGTTCAAGTGTAGCGGTTTTTACATTCCCTCTATAAGTGATATCTTATGATAAGTGTCTTTTTCTGTGTGACTTATTTCACGTAGAATCGTCGTACCTAAATCCACTCATCATGCTGCTACGAGCCTTATGACGTAGATTTCATGGCTGAGTGATATTCCATTGTACATAAGGACCACAACTTCTTTATCCATTTTTCTTTTTCTGGGATATTTAAGGTGTAACGAAGTGGAGGTTCTTGTCAACAGAGCAGCCCTAAACTTTGGGGTGCCTGTGTCTTGCTGATTTTTAGTTTTCCCAGTTTATACGCCCATGAGTGGAAGTGCCCTATGCTCTCTAAGCTGAGTTTTTTAGATGTTTCAAGACACACCGTACACCTCTCTAGAGTGGCTGTGGGCAATTTACATCCCGCCCATCAGCGTAGAAAGGCTCCCGTTTCTCCATGGCCTGTCCTGCATTTCTGGTTTTGACACTTTATTCAGCATGGCCCTTTTGACCGATGGAAGCGAGACTTCTTTGTAGCGCTGATTTGCCTTTGCAGGTTGCTTGGTTGGCCAAAAAGGGCGTATGCGTTTTTTCCTGAATATATTCAGGAAAAAACGCATACGCCCTTTTTGGCCAAGGGGCATCATTGTCGAGGTTTTGCCGCTTTTCCTGTGCTTTAAAGGCAATTCGAATCTCCCTCCTGAAACCTGTTTCCTGCAATTCTGCCTTGCTTTCAAATCCTCTTCTTTGCCTTCCCTCAGTATATTTGTGGACGAGAGTTATCATTTATAACTCTGCAGGTTTGTGAATTGCAGTGACCCTGGGCTCCATTTTTCAACTCGCTTTCTTGGGAGCTGGCCGCAAAAGCGCAGGATTGCTTCAGGCCCTATTCTCCTTCCGGGCGGCAGGCTGAGCCTGTGGTTAATTCTTCTTCCTGATGGGAAAATAGAGTGAGCTGTGCCTGTCCCAAGACCTAGAGCTACTCTCTCATTGGTTCCCCCTCTTCCGTTCCTCCTCAGGACCAATTGCAACCTGTACGGAACAGGAGGTTAAAGGTGCTGATTCTCCAAGGAGGGAGATTGCTAGGAAAGCAGCTGAAATGGCGAACCCGAGCACAAGGAGATGAGAAATGAGGTGCGTTTTAGAAACCTTTCCCGATCACACGGTGTACCATCTTCTGGGTTTCTCATGCATGTTTTCGATGTAGGAAGGTGCCCTTGAACCTGGAGATTTGGGACCCATGGGATGTGTACCACGCAGTATTACTATAAAGGGTCTGCGTTTGCTCACCCAACCTCACCAAACCTCTCAGCCCCAAAAGTGTCCACCCTTATGTCTCAATCAGCTGTGGGTCTAGATATGGACAATCCAGGTGGCATCACAGCCCCTGAACGAATTTTGTAAGAATTTCTCTCTCTTTCACTGTCTTTGCTTCACGGATTTTAAAAAGTAATTGATTTTTATAATGGGGTTACCTGCTTTTCACTGCTGTGTTGATGACGCTTTACACCCACTTGAGTCCCTTACAGAGAGATATCAACACATAGGTTTTAAGATTCTTACTAGTCAGATATATTCTTGGGCGGTGTATAGGGGGTGTTGAGTCCCGTTCACTGAGCAAGGAGTAGGTCTTGTCTATCACATATTGGGTTAATGGAACGGTATCTGAGATAATTTGAAACACTGGTTTTATGCATCACCCCACCTCACCTTTCCCGTTAAGCAGCCATAGTGTGTTTTCTAAACGTGTGACTCTCTTCTGTTTTGTAATTCAGTTCAAGTGTAGCGGTTTTTACATTCCCTCTGTAAGTGATATCTTATGATAAGTGTCTTTTTCTGTGTGACTTATTTCACGTAGAATCGTCGTACCTAAATCCACTCATCATGCTGCTACGAGCCTTATGACGTAGATTTCATGGCTGAGTGATATTCCATTGTACATAAGGACCACCACTTCTTTATCCATTTTTCTCTTTCCTGGGATATTTAAGGTGTAACGAAGTGGAGGTTCTTGTCAACAGAGCAGCCCTAAACTTTGGGGTGCCTGTGTCTTGCTGATTTTTAGTTTTCCCAATTTATACGCCCATGAGTGGAAGTGCCCTATGCTCTCTAAGCTGAGTTTTTTAGATGTTTCAAGACACACCGTACACCTCTCCAGAGTGGCTGTGGGCAATTTACATCCCGCCCATCAGCGTAGCAAGGCTCCCGTTTCTCCATGGCCTGTCCTGCATTTCTGGTTTTGACACTTTATTCAGCATGGCCCTTTTGACCAATGGGAAGCGAGTCTTCTTTTGTAGCGCTGATTTGCCTTTCCAGGTTGCTTGCTTGGCCAAAAAGGGCGTATGCGTTTTTCCTGAATATATTCAGGAAAAAACGCATACGCCCTTTTTGGCCAAGGGCATCATTGTCGAGGTTTTGCCGCTTTTCCTGTGCTTTAAAGGCAATTCGAATCTCCCTCCTGAAATCTGTTTCCTGCAATTCTACCTTGCTTTCAATTCCTCTTCGTTGCCTTCCCTCAGTATATTTGTGGACGAGAGTTATCATTTATAACTCTGCAGGTTTGTGAATTGCAGTGCCCCTGGGCTCCATTTTTCAACTCGCTTTCTTGGGAGCTGGCCGCAAAAGCGCAGGATTGCTTCAGGCCCTATTCTCCTTCCGGGCGGCAGGCTGAGCCTGTGGTTAATTCTTCTTCCTGATGGGAAAATAGAGTAAGCTGTGCCTGTCCCAAGACCTAGAGCTACTCTCTCATTGGTTCCCCCTCTTCCCGTTCCTCCTCAGGACAAATTGCAACCTGTACGGAACAGGAGGTTAAAGGTGCTGATTCTCCAAGGAGGGAGATTTCTAGGAAAGCGGCTGGAATGGCGAACCCGAGCACAAGGAGATGAGAAATGAGGTGCGTTTTAGAAACCTTTCCCGATCACACGGTGTACCATCTTCTGGGTTTCTCATGCATGTTTTCGATGTAGGAAGGTGCCCTTGAACCTGGAGATTTGGGACCCATGGGATGGGTACCACGCAGTATTACTTTAAAGGGTCTGCGTTTGCTCACCCAACCTCACCAAACCTCTCAGCCCCAGGAGTGTCCACCCTTATGTCTCAATCAGCAGTGGGTCTAGATATGGTCAACCCAGGTGGGATCACAGCCCCTGAACGAATTTTGTAAGAATTTCTCTCTCTTTCACTGTCTTTGCTTCACGGGTTTTTAAAAGTAATTGATTTTTATAATGGGGTTTAGCTGCTTTTCACTGCTGTGTTTATGCCGCTTTACACCCACTTGAGTCCCTTACTGAGAGATATCAACACATAGGTTTTAAGATTCTTACTAGTCAGATATATTCTTGGGTGGTGAATAGGGGGTGCTGAATCCCGTTCACTGAGCAAGGAGTAGGTCTTGTCTATTATATATTGGGTTTATGGAACGGTATCTGAGCTAATTTGAAACCCTTGTTTTATGCATCACCCCACCTCACCTTTCCCGTTAAGCAGCCATAGTGTGTTTTCTAAACGTGTGACTCTCTTCTGTTTTGTAATTCATTCAAGTGTAGCGGTTTCTACATTCCCTCTATATGTGATATCTTATGATAAGTGTCTTTTTCTGTGTGACTTATTTCATGTAGAATCGTCGTACCTAAATCCACTCATCATGCTGCTATGAGCCTTATGACGTAGATTTCATGGCTGAGTGATATTCCATTGTACATAAGGACCACAACTTCTTTATCCATTTTTCTCTTTCCTGGGATATTTAAGGTGTAACGAAGTGGAGGTTCTTGTCAACAGAGCAGCCCTAAACTTTGGGGTGCCTGTGTCTTGCTGATTTTTAGTTTTCCCAATTTATACGCCCATGAGTGGAAGTGCTCTATGCTCTCTTAGCTGAGTTTTTTAGATGTTTCAAGACACACCGTACACCTCTCCAGAGTGGCTGTTGGCAATTTACATCCCGCCCAACAGCGTAGCAAGGCTCCCGTTTCTCCATGGCCTGTCCTGCATTTCTGGTTTTGACACTTTATTCAGCATGGCCCTTTTGACCGATGGGAAGCGAGACTTCTTTGTAGCGCTGATTTGCCTTTGCAGGTTGCTTGGTTGGCCAAAAAGGGCGTATGCGTTTTTTCCTGAATATATTCAGGAAAAAACGCATACGCCCTTTTTGGCCAAGGGCATCATTGTCGAGGTTTTGCCGCTTTTCCTGTGCTTTAAAGGCGATTCGAATCTCCCTCCTGAAACCTGTTTCCTGCAATTCTGCCTTGTTTTCAAATCCTCTTCGTTGCCTTCCCTAAGTATATTTGTGGACGAGAGTTATCATTTATAACTCTGCAGGTTTGTGAATTGCAGTGCCCCTGAGCTCCATTTTTCAACTCGCTTTCTTGGGAGCTGGCCGCAAAAGCGCAGGATTGCTTCAGGCCCTATTCTCCTTCCGGGCGGCAGGCTGAGCCTGTGGTTAATTCTTCTTCCTGTTGGGAAAATAGAGTGACCTGTGCCTGTCCCAAGACCTAGAGCTAGTCTCTCATTGGTTCCCCCTCTTCCCGTTCCTCCTCAGGACAAATTGCAACCTGTACGGAACAGGAGGTTAAAGGTGCTGATTCTCCAAGGAGGGAGATTGCTAGGAAAGCGGCTGGAATGGCGAACCCGAGCACAAGGAGATGAGAAATGAGGTGCTTTTTAGAAACCTTTCCCGATCACACGGTGTACCATCTTCTGGGTTTCTCATGCATGTTTTCGATGTAGGAAGGTGCCCTTGAACCTGGAGATTTGGGACCCATGGGATGGGTACCACGCAGTATTACTTTAAAGGGTCTGCGTTTGCTCACCCAACCTCACCAAACCTCTCAGCCCCAGGAGTGTCTACCCTTATGTCTCAATCAGCTGTGGGTCTAGATATGGTCGATCCAGGTGGCATCACAGCCCCTGAACGAATTTTGTAAGAATTTCTCTCTCTTTCACTGTCTTTGCTTCACGGGTTTTTAAAAGTAATTGATTTTTATAATGGGGTTTAGCTGCTTTTCACTGCTGTGTTTATGCCGCTTTACACCCACTTGACTCCCTTACAGAGAGATATCAACACATAGGTTTTAAGATTCTTACTAGTCAGATATATTCTTGGGCGGTGAATAGGGGGTGTTGAGTCCCGTTCACTGAGCAAGGAGTAGGTGCTGTCTATCACATATTGGGTTAATGGAACGGTATCTGAGCTAATTTGAAACACTGGTTTTATGCATCACCCCACCTCACCTTTCCCGTTAAGCAGCCATAGTGTGTTTTCTAAACGTGTGACTCTCTTCTGTTTTGTAATTCAGTTCAAGTGTAGCGGTTTTTGCATTCCCTCTATAAGTGATATCTTATGATAAGTGTCTTTTTATGTGTGACTTATTTCACGTAGAATCGTCGTACCTAAATCCACTCATCATGCTGCTACGAGCCTTATGACGTAGATTTCATGGCTGAGTGATATTCCATTGTACATAAGGACCACAACTTCTTTATCCATTTTTCTTTTTCTGGGATATTTAAGGTGTAACGAAGTGGAGGTTCTTGTCAACAGAGCAGCCCTAAACTTTGGGGTGCCTGTGTCTTGCTGATTTTTAGTTTTCCCAGTTTATACGCCCATGAGTGGAAGTGCCCTATGCCCTCTAAGCTGAGTTTTTTAGATGTTTCAAGACACACCGTACACCTCTCCAGAGTGGCTGTTGGCAATTTACATCCCGCCCATCAGCGTAGCAAGGCTCCCGTTTCTCCATGGCCTGTCCTGCATTTCTGGTTTTGACACTTTATTCAGCATGGCCCTTTTGACCGATGGGAAGCGAGACTTCTTTGTAGCGCTGATTTGCCTTTGCAGGTTGCTTGGTTGGCCAAAAAGGGCGTATGCGTTTTTTCCTTAATATATTCAGGAAAAAACGCATACGCCCTTTTTGGCCAAGGGCATCATTGTCGAGGTTTTGCCGCTTTTCCTGTGCTTTAAAGGCGATTCGAATCTCCCTCCTGAAACCTGTTTCCTGCAATTCTGCCTTGTTTTCAAATCCTCTTCGTTGCCTTCCCTAAGTATATTTGTGGACGAGAGTTATCATTTATAACTCTGCAGGTTTGTGAATTGCAGTGCCCCTGAGCTTCATTTTTCAACTCGCTTTCTTGGGAGCTGGCCGCAAAAGCGCAGGATTGCTTCAGGCCCTATTCTCCTTCCAGGCGGCAGGCTGAGCCTGTGGTTAATTCTTCTTCTGACGGGAAAATAGAGTGAGCTGTGCCTGTCCCAAGACATAGAGCTAGTCTCTCATTGGTTCCCCCTCTTCCCGTTCCTCCTCAGGACAAATTGCAACCTGTACGGAACAGGAGGTTAAAGGTGCTGATTCTCCAAGGAGGGAGATTGCTAGGAAAGCGGCTGGAATGGCGAACCCGAGCACAAGGAGATGAGAAATGAGGTGCGTTTTAGAAACCTTTCCCGATCACACGGTGTACCATCTTCTGGGTTTCTCATGCATGTTTTCGATGTAGGAAGGTGCCCTTGAACCTGGAGATTTGGGACCCATGGGATGGGTACCACGCAGTATTACTTTAAAGGGTCTGCGTTTGCTCACCCAACCTCACCAAACCTCTCAGCCCCAGGAGTGTCCACCCTTATGTCTCAATCAGCTGTGGGTCTAGATATGGTCGATCCAGGTGGCATCACAGCCCCTGAACGAATTTTGTAAGAATTTCTCTCTCTTTCACTGTCTTTGCTTCACGGGTTTTTAAAAGTAATTGATTTTTATAATGGGGTTTAGCTGCTTTTCACTGCTGGGTTTATGCCGCTTTACACCCACTTGACTCCCTTACAGAGAGATATCAACACATAGGTTTTAAGATTCTTACTTGTCAGATATATTCTTGGGCGGTGAATAGGGGGTGTTGAGTCCCGTCCACTGAGCAAGGAGTAGGTCTTGTCTATTACATATTGGGTTTATGGAACGGTATCTGAGCTAATTTGAAACCCTTGTTTTATGCATCACCCCACCTCACCTTTCCCGTTAAGCAGCCATAGTGTGTTTTCTAAACGTGTGACTGTCTTCTGTTTTGTAATTCAATTCAAGTGTAGCGGTTTTTACATTCCCTCTATAAGTGATATCTTATGATAAGTGTCTTTTTCTGTGTGACTTATTTCACGTAGAATCGTCGTAGCAAATCCACTCATCATGCTGCTACGAGCCTTATAACGTAGATTTCATGGCTGAGTGATATTCCATTGTACATAAGGACCACAACTTCTTTATCCATTTTTCTCTTTCCTGGGATATTTAAGGTGTAACGAAGTGGAGGTTCTTGTCAACAGAGCAGCCCTAAACTTTGGGGTGCCTGTGTCTTGCTGATTTTTAGTTTTCCCAATTTATACGCCCATGAGTGGAAGTGCCCTATGCTCTCTAAGCTGAGTTTTTTAGATGTTTTAAGACACACCGTACACCTCTCTAGAGTGGCTGTGGGCAATTTACATCCCGCCCATCAGCGTAGAAAGGCTCCCGTTTCTCCATGGCCTGTCCTGCATTTCTGGTTTTGACACTTTATTCAGCATGGCCCTTTTGACCGATGGGAAGCGAGACTTCTTTGTAGCGCTGATTTGCCTTTGCAGGTTGCTTGGTTGGCCAAAAAGGGCGTATGCGTTTTTTCCTGAATATATTCAGGAAAAAACGCATACGCCCTTTTTGGCCAAGGGCATCATTGTCGAGGTTTTGCCGCTTTTCCTGTGCTTTAAAGGCAATTCGAATCTCCCTCCTGAAACCTGTTTCCTGCAATTCTGCCTTGCTTTCAAATCCTCTTCGTTGCCTTCCCTCAGTATATTTGTGGACGAGAGTTATCATTTATAACTCTGCAGGTTTGTGAATTGCAGTGCCCCTGGGCTCCATTTTTCAACTCGCTTTCTTGGGAGCTGGCCGCAAAAGCGCAGGATTGCTTCAGGCCCTATTCTCCTTCCGGGCGGCAGGCTGAGCCTGTGGTTAATTCTTCTTCCTGATGGGAAAATAGAGTGAGCTGTGCCTGTCCCAAGACCTAGAGCTACTCTCTCATTGGTTCCCCCTCTTCCCGTTCCTCCTCAGGACAAATTGCAACCTGTACGGAACAGGAGGTTAAAGGTGCTGATTCTCCAAGGAGGGAGATTGCTAGGAAAGCGGCTGGAATGGCGAACCCGAGCACAAGGAGATGAGAAATGAGGTGCGTTTTAGAAACCTTTCCCGATCACACGGTGTACCATCTTCTGGGTTTCTCATGCATGTTTTCGATGTAGGAAGGTGCCCTTGAACCTGGAGATTTGGGACCCATGGGATGTGTACCACGCAGTATTACTATAAAGGGTCTGCGTTTGCTCACCCAACCTCACCAAACCTCTCAGCCCCAAAAGTGTCCACCCTTATGTCTCAATCAGCTGTGGGTCTAGATATGGACAATCCAGGTGGCATCACAGCCCCTGAACGAATTTTGTAAGAATTTCTCTCTCTTTCACTGTCTTTGCTTCACGGGTTTTAAAAAGTAATTGATTTTTATAATGGGGTTTAGCTGCTTTTCACTGCTGTGTTGATGACGCTTTACACCCACTTGAGTCCCTTACAGAGAGATATCAACACATAGGTTTTAAGATTCTTACTAGTCAGATATATTCTTGGGCGGTGTATAGGGGGTGTTGAGTCCCGTTCACTGAGCAAGGAGTAGGTTTTGTCTATCACATATTGGGTTAATGGAACGGTATCTGAGCTAATTTGAAACACTGGTTTTATGCATCACCCCACCTCACCTTTCCCGTTAAGCAGCCATAGTGTGTTTTCTAAACGTGTGACTCTCTTCTGTTTTGTAATTCAGTTCAAGTGTAGCGGTTTTTACATTCCCTCTGTAAGTGATATCTTATGATAAGTGTCTTTTTCTGTGTGACTTATTTCACGTAGAATCGTCGTACCTAAATCCACTCATCATGCTGCTACGAGCCTTATGACGTAGATTTCATGGCTGAGTGATATTCCATTGTACATAAGGACCACAACTTCTTTATCCATTTTTCTTTTTCCTGGGATATTTAAGGTGTAACGAAGTGGAGGTTCTTGTCAACAGAGCAGCCCTAAACTTTGGGGTGCCTGTGTCTTGCTGATTTTTAGTTTTCCCAGTTTTTACGCCCATGAGTGGAAGTGCCCTATGCTCTCTAAGCTGAGTTTTTTAGATGTTTCAAGACACACCGTACACCTCTCCAGATTGGCTGATGGCAATTTACATCCCGCCCATCAGCGTAGCAAGGCTCCCGTTTCTCCATGGCCTGTCCTGCATTTCTGGTTTTGACACTTTATTCAGCATGGCCCTTTTGACCGATGGGAAGCGAGACTTCTTTGTAGCGCTGATTTGCCTTTGCAGGTTGCTTGGTTGGCAAAAAAGGGCGTATGCATTTTTTCCTGAATATATTCAGGAAAAAACGCATACGCCCTTTTTGGCCAAGGGCATCATTGTCGAGGTTTTGCCGCTTTTCCTGTGCTTTAAAGGCAATTCGAATCTCCCTCCTGAAACCTGTTTCCTGCAATTCTGCCTTGCTTTCAAATCCTCTTCGTTGCCTTCCCTCAGTATATTTGTGGACGAGAGTTATCATTTATAACTCTGCAGGTTTGTGAATTGCAGTGCCCCTGAGCTCCATTTTTCAACTCGCTTTCTTGGGAGCTGGCCGCAAAAGCGCAGGATTGCTTCAGGCCCTATTCTCCTTCCGGGCGGCAGGCTGAGCCTGTGGTTAATTCTTCTTCCTGTTGGGAAAATAGAGTGACCTGTGCCTGTCCCAAGACCTAGAGCTAGTCTCTCATTGGTTCCCCCTCTTCCCGTTCCTCCTCAGGACAAATTGCAACCTGTACGGAACAGGAGGTTAAAGGTGCTGATTCTCCAAGGAGGGAGATTGCTAGGAAAGCGGCTGGAATGGCGAACCCGAGCACAAGGAGATGAGAAATGAGGTGCATTTTAGAAACCTTTGCCGATCACACGGTGTACCATCTTCTGGGTTTCTCATGCATGTTTTCGATGTAGGAAGGTGCCCTTGAACCTGGAGATTTGGGACCCATGGGATGGGTACCACGCAGTATTACTTTAAAGGGTCTGCGTTTGCTCACCCAACCTCACCAAACCTCTCAGCCCCAGGCGTGTCTACCCTTATGTCTCAATCAGCTGTGGGTCTAGATATGGTCGATCCAGGTGGCATCACAGCCCCTGAACGAATTTTGTAAGAATTTCTCTCTCTTTCACTGTCTTTGCTTCACGGGTTTTAAAAAGTAATTGATTTTTATAATGGGGTTTAGCTGCTTTTCACTGCTGTGTTGATGACGCTTTACACCCACTTGAGTCCCTTACAGAGAGATATCAACACATAGGTTTTAAGATTCTTACTAGTCAGATATATTCTTGGGCGGTGAATAGGGGGTGTTGAGTCCCGTTCACTGAGCAAGGAGTAGGTCCTGTCTATCACATATTGGGTTAATGGAACGGTATCTGAGCTAATTTGAAACACTGGTTTTATGCATCACCCCACCTCACCTTTCCCGTTAAGCAGCCATAGTGTGTTTTCTAAACGTGTGACTCTCTTCTGTTTTGTAATTCAGTTCAAGTGTAGCGGTTTTTACATTCCCTCTATAAGTGATATCTTATGATAAGTGTCTTTTTATGTGTGACTTATTTCACGTAGAATCGTCGTACCTAAATCCACTCATCATGCTGCTACGAGCCTTATGACGTAGATTTCATGGCTGAGTGATATTCCATTGTACATAAGGACCACAACTTCTTTATCCATTTTTCTTTTTCTGGGATATTTAAGGTGTAACGAAGTGGAGGTTCTTGTCAACAGAGCAGCCCTTAACTTTGGGGTGCCTGTGTCTTGCTGATTTTTAGTTTTCCCAGTTTATACGCCCATGAGTGGAAGTGCCCTATGCTCTCTAAGCTGAGTTTTTTAGATGTTTCAAGACACACCGTACACCTCTCCAGAGTGGCTGTTGGCAATTTACATCCCGCCCATCAGCGTAGCAAGGCTCCGGTTTCTCCATGGCCTGTCCTGCATTTCTGGTTTTGACACTTTATTCAGCATGGCCCTTTTGACCGATGGGAAGCGAGACTTCTTTGTAGCGCTGATTTGCCTTTGCAGGTTGCTTGGTTGGCCAAAAAGGGCGTATGCGTTTTTTCCTGAATATATTCAGGAAAAAACGCATACGCCCTTTTTGGCCAAGGGCATCATTGTCGAGGTTTTGCCGCTTTTCCTGTGCTTTAAAGGCGATTCGAATCTCCCTCCTGAAACCTGTTTCCTGCAATTCTGCCTTGTTTTCAAATCCTCTTCGTTGCCTTCCCTAAGTATATTTGTGGACGAGAGTTATCATTTATAACTCTGCAGGTTTGTGAATTGCAGTGCCCCTGAGCTTCATTTTTCAACTCGCTTTCTTGGGAGCTGGCCGCAAAAGCGCAGGATTGCTTCAGGCCCTATTCTCCTTCCAGGCGGCAGGCTGAGCCTGTGGTTAATTCTTCTTCTGACGGGAAAATAGAGTGAGCTGTGCCTGTCCCAAGACATAGAGCTAGTCTCTCATTGGTTCCCCCTCTTCCCGTTCCTCCTCAGGACAAATTGCAACCTGTACGGAACAGGAGGTTAAAGGTGCTGATTCTCCAAGGAGGGAGATTGCTAGGAAAGCGGCTGGAATGGCGAACCCGAGCACAAGGAGATGAGAAATGAGGTGCGTTTTAGAAACCTTTCCCGATCACACGGTGTACCATCTTCTGGGTTTCTCATGCATGTTTTCGATGTAGGAAGCTGCCCTTGAACCTGGAGATTTGGGACCCATGCGATGGGTACCATGCAGTATTACTTTAAAGGGTCTGCGTTTGCTCACCCAACCTCACCAAACCTCTCAGCCCCAGGAGTGTCCACCCTTATGTCTCAATCAGCTGTGGGTCTAGATATGGTCGATACAGGTGGCATCACAGCCCCTGAACGAATTTTGTAAGAATTTCTCTCTCTTTCACTGTCTTTGCTTCACGGGTTTTTAAAAGTAATTGATTTTTATAATGGGGTTTAGCTGCTTTTCACTGCTGGGTTTATGCCGCTTTACACCCACTTGACTCCCTTACAGAGAGATATCAACACATAGGTTTTAAGATTCTTACTAGTCAGATATATTCTTGGGCGGTGAATAGGGGGTGTTGAGTCCCGTTCACTGAGCAAGGAGTAGGTCCTGTCTATCACATATTGGGTTAATGGAACGGTATCTGAGCTAATTTGAAACACTGGTTTTATGCATCACCCCACCTCACCTTTCCCGTTAAGCAGCCATAGTGTGTTTTCTAAACGTGTGACTCTCTTCTGTTTTGTAATTCAGTTCAAGTGTAGCGGTTTTTGCATTCCCTCTATAAGTGATATCTTATGATAAGTGTCTTTTTATGTGTGACTTATTTCACGTAGAATCGTCGTACCTAAATCCACTCATCATGCTGCTACGAGCCTTATGACGTAGATTTCATGGCTGAGTGATATTCCATTGTACATAAGGACCACAACTTCTTTATCCATTTTTCTTTTTCTGGGATATTTAAGGTGTAACGAAGTGGAGGTTCTTGTCAACAGAGCAGCCCTTAACTTTGGGGTGCCTGTGTCTTGCTGATTTTTAGTTTTCCCAGTTTATACGCCCATGAGTGGAAGTGCCCTATGCTCTCTAAGCTGAGTTTTTTAGATGTTTCAAGACACACCGTACACCTCTCCAGAGTGGCTGTTGGCAATTTACATCCCGCCCATCAGCGTAGCAAGGCTCCGGTTTCTCCATGGCCTGTCCTGCATTTCTGGTTTTGACACTTTATTCAGCATGGCCCTTTTGACCGATGGGAAGCGAGACTTCTTTGTAGCGCTGATTTGCCTTTGCAGGTTGCTTGGTTGGCCAAAAAGGGCGTATGCGTTTTTTCCTGAATATATTCAGGAAAAAACGCATACGCCCTTTTTGGCCAAGGGCATCATTGTCGAGGTTTTGCCGCTTTTCCTGTGCTTTAAAGGCGATTCGAATCTCCCTCCTGAAACCTGTTTCCTGCAATTCTGCCTTGTTTTCAAATCCTCTTCGTTGCCTTCCCTCAGTATATTTGTGGACGAGAGTTATCATTTATAACTCTGCAGGTTTGTGAATTGCAGTGCCCCTGAGCTTCATTTTTCAACTCGCTTTCTTGGGAGCTGGCCGCAAAAGCGCAGGATTGCTTCAGGCCCTATTCTCCTTCCAGGCGGCAGGCTGAGCCTGTGGTTAATTCTTCTTCTGACGGGAAAATAGAGTGAGCTGTGCCTGTCCCAAGACATAGAGCTAGTCTCTCATTGGTTCCCCCTCTTCCCGTTCCTCCTCAGGACAAATTGCAACCTGTACGGAACAGGAGGTTAAAGGTGCTGATTCTCCAAGGAGGGAGATTGCTAGGAAAGCGGCTGGAATGGCGAACCCGAGCACAAGGAGATGAGAAATGAGGTGCGTTTTAGAAACCTTTCCCGATCACACGGTGTACCATCTTCTGGGTTTCTCATGCATGTTTTCGATGTAGGAAGGTGCCCTTGAACCTGGAGATTTGGGACCCATGCGATGGGTACCACACAGTATTACTTTAAAGGGTCTGCGTTTGCTCACCCAACCTCACCAAACCTCTCAGCCCCAGGAGTGTCCACCCTTATGTCTCAATCAGCTGTGGGTCTAGATATGGTCGATACAGGTGGCATCACAGCCCCTGAACGAATTTTGTAAGAATTTCTCTCTCTTTCACTGTCTTTGCTTCACGGGTTTTTAAAAGTAATTGATTTTTATAATGGGGTTTAGCTGCTTTTCACTGCTGGGTTTATGCCGCTTTACACCCACTTGACTCCCTTACAGAGAGATATCAACACATAGGTTTTAAGATTCTTACTAGTCAGATATATTCTTGGGCGGTGAATAGGGGGTGTTGAGTCCCGTCCACTGAGCAAGGAGTAGGTCTTGTCTATTACATATTGGGTTTATGGAACGGTATCTGAGCTAATTTGAAACCCTTGTTTTATGCATCACCCCACCTCACCTTTCCCGTTAAACAGCCATAGTGTGTTTTCTAAACGTGTGACTGTCTTCTGTTTTGTAATTCAATTCAAGTGTAGCGGTTTTTACATTCCCTCTATAAGTGATATCTTATGATAAGTGTCTTTTTCTGTGTGACTTATTTCACCTAGAATCGTCGTACCAAATCCACTCATCATGCTGCTACGAGCCTTATGACGTAGATTTCATGGCTGAGTGATATTCCATTGTACATAAGGACCACAACTTCTTTATCCATTTTTCTCTTTCCTGGGATATTTAAGGTGTAACGAAGTGGAGGTTCTTGTCAACAGAGCAGCCCTAAACTTTGGGGTGCCTGTGTCTTGCTGATTTTTAGTTTTCCCAATTTATACGCCCATGAGTGGAAGTGCCCTATGCTCTCTAAGCTGAGTTTTTTAGATGTTTTAAGACACACCGTACACCTCTCTAGAGTGGCTGTGGGCAATTTACATCCCGCCCATCAGCGTAGAAAGGCTCCCGTTTCTCCATGGCCTGTCCTGCATTTCTGGTTTTGACACTTTATTCAGCATGGCCCTTTTGACCGATGGGAAGCGAGACTTCTTTGTAGCGCTGATTTGCCTTTGCAGGTTGCTTGGTTGGCCAAAAAGGGCGTATGCGTTTTTTCCTGAATATATTCAGGAAAAAACGCATACGCCCTTTTTGGCCAAGGGCATCATTGTCGAGGTTTTGCCGCTTTTCCTGTGCTTTAAAGGCAATTCGAATCTCCCTCCTGAAACCTGTTTCCTGCAATTCTGCCTTGCTTTCAAATCCTCTTCGTTGCCTTTCCTCAGTATATTTGTGGACGAGAGTTATCATTTATAACTCTGCAGGTTTGTGAATTGCAGTGCCCCTGAGCTCCATTTTTCAACTCGCTTTCTTGGGAGCTGGCCGCAAAAGCGCAGGATTGCTTCAGGCCCTATTCTCCTTCCGGGCGCAGGCTGAGCCTGTGGTTAATTCTTCTTCCTGTTGGGAAAATAGAGTGACCTGTGCCTGTCCCAAGACCTAGAGCTAGTCTCTCATTGGTTCCCCCTCTTCCCGTTCCTCCTCAGGACAAATTGCAACCTGTACGGAACAGGAGGTTAAAGGTGCTGATTCTCCAAGGAGGGAGATTGCTAGGAAAGCGGCTGGAATGGCGAACCCGAGCACAAGGAGATGAGAAATGAGGTGCGTTTTAGAAACCTTTCCCGATCACACGGTGTACCATCTTCTGGGTTTCTCATGCATGTTTTCGATGTAGGAAGATGCCCATGAACATGGAGATTTGGGACCCATGGGATGGGTACCACGCAGTATTACTTTAAAGGGTCTGCGTTTGCTCACCCAACCTCACCAAACCTCTCAGCCCCAGGAGTGTCCACCCTTATGTCTCAATCAGCTGTGGGTCTAGATATGGTCAACCCAGGTGGGATCACAGCCCCTGAACGAATTTTGTAAGAATTTCTCTCTCTTTCACTGTCTTTGCTTCACGGGTTTTTAAAAGTAATTGATTTTTATAATGGGGTTTAGCTGCTTTTCACTGCTGTGTTTATGCCGCTTTACACCCACTTGAGTCCCTTACTGAGAGATATCAACACATAGGTTTTAAGATTCTTACTAGTCAGATATATTCTTGGGTGGTGAATAGGGGGTGCTGAATCCCGTTCACTGAGCAAGGAGTAGGTCTTGTCTATTATATATTGGGTTTATGGAACGGTATCTGAACTAATTTGAAACCCTTGTTTTATGCATCACCCCACCTCACCTTTCCCGTTAAGCAGCCATAGTGTGTTTTCTAAACGTGTGACTCTCTTCTGTTTTGTAATTCATTCAAGTGTAGCGGTTTCTACATTCCCTCTATATGTGATATCTTATGATAAGTGTCTTTTTCTGTGTGACTTATTTCATGTAGAATCGTCGTACCTAAATCCACTCATCATGCTGCTATGAGCCTTATGACGTAGATTTCATGGCTGAGTGATATTCCATTGTACATAAGGACCACAACTTCTTTATCCATTTTTCTCTTTCCTGGGATATTTAAGGTGTAACGAAGTGGAGGTTCTTGTCAACAGAGCAGCCCTAAACTTTGGGGTGCCTGTGTCTTGCTGATTTTTAGTTTTCCCAATTTATACGCCCACGAGTGGAAGTGCTCTATGCTCTCTTAGCTGAGTTTTTTAGATGTTTCAAGACACACCGTACACCTCTCCAGAGTGGCTGTTGGCAATTTACATCCCGCCCAACAGCGTAGCAAGGCTCCCGTTTCTCCATGGCCTGTCCTGCATTTCTGGTTTTGACACTTTATTCAGCATGGCCCTTTTGACCGATGGGAAGCGAGACTTCTTTGTAGCGCTGATTTGCCTTTGCAGGTTGCTTGGTTGGCCAAAAAGGGCGTATGCGTTTTTTCCTGAATATATTCAGGAAAAAACGCATACGCCCTTTTTGGCCAAGGGCATCATTGTCGAGGTTTTGCCGCTTTTCCTGTGCTTTAAAGGCGATTCGAATCTCCCTCCTGAAACCTGTTTCCTGCAATTCTGCCTTGTTTTCAAATCCTCTTCGTTGCCTTCCCTAAGTATATTTGTGGACGAGAGTTATCATTTATAACTCTGCAGGTTTGTGAATTGCAGTGCCCCTGAGCTCCATTTTTCAACTCGCTTTCTTGGGAGCTGGCCGCAAAAGCGCAGGATTGCTTCAGGCCCTATTCTCCTTCCGGGCGGCAGGCTGAGCCTGTGGTTAATTCTTCTTCCTGTTGGGAAAATAGAGTGACCTGTGCCTGTCCCAAGACCTAGAGCTAGTCTCTCATTGGTTCCCCCTCTTCCCGTTCCTCCTCAGGACAAATTGCAACCTGTACGGAACAGGAGGTTAAAGGTGCTGATTCTCCAAGGAGGGAGATTGCTAGGAAAGCGGCTGGAATGGCGAACCCGAGCACAAGGAGATGAGAAATGAGGTGCTTTTTAGAAACCTTTCCCGATCACACGGTGTACCATCTTCTGGGTTTCTCATGCATGTTTTCGATGTAGGAAGGTGCCCTTGAACCTGGAGATTTGGGACCCATGGGATGGGTACCACGCAGTATTACTTTAAAGGGTCTGCGTTTGCTCACCCAACCTCACCAAACCTCTCAGCCCCAGGAGTGTCTACCCTTATGTCTCAATCAGCTGTGGGTCTAGATATGGTCGATCCAGGTGGCATCACAGCCCCTGAACGAATTTTGTAAGAATTTCTCTCTCTTTCACTGTCTTTGCTTCACGGGTTTTTAAAAGTAATTGATTTTTATAATGGGGTTTAGCTGCTTTTCACTGCTGTGTTTATGCCGCTTTACACCCACTTGACTCCCTTACAGAGAGATATCAACACATAGGTTTTAAGATTCTTACTAGTCAGATATATTCTTGGGCGGTGAATAGGGGGTGTTGAGTCCCGTTCACTGAGCAAGGAGTAGGTCCTGTCTATCACATATTGGGTTAATGGAACGGTATCTGAGCTAATTTGAAACACTGGTTTTATGCATCACCCCACCTCACCTTTCCCGTTAAGCAGCCATAGTGTGTTTTCTAAACGTGTGACTCTCTTCTGTTTTGTAATTCAGTTCAAGTGTAGCGGTTTTTGCATTCCCTCTATAAGTGATATCTTATGATAAGTGTCTTTTTATGTGTGACTTATTTCACGTAGAATCGTCGTACCTAAATCCACTCATCATGCTGCTACGAGCCTTATGACGTAGATTTCATGGCTGAGTGATATTCCATTGTACATAAGGACCACAACTTCTTTATCCATTTTTCTTTTTCTGGGATATTTAAGGTGTAACGAAGTGGAGGTTCTTGTCAACAGAGCAGCCCTAAACTTTGGGGTGCCTGTGTCTTGCTGATTTTTAGTTTTCCCAGTTTATACGCCCATGAGTGGAAGTGCCCTATGCCCTCTAAGCTGAGTTTTTTAGATGTTTCAAGACACACCGTACACCTCTCCAGAGTGGCTGTTGGCAATTTACATCCCGCCCATCAGCGTAGCAAGGCTCCCGTTTCTCCATGGCCTGTCCTGCATTTCTGGTTTTGACACTTTATTCAGCATGGCCCTTTTGACCGATGGGAAGCGAGACTTCTTTGTAGCGCTGATTTGCCTTTGCAGGTTGCTTGGTTGGCCAAAAAGGGCGTATGCGTTTTTTCCTTAATATATTCAGGAAAAAACGCATACGCCCTTTTTGGCCAAGGGCATCATTGTCGAGGTTTTGCCGCTTTTCCTGTGCTTTAAAGGCGATTCGAATCTCCCTCCTGAAACCTGTTTCCTGCAATTCTGCCTTGTTTTCAAATCCTCTTCGTTGCCTTCCCTAAGTATATTTGTGGACGAGAGTTATCATTTATAACTCTGCAGGTTTGTGAATTGCAGTGCCCCTGAGCTTCATTTTTCAACTCGCTTTCTTGGGAGCTGGCCGCAAAAGCGCAGGATTGCTTCAGGCCCTATTCTCCTTCCAGGCGGCAGGCTGAGCCTGTGGTTAATTCTTCTTCTGACGGGAAAATAGAGTGAGCTGTGCCTGTCCCAAGACATAGAGCTAGTCTCTCATTGGTTCCCCCTCTTCCCGTTCCTCCTCAGGACAAATTGCAACCTGTACGGAACAGGAGGTTAAAGGTGCTGATTCTCCAAGGAGGGAGATTGCTAGGAAAGCGGCTGGAATGGCGAACCCGAGCACAAGGAGATGAGAAATGAGGTGCGTTTTAGAAACCTTTCCCGATCACACGGTGTACCATCTTCTGGGTTTCTCATGCATGTTTTCGATGTAGGAAGGTGCCCTTGAACCTGGAGATTTGGGACCCATGGGATGGGTACCACGCAGTATTACTTTAAAGGGTCTGCGTTTGCTCACCCAACCTCACCAAACCTCTCAGCCCCAGGAGTGTCCACCCTTATGTCTCAATCAGCTGTGGGTCTAGATATGGTCGATCCAGGTGGCATCACAGCCCCTGAACGAATTTTGTAAGAATTTCTCTCTCTTTCACTGTCTTTGCTTCACGGGTTTTTAAAAGTAATTGATTTTTATAATGGGGTTTAGCTGCTTTTCACTGCTGGGTTTATGCCGCTTTACACCCACTTGACTCCCTTACAGAGAGATATCAACACATAGGTTTTAAGATTCTTACTTGTCAGATATATTCTTGGGCGGTGAATAGGGGGTGTTGAGTCCCGTCCACTGAGCAAGGAGTAGGTCTTGTCTATTACATATTGGGTTTATGGAACGGTATCTGAGCTAATTTGAAACCCTTGTTTTATGCATCACCCCACCTCACCTTTCCCGTTAAGCAGCCATAGTGTGTTTTCTAAACGTGTGACTGTCTTCTGTTTTGTAATTCAATTCAAGTGTAGCGGTTTTTACATTCCCTCTATAAGTGATATCTTATGATAAGTGTCTTTTTCTGTGTGACTTATTTCACGTAGAATCGTCGTAGCAAATCCACTCATCATGCTGCTACGAGCCTTATAACGTAGATTTCATGGCTGAGTGATATTCCATTGTACATAAGGACCACAACTTCTTTATCCATTTTTCTCTTTCCTGGGATATTTAAGGTGTAACGAAGTGGAGGTTCTTGTCAACAGAGCAGCCCTAAACTTTGGGGTGCCTGTGTCTTGCTGATTTTTAGTTTTCCCAATTTATACGCCCATGAGTGGAAGTGCCCTATGCTCTCTAAGCTGAGTTTTTTAGATGTTTTAAGACACACCGTACACCTCTCTAGAGTGGCTGTGGGCAATTTACATCCCGCCCATCAGCGTAGAAAGGCTCCCGTTTCTCCATGGCCTGTCCTGCATTTCTGGTTTTGACACTTTATTCAGCATGGCCCTTTTGACCGATGGGAAGCGAGACTTCTTTGTAGCGCTGATTTGCCTTTGCAGGTTGCTTGGTTGGCCAAAAAGGGCGTATGCGTTTTTTCCTGAATATATTCAGGAAAAAACGCATACGCCCTTTTTGGCCAAGGGCATCATTGTCGAGGTTTTGCCGCTTTTCCTGTGCTTTAAAGGCAATTCGAATCTCCCTCCTGAAACCTGTTTCCTGCAATTCTGCCTTGCTTTCAAATCCTCTTCGTTGCCTTCCCTCAGTATATTTGTGGACGAGAGTTATCATTTATAACTCTGCAGGTTTGTGAATTGCAGTGCCCCTGGGCTCCATTTTTCAACTCGCTTTCTTGGGAGCTGGCCGCAAAAGCGCAGGATTGCTTCAGGCCCTATTCTCCTTCCGGGCGGCAGGCTGAGCCTGTGGTTAATTCTTCTTCCTGATGGGAAAATAGAGTGAGCTGTGCCTGTCCCAAGACCTAGAGCTACTCTCTCATTGGTTCCCCCTCTTCCCGTTCCTCCTCCGGACAAATTGCAACCTGTACGGAACAGGAGGTTAAAGGTGCTGATTCTCCAAGGAGGGAGATTGCTAGGAAAGCGGCTGGAATGGCGAACCCGAGCACAAGGAGATGAGAAATGAGGTGCGTTTTAGAAACCTTTCCCGATCACACGGTGTACCATCTTCTGGGTTTCTCATGCATGTTTTCGATGTAGGAAGGTGCCCTTGAACCTGGAGATTTGGGACCCATGGTATGTGTACCACGCAGTATTACTATAAAGGGTCTGCGTTTGCTCACCCAACCTCACCAAACCTCTCAGCCCCAAAAGTGTCCACCCTTATGTCTCAATCAGCTGTGGGTCTAGATATGGACAATCCAGGTGGCATCACAGCCCCTGAACGAATTTTGTAAGAATTTCTCTCTCTTTCACTGTCTTTGCTTCACGGGTTTTAAAAAGTAATTGATTTTTATAATGGGGTTTAGCTGCTTTTCACTGCTGTGTTGATGACGCTTTACACCCACTTGAGTCCCTTACAGAGAGATATCAACACATAAGTTTTAAGATTCTTACTAGTCAGATATATTCTTGGGCGGTGTATAGGGGGTGTTGAGTCCCGTTCACTGAGCAAGGAGTAGGTCTTGTCTATCACATATTGGGTTAATGGAACGGTATCTGAGCTAATTTGAAACACTGGTTTTATGCATCACCCCACCTCACCTTTCCCGTTAAGCAGCCATAGTGTGTTTTCTAAACGTGTGACTCTCTTCTGTTTTGTAATTCAGTTCAAGTGTAGCGGTTTTTACATTCCCTCTGTAAGTGATATCTTATGATAAGTGTCTTTTTCTGTGTGACTTATTTCACGTAGAATCGTCGTACCTAAATCCACTCATCATGCTGCTACGAGCCTTATGACGTAGATTTCATGGCTGAGTGATATTCCATTGTACATAAGGACCACAACTTCTTTATCCATTTTTCTTTTTCCTGGGATATTTAAGGTGTAACGAAGTGGAGGTTCTTGTCAACAGAGCAGCCCTAAACTTTGGGGTGCCTGTGTCTTGCTGATTTTTAGTTTTCCCAGTTTTTACGCCCATGAGTGGAAGTGCCCTATGCTCTCTAAGCTGAGTTTTTTAGATGTTTCAAGACACACCGTACACCTCTCCAGATTGGCTGATGGCAATTTACATCCCGCCCATCAGCGTAGCAAGGCTCCCGTTTCTCCATGGCCTGTCCTGCATTTCTGGTTTTGACACTTTATTCAGCATGGCCCTTTTGACCGATGGGAAGCGAGACTTCTTTGTAGCGCTGATTTGCCTTTGCAGGTTGCTTGGTTGGCAAAAAAGGGCGTATGCATTTTTTCCTGAATATATTCAGGAAAAAACGCATACGCCCTTTTTGGCCAAGGGCATCATTGTCGAGGTTTTGCCGCTTTTCCTGTGCTTTAAAGGCAATTCGAATCTCCCTCCTGAAACCTGTTTCCTGCAATTCTGCCTTGCTTTCAAATCCTCTTCGTTGCCTTCCCTCAGTATATTTGTGGACGAGAGTTATCATTTATAACTCTGCAGGTTTGTGAATTGCAGTGCCCCTGGGCTCCATTTTTCAACTCGCTTTCTTGGGAGCTGGCCGCAAAAGCGCAGGATTGCTTCAGGCCCTATTCTCCTTCCGGGCAGCAGGCTGAGCCTGTGGTTAATTCTTCTTCCTGTTGGGAAAATAGAGTGACCTGTGCCTGTCCCAAGACCTAGAGCTAGTCTCTCATTGGTTCCCCCTCTTCCCGTTCCTCCTCAGGACAAATTGCAACCTGTACGGAACAGGAGGTTAAAGGTGCTGATTCTCCAAGGAGGGAGATTGCTAGGAAAGCGGCTGGAATGGCGAACCCGAGCACAAGGAGATGAGAAATGAGGTGCATTTTAGAAACCTTTGCCGATCACACGGTGTACCATCTTCTGGGTTTCTCATGCATGTTTTCGATGTAGGAAGGTGCCCTTGAACCTGGAGATTTGGGACCCATGGGATGGGTACCACGCAGTATTACTTTAAAGGGTCTGCGTTTGCTCACCCAACCTCACCAAACCTCTCAGCCCCAGGAGTGTCTACCCTTATGTCTCAATCAGCTGTGGGTCTAGATATGGTCGATCCAGGTGGCATCACAGCCCCTGAACGAATTTTGTAAGAATTTCTCTCTCTTTCACTGTCTTTGCTTCACGGGTTTTTAAAAGTAATTGATTTTTATAATGGGGTTTAGCTGCTTTTCACTGCTGTGTTTATGCCGCTTTACACCCACTTGACTCCCTTACAGAGAGATATCAACACATAGGTTTTAAGATTCTTACTAGTCAGATATATTCTTGGGCGGTGAATAGGGGGTGTTGAGTCCCGTTCACTGAGCAAGGAGTAGGTCCTGTCTATCACATATTGGGTTAATGGAACGGTATCTGAGCTAATTTGAAACACTGGTTTTATGCATCACCCCACCTCACCTTTCCCGTTAAGCAGCCATAGTGTGTTTTCTAAACGTGTGACTCTCTTCTGTTTTGTAATTCAGTTCAAGTGTAGCGGTTTTTACATTCCCTCTATAAGTGATATCTTATGATAAGTGTCTTTTTATGTGTGACTTATTTCACGTAGAATCGTCGTACCTAAATCCACTCATCATGCTGCTACGAGCCTTATGACGTAGATTTCATGGCTGAGTGATATTCCATTGTACATAAGGACCACAACTTCTTTATCCATTTTTCTTTTTCTGGGATATTTAAGGTGTAACGAAGTGGAGGTTCTTGTCAACAGAGCAGCCCTTAACTTTGGGGTGCCTGTGTCTTGCTGATTTTTAGTTTTCCCAGTTTATACGCCCATGAGTGGAAGTGCCCTATGCTCTCTAAGCTGAGTTTTTTAGATGTTTCAAGACACACCGTACACCTCTCCAGAGTGGCTGTTGGCAATTTACATCCCGCCCATCAGCGTAGCAAGGCTCCGGTTTCTCCATGGCCTGTCCTGCCTTTCTGGTTTTGACACTTTATTCAGCATGGCCCTTTTGACCGATGGGAAGCGAGACTTCTTTGTAGCGCTGATTTGCCTTTGCAGGTTGCTTGGTTGGCCAAAAAGGGCGTATGCGTTTTTTCCTGAATATATTCAGGAAAAAACGCATACGCCCTTTTTGGCCAAGGGCATCATTGTCGAGGTTTTGCCGCTTTTCCTGTGCTTTAAAGGCGATTCGAATCTCCCTCCTGAAACCTGTTTCCTGCAATTCTGCCTTGTTTTCAAATCCTCTTCGTTGCCTTCCCTCAGTATATTTGTGGACGAGAGTTATCATTTATAACTCTGCAGGTTTGTGAATTGCAGTGCCCCTGAGCTTCATTTTTCAACTCGCTTTCTTGGGAGCTGGCCGCAAAAGCGCAGGATTGCTTCAGGCCCTATTCTCCTTCCAGGCGGCAGGCTGAGCCTGTGGTTAATTCTTCTTCTGACGGGAAAATAGAGTGAGCTGTGCCTGTCCCAAGACATAGAGCTAGTCTCTCATTGGTTCCCCCTCTTCCCGTTCCTCCTCAGGACAAATTGCAACCTGTACGGAACAGGAGGTTAAAGGTGCTGATTCTCCAAGGAGGGAGATTGCTAGGAAAGCGGCTGGAATGGCGAACCCGAGCACAAGGAGATGAGAAATGAGGTGCGTTTTAGAAACCTTTCCCGATCACACGGTGTACCATCTTCTGGGTTTCTCATGCATGTTTTCGATGTAGGAAGGTGCCCTTGAACCTGGAGATTTGGGACCCATGCGATGGGTACCACGCAGTATTACTTTAAAGGGTCTGCGTTTGCTCACCCAACCTCACCAAACCTCTCAGCCCCAGGAGTGTCCACCCTTATGTCTCAATCAGCTGTGGGTCTAGATATGGTCGATACAGGTGGCATCACAGCCCCTGAACGAATTTTGTAAGAATTTCTCTCTCTTTCACTGTCTTTGCTTCACGGGTTTTTAAAAGTAATTGATTTTTATAATGGGGTTTAGCTGCTTTTCACTGCTGGGTTTATGCCGCTTTACACCCACTTGACTCCCTTACAGAGAGATATCAACACATAGGTTTTAAGATTCTTACTAGTCAGATATATTCTTGGGCGGTGAATAGGGGGTGTTGAGTCCCGTCCACTGAGCAAGGAGTAGGTCTTGTCTATTACATATTGGGTTTATGGAACGGTATCTGAGCTAATTTGAAACCCTTGTTTTATGCATCACCCCACCTCACCTTTCCCGTTAAACAGCCATAGTGTGTTTTCTAAACGTGTGACTGTCTTCTCTTTTGTAATTCAATTCAAGTGTAGCGGTTTTTACATTCCCTCTATAAGTGATATCTTATGATAAGTGTCTTTTTCTGTGTGACTTATTTCACGTAGAATCGTCGTACCAAATCCACTCATCATGCTGCTACGAGCCTTATGACGTAGATTTCATGGCTGAGTGATATTCCATTGTACATAAGGACCACAACTTCTTTATCCATTTTTCTCTTTCCTGGGATATTTAAGGTGTAACGAAGTGGAGGTTCTTGTCAACAGAGCAGCCCTAAACTTTGGGGTGCCTGTGTCTTGCTGATTTTTAGTTTTCCCAATTTATACGCCCATGAGTGGAAGTGCCCTATGCTCTCTAAGCTGAGTTTTTTAGATGTTTTAAGACACACCGTACACCTCTCTAGAGTGGCTGTGGGCAATTTACATCCCGCCCATCAGCGTAGAAAGGCTCCCGTTTCTCCATGGCCTGTCCTGCATTTCTGGTTTTGACACTTTATTCAGCATGGCCCTTTTGACCGATGGGAAGCGAGACTTCTTTGTAGCGCTGATTTGCCTTTGCAGGTTGCTTGGTTGGCCAAAAAGGGCGTATGCGTTTTTTCCTGAATATATTCAGGAAAAAACGCATACGCCCTTTTTGGCCAAGGGCATCATTGTCGAGGTTTTGCCGCTTTTCCTGTGCTTTAAAGGCAATTCGAATCTCCCTCCTGAAACCTGTTTCCTGTAATTCTGCCTTGCATTCAAATCCTCTTCGTTGCCTTCCCTCAGTATATTTGTGGACGAGAGTTATCATTTATAACTCTGCAGGTTTGTGAATTGCAGTGCCCCTGGGCTCCATTTTTCAACTCGCTTTCTTGGGAGCTGGCCGCAAAAGCGCAGGATTGCTTCAGGCCCTATTCTCCTTCCGGGCGGCAGGCTGAGCCTGTGGTTAATTCTTCTTCCTGATGGGAAAATAGAGTGAGCTGTGCCTGTCCCAAGACCTAGAGCTACTCTCTCATTGGTTCCCCCTCTTCCCGTTCCTCCTCAGGACAAATTGCAACCTGTACGGAACAGGAGGTTAAAGGTGCTGATTCTCCAAGGAGGGAGATTGCTAGGAAAGCGGCTGGAATGGCGAACCCGAGCACAAGGAGATGAGAAATGAGGTGCGTTTTAGAAACCTTTCCCGATCACACGGTGTACCATCTTCTGGGTTTCTCATGCATGTTTTCGATGTAGGAAGGTGCCCTTGAACCTGGAGATTTGGGACCCATGGGATGTGTACCACGCAGTATTACTATAAAGGGTCTGCGTTTGCTCACCCAACCTCACCAAACCTCTCAGCCCCAAAAGTGTCCACCCTTATGTCTCAATCAGCTGTGGGTCTAGATATGGACAATCCAGGTGGCATCACAGCCCCTGAACGAATTTTGTAAGAATTTCTCTCTCTTTCACTGTCTTTGCTTCACGGGTTTTAAAAAGTAATTGATTTTTATAATGGGGTTTAGCTGCTTTTCACTGCTGTGTTGATGACGCTTTACACCCACTTGAGTCCCTTACAGAGAGATATCAACACATAGGTTTTAAGATTCTTACTAGTCAGATATATTCTTGGGCGGTGTATAGGGGGTGTTGAGTCCCGTTCACTGAGCAAGGAGTAGGTCTTGTCTATCACATATTGGGTTAATGGAACGGTATCTGAGCTAATTTGAAACACTGGTTTTATGCATCACCCCACCTCACCTTTCCCGTTAAGCAGCCATAGTGTGTTTTCTAAACGTGTGACTCTCTTCTGTTTTGTAATTCAGTTCAAGTGTAGCGGTTTTTACATTCCCTCTATAAGTGATATCTTATGATAAGTGTCTTTTTCTGTGTGACTTATTTCACGTAGAATCGTCGTACCTAAATCCACTCATCATGCTGCTACGAGCCTTATGACGTAGATTTCATGGCTGAGTGATATTCCATTGTACATAAGGACCACAACTTCTTTATCCATTTTTCTTTTTCCTGGGATATTTAAGGTGTAACGAAGTGGAGGTTCTTGTCAACAGAGCAGCCCTAAACTTTGGGGTGCCTGTGTCTTGCTGATTTTTAGTTTTCCCAGTTTTTACGCCCATGAGTGGAAGTGCCCTATGCTCTCTAAGCTGAGTTTTTTAGATGTTTCAAGACACACCGTACACCTCTCCAGATTGGCTGATGGCAATTTACATCCCGCCCATCAGCGTAGCAAGGCTCCCGTTTCTCCATGGCCTGTCCTGCATTTCTGGTTTTGACACTTTATTCAGCATGGCCCTTTTGACCGATGGGAAGAGAGACTTCTTTGTAGCGCTGATTTGCCTTTGCAGGTTGCTTGGTTGGCAAAAAAGGGCGTATGCATTTTTTCCTGAATATATTCAGGAAAAAACGCATACGCCCTTTTTGGACAAGGGCATCATTGTCGAGGTTTTGCCGCTTTTCCTGTGCTTTAAAGGCGATTCGAATCTCCCTCCTGAAACCTGTTTCCTGCAATTCTGCCTTGCTTTCAAATCCTCTTCATTGCCTTTCCTCAGTATATTTGTGGACGAGAGTTATCATTTATAACTCTGCAGGTTTGTGAATTGCAGTGCCCCTGAGCTCCATTTTTCAACTCGCTTTCTTGGGAGCTGGCCGCAAAAGCGCAGGATTGCTTCAGGCCCTATTCTCCTTCCGGGCGGCAGGCTGAGCCTGTGGTTAATTCTTCTTCCTGATGGGAAAATAGAGTGAGCTGTGCCTGTCCCAAGACCTAGAGCTACTCTCTCATTGGTTCCCCCTCTTCCCGTTCCTCCTCAGGACAAATTGCAACCTGTACGGAACAGGAGGTTAAAGGTGCTGATTCTCCAAGGAGGGAGATTGCTAGGAAAGCGGCTGGAATGGCGAACCCGAGCACAAGGAGATGAGAAATGAGGTGCGTTTTAGAAACCTTTCCCGATCACACGGTGTACCATCTTCTGGGTTTCTCATGCATGTTTTCGATGTAGGAAGGTGCCCTTGAACCTGGAGATTTGGGACCCATGGGATGGGTACCACGCAGTATTACTATAAAGGGTCTGCGTTTGCTCACCCAACCTCACCAAACCTCTCAGCCCCAAAAGTGTCCACCCTTATGTCTCAATCAGCTGTGGGTCTAGATATGGACAATCCAGGTGGCATCACAGCCCCTGAACGAATTTTGTAAGAATTTCTCTCTCTTTCACTGTCTTTGCTTCACGGATTTTAAAAAGTAATTGATTTTTATAATGGGGTTTAGCTGCTTTTCACTGCTGTGTTGATGACGCTTTACACCCACTTGAGTCCCTTACAGAGAGATATCAACACATAGGTTTTAAGATTCTTACTAGTCAGATATATTCTTGGGCGGTGTATAGGGGGTGATGAGTCCCGTTCACTGAGCAAGGAGTAGGTCTTGTCTATCACATATTGGGTTAATGGAACGGTATCTGAGCTAATTTGAAACACTGGTTTTATGCATCACCCCACCTCACCTTTCCCGTTAAGCAGCCATAGTGTGTTTTCTAAACGTGTGACTCTCTTCTGTTTTGTAATTCAGTTCAAGTGTAGCGGTTTTTACATTCCCTCTGTAAGTGATATCTTATGATAAGTGTCTTTTTCTGTGTGACTTATTTCACGTAGAATCGTCGTACCTAAATCCACTCATCATGCTGCTACGAGCCTTATGACGTAGATTTCATGGCTGAGTGATATTCCATTGTACATAAGGACCACCACTTCTTTATCCATTTTTCTCTTTCCTGGGATATTTAAGGTGTAACGAAGTGGAGGTTCTTGTCAACAGAGCAGCCCTAAACTTTGGGGTGCCTGTGTCTTGCTGATTTTTAGTTTTCCCAATTTATACGCCCATGAGTGGAAGTGCCCTATGCTCTCTAAGCTGAGTTTTTTAGATGTTTCAAGACACACCGTACACCTCTCCAGAGTGGCTGATGGCAATTTACATCCCGCCCATCAGCGTAGCAAGGCTCCCGTTTCTCCATGGCCTGTCCTGCATTTCTGGTTTTGACACTTTATTCAGCATGGCCCTTTTGACCAATGGGAAGCGAGTCTTCTTTGTAGCGCTGATTTGCATTTCCAGGTTGCTTGCTTGGCCAAAAAGGGCGTATGCGTTTTTTCCTGAATATATTCAGGAAAAAACGCATACGCCCTTTTTGGCCAAGGGCATCATTGTCGAGGTTTTGCCGCTTTTCCTGTGCTTTAAAGGCAATTCGAATCTCCCTCCTGAAATCTGTTTCCTGCAATTCTGCCTTGCTTTCAAATCCTCTTCGTTGCCTTCCCTCAGTATATTTGTGGACGAGAGTTATCATTTATAACTCTGCAGGTTTGTGAATTGCAGTGCCCCTGGGCTCCATTTTTCAACTCGCTTTCTTGGGAGCTGGCCGCAAAAGCGCAGGATTGCTTCAGGCCCTATTCTCCTTCCGGGCGGCAGGCTGAGCCTGTGGTTAATTCTTCTTCCTGATGGGAAAATAGAGTGAGCTGTGCCTGTCCCAAGACCTAGAGCTACTCTCTCATTGGTTCCCCCTCTTCCCGTTCCTCCTCAGGACAAATTGCAACCTGTACGGAACAGGAGGTTAAAGGTGCTGATTCTCCAAGGAGGGAGATTTCTAGGAAAGCGGCTGGAATGGCGAACCCGAGCACAAGGAGATGAGAAATGAGGTGCGTTTTAGAAACCTTTCCCGATCACACGGTGTACCATCTTCTGGGTTTCTCATGCATGTTTTCGATGTAGGAAGGTGCCCTTGAACCTGGAGATTTGGGACCCATGGGATGGGTACCACGCAGTATTACTATAAAGGGTCTGCGTTTGCTCACCCAACCTCACCAAACCTCTCAGCCCCAAAAGTGTCCACCCTTATGTCTCAATCAGCTGTGGGTCTAGATATGGTCAATCCAGGTGGCATCACAGCCCCTGAACGAATTTTGTAAGAATTTCTCTCTCTTTCACTGTCTTTGCTTCACGGGTTTTTAAAAGTAATTGATTTTTATAATGGGGTTTAGCTGCTTTTCACTGCTGGGTTTATGCCGTTTTACACCCACTTGACTCCCTTACAGAGAGATATCAACACATAGGTTTTAAGATTCTTCCTAGTCAGATATATTCTTGGCCGGTGAATAGGGGGTCTTGAGTCCCGTTCACTGAGCAAGGAGGAGGTCCTGTCTATTACATATTGGGTTTATGGAACGGTATCTGAGCTAATTTGAAACCCTGGTTTTATGCAACACCCCACCTCACCTTTCCCGTTAAGCAGCCATAGAGTGTTTTCTAAACGTGTGACTCTATTCTGTTTTGTAATTCAGTTCAAGTGTAGCGGTTTTTACATTCCCTCTATAAGTGATATCTTATGATAGGTGTCTTTTTCTGTGTGACTTATTTCACGTAGAATCGTCGTACCTAAATCCACTCATCATGCTGCTACGAGCCTTATGACGTAGATTTCATGGCTGAGTGATATTCCATTGTACATAAGGACCACAACTTCTTTATCCATTTTTCTTTTTCCTGGGATATTTAAGGTGTAACGAAGTGGAGGTTCTTGTCAACAGAGCAGCCCTAAACTTTGGGGTGCCTGTGTCTTGCTGATTTTTAGTTTTCCCAATTTATACGCCCACGAGTGGAAGTGCCCTATGCTCTCTAAGCTGAGTTTTTAGATGTTTCAAGACACACCGTACACCTCTCCAGAGTGGCTGTTGGCAATTTACATCCCGCCCAACAGCGTAGCAAGGCTCCCGTTTCTCCATGGCCTGTCCTGCATTTCTGGTTTTGACACTTTATTCAGCATGGCCCTTTTGACCGATGGGAAGCGAGACTTCTTTGTAGCGCTGATTTGCATTTGCAGGTTGCTTGGTTGGCCAAAAAGGGCGTATGCGTTTTTTCCTGAATATATTCAGGAAAAAACGCATACGCCCTTTTTGGCCAAGGGCATCATTGTCGAGGTTTTGCCGCTTTTCCTGTGCTTTAAAGGCGATTCGAATCTCCCTCCTGAAACCTGTTTCCTGCAATTCTGCCTTGCTTTCAAATCCTCTTCGTTGCCTTTCCTCAGTATATTTGTGGACGAGAGTTATCATTTATAACTCTGCAGGTTTGTGAATTGCAGTGCCCCTGAGCTCCATTTTTCAACTCGCTTTCTTGGGAGCTGGCCGCAAAAGCGCAGGATTGCTTCAGGCCCTATTCTCCTTCCGGGCGCAGGCTGAGCCTGTGGTTAATTCTTCTTCCTGTTGGGAAAATAGAGTGACCTGTGCCTGTCCCAAGACCTAGAGCTAGTCTCTCATTGGTTCCCCCTCTTCCCGTTCCTCCTCAGGACAAATTGCAACCTGTACGGAACAGGAGGTTAAAGGTGCTGATTCTCCAAGGAGGGAGATTGCTAGGAAAGCGGCTGGAATGGCGAACCCGAGCACAAGGAGATGAGAAATGAGGTGCGTTTTAGAAACCTTTCCCGATCACACGGTGTACCATCTTCTGGGTTTCTCAGGCATGTTTTCGATGTAGGAAGGTGCCCTTGAACCTGGAGATTTGGGACCCATGGGATGGGTACCACGCAGTATTACTTTAAAGGGTCTGCGTTTGCTCACCCAACCTCACCAAACCTCTCAGCCCCAGGAGTGTCCACCCTTATGTCTCAATCAGCTGTGGGTCTAGATATGGTCAACCCAGGTGGCATCACAGCCCCTGAACGAATTTTGTAAGAATTTCTCTCTCTTTCACTGTCTTTGCTTCACGGGTTTTTAAAAGTAATTGATTTTTATAATGGGGTTTAGCTGCTTTTCACTGCTGTGTTTATGCCGCTTTACACCCACTTGAGTCCCTTACAGAGAGATATCAACACATAGGTTTTAAGATTCTTACTAGTCAGATATATTCTTGGGCGGTGAATAGGGTGTGCTGAATCCCGTTCACTGAGCAAGGAGTAGGTCTTGTCTATTATATATTGGGTTTATGGAACGGTATCTGAGCTAATTTGAAACCCTTGTTTTATGCATCACCCCACCTCACCTTTCCCGTTAAGCAGCCATAGTGTGTTTTCTAAACGTGTGACTCTCTTCTGTTTTGTAATTCAGTTCAAGTGTAGCGGTTTTTACATTCCCTCTATAAGTGATATCTTATGATAAGTGTCTTTTTATGTGTGACTTATTTCACGTAGAATCGTCGTACCTAAATCCACTCATCATGCTGCTACGAGCCTTATGACGTAGATTTCATGGCTGAGTGATATTCCATTGTACATAAGGACCACAACTTCTTTATCCATTTTTCTTTTTCTGGGATATTTAAGGTGTAACGAAGTGGAGGTTCTTGTCAACAGAGCAGCCCTAAACTTTGGGGTGCCTGTGTCTTGCTGATTTTTAGTTTTCCCAGTTTATACGCCCATGAGTGGAAGTGCCCTATGCTCTCTAAGCTGAGTTTTTTAGATGTTTCAAGACACACCGTACACCTCTCCAGAGTGGCTGTTGGCAATTTACATCCCGCCCATCAGCGTAGCAAGGCTCCCGTTTCTCCATGGCCTGTCCTGCATTTCTGGTTTTGACACTTTATTCAGCATGGCCCTTTTGACCGATGGGAAGCGAGACTTCTTTGTAGCGCTGATTTGCCTTTGCAGGTTGCTTGGTTGGCCAAAAAGGGCTTATGCGTTTTTTCCTGAATATATTCAGGAAAAAACGCATACGCCCTTTTTGGCCAAGGGCATCATTGTCGAGGTTTTGCCGCTTTTCCTGTGCTTTAAATGCGATTCGAATCTCCCTCCTGAAACCTGTTTCCTGCAATTCTGCCTTGTTTTCAAATCCTCTTCTTTGCCTTCCCTCAGTATATTTGTGGACGAGAGTTATCATTTATAACTCTGCAGGTTTGTGAATTGCAGTGCCCCTGAGCTTCATTTTTCAACTCGCTTTCTTGGGAGCTGGCCGCAAAAGCGCAGGATTGCTTCAGGCCCTATTCTCCTTCCAGGCGGCAGGCTGAGCCTGTGGTTAATTCTTCTTCTGACGGGAAAATAGAGTGAGCTGTGCCTGTCCCAAGACATAGAGCTAGTCTCTCATTGGTTCCCCCTCTTCCCGTTCCTCCTCAGGACAAATTGCAACCTGTACGGAACAGGAGGTTAAAGGTGCTGATTCTCCAAGGAGGGAGATTGCTAGGAAAGCGGCTGGAATGGCGAACCCGAGCACAAGGAGATGAGAAATGAGGTGCGTTTTAGAAACCTTTCCCGATCACACGGTGTACCATCTTCTGGGTTTCTCATGCATGTTTTCGATGTAGGAAGGTGCCCTTGAACCTGGAGATTTGGGACCCATGGGATGGGTACCACGCAGTATTACTTTAAAGGGTCTGCGTTTGCTCACCCAACCTCACCAAACCTCTCAGCCCCAGGAGTGTCCACCCTTATGTCTCAATCAGCTGTGGGTCTAGATATGGTCGATCCAGGTGGCATCACAGCCCCTGAACGAATTTTGTAAGAATTTCTCTCTCTTTCACTGTCTTTGCTTCACGGGTTTTTAAAAGTAATTGATTTTTATAATGGGGTTTAGCTGCTTTTCACTGCTGGGTTTATGCCGCTTTACACCCACTTGACTCCCTTACAGAGAGATATCAACACATAGGTTTTAAGATTCTTACTAGTCAGATATATTCTTGGGCGGTGAATAGGGGGTGTTGAGTCCCGTCCACTGAGCAAGGAGTAGGTCTTGTCTATTACATATTGGGTTTATGGAACGGTATCTGAGCTAATTTGAAACCCTTGTTTTATGCATCACCCCACCTCACCTTTCCCGTTAAGCAGCCATAGTGTGTTTTCTAAACGTGTGACTCTCTTCTGTTTTGTAATGCAGTTCAAGTGTAGCGGTTTTTACATTCCCTCTATAAGTGATATCTTATGATAAGTGTCTTTTTCTGTGTGACTTATTTCACGTAGAATCGTCGTACCTAAATCCACTCATCATGCTGCTACGAGCCTTATGACGTAGATTTCATGGCTGAGTGATATTCCATTGTACATAAGGACCACAACTTCTTTATCCATTTTTCTCTTTCCTGGGATATTTAAGGTGTAACGAAGTGGAGGTTCTTGTCAGCAGAGCAGCCCTAAACTTTGGGGTGCCTGTGTCTTGCTGATTTTTAGTTTTCCCAGTTTATACGCCCATGAGTGGAAGTGCCCTATGCTCTCTAAGCTGAGGTTTTTAGATGTTTCAAGACACACCGTACACCTCTCCAGAATGGCTGTTGGCAATTTACATCCCGCCCATCAGCGTAGCAAGGCTCCCGTTTCTCCATGGCCTGTCCTGCATTTCTGGTTTTGACACTTTATTCAGCATGGCCCTTTTGACCGATGGGAAGCGAGACTTCTTTGTAGCGCTGATTTGCCTTTGCAGGTTGCTTGGTTGGCCAAAAAGGGCGTATGCGTTTTTTCCTGAATATATTCAGGAAAAAACGCATACGCCCTTTTTGGCCAAGGGCATCATTGTCGAGGTTTTGCCGCTTTTCCTGTGCTTTAAAGGCAATTCGAATCTCCCTCCTGAAACCTGTTTCCTGCAATTCTGCCTTGCTTTCAAATCCTCTTCGTTGCCTTCCCTCAGTATATTTGTGGACGAGAGTTATCATTTATAACTCTGCAGGTTTGTGAATTGCAGTGCCCCTGAGCTCCATTTTTCAACTCGCTTTCTTGGGAGCTGGCCGCAAAAGCGCAGGATTGCTTCAGGCCCTATTCTCCTTCCGGGCGGCAGGCTGAGCCTGTGGTTAATTCTTCTTCCTGATGGGAAAATAGAGTGAGCTGTGCCTGTCCCAAGACCTAGAGCTACTCTCTCATTGGTTCCCCCTCTTCCCGTTCCTCCTCAGGACAAATTGCAACCTGTACGGAACAGGAGGTTAAAGGTGCTGATTCTCCAAGGAGGGAGATTGCTAGGAAAGCGGCTGGAATGGCGAACCCGAGCACAAGGAGATGAGAAATGAGGTGCGTTTTAGAAACCTTTCCCGATCACACGGTGTACCATCTTCTGGGTTTCTCATGCATGTTTTCGATGTAGGAAGGTGCCCTTGAACCTGGAGATTTGGGACCCATGGGATGGGTAACACGCAGTATTACTATAAAGGGTCTGCGTTTGCTCACACAACCTCACCAAACCTCTCAGCCCCAGGAGTGTTCACCCTTATGTCTCAGTCAGCTGTGGGTCTAGATATGGTCGATCCAGGTGGCATCACAGCCCCTGAACGAATTTTGTAAGAATTTCTCTCTCTTTCACTGTCTTTGCTTCACGGGTTTTTAAAAGTAATTGATTTTTATAATGGGGTTTAGCTGCTTTTCACTGCTGTGTTTATGCCGCTTTACACCCACTTGACTCCCTTACAGAGAGATATCAACACATAGGTTTTAAGATTCTTACTAGTCAGATATATTCTTGGGCGGTGAATAGGGGGTGTTGAGTCCCGTTCACTGAGCAAGTAGTAGGTCTTGTCTATTACATATTGGGTTTATGGAACGGTATCTGAGCTAATTTGAAACCCTGGTTTTATGCATCACCCCACCTCACCTTTCCCGTTAAGCAGCCATAGTGTGTTTTCTAAACGTGTGACTCTCTTCTGTTTTGTAATTTAGTTCAAGTGTAGCGGTTTCTACATTCCCTCTATATGTGATATCTTATGATAAGTGTCTTTTTCTGTGTGACTTATTTCACGTAGAATCCTCGTACCTAAATCCACTCATCATGCTGCTACGAGCCTTATGACGTAGATTTCATGGCTGAGTGATATTCCATTGTACATAAGGACCAGAACTTCTTTATCCATTTTTCTCTTTCCTGGGATATTTAAGGTGTAACGAATTGGAGGTTCTTGTCAACAGAGCAGCCCTAAACTTTGGGGTGCCTGTGTCTTGCTGATTTTTAATTTTCCCAGTTTTTACGCCCATGAGTGGAAGTGCCCTATGCTCTCTAAGCTGAGTTTTTTAGATGTTTCAAGACACACCGTACACCTCTCCAGAGTGGCTGTTGGCAATTTACATCCCGCCCATCAGCGTAGCAAGGCTCCCGTTTCTCCATGGCCTGTCCTGCATTTCTGGTTTTGACACTTTATTCAGCATGGCCCTTTTGACCGATGGGAAGCGAGACTTCTTTGTAGCGCTGATTTGCCTTTGCACGTTGCTTGGTTGGCCAAAAAGGGCGTATGCGTTTTTTCCTGAATATATTCAGGAAAAAACGCATACGCCCTTTTTGGCCAAGGGCATCATTGTCGAGGTTTTGCCGCTTTTCCTGTGCTTTAAAGGCGATTCGAATCTCCCTCCTGAAACCTGTTTCCTGCAATTCTGCCTTGCTTTCAAATCCTCTTCGTTGCCTTCCCTCAGTATATTTGTGGACGAGAGTTATCATTTATAACTCTGCAGGTTTGTGAATTGCAGTGCCCCTGAGCTCCATTTTTCAACTCGCTTTCTTGGGAGCTGGCCGCAAAAGCGCAGGATTGCTTCAGGCCCTATTCTCCTTCCGGGCGTCAGGCTGAGCCTGTGGTTAATTCTTCTTCCTGACGGGAAAATAGAGTGAGCTGTGCCTGTCCCAAGACATAGAGCTAGTCTCTCATTGGTTCCCCCTCTTCCCGTTCCTCCTCAGGACAAATTGCAACCTGTACGGAACAGGAGGTTAAAGGTGCTGATTCTCCAAGGAGGGAGATTGCTAGGAAAGCGGCTGGAACGGCGAACCCGAGCACAAGGAGATGAGAAATAAGGTGCGTTTTAGAAACCTTTCCCGATCACACGGTGTACCATCTTCTGGGTTTCCCATGCATGTTTTCGATGTAGGAAGATGCCCTTGAACCTGGAGATTTGGGACCCATGGGATGGGTACCACGCAGTATTACTTTAAAGGGTCTGCGTTTGCTCACCCAACCTCACCAAACCTCTCAGCCCCAAACGTGTCCACCCTTATGTCTCAATCAGCTGTGGGTCTAGATATGGTCAATCCAGGTGGCATCACAGCCCCTGAACGAATTTTGTAAGAATTTCTCTCTCTTTCACTGTCTTTGCTTCACGGGTTTTTAAAAGTAATTGATTTTTATAATGGGGTTTAGCTGCTTTTCACTGCTGTGTTTATGCCACTTTACACCCACTTGACTCCCTTACAGAGAGATATCAACACATAGGTTTTAAGATTCTTACTAGTCAGATATATTCTTGGGCGGTGTATAGGGGGTGTTGAGTCCCGTTCACTGAGCAAGGAGTAGGTCTTGTCTATCACATATTGGGTTAATGGAACGGTATCTGAGCTAATTTGAAACACTGGTTTTATGCATCACCCCACCTCACCTTTCCCGTTAAGCGGCCATAGTGTGTTTTCTAAACGTGTGACTCTCTTCTGTTTTGTAATTCAGTTCAAGTGTAGCGGTTTTTACATTCCCTCTATAAGTGATATCTTATGATAAGTGTCTTTTTCTGTGTGACTTATTTCACGTAAAATCGTCGTACCTAAATCCAATCATCATGCTGCTACGAGCCTTATGACGTAGATTTCATGGCTGAGTGATATTCCATTGTACATAAGGACCACAACTTCTTTATCCATTTTTCTTTTTCCTGGGATATTTAAGGTGTAACGAAGTGGAGGTTCTTGTCAACAGAGCAGCCCTAAACTTTGGGGTGCCTGTGTCTTGCTGATTTTTAGTTTTCCCAGTTTATACGCCCATGAGTGGAAGTGCCCTATGCTCTCTAAGCTGAGTTTTTTAGATGTTTCAAGACACACCGTACACCTCTCCAGAGTGGCTGTTGGCAATTTACATCCCGCCCATCAGCGTAGCAAGGCTCCCGTTTCTCCATGGCCTGTCCTGCATTTCTGGTTTTGACACTTTATTCAGCATGGCCCTTTTGACCGATGGGAAGCGAGACTTCTTTGTAGCGCTGATTTGCCTTTGCAGGTTGCTTGGTTGGCCAAAAAGGGCGTATGCGTTTTTTCCTGAATATATTCAGGAAAAAACGCATACGCCCTTTTTGGCCAAGGGCATCATTGTCGAGGTTTTGCCGCTTTTCCTGTGCTTTAAAGGCGATTCGAATCTCCCTCCTGAAAACTGTTTCCTGCAATTCTGCCTTGTTTTCAAATCCTCTTCGTTGCCTTCCCTCAGTATATTTGTGGACGAGAGTTATCATTTATAACTCTGCAGGTTTGTGAATTGCAGTGCCCCTGAGCTTCATTTTTCAACTCGCTTTCTTGGGAGCTGGCCGCAAAAGCGCAGGTTTGCTTCAGGCCCTATTCTCCTTCCGGGCGGCAGGCTGTGCCTGTGGTTAATTCTTCTTCCTGTTGGGAAAATAGAGTGAGCTGTGCCTGTCCCAAGACCTAGAGCTAGTCTCTCATTGGTTCCCCCTCTTCCCGTTCCTCCTCAGGACAAATTGCAACCTGTACGGAAAAGGAGGTTAAAGGTGCTGATTCTCCAAGGAGGGAGATTGCTAGGAAAGCGGCTGGAATGGCGAACCCGAGCACAAGGAGATGAGAAATGAGGTGCGTTTTAGAAACCTTTCCCGATCACACGGTGTACCATCTTCTGGGTTTCTCATGCATGTTTTCGATGTAGGAAGGTGCCCTTGCACCTGGAGATTTGGGACCCATGGGATGGGTACCACGCAGTATTACTTTAAAGGGTCTGCGTTTGCTCACCCAACCTCAGCAAACCTCTCAGCCCCAGGAGTGTCCACCCTTATGTCTCAATCAGCTGTGGGTCTAGATATGGTCGATCCAGGTGGCATCACAGCCCCTGAACGAATTTTGTAAGAATTTCTCTCTCTTTCACTGTCTTTGCTTCACGGGTTTTTAAAAGTAATTGATTTTTATAATGGGGTTTAGCTGCTTTTCACTGCTGTGTTTATGCCGCTTTACACCCACTTGACTCCCTTACAGAGAGATATCAACACATAGGTTTTAAGATTCTTACTAGTCAGATATATTCTTGGGCGGTGAATAGGGGGTGTTGAGTCCCGTTCACTGAGCAAGGAGTAGGTCTTGTCTATTACATATTGGGTTTATGGAACGGTATCTGAGCTAATTTGAAACCCTGGTTTTATGCATCACCCCACCTCACCTTTCCCGTTAAGCAGCCATAGTGTGTTTTCTAAACGTGTGACTCTCTTCTGTTTTGTAATTTAGTTCAGGTGTAGCGGTTTTTACATTCCCTCTATAAGTGATATCTTATGATAAGTGACTTTTTTGTGTGACTTATTTCACGTAGAATCGTCGTACCTAAATTCACTCTTCATGCTGCTATGAGCCTTATGACGTAGATTTCATGGCTGAGTGATATTCCATTGTACATAAGGACCACAACTTCTTTATCCATTTTTCTCTTTCCTGGGATATTTAAGGTGTAACGAAGTGGAGGTTCTTGTCAACAGAGCAGCCCTAAAATTTGGGGTGCCTGTGTCTTGCTGATTTTTAGTTTTCCCAATTTATACGCCCATGAGTGGAAGTGCCCTATGCTCTCTAAGCTGAGTTTTTTAGATGTTTCAAGACACACCGTACACCTCTCCAGAGTGGCTGTGGGCAATTTACATCCCGCCCATCAGCGTAGCAAGGCTCCCGTTTCTCCATGGCCTGTCCTGCATTTCTGGTTTTGACACTTTTTTCAGCATGGCCCTTTTGACCAATGGGAAGCGAGTCTTCTTTGTAGCGCTGATTTGCCTTTCCAGGTTGCTTGCTTGGCCAAAAAGGGCGTATGCGTTTTTTCCTGAATATATTCAGGAAAAAACGCATACGCCCTTTTTGGCCAAGGGCATCATTGTCGAGGTTTTGCCGCTTTTCCTGTGCTTTAAAGGCAATTCGAATCTCCCTCCTGAAATCTGTTTCCTGCAATTCTGCCTTGCTTTCAAATCCTCTTCGTTGCCTTTCCTCAGTATATTTGTGGACGAGAGTTATCATTTATAACTCTGCAGGTTTGTGAATTGCAGTGCCCCTGAGCTCCATTTTTCAACTCGCTTTCTTGGGAGCTGGCCGCAAAAGCGCAGGATTGCTTCAGGCCCTATTCTCCTTCCGGGCGGCAGGCTGAGCCTGTGGTTAATTCTTCTTCCTGTTGGGAAAATAGAGTGACCTGTGCCTGTCCCAAGACCTAGAACTAGTCTCTCATTGGTTCCCCCTCTTCCCGTTCCTCCTCAGGACAAATTGCAACCTGTACGGAACAGGAGGTTAAAGGTGCTGATTCTCCAAGAGGGAGATTGCTAGGAAAGCGGCTGGAATGGCGAACCCGAGCACAAGGAGATGAGAAATGAGGTGCGTTTTAGAAACCTTTCCCGATCACACGGTGTACCATCTTCTGGGTTTCTCATGCATGTTTTCGATGTAGGAAGGTGCCCTTGAACCTGGAGATTTGGGACCCATGGGATGGGTACCACGCAGTATTACTTTAAAGGGTCTGCGTTTGCTCACCCAACCTCACCAAACCTCTCAGCCCCAGGAGTGTCCACCCTTATGTCTCAATCAGCTGTGGGTCTAGATATGGTCGATCCAGGTGGCATCACAGCCCCTGAACGAATTTTGTAAGAATTTCTCTCTCTTTCACTGTCTTTGCTTCACGGGTTTTTAAAAGTAATTGATTTTTATAATGGGGTTTAGCTACTTTTCACTGCTGTGTTTATGCCGCTTTACACCCACTTGACTCCCTTACAGAGAGATATCAACACATAGGTTTTAAGATTCTTACTAGTCAGATATATTCTTGGGCGGTGAATAGGGGGTGTTGAGTCCCGTTCACTGAGCAAGGAGTAGGTCTTGTCTATTACATATTGGGTTTATGGAACGGTATCTGAGCTAATTTGAAACCCTTGTTTTATGCATCACCCCACCTCACCTTTCCCGTTAAGCAGCCATAGTGTGTTTTCTAAACGTGTGACTCCCTTCTTTTTTGTAATTTAGTTCAAGTGTAGCGGTTTTTACATTCCCTCTATAAGTGATATATTATGATAAGTGTCTTTTTCTGTGTGACTTATTTCACGTAGAATCGTTGTACCTAAATCCACTCATCATGCTGCTAGGAGCCTTATGAAATAGATTTCATGGCTGAGTGATATTCCATTGTACATAAGGGCCACAACTTCTTTATCCATTTTTCTCTTTCCTGGGATATTTAAGGTGTAACGAAGTGTAGGTTCTTGTCAACAGAGCAGCCCTAAACTTTGGGGTGCCTGTGTCTTGCTGATTTTTAATTTTCCCAGTTTATAAGCCCATGAGTGGAAGTGCCCTATGCTCTCTAAGCTGAGTTTTTTAGATGTTTCAAGACACACCGTACACCTCTCCAGAGTGGCTGTTGGCAATTTACATCCCGCCCATCAGCGTAGCAAGGCTCCCGTTTCTCCATGGCCTGTCCTGCATTTCTGGTTTTGACACTTTATTCAGCATGGCCCTTTTGACTGATGGGAAGCGAGACTTCTTTGTAGCGCTGATTTGCCTTTGCAGGTTGCTTGGTTGGCCAAAAAGGGCGTATGCGTTTTTTCCTGAATATATTCAGGAAAAAACGCATACGCCCTTTTTGGCCAAGGGCATCATTGTCGAGGTTTTGCCGCTTTTCCTGTGCTTTAAAGGCAATTCGAATCTCCCTCCTGAAACCTTTTTCCTGCAATTCTGCCTTGCTTTCAAATCCTCTTCGTTGCCTTCCCTCAGTATACTTGTGGACGAGAGTTATCATTTATAACTCTGCAGGTTTGTGAATTGCAGTGCCCCTGAGCTCCATTTTTCAACTCGCTTTCTTGGGAGCTGGCCGCAAAAGCGCAGGATTGCTTCAGGCCCTATTCTCCTTCCGGGCGGCAGGCTGAGCCTGTGGTTAATTCTTCTTCCTGATGGGAAAATAGAGTGAGCTGTGCCTGTCCCAAGACCTAGAGCTACTCTCTCATTGGTTCCCCCTCTTCCCGTTCCTCCTTTGGACAAATTGCAACCTGTACGGAACAGGAGGTTAAAGGTGCTGATTCTCCAAGGAGGGAGATTGCTAGGAAAGCGGCTGGAATGGCGAACCCGAGCACAAGGAGATGAGAAATGAGGTGCGTTTTAGAAACCTTTCCCGATCACACGGTGTACCATCTTCTGGGTTTCTCATGCATGTTTTCGATGTAGGAAGGTGCCCTTGAACCTGGAGATTTGGGACCCATGGGATGGGTACCACGCAGTATTACTATAAAGGGTCTGCGTTTGCTCACCCAACCTCACCAAACCTCTCAGCCCCAAAAGTGTCCACCCTTATGTCTCAATCAGCTGTGGGTCTAGATATGGTCAATCCAGGTGGCATCACAGTCCCTGAACGAATTTTGTAAGAATTTCTCTCTCTTTCACTGTCTTTGCTTCACGGGTTTTTAAAAGTAATTGATTTTTATAATGGGGTTTAGCTGCTTTTCACTGCTGTGTTTATGCCGTTTTACACCCACTTGACTCCCTTACAGAGAGATATCAACACATAGGTTTTAAGATTCTTACTAGTCAGATTTATTCTTGGGCGGTGTATAGGGGGTGTTGAGTCCCGTTCACTGAGCAAGGAGTAGGTCTTGTCTATCACATATTGGGTTAATGGAACGGTATCTGAGCTAATTTGAAACACTGGTTTTATGCATCACCCCACCTCACCTTTCCCGTTAAGCGGCCATAGTGTGTTTTCTAAACGTGTGACTCTCTTCTGTTTTGTAATTCAGTTCAAGTGTAGCGGTTTTTACATTCCCTCTATAAGTGATATCTTATGATAAGTGTCTTTTTCTGTGTGACTTATTTCACGTAGAATCGTCGTACCTAAATCCACTCATCATGCTGCTACGAGCCTTATGACGTAGATTTCATGGCTGAGTGATATTCCATTGTACATAAGGACCACAACTTCTTTATCCATTTTTCTCTTTCCTGGGATATTTAAGGTGTAACGAAGTGGAGGTTCTTGTCAACAGAGCAGCCCTAAACTTTGGGGTGCCTGTGTCTTGCTGATTTTTAATTTTCCCAGTTTATACGCCCATGAGTGGAAGTGCCCTATGCTCTCTAAGCTGAGGTTTTTAGATGTTTCAAGACACACCGTACACCTCTCCAGAGTGGCTGTGGGCAATTTACATCCCGCCCATCAGCGTAGCAAGGCTCCCGTTTCTCCATGGCCTGTCCTGCATTTCTGGTTTTGACACTTTATTCAGCATGGTCCTTTTGACCGATGGGAAGCGAGACTTCTTTGTAGCGCTGATTTGCCTTTGCAGGTTGCTTGGTTGGCCAAAAAGGGCGTATGCGTTTTTTCCTGAATATATTCAGGAAAAAACGCATACGCCCTTTTTGGCCAAGGGCATCATTGTCGAGGTTTTGCCGCTTTTCCTGTGCTTTAAAGGCAATTAGAATCTCCCTCCTGAAATCTGTTTCCTGCAATTCTGCCTTGCTTTCAAATCCTCTTCGTTGCCTTTCCTCAGTATATTTGTGGACGAGAGTTATCATTTATAACTCTGCAGGTTTGTGAATTGCAGTGCCCCTGAGCTCCATTTTTCAACTCGCTTTCTTGGGAGCTGGCCGCAAAAGCGCAGGATTGCTTCAGGCCCTATTCTGCTTCCGGGTGGCAGGCTGAGCCTGTGGTTAATTCTTCTTCCTGATGGGAAAATAGAGTGACCTGTGCCTGTCCCAAAACCTAGAGCTAGTCTCTCATTGGTTCCCCCTCTTCCCTTTCATCCTCAGGACAAATTGCAACCTGTACGGAACAGGAGGTTAAAGGTGCTGATTCTCCAAGGGGGGAGATGGCTAGGAAAGCGGCTGGAATGGCGAACCCGAGAACAAGGAGATGAGAAATGAGGTGCGTTTTAGAAACCTTTTCCGATCACACGGTGTACCATTTTTTGGGTTTCTCATGCATGTTTTCGATGTAGGAAAATGCCCTTGAACCTGGAGATTTGGGACCCATGGGATGGGTACCACGCAGTATTACTTTAAAGGGTCTGCATTTGCTCACCCAACCTCAGCAAACCTCTCAGCCCCAAGAGTGTCCACCCTTATGTCTCAATCAGCTGTGGGTCTAGATATGGTCAACCCAGGTGGCATCACAGCCTCTGAACGAATTTTGTAAGAATTTCTCTCTCTTTCACTGTCTTTGTTTCACGGGTTTTTAAAAGTAATTGATTTTTATAATGGGGTTTAGCTGCTTTTCAGTGCTGTGTTTATGATGCTTTACACGCACTTGACTCACTTACAGAGAGATTTCAATACATAGGTTTTAAGATTGTTACTTGTCAGATATATTCTTGGTCGGTGAATAGGGGGTGTTGTGTCCCGTTCACTGAGTAAGGAGTAGGTCTTGTCTATTACATATTGGGTTTATGGAACGCTATCTGAGCTAATTTGTAACCCTGGTTTTATGCATCACCCCACCTCACCTTTCCCGTTAAGCAGCCATAGTGTGTTTTCTAAACGTGTGACTCTCTTCTGTTTTGTAATTCAGTTCAAGTGTAGTGGTTTTTACTTTCCCTCTATAAGTGATAACTTATGGTAAGTTTTTTTTTTTCTGTGTGACTTATTTCACCTAGAATCGTCATACCTAAATCCACTCATCATGCTGCTACGAGCCTTATGACGTAGATTTCATGGCTGAGTGATATTCCATTGTACATAAGGACCACAACTTCTGTATCCATTTTTCTCTTTCCTGGGATATTTAAGGTGTAACGAAGTGGAGATTCTTGCCAACAGAGCAGCCCTAATCTTTGGGGTGCCTGTGTCTTGCTGATTTTTAATTTTCCCAATTTATACGCCCATGAGTGGAAGTGCCCTATGCTCTCTAAGCTGAGTTTTTTAGATGTCTCAGGACACACCGTACACCTCTCCAGAGTGGCTGTTGGCAATTTACATCCCGCCCATCAGCGTAGCAAGGCTCCCGTTTCTCCATGGCCTGTCCTGCATTTCTGGTTTTGACACTTTATTCAGCATGGCCCTTTTGACCGATGGGAAGCGAGACTTCTTTGTAGCGCTGATTTGCCTTTCCAGGTTGCTTGGTTGGCCAAAAAGGGCGTATGCGTTTTTTCCTGAATATATTCAGGAAAAAACGCATACGCGCTTTTTGGCCAAGGGCATCATTGTCGAGGTTTTGCCGCTTTTCCTGTGCTTTAAAGGCGATTCGAATCTCCCTCCTGAAATCTGTTTCCTGCAATTCTGCCTTGCTTTCAAATCCTCTTCGTTGCCTTCCCTCAGTATATTTGTGGACGAGAGTTATCATTTATAACTCTGCAGGTTTGTGAATTGCAGTGCCCCTGAGCTCCATTTTTCAACTCGCTTCCTTGGGAGCTGGCCGCAAAAGCACAGGATTGCTTCAGGCCCTATTCGGCTTCCGGCTGGCAGGCTGAGCCTGTGGTTAATTCTTCTTCCTGACGGGAAAATAGAGTGAGCTGTGCCTGTCCCAAGACCTAGAGCTAGTCTCCCATTGGTTCCCCCTCTTCCCGTTCCTCCTCAGGACCAATTGCAACCTGTACGGAACAGGAGGTTAAAGGTGCTGATTCTCCAAGGAGGGAGATTGCTAGGAAAGCGGCTGGAATGGCGAACCCGAGCACAAGGAGATGAGAAATGAGGTGCGTTTTAGAAACCTTTCCCGATCACACGGTGTACCATCTTCTGGGTTTCTCATGCATGTTTTCCATGTAGGAAGGTGCCCTTGAACCTGGAGATTTGGGACCCATGGGATGGGTACCACGCAGTATTACTTGAAAGGGTCTGCGTTTGCTCACCCAACCTCACCAAATCTCTCAGCCCCAGGAGTGTCCACCCTTATGTCTCAATCAGCTGTGGGTCTAGATATGGTCAATCCAGGTGGCATCACAGCCCCTGAACGAATTTTTTAAGAATTTCTCTCTCTTTCACTGTCTTTGCTTCACGGGTTTTTAAAAGTAATTGATTTTTATAATGGGGTTTAGCTGCTTTTCAGAGCTGTGTGTGTGCCGCTTTACACCCACTTGAGTCACTTACAGAGAGATATCAACACATAGGTTTTAAGATTCTTACTTGTCAGATATATTCTTGGGCGGTGAATAGGGGGTGCTGAGTCCCGTTCACTGAACAAGGAGTAGGTCTTGTCTATTATATATTGGGTTTATGGGACGGTATCTGAGCTAAATTGAAACCCTTGTTTTATGCATCACCCCACCTCACCTTTCCCGTTAAGCAGCCATAGTGTGTTTTCTAAACGTGTGACTCTCTTCTGTTTTGTAATTCATTCAAGTGTAGCGGTTTTTACATTCCCTCTATAAGTGATATCTTATGATAAGTGTCTTTTTCTGTGTGACTTATTTCTTGTAGAATCGTCGCACCTAAATCCACTCATCATGCTGCTACGAGCCTTATGACGTAGATTTCATGGCTGAGTGATATTCCATTGTACATAAGGACCACAACTTCTTTATCCATTTTTCTCTTTCCTGGGATATTTAAGGTGTAACGAAGTGGAGGTTCTTGTCAACAGAGCAGCCCTAAACTTTGGGGTGCCTGTGTCTTGCTGATTTTTAGTTTTCCCAATTTATACGCCCACGAGTGGAAGTGCCCTATGCTCTCTAAGCTGAGTTTTTTAGATGTTTCAAGACACACCGTACACCTCTCCAGAGTGGCTGTTGGCAATTTACATCCCGCCCAACAGCGTAGCAAGGCTCCCGTTTCTCCATGGCCTGTCCTGCCTTTCTGGTTTTGACACTTTATTCAGCATGGCCCTTTTGACCGATGGGAAGCGAGACTTCTTTGTAGCGCTGATTTGCCTTTCCAGGTTGCTTGGTTGGCCAAAAAGGGCGTATGCGTTTTTTCCTGAATATATTCAGGAAAAAACGCATACGCCCTTTTTGGCCAAGGGCATCATTGTCGAGGTTTTGCCGCTTTTCGTGTGCTTTAAAGGCGATTCGAATCTCCCTCCTGAAACCTGTTTCCTGCAATTCTGCCTTGCTTTCAAATCCTCTTCATTGCCTTTCCTCAGTATATTTGTGGACGAGAGTTATCATTTATAACTCTGCAGGTTTGTGAATTGCAGTGCCCCTGAGCTCCATTTTTCAACTTGCTTTCTTGGGAGCTGGCCGCAAAAGCGCAGGATTGCTTCAGGCCCTATTCTCCTTCCGGGCGGCAGGCTGAGCCTGTGGTTAATTCTTCTTCCTGATGGGAAAATAGAGTGACCTGTGCCTGTCCCAAGACCTAGAGCTAGTCTCTCATTGGTTCCCCCTCTTCCCTTTCATCCTCAGGACAAATTGCAACCTGTACGGAACAGGAGGTTAAAGGTGCTGATTCTCCAAGGAGGGAGATTGCTAGGAAAGCGGCTGGAATGGCGAATCCAAGCACAATTAGATGAGAAATGAGGTGCGTTTTAGAAACCTTTCCCGATCACACGGTGTACCATCTTCTGGGTTTCTCATGCATGTTTTCGATGTAGGAAGATTCCCTTGAACCTGGAGATTTGGGACCCATGGGATGGGTACCACGCAGTATTACTTTAAAGTGTCTGCGTTTGCTCACCCAACCTCACCAAACCTCTCAGCCTCAAAAGTGTCCACCCTTATGTCTCAATCAGCTGTGGGTCTAGATATGGTCAATCCAGGTGGCATCACAGCCCCTGAACGAATTTTGTAAGAATTTCTCTCTCTTTCACTGTCTTTGCTTCACGGGTTTTTAAAAGTAATTGAATTTTATAATGGGGTTTAGCTGCTTTTCAGTGCTGTGTTTATGATGCTTTACACGCACTTGACTCACTTACAGAGAGATTTCAATACATAGGTTATAAGATTGTTACTTGTCAGATATATTCTTGGTCGGTGAATAGGGGGTGTTGGGTCCCGTTCACTGAGTAAGGAGTAGGTCTTGTCTATTACATATTGGGTTTATGGAACGCTATCTGAGCTAATTTGTAACCCTTGTTTTATGCATCACCCCACCTCACCTTTCCCGTTAAGCAGCCATAGTGTGTTTTCTAAACGTGTGACTCTCTTCTGTTTTGTAATTCATTCAAGTGTAGCGGTTTTTACATTCCCTCTATAAGTGATATCTTATGATAAGTGTCTTTTTCTGTGTGACTCATTTCTTGTAGAATCGTCATACCTAAATCCACTCATCATGCTGCTACGAGCCTTATGACGTAGATTTCATGGCTGAGTGATATTCCATTGTACATAAGGACCACAACTTCTTTATCCATTTTTCTCTTTCCTGGGATATTTAAGGTGTAACGAAGTGGAGGTTCTTGTCAACAGAGCAGCCCTAAACTTTGGGGTGCCTGTGTCTTGCTGATTTTTAGTTTTCCCAATTTATACGCCCACGAGTGGAAGTGCCCTATGCTCTCTAAGCTGAGTTTTTTAGATGTTTCAAGACACACCGTACACCTCTCCAGAGTGGCTGTTGGCAATTTACATCCCGCCCAACAGCGTAGCAAGGCTCCCGTTTCTCCATGGCCTGTCCTGCATTTCTGGTTTTGACACTTTATTCAGCATGGCCCTTTTGACCGATGGGAAGCGAGACTTCTTTGTAGCGCTGATTTGCCTTTGCAGGTTGCTTGGTTGGCCAAAAAGGGCGTATGCGTTTTTTCCTGAATATATTCAGGAAAAAACGCATACGCCCTTATTGGCCAAGGGCATCATTTTCGAAGTTTTGCCGCTTTTCCTGTGCTTTAAAGGCGATTCGAATCTCCCTCCTGAAACCTGTTTCCTACAATTCTGCCTTGCTTTCAAATCCTCTTCGTTGCCTTCCCTCAGTATATTTGTGGACGAGAGTTATCATTTATAACTCTGCAGGTTTGTGAATTGCAGTGCCCCTGAGCTCCATTTTTCAACTCGCTTCCTTGGGAGCTGGCCGCAAATGTGCAGGAATGCTTCAGGCCCTATTCGGCTTCCGGCTGGCAGGCTGAGCCTGTGGTTAATTCTTCTTCCTGATGGGAAAATAGAGTGACCTGTGCCTGTCCCAAGACCTAGAGCTAGTCTCCCATTGGTTCCCCCTCTTCCCGTTCCTCCTCAGGACCAATTGCAACCTGTACGGAACAGGAGGTTAAAGGTGCTGATTCTCCAAGGAGGGAGATTGCTAGGAAAGCGGCTGGAATGGCGAACCCGAGCACAAGGAGATGAGAAATGAGGTGCGTTTTAGAAACCTTTCCCGATCACACGGTGTACCATCTTCTGGGTTTCTCATGCATGTTTTCGATGTAGGAAGGTGCCCTTGAACCTGGAGATTTGGGACCCATGGGATGGGTACCACGCAGTATTACTTGAAAGGGTCTGCGTTTGCTCACCCAACCTCACCAAATCTCTCAGCCCCAGGAGTGTCCACCCTTATGTCTCAATCAGCTGTGGGTCTAGATATGGTCAATCCAGGTGGCATCACAGCCCCTGAACGAATTTTGTAAGAATTTCTCTCTCTTTCACTGTCTTTGCTTCACGGGTTTTTAAAAGTAATTGATTTTTATAATGGGGTTTAGCTGCTTTTCAGAGCTGTGTGTGTGCCGCTTTACACCCACTTGAGTCACTTACAGAGAGATATCAACACATAGGTTTTAAGATTCTTACTAGTCAGATATATTCTTGGACGGTGAATAGGGGGTGCTGAGTCCCGTTCACTGAGCAAGGAGTAGGTCTTGTCTATTATATATTGGGTTTATGGGACGGTATCTGAGCTAATTTGAAACACTGGTTTTATGCATCACCCCACCTCACCTTTCCCATTAAGCAGCCATAGTGTGTTTTCTAAATGTGTGACTCTCTTCTGTTTTGTAATTCATTCAAGTGTAGCGGTTTTTACATTCCCTCTATAAGTGATATCTTATGATAAGTGTCTTTTTCTGTGTGACTTATTTCATGTAGAATCGTCGTACCTAAATCCACTCATCATGCTGCTAGGAGCCTTATGACGTAGATTTCATGGCTGAGTGATATTCCATTGTACATAAGGGCCACAACTTCTTTATCCATTTTTCTCTTTCCTGGGATATTTAAGGTGTAACGAAGTGGAGGTTCTTGTCAACAGAGCAGCCCTAATCTTTGGGGTGCCTGTGTCTTGCTGATATTTAGTTTTCCCAATTTATACGCCCATGAGTGGACGTGCCCTATGCTCTCTAAGCTGAGTTTTTTAGATGTTTCAAGACACACCGTACACTTCTCCAGAGTGGCTGTGTGCAATTTACATCCCGCCCATCAGCATAGCAAGGCTCCCATTTCTCCATGGCCTGTCCTGCATTTCTGGTTTTGACACTTTATTCAGCATGGTCCTTTTGACCGATGGGAAGCGAGACTTCTTTGTAGCGCTGATTTGCCTTTGCAGGTTGCTTGGTTGGCCAAAAAGGGCGTATGCGTTTTTTCCTGAATATATTCAGGAAAAAACGCATACGCCCTTTTTGGCCAAGGGCATCATTTTCGAAGTTTTGCCGCTTTTCCTGTGCTTTAAAGGCGATTCGAATCTCCCTCCTGAAACCTGTTTCCTGCAATTCTGCCTTGCTTTCAAATCCTCTTCGTTGCCTTCCCTCAGTATATTTGTGGACGAGAGTTATCATTTATAACTCTGCAGGTTTGTGAATTGCAGTGCCCCTGAGCTCCATTTTTCAACTCGCTTCCTTGGGAGCTGGCCGCAAAAGCGCAGGATTGCTTCAGGCCCTATTCGGCTTCCGGCTGGCAGGCTGAGCCTGTGGTTAATTCTTCTTCCTGACGGGAAAATAGAGTGAGCTGTGCCTGTCCCAAGACCTAGAGCTAGTCTCCCATTGGTTCCCCCTCTTCCCGTTCCTCCTCAGGACCAATTGCAACCTGTACGGAACAGGAGGTTAAAGGTGCTGATTCTCCAAGGAGGGAGATTGCTAGGAAAGCGGCTGGAATGGCGAACCCGAGCACAAGGAGATGAGAAATGAGGTGCGTTTTAGAAACCTTTCCCGATCACACGGTGTACCATCTTCTGGGTTTCTCATGCATGTTTTCCATGTAGGAAGGTGCCCTTGAACCTGGAGATTTGGGACCCATGGGATGGGTACCACGCAGTATTACTTGAAAGGGTCTGCTTTTGCTCACCCAACCTCACCAAATCTCTCAGCCCCAGGAGTGTCCACCCTTATGTCTCAATCAGCTGTGGGTCTAGATATGGTCAATCCAGGTGTCATCACAGCCCCTGAACGAATTTTTTAAGAATTTCTCTCTCTTTCACTGTCTTTGCTTCACGGGTTTTTAAAAGTAATTGATTTTTATAATGGGGTTTAGCTGCTTTTCAGAGCTGTGTGTGTGCCGCTTTACACCCACTTGAGTCACTTACAGAGAGATATCAACACATAGGTTTTAAGATTCTTACTAGTCAGATATATTCTTGGGCGGTGAATAGGGGGTGCTGAGTCCCGTTCACTGAACAAGGAGTAGGTCTTGTCTATTATATATTGGGTTTATGGGACGGTATCTGAGCTAAATTGAAACCCTTGTTTTATGCATCACCCCACCTCACCTTTCCCGTTAAGCAGCCATAGTGTGTTTTCTAAACGTGTGACTCTCTTCTGTTTTGTAATTCATTCAAGTGTAGCGGTTTTTACATTCCCTCTATAAGTGATATCTTATGATAAGTGTCTTTTTCTGTGTGACTTATTTCTTGTAGAATCGTCGTACCTAAATCCACTCATCATGCTGCTACGAGCCTTATGACGTAGATTTCATGGCTGAGTGATATTCCATTGTACATAAGGACCACAACTTCTTTATCCATTTTTCTCTTTCCTGGGATATTTAAGGTGTAACGAAGTGGAGGTTCTTGTCAACAGAGCAGCCCTAAACTTTGGGGTGCCTGTGTCTTGCTGATTTTTAGTTTTCCCAATTTATACACCCACGAGTGGAAGTGCCCTATGCTCTCTAAGCTGAGTTTTTTAGATGTTTCAAGACACACCGTACACCTCTCCAGAGTGGCTGTTGGCAATTTACATCCCGCCCAACAGCGTAGCAAGGCTCCCGTTTCTCCATGGCCTGTCCTGCATTTCTGGTTTTGACACTTTATTCAGCATGGCCCTTTTGACCGATGGGAAGCGAGACTTCTTTGTAGCGCTGATTTGCCTTTCCAGGTTGCTTGGTTGGCCAAAAAGGGCGTATTCGTTTTTTCCTGAATATATTCAGGAAAAAACGCATACGCCCTTTTTGGCCAAGGGCATCATTGTCGAGGTTTTGCCGCTTTTCGTGTGCTTTAAAGGCGATTCGAATCTCCCTCCTGAAACCTGTTTCCTGCAATTCTGCCTTGCATTCAAATCCTCTTCATTGCCTTTCCTCAGTATATTTGTGGACGAGAGTTATCATTTATAACTCTGCAGGTTTGTGAATTGCAGTGCCCCTGAGCTCCATTTTTCAACTTGCTTTCTTGGGAGCTGGCCGCAAAAGCGCAGGATTGCTTCAGGCCCTATTCTCCTTCCGGGCGGCAGGCTGAGCCTGTGGTTAATTCTTCTTCCTGATGGGAAAATAGAGTGACCTGTGCCTGTCCCAAGACCTAGAGCTAGTCTCTCATTGGTTCCCCCTCTTCCCTTTCATCCTCAGGACAAATTGCAACCTGTACGGAACAGGAGGTTAAAGGTGCTGATTCTCCAAGGAGGGAGATTGCTAGGAAAGCGGCTGGAATGGCGAATCCAAGCACAATTAGATGAGAAATGAGGTGCGTTTTAGAAACCTTTCCCGATCACACGGTGTACCATCTTCTGGGTTTCTCATGCATGTTTTCGATGTAGGAAGATGCCCTTGAACCTGGAGATTTGGGACCCATGGGATGGGTACCACGCAGTATTACTTTAAAGTGTCTGCGTTTGCTCACCCAACCTCACCAAACCTCTCAGCCTCAAAAGTGTCCACCCTTATGTCTCAATCAGCTGTGGGTCTAGATATGGTCAATCCAGGTGGCATCACAGCCCCTGAACGAATTTTGTAAGAATTTCTCTCTCTTTCACTGTCTTTGCTTCACGGGTTTTTAAAAGTAATTGATTTTTATAATGGGGTTTAGCTGCTTTTCAGTGCTGTGTTTATGATGCTTTACACGCACTTGACTCACTTACAGAGAGATTTCAATACATAGGTTATAAGATTGTTACTTGTCAGATATATTCTTGGTCGGTGAATAGGGGGTGTTGGGTCCCGTTCACTGAGTAAGGAGTAGGTCTTGTCTATTACATATTGGGTTTATGGAACGCTATCTGAGCTAATTTGTAACCCTTGTTTTATGCATCACCCCACCTCACCTTTCCCGTTAAGCAGCCATAGTGTGTTTTCTAAACGTGTGACTCTCTTCTGTTTTGTAATTCATTCAAGTGTAGCGGTTTTTACATTCCCTCTATAAGTGATATCTTATGATAAGTGTCTTTTTCTGTGTGACTTATTTCTTGTAGAATCGTCGTACCTAAATCCACTCATCATGCTGCTACGAGCCTTATGACGTAGATTTCATGGCTGAGTGATATTCCATTGTACATAAGGACCACAACTTCTTTATCCATTTTTCTCTTTCCTGGGATATTTAAGGTGTAACGAAGTGGAGGTTCTTGTCAACAGAGCAGCCCTAAACTTTGGGGTGCCTGTGTCTTGCTGATTTTTAGTTTTCCCAATTTATACGCCCACGAGTGGAAGTGCCCTATGCTCTCTAAGCTGAGTTTTTTAGATGTTTCAAGACACACCGTACACCTCTCCAGAGTGGCTGTTGGCAATTTACATCCCGCCCAACAGCGTAGCAAGGCTCCCGTTTCTCCATGGCCTGTCCTGCATTTCTGGTTTTGACACTTTATTCAGCATGGCCCTTTTGACCGATGGGAAGCGAGACTTCTTTGTAGCGCTGATTTGCCTTTGCAGGTTGCTTGGTTGGCCAAAAAGGGCGTATGCGTTTTTTCCTGAATATATTCAGGAAAAAACGCATACGCCCTTATTGGCCAAGGGCATCATTTTCGAAGTTTTGCCGCTTTTCCTGTGCTTTAAAGGCGATTCGAATCTCCCTCCTGAAACCTGTTTCCTGCAATTCTGCCTTGCTTTCAAATCCTCTTCGTTGCCTTCCCTCAGTATATTTGTGGACGAGAGTTATCATTTATAACTCTGCAGGTTTGTGAATTGCAGTGCCCCTGAGCTCCATTTTTCAACTTGCTTCCTTGGGAGCTGGCCACAAATGCGCAGGAATGCTTCAGGCCCTATTCGGCTTCCGGCTGGCAGGCTGAGCCTGTGGTTAATTCTTCTTCCTGATGGGAAAATAGAGTGACCTGTGCCTGTCCCAAGACCTAGAGCTAGTCTCCCATTGGTTCCCCCTCTTCCCGTTCCTCCTCAGGACCAATTGCAACCTGTACGGAACAGGAGGTTAAAGGTGCTGATTCTCCAAGGAGGGAGATTGCTAGGAAAGCGGCTGGAATGGCGAACCCGAGCACAAGGAGATGAGAAATGAGGTGCGTTTTAGAAACCTTTCCCGATCACACGGTGTACCATCTTCTGGGTTTCTCATGCATGTTTTCGATGTAGGAAGGTGCCCTTGAACCTGGAGATTTGGGACCCATGGGATGGGTACCACGCAGTATTACTTGAAAGGGTCTGCGTTTGCTCACCCAACCTCACCAAATCTCTCAGCCCCAGGAGTGTCCACCCTTATGTCTCAATCAGCTGTGGGTCTAGATATGGTCAATCCAGGTGGCATCACAGCCCCTGAACGAATTTTGTAAGAATTTCTCTCTCTTTCACTGTCTTTGCTTCACGGGTTTTTAAAAGTAATTGATTTTTATAATGGGGTTTAGCTGCTTTTCAGAGCTGTGTGTGTGCCGCTTTACACCCACTTGAGTCACTTACAGAGAGATATCAACACATAGGTTTTAAGATTCTTACTAGTCAGATATATTCTTGGACGGTGAATAGGGGGTGCTGAGTCCCGTTCACTGAGCAAGGAGTAGGTCTTGTCTATTATATATTGGGTTTATGGGACGGTATCTGAGCTAATTTGAAACCCTTGTTTTATGCATCACCCCACCTCACCTTTCCCATTAAGCAGCCATAGTGTGTTTTCTAAACGTGTGACTCTCTTCTGTTTTGTAATTCATTCAAGTGTAGCGGTTTTTACATTCCCTCTATAAGTGATATCTTATGATAAGTGTCTTTTTCTGTGTGACTTATTTCATGTAGAATCGTCGTACCTAAATCCACTCATCATGCTGCTAGGAGCCTTATGACGTAGATTCCATGGCTGAGTGATATTCCATTGTACATAAGGGCCACAACTTCTTTATCCATTTTTCTCTTTCCTGGGATATTTAAAGTGTAACGAAGTGGAGGTTCTTGTCAACAGAGCAGCCCTAATCTTTGGGGTGCCTGTGTCTTGCTGATATTTAGTTTTCCCAATTTATACGCCCATGAGTGGACGTGCCCTATGCTCTCTAAGCTGAGTTTTTTAGATGTTTCAAGACACACCGTACACTTCTCCAGAGTGGCTGTGTGCAATTTACATCCCGCCCATCAGCATAGCAAGGCTCCCATTTCTCCATGGCCTGTCCTGCATTTCTGGTTTTGACACTTTATTCAGCATGGTCCTTTTGACCGATGGGAAGCGAGACTTCTTTGTAGCGCTGATTTGCCTTTGCAGGTTGCTTGGTTGGCCAAAAAGGGCGTATGCGTTTTTTCCTGAATATATTCAGGAAAAAACGCATACGCCCTTTTTGGCCAAGGGCATCATTGTCGAGGTTTTGCCGCTTTTCGTGTGCTTTAAAGGCGATTCGAATCTCCCTCCTGAAACCTGTTTCCTGCAATTCTGCCTTGCTTTCAAATCCTCTTCATTGCCTTTCCTCAGTATATTTGTGGACGAGAGTTATCATTTATAACTCTGCAGGTTTGTGAATTGCAGTGCCCCTGAGCTCCATTTTTCAACTTGCTTTCTTGGGAGCTGGCCGCAAAAGCGCAGGATTGCTTCAGGCCCTATTCTCCTTCCGGGCGGCAGGCTGAGCCTGTGGTTAATTCTTCTTCCTGATGGGAAAATAGAGTGACCTGTGCCTGTCCCAAGACCTAGAGCTAGTCTCTCATTGGTTCCCCCTCTTCCCTTTCATCCTCAGGACAAATTGCAACCTGTACGGAACAGGAGGTTAAAGGTGCTGATTCTCCAAGGAGGGAGATTGCTAGGAAAGCGGCTGGAATGGTGAATCCAAGCACAATTAGATGAGAAATGAGGTGCGTTTTAGAAACCTTTCCCGATCACACGGTGTACCATCTTCTGGGTTTCTCATGCATGTTTTCGATGTAGGAAGATGCCCTTGAACCTGGAGATTTGGGACCCATGGGATGGGTACCACGCAGTATTACTTTAAAGTGTCTGCGTTTGCTCACCCAACCTCACCAAACCTCTCAGCCTCAAAAGTGTCCACCCTTATGTCTAAATCAGCTGTGGGTCTAGATATGGTCAATCCAGGTGGCATCACAGCCCCTGAACGAATTTTGTAAGAATTTCTCTCTCTTTCACTGTCTTTGCTTCACGGGTTTTTTAAAGTAATTGATTTTTATAATGGGGTTTAGCTGCTTTTCAGTGCTGTGTTTATGATGCTTTACACGCACTTGACTCACTTACAGAGAGATTTCAATACATAGGTTATAAGATTGTTACTTGTCAGATATATTCTTGGTCGGTGAATAGGGGGTGTTGGGTCCCGTTCACTGAGTAAGGAGTAGGTCTTGTCTATTACATATTGGGTTTATGGAACGCTATCTGAGCTAATTTGTAACCCTTGTTTTATGCATCACCCCACCTCACCTTTCCCGTTAAGCAGCCATAGTGTGTTTTCTAAACGTGTGACTCTCTTCTGTTTTGTAATTCATTCAAGTGTAGCGGTTTTTACATTCCCTCTATAAGTGATATCTTATGATAAGTGTCTTTTTCTGTGTGACTTATTTCTTGTAGAATCGTCGTACCTAAATCCACTCATCATGCTGCTACGAGCCTTATGACGTAGATTTCATGGCTGAGTGATATTCCATTGTACATAAGGACCACAACTTCTTTATCCATTTTTCTCTTTCCTGGGATATTTAAGGTGTAACGAAGTGGAGGTTCTTGTCAACAGAGCAGCCCTAAACTTTGGGGTGCCTGTGTCTTGCTGATTTTTAGTTTTCCCAATTTATACGCCCACGAGTGGAAGTGCCCTATGCTCTCTAAGCTGAGTTTTTTAGATGTTTCAAGACACACCGTACACCTCTGCAGAGTGGCTGTTGGCAATTTACATCCCGCCCAACAGCGTAGCAAGGCTCCCGTTTCTCCATGGCCTGTCCTGCATTTCTGGTTTTGACACTTTATTCAGCATGGCCCTTTTGACCGATGGGAAGCGAGACTTCTTTGTAGCGCTGATTTGCCTTTGCAGGTTGCTTGGTTGGCCAAAAAGGGCGTATGCGTTTTTTCCTGAATATATTCAGGAAAAAACGCATACGCCCTTATTGGCCAAGGGCATCATTTTCGAAGTTTTGCCGCTTTTCCTGTGCTTTAAAGGCGATTCGAATCTCCCTCCTGAAACCTGTTTCCTGCAATTCTGCCTTGCTTTCAAATCCTCTTCGTTGCCTTCCCTCAGTATATTTGTGGACGAGAGTTATCATTTATAACTCTGCAGGTTTGTGAATTGCAGTGCCCCTGAGCTCCATTTTTCAACTCGCTTCCTTGGGAGCTGGCCGCAAATGCGCAGGAATGCTTCAGGCCCTATTCGGCTTCCGGCTGGCAGGCTGAGCCTGTGGTTAATTCTTCTTCCTGATGGGAAAATAGAGTGACCTGTGCCTGTCCCAAGACCTAGAGCTAGTCTCCCATTGGTTCCCCCTCTTCCCGTTCCTCCTCAGGACCAATTGCAACCTGTACGGAACAGGAGGTTAAAGGTGCTGATTCTCCAAGGAGGGAGATTGCTAGGAAAGCGGCTGGAATGGCGAACCCGAGCACAAGGAGATGAGAAATGAGGTGCGTTTTAGAAACCTTTCCCGATCACACGGTGTACCATCTTCTGGGTTTCTCATGCATGTTTTCCATGTAGGAAGGTGCCCTTGAACCTGGAGATTTGGGACCCATGGGATGGGTACCACGCAGTATTACTTGAAAGGGTCTGCGTTTGCTCACCCAACCTCACCAAATCTCTCAGCCCCAGGAGTGTCCACCCTTATGTCTCAATCAGCTGTGGGTCTAGATATGGTCAATCCAGGTGTCATCACAGCCCCTGAACGAATTTTTTAAGAATTTCTCTCTCTTTCACTGTCTTTGCTTCACGGGTTTTTAAAAGTAATTGATTTTTATAATGGGGTTTAGCTGCTTTTCAGAGCTGTGTGTGTGCCGCTTTACACCCACTTGAGTCACTTACAGAGAGATATCAACACATAGGTTTTAAGATTCTTACTAGTCAGATATATTCTTGGACGGTGAATAGGGGGTGCTGAGTCCCGTTCACTGAGCAAGGAGTAGGTCTTGTCTATTATATATTGGGTTTATGGGACGGTATCTGAGCTAATTTGAAACCCTTGTTTTATGCATCACCCCACCTCACCTTTCCCATTAAGCAGCCATAGTGTGTTTTCTAAACGTGTGACTCTCTTCTGTTTTGTAATTCATTCAAGTGTAGCGGTTTTTACATTCCCTCTATAAGTGATATCTTATGATAAGTGTCTTTTTCTGTGTGACTTATTTCATGTAGAATCGTCGTACCTAAATCCACTCATCATGCTGCTAGGAGCCTTATGACGTAGATTTCATGGCTGAGTGATATTCCATTGTACATAAGGGCCACAACTTCTTTATCCATTTTTCTCTTTCCTGGGATATTTAAGGTGTAACGAAGTGGACGTTCTTGTCAACAGAGCAGCCCTAATCTTTGGGGTGCCTGTGTCTTGCTGATATTTAGTTTTCCCAATTTATACGCCCATGAGTGGACGTGCCCTATGCTCTCTAAGCTGAGTTTTTTAGATGTTTCAAGACACACCGTACACTTCTCCAGAGTGGCTGTGTGCAATTTACATCCCGCCCATCAGCATAGCAAGGCTCCCATTTCTCCATGGCCTGTCCTGCATTTCTGGTTTTGACACTTTATTCAGCATGGTCCTTTTGACCGATGGGAAGCGAGACTTCTTTGTAGCGCTGATTTGCCTTTGCAGGTTGCTTGGTTGGCCAAAAAGGGCGTATGCGTTTTTTCCTGAATATATTCAGGAAAAAACGCATACGCCCTTTTTGGCCAAGGGCATCATTTTCGAAGTTTTGCCGCTTTTCCTGTGCTTTAAATGCGATTCGAATCTCCCTCCTGAAACCTGTTTCCTGCAATTCTGCCTTGCTTTCAAATCCTCTTCGTTGCCTTCCCTCAGTATATTTGTGGACGAGAGTTATCATTTATAACTCTGCAGGTTTGTGAATTGCAGTGCCCCTGAGCTCCATTTTTCAACTCGCTTCCTTGGGAGCTGGCCGCAAAAGCGCAGGATTGCTTCAGGCCCTATTCGGCTTCCGGCTGGCAGGCTGAGCCTGTGGTTAATTCTTCTTCCTGACGGGAAAATAGAGTGAGCTGTGCCTGTCCCAAGACCTAGAGCTAGTCTCCCATTGGTTCCCCCTCTTCCCGTTCCTCCTCAGGACCAATTGCAACCTGTACGGAACAGGAGGTTAAAGGTGCTGATTCTCCAAGGAGGGAGATTGCTAGGAAAGCGGCTGGAATGGCGAACCCGAGCAGAAGGAGATGAGAAATGAGGTGCGTTTTAGAAACCTTTCCCGATCACACGGTGTACCATCTTCTGGGTTTCTCATGCATGTTTTCCATGTAGGAAGGTGCCCTTGAACCTGGAGATTTGGGACCCATGGGATGGGTACCACGCAGTATTACTTGAAAGGGTCTGCGTTTGCTCACCCAACCTCACCAAATCTCTCAGCCCCAGGAGTGTCCACCCTTATGTCTCAATCAGCTGTGGGTCTAGATATGGTCAATCCAGGTGTCATCACAGCCCCTGAACGAATTTTTTAAGAATTTCTCTCTCTTTCACTGTCTTTGCTTCACGGGTTTTTAAAAGTAATTGATTTTTATAATGGGGTTTAGCTGCTTTTCAGAGCTGTGTGTGTGCCGCTTTACACCCACTTGAGTCACTTACAGAGAGATATCAACACATAGGTTTTAAGATTCTTACTAGTCAGATATATTCTTGGGCGGTGAATAGGGGGTGCTGAGTCCCGTTCACTGAGCAAGGAGTAGGTCTTGTCTATTATATATTGGGTTTATGGGACGGTATCTGAGCTAATTTGAAACCCTTGTTTTATGCATCACCCCACCTCACCTTTCCCATTAAGCAGCCATAGTGTGTTTTCTAAACGTGTGACTCTCTTCTGTTTTGTAATTCATTCAAGTGTAGCGGTTTTTACATTCCCTCTATAAGTGATATCTTATGATAAGTGTCTTTTTCTGTGTGACTTATTTCATGTAGAATCGTCGTACCTAAATCCACTCATCATGCTGCTAGGAGCCTTATGACGTAGATTTCATGGCTGAGTGATATTCCATTGTACATAAGGGCCACAACTTCTTTATCCATTTTTCTCTTTCCTGGGATATTTAAGGTGTAACGAAGTGGAGGTTCTTGTCAACAGAGCAGCCCTAATCTTTGGGGTGCCTGTGTCTTGCTGATATTTAGTTTTCCCAATTTATACGCCCATGAGTGGACGTGCCCTATGCTCTCTAAGCTGAGTTTTTTAGATGTTTCAAGACACACCGTACACTTCTCCAGAGTGGCTGTGTGCAATTTACATCCCGCCCATCAGCATAGCAAGGCTCCCATTTCTCCATGGCCTGTCCTGCATTTCTGGTTTTGACACTTTATTCAGCATGGTCCTTTTGACCGATGGGAAGCGAGACTTCTTTGTAGCGCTGATTTGCCTTTGCAGGTTGCTTGGTTGGCCAAAAAGGGCGTATGCGTTTTTTCCTGAATATATTCAGGAAAAAACGCATACGCCTTTTTTGGCCAAGGGCATCATTTTCGAAGTTTTGCCGCTTTTCCTGTGCTTTAAAGGCGATTCGAATCTCCCTCCTGAAACCTGTTTCCTGCAATTCTGCCTTGCTTTCAAATCCTCTTCGTTGCCTTCCCTCAGTATATTTGTGGACGAGAGTTATCATTTATAACTCTGCAGGTTTGTGAATTGCAGTGCCCCTGAGCTCCATTTTTCAACTCGCTTCCTTGGGAGCTGGCCGCAAAAGCGCAGGATTGCTTCAGGCCCTATTCGGCTTCCGGCTGGCAGGCTGAGCCTGTGGTTAATTCTTCTTCCTGACGGGAAAATAGAGTGAGCTGTGCCTGTCCCAAGACCTAGAGCTAGTCTCCCATTGGTTCCCCCTCTTCCCGTTCCTCCTCAGGACCAATTGCAACCTGTACGGAACAGGAGGTTAAAGGTGCTGATTCTCCAAGGAGGGAGATTGCTAGGAAAGCGGCTGGAATGGCGAACCCGAGCACAAGGAGATGAGAAATGAGGTGCGTTTTAGAAACCTTTCCCGATCACACGGTGTACCATCTTCTGGGTTTCTCATGCATGTTTTCCATGTAGGAAGGTGCCCTTGAACCTGGAGATTTGGGACCCATGGGATGGGTACCACGCAGTATTACTTGAAAGGGTCTGCGTTTGCTCACCCAACCTCACCAAATCTCTCAGCCCCAGGAGTGTCCACCCTTATGTCTCAATCAGCTGTGGGTCTAGATATGGTCAATCCAGGTGTCATCACAGCCCCTGAACGAATTTTGTAAGAATTTCTCTCTCTTTCACTGTCTTTGCTTCACGGGTTTTTAAAAGTAATTGATTTTTATAATGGGGTTTAGCTGCTTTTCAGAGCTGTGTGTGTGCCGCTTTACACCCACTTGAGTCACTTACAGAGAGATATCAACACATAGGTTTTAAGATTCTTACTAGTCAGATATATTCTTGGGCGGTGAATAGGGGGTGCTGAGTCCCGTTCACTGAACAAGGAGTAGGTCTTGTCTATTATATATTGGGTTTATGGGACGGTATCTGAGCTAAATTGAAACCCTTGTTTTATGCATCACCCCACCTCACCTTTCCCGTTAAGCAGCCATAGTGTGTTTTCTAAACGTGTGACTCTCTTCTGTTTTGTAATTCATTCAAGTGTAGCGGTTTTTACATTCCCTCTATAAGTGATATCTTATGATAAGTGTCTTTTTCTGTGTGACTTATTTCTTGTAGAATCGTCGTACCTAAATCCACTCATCATGCTGCTACGAGCCTTATGACGTAGATTTCATGGCTGAGTGATATTCCATTGTACATAAGGACCACAACTTCTTTATCCATTTTTCTCTTTCCTGGGATATTTAAGGTGTAACGAAGTGGAGGTTCTTGTCAACAGAGCAGCCCTAAACTTTGGGGTGCCTGTGTCTTGCTGATTTTTAGTTTTCCCAATTTATACGCCCATGAGTGGAAGTGCCCTATGCTCTCTAAGCTGAGTTTTTTAGATGTCTCAGGACACATCGTACACCTCTCCAGAGTGGCTGTTGGCAATTTACATCCCGCCCATCAGCGTAGCAAGGCTCCCGTTTCTCCATGGCCTGTCCTGCATTTCTGGTTTTGACACTTTATTCAGCATGACCCTTTTGACCGATGGGAAGCGAGACTTCTTTGTAGCGCTGATTTGCCTTTCCAGGTTGCTTGGTTGGCCAAAAAGGGCGTATGCGTTTTTTCCTGAATATATTCAGGAAAAAACGCATACGCGCTTTTTGGCCAAGGGCATCATTGTCGAGGTTTTGCCGCTTTTCCTGTGCTTTAAAGGCGATTCGAATCTCCCTCCTGAAATCTGTTTCCTGCAATTCTGCCTTGCTTTCAAATCCTCTTGGTTGCCTTCCCTCAATATATTTGTGGACGAGAGTTATCATTTATAACTCTGCAGGTTTGTGAATTGCAGTGCCCCTGAGCTCCATTTTTCAACTCGCTTTCTTGGGAGCTGGCCGCAAAAGCGCAGGATTGCTTCAGGCCCTATTCTGCTTCCGGGTGGCAGGCTGAGCCTGTGGTTAATTCTTCTTCCTGATGGGAAAATAGAGTGACCTGTGCCTGTCCCAAGACCTAGAGCTAGTCTCTCATTGGTTCCCCGTCTTCCCGTTCCTCCTCAGGACTAATTGCAACCTGTACGGAACAGGAGGTTAAAGGTGCTGATTCTCCAAGGAGGGAGATTGCTAGGAAAGCGGCTGGAATGGCGAACCCGAGCACAAGGAGATGAGAAATGAGGTGCGTTTTAGAAACCTTTCCTGATCACACGGTGTACCATTTTCTGGGTTTCTCATGCATGTTTTCGATGTAGGAAGATGCCGTTGAACCTGGAGATTTGGGACCCATGGGATGGGTACCACGCAGTATTACTTTCAAGGGTCTGCGTTTGCTCACCCAACCTCACCAAACCTCTCAGCCCCAAGAGTGTCCACCCTTATGTCTCAATCAGCTGTGGGTCTAGATATGGTCAACCCAGGTGTCATCACAGCCTCTGAACGAATTTTGTAAGAATTTCTCTCTCTTTCACTGTCTTTGTTTCACGGGATTTTAAAAGTAATTGATTTTTATAATGGGGTTTAGCTGCTTTTCAATGCTGTGTTTATGCCGCTTTACACCCACTTGACTCACTTACAGAGAGATTTCAATACATAGGTTTTAAGATTCTTACTAGTGAGATATATTCTTGGGCGGTGAATAGGGGGTGTTGAGTCCCGTTCACTGAGCAAGGAGTAGGTCTTTGTCTATTACATGTTGGGTTTATGGAACGGTATCTGAGCTAATTTGAAACCCTGGTTTTATGCATCACCCCACCTCACCTTTCCCGTTAAGCAGCCAAAGTGTGTTTTCTAAACGTGTGACTCTCTTCTGTTTTGTAATTCAGTTCAAGTGTAGCGGTTTTTAAATTCCCTCTATAAGTGATACCTTATGATAAGTGTCTTTTTCTGTGTGACTTATTTCACGTAGAATCGTCGTACCTAAATCCACTCATCATGCTGCTAGGAGCCTTATGACGTAGATTTCATGGCTGAGTGATATTCCATTGTACATAAGGGCCACAACTTCTTTATCCATTTTTCTCTTTCCTGGGATATTTAAGGTGTAACGAAGTGGACGTTCTTGTCAACAGAGCAGCCCTAATCTTTGGGGTGCCTGTGTCTTGCTGATATTTAGTTTTCCCAATTTATACGCCCATGAGTGGAAGTGCCCTATGCTCTCTAAGCTGAGTTTTTTAGATGTTTCAAGACACACCGTACACTTCTCCAGAGTGGCTGTGGGCAATTTACATCCCGCCCATCAGCGTAGCAAGGCTCCCATTTCTCCATGGCCTGTCCTGCATTTCTGGTTTTGACACTTTATTCAGCATGGTCCTTTTGACCGATGGGAAGCGAGACTTCTTTGTAGCGCTGATTTGCCTTTGCAGGTTGCTTGGTTGGCCAAAAAGGGCGTATGCGTTTTTTCCTGAATATATTCAGGAAAAAACGCATACGCCCTTATTGGCCAAGGGCATCATTTTCGAAGTTTTGCCGCTTTTCCTGTGCTTTAAAGGCGATTCGAATCTCCCTCCTGAAACCTGTTTCCTGCAATTCTGCCTTGCTTTCAAATCCTCTTCGTTGCCTTCCCTCAGTATATTTGTGGACGAGAGTTATCATTTATAACTCTGCAGGTTTGTGAATTGCAGTGCCCCTGAGCTCCATTTTTCAACTCGCTTCCTTGGGAGCTGGCCGCAAAAGCGCAGGATTGCTTCAGGCCCTATTCGGCTTCCGGCTGGCAGGCTGAGCCTGTGGTTAATTCTTCTTCCTGACGGGAAAATAGAGTGAGCTGTGCCTGTCCCAAGACCTAGAGCTAGTCTCCCATTGGTTCCCCCTCTTCCCGTTCCTCCTCAGGACCAATTGCAACCTGTACGGAACAGGAGGTTAAAGGTGCTGATTCTCCAAGGAGGGAGATTGCTAGGAAAGCGGCTGGAATGGCGAACCCGAGCACAAGGAGATGAGAAATGAGGTGCGTTTTAGAAACCTTTCCCGATCACACGGTGTACCATCTTCTGGGTTTCTCATGCATGTTTTCCATGTAGGAAGGTGCCCTTGAACCTGGAGATTTGGGACCCATGGGATGGGTACCACGCAGTATTACTTGAAAGGGTCTGCGTTTGCTCACCCAACCTCACCAAATCTCTCAGCCCCAGGAGTGTCCACCCTTATGTCTCAATCAGCTGTGGGTCTAGATATGGTCAATCCAGGTGTCATCACAGCCCCTGAACGAATTTTGTAAGAATTTCTCTCTCTTTCACTGTCTTTGCTTCACGGGTTTTTAAAAGTAATTGATTTTTATAATGGGGTTTAGCTGCTTTTCAGAGCTGTGTGTGTGCCGCTTTACACCCACTTGAGTCACTTACAGAGAGATATCAACACATAGGTTTTAAGATTCTTACTAGTCAGATATATTCTTGGGCGGTGAATAGGGGGTGCTGAGTCCCGTTCACTGAACAAGGAGTAGGTCTTGTCTATTATATATTGGGTTTATGGGACGGTATCTGAGCTAAATTGAAACCCTTGTTTTATGCATCACCCCACCTCACCTTTCCCGTTAAGCAGCCATAGTGTGTTTTCTAAACGTGTGACTCTCTTCTGTTTTGTAATTCATTCAAGTGTAGCGGTTTTTACATTCCCTCTATAAGTGATATCTTATGATAAGTGTCTTTTTCTGTGTGACTTATTTCTTGTAGAATCGTCGTACCTAAATCCACTCATCATGCTGCTACGAGCCTTATGACGTAGATTTCATGGCTGAGTGATATTCCATTGTACATAAGGACCACAACTTCTTTATCCATTTTTCTCTTTCCTGGGATATTTAAGGTGTAACGAAGTGGAGGTTCTTGTCAACAGAGCAGCCCTAAACTTTGGGGTGCCTGTGTCTTGCTGATTTTTAGTTTTCCCAATTTATACGCCCACGAGTGGAAGTGCCCTATGCTCTCTAAGCTGAGTTTTTTAGATGTTTCAAGACACACCGTACACCTCTCCAGAGTGGCTGTTGGCAATTTACATCCCGCCCAACAGCGTAGCAAGGCTCCCGTTTCTCCATGGCCTGTCCTGCATTTCTGGTTTTGACACTTTATTCAGCATGGCCCTTTTGACCGATGGGAAGCGAGACTTCTTTGTAGCGCTGATTTGCCTTTCCAGGTTGCTTGGTTGGCCAAAAAGGGCGTATTCGTTTTTTCCTGAATATATTCAGGAAAAAACGCATACGCCCTTTTTGGCCAAGGGCATCATTGTCGAGGTTTTGCCGCTTTTCGTGTGCTTTAAAGGCGATTCGAATCTCCCTCCTGAAACCTGTTTCCTGCAATTCTGCCTTGCTTTCAAATCCTCTTCATTGCCTTTCCTCAGTATATTTGTGGACGAGAGTTATCATTTATAACTCTGCAGGTTTGTGAATTGCAGTGCCCCTGAGCTCCATTTTTCAACTTGCTTTCTTGGGAGCTGGCCGCAAAAGCGCAGGATTGCTTCAGGCCCTATTCTCCTTCCGGGCGGCAGGCTGAGCCTGTGGTTAATTCTTCTTCCTGATGGGAAAATAGAGTGACCTGTGCCTGTCCCAAGACCTAGAGCTAGTCTCTCATTGGTTCCCCCTCTTCCCTTTCATCCTCAGGACAAATTGCAACCTGTACGGAACAGGAGGTTAAAGGTGCTGATTCTCCAAGGAGGGAGATTGCTAGGAAAGCGGCTGGAATGGCGAATCCAAGCACAATTAGATGAGAAATGAGGTGCGTTTTAGAAACCTTTCCCGATCACACGGTGTACCATCTTCTGGGTTTCTCATGCATGTTTTCGATGTAGGAAGATGCCCTTGAACCTGGAGATTTGGGACCCATGGGATGGGTACCACGCAGTATTACTTTAAAGTGTCTGCGTTTGCTCACCCAACCTCACCAAACCTCTCAGCCTCAAAAGTGTCCACCCTTATGTCTCAATCAGCTGTGGGTCTAGATATGGTCAATCCAGGTGGCATCACAGCCCCTGAACGAATTTTGTAAGAATTTCTCTCTCTTTCACTGTCTTTGCTTCACGGGTTCTTAAAAGTAATTGATTTTTATAATGGGGTTTAGCTGCTTTTCAGTGCTGTGTTTATGATGCTTTACACGCACTTGACTCACTTACAGAGAGATTTCAATACATAGGATATAAGATTGTTACTTGTCAGATATATTCTTGGTCGGTGAATAGGGGGTGTTGGGTCCCGTTCACTGAGTAAGGAGTAGGTCTTGTCTATTACATATTGGGTTTATGGAACGCTATCTGAGCTAATTTGTAACCCTTGTTTAATGCATCACCCCACCTCACCTTTCCCGTTAAGCAGCCATAGTGTGTTTTCTAAACGTGTGACTCTCTTCTGTTTTGTAATTCATTCAAGTGTAGCGGTTTTTACATTCCCTCTATAAGTGATATCTTATGATAAGTGTCTTTTTCTGTGTGACTTATTTCACGTAGAATCGTCGTACCTAAATCCACTCATCATGCTGCCAAGAGCCTTATGACGTAGATTTCATGGCTGAGTGATATTCCATTGTACATAAGGACCACAACTTCTTTATCCATTTTTCTCTTTCCTGGGATATTTAAGGTGTAACGAAGTGGAGGTTCTTGTCAACAGAGCAGCCCTAAACTTTGGGGTGCCTGTGTCTTGCTGATTTTTAGTTTTCCCAATTTATACGCCCACGAGTGGAAGTGCCCTATGCTCTCTAAGCTGAGTTTTTTAGATGTTTCAAGACACACCGTACACCTCTCCAGAGTGGCTGTTGGCAATTTACATCCCGCCCAACAGCGTAGCAAGGCTCCCGTTTCTCCATGGCCTGTCCTGCATTTCTGGTTTTGACACTTTATTCAGCATGGCCCTTTTGACCGATGGGAAGCGAGACTTCTTTGTAGCGCTGATTTGCCTTTGCAGGTTGCTTGGTTGGCCAAAAAGGGCGTATGCGTTTTTTCCTGAATATATTCAGGAAAAAACGCATACGCCCTTATTGGCCAAGGGCATCATTTTCGAAGTTTTGCCGCTTTTCCTGTGCTTTAAAGGCGATTCGAATCTCCCTCCTGAAACCTGTTTCCTGCAATTCTGCCTTGCTTTCAAATCCTCTTCGTTGCCTTCCCTCAGTATATTTGTGGACGAGAGTTATCATTTATAACTCTGCAGGTTTGTGAATTGCAGTGCCCCTGAGCTCCATTTTTCAACTCGCTTCCTTGGGAGCTGGCCGCAAATGCGCAGGAATGCTTCAGGCCCTATTCGGCTTCCGGCTGGCAGGCTGAGCCTGTGGTTAATTCTTCTTCCTGATGGGAAAATAGAGTGACCTGTGCCTGTCCCAAGACCTAGAGCTAGTCTCCCATTGGTTCCCCCTCTTCCCGTTCCTCCTCAGGACCAATTGCAACCTGTACGGAACAGGAGGTTAAAGGTGCTGATTCTCCAAGGAGGGAGATTGCTAGGAAAGCGGCTGGAATGGCGAACCCGAGCACAAGGAGATGAGAAATGAGGTGCGTTTTAGAAACCTTTCCCGATCACACGGTGTACCATCTTCTGGGTTTCTCATGCATGTTTTCCATGTAGGAAGGTGCCCTTGAACCTGGAGATTTGGGACCCATGGGATGGGTACCACGCAGTATTACTTGAAAGGGTCTGCGTTTGCTCACCCAACCTCACCAAATCTCTCAGCCCCAGGAGTGTCCACCCTTATGTCTCAATCAGCTGTGGGTCTAGATATGGTCAATCCAGGTGGCATCACAGCCCCTGAACGAATTTTGTAAGAATTTCTCTCTCTTTCACTGTCTTTGCTTCACGGGTTTTTAAAAGTAATTGATTTTTATAATGGGGTTTAGCTGCTTTTCAGAGCTGTGTGTGTGCCGCTTTACACCCACTTGAGTCACTTACAGAGAGATATCAACACATAGGTTTTAAGATTCTTACTAGTCAGATATATTCTTGGACGGTGAATAGGGGGTGCTGAGTCCCGTTCACTGAGCAAGGAGTAGGTCTTGTCTATTATATATTGGGTTTATGGGACGGTATCTGAGCTAATTTGAAACCCTTGTTTTATGCATCACCCCACCTCACCTTTCCCATTAAGCAGCCATAGTGTGTTTTCTAAACGTGTGACTCTCTTCTGTTTTGTAATTCATTCAAGTGTAGCGGTTTTTACATTCCCTCTATAAGTGATATCTTATGATAAGTGTCTTTTTCTGTGTGACTTATTTCATGTAGAATCGTCGTACCTAAATCCACTCATCATGCTGCTACGAGCCTTATGACGTAGATTTCATGGCTGAGTGATATTCCATTGTACATAAGGGCCACAAATTCTTTATCCATTTTTCTCTTTCCTGGGATATTTAAGGTGTAACGAAGTGGAGGTTCTTGTCAACAGAGCAGCCCTAATCTTTGGGGTGCCTGTGTCTTGCTGATATTTAGTTTTCCCAATTTATACGCCCATGAGTGGACGTGCCCTATGCTCTCTAAGCTGAGTTTTTTAGATGTTTCAAGACACACCGTACACTTCTCCAGAGTGGCTGTGTGCAATTTACATCCCGCCCATCAGCATAGCAAGGCTCCCATTTCTCCATGGCCTGTCCTGCATTTCTGGTTTTGACACTTTATTCAGCATGGTCCTTTTGACCGTTGGGAAGCGAGACTTCTTTGTAGCGCTGATTTGCCTTTGCAGGTTGCTTGGTTGGCCAAAAAGGGCGTATGCGTTTTTTCCTGAATATATTCAGGAAAAAACGCATACGCCCTTTTTGGCCAAGGGCATCATTGTCGAGGTTTTGCCGCTTTTCGTGTGCTTTAAAGGCGATTCGAATCTCCCTCCTGAAACCTGTTTCCTGCAATTCTGCCTTGCTTTCAAATCCTCTTCATTGCCTTTCCTCAGTATATTTGTGGACGAGAGTTATCATTTATAACTCTGCAGGTTTGTGAATTGCAGTGCCCCTGAGCTCCATTTTTCAACTCGCTTTCTTGGGAGCTGGCCGCAAAAGCGCAGGATTGCTTCAGGCCCTATTCTCCTTCCGGGCGGCAGGCTGAGCCTGTGGTTAATTCTTCTTCCTGATGGGAAAATAGAGTGACCTGTGCCTGTCCCAAGACCTAGAGCTAGTCTCTCATTGGTTCCCCCTCTTCCCTTTCATCCTCAGGACAAATTGCAACCTGTACGGAACAGGAGGTTAAAGGTGCTGATTCTCCAAGGAGGGAGATTGCTAGGAAAGCGGCTGGAATGGCGAATCCAAGCACAATTAGATGAGAAATGAGGTGCGTTTTAGAAACCTTTCCCGATCACACGGTGTACCATCTTCTGGGTTTCTCATGCATGTTTTCGATGTAGGAAGATGCCCTTGAACCTGGAGATTTGGGACCCATGGGATGGGTACCACGCAGTATTACTTTAAAGTGTCTGCGTTTGCTCACCCAACCTCACCAAACCTCTCAGCCTCAAAAGTGTCCACCCTTATGTCTCAATCAGCTGTGGGTCTAGATATGGTCAATCCAGGTGGCATCACAGCCCCTGAACGAATTTTGTAAGAATTTCTCTCTCTTTCACTGTCTTTGCTTCACGGGTTTTTAAAAGTAATTGATTTTTATAATGGGGTTTAGCTGCTTTTCAGTGCTGTGTTTATGATGCTTTACACGCACTTGACTCACTTACAGAGAGATTTCAATACATAGGTTATAAGATTGTTACTTGTCAGATATATTCTTGGTCGGTGAATAGGGGGTGTTGGGTCCCGTTCACTGAGTAAGGAGTAGGTCTTGTCTATTACATATTGGGTTTATGGAACGCTATCTGAGCTAATTTGTAACCCTTGTTTTATGCATCACCCCACCTCACCTTTCCCGTTAAGCAGCCATAGTGTGTTTTCTAAACGTGTGACTCTCTTCTGTTTTGTAATTCATTCAAGTGTAGCGGTTTTTACATTCCCTCTATAAGTGATATCTTATGATAAGTGTCTTTTTCTGTGTGACTTATTTCTTGTAGAATCGTCGTACCTAAATCCACTCATCGTGCTGCTACGAGCCTTATGACGTAGATTTCATAGCTGAGTGATATTCCATTGTACATAAGGACCACAACTTCTTTATCCATTTTTCTCTTTCCTGGGATATTTAAGGTGTAACGAAGTGGAGGTTCTTGTCAACAGAGCAGCCCTAAACTTTGGGGTGCCTGTGTCTTGCTGATTTTTAGTTTTCCCAATTTATACGCCCACGAGTGGAAGTGCCCTATGCTCTCTAAGCTGAGTTTTTTAGATGTTTCAAGACACACCGTACACCTCTCCAGAGTGGCTGTTGGCAATTTACATCCCGCCCAACAGCGTAGCAAGGCTCCCGTTTCTCCATGGCCTGTCCTGCATTTCTGGTTTTGACACTTTATTCAGCATGGCCCTTTTGACCGATGGGAAGCGAGACTTCTTTGTAGCGCTGATTTGCCTTTGCAGGTTGCTTGGTTGGCCAAAAAGGGCGTATGCGTTTTTTCCTGAATATATTCAGGAAAAAACGCATACGCCCTTATTGGCCAAGGGCATCATTTTCGAAGTTTTGCCGCTTTTCCTGTGCTTTAAAGGCGATTCGAATCTCCCTCCTGAAACCTGTTTCCTGCAATTCTGCCTTGCTTTCAAATCCTCTTCGTTGCCTTCCCTCAGTATATTTGTGGACGAGAGTTATCATTTATAACTCTGCAGGTTTGTGAATTGCAGTGCCCCTGAGCTCCATTTTTCAACTTGCTTCCTTGGGAGCTGGCCGCAAATGCGCAGGAATGCTTCAGGCCCTATTCGGCTTCCGGCTGGCAGGCTGAGCCTGTGGTTAATTCTTCTTCCTGATGGGAAAATAGAGTGACCTGTGCCTGTCCCAAGACCTAGAGCTAGTCTCCCATTGGTTCCCCCTCTTCCCGTTCCTCCTCAGGACCAATTGCAACCTGTACGGAACAGGAGGTTAAAGGTGCTGATTCTCCAAGGAGGGAGATTGCTAGGAAAGCGGCTGGAATGGCGAACCCGAGCACAAGGAGATGAGAAATGAGGTGCGTTTTAGAAACCTTTCCCGATCACACGGTGTACCATCTTCTGGGTTTCTCATGCATGTTTTCCATGTAGGAAGGTGCCCTTGAACCTGGAGATTTGGGACCCATGGGATGGGTACCACGCAGTATTACTTGAAAGGGTCTGCGTTTGCTCACCCAACCTCACCAAATCTCTCAGCCCCAGGAGTGTCCACCCTTATGTCTCAATCAGCTGTGGGTCTAGATATGGTCAATCCAGGTGGCATCACAGCCCCTGAACGAATTTTGTAAGAATTTCTCTCTCTTTCACTGTCTTTGCTTCACGGGTTTTTAAAAGTAATTGATTTTTATAATGGGGTTTAGCTGCTTTTCAGAGCTGTGTGTGTGCCGCTTTACACCCACTTGAGTCACTTACAGAGAGATATCAACACATAGGTTTTAAGATTCTTACTAGTCAGATATATTCTTGGACGGTGAATAGGGGGTGCTGAGTCCCGTTCACTGAGCAAGGAGTAGGTCTTGTCTATTATATATTGGGTTTATGGGACGGTATCTGAGCTAATTTGAAACCCTTGTTTTATGCATCACCCCACCTCACCTTTCCCATTAAGCAGCCATAGTGTGTTTTCTAAACGTGTGACTCTCTTCTGTTTTGTAATTCATTCAAGTGTAGCGGTTTTTACATTCCCTCTATAAGTGATATCTTATGATAAGTGTCTTTTTCTGTGTGACTTATTTCATGTAGAATCGTCGTACCTAAATCCACTCATCATGCTGCTAGGAGCCTTATGACGTAGATTTCATGGCTGAGTGATATTCCATTGTACATAAGGGCCACAAATTCTTTATCCATTTTTCTCTTTCCTGGGATATTTAAGGTGTAACGAAGTGGAGGTTCTTGTCAACAGAGCAGCCCTAATCTTTGGGGTGCCTGTGTCTTGCTGATATTTAGTTTTCCCAATTTATACGCCCATGAGTGGACGTGCCCTATGCTCTCTAAGCTGAGTTTTTTAGATGTTTCAAGACACACCGTACACTTCTCCAGAGTGGCTGTGTGCAATTTACATCCCGCCCATCAGCATAGCAAGGCTCCCATTTCTCCATGGCCTGTCCTGCATTTCTGGTTTTGACACTTTATTCAGCATGGTCCTTTTGACCGTTGGGAAGCGAGACTTCTTTGTAGCGCTGATTTGCCTTTGCAGGTTGCTTGGTTGGCCAAAAAGGGCGTATGCGTTTTTTCCTGAATATATTCAGGAAAAAACGCATACGCCCTTTTTGGCCAAGGGCATCATTGTCGAGGTTTTGCCGCTTTTCGTGTGCTTTAAAGGCGATTCGAATCTCCCTCCTGAAACCTGTTTCCTGCAATTCTGCCTTGCTTTCAAATCCTCTTCATTGCCTTTCCTCAGTATATTTGTGGACGAGAGTTATCATTTATAACTCTGCAGGTTTGTGAATTGCAGTGCCCCTGAGCTCCATTTTTCAACTCGCTTTCTTGGGAGCTGGCCGCAAAAGCGCAGGATTGCTTCAGGCCCTATTCTCCTTCCGGGCGGCAGGCTGAGCCTGTGGTTAATTCTTCTTCCTGATGGGAAAATAGAGTGACCTGTGCCTGTCCCAAGACCTAGAGCTAGTCTCTCATTGGTTCCCCCTCTTCCCTTTCATCCTCAGGACAAATTGCAACCTGTACGGAACAGGAGGTTAAAGGTGCTGATTCTCCAAGGAGGGAGATTGCTAGGAAAGCGGCTGGAATGGCGAATCCAAGCACAATTAGATGAGAAATGAGGTGCGTTTTAGAAACCTTTCCCGATCACACGGTGTACCATCTTCTGGGTTTCTCATGCATGTTTTCGATGTAGGAAGATGCCCTTGAACCTGGAGATTTGGGACCCATGGGATGGGTACCACGCAGTATTACTTTAAAGTGTCTGCGTTTGCTCACCCAACCTCACCAAACCTCTCAGCCTCAAAAGTGTCCACCCTTATGTCTCAATCAGCTGTGGGTCTAGATATGGTCAATCCAGGTGGCATCACAGCCCCTGAACGAATTTTGTAAGAATTTCTCTCTCTTTCACTGTCTTTGCTTCACGGGTTTTTAAAAGTAATTGATTTTTATAATGGGGTTTAGCTGCTTTTCAGTGCTGTGTTTATGATGCTTTACACGCACTTGACTCACTTACAGAGAGATTTCAATACATAGGTTATAAGATTGTTACTTGTCAGATATATTCTTGGTCGGTGAATAGGGGGTGTTGGGTCCCGTTCACTGAGTAAGGAGTAGGTCTTGTCTATTACATATTGGGTTTATGGAACGCTATCTGAGCTAATTTGTAACCCTTGTTTTATGCATCACCCCACCTCACCTTTCCCGTTAAGCAGCCATAGTGTGTTTTCTAAACGTGTGACTCTCTTCTGTTTTGTAATTCATTCAAGTGTAGCGGTTTTTACATTCCCTCTATAAGTGATATCTTATGATAAGTGTCTTTTTCTGTGTGACTTATTTCTTGTAGAATCGTCGTACCTAAATCCACTCATCATGCTGCTACGAGCCTTATGACGTAGATTTCATGGCTGAGTGATATTCCATTGTACATAAGGACCACAACTTCTTTATCCATTTTTCTCTTTCCTGGGATATTTAAGGTGTAACGAAGTGGAGGTTCTTGTCAACAGAGCAGCCCTAAACTTTGGGGTGCCTGTGTCTTGCTGATTTTTAGTTTTCCCAATTTATACGCCCACGAGTGGAAGTGCCCTATGCTCTCTAAGCTGAGTTTTTTAGATGTTTCAAGACACACCGTACACCTCTCCAGAGTGGCTGTTGGCAATTTACATCCCGCCCAACAGCGTAGCAAGGCTCCCGTTTCTCCATGGCCTGTCCTGCATTTCTGGTTTTGACACTTTATTCAGCATGGCCCTTTTTGACCGATGGGAAGCGAGACTTCTTGTAGCGCTGATTTGCCTTTGCAGGTTGCTTGGTTGGCCAAAAAGGGCGTATGCGTTTTTTCCTGAATATATTCAGGAAAAAACGCATACGCCCTTATTGGCCAAGGGCATCATTTTCGAAGTTTTGCCGCTTTTCCTGTGCTTTAAAGGCGATTCGAATCTCCCTCCTGAAACCTGTTTCCTGCAATTCTGCCTTGCTTTCAAATCCTCTTCGTTGCCTTCCCTCAGTATATTTGTGGACGAGAGTTATCATTTATAACTCTGCAGGTTTGTGAATTGCAGTGCCCCTGAGCTCCATTTTTCAACTCGCTTCCTTGGGAGCTGGCCGCAAATGCGCAGGAATGCTTCAGGCCCTATTCGGCTTCCGGCTGGCAGGCTGAGCCTGTGGTTAATTCTTCTTCCTGATGGGAAAATAGAGTGACCTGTGCCTGTCCCAAGACCTAGAGCTAGTCTCCCATTGGTTCCCCCTCTTCCCGTTCCTCCTCAGGACCAATTGCAACCTGTACGGAACAGGAGGTTAAAGGTGCTGATTCTCCAAGGAGGGAGATTGCTAGGAAAGCGGCTGGAATGGCGAACCCGAGCACAAGGAGATGAGAAATGAGGTGCGTTTTAGAAACCTTTCCCGATCACACGGTGTACCATCTTCTGGGTTTCTCATGCATGTTTTCCATGTAGGAAGGTGCCCTTGAACCTGGAGATTTGGGACCCATGGGATGGGTACCACGCAGTATTACTTGAAAGGGTCTGCGTTTGCTCACCCAACCTCACCAAATCTCTCAGCCCCAGGAGTGTCCACCCTTATGTCTCAATCAGCTGTGGGTCTAGATATGGTCAATCCAGGTGGCATCACAGCCCCTGAACGAATTTTGTAAGAATTTCTCTCTCTTTCACTGTCTTTGCTTCACGGGTTTTTAAAAGTAATTGATTTTATAATGGGGTTTAGCTGCTTTTCAGAGCTGTGTGTGTGCCGCTTTACACCCACTTGAGTCACTTACAGAGAGATATCAACACATAGGTTTTAAGATTCTTACTAGTCAGATATATTCTTGGACGGTGAATAGGGGGTGCTGAGTCCCGTTCACTGAGAAAGGAGTAGGTCTTGTCTATTATATATTGGGTTTATGGGACGGTATCTGAGCTAATTTGAAACCCTTGTTTTATGCATCACCCCACCTCACCTTTCCCATTAAGCAGCCATAGTGTGTTTTCTAAACGTGTGACTCTCTTCTGTTTTGTAATTCATTCAAGTGTAGCGGTTTTTACATTCCCTCTATAAGTGATATCTTATGATAAGTGTCTTTTTCTGTGTGACTTATTTCATGTAGAATCGTCGTACCTAAATCCACTCATCATGCTGCTAGGAGCCTTATGACGTAGATTTCATGGCTGAGTGATATTCCATTGTACATAAGGGCCACAACTTCTTTATCCATTTTTCTCTTTCCTGGGATATTTAAGGTGTAACGAAGTGGAGGTTCTTGTCAACAGAGCAGCCCTAATCTTTGGGGTGCCTGTGTCTTGCTGATATTTAGTTTTCCCAATTTATACGCCCATGAGTGGACGTGCCCTATGCTCTCTAAGCTGAGTTTTTTAGATGTTTCAAGACACACCGTACACTTCTCCAGAGTGGCTGTGTGCAATTTACATCCCGCCCATCAGCATAGCAAGGCTCCCATTTCTCCATGGCCTGTCCTGCATTTCTGGTTTTGACACTTTATTCAGCATGGCCCTTTTGACCGTTGGGAAGCGAGACTTCTTTGTAGCGCTGATTTGCCTTTGCAGGTTGCTTGGTTGGCCAAAAAGGGCGTATGCGTTTTTTCCTGAATATATTCAGGAAAAAACGCATACGCCCTTTTTGGCCAAGGGCATCATTGTCGAGGTTTTGCCGCTTTTCGTGTGCTTTAAAGGCGATTCGAATCTCCCTCCTGAAACCTGTTTCCTGCAATTCTGCCTTGCTTTCAAATCCTCTTCATTGCCTTTCCTCAGTATATTTGTGGACGAGAGTTATCATTTATAACTCTGCAGGTTTGTGAATTGCAGTGCCCCTGAGCTCCATTTTTCAACTCGCTTTCTTGGGAGCTGGCCGCAAAAGCGCAGGATTGCTTCAGGCCCTATTCTCCTTCCGGGCGGCAGGCTGAGCCTGTGGTTAATTCTTCTTCCTGATGGGAAAATAGAGTGACCTGTGCCTGTCCCAAGACCTAGAGCTAGTCTCTCATTGGTTCCCCCTCTTCCCTTTCATCCTCAGGACAAATTGCAACCTGTACGGAACAGGAGGTTAAAGGTGCTGATTCTCCAAGGAGGGAGATTGCTAGGAAAGCGGCTGGAATGGCGAATCCAAGCACAATTAGATGAGAAATGAGGTGCGTTTTAGAAACCTTTCCCGATCACACGGTGTACCATCTTCTGGGTTTCTCATGCATGTTTTCGATGTAGGAAGATGCCCTTGAACCTGGAGATTTGGGACCCATGGGATGGGTACCACGCAGTATTACTTTAAAGTGTCTGCGTTTGCTCACCCAACCTCACCAAACCTCTCAGCCTCAAAAGTGTCCACCCTTATGTCTCAATCAGCTGTGGGTCTAGATATGGTCAATCCAGGTGGCATCACAGCCCCTGAACGAATTTTGTAAGAATTTCTCTCTCTTTCACTGTCTTTGCTTCACGGGTTTTTAAAAGTAATTGATTTTTATAATGGGGTTTAGCTGCTTTTCAGTGCTGTGTTTATGATGCTTTACACGCACTTGACTCACTTACAGAGAGATTTCAATACATAGGTTATAAGATTGTTACTTGTCAGATATATTCTTGGTCGGTGAATAGGGGGTGTTGGGTCCCGTTCACTGAGTAAGGAGTAGGTCTTGTCTATTACATATTGGGTTTATGGAACGCTATCTGAGCTAATTTGTAACCCTTGTTTTATGCATCACCCCACCTCACCTTTCCCGTTAAGCAGCCATAGTGTGTTTTCTAAACGTGTGACTCTCTTCTGTTTTGTAATTCATTCAAGTGTAGCGGTTTTTACATTCCCTCTATAAGTGATATCTTATGATAAGTGTCTTTTTCTGTGTGACTTATTTCTTGTAGAATCGTCGTACCTAAATCCACTCATCATGCTGCTACGAGCCTTATGACGTAGATTTCATGGCTGAGTGATATTCCATTGTACATAAGGACCACAACTTCTTTATCCATTTTTCTCTTTCCTGGGATATTTAAGGTGTAACGAAGTGGAGGTTCTTGTCAACAGAGCAGCCCTAAACTTTGGGGTGCCTGTGTCTTGCTGATTTTTAGTTTTCCCAATTTATACGCCCACGAGTGGAAGTGCCCTATGCTCTCTAAGCTGAGTTTTTTAGATGTTTCAAGACACACCGTACACCTCTCCAGAGTGGCTGTTGGCAATTTACATCCCGCCCAACAGCGTAGCAAGGCTCCCGTTTCTCCATGGCCTGTCCTGCATTTCTGGTTTTGACACTTTATTCAGCATGGCCCTTTTGACCGATGGGAAGCGAGACTTCTTTGTAGCGCTGATTTGCCTTTGCAGGTTGCTTGGTTGGCCAAAAAGGGCGTATGCGTTTTTTCCTGAATATATTCAGGAAAAAACGCATACGCCCTTATTGGCCAAGGGCATCATTTTCGAAGTTTTGCCGCTTTTCCTGTGCTTTAAAGGCGATTCGAATCTCCCTCCTGAAACCTGTTTCCTGCAATTCTGCCTTGCTTTCAAATCCTCTTCGTTGCCTTCCCTCAGTATATTTGTGGACGAGAGTTATCATTTATAACTCTGCAGGTTTGTGAATTGCAGTGCCCCTGAGCTCCATTTTTCAACTCGCTTCCTTGGGAGCTGGCCGCAAATGCGCAGGAATGCTTCAGGCCCTATTCGGCTTCCGGCTGGCAGGCTGAGCCTGTGGTTAATTCTTCTTCCTGATGGGAAAATAGAGTGACCTGTGCCTGTCCCAAGACCTAGAGCTAGTCTCCCATTGGTTCCCCCTCTTCCCGTTCCTCCTCAGGACCAATTGCAACCTGTACGGAACAGGAGGTAAAGGTGCTGATTCTCCAAGGAGGGAGATTGCTAGGAAAGCGGCTGGAATGGCGAACCCGAGCACAAGGAGATGAGAAATGAGGTGCGTTTTAGAAACCTTTCCCGATCACACGGTGTACCATCTTCTGGGTTTCTCATGCATGTTTTCCATGTAGGAAGGTGCCCTTGAACCTGGAGATTTGGGACCCATGGGATGGGTACCACGCAGTATTACTTGAAAGGGTCTGCGTTTGCTCACCCAACCTCACCAAATCTCTCAGCCCCAGGAGTGTCCACCCTTATGTCTCAATCAGCTGTGGGTCTAGATATGGTCAATCCAGGTGGCATCACAGCCCCTGAACGAATTTTGTAAGAATTTCTCTCTCTTTCACTGTCTTTGCTTCACGGGTTTTTAAAAGTAATTGATTTTTATAATGGGGTTTAGCTGCTTTTCAGAGCTGTGTGTGTGCCGCTTTACACCCACTTGAGTCACTTACAGAGAGATATCAACACATAGGTTTTAAGATTCTTACTAGTCAGATATATTCTTGGACGGTGAATAGGGGGTGCTGAGTCCCGTTCACTGAGAAAGGAGTAGGTCTTGTCTATTATATATTGGGTTTATGGGACGGTATCTGAGCTAATTTGAAACCCTTGTTTTATGCATCACCCCACCTCACCTTTCCCATTAAGCAGCCATAGTGTGTTTTCTAAACGTGTGACTCTCTTCTGTTTTGTAATTCATTCAAGTGTAGCGGTTTTTACATTCCCTCTATAAGTGATATCTTATGATAAGTGTCTTTTTCTGTGTGACTTATTTCATGTAGAATCGTCGTACCTAAATCCACTCATCATGCTGCTAGGAGCCTTATGACGTAGATTTCATGGCTGAGTGATATTCCATTGTACATAAGGGCCACAACTTCTTTATCCATTTTTCTCTTTCCTGGGATATTTAAGGTGTAACGAAGTGGAGGTTCTTGTCAACAGAGCAGCCCTAATCTTTGGGGTGCCTGTGTCTTGCTGATATTTAGTTTTCCCAATTTATACGCCCATGAGTGGACGTGCCCTATGCTCTCTAAGCTGAGTTTTTTAGATGTTTCAAGACACACCGTACACTTCTCCAGAGTGGCTGTGTGCAATTTACATCCCGCCCATCAGCATAGCAAGGCTCCCATTTCTCCATGGCCTGTCCTGCATTTCTGGTTTTGACACTTTATTCAGCATGGCCCTTTTGACCGATGGGAAGCGAGACTTCTTTGTAGCGCTGATTTGCCTTTGCACGTTGCTTGGTTGGCCAAAAAGGGCGTATGCGTTTTTTCCTGAATATATTCAGGAAAAAACGCATACGCCCTTATTGGCCAAGGGCATCATTTTCGAAGTTTTGCCGCTTTTCCTGTGCTTTAAAGGCGATTCGAATCTCCCTCCTGAAACCTGTTTCCTGCAATTCTGCCTTGCTTTCAAATCCTCTTCGTTGCCTTCCCTCAGTATATTTGTGGACGAGAGTTATCATTTATAACTCTGCAGGTTTGTGAATTGCAGTGCCCCTGAGCTCCATTTTTCAACTCGCTTCCTTGGGAGCTGGCCGCAAAAGCGCAGGATTGCTTCAGGCCCTATTCGGCTTCCGGCTGGCAGGCTGAGCCTGTGGTTAATTCTTCTTCCTGACGGGAAAATAGAGTGAGCTGTGCCTGTCCCAAGACCTAGAGCTAGTCTCCCATTGGTTCCCCCTCTTCCCGTTCCTCCTCAGGACCAATTGCAACCTGTACGGAACAGGAGGTTAAAGGTGCTGATTCTCCAAGGAGGGAGATTGCTAGGAAAGCGGCTGGAATGGCGACCCCGAGCACAAGGAGATGAGAAATGAGGTGCGTTTTAGAAACCTTTCCCGATCACACGGTGTACCATCTTCTGGGTTTCTCATGCATGTTTTCCATGTAGGAAGGTGCCCTTGAACCTGGAGATTTGGGACCCATGGGATGGGTACCACGCAGTATTACTTGAAAGGGTCTGCGTTTGCTCACCCAACCTCACCAAATCTCTCAGCCCCAGGAGTGTCCACCCTTATGTCTCAATCAGCTGTGGGTCTAGATATGGTCAATCCAGGTGTCATCACAGCCCCTGAACGAATTTTGTAAGAATTTCTCTCTCTTTCACTGTCTTTGCTTCACGGGTTTTTAAAAGTAATTGATTTTTATAATGGGGTTTAGCTGCTTTTCAGAGCTGTGTGTGTGCCGCTTTACACCCACTTGAGTCACTTACAGAGAGATATCAACACATACGTTTTAAGATTCTTACTAGTCAGATATATTCTTGGGCGGTGAATAGGGGGTGCTGAGTCCCGTTCACTGAACAAGGAGTAGGTCTTGTCTATTATATATTGGGTTTATGGGACGGTATCTGAGCTAAATTGAAACCCTTGTTTTATGCATCACCCCACCTCACCTTTCCCGTTAAGCAGCCATAGTGTGTTTTCTAAACGTGTGACTCTCTTCTGTTTTGTAATTCATTCAAGTGTAGCGGTTTTTACATTCCCTCTATAAGTGATATCTTATGATAAGTGTCTTTTTCTGTGTGACTTATTTCTTGTAGAATCGTCGTACCTAAATCCACTCATCATGCTGCTACGAGCCTTATGACGTAGATTTCATGGCTGAGTGATATTCCATTGTACATAAGGACCACAACTTCTTTATCCATTTTTCTCTTTCCTGGGATATTTAAGGTGTAACGAAGTGGAGGTTCTTGTCAACAGAGCAGCCCTAAACTTTGGGGTGCCTGTGTCTTGCTGATTTTTAGTTTTCCCAATTTATACGCCCATGAGTGGAAGTGCCCTATGCTCTCTAAGCTGAGTTTTTTAGATGTCTCAGGACACATCGTACACCTCTCCAGAGTGGCTGTTGGCAATTTACATCCCGCCCATCAGCGTAGCAAGGCTCCCGTTTCTCCATGGCCTGTCCTGCATTTCTGGTTTTGACACTTTATTCAGCATGACCCTTTTGACCGATGGGAAGCGCGACTTCTTTGTAGCGCTGATTTGCCTTTCCAGGTTGCTTGGTTGGCCAAAAAGGGCGTATGCGTTTTTTCCTGAATATATTCAGGAAAAAACGCATACGCGCTTTTTGGCCAAGGGCATCATTGTCGAGGTTTTGCCGCTTTTCCTGTGCTTTAAAGGCGATTCGAATCTCCCTCCTGAAATCTGTTTCCTGCAATTCTGCCTTGCTTTCAAATCCTCTTGGTTGCCTTCCCTCAATATATTTGTGGACGAGAGTTATCATTTATAACTCTGCAGGTTTGTGAATTGCAGTGCCCCTGAGCTCCATTTTTCAACTCGCTTTCTTGGGAGCTGGCCGCAAAAGCGCAGGATTGCTTCAGGCCCTATTCTGCTTCCGGGTGGCAGGCTGAGCCTGTGGTTAATTCTTCTTCCTGATGGGAAAATAGAGTGACCTGTGCCTGTCCCAAGACCTAGAGCTAGTCTCTCATTGGTTCCCCCTCTTCCCGTTCCTCCTCAGGACTAATTGCAACCTGTACGGAACAGGAGGTTAAAGGTGCTGATTCTCCAAGGAGGGAGATTGCTAGGAAAGCGGCTGGAATGGCGAACCCGAGCACAAGGAGATGAGAAATGAGGTGCCTTTTAGAAACCTTTCCTGATCACACGGTGTACCATTTTCTGGGTTTCTCATGCATGTTTTCGATGTAGGAAGATGCCCTTGAACCTGGAGATTTGGGACCCATGGGATGGGTACCACGCAGTATTACTTTCAAGGGTCTGCGTTTGCTCACCCAACCTCACCAAACCTCTCAGCCCCAAGAGTGTCCACTCTTATGTCTCAATCAGCTGTGGGTCTAGATATGGTCAACCCAGGTGTCATCACAGCCTCTGAACGAATTTTGTAAGAATTTCTCTCTCTTTCACTGTCTTTGTTTCACGGGATTTTAAAAGTAATTGATTTTTATAATGGGGTTTAGCTGCTTTTCAATGCTGTGTTTATGCCGCTTTACACCCACTTGACTGACTTACAGAGAGATTTCAATACATAGGTTTTAAGATTATTACTAGTGAGATATATTCTTGGGCGGTGAATAGGGGGTGTTGAGTCCCGTTCACTGAGCAAGGAGTAGGTCTTGTGTATTACATGTTGGGTTTATGGAACGGTATCTGAGCTAATTTGAAACCCTGGTTTTATGCATCACCCCACCTCACCTTTCCCGTTAAGCAGCCAAAGTGTGTTTTCTAAACGTGTGACTCTCTTCTGTTTTGTAATTCAGTTCAAGTGTAGCGGTTTTTACATTCCCTCTATAAGTGATACCTTATGATAAGTGTCTTTTTCTGTGTGACTTATTTCACGTAGAATCGTCGTACCTAAATCCACTCATCATGCTGCTAGGAGCCTTATGACGTAGATTTCATGGCTGAGTGATATTCCATTGTACATAAGGGCCACAACTTCTTTATCCATTTTTCTCTTTCCTGGGATATTTAAGGTGTAACGAAGTGGACGTTCTTGTCAACAGAGCAGCCCTAATCTTTGGGGTGCCTGTGTCTTGCTGATATTTAGTTTTCCCAATTTATACGCCCATGAGTGGACGTGCCCTATGCTCTCTAAGCTGAGTTTTTTAGATGTTTCAAGACACACCGTACACTTCTCCAGAGTGGCTGTGGGCAATTTACATCCCGCCCATCAGCATAGCAAGGCTCCCATTTCTCCATGGCCTGTCCTGCATTTCTGGTATTGACACTTTATTCAGCACGGTCCTTTTGACCGATGGGAAGCGAGACTTCTTTGTAGCGCTGATTTGCCTTTGCAGGTTGCTTGGTTGGCCAAAAAGGGCGTATGCGTTTTTTCCTGAATATATTCAGGAAAAAACGCATACGCCCTTTTTGGCCAAGGGCATCATTTTCGAAGTTTTGCCGCTTTTCCTGTGCTTTAAAGGCAATTCGAATCTCCCTCCTGAAACCTGTTTCCTGCAATTCTGCCTTGCTTTCAAATCCTCTTCGTTCCCTTCCCTCAGTATATTTGTGGACGAGAGTTATCATTTATAACTCTGCAGGTTTGTGAATTGCAGTGCCCCTGAGCTCCATTTTTCAACTCGCTTCCTTGGGAGCTGGCCGCAAAAGCGCAGGATTGCTTCAGGCCCTATTCGGCTTCCGGCTGGCAGGCTGAGCCTGTGGTTAATTCTTCTTCCTGACGGGAAAATAGAGTGAGCTGTGCCTGTCCCAAGACCTAGAGCTAGTCTCCCATTGGTTCCCCCTCTTCCCGTTCCTCCTCAGGACCAATTGCAACCTGTACGGAACAGGAGGTTAAAGGTGCTTATTCTCCAAGGAGGGAGATTGCTAGGAAAGCGGCTGGAATGGCGAACCCGAGCACAAGGAGATGAGAAATGAGGTGCGTTTTAGAAACCTTTCCCGATCACACGGTGTACCATCTTCTGGGTTTCTCATGCATGTTTTCCATGTAGGAAGGTGCCCTTGAACCTGGAGATTTGGGACCCATGGGATGGGTACCACGCAGTATTACTTGAAAGGGTCTGCGTTTGCTCACCCAACCTCACCAAATCTCTCAGCCCCAGGAGTGTCCACCCTTATGTCTCAATCAGCTGTGGGTCTAGATATGGTCAATCCAGGTGGCATCACAGCCCCTGAACGAATTTTGTAAGAATTTCTCTCTCTTTCACTGTCTTTGCTTCACGGGTTTTTAAAAGTAATTGATTTTTATAATGGGGTTTAGCTGCTTTTCAGAGCTGTGTGTGTGCCGCTTTACACCCACTTGAGTCACTTACAGAGAGATATCAACACATAGGTTTTAAGATTCTTACTAGTCAGATATATTCTTGGGCGGTGAATAGGGGGTGCTGAGTCCCGTTCACTGAACAAGGAGTAGGTCTTGTCTATTATATATTGGGTTTATGGGACGGTATCTGAGCTAAATTGAAACCCTTGTTTTATGCATCACCCCACCTCACCTTTCCCGTTAAGCAGCCATAGTGTGTTTTCTAAACGTGTGACTCTCTTCTGTTTTGTAATTCATTCAAGTGTAGCGGTTTTTACATTCCCTCTATAAGTGATATCTTATGATAAGTGTCTTTTTCTGTGTGACTTATTTCTTGTAGATTCGTCGTACCTAAATCCACTCATCATGCTGCTACGAGCCTTATGACGTAGATTTCATGGCTGAGTGATATTCCATTGTACATAAGGACCACAACTTCTTTATCCATTTTTCTCTTTCCTGGGATATTTAAGGTGTAACGAAGTGGAGGTTCTTGTCAACAGAGCAGCCCTAAACTTTGGGGTGCCTGTGTCTTGCTGATTTTTAGTTTTCCCAATTTATACGCCCACGAGTGGAAGTGCCCTATGCTCTCTAAGCTGAGTTTTTTAGATGTTTCAAGACACACCGTACACCTCTCCAGAGTGGCTGTTGGCAATTTACATCCCGCCCAACAGCGTAGCAAGGCTCCCGTTTCTCCATGGCCTGTCCTGCATTTCTGGTTTTGACACTTTATTCAGCATGGCCCTTTTGACCGATGGGAAGCGAGACTTCTTTGTAGCGCTGATTTGCCTTTGCAGGTTGCTTGGTTGGCCAAAAAGGGCGTATTCGTTTTTTCCTGAATATATTCAGGAAAAAACGCATACGCCCTTTTTGGCCAAGGGCATCATTGTCGAGGTTTTGCCGCTTTTCGTGTGCTTTAAAGGCGATTCGAATCTCCCTCCTGAAACCTGTTTCCTGCAATTCTGCCTTGCTTTCAAATCCTCTTCATTGCCTTTCCTCAGTATATTTGTGGACGAGAGTTATCATTTATAACTCTGCAGGTTTGTGAATTGCAGTGACCCTGAGCTCCATTTTTCAACTCGCTTTCTTGGGAGCTGGCCGCAAAAGCGCAGGATTGCTTCAGGCCCTATTCTCCTTCCGGGCGGCAGGCTGAGCCTGTGGTTAATTCTTCTTCCTGATGGGAAAATAGAGTGACCTGTGCCTGTCCCAAGACCTAGAGCTAGTCTCTCATTGGTTCCCCCTCTTCCCTTTCATCCTCAGGACAAATTGCAACCTGTACGGAACAGGAGGTTAAAGGTGCTGATTCTCCAAGGAGGGAGATTGCTAGGAAAGCGGCTGGAATGGCGAATCCAAGCACAATTAGATGAGAAATGAGGTGCGTTTTAGAAACCTTTCCCGATCACACGGTGTACCATCTTCTGGGTTTCTCATGCATGTTTTCGATGTAGGAAGATGCCCTTGAACCTGGAGATTTGGGACCCATGGGATGGGTACCACGCAGTATTACTTTAAAGTGTCTGCGTTTGCTCACCCAACCTCACCAAACCTCTCAGCCTCAAAAGTGTCCACCCTTATGTCTCAATCAGCTGTGGGTCTAGATATGGTCAATCCAGGTGGCATCACAGCCCCTGAACGAATTTTGTAAGAATTTCTCTCTCTTTCACTGTCTTTGCTTCACGGGTTTTTAAAAGTAATTGATTTTTATAATGGGGTTTAGCTGCTTTTCAGTGCTGTGTTTATGATGCTTTACACGCACTTGACTCACTTACAGAGAGATTTCAATACATAGGTTATAAGATTGTTACTTGTCAGATATATTCTTGGTCGGTGAATAGGGGGTGTTGGGTCCCGTTCACTGAGTAAGGAGTAGGTCTTGTCTATTACATATTGGGTTTATGGAACGCTATCTGAGCTAATTTGTAACCCTGGTTTTATGCATCACCCCACCTCACCTTTCCCGTTAAGCAGCCATAGTGTGTTTTCTAAACGTGTGACTCTCTTCTGTTTTGTAATTCATTCAAGTGTAGCGGTTTTTACATTCCCTCTATAAGTGATATCTTATGATAAGTGTCTTTTTCTGTGTGACTTATTTCTTGTAGAATTGTCGTACCTAAATCCACTCATCATGCTGCTACGAGCCTTATGACGTAGATTTCATGGCTGAGTGATATTCCATTGTACATAAGGACCACAACTTCTTTATCCATTTTTCTCTTTCCTGGGATATTTAAGGTGTAACGAAGTGGAGGTTCTTGTCAACAGAGCAGCCCTAAACTTTGGGGTGCCTGTGTCTTGCTGATTTTTAGTTTTCCCAATTTATACGCCCACGAGTGGAAGTGCCCTATGCTCTCTAAGCTGAGTTTTTTAGATGTTTCAAGACACACCGTACACCTCTCCAGAGTGGCTGTTGGCAATTTACATCCCGCCCAACAGCGTAGCAAGGCTCCCGTTTCTCCATGGCCTGTCCTGCATTTCTGGTTTTGACACTTTATTCAGCATGGCCCTTTTGACCGATGGGAAGCGAGACTTCTTTGTAGCGCTGATTTGCCTTTGCAGGTTGCTTGGTTGGCCAAAAAGGGCGTATTCGTTTTTTCCTGAATATATTCAGGAAAAAACGCATATGCCCTTTTTGGCCAAGGGCATCATTGTCGAGGTTTTGCCGCTTTTCGTGTGCTTTAAAGGCGATTCGAATCTCCCTCCTGAAACCTGTTTCCTGCAATTCTGCCTTGCTTTCAAATCCTCTTCATTGCCTTTCCTCAGTATATTTGTGGACGAGAGTTATCATTTATAACTCTGCAGGTTTGTGAATTGCAGTGCCCCTGAGCTCCATTTTTCAACTCGCTTTCATGGGACCTGGCCGCAAAAGCGCAGGATTGCTTCAGGCCCTATTTTGGTTCCGGGTGGCAGGCTGAGCCTGTGGTTAATTCTTCTTCCTGACGGGAAATTAGAGTGAGCTGTTCCTGTCCCAAGACATAGAGCTAGTCTCTCATTGGTTCCCCCTCTTCCCGTTCCTCCTCAGGACATATTGCAACCTGTACGGAACAGGAGGTTAAAGGTGCTGATTCTCCAAGGAGGGAGATTGCTAGGAAAGCGGCTGGAACGGCGAACCCGAGCACAAGGAGATGAGAAATGAGGTGTGATTTAGAAACCTTTCTCGATCACACGGTGTATCATCTTCTGGGTTTCTCATGCATGTTTTCGATGTAGGAAGATGCCCTTGAACCTGGAGATTTGGGACCCATGGGATGGGTACCACGCAGTATTACTTTAAAGGGTCTGCGTTTGCTCACCCAACCTCACCAAACCTCTCAGCCCCAAAAGTGTCCACCCTTATGTCTCAATCAGCTGTGGGTCTAGATATGGTCAATCCAGGTGGCATCACAGCCCCTGAACGAATTTTGTAACAATTTCTCTCTCTTTCACTGTCTTTACTTCACGGGTTTTTAAAAGTAATTGATTTTTATAATGGGGTTTAGCTGCTTTTCACTGCTGTGTTTATGCCGCTTTACACCCACTTGAGTCACTTACAGAGAGATATCAACACATAGGTTTTAAGATTATTACTAGTCAGATATATTCTTGAGCGGTGTATAGGGGATGTTGTGTCCCGTTCACTGAGCAAGGAGTAGGTCTTGTCTATTACATATTGGGTTTATGGAACGGTATCTGAGCTAATTTGAAACCCTTGTTTTATGCATCACCCCACCTCACCTTTCCCGTTAAGCAGCCATAGTGTGTTTCCTAAACGTGTGACTCTCTTCTGTTTTGTAATTCAGTTCAAGTGTAGCGGTTTTTACATTCCCTCTATAAGTGATATCTTATGATAAGTGTCTTTTTCTGTATGACTTATTTCACGTAGAATCGTCGTACCTAAATCCACTCATCATGCTGCTAGGAGAATTATGACGTAGATTTCATGGATGAGTGATATTCCATTGTACATAAGGGCCAAAACTTCTTTATCCATTTTTCTCTTTCCTGGGATATTTAAGGTGTAACGAAGTGGAGGTTCTTGTCAACAGAGCAGCCCTAAACTTTGGGGTGCCTGTGTCTTGCTGATATTTAGTTTTCCCAATTTATACGCCCATGAGTGGAAGTGCCCTATGCTCTCTAAGCTGAGTTTTTTAGATGTTTCAAGACACACCGTACACTTCTCCAGAGTGGCTGTGGGCAATTTACATCCCGCCCATCAGCGTAGCAAGGCTCCCGTTTCTCCATGGCCTGTCCTGCATTTCTGGTTTTGACACTTTATTCAGCATGGTCCTTTTGACCGATGGGAAGCGAGACTTCTTTGTAGCGCTGATTTGCCTTTGCAGGTTGCTTGGTTGGCCAAAAAGGGCGTATGCGTATTTTCCTGAATATATTCAGGAAAAAACGCATACGCCCTTTTTGGCCAAGGGCATCATTTTCGAAGTTTTGCCGCTTTTCCTGTGCTTTAAAGGCGATTCGAATCTCCCTCCTGAAACCTGTTTCCTGCAATTCTGCCTTGCTTTCAAATCCTCTTCGTTGCCTTCCTCAGTATATTTGTGGACGAGAGTTATCATTTATAACTCTGCAGGTTTGTGAATTGCAGTGCCCCTGAGCTCCATTTTTCAACTCGCTTCCTTGGGAGCTGGCCGCAAAAGCGCAGGAATGCTTCAGGCCCTATTCGGCTTCCGGCTGGCAGGCTGAGCCTGTGGTTAATTCTTCTTCCTGACGGGAAAATAGAGTGAGCTGTGCCTGTCCCAAGCCCTAGAGCTAGTCTCCCATTGGTTCCCCCTCTTCCCGTTCCTCCTCAGGACAAATTGCAACCTGTACGGAACAGGAGGTTAAAGGTGCTGATTCTCCAAGGAGGGAGATTGCTAGGAAAGCGGCTGGAATGGCGAATCCGAGCACAAGGAGATGAGAAATGAGGTGCGTTTTAGAAACCTTTCCCGATCACACCGTGTACCATCTTCTGGGTTTCTCATGCATGTTTTCGATGTAGGAAGGTGCCCTTGAACCTGGAGATTTGGGACCCATGGGATGGGTACCACGCAGTATTACTTGAAAGGGTCTGCGTTTGCTCACCCAACCTCACCAAACCTCTCAGCCCCAGGAGTGTCCACCCTTATGTCTCAATCAGCTGTGGGTCTAGATATGGTCAATCCAGGTGGCATCACAGCCCCTGAACGAATTTTGTAAGAATTTCTCTCTCTTTCACTGTCTTTGCTTCACGGGTTTTTAAAAGTAATTGATTTTTATAATGGGGTTTAGCTGCTTTTCAGAGCTGTGTGTGTGCCGCTTTACACCCACTTGAGTCACTTACAGAGAGATATCAACACATAGGTTTTAAGATTCTTACTAGTCAGATATATTCTTGGGCGGTGAATAGGGGGTGCTGAGTCCCGTTCACTGAGCAAGGAGTAGGTCTTGTCTATTATATATTGGGTTTATGGAACGGTATCAGAGCTAATTTGAAACCCTTGTTTTATGCATCACCCCACCTCACCTTTCCCGTTAAGCAGCCATAGTGTGTTTTCTAAACGTGTGACTCTCTTCTGTTTTGTAATTCATTCAAGTGTAGCGGTTTTTACATTCCCTCTATAAGTGATATCTTATGATAAGTGTCTTTTTCTGTGTGACTTATTTCATGTAGAATCGTCGTACCTAAATCCACTCATCATGCTGCTACGAGCCTTATGACGTAGATTTCATGGCTGAGTGATATTCCATTGTACATAAGGACCACAACTTCTTTATCCATTTTTCTCTTTCCTGGGATATTTAAGGTGTAACGAAGTGGAGGTTCTTGTCAACAGAGCAGCCCTAAACTTTGGGGTGCCTGTGTCTTGCTGATTTTTAGTTTTCCCAATTTATACGCCCACGAGTGGAAGTGCCCTATGCTCTCTAAGCTGAGTTTTTTAGATGTTTCAAGACACACCGTACACCTCTCCAGAGTGGCTGTTGGCAATTTACATCCCGCCCAACAGCGTAGCAAGGCTCCCGTTTCTCCATGGCCTGTCCTGCATTTCTGGTTTTGACAGTTTATTCAGCATGGCCCTTTTGACCGATGGGAAGCGAGACTTCTTTGTAGCGCTGATTTGCCTTTGCAGGTTGCTTGGTTGGCCAAAAAGGGCGTATGCGTTTTTTCCTGAATATATTCAGGAAATAACGCATACGCCCTTTTTGGCCAAGGGCATCATTGTCGAGGTTTTGCCGCTTTTCCTGTGCTTTAAAGGCGATTCGAATCTCCCTCCTGAAACCTGTTTCCTGCAATTCTGCCTTGCTTTCAAATCCTCTTCGTTGCCTTCCCTCAGTATATTTGTGGACGAGAGTTATCATTTATAACTCTGCAGGTTTGTGAATTGCAGTGCCCCTGAGCTCCATTTTTCAACTCGCTTTCATGGGACCTGGCCGCAAAAGCGCAGGATTGCTTCAGGCCCTATTTTGGTTCCGGGCGGCAGGCTGAGCCTGTGGTTAATTCTTCTTCCTGATGGGAAAATAGAGTGACCTGTGCCTGTCCCAAGACCTAGAGCTAGTCTCTCATTGGTTCCCCCTCTTCCCTTTCATCCTCAGGACAAATTGCAACCTGTACGGAACAGGAGGTTAAAGGTGCTGATTCTCCAAGGAGGGAGATTGCTAGGAAAGCGGCTGGAATGGCGAATCCAAGCACAATTAGATGAGAAATGAGGTGCGTTTTAGAAACCTTTCCCGATCACACGGTGTACCATCTTCTGGGTTTCTCATGCATGTTTTCGATGTAGGAAGATGCCCTTGAACCTGGAGATTTGGGACCCATGGGATGGGTACCACGCAGTATTACTTTAAAGTGTCTGCGTTTGCTCACCCAACCTCACCAAACCTCTCAGCCTCAAAAGTGTCCACCCTTATGTCTCAATCAGCTGTGGGTCTAGATATGGTCAATCCAGGTGGCATCACAGCCCCTGAACGAATTTTGTAAGAATTTCTCTCTCTTTCACTGTCTTTGCTTCACGGGTTTTTAAAAGTAATTGATTTTTATAATGGGGTTTAGCTGCTTTTCAGTGCTGTGTTTATGATGCTTTACACGCACTTGACTCACTTACAGAGAGATTTCAATACATAGGTTATAAGATTGTTACTTGTCAGATATATTCTTGGTCGGTGAATAGGGGGTGTTGGGTCCCGTTCACTGAGTAAGGAGTAGGTCTTGTCTATTACATATTGGGTTTATGGAACGCTATCTGAGCTAATTTGTAACCCTGGTTTTATGCATCACCCCACCTCACCTTTCCCGTTAAGCAGCCATAGTGTGTTTTCTAAACGTGTGACTCTCTTCTGTTTTGTAATTCATTCAAGTGTAGCGGTTTTTACATTCCCTCTATAAGTGATATCTTATGATAAGTGTCTTTTTCTGTGTGACTTATTTCACGTAGAATCGTCGTACCTAAATCCACTCATCATGCTGCTAGGAGAATTATGACGTAGATTTCATGGATGAGTGATATTCCATTGTACATAAGGGCCACAACTTCTTTATCCATTTTTCTCTTTCCTGGGATATTTAAGGTGTAACGAAGTGGAGGTTCTTGTCAACAGAGCAGCCCTAAACTTTGGGGTGCCTGTGTCTTGCTGATATTTAGTTTTCCCAATTTATACGCCCATGAGTGGAAGTGCCCTATGCTCTCTAAGCTGAGTTTTTTAGATGTTTCAAGACACACCGTACACTTCTCCAGAGTGGCTGTGGGCAATTTACATCCCGCCCAACAGCGTAGCAAGGCTCCCGTTTCTCCATGGCCTGTCCTGCATTTCTGGTTTTGACACTTTATTCAGCATGGTCCTTTTGACCGATGGGAAGCGAGACTTCTTTGTAGCGCTGATTTGCCTTTGCAGGTTGCTTGGTTGGCCAAAAAGGGCGTATGCGTATTTTCCTGAATATATTCAGGAAAAAACGCATACGCCCTTTTTGGCCAAGGGCATCATTTTCGAAGTTTTGCCGCTTTTCCTGTGCTTTAAAGGCGATTCGAATCTCCCTCCTGAAACCTGTTTCCTGCAATTCTGCCTTGCTTTCAAATCCTCTTCGTTGCCTTCCTCAGTATATTTGTGGACGAGAGTTATCATTTATAACTCTGCAGGTTTGTGAATTGCAGTGCCCCTGAGCTCCATTTTTCAACTCGCTTCCTTGGGAGCTGGCCGCAAAAGCGCAGGAATGCTTCAGGCCCTATTCGGCTTCCGGCTGGCAGGCTGAGCCTGTGGTTAATTCTTCTTCCTGACGGGAAAATAGAGTGAGCTGTGCCTGTCCCAAGCCCTAGAGCTAGTCTCCCATTGGTTCCCCCTCTTCCCGTTCCTCCTCAGGACAAATTGCAACCTGTACGGAACAGGAGGTTAAAGGTGCTGATTCTCCAAGGAGGGAGATTGCTAGGAAAGCGGCTGGAATGGCGAATCCGAGCACAAGGAGATGAGAAATGAGGTGCGTTTTAGAAACCTTTCCCGATCACACCGTGTACCATCTTCTGGGTTTCTCATGCATGTTTTCGATGTAGGAAGGTGCCCTTGAACCTGGAGATTTGGGACCCATGGGATGGGTACCACGCAGTATTACTTGAAAGGGTCTGCGTTTGCTCACCCAACCTCACCAAACCTCTCAGCCCCAGGAGTGTCCACCCTTATGTCTCAATCAGCTGTGGGTCTAGATATGGTCAATCCAGGTGGCATCACAGCCCCTGAACGAATTTTGTAAGAATTTCTCTCTCTTTCACTGTCTTTGCTTCACGGGTTTTTAAAAGTAATTGATTTTTATAATGGGGTTTAGCTGCTTTTCAGAGCTGTGTGTGTGCCGCTTTACACCCACTTGAGTCACTTACAGAGAGATATCAACACATAGGTTTTAAGATTCTTACTAGTCAGATATATTCTTGGGCGGTGAATAGGGGGTGCTGAGTCCCGTTCACTGAGCAAGGAGTAGGTCTTGTCTATTATATATTGGGTTTATGGAACGGTATCAGAGCTAATTTGAAACCCTTGTTTTATGCATCACCCCACCTCACCTTTCCCGTTAAGCAGCCATAGTGTGTTTTCTAAACGTGTGACTCTCTTCTGTTTTGTAATTCATTCAAGTGTAGCGGTTTTTACATTCCCTCTATAAGTGATATCTTATGATAAGTGTCTTTTTCTGTGTGACTTATTTCATGTAGAATCGTCGTACCTAAATCCACTCATCATGCTGCTACGAGCCTTATGACGTAGATTTCATGGCTGAGTGATATTCCATTGTACATAAGGACCACAACTTCTTTATCCATTTTTCTCTTTCCTGGGATATTTAAGGTGTAACGAAGTGGAGGTTCTTGTCAACAGAGCAGCCCTAAACTTTGGGGTGCCTGTGTCTTGCTGATTTTTAGTTTTCCCAATTTATACGCCCACGAGTGGAAGTGCCCTATGATCTCTAAGCTGAGTTTTTTAGATGTTTCAAGACACACCGTACACCTCTCCAGAGTGGCTGTTGGCAATTTACATCCCGCCCAACAGCGTAGCAAGGCTCCCGTTTCTCCATGGCCTGTCCTGCATTTCTGGTTTTGACAGTTTATTCAGCATGGCCCTTTTGACCGATGGGAAGCGAGACTTCTTTGTAGCGCTGATTTGCCTTTGCAGGTTGCTTGGTTGGCCAAAAAGGGCGTATGCGTTTTTTCCTGAATATATTCAGGAAATAACGCATACGCCCTTTTTGGCCAAGGGCATCATTGTCGAGGTTTTGCCGCTTTTCCTGTGCTTTAAAGGCGATTCGAATCTCCCTCCTGAAACCTGTTTCCTGCAATTCTGCCTTGCTTTCAAATCCTCTTCGTTGCCTTCCCTCAGTATATTTGTGGACGAGAGTTATCATTTATAACTCTGCAGGTTTGTGAATTGCAGTGCCCCTGAGCTCCATTTTTCAACTCGCTTTCATGGGACCTGGCCGCAAAAGCGCAGGATTGCTTCAGGCCCTATTTTGGTTCCGGGCGGCAGGCTGAGCCTGTGGTTAATTCTTCTTCCTGACGGGAAAATAGAGTGAGCTGTTCCTGTCCCAAGACATAGAGCTAGTCTCTCATTGGTTCCCCCTCTTCCCGTTCCTCCTCAGGACATATTGCAACCTGTACGGAACAGGAGGTTAAAGGTGCTGATTCTCCAAGGAGGGAGATTGCTAGGAAAGCGGCTGGAACGGCGAACCCGGGCACAAGGAGATGAGAAATGAGGTGTGATTTAGAAAGCTTTCTCGATCATACGGTGTATCATCTTCTGGGTTTCTCATGCATGTTTTCGATGTAGGAAGATGCCCTTGAACCTGGAGATTTGGGACCCATGGAATGGGTACCACGCAGTATTACTTTAAAGGGTCTGCGTTTGCTCACCCAACCTCACCAAACCTCTCAGCCCCAAAAGTGTCCACCCTTATGTCTCAATCAGCTGTGGGTCTAGATATGGTCAATCCAGGTGGCATCACAGCCCCTGAACGAATTTTGTAACAATTTCTCTCTCTTTCACTGTCTTTACTTCACGGGTTTTTAAAAGTAATTGATTTTTATAATGGGGTTTAGCTGCTTTTCACGGCTGTGTTTATGCCGCTTTACACCCACTTGAGTCACTTACAGAGAGATATCAACACATAGGTTTTAAGATTATTACTAGTCAGATATATTCATGGGCGGTGTATAGGGTATGTTGAGTCCCGTTCACTGAGCAAGGAGTAGGTCTTGTCTATTACATATTGGGTTTATGGAACGGTATCTGAGCTAATTTGAAACCCTTGTTTTATGCATCACCCCACCTCACCTTTCCCGTTAAGCAGCCATAGTGTGTTTCCTAAACGTGTGACTCTCTTCTGTTTTGTAATTCAGTTCAAGTGTAGCGGTTTTTACATTCCCTCTATAAGTGATATCTTATGATAAGTGTCTTTTTCTGTATGACTTATTTCACGTAGAAACGTCGTACCTAAATCCACTCATCATGCTGCTAGGAGAATTATGACGTAGATTTCATGGATGAGTGATATTCCATTGTACATAAGGACCACAACTTCTTTATCCATTTTTCTCTTTCCTGGGATATTTAAGGTGTAACGAAGTGGAGGTTTTTGTCAACAGAGCAGCCCTAAACTTTGGGGTGCCTGTGTCTTGCTGATTTTTAGTGTTCCCAGTTTATACGCCCATGAGTGGAAGTGCCCTATGCTCTCTAAGCTGAGTTTTTTAGATGTTTCAAGACACACCGTACACCTCTCCAGAGTGGCTGTTGGCAATTTACATCTCGCCCATCAGCGTAGCAAGGCTCCCGTTTCTCCATGGCCTGTCCTGCATTTCTGGTTTTGACACTTTATTCAGCATGGCCCTTTTGACCGATGGGAAGCGAGACTTCTTTGTGGCGCTGATTTGCCTTTCCAGGTTGCTTGGTTGGCCAAAAAGGGCGTATGCGTTTTTTCCTGAATATATTCAGGAAAAAACGCATACGCCCTTTTTGGCCCAGGGCATCATTGTCGAGGTTTTGCCGCTTTTCCTGTGCTTTAAAGGCGATTCGAATCTCCCTCCTGAAATCTGTTTCCTGCAATTCTGCCTTGCTTTCAAATCCTCTTCGTTGCCTTCCCTCAATATATTTGTGGACGAGAGTTATCATTTATAACTCTGCAGGTTTGTGAATCGCAGTGCCCCTGAGCTCCATTTTTCAACTCGCTTTCTTGGGAGCTGGCCGCAAAAGTGCAGGATTGCTTCAGGCCCTATTCTGCTTCCGGGTGGCAGGCTGAGCCTGTGGTTAATTGTTCTTCCTGATGGGAAAATAGAGTGACCTGTGCCTGTCCCAAGACCTAGAGCCTGTCTCTCATTGGTTCCCCCTCTTCCCTTTCATCCTCAGGACAAATTGCAACCTGTACGGAACAGGAGGTTTAAGGAGCTGATTCTCCAAGGAGGGAGATTGCTAGGAAAGCGGCTGGAATGGCGAACCCGAGAACAAGGAGATGAGAAATGAGGTGCGTTTTAGAAACCTTTCCCGATCACACGGTGTACCATTTTTTGGGTTTCTCATGCATGTTTTCGATGTAGGAAGATGCCCTTGAACCTGGAGATTTGGGACCCATGGGATGGGTACCACGCAGTATTACTTTAAAGGGTCTGCATTTGCTCACCCAACCTCAGCAAACCTCTCAGCCCCAAGAGTGTCCACCCTTATGTCTCAATCAGCTGTGGGTCTAGATATGGTCAACCCAGGTGGCATCACAGCCTCTGAACGAATTTTGTAAGAATTTCTCTCTCTTTCACTGTCTTTGTTTCACGGGTTTTTAAAGTAATTGATTTTTATAATGGGGTTTAGCTGCTTTTCAGTGCTGTGTTTATGATGCTTTACACGCACTTGACTCACTTACAGAGAGATTTCAATACATAGGTTTTAAGATTGTTACTTGTCAGATATATTCTTGGTCGGTGAATAGGGGGTGTTGGGTCCCGTTCACTGAGTAAGGAGTAGGTCTTGTCTATTACATATTGGGTTTATGGAACGCTATCTGAGCTAATTTGTAACCCTGGTTTTATGCATCACCCCACCTCACCTTTCCCGTTAAGCATCCATAGTGTGTTTTCTAAACGTGTGACTCTCTTCTGTTTTGTAATTCAGTTCAAGTGTAGTGGTTTTTACTTTCCCTTTATAAGTGATATCTTATGATAAGTTTTTTTTTTTTTTCTGTGTGACTTATTTCACCTAGAATCGTCATACCTAAATCCACTCATCATGCTGCTTCGAGCCTTATGACGTAGATTTCATGGCTGAGTGATATTCCATTGTACATAAGGACCACAACTTCTGTATCCATTTTTCTCTTTCCTGGGATATTTAAGGTGTAACGAAGTGGAGATTCTTGCCAACAGAGCAGCCCTAAACTTTGGGGTGCCTGTGTCTTGCTTATTTTTAGTTTTCCCAATTTATACGCCCATGAGTGGAAGTGCCCTATGCTCTCTAAGCTGAGTTTTTTAGATGTCTCAGGACACACCGTACACCTCTGCAGAGTGGCTGTTGGCAATTTACATCCCGCCCATCAGCGTAGCAAGGCTCCCGTTTCTCCATGGCCTGTCCTGCATTTCTGGTTTTGACACTTTATTCAGCATGGCCCTTTTGACCGATGGGAAGCGAGACTTCTTTGTAGCGCTGATTTGCCTATCCAGGTTGCTTGGTTGGCCAAAAAGGGCGTATGCGTTTTTTCCTGAATATATTCAGGAAAAAACGCATACAACCTTTTTGGCCAAGGGCATCATTGTCGAGGTTTTGCCGCTTTTCCTGTGCTTTAACGGCGATTCAAATCTCCCTCCTGAAATCTGTTTCCTGCAATTCTGCCTTGCTTTCAAATCCTCTTCGTTGCCTTCCCTCAATATATTTGTGGACGAGAGTTATCATTTATAACTCTGCAGGTTTGTGAATTGCAGTGCCCCTGAGCTCCATTTCTCAACTCGCTTTCTTGGGAGCTGGCCGCAAAAGCGCAGGATTGCTTCAGGCCCTATTCTGTTTCCGGGCGGTAGGCTGAGCCTTTGGTTAATTCTTCTTTCTGATGGGAAAATAGCGTGACCTGTTCTTGTCCCAACACCTAGAGCTAGTCTCTCATTGGTTCCCCGTCTTCCCGTTCATCCTCAGGACCAATTGCAACCTGTACGGAACAGGAGGTTAAAGGTGCTGATTCTCCAAGGAGGAAGATTGCTAGGAAAGCGGCTGGAATGGTGAACCCGAGCACAATTAGATGAGAAATGAGGTGCGTTTTAGAAACCTTTCCCGATCACACGGTGTACCATCTTCTGGGTTTCTCATGCATGTTTTCGATGTAGGAAGGTGCCCTTGAACCTGGAGATTTGGGACCCATGGGATGGGTACCACGCAGTATTACTTTAAAGGGTCTGCGTTTGCTCACCCAACCTCACCAAAACTCTCAGCCCCAAGAGTGTCCACCCTTATGTCTCAATCAGCTGTGGGTCTAGATATGGTCAATCCTGGTGGCATCACAGCCTCTGAACGAATTTTGTAAGAATTTCTCTCTCTTTCACTGTCTTTGTTTCACGGGTTTTTAAAAGTAATTGATTTTTATAATGGGGTTTAGCTGCTTTTCAGTGCTGTGTTTATGCCGCTTTACACCCACTTGACTCACTTACAGAGAGATTTCAATACATAGGTTTTAAGATTCTTACTAGTCAGATATATTCTTGGGCGGTGAATAGGGGGTGTTCAGTCCCGTTCACTGAGCAAGGAGTAGGTCTTGTCTATTACATATTGGGTTTATGGAACGGTATCTGAGCTAATTTGAAACCCTGGTTTTATGCATCACCCCACCTCACCTTTCCCGTTAAGCAGCCATAGTGTGTTTTCTAAACGTGTGACTCTCTTCTGTTTTGTAATTCAGTTCAAGTGTAGCGGTTTTTACATTCCCTCTATAAGTGATACCTTATGATAAGTGTCTTTTTCTGTGTGACTTATTTCACGTAGAATCGTCGTACCTAAATCCACTCATCATGCTGCTAGGAGCCTTATGACGTAGATTTCATGGCTGAGTGATATTCCATTGTACATAAGGGCCACAACTTCTTTATCCATTTTTCTCTTTCCTGGGATATTTAAGGTGTAACGAAGTGGAGGTTCTTGTCAACAGAGCAGCCCTAATCTTTGGGGTGCCTGTTTCTTGCTGATATTTAGTTTTCCCAATTTATACGCCCATGAGTGTAAGTGCCCTATGCTCTCTAAGCTGAGTTTTTTAGATGTTTCAAGACACACCGTACACTTCTCCAGAGTGGCTGTGGGCAATTTACATCCCGCCCATCAGAATAGCAAGGCTCCCCTTTCTCCATGGCCTGTCCTGCATTTCTGGTTTTGACACTTTATTCAGCATGGTCCTTTTAACCGATGGGAAGCGAGACTTCTTTGTAGCGCTGATTTGCCTTTGCAGGTTGCTTGGTTGGCCAAAAAGGGCGTATGCGTTTTTTCCTGAATATATTCAGGAAAAAACGCATACGCCCTTTTTGGCCAAGGGCATCATTTTCGAAGTTTTGCCGCTTTTCCTGTGCTTTAAAGGCGATTCGAATCTCCCTCCTGAAACCTGTTTCCTGCAATTCTGCCTTGCTTTCAAATCCTCTTCGTTGCCTTCCCTCAGTATATTTGTGGACGAGAGTTATCATTTATAACTCTGCAGGTTTGTGAATTGCAGTGCCCCTGAGCTCCATTTTTCAACTCGCTTCCTTGGGAGCTGGCCGCAAAAGCGCAGGAATGCTTCAGGACCTATTCGGCTTCCGGCTGGCAGGCTGAGCCTGTGGTTAATTCTTCTTCCTGACGGGAAAATAGAGTGAGCTGTGCCTGTCCCAAGCCCTAGAGCTAGTCTCCCATTGGTTCCCCCTCTTCCCGTTCCTCCTCAGGACAAATTGCAACCTGTACGGAACAGGAGGTTAAAGGTGCTGATTCTCCAAGGAGGGAGATTGCTAGGAAAGCGGCTGGAATGGCGAATCCGAGCACAAGGAGATGAGAAATGAGGTGCGTTTTAGAAACCTTTCCCGATCACACGGTGTACCATCTTCTGGGTTTCTCATGCATGTTTTCGATGTAGGAAGGTGCCCTTGAACCTGGAGATTTGGGACCCATGGGATGGGTACCACGCAGTATTACTTGAAAGGGTCTGCGTTTGCTCACTCAACCTCACCAAACCTCTCAGCCCCAGGAGTGTCCACCCTTATGTCTCAATCAGCTGTGGGTCTAGATATGGTCAATCCAGGTGGCATCACAGCCCCTGAACGAATTTTGTAAGAATTTCTCTCTCTTTCACTGTCTTTGCTTCACGGGTTTTTAAAAGTAATTGATTTTTATAATGGGGTTTAGCTGCTTTTCAGAGCTGTGTGTGTGCCGCTTTACACCCACTTGAGTCACTTACAGAGAGATATCAACACATAGGTTTTAAGATTCTTACTAGTCAGATATATTCTTGGGCGGTGAATAGGGGGTGCTGAGTCCCGTTCACTGAGCAAGGAGTAGGTCTTGTCTATTATATATTGGGTTTATGGAACGGTATCTGAGCTAATTTGAAACACTTGTTTTATGCATCACCCCACCTCACCTTTCCCGTTAAGCAGCCATAGTGTGTTTTCTAAACGTGTGACTCTCTTCTGTTTTGTAATTCATTCAAGTGTAGCGGTTTTTACATTCCCTCTATAAGTGATATCTTATGATAAGTGTCTTTTTCTGTGTGACTTATTTCACGTAGAATCGTCGTACCTAAATCCACTCATCATGCTGCTACGAGCCTTATGACGTAGATTTCATGGCTGAGTGATATTCCATTGTACATAAGGACCACAACTTCTTTATCCATTTTTCTCTTTCCTGGGATATTTAAGGTGTAACGAAGTGGAGGTTCTTGTCAACAGAGCAGCCCTAAACTTTGGGGTGCCTGTGTCTTGCTGATTTTTAGTTTTCCCAATTTATACGCCCACGAGTGGTAGTGCCCTATGCTGTCTAAGCTGAGTTTTTTAGATGTTTCAAGACACACCGTACACCTCTCCAGAGTGGCTGTTGGCAATTTACATCCCGCCCAACAGCGTAGCAAGGCTCCCGTTTCTCCATGGCCTGTCCTGCATTTCTGGTTTTGACAGTTTATTCAGCATGGCCCTTTTGACCGATGGGAAGCGAGACTTCTTTGTAGCGCTGATTTGCCTTTGCAGGTTGCTTGGTTGGCCAAAAAGGGCGTATGCGTTTTTTCCTGAATATATTCAGGAAATAACGCATACGCCCTTTTTGGCCAAGGGCATCATTGTCGAGGTTTTGCCGCTTTTCCTGTGCTTTAAAGGCGATTCGAATCTCCCTCCTGAAATCTGTTTCCTGCAATTCTGCCTTGCTTTCAAATCGTCTTCGTTGCCTTTCCTCAGTATATTTGTGGACGAGAGTTATCATTTATAACTCTGCAGGTTTGTGAATTGCAGTGCCCCTGAGCTCCATTTTTCAACTCGCTTTCTTGGGAGCTGGCCGCAAAAGCGCAGGATTGCTTCAGGCCCTAATCTCCTTCCGGGCGGCAGGCTGAGCCTGTGGTTAATTCTTCTTCCTGTTGGGAAAATAGAGTGACCTGTGCCTGTCCCAAGACCTAGAGCTAGTCTCTCATTGGTTCCCCCTCTTCCCGTTCCTCCTCAGGACAAATTGCAACCTGTACGGAACAGGAGGTTAAAGGTGCTGATTCTCCAAGGAGGGAGATTGCTAGGAAAGCGCCTGGAATGGGGAACCCGAGCACAAGGAGATGAGAAATGAGGTGCGTTTTAGAAACCTTTCCCGATCACACGGTGTACCATCTTCTGGGTTTCTCATGCATGTTTTCGATGTAGGAAGGTGCCCTTGAACCTGGAGATTTGGGACCCATGGGATGGGTACCACGCAGTATTACTTTAAAGGTTCTGCGTTTGCTCACCCAACCTCACCAAACCTCTCAGCCCCAGGAGTGTCCACCCTTATGTCTCAATCAGCTGTGGGTCTGGATATGGTCGATCCAGGTGGCATCACAGCCCCTGAACGAATTTTGTAAGAATTTCTCTCTCTTTCACTGTCTTTGCTTCACGGGTTTTTAAAAGTAATTGATTTTTATAATGGGGTTTAGCTGCTTTTCACTGCTGTGTTTATGCCGCTTTACACCCACTTGACTCCCTTACAGAGAGATATCAACACATAGGTTTTAAGATTCTTACTAGTCAGATATATTCTTGGGCGGTGAATAGGGGGTGTTGAGTCCCGTTCACTGAGCAAGGAGTAGGTCTTGTCTATTACATATTGGGTTCATGGAACGGTATCTGAGCTAATTTGAAACCCTTGTTTTATGCATCACCCCACCTCACCTTTCCCGTTAAGCAGCCATAGTGTGTTTTCTAAACGTGTGACTCTCTTCTGTTTTGTAATTTAGTTCAAGTGTAGCGGTTTTTACATTCCCTCTATAAGTGATGTATTATGATAAGTGTCTTTTTCTGTGTGACTTATTTCACGTAGAATCGTCGTACCTAAATCCACTCATCATGCTGCTACAAGCCTTATGACGTAGATTTCATGGCTGAGTGATATTCCATTGTACATAAGGACCACAACTTCTTTATCCATTTTTCTCTTTCCTGGGATATTTAAGGTGTAACGAAGTGGAGGTTCTTGTCAACAGAGCAGCCCTAAACTTTGGGGTGCCTGTGTCTTGCTGATTTTTAATTTTCCCAGTTTATAAGCCCATGAGTGGAAGTGCCCTATGCTCTCTAAGCTGAGTTTTTTAGATGTTTCAAGACACACCGTACACCTCTCCAGAGTGGCGGTTGGCAATTTACATCCCGCCCATCAGCGTAGCAAGGCTCCCGTTTCTCCATGGCCTGTCCTGCATTTCTGGTTTTGACACTTTATTCAGCATGGCCCTTTTGACCGATGGGAAGCGAGACTTCTTTGTAGCGCTGATTTGCCTTTGCAGATTGCTTGGTTGGCCAAAAAGGGCGTATGCGTTTTTTCCTGAATATATTCAGGAAAAAACGCATACGCCCTTTTTGGCCAAGGGCATCATTATCGAGGTTTTGCCGCTTTTCCTGTGCTTTAAAGGCGATTCGAATCTCCCTCCTGAAACCTGTTTCCTGCAATTCTGCCTTCCTTTCAAATCCTCTTCGTTGTCTTCCCTCAGTATATTTGTGGACGAGAGTTATCATTTATAACTCTGCAGGTTTGTGAATTGCAGTGACCCTGAGCTCCATTTTTCAACTCGCTTTCTTGGGAGATGGCCGCAAAAGCGCCCGATTGCTTCAGGCCCTATTCTCCTTCCGGGCGGCAGGCTGAGCCTGTGGTTAATTCTTCTTCCTGTTGGGAAAATAGAGTGAGCTGTGCCTGTCCCAAGACCTAGAGCTACTCTCTCATTGGTTCCCCCTCTTCCCGTTCCTCCTCAGGACAAATTGCAACCTGTACGGAACAGGAGGTTAAAGGTGCTGATTCTCCAAGGAGGGAGATTGCTAGGAAAGCGGCTGGAATGGCGAACCCGAGCACAAGGAGATGAGAAATGAGGTGCGTTTTAGAAACCTTTCCCGATCACACGGTGTACCATCTTCTGGGTTTCTCATGCATGTTTTCGATGTAGGAAGGTGCCCTTGAACCTGGAGATTTGGGACCCAAAGGATGGGTACCACGCAGTATTACTTTAAAGGGTCTGCGTTTGCTCACCCAACCTCACCAAACCTCTCAGCCCCAGGAGTGTCCACCCTTATGTCTCAATCACCTGTGGGTCTAGATATGGTCGATCCAGGTGGCATCACAGCCCCTGAACGAATTTTGTAAGAATTTCTCTCTCTTTCACTGTCTTTGCTTCACGGGTTTTTAAAAGTAATTGATTTTTATAATGGGGTTTAGCTGCTTGTCACTGCTGTGTTTATGCCGCTTTACACCCACTTGACTCCCTTACAGAGAGATATCAACACATAGGTTTTAAGATTCTTACTAGTCAGATTTATTCTTGGGCGGTGAATAGGGGGTGTTGAGTCCCGTTCACTGAGCAAGGAGTAGGTCTTGTCTATTACATATTGGGTTTATGGAACGGTATCTGAGCTAATTTGAAACCCTTGTTTTATGCATCACCCCACCTCACCTTTCCCGTTAAGCAGCCATAGTGTGTTTTCTAAACGTGTGACTCTCTTCTGTTTTGTAATTTAGTTCAAGTGTAGCGGTTTTTACATTCCCTCTATAAGTGATATCTTATGATAGGTGTCTTTTTCTGTGTGACTTATTTCACGTAGAATCGTCGTACCTAAATCCACTCATCATGCTGCTACGAGCCTTATGACGTAGATTTCATGGCTGAGTGATATTCCATTGTACATAAGGACCACAACTTCTTTATCCATTTTTCTCTTTCCTGGGATATTTAAGGTGTAACGAAGTGGAGGTTCTTGTCAACAGAGCAGCCCTAAACTTTGGGGTGCCTGTGTCTTGCTGATTTTTAGTTTTCCCAATTTATATGCCCATGAGTGGAAGTGCCCTATGCTCTCTAAGCTGAGTTTTTTAGATGTTTCAAGACACACCGTACACCTCTCCAGAGTGGCTGTTTGCAATTTACATCCCGCCCATCAGCGTAGCAAGGCTCCCGTTTCTCCATGGCCTGTCCTGCATTTCTGGTTTTGACACTTTTTTCAGCATGGCCCTTTTGACCAATGGGAAGCGAGTCTTCTTTGTAGCGCTGATTTGCCTTTCCAGGTTTCTTGCTTGGCCAAAAAGGGGGTATGCGTTTTTTCCTGAATATATTCAGGAAAAAACGCATACGCCCTTTTTGGCCAAGGGCATCATTGTCGAGGTTTTGCCGCTTTTCCTGTGCTTTAAAGGCAATTCGAATCTCCCTCCTGAAATCTGTTTCCTGCAATTCTGCCTTGCTTTCAAATCGTCTTCGTTGCCTTTCCTCAGTATATTTGTGGACGAGAGTTATCATTTATAACTCTGCAGGTTTGTGAATTGCAGTGCCCCTGAGCTCCATTTTTCAACTCGCTTTCTTGGGAGCTGGCCGCAAAAGCGCAGGATTGCTTCAGGCCCTAATCTCCTTCCGGGCGGCAGGCTGAGCCTGTGGTTAATTCTTCTTCCTGTTGGGAAAATAGAGTGACCTGTGCCTGTCCCAAGACCTAGAGCTAGTCTCTCATTGGTTCCCCCTCTTCCCGTTCCTCCTCAGGACAAATTGCAACCTGTACGGAACAGGAGGTTAAAGGTGCTGATTCTCCAAGGAGGGAGATTGCTAGGAAAGCGCCTGGAATGGGGAACCCGAGCACAAGGAGATGAGAAATGAGGTGCGTTTTAGAAACCTTTCCCGATCACACGGTGTACCATCTTCTGGGTTTCTCATGCATGTTTTCGATGTAGGAAGGTGCCCTTGAACCTGGAGATTTGGGACCCATGGGATGGGTACCACGCAGTATTACTTTAAAGGTTCTGCGTTTGCTCACCCAACCTCACCAAACCTCTCAGCCCCAGGAGTGTCCACCCTTATGTCTCAATCAGCTGTGGGTCTGGATATGGTCGATCCAGGTGGCATCACAGCCCCTGAACGAATTTTGTAAGAATTTCTCTCTCTTTCACTGTCTTTGCTTCACGGGTTTTTAAAAGTAATTGATTTTTATAATGGGGTTTAGCTGCTTTTCACTGCTGTGTTTATGCCGCTTTACACCCACTTGACTCCCTTACAGAGAGATATCAACACATAGGTTTTAAGATTCTTACTAGTCAGATATATTCTTGGGCGGTGAATAGGGGGTGTTGAGTCCCGTTCACTGAGCAAGGAGTAGGTCTTGTCTATTACATATTGGGTTCATGGAACGGTATCTGAGCTAATTTGAAACCCTTGTTTTATGCATCACCCCACCTCACCTTTCCCGTTAAGCAGCCATAGTGTGTTTTCTAAACGTGTGACTCTCTTCTGTTTTGTAATTTAGTTCAAGTGTAGCGGTTTTTACATTCCCTCTATAAGTGATGTATTATGATAAGTGTCTTTTTCTGTGTGACTTATTTCACGTAGAATCGTCGTACCTAAATCCACTCATCATGCTGCTACAAGCCTTATGACGTAGATTTCATGGCTGAGTGATATTCCATTGTACATAAGGACCACAACTTCTTTATCCATTTTTCTCTTTCCTGGGATATTTAAGGTGTAACGAAGTGGAGGTTCTTGTCAACAGAGCAGCCCTAAACTTTGGGGTGCCTGTGTCTTGCTGATTTTTAATTTTCCCAGTTTATAAGCCCATGAGTGGAAGTGCCCTATGCTCTCTAAGCTGAGTTTTTTAGATGTTTCAAGACACACCGTACACCTCTCCAGAGTGGCGGTTGGCAATTTACATCCCGCCCATCAGCGTAGCAAGGCTCCCGTTTCTCCATGGCCTGTCCTGCATTTCTGGTTTTGACACTTTATTCAGCATGGCCCTTTTGACCGATGGGAAGCGAGACTTCTTTGTAGCGCTGATTTGCCTTTGCAGATTGCTTGGTTGGCCAAAAAGGGCGTATGCGTTTTTTCCTGAATATATTCAGGAAAAAACGCATACGCCCTTTTTGGCCAAGGGCATCATTATCGAGGTTTTGCCGCTTTTCCTGTGCTTTAAAGGCGATTCGAATCTCCCTCCTGAAACCTGTTTCCTGCAATTCTGCCTTCCTTTCAAATCCTCTTCGTTGTCTTCCCTCAGTATATTTGTGGACGAGAGTTATCATTTATAACTCTGCAGGTTTGTGAATTGCAGTGACCCTGAGCTCCATTTTTCAACTCGCTTTCTTGGGAGATGGCCGCAAAAGCGCCCGATTGCTTCAGGCCCTATTCTCCTTCCGGGCGGCAGGCTGAGCCTGTGGTTAATTCTTCTTCCTGTTGGGAAAATAGAGTGAGCTGTGCCTGTCCCAAGACCTAGAGCTACTCTCTCATTGGTTCCCCCTCTTCCCGTTCCTCCTCAGGACAAATTGCAACCTGTACGGAACAGGAGGTTAAAGGTGCTGATTCTCCAAGGAGGGAGATTGCTAGGAAAGCGGCTGGAATGGCGAACCCGAGCACAAGGAGATGAGAAATGAGGTGCGTTTTAGAAACCTTTCCCGATCACACGGTGTACCATCTTCTGGGTTTCTCATGCATGTTTTCGATGTAGGAAGGTGCCCTTGAACCTGGAGATTTGGGACCCAAAGGATGGGTACCACGCAGTATTACTTTAAAGGGTCTGCGTTTGCTCACCCAACCTCACCAAACCTCTCAGCCCCAGGAGTGTCCACCCTTATGTCTCAATCACCTGTGGGTCTAGATATGGTCGATCCAGGTGGCATCACAGCCCCTGAACGAATTTTGTAAGAATTTCTCTCTCTTTCACTGTCTTTGCTTCACGGGTTTTTAAAAGTAATTGATTTTTATAATGGGGTTTAGCTGCTTGTCACTGCTGTGTTTATGCCGCTTTACACCCACTTGACTCCCTTACAGAGAGATATCAACACATAGGTTTTAAGATTCTTACTAGTCAGATTTATTCTTGGGCGGTGAATAGGGGGTGTTGAGTCCCGTTCACTGAGCAAGGAGTAGGTCTTGTCTATTACATATTGGGTTTATGGAACGGTATCTGAGCTAATTTGAAACCCTTGTTTTATGCATCACCCCACCTCACCTTTCCCGTTAAGCAGCCATAGTGTGTTTTCTAAACGTGTGACTCTCTTCTGTTTTGTAATTTAGTTCAAGTGTAGCGGTTTTTACATTCCCTCTATAAGTGATATCTTATGATAGGTGTCTTTTTCTGTGTGACTTATTTCACGTAGAATCGTCGTACCTAAATCCACTCATCATGCTGCTACGAGCCTTATGACGTAGATTTCATGGCTGAGTGATATTCCATTGTACATAAGGACCACAACTTCTTTATCCATTTTTCTCTTTCCTGGGATATTTAAGGTGTAACGAAGTGGAGGTTCTTGTCAACAGAGCAGCCCTAAACTTTGGGGTGCCTGTGTCTTGCTGATTTTTAGTTTTCCCAATTTATATGCCCATGAGTGGAAGTGCCCTATGCTCTCTAAGCTGAGTTTTTTAGATGTTTCAAGACACACCGTACACCTCTCCAGAGTGGCTGTTTGCAATTTACATCCCGCCCATCAGCGTAGCAAGGCTCCCGTTTCTCCATGGCCTGTCCTGCATTTCTGGTTTTGACACTTTTTTCAGCATGGCCCTTTTGACCAATGGGAAGCGAGTCTTCTTTGTAGCGCTGATTTGCCTTTCCAGGTTTCTTGCTTGGCCAAAAAGGGGGTATGCGTTTTTTCCTGAATATATTCAGGAAAAAACGCATACGCCCTTTTTGGCCAAGGGCATCATTGTCGAGGTTTTGCCGCTTTTCCTGTGCTTTAAAGGCAATTCGAATCTCCCTCCTGAAATCTGTTTCCTGCAATTCTGCCTTGCTTTCAAATCCTCTTCGTTGCCTTCCCTCAGTATATTTGTGGACGAGAGTTATCATTTATAACTCTGCAGGTTTGTGAATTGCAGTGCCCCTGGGCTCCATTTTTCAACTCGCTTTCTTGGGAGCTGGCCGCAAAAGCGCAGGATTGCTTCAGGCCCTATTCTCCTTCCGGGCGGCAGGCTGAGCCTGTGGTTAATTCTTCTTCCTCATGGGAAAATAGAGTGAGCTGTGCCTGTCCCAAGACCTAGAGCTACTCTCTCATTGGTTCCACCTCTTCCCGTTCCTCCTCAGGACAAATTGCAACCTGTACGGAACAGGAGGTTAAAGGTGCTGATTCTCCAAGGAGGGAGATTGCTAGGAAAGCTGCTGGAATGGCGAACCCGAGCACAAGGAGATGAGAAATGAGGTGCGTTTTAGAAACCTTTCCCGATCACACGGTGTACCATCTTCTGGGTTTCTCATGCATGTTTTCGATGTAGGAAGGTGCCCTTGAACCTGGAGATTTGGGACCCATGGGATGGGTACCACGCAGTATTACTATAAAGGGTCTGCGTTTGCTCACCCAACCTCACCAAACCTCTCAGCCCCAAAAGTGTCCACCCTTATGTCTCAATCAGCTGTGAGTCTAGATATGGTCAATCCAGGTGGCATCACAGCCCCTGAACGAATTTTGTAAGAATTTCTCTCTCTTTCACTGTCTTTGCTTCACGGGTTTTTAAAAGTAATTGATTTTTATAATGGGGTTTAGCTGCTTTTCACTGCTGTGTTTATGCCGCTTTACACCCACTTGACTCCCTTACAGAGAGATATCAACACATAGGTTTTAAGATTCTTACTAGTCAGATATATTCTTGGGCGGTGTATAGGGGGTGTTGAGTCCCGTTCACTGAGCAAGGAGTAGGTCTTGTCTATCACATATTGGGTTTATGGAACGGTATCTGAGCTAATTTGAAACCCTTGTTTTATGCATCACCCCACCTCACCTTTCCCGTTAAGCAGCCATAGTGTGTTTTCTAAACGTGTGACTCTCTTCTGTTTTGTAATTTAGTTCAAGTGTAGCGGTTTTTACATTCCCTCTATAAGTGATATCTTATGATAAGTGACTTTTTCTGTGTGACTTATTTCACGTACAATCGTCGTACCTAAATCCACTCATCATGCTGCTACGAGCCTTATGATGTAGATTTCATGGCTGAGTGATATTCCATTGTACATAAGGACCACAACTTCTTTATCCATTTTTCTCTTTCCTGGGATATTTAAGGTGTAACGAAGTGGAGGTTCTTGTCAACAGAGCAGCCCTAAACTTTGGGGTGCCTGTGTCTTGCTGATTTTTAGTTTTCCCAATTTATACGCCCATGATTGGAAGTGCCCTATGCTCTCTAAGCTGAGTTCGTTAGATGTTTCAAGACACACCGTACACCTCTCCAGAGTGGCTGTGGGCAATTTACATCCCGCCCATCAGCGTAGCAAGGCTCCCGTTTCTCCATGGCCTGTCCTGCATTTCTGGTTTTGACACTTTATTCAGCATGGCCCTTTTGACCAATGGGAAGCGAGTCTTCTTTGTAGCGCTGATTTGCCTTTGCAGATTGCTTGGTTGGCCAAAAAGGGCGTATGCGTTTTTTCCTGAATATATTCAGGAAAAAACGCATACGCCCTTTTTGGCCAAGGGCATCATTGTCGAGGTTTTGCCGCTTTTCCTGTGCTTTAAAGGCGATTCGAATCTCCCTCCTGAAACCTGTTTCCTGCAATTCTGCCTTCCTTTCAAATCCTCTTCGTTGTCTTCCCTCAGTATATTTGTGGACGAGAGTTATCATTTATAACTCTGCAGGTTTGTGAATTGCAGTGACCCTGAGCTCCATTTTTCAACTCGCTTTCTTGGGAGCTGGCCGCAAAAGCGCCCGATTGCTTCAGGCCCTATTCTCCTTCCGGGCGGCAGGCTGAGCCTGTGGTTAATTCTTCTTCCTGTTGGGAAAATAGAGTGAGCTGTGCCTGTCCCAAGACCTAGAGCTACTCTCTCATTGGTTCCCCCTCTTCCCGTTCCTCCTCAGGACAAATTGCAACCTGTACGGAACAGGAGGTTAAAGGTGCTGATTCTCCAAGGAGGGAGATTGCTAGGAAAGCGGCTGGAATGGCGAACCCGAGCACAAGGAGATGAGAAATGAGGTGCGTTTTAGAAACCTTTCCCGATCACACGGTGTACCATCTTCTGGGTTTCTCATGCATGTTTTCGATGTAGGAAGGTGCCCTTGAACCTGGAGATTTGGGACCCAAAGGATGGGTACCACGCAGTATTACTTTAAAGGGTCTGCGTTTGCTCACCCAACCTCACCAAACCTCTCAGCCCCAGGAGTGTCCACCCTTATGTCTCAATCACCTGTGGGTCTAGATATGGTCGATCCAGGTGGCATCACAGCCCCTGAACGAATTTTGTAAGAATTTCTCTCTCTTTCACTGTCTTTGCTTCACGGGTTTTTAAAAGTAATTGATTTTTATAATGGGGTTTAGCTGCTTTTCACTGCTGTGTTTATGCCGCTTTACACCCACTTGACTCCCTTACAGAGAGATATCAACACATAGGTTTTAAGATTCTTACTAGTCAGATTTATTCTTGGGCGGTGAATAGGGGGTGTTGAGTCCCGTTCACTGAGCAAGGAGTAGGTCTTGTCTATTACATATTGGGTTTATGGAACGGTATCTGAGCTAATTTGAAACCCTTGTTTTATGCATCACCCCACCTCACCTTTCCCGTTAAGCAGCCATAGTGTGTTTTCTAAACGTGTGACTCTCTTCTGTTTTGTAATTTAGTTCAAGTGTAGCGGTTTTTACATTCCCTCTATAAGTGATATCTTATGATAGGTGTCTTTTTCTGTGTGACTTATTTCACGTAGAATCGTCGTACCTAAATCCACTCATCATGCTGCTACGAGCCTTATGACGTAGATTTCATGGCTGAGTGATATTCCATTGTACATAAGGACCACAACTTCTTTATCCATTTTTCTCTTTCCTGGGATATTTAAGGTGTAACGAAGTGGAGGTTCTTGTCAACAGAGCAGCCCTAAACTTTGGGGTGCCTGTGTCTTGCTGATTTTTAGTTTTCCCAATTTATATGCCCATGAGTGGAAGTGCCCTATGCTCTCTAAGCTGAGTTTTTTAGATGTTTCAAGACACACCGTACACCTCTCCAGAGTGGCTGTTTGCAATTTACATCCCGCCCATCAGCGTAGCAAGGCTCCCGTTTCTCCATGGCCTGTCCTGCATTTCTGGTTTTGACACTTTTTTCAGCATGGCCCTTTTGACCAATGGGAAGCGAGTCTTCTTTGTAGCGCTGATTTGCCTTTCCAGGTTTCTTGCTTGGCCAAAAAGGGGGTATGCGTTTTTTCCTGAATATATTCAGGAAAAAACGCATACGCCCTTTTTGGCCAAGGGCATCATTGTCGAGGTTTTGCCGCTTTTCCTGTGCTTTAAAGGCAATTCGAATCTCCCTCCTGAAATCTGTTTCCTGCAATTCTGCCTTGCTTTCAAATCCTCTTCGTTGCCTTCCCTCAGTATATTTGTGGACGAGAGTTATCATTTATAACTCTGCAGGTTTGTGAATTGCAGTGCCCCTGGGCTCCATTTTTCAACTCGCTTTCTTGGGAGCTGGCCGCAAAAGCGCAGGATTGCTTCAGGCCCTATTCTCCTTCCGGGCGGCAGGCTGAGCCTGTGGTTAATTCTTCTTCCTCATGGGAAAATAGAGTGAGCTGTGCCTGTCCCAAGACCTAGAGCTACTCTCTCATTGGTTCCACCTCTTCCCGTTCCTCCTCAGGACAAATTGCAACCTGTACGGAACAGGAGGTTAAAGGTGCTGATTCTCCAAGGAGGGAGATTGCTAGGAAAGCTGCTGGAATGGCGAACCCGAGCACAAGGAGATGAGAAATGAGGTGCGTTTTAGAAACCTTTCCCGATCACACGGTGTACCATCTTCTGGGTTTCTCATGCATGTTTTCGATGTAGGAAGGTGCCCTTGAACCTGGAGATTTGGGACCCATGGGATGGGTACCACGCAGTATTACTATAAAGGGTCTGCGTTTGCTCACCCAACCTCACCAAACCTCTCAGCCCCAAAAGTGTCCACCCTTATGTCTCAATCAGCTGTGAGTCTAGATATGGTCAATCCAGGTGGCATCACAGCCCCTGAACGAATTTTGTAAGAATTTCTCTCTCTTTCACTGTCTTTGCTTCACGGGTTTTTAAAAGTAATTGATTTTTATAATGGGGTTTAGCTGCTTTTCACTGCTGTGTTTATGCCGCTTTACACCCACTTGACTCCCTTACAGAGAGATATCAACACATAGGTTTTAAGATTCTTACTAGTCAGATATATTCTTGGGCGGTGTATAGGGGGTGTTGAGTCCCGTTCACTGAGCAAGGAGTAGGTCTTGTCTATCACATATTGGGTTTATGGAACGGTATCTGAGCTAATTTGAAACCCTTGTTTTATGCATCACCCCACCTCACCTTTCCCGTTAAGCAGCCATAGTGTGTTTTCTAAACGTGTGACTCTCTTCTGTTTTGTAATTTAGTTCAAGTGTAGCGGTTTTTACATTCCCTCTATAAGTGATATCTTATGATAAGTGACTTTTTCTGTGTGACTTATTTCACGTACAATCGTCGTACCTAAATCCACTCATCATGCTGCTACGAGCCTTATGATGTAGATTTCATGGCTGAGTGATATTCCATTGTACATAAGGACCACAACTTCTTTATCCATTTTTCTCTTTCCTGGGATATTTAAGGTGTAACGAAGTGGAGGTTCTTGTCAACAGAGCAGCCCTAAACTTTGGGGTGCCTGTGTCTTGCTGATTTTTAGTTTTCCCAATTTATACGCCCATGAGTGGAAGTGCCCTATGCTCTCTAAGCTGAGTTTGTTAGATGTTTCAAGACACACCGTACACCTCTCCAGAGTGGCTGTGGGCAATTTACATCCCGCCCATCAGCGTAGCAAGGCTCCCGTTTCTCCATGGCCTGTCCTGCATTTCTGGTTTTGACACTTTTTTCAGCATGGCCCTTTTGACCAATGGGAAGCGAGTCTTCTTTGTAGCGCTGATTTGCCTTTCCAGGTTGCTTGCTTGGCCAAAAAGGGCGTACGCGTTTTTTCCTGAATATATTCAGGAAAAAACGCATACGCCCTTTTTGGCCAAGGGCATCATTGTCGAGGTTTTGCCGCTTTTCCTGTGCTTTAAATGCAATTCGAATCTCCCTCCTGAAATCTGTTTCCTGAAATTCTGCCTTGCTTTCAAATCCTCTTCGTTGCCTTTCCTCAGTATATTTTTGGACGAGAGTTATCATTTATAACTCTGCAGGTTTGTGAATTGCAGTGCCCCTGAGCTCCATTTTTCAACTCGCTTTCTTGGGAGCTGGCCACAAAAGCGCAGGATTGCTTCAGGCCCTATTCTCCTTCCGGGCGGCAGGCTGAGCCTGTGGTTAATTCTTCTTCCTCATGGGAAAATAGAGTGAGCTGTGCCTGTCCCAAGACCTAGAGCTACTCTCTCATTGGTTCCCCCTCTTCCCGTTCCTCCTCAGGACAAATTGCAACCTGTACGGAACAGGAGGTTAAAGGTGCTGATTCTCCAAGGAGGGAGATTGCTAGGAAAGCGGCTGGAACGGCGAACCCGAGCACAAGGAGATGAGAAATGAGGTGCGTTTTAGAAACCTTTCCCGATCACACGGTGTACATCTTCTGGGTTTCTCATGCATGTTTTCGATGTAGGAAGGTGCCGTTGAACCTGGAGATTTGGGACCCATGGGATGGGTACCACGCAGTATTACTTTAAAGGGTCTGCGTTTGCTCACCCAAACTCACCAAACCTCTCAGCCCCAGGAGTGTCCACCCTTATGTCTCAATCAGCTGTGGGTCTAGATATGGTCAATCCAGGTGGCATCACAGCCCCTGAACGAATTTTGTAAGAATTTCTCTCTCTTTCACTGTCTTTGCTTCACGGGTTTTTAAAAGTAATTGATTTTTATAATGGGGTTTAGCTGCTTTTCACTGCTGTGTTTATGCCGCTTTACACCCACTTGACTCCCTTACAGAGAGATATCAACACATAGGTTTTAAGATTCTTACTAGTCAGATATATTCTTGGGCGGTGAATAGGGGGTGTTGAGTCCCGTTCACTGAGCAAGGAGTAGGTCTTGTCTAATACATATTGGGTTTATGGAACGGTATCTGAGCTAATTTGAAACCCTTGTTTTATCCATCACCCCACCTCACCTTTCCCGTTAAGCAGCCATAGTGTGTTTTCTAAACGTGTGACTCTCTTCTGTTTTGTAATTCAGTTCAAGTGTAGCGGTTTTTACATTCCCTCTATAAGTGATATCTTATGATAAGTGTCTTTTTCTGTGTGACTTATTTCACGTAGAATCGTCGTACCTAAATCCACTCATCATGCTGCTACGAGCCTTATGACGTAGATTTCATGGCTGAGTGATATTACATTGTACATAAGGACCACAACTTCTTTATCCATTTTTCTCTTTCCTGGGATATTTAAGGTGTAACGAAGTGGAGGTTCTTGTCAACAGAGCAGCCCTAAACTTTGGGGTGCCTCTGTGTTGCTGATTTTTAGTTTTCCCAATTTATACGCCCATGAGTGGAAGTGCCCTATGCTCTCTAAGCTGAGTTTTTTAGATGTTTCAAGACACACCGTACACCTCTCCAGAGTGGCTGTTGGCAATTTACATCCCGCCCATCAGCGTAGCAAGGCTCCCGTTTCTCCATGGCCTGTCCTGCATTTCTGGTTTTGACACTTTATTCAGCATGGCCCTTTTGACCGATGGGAAGCGAGACTTCTTGTAGCGCTGATTTGCCTTTGCAGGTTGCTTGGTGGCCAAAAAGGGCGTATGCGTTTTTTTCCTGAATATATTCAGGAAAAAACGCATACGCCCTTTTTGGCCAAGGGCATCATTGTCGAGGTTTTGCCGCTTTTCCTGTGGTCAAAAGGCGATTCGAATCTCCCTCCTGAAAACTGTTTCCTGCAATTCTGTCTTGCTTTCAAATCCTCTTCGTTGCCTTCCCTCAATATATTTGTGGACGAGAGTTATCATTTATAACTCTGCAGGTTTGTGAATTGCAGTGCCCCTGAGCTCCATTTTTCAACTCGCCTTCTTGGAAGCTGGCCGCAAAAGCGCAAGGATTGCTTCAGGCCCTATTTTGGTTCCAGGCGGCAGGCTGAGCCTGTGGTTAATTCTTCTTCCTGTTGGGATAATAGAGTGAGCTGTGCCTGTCCCAAGACCTAGAGCTAGTCTCTCATTGGTTCCCCCTCTTCCCGTTCCTCCTCAGGACAAATTGCAACCTATACGGAACAGGAGGTTAAAGGTGCTGATTCTCCAAGGAGGGAGATTGCTAGGAAAGTGGCTGGAATGGCGAACCCGAGCACAAGGAGATGAGAAATGAGGTGCGTTTTAGAAACCTTTGCCGATCACACGGTGTACCATCTTCTGGGTTTCTCATGCATGTTTTCGATATAGGAAGATGCCCATGAACATGGAGATTTGGGACCCATGGGATGGGTACCACGCAGTATTACTTTAAAGGGTCTGCGTTTGCTCACCCAACCTCACCAAACCTCTCAGCCCCCAAAAGTGTCCACCCTTATGTCTCAATCAGCTGTGGGTCTAGATATGGTCAATCCAGGTGGCATCACAGCCCCTGAACGAATTTTGTAATTATTTATCTCTCTTTCACTGTCTTTGCTTCACGGGTTTTTAAAAGTAATTGATTTTTATAATGGGGTTTAGCTGCTTTTCACTGCTGTGTTTATGCCGCTTTACACCCACTTGACTCCCTTACAGAGAGATATCAACACATAGGTTTTAAGATTCTTACTAGTCAGATATATTCTTGGGCGGTGAATAGGGGGTGTTGAGTCCCGTTCACTGAGCAAGGAGTAGGTCTTGTCTATTACATATTGGGTTTATGGAACGGTATCTGAGCTAATTTGAAACCCTGGTTTTATGCATCACCCCACCTCACCTTTCCCGTTAAGCAGCCATAGTTTGTTTTCTAAACGTGTGACTCTCTTCTGTTTTGTAATTCAGTTCAAGTGTAGTGGTTTTTACATTCCCTCTATAAGTGATATCTTATGATAAGTGTCTTTTTCTGTGTGACTTATTTCACGTAGAATCGTCGTACCTAAATCCACTCATCATGCTGCTACGAGCCTTATGACGTAGATTTCATGGCTGAGTGATATTCCATTGTACATAAGGACCACAACTTCTTTATCCATTTTTCTTTTTCCTGGGATATTTAAGGTGTAACGAAGTGGAGGTTCTTGTCAACAGAGCAGCCCTAAACTTTGGGGTGCCTGTGTCTTGCTGATTTTTAATTTTCCCAGTTTATACGCCCATGAGTGGAAGTGCCCTATGCTCTCTAAGCTGAGGTTTTTAGATGTTTCAAGACACACCGTACACCTCTCCAGAGTGGCTGTTGGCAATTTACATCCCGCCCATCAGCGTAGCAAGGCTCCCGTTTCTCCATGGCCTGTCCTGCATTTCTGGTTTTGACACTTTATTCAGCATGGCCCTTTTGACCGATGGGAAGCGAGACTTCTTTGTAGCGCTGATTTGCCTTTGCAGGTTGCTTGGTTGGCCAAAAAGGGCGTATGCGTTTTTTCCTGAATATATTCAGGAAAAAACGCATACGCCCTTTTTGGCCAAGGGCATCATTGTCGAGGTTTTGCCGCTTTTCCTGTGCTTTAAAGGCGATTCGAATCTCCCTCCTGAAACCTGTTTCCTGCAATTCTGCCTTGCTTTGAAATCCCCGTCGTTGCCTTCGCTCAGTATATTTGTGGACGAGAGTTATCATTTATAACTCTGCAGGTTTGTGAATTGCAGTGCCCCTGAGCTCCATTTTTCAACTCGCTTTCTTGGGAGCTGGCCGCAAAAGCGCAGGATTGCTTCAGGCCCTATTCTCCTTCCGGGCGGCAGACTGAGCCTGTGGTTAATTCTTCTTCCTGATGGGAAAATAGAGTGAGCTGTGCCTGTCCCAAGACCTAGAGCTAGTCTCTCATTGGTTCCCCCTCTTCCCGTTCCTCCTCAGGACAAATTGCAACCTGTACGGAACAGGAGGTTAAAGGTGCTGATTCTCCAAGGAGGGAGATTGCTAGGAAAGCGGCTGGAATGGCGAACCCGAGCACAAGGAGATGAGAAATGAGGTGCGTTTTAGAAACCTTTGCCGATCACACGGTGTACCATCTTCTGGGTTTCTCATGCATGTTTTCGATGTAGGAAGGTGCCCTTGAACCTGGAGATTTGGGACCCTTGGGATGGGTACCACGCAGTATTACTTGAAAGGGTCTGCGTTTGCTCACCCAACCTCACGAAACCTCTCAGCCCCAGGAGTGTCCACCCTTATGTCTCAATCAGCTGTGGGTCTAGATATGGTCAATCCAGGTGGCATCACAGCCCCTGAACGAATTTTGTAAGAATTTCTCTCTCACTGTCTTTGCTTCACGGGTTTTTAAAAGTAATTGATTTTTATATCGGGGTTTAGCTGCTTTTCACTGCTGTGTTTATGCCATTTTAAACCCACTTAGACTCCTTTACAGAGAGATATCAACACTTGGGTTTTAAGATTCTTACTAGTCAGATATATTCTTGGGCGGTGAATACGGGGTGCTGAGTCCCGTTCACTGAGCAAGGAGTAGGTCTTGTCTAATACATATTGGGTTTATGGAACGGTATCTGAGCTAATTTGAAACCCTTGTTTTATCCATCACCCCACCTCACCTTTCCCGTTAAGCCGCCATAGTGTGTTTTCTAAACGTGTGACTCTCTTCTGTTTTGTAATTCAGTTCAAGTGTAGCGGTTTTTACATTCCCTCTATAAGTGATATCTTATGATAAGTGTCTTTTTCTGTGTGACTTATTTCACGTAGAATCGTCGTACCTAAATCCATTCATCATGCTGCTACGAGCCTTATGACGTAGATTTCATGGCTGAGTGATATTACATTGTACATAAGGACCACAACTTCTTTATCCATTTTTCTCTTTCCTGGGATATTTAAGGTGTAACGAAGTGGAGGTTCTTGTCAACAGAGCAGCCCTAAACTTTGGGGTGCCTGTGTCTTGCTGATTTTTAATTTTCCCAGTTTATAAGCCCATGAGTGGAAGTGCCCTATGCTCTCTAAGCTGAGTTTTTTAGATGTTTCAAGACACACCGTACACCTCTCCAGAGTGGCGGTTGGCAATTTACATCCCGCCCATCAGCGTAGCAAGGCTCCCGTTTCTCCATGGCCTGTCCTGCATTTCTGGTTTTGACACTTTATTCAGCATGGCCCTTTTGACCGATGGGAAGCGAGACTTCTTTGTAGCGCTGATTTGCCTTTGCAGGTTGCTTGGTTGGCCAAAAAGGGCGTATGCGTTTTTTCCTGAATATATTCAGGAAAAAACGCATACGCCCTTTTTGGCCAAGGGCATCATTGTCGAGGTTTTGCCGCTTTTCCTGTGCTTTAAAGGCGATTCGAATCTCCCTCCTGAAACCTGTTTCCTGCAATTCTGCCTTCCTTTCAAATCCTCTTCGTTGTCTTCCCTCAGTATATTTGTGGACGAGAGTTATCATTTATAACTCTGCAGGTTTGTGAATTGCAGTGACCCTGAGCTCCATTTTTCAACTCGCTTTCTTGGGAGCTGGCCGCAAAAGCGCCCGATTGCTTCAGGCCCTATTCTCCTTCCGGGAGGCAGGCTGAGCCTGTGGTTAATTCTTCTTCCTGTTGGGAAAATAGAGTGAGCTGTGCCTGTCCCAAGACCTAGAGCTAGTCTCTCATTGGTTCCCCCTCTTCCCTTTCCTCCTCAGGACAAATTGCAACCTGTACGGAACAGGAGGTTAAAGGTGCTGATTCTCCAAGGAGGGAGATTGCTAGGAAAGCGGCTGGAATGGCGAACCCGAGCACAAGGAGATGAGAAATGAGGTGCGTTTTAGAAACCTTTCCCGATCACACGGTGTACCATCTTCTGGGTTTCTCATGCATGTTTTCGATGTAGGAAGGTGCCCTTGAACCTGGAGATTTGGGACCCAAAGGATGGGTACCACGCAGTATTACTTTAAAGGGTCTGCGTTTGCTCACCCAACCTCACCAAACCTCTCAGCCCCAGGAGTGTCCACCCTTATGTCTCAATCACCTGTGGGTCTAGATATGGTCGATCCAGGTGGCATCACAGCCCCTGAACGAATTTTGTAAGAATTTCTCTCTCTTTCACTGTCTTTGCTTCACGGGTTTTTAAAAGTAATTGATTTTTATAATGGGGTTTAGCTGCTTTTCACTGCTGTGTTTATGCCGCTTTACACCCACTTGACTCCCTTACAGAGAGATATCAACACATAGGTTTTAAGATTCTTACTAGTCAGATTTATTCTTGGGCGGTGAATAGGGGGTGTTGAGTCCCGTTCACTGAGCAAGGAGTAGGTCTTGTCTATTACATATTGGGTTTATGGAACGGTATCTGAGCTAATTTGAAACCCTTGTTTTATGCATCACCCCACCTCACCTTTCCCGTTAAGCAGCCATAGTGTGTTTTCTAAACGTGTGACTCTCTTCTGTTTTGTAATTTAGTTCAAGTGTAGCGGTTTTTACATTCCCTCTATAAGTGATATCTTATGATAGGTGTCTTTTTCTGTGTGACTTATTTCACGTAGAATCGTCGTACCTAAATCCACTCATCATGCTGCTACGAGCCTTATGACGTAGATTTCATGGCTGAGTGATATTCCATTGTACATAAGGACCACAACTTCTTTATCCATTTTTCTCTTTCCTGGGATATTTAAGGTGTAACGAAGTGGAGGTTCTTGTCAACAGAGCAGCCCTAAACTTTGGGGTGCCTGTGTCTTGCTGATTTTTAGTTTTCCCAATTTATACGCCCATGAGTGGAAGTGCCCTATGCTCTCTAAGCTGAGTTTTTTAGATGTTTCAAGACACACCGTACACCTCTCCAGAGTGGCTGTTTGCAATTTACATCCCGCCCATCAGCGTAGCAAGGCTCCCGTTTCTCCATGGCCTGTCCTGCATTTCTGGTTTTGACACTTTTTTCAGCATGGCCCTTTTGACCAATGGGAAGCGAGTCTTCTTTGTAGCGCTGATTTGCCTTTCCAGGTTTCTTGCTTGGCCAAAAAGGGGGTATGCGTTTTTTCCTGAATATATTCAGGAAAAAACGCATACGCCCTTTTTGGCCAAGGGCATCATTGTCGAGGTTTTGCCGCTTTTCCTGTGCTTTAAAGGCAATTCGAATCTCCCTCCTGAAATCTGTTTCCTGCAATTCTGCCTTGCTTTCAAATCCTCTTCGTTGCCTTCCCTCAGTATATTTGTGGACGAGAGTTATCATTTATAACTCTGCAGGTTTGTGAATTGCAGTGCCCCTGGGCTCCATTTTTCAACTCGCTTTCTTGGGAGCTGGCCGCAAAAGCGCAGGATTGCTTCAGGCCCTATTCTCCTTCCGGGCGGCAGGCTGAGCCTGTGGTTAATTCTTCTTCCTCATGGGAAAATAGAGTGAGCTGTGCCTGTCCCAAGACCTAGAGCTACTCTCTCATTGGTTCCACCTCTTCCCGTTCCTCCTCAGGACAAATTGCAACCTGTACGGAACAGGAGGTTAAAGGTGCTGATTCTCCAAGGAGGGAGATTGCTAGGAAAGCTGCTGGAATGGCGAACCCGAGCACAAGGAGATGAGAAATGAGGTGCGTTTTAGAAACCTTTCCCGATCACACGGTGTACCATCTTCTGGGTTTCTCATGCATGTTTTCGATGTAGGAAGGTGCCCTTGAACCTGGAGATTTGGGACCCATGGGATGGGTACCACGCAGTATTACTATAAAGGGTCTGCGTTTGCTCACCCAACCTCACCAAACCTCTCAGCCCCAAAAGTGTCCACCCTTATGTCTCAATCAGCTGTGAGTCTAGATATGGTCAATCCAGGTGGCATCACAGCCCCTGAACGAATTTTGTAAGAATTTCTCTCTCTTTCACTGTCTTTGCTTCACGGGTTTTTAAAAGTAATTGATTTTTATAATGGCGTTTAGCTGCTTTTCACTGCTGTGTTTATGCCGCTTTACACCCACTTGACTCCCTTACAGAGAGATATCAACACATAGGTTTTAAGATTCTTACTAGTCAGATATATTCTTGGGCGGTGTATAGGGGGTGTTGAGTCCCGTTCACTGAGCAAGGAGTAGGTCTTGTCTATCACATATTGGGTTTATTGAACGGTATCTGAGCTAATTTGAAACCCTTGTTTTATGCATCACCCCACCTCACCTTTCCCGTTAAGCAGCCATAGTGTGTTTTCTAAACGTGTGACTCTCTTCTGTTTTGTAATTTAGTTCAAGTGTAGCGGTTTTTACATTCCCTCTATAAGTGATATCTTATGATAAGTGACTTTTTCTGTGTGACTTATTTCACGTACAATCGTCGTACCTAAATCCACTCATCATGCTGCTACGAGCCTTATGACGTAGATTTCATGGCTGAGTGATATTCCATTGTACATAAGGACCACAACTTCTTTATCCATTTTTCTCTTTCCTGGGATATTTAAGGTGTAACGAAGTGGAGGTTCTTGTCAACAGAGCAGCCCTAAACTTTGGGGTGCCTGTGTCTTGCTGATTTTTAGTTTTCCCAATTTATACGCCCATGAGTGGAAGTGCCCTATGCTCTCTAAGCTGAGTTTGTTAGATGTTTCAAGACACACCGTACACCTCTCCAGAGTGGCTGTGGGCAATTTACATCCCGCCCATCAGCGTAGCAAGGCTCCCGTTTCTCCATGGCCTGTCCTGCATTTCTGGTTTTGACACTTTTTTCAGCATGGCCCTTTTGACCAATGGGAAGCGAGTCTTCTTTGTAGCGCTGATTTGCCTTTTCAGGTTGCTTGCTTGGCCAAAAAGGGCGTACGCGTTTTTTCCTGAATATATTCAGGAAAAAACGCGTACGCCCTTTTTGGCCAAGGGCATCATTGTCGAGGTTTTGCCGCTTTTCCTGTGCTTTAAATGCAATTCGAATCTCCCTCCTGAAATCTGTTTCCTGAAATTCTGCCTTGCTTTCAAATCCTCTTCGTTGCCTTTCCTCAGTATATTTTTGGACGAGAGTTATCATTTATAACTCTGCAGGTTTGTGAATTGCACTGCCCCTGATCTCCATTTTTCAACTCGCTTTTTTGGGAGCTGGCTGAAAAAGCGCAGGATTGCTTCAGGCCCTATTCTCCTTCTGGGCGGCAGGCTGAGCCTGTGGTTAATTCTTCTTCCTGTTGGGAAAATAGAGTGAGCTGTGCCTGTCCCAAGACCTAGAGCTAGTCTCTCATTGGTTCCCCCTCTTCCCGTTCATCCTCAGGACAAATTGCAACCTGTACGGAACAGGAGGTTAAAGGTGCTGATTCTCCAAGGAGGGAGATTGCTAGGAAAGCGGCTGGAATGGCGAACCCGAGCACAAGGAGATGAGAAATGAGGTGCGTTTTAGAAACCTTTCCCTATCACACGGTGTACCATCTTCTGGGTTTCTCATGCATGTTTTCGATGTAGGAAGGTGCCCTTGAACCTGGAGATTTGGGACCCAAAGGATGGGTACCACGCAGTATTACTTTAAAGGGTCTGCGTTTGCTCACCCAACCTCACCAAACCTCCCAGCCCCAGGAGTGTCCACCCTTATGTCTCAATCACCTGTGGGTCTAGATATGGTCGATCCAGGTGGCATCACAGCCCCTGAACGAATTTTGTAAGAATTTCTCTCTCTTTCACTGTCTTTGCTTCACGGGTTTTTAAAAGTAATTGATTTTTATAATGGCGTTTAGCTGCTTTTCACTGCTGTGTTTATGCCGCTTTACACCCACTTGACTCCCTTACAGAGAGATATCAACACATAGGTTTTAAGATTCTTACTAGTCAGATTTATTCTTGGGCGGTGAATAGGGGGTGTTGAGTCCCGTTCACTGAGCAAGGAGTAGGTCTTGTCTATTACATATTGGGGTTATGGAACGGTATCTGAGCTAATTTGAAACCCTTGTTTTATGCATCACCCCACCTCACCTTTCCCGTTAAGCAGCCATAGTGTGTTTTCTAAACGTGTGACTCTCTTCTGTTTTGTAATTTAGTTCAAGTGTAGTGGTTTTTACATTCCCTCTATAAGTGATATCTTATGATAGGTGTCTTTTTCTGTGTGACTTATTTCACGTACAATCGTCGTACCTAAATCCACTCATCATGCTGCTACGAGCCTTATGACGTAGATTTCATGGCTGAGTGATATTCCATTGTACATAAGGACCACAACTTCTTTATCCATTTTTCTCTTTCCTGGGATATTTAAGGTGTAACGAAGTGGAGGTTCTTGTCAACAGAGCAGCCCTAAACTTTGGGGTGCCTGTGTCTTGCTGATTTTTAGTTTTCCCAATTTATACGCCCATGAGTGGAAGTGCCCTATGCTCTCTAAGCTGAGTTTTTTAGATGTTTCAAGACACACCGTACACCTCTCCAGAGTGGCTGTGGGCAATTTACATCCCGCCCATCAGCGTAGCAAGGCTCCTGTTTCTCCATGGCCTGTCCTGCATTTCTGGTTTTGACACTTTTTTCAGCATGGCCCTTTTGACCAATGGGAAGCGAGTCTTCTTTGTAGCGCTGATTTGCATTTCCAGGTTGCTTGCTTGGCCAAAAAGGGCATATGCGTTTTTTCCTGAATATATTCAAGAAAAAACGCATACGCCCTTTTTGGCCAAGGGCATCATTGTCGAGGTTTTGCCGCTTTTCCTGTGCTTTAAAGGCAATTCGAATCTCCCTCCTGAAATCTGTTTCCTGCAATTCTGCCTTGCTTTCAAATCCTCTTCGTTGCCTTCCCTCAGTATATTTGTGGACGAGAGTTATCATTTATAACTCTGCAGGTTTGTGAATTGCAGTGCCCCTGGGCTCCATTTTTCAACTCGCTTTCTTGGGAGCTGGCCGCAAAAGCGCAGGATTGCTTCAGGCCCTATTCTCCTTCCGGGCGGCAGGCTGAGCCTGTGGTTAATTCTTCTTCCTGATGGGAAAATAGAGTGAGCTCTGCCTGTCCCAAGACCTAGAGCTACTCTCTCATTGGTTCCCCCTCTTCCCGTTCCTCCTCAGGACAAATTGCAACCTGTACGGAACAGGAGGTTAAAGGTGCTGATTCTCCAAGGAGGGAGATTGCTAGGAAAGCGGCTGGAATGGCGAACCCGAGCACAAGGAGATGAGAAATGAGGTGCGTTTTAGAAACCTTTCCCGATCACACGGTGTACCATCTTCTGGGTTTCTCATGCATGTTTTCGATGTAGGAAGGTGCCCTTGAACCTGGAGATTTGGGACCCATGGGATGGGTACCACGCAGTATTACTATAAAGGGTCTGCGTTTGCTCACCCAACCTCACCAAACCTCTCAGCCCCAGGAGTGTCCACCCTTATGTCTCAATCAGCTGTGGGTCTAGATATGGTCAATCCAGGTGGCATCACAGCCCCTGAACGAATTTTGTAAGAATTTCTCTCTCTTTCACTGTCTTTGCTTCACGGGTTTTTAAAAGTAATTGATTTTTATAATGGGGTTTAGCTGCTTTTCACTGCTGTGTTTATGCCGCTTTACACCCACTTGACTCCCTTACAGAGAGATATCAACACATAGGTTTTAAGATTCTTACTAGTCAGATATATTCTTGGGCGGTGAATAGGGGGTGTTGAGTCCCGTTCACTGAGCAAGGAGTAGGTCTTGTCTATTACATATTGGGTTTATGGAACGGTATCTGAGCTAATTTGAAACCCTGGTTTTATGCATCACCCCACCTCACCTTTCCCGTTAAGCAGCCATAGTGTGTTTTCTAAACGTGTGACTCTCTTCTGTTTTGTAATTCAGTTCAAGTGTAGCGGTTTTTACATTCCCTCTATAAGTGATATCTTATGATAAGTGTCTTTTTCTGTGTGACTTATTTCACGTAGAATCGTCGTACCTAAATCCACTCATCATGCTGCTACGAGCCTTATGACGTAGATTTCATGGCTGAGTGACATTCCATTGTACATAAGGACCACAACTTCTTTATCCATTTTTCTTTTTCCTGGGATATTTAAGGTGTAACGAAGTGGAGGTTCTTGTCAACAGAGCAGCCCTAATCTTTGGGGTGCCTATGTCTTGCTGATTTTTAATTTTCCCAGTTTATACGCCCATGAGTGGAAGTGCCCTATGCTCTGTAAGCTGAGTTTTTTAGATGTTTCAAGACACACCGGACACCTCTCCAGAGTGTCTGTTGGCAATTTACATCCCGCCCATCAGCGTAGCAAGGCTCCCGTTTCTCCATGGCCTGTCCTGCATTTCTGGTTTTGACACTTTATTCAGCATGGCCCTTTTGACCGATGGGAAGCGAGACTTCTTTGTAGCGCTGATTTGCCTTTGCAGGTTGCTTGGTTGGCCAAAAAGTGCGTATGCGTTTTTTCCTGAATACATTCAGGAAAAAACGCATACGATCTTTTTGGCCAAGGGCATCATTGTCGAGGTTTTGCCGCTTTTCCTGTGCTTTAAAGGCGATTCGAATCTCCCTCCTGAAACCTGTTTCCTGCAAATCTGCCTTGCTTTCAAATCCTCTTCGTTGCCTTCCCTCAGTATATTTGTGGACGAGAGTTATCATTTATAACTCTGCAGGTTTGTGAATTGCAGTGCCCCTGAGCTCCATTTTTCAACTCGCTTTCTTGGGAGCTGGCCGCAAAAGCGCAGGATTGCTTCAGGCCCTATTCTCCTTCCGGGCGGCAGGCTGAGCCTGTGGTTAATTCTTCTTCCTGTTGGGAAAATAGAGTGAGCTGTGCCTGTCCCAAGACCTAGAGCTACTCTCTCATTGGTTCCCCCTCTTCCCGTTCCTCCTCAGGACAAATTGCAACCTGTACGGAACAGGAGGTTAAAGGTGCTGATTCTCCAAGGAGGGAGATTGCTAGGAAAGCGGCTGGAATGGCGAACCCGAGCACAAGGAGATGAGAAATGAGGTGCGTTTTAGAAACCTTTACCGATCACACGGTGTACCATCTTCTGGGTTTCTCATGCATGTTTTCGATGTAGGAAGGTGCCCTTGAACCTGGAGATTTGGGACCCTTGGGATGGGTACCACGCAGTATTACTTGAAAGGGTCTGCGTTTGCTCACCCAACCTCACCAAACCTCTCAGCCCCAGGAGTGTCCACCCTTATGTCTCAATCAGCTGTGGGTCTAGATATGGTCAATCCAGGTGGCATCACAGCCCCTGAACGAATTTTGTAAGAATTTCTCTCTCACTGTCTTTGCTTCACGGGTTTTTAAAAGTAATTGATTTTTATATTGGGGTTTAGCTGCTTTTCACTGCTGTGTTTATGCCATTTTAAACCCACTTAGACTCCTTTACAGAGAGATATCAACACTTGGGTTTTAAGATTCTTACTAGTCAGATATATTCTTGGGCGGTGAATAGGGGGTGTTGAGTCCCGTTCACTGAGCAAGGAGTAGGTCTTGTCTAATACATATTGGGTTTATGGAACGGTATCTGAGCTAATTTGAAACCCTTGTTTTATCCATCACCCCACCTCACCTTTCCCGTTAAGCAGCCATAGTGTGTTTTCTAAACGTGTGACTCTCTTCTGTTTTGTAATTCAGTTCAAGTGTAGCGGTTTTTACATTCCCTCTATAAGTGATATCTTATGATAAGTGTCTTTTTCTGTGTGACTTATTTCACGTAGAATCGTCGTACCTAAATCCACTCATCATGCTGCTACGAGCCTTATGACGTAGATTTCATGGCTGAGTGATATTACATTGTACATAAGGACCACAACTTCTTTATCCATTTTTCTCTTTCCTGGGATATTTAAGGTGTAACGAAGTGGAGGTTCTTGTCAACAGAGCAGCCCTAAACTTTGGGGTGCCTCTGTGTTGCTGATTTTTAGTTTTCCCAATTTATACGCCCATGAGTGGAAGTGCCCTATGCTCTCTAAGCTGAGTTTTTTAGATGTTTCAAGACACACCGTACACCTCTCCAGAGTGGCTGTTGGCAATTTACATCCCGCCCATCAGCGTAGCAAGGCTCCCGTTTCTCCATGGCCTGTCCTGCATTTCTGGTTTTGACACTTTATTCAGCATGGCCCTTTTGACCGATGGGAAGCGAGACTTCTTGTAGCGCTGATTTGCCTTTGCAGGTTGCTTGGTGGCCAAAAAGGGCGTATGCGTTTTTTTCCTGAATATATTCAGGAAAAAACGCATACGCCCTTTTTGGCCAAGGGCATCATTGTCGAGGTTTTGCCGCTTTTCCTGTGGTCAAAAGGCGATTCGAATCTCCCTCCTGAAAACTGTTTCCTGCAATTCTGCCTTGCTTTCAAATCCTCTTCGTTGCCTTCCCTCAATATATTTGTGGACGAGAGTTATCATTTATAACTCTGCAGGTTTGTGAATTGCAGTGCCCCTGAGCTCCATTTTTCAACTCGCCTTCTTGGAAGCTGGCCGCAAAAGCGCAAGGATTGCTTCAGGCCCTATTTTGGTTCCAGGCGGCAGGCTGAGCCTGTGGTTAATTCTTCTTCCTGTTGGGAAAATAGAGTGAGCTGTGCCTGTCCCAAGACCTAGAGCTAGTCTCTCATTGGTTCCCCCTCTTCCCGTTCCTCCTCAGGACAAATTGCAACCTATACGGAACAGGAGGTTAAAGGTGCTGATTCTCCAAGGAGGGAGATTGCTAGGAAAGTGGCTGGAATGGCGAACCCGAGCACAAGGAGATGAGAAATGAGGTGCGTTTTAGAAACCTTTGCCGATCACACGGTGTACCATCTTCTGGGTTTCTCATGCATGTTTTCGATATAGGAAGATGCCCATGAACATGGAGATTTGGGACCCATGGGATGGGTACCACGCAGTATTACTTTAAAGGGTCTGCGTTTGCTCACCCAACCTCACCAAACCTCTCAGCCCCCAAAAGTGTCCACCCTTATGTCTCAATCAGCTGTGGGTCTAGATATGGTCAATCCAGGTGGCATCACAGCCCCTGAACGAATTTTGTAAGAATTTATCTCTCTTTCACTGTCTTTGCTTCACGGGTTTTTAAAAGTAATTGATTTTTATAATGGGGTTTAGCTGCTTTTCACTGCTGTGTTTATGCCGCTTTACACCCACTTGACTCCCTTACAGAGAGATATCAACACATAGGTTTTAAGATTCTTACTAGTCAGATATATTCTTGGGCGGTGAATAGGGGGTGTTGAGTCCCGTTCACTGAGCAAGGAGTAGGTCTTGTCTATTACATATTGGGTTTATGGAACGGTATCTGAGCTAATTTGAAACCCTGGTTTTATGCATCACCCCACCTCACCTTTCCCGTTAAGCAGCCATAGTTTGTTTTCTAAACGTGTGACTCTCTTCTGTTTTGTAATTCAGTTCAAGTGTAGCGGTTTTTACATTCCCTCTATAAGTGATATCTTATGATAAGTGTCTTTTTCTGTGTGACTTATTTCACGTAGAATCGTCGTACCTAAATCCACTCATCATGCTGCTACGAGCCTTATGACGTAGATTTCATGGCTGAGTGATATTCCATTGTACATAAGGACCACAACTTCTTTATCCATTTTTCTTTTTCCTGGGATATTTAAGGTGTAACGAAGTGGAGGTTCTTGTCAACAGAGCAGCCCTAAACTTTGGGGTGCCTGTGTCTTGCTGATTTTTAATTTTCCCAGTTTATACGCCCATGAGTGGAAGTGCCCTATGCTCTCTAAGCTGAGGTTTTTAGATGTTTCAAGACACACCGTACACCTCTCCAGAGTGGCTGTTGGCAATTTACATCCCGCCCATCAGCGTAGCAAGGCTCCCGTTTCTCCATGGCCTGTCCTGCATTTCTGGTTTTGACACTTTATTCAGCATGGCCCTTTTGACCGATGGGAAGCGAGACTTCTTTGTAGCGCTGATTTGCCTTTGCAGGTTGCTTGGTTGGCCAAAAAGGGCGTATGCGTTTTTTCCTGAATATATTCAGGAAAAAACGCATACGCCCTTTTTGGCCAAGGGCATCATTGTCGAGGTTTTGCCGCTTTTCCTGTGCTTTAAAGGCGATTCGAATCTCCCTCCTGAAACCTGTTTCCTGCAATTCTGCCTTGCTTTCAAATCCCCGTCGTTGCCTTCGCTCAGTATATTTGTGGACGAGAGTTATCATTTATAACTCTGCAGGTTTGTGAATTGCAGTGCCCCTGAGCTCCATTTTTCAACTCGCTTTCTTGGGAGCTGGCCGCAAAAGCGCAGGATTGCTTCAGGCCCTATTCTCCTTCCGGGCGGCAGACTGAGCCTGTGGTTAATTCTTCTTCCTGATGGGAAAATAGAGTGAGCTGTGCCTGTCCCAAGACCTAGAGCTACTCTCTCATTGGTTCCCCCTCTTCCCGTTCCTCCTCAGGACAAATTGCAACCTGTACGGAACAGGAGGTTAAAGGTGCTGATTCTCCAAGGAGGGAGATTGCTAGGAAAGCGGCTGGAATGGCGAACCCGAGCACAAGGAGATGAGAAATGAGGTGCGTTTTAGAAACCTTTGCCGATCACACGGTGTACCATCTTCTGGGTTTCTCATGCATGTTTTCGATGTAGGAAGGTGCCCTTGAACCTGGAGATTTGGGACCCTTGGGATGGGTACCACGCAGTATTACTTGAAAGGGTCTGCGTTTGCTCACCCAACCTCACGAAACCTCTCAGCCCCAGGAGTGTCCACCCTTATGTCTCAATCAGCTGTGGGTCTAGATATGGTCAATCCAGGTGGCATCACAGCCCCTGAACGAATTTTGTAAGAATTTCTCTCTCACTGTCTTTGCTTCACGGGTTTTTAAAAGTAATTGATTTTTATATCGGGGTTTAGCTGCTTTTCACTGCTGTGTTTATGCCATTTTAAACCCACTTAGACTCCTTTACAGAGAGATATCAACACTTGGGTTTTAAGATTCTTACTAGTCAGATATATTCTTGGGCGGTGAATACGGGGTGCTGAGTCCCGTTCACTGAGCAAGGAGTAGGTCTTGTCTAATACATATTGGGTTTATGGAACGGTATCTGAGCTAATTTGAAACCCTTGTTTTATCCATCACCCCACCTCACCTTTCCCGTTAAGCCGCCATAGTGTGTTTTCTAAACGTGTGACTCTCTTCTGTTTTGTAATTCAGTTCAAGTGTAGCGGTTTTTACATTCCCTCTATAAGTGATATCTTATGATAAGTGTCTTTTTCTGTGTGACTTATTTCACGTAGAATCGTCGTACCTAAATCCATTCATCATGCTGCTACGAGCCTTATGACGTAGATTTCATGGCTGAGTGATATTACATTGTACATAAGGACCACAACTTCTTTATCCATTTTTCTCTTTCCTGGGATATTTAAGGTGTAACGAAGTGGAGGTTCTTGTCAACAGAGCAGCCCTAAACTTTGGGGTGCCTGTGTGTTGCTGATTTTTAGTTTTCCCAATTTATACGCCCATGAGTGGAAGTGCCCTATGCTCTCTAAGCTGAGTTTTTTAGATGTTTCAAGACACACCGTACACCTCTCCAGAGTGGCTGTTGGCAATTTACATCCCGCCCATCAGCGTAGCAAGGCTCCCGTTTCTCCATGGCCTGTCCTGCATTTCTGGTTTTGACACTTTATTCAGCATGGCCCTTTTGACCGATGGGAAGCGAGACTTCTTGTAGCACTGATTTGCCTTTGCAGGTTGCTTGGTGGCCAAAAAGGGCGTATGCGTTTTTTTCCTGAATATATTCAGGAAAAAACGCATACGCCCTTTTTGGCCAAGGGCATCATTGTCGAGGTTTTGCCGCTTTTCCTGTGGTCAAAAGGCGATTCGAATCTCCCTCCTGAAAACTGTTTCCTGCAATTCTGCCTTGCTTTCAAATCCTCTTCGTTGCCTTCCCTCAATATATTTGTGGACGAGAGTTATCATTTATAACTCTGCAGGTTTGTGAATTGCAGTGCCCCTGAGCTCCATTTTTCAACTCGCCTTCTTGGAAGCTGGCCGCAAAAGCGCAAGGATTGCTTCAGGCCCTATTTTGGTTCCAGGCGGCAGGCTGAGCCTGTGGTGAATTCTTCTTCCTGATGGGAAAATAGAGTGACCTGTGCCTGTCCCAAGACCTAGAGCTAGTCTCTCATTGGTTCCCCCTCTTCCCGTTCCTCCTCAGGACAAATTGCAACCTATACGGAACAGGAGGTTAAAGGTGCTGATTCTCCAAGGAGGGAGATTGCTAGGAAAGTGGCTGGAATGGCGAACCCGAGCACAAGGAGATGAGAAATGAGGTTCGTTTTAGAAACCTTTGCCGATCACACGGTGTACCATCTTCTGGGTTTCTCATGCATGTTTTCGATATAGGAAGATGCCCATGAACATGGAGATTTGGGACCCATGGGATGGGTACCACGCAGTATTACTTTAAAGGGTCTGCGTTTGCTCACCCAACCTCACCAAACCTCTCAGCCCCCAAAAGTGTCCACCCTTATGTCTCAATCAGCTGTGGGTCTAGATATGGTCAATCCAGGTGGCATCACAGCCCCTGAACGAATTTTGTAATTATTTATCTCTCTTTCACTGTCTTTGCTTCACGGGTTTTTAAAAGTAATTGATTTTTATAATGGGGTTTAGCTGCTTTTCACTGCTGTGTTTATGCCGCTTTACACCCACTTGACTCCCTTACAGAGAGATATCAACACATAGGTTTTAAGATTCTTACTAGTCAGATATATTCTTGGGCGGTGAATAGGGGGTGTTGAGTCCCGTTCACTGAGCAAGGAGTAGGTCTTGTCTATTACATATTGGGTTTATGGAACGTTATCTGAGCTAATTTGAAACCCTGGTTTTATGCATCACCCCACCTCACCTTTCCCGTTAAGCAGCCATAGTTTGTTTTCTAAACGTGTGACTCTCTTCTGTTTTGTAATTCAGTTCAAGTGTAGCGGTTTTTACATTCCCTCTATAAGTGATATCTTATGATAAGTGTCTTTTTCTGTGTGACTTATTTCACGTAGAATCGTCGTACCTAAATCCACTCATCATGCTGCTACGAGCCTTATGACGTAGATTTCATGGCTGAGTGATATTCCATTGTACATATGGACCACAACTTCTTTATCCATTTTTCTTTTTCCTGGGATATTTAAGGTGTAACGAAGTGGAGGTTCTTGTCAACAGAGCAGCCCTAAACTTTGGGGTGCCTGTGTCTTGCTGATTTTTAGTTTTCCCAGTTTATACGCCCATGAGTGGAAGTGCCCTATGCTCTCTAAGCTGAGGTTTTTAGATGTTTCAAGACACACCGTACACCTCTCCAGAGTGGCTGTTGGCAATTTACATCCCGCCCATCAGCGTAGCAAGGCTCCCGTTTCTCCATGGCCTGTCCTGCATTTCTGGTTTTGACACTTTATTCAGCATGGCCCTTTTGACCGATGGGAAGCGAGACTTCTTTGTAGCGCTGATTTGCCTTTGCAGGTTGCTTGGTTGGCCAAAAAGGGCGTATGCGTTTTTTCCTGAATATATTCAGGAAAAAACGCATACGCCCTTTTTGGCCAAGGGCATCATTGTCGAGGTTTTGCCGCTTTTCCTGTGCTTTAAAGGCGATTCGAATCTCCCTCCTGAAACCTGTTTCCTGCAATTCTGCCTTGCTTTCAAATCCCCGTCGTTGCCTTCGCTCAGTATATTTGTGGACGAGAGTTATCATTTATAACTCTGCAGGTTTGTGAATTGCAGTGCCCCTGAGCTCCATTTTTCAACTCGCTTTCTTGGGAGCTGGCCGCAAAAGCGCAGGATTGCTTCAGGCCCTATTCTCCTTCCGGGCGGCAGGCTGAGCCTGTGGTTAATTCTTCTTTCTCATGGGAAAATAGACTGAGCTGTGCCTGTCCCAAGACCTAGAGCTAGTCTCTCATTGGTTCCCCCTCTTCCCGTTCCTCCTCAGGACAAATTGCAACCTGTACGGAACAGGAGGTTAAAGGTGCTGATTCTCCAAGGCGGAAGACTGCTAGGAAAGTGGCTGGAATGGCGAACCCGAGCACAAGGAGATGAGAAATGAGGTGCGTTTTAGAAACCTTTCCCGATCACACGGTGTACCATCTTCTGGGTTTCTCATGCATGTTTTCGATGTACGAAGGTGCCCTTGAACCTGGAGATTTGGGACCCATGGGATGGGTACCACGCAGTATTACTTTAAAGGGTCTGCGTTTGCTCACCCAACCTCACCAAACCTCTCAGCCCCAGGAGTGTCCACCCTTATGTCTCATTCAGCTGTGGGTCTAGATATGGTCGATCCAGGTGGCATCACAGCCCCTGAACGAATTTTGTAAGAATTTCTCTCTCTTTCACTGTCTTTGCTTCACGGGTTTTTAAAAGTAATTGATTTTTATAATGGGGTTTAGCTGCTTTTCACTGCTGTGTTTATGCCATTTTAAACCCACTTAGACTCCTTTACAGAGAGATATCAACACTTGGGTTTTAAGATTCTTACTAGTCAGATATATTCTTGGGCGGTGAATACGGGGTGCTGAGTCCCGTTCACTGAGCAAGGAGTAGGTCTTGTCTAATACATATTGGGTTTATGGAACGGTATCTGAGCTAATTTGAAACCCTTGTTTTATCCATCACCCCACCTCACCTTTCCCGTTAAGCCGCCATAGTGTGTTTTCTAAACGTGTGACTCTCTTCTGTTTTGTAATTCAGTTCAAGTGTAGCGGTTTTTACATTCCCTCTATAAGTGATATCTTATGATAAGTGTCTTTTTCTGTGTGACTTATTTCACGTAGAATCGTCGTACCTAAATCCATTCATCATGCTGCTACGAGCCTTATGACGTAGATTTCATGGCTGAGTGATATTACATTGTACATAAGGACCACAACTTCTTTATCCATTTTTCTCTTTCCTGGGATATTTAAGGTGTAACGAAGTGGAGGTTCTTGTCAACAGAGCAGCCCTAAACTTTGGGGTGCCTGTGTGTTGCTGATTTTTAGTTTTCCCAATTTATACGCCCATGAGTGGAAGTGCCCTATGCTCTCTAAGCTGAGTTTTTTAGATGTTTCAAGACACACCGTACACCTCTCCAGAGTGGCTGTTGGCAATTTACATCCCGCCCATCAGCGTAGCAAGGCTCCCGTTTCTCCATGGCCTGTCCTGCATTTCTGGTTTTGACACTTTATTCAGCATGGCCCTTTTGACCGATGGGAAGCGAGACTTCTTGTAGCACTGATTTGCCTTTGCAGGTTGCTTGGTGGCCAAAAAGGGCGTATGCGTTTTTTTCCTGAATATATTCAGGAAAAAACGCATACGCCCTTTTTGGCCAAGGGCATCATTGTCGAGGTTTTGCCGCTTTTCCTGTGGTCAAAAGGCGATTCGAATCTCCCTCCTGAAAACTGTTTCCTGCAATTCTGCCTTGCTTTCAAATCCTCTTCGTTGCCTTCCCTCAATATATTTGTGGACGAGAGTTATCATTTATAACTCTGCAGGTTTGTGAATTGCAGTGCCCCTGAGCTCCATTTTTCAACTCGCCTTCTTGGAAGCTGGCCGCAAAAGCGCAAGGATTGCTTCAGGCCCTATTTTGGTTCCAGGCGGCAGGCTGAGCCTGTGGTGAATTCTTCTTCCTGATGGGAAAATAGAGTGACCTGTGCCTGTCCCAAGACCTAGAGCTAGTCTCTCATTGGTTCCCCCTCTTCCCGTTCCTCCTCAGGACAAATTGCAACCTATACGGAACAGGAGGTTAAAGGTGCTGATTCTCCAAGGAGGGAGATTGCTAGGAAAGTGGCTGGAATGGCGAACCCGAGCACAAGGAGATGAGAAATGAGGTGCGTTTTAGAAACCTTTGCCGATCACACGGTGTACCATCTTCTGGGTTTCTCATGCATGTTTTCGATATAGGAAGATGCCCATGAACATGGAGATTTGGGACCCATGGGATGGGTACCACGCAGTATTACTTTAAAGGGTCTGCGTTTGCTCACCCAACCTCACCAAACCTCTCAGCCCCCAAAAGTGTCCACCCTTATGTCTCAATCAGCTGTGGGTCTAGATATGGTCAATCCAGGTGGCATCACAGCCCCTGAACGAATTTTGTAATTATTTATCTCTCTTTCACTGTCTTTGCTTCACGGGTTTTTAAAAGTAATTGATTTTTATAATGGGGTTTAGCTGCTTTTCACTGCTGTGTTTATGCCGCTTTACACCCACTTGACTCCCTTACAGAGAGATATCAACACATAGGTTTTAAGATTCTTACTAGTCAGATATATTCTTGGGCGGTGAATAGGGGGTGTTGAGTCCCGTTCACTGAGCAAGGAGTAGGTCTTGTCTATTACATATTGGGTTTATGGAACGTTATCTGAGCTAATTTGAAACCCTGGTTTTATGCATCACCCCACCTCACCTTTCCCGTTAAGCAGCCATAGTTTGTTTTCTAAACGTGTGACTCTCTTCTGTTTTGTAATTCAGTTCAAGTGTAGCGGTTTTTACATTCCCTCTATAAGTGATATCTTATGATAAGTGTCTTTTTCTGTGTGACTTATTTCACGTAGAATCGTCGTACCTAAATCCACTCATCATGCTGCTACGAGCCTTATGACGTAGATTTCATGGCTGAGTGATATTCCATTGTACATATGGACCACAACTTCTTTATCCATTTTTCTTTTTCCTGGGATATTTAAGGTGTAACGAAGTGGAGGTTCTTGTCAACAGAGCAGCCCTAAACTTTGGGGTGCCTGTGTCTTGCTGATTTTTAGTTTTCCCAGTTTATACGCCCATGAGTGGAAGTGCCCTATGCTCTCTAAGCTGAGGTTTTTAGATGTTTCAAGACACACCGTACACCTCTCCAGAGTGGCTGTTGGCAATTTACATCCCGCCCATCAGCGTAGCAAGGCTCCCGTTTCTCCATGGCCTGTCCTGCATTTCTGGTTTTGACACTTTATTCAGCATGGCCCTTTTGACCGATGGGAAGCGAGACTTCTTTGTAGCGCTGATTTGCCTTTGCAGGTTGCTTGGTTGGCCAAAAAGGGCGTATGCGTTTTTTCCTGAATATATTCAGGAAAAAACGCATACGCCCTTTTTGGCCAAGGGCATCATTGTCGAGGTTTTGCCGCTTTTCCTGTGCTTTAAAGGCGATTCGAATCTCCCTCCTGAAACCTGTTTCCTGCAATTCTGCCTTGCTTTCAAATCCCCGTCGTTGCCTTCGCTCAGTATATTTGTGGACGAGAGTTATCATTTATAACTCTGCAGGTTTGTGAATTGCAGTGCCCCTGAGCTCCATTTTTCAACTCGCTTTCTTGGGAGCTGGCCGCAAAAGCGCAGGATTGCTTCAGGCCCTATTCTCCTTCCGGGCGGCAGGCTGAGCCTGTGGTTAATTCTTCTTTCTCATGGGAAAATAGACTGAGCTGTGCCTGTCCCAAGACCTAGAGCTAGTCTCTCATTGGTTCCCCCTCTTCCCGTTCCTCCTCAGGACAAATTGCAACCTGTACGGAACAGGAGGTTAAAGGTGCTGATTCTCCAAGGCGGAAGACTGCTAGGAAAGTGGCTGGAATGGCGAACCCGAGCACAAGGAGATGAGAAATGAGGTGCGTTTTAGAAACCTTTCCCGATCACACGGTGTACCATCTTCTGGGTTTCTCATGCATGTTTTCGATGTACGAAGGTGCCCTTGAACCTGGAGATTTGGGACCCATGGGATGGGTACCACGCAGTATTACTTTAAAGGGTCTGCGTTTGCTCACCCAACCTCACCAAACCTCTCAGCCCCAGGAGTGTCCACCCTTATGTCTCATTCAGCTGTGGGTCTAGATATGGTCGATCCAGGTGGCATCACAGCCCCTGAACGAATTTTGTAAGAATTTCTCTCTCTTTCACTGTCTTTGCTTCACGGGTTTTTAAAAGTAATTGATTTTTATAATGGGGTTTAGCTGCTTTTCACTGCTGTGTTTATGCCATTTTAAAGCCACTTGACTCCCTTACAGAGAGATATCAACACATGGGTTTTAAGATTCTTACTAGTCAGATATATTCTTGGGCGGTGAATAGGGGGTGTTGAGTCCCGTTCACTGAGCAAGGAGTAGGTCTTGTCTAATACATATTGGGTTTATGGAACGGTATCTGAGCTAATTTGAAACCCTGGTTTTATGCATCACCCCACCTCACCTTTCCCGTTAAGCAGCCATAGTTTGTTTTTTAAACGTGTGACTCTCTTCTGTTTTGTAATTCAGTTCAAGTGTAGCGGTTTTTACATTCCCTCTATAAGTGATATCTTATGATAAGTGTCTTTTTCTGTGTGACTTATTTCACGTAGAATCGTCGTACCTAAATCCACTCATCATGCTGCTACGAGCCTTATGACGTAGATTTCATGGCTGAGTGATATTCCATTGTACATAAGGACCACAACTTCTTTATCCATTTTTCTTTTTCCTGGGATATTTAAGGTGTAACGAAGTGGAGGTTCTTGTCAACAGAGCAGCCCTAAACTTTGGGGTGCCTGTGTCTTGCTGATTTTTAATTTTCCCAGTTTATACGCCCATGAGTGGAAGTGCCCTATGCTCTCTAAGCTGAGGTTTTTAGATGTTTCAAGACACACCGTACACCTCTCCAGAGTGGCTGTTGGCAATTTACATCCCGCCCATCAGCGTAGCAAGGCTCCCGTTTCTCCATGGCCTGTCCTGCATTTCTGGTTTTGACACTTTATTCAGCATGGCCCTTTTGACCGATGGGAAGGGAGACTTCTTTGTAGCGCTGATTTGCCTTTGCAGGTTGCTTGGTTGGCCAAAAAGGGCGTATGCGTTTTTTCCTGAATATATTCAGGAAAAAACGCATACGCCCTTTTTGGCCAAGGGCATCATTGTCGAGGTTTTGCCGCTTTTCCTGTGCTTTAAAGGCGATTCGAATCTCCCTCCTGAAACCTGTTTCCTGCAATTCTGCCTTGCTTTCAAATCCCCGTCGTTGCCTTCGCTCAGTATATTTGTGGACGAGAGTTATCATTTATAACTCTGCAGGTTTGTGAATTGCAGTGCCCCTGAGCTCCATTTTTCAACTCGCTTTCTTGGGAGCTGGCCGCAAAAGCGCAGGATTGCTTCAGGCCCTATTCTCCTTCCGGGCGGCAGACTGAGCCTGTGGTTAATTCTTCTTCCTGATGGGAAAATAGAGTGAGCTGTGCCTGTCCCAAGACCTAGAGCTACTCTCTCATTGGTTCCCCCTCTTCCCGTTCCTCCTCAGGACAAATTGCAACCTGTACGGAACAGGAGGTTAAAGGTGCTGATTCTCCAAGGAGGGAGATTGCTAGGAAAGCGGCTGGAATGGCGAACCCGAGCACAAGGAGATGAGAAATGAGGTGCGTTTTAGAAACCTTTGCCGATCACACGGTGTACCATCTTCTGGGTTTCTCATGCATGTTTTCGATGTAGGAAGGTGCCCTTGAACCTGGAGATTTGGGACCCTTGGGATGGGTACCACGCAGTATTACTTGAAAGGGTCTGCGTTTGCTCACCCAACCTCACGAAACCTCTCAGCCCCAGGAGTGTCCACCCTTATGTCTCAATCAGCTGTGGGTCTAGATATGGTCAATCCAGGTGGCATCACAGCCCCTGAACGAATTTTGTAAGAATTTCTCTCTCACTGTCTTTGCTTCACGGGTTTTTAAAAGTAATTGATTTTTATATCGGGGTTTAGCTGCTTTTCACTGCTGTGTTTATGCCATTTTAAACCCACTTAGACTCCTTTACAGAGAGATATCAACACTTGGGTTTTAAGATTCTTACTAGTCAGATATATTCTTGGGCGGTGAATACGGGGTGCTGAGTCCCGTTCACTGAGCAAGGAGTAGGTCTTGTCTAATACATATTGGGTTTATGGAACGGTATCTGAGCTAATTTGAAACCCTTGTTTTATCCATCACCCCACCTCACCTTTCCCGTTAAGCCGCCATAGTGTGTTTTCTAAACGTGTGACTCTCTTCTGTTTTGTAATTCAGTTCAAGTGTAGCGGTTTTTACATTCCCTCTATAAGTGATATCTTATGATAAGTGTCTTTTTCTGTGTGACTTATTTCACGTAGAATCGTCGTACCTAAATCCATTCATCATGCTGCTACGAGCCTTATGACGTAGATTTCATGGCTGAGTGATATTACATTGTACATAAGGACCACAACTTCTTTATCCATTTTTCTCTTTCCTGGGATATTTAAGGTGTAACGAAGTGGAGGTTCTTGTCAACAGAGCAGCCCTAAACTTTGGGGTGCCTGTGTGTTGCTGATTTTTAGTTTTCCCAATTTATACGCCCATGAGTGGAAGTGCCCTATGCTCTCTAAGCTGAGTTTTTTAGATGTTTCAAGACACACCGTACACCTCTCCAGAGTGGCTGTTGGCAATTTACATCCCGCCCATCAGCGTAGCAAGGCTCCCGTTTCTCCATGGCCTGTCCTGCATTTCTGGTTTTGACACTTTATTCAGCATGGCCCTTTTGACCGATGGGAAGCGAGACTTCTTGTAGCACTGATTTGCCTTTGCAGGTTGCTTGGTGGCCAAAAAGGGCGTATGCGTTTTTTTCCTGAATATATTCAGGAAAAAACGCATACGCCCTTTTTGGCCAAGGGCATCATTGTCGAGGTTTTGCCGCTTTTCCTGTGGTCAAAAGGCGATTCGAATCTCCCTCCTGAAAACTGTTTCCTGCAATTCTGCCTTGCTTTCAAATCCTCTTCGTTGCCTTCCCTCAATATATTTGTGGACGAGAGTTATCATTTATAACTCTGCAGGTTTGTGAATTGCAGTGCCCCTGAGCTCCATTTTTCAACTCGCCTTCTTGGAAGCTGGCCGCAAAAGCGCAAGGATTGCTTCAGGCCCTATTTTGGTTCCAGGCGGCAGGCTGAGCCTGTGGTGAATTCTTCTTCCTGATGGGAAAATAGAGTGACCTGTGCCTGTCCCAAGACCTAGAGCTAGTCTCTCATTGGTTCCCCCTCTTCCCGTTCCTCCTCAGGACAAATTGCAACCTATACGGAACAGGAGGTTAAAGGTGCTGATTCTCCAAGGAGGGAGATTGCTAGGAAAGTGGCTGGAATGGCGAACCCGAGCACAAGGAGATGAGAAATGAGGTGCGTTTTAGAAACCTTTGCCGATCACACGGTGTACCATCTTCTGGGTTTCTCATGCATGTTTTCGATATAGGAAGATGCCCATGAACATGGAGATTTGGGACCCATGGGATGGGTACCACGCAGTATTACTTTAAAGGGTCTGCGTTTGCTCACCCAACCTCACCAAACCTCTCAGCCCCCAAAAGTGTCCACCCTTATGTCTCAATCAGCTGTGGGTCTAGATATGGTCAATCCAGGTGGCATCACAGCCCCTGAACGAATTTTGTAATTATTTATCTCTCTTTCACTGTCTTTGCTTCACGGGTTTTTAAAAGTAATTGATTTTTATAATGGGGTTTAGCTGCTTTTCACTGCTGTGTTTATGCCGCTTTACACCCACTTGACTCCCTTACAGAGAGATATCAACACATAGGTTTTAAGATTCTTACTAGTCAGATATATTCTTGGGCGGTGAATAGGGGGTGTTGAGTCCCGTTCACTGAGCAAGGAGTAGGTCTTGTCTATTACATATTGGGTTTATGGAACGTTATCTGAGCTAATTTGAAACCCTGGTTTTATGCATCACCCCACCTCACCTTTCCCGTTAAGCAGCCATAGTTTGTTTTCTAAACGTGTGACTCTCTTCTGTTTTGTAATTCAGTTCAAGTGTAGCGGTTTTTACATTCCCTCTATAAGTGATATCTTATGATAAGTGTCTTTTTCTGTGTGACTTATTTCACGTAGAATCGTCGTACCTAAATCCACTCATCATGCTGCTACGAGCCTTATGACGTAGATTTCATGGCTGAGTGATATTCCATTGTACATATGGACCACAACTTCTTTATCCATTTTTCTTTTTCCTGGGATATTTAAGGTGTAACGAAGTGGAGGTTCTTGTCAACAGAGCAGCCCTAAACTTTGGGGTGCCTGTGTCTTGCTGATTTTTAGTTTTCCCAGTTTATACGCCCATGAGTGGAAGTGCCCTATGCTCTCTAAGCTGAGGTTTTTAGATGTTTCAAGACACACCGTACACCTCTCCAGAGTGGCTGTTGGCAATTTACATCCCGCCCATCAGCGTAGCAAGGCTCCCGTTTCTCCATGGCCTGTCCTGCATTTCTGGTTTTGACACTTTATTCAGCATGGCCCTTTTGACCGATGGGAAGCGAGACTTCTTTGTAGCGCTGATTTGCCTTTGCAGGTTGCTTGGTTGGCCAAAAAGGGCGTATGCGTTTTTTCCTGAATATATTCAGGAAAAAACGCATACGCCCTTTTTGGCCAAGGGCATCATTGTCGAGGTTTTGCCGCTTTTCCTGTGCTTTAAAGGCGATTCGAATCTCCCTCCTGAAACCTGTTTCCTGCAATTCTGCCTTGCTTTCAAATCCCCGTCGTTGCCTTCGCTCAGTATATTTGTGGACGAGAGTTATCATTTATAACTCTGCAGGTTTGTGAATTGCAGTGCCCCTGAGCTCCATTTTTCAACTCGCTTTCTTGGGAGCTGGCCGCAAAAGCGCAGGATTGCTTCAGGCCCTATTCTCCTTCCGGGCGGCAGGCTGAGCCTGTGGTTAATTCTTCTTTCTCATGGGAAAATAGACTGAGCTGTGCCTGTCCCAAGACCTAGAGCTAGTCTCTCATTGGTTCCCCCTCTTCCCGTTCCTCCTCAGGACAAATTGCAACCTGTACGGAACAGGAGGTTAAAGGTGCTGATTCTCCAAGGCGGAAGACTGCTAGGAAAGTGGCTGGAATGGCGAACCCGAGCACAAGGAGATGAGAAATGAGGTGCGTTTTAGAAACCTTTCCCGATCACACGGTGTACCATCTTCTGGGTTTCTCATGCATGTTTTCGATGTACGAAGATGCCCTTGAACCTGGAGATTTGGGACCCATGGGATGGGTACCACGCAGTATTACTTTAAAGGGTCTGCGTTTGCTCACCCAACCTCACCAAACCTCTCAGCCCCAGGAGTGTCCACCCTTATGTCTCATTCAGCTGTGGGTCTAGATATGGTCGATCCAGGTGGCATCACAGCCCCTGAACGAATTTTGTAAGAATTTCTCTCTCTTTCACTGTCTTTGCTTCACGGGTTTTTAAAAGTAATTGATTTTTATAATGGGGTTTAGCTGCTTTTCACTGCTGTGTTTATGCCATTTTAAAGCCACTTGACTCCCTTACAGAGAGATATCAACACATGGGTTTTAAGATTCTTACTAGTCAGATATATTCTTGGGCGGTGAATAGGGGGTGTTGAGTCCCGTTCACTGAGCAAGGAGTAGGTCTTGTCTAATACATATTGGGTTTATGGAACGGTATCTGAGCTAATTTGAAACCCTTGTTTTATGCATCACCCCACCTCACCTTTCCCGTTAAGCAGCCATAGTGTGTTTTCTAAAAGTGTGACTCTCCTCTGTTTTCTAATTCAGTTCAAGTGTAGTGGTTTTTACATTCCCTCTATAAGTGATATCTTATGATAAGTGTCTTTTTCTGTGTGACTTATTTCACGTAGAATCGTCGTACCTAAATCCACTTATCATGCTGCTACGAGCCTTATGACGTAGATTTCATGGCTGAGTGATATTCCATTGTACATAAGGACCACAACTTCTTTATCCATTTTTCTCTTTCCTGGGATATTTAAGGTGTAACGAAGTGGAGGTTCTTGTCAACAGAGCAGCCCTAAACTTTGGGGTGCCTGTGTCTTGCTGATTTTTAGTTTTCCCAATTTATACGCCCACGAGTGGAAGTGCCCTATGCTCTCTAAGCTGAGTTTTTTAGATGTTTCAAGACACACCATACACCTCTCCAGAGTGGCTGTTGGCAATTTACATCCCGCCCATCAGCGTAGCAAGGCTCCCGTTTCTCCATGGCCTGTCCTGCATTTCTGGTTTTGACACTTTATTCAGCATGGCCCTTTTGACCGATGGGAAGCGAGACTTCTTTGTAGCGCTGATTTGCCTTTGCAGGTTGCTTGGTTGGCGAAAAAGGGCGTATGCGTTTTTTCCTGAATATATTCAGGAAAAAACGCATACGCCCTTTTTGGCCAAGGGCATCATTGTCGAGGTTTGCCCGCATTTCCTGTGCTTTAAAGGCGATTCGAATCTCCCTCCTGAAACCTGTTTCCTGCAATTCTGCCTTGCTTTCAAAACCTCTTCGTTGCCTTCCCTCAGTATATTTGTGGACGAGAGTTATCATTTATAACTCTGCAGGTTTGTGAATTGCAGTGCCCCTGAGCTCCATTTTTCAACTCGCTTTCTTGGGAGCTGGCCGCAAAAGCGCAGGATTGCTTCAGGCCCTATTCTCCTTCCGGGCGGCAGGCTGAGCCTGTGGTGAATTCTTCTTCCTGATGGGAAAATAGAGTGAGCTGTGCCTGTCCCAAGACCTAGAGCTAGTTTCTCATTGGTTCCCCCTCTTCCCTTTCCTCCTCAGGACAAATTGCAACCTGTACGGAACAGGAGGTTAAAGGTGCTGATTCTCCAAGGAGGGAGATTGCTAGGAAAGCGGCTGGAATGGCGAACCCGAGCACAAGGAGATGAGAAATGAGGTGCGTTTTAGAAACCTTTCCCGATCACACGGTGTACCATCTTCTGGGTTTCTCATGCATGTTTTCGATGTACGAAGGTGCCCTTGAACCTGGAGATTTGGGACCCATGGGATGGGTACCACGCAGTATTACTTGAAAGGGTCTGCGTTTGCTCACCCAACCTCACCAAACCTCTCAGCCCCAGGAGTGTCCACCCTTATGTCTCAATCAGCTGTGGTTCTAGATATGGTCAATCCAGGTGGCATCACAACCCCTGAACGAATTTTGTAAGAATTTCTCTCTCTTTCACTGTCTTTGCTTCACGGGTTTTTAAAAGTAATTGATTTTTATAATGGGGTTTAGCTGCTTTTCACTGCTGTGTTTATGCCATTTTAAACCCACTTGACTCACTTACAGAGAGATATCAACACATGGGTTTTAAGATTCTTACTAGTCAGATATATTCTTGGGCGGTGACTAGGTGGTGCTGAGTCCCGTTCACTGAGCAAGGAGTAGGTCTTGTCTATTACATATTGGGTTTATGGAACGGTATCTGAGCTAATTTGAAACCCTTCTTTTATGCATCACCCCACCTCACCTTTCCCGTTAAGCAGCCATAGTGTGTTTTCTAAACGTGTGACTCTCTTCTGTTTTGTAATTCTGTTCAAGTGTAGCGGTTTTTACATTCCCTCTATAAGTGATATCTTATGATAAGTGTTTTTTTCTGTGTGACTTATTTCACGTAGAATCGTCGTACCTAAATCCACTCATCATGCTGCTAGGAGCGTTATGACGTAGATTTCATGGCTGAGTGATATTCCATTGTACATAAGGTCCACAACGTCTTTATCCATTTTTCTCTTTCCTGGGATATTTAAGGTGTAACGAAGTGGAGGTTCTTGTCAACAGAGCAGCCCTAAACTTTGGGGTGCCTGTGTCTTGCTGATTTTTAGTTTTCCCAATTTATACGCCCACGAGTGGAAGTGCCCTATGCTCTCTAAGCTGAGTTTTTTAGATGTTTCAAGACACACCGTACACCTCTCCAGAGTGGCTGTGGGCAATTTACATCCCGCCCATCAGCGTAGCAAGGCTCCCGTTTCTCCATGGCCTGTCCTGCATTTCTGGTTTTGACACTTTTTTCAGCATGGCCCTTTTGACCAATGGGAAGCGAGTCTTCTTTGTAGCGCTGATTTGCCTTTGCAGGTTGCTTGGTTGGCCAAAAAGGGCGTATGCGTTTTTTCCTGAATATATTCAGGAAAAAACGCATACGCCCTTTATGGCCAAGGGTATCATTGTCGAGGTTTTGCCGCTTTTCCTGTGCTTTAAAGGCAATTCGAATCTCCCTCCTGAAATCTGTTTCCTGGAATTCTGCCTTGCTTTCAAATCCTCTTCGTTGCCTTCCCTCAGTATATTTGTGGACGAGAGTTATCATTTATAACTCTGCAGTTTTGTGAATTGCAGTGCCCCTGAGCTCCATTTTTCAACTCGCTTTCTTGGGAGCTGGCCGCAAAAGCGCAGGATTGCTTCAGGCCCTATTCTCCTTCCGGGCGGCAGGCTGAGCCTGTGGTTAATTCTTCTTCCTGTTGGGAAAATAGAGTGACCTGTGCCTGTCCCATGACCTAGAGCTAGTCTCTCATTGGTTCCCCCTCTTCCCGTTCCTCCTCAGTCCAAATTGCAACCTGTACGGAACAGGAGGTTAAAGGTGCTGATTCTCCAAGGAGGGAGATTGCTAGGAAAGCGCCTGGAATGGCGAACCCGAGCACAAGGAGATGCGAAATGAGGTGCGTTTTAGAAACCTTTCCCGATCACACGGTGTACCATCTTCTGGGTTTCTCATGCATGTTTTCGATGTAGGAAGGTGCCCTTGAACCTGGAGATTTGGGACCCATGGGATGGGTACCACGCAGTATTACTTTAAAGGGTCTGCGTTTGCTCACCCAAACTCACCAAACCTCTCAGCCCCAGGAGTGTCCACCCTTATGTCTCAATCAGCTGTGGGTCTAGATATGGTCAATCCAGGTGGCATCACAGCCCCTGAACGAATTTTGTAAGAATTTCTCTCTCTTTCCCTGTCTTTGCTTCACGGGTTTTTAAAAGTAATTGATTTTTATAATGGGGTTTAGCTGCTTTTCACTGCTGTGTTTATGCCGCTTTACACCCACTTGACTCCCTTACAGAGAGATATCAACACATAGGTTTTAAGATTCTTACTAGTCAGATATATTCTTGGGCGGTGAATAGGGGGTGTTGAGTCCCGTTCACTGAGCAAGGAGTAGGTCTTGTCTATTACATATTGGGTTTATGGAACGGTATCTGAGCTAATTTGAAACCCTGGTTTTATGCATCACCCCACCTCACCTTTCCCGTTAAGCAGCCATAGTGTGTTTTCTAAACGTGTGACTCTCTTCTGTTTTGTAATTCAGTTCAAGTGTAGCGGTTTTTACATTCCCTCTATAAGTGATATCTTATGATAAGTGTCTTTTTCTGTGTGACTTATTTCACGTAGAATCGTCGTACCTAAATCCACTCATCATGCTGCTACGAGCCTTATGACGTAGATTTCATGGCTGAGTGACATTCCATTGTACATAAGGACCACAACTTCTTTATCCATTTTTCTTTTTCCTGGGATATTTAAGGTGTAACGAAGTGGAGGTTCTTGTCAACAGAGCAGCCCTAAACTTTTGGGTGCCTGTGTCTTGCTGTTTTTTAATTTTCCCAGTTTATACGCCCATGAGTGGAAGTGCCCTATGCTCTCTAAGCTGAGGTTTTTAGATGTTTCAAGACACACCGTACACCTCTCCAGAGTGGCTGTTGGCAATTTACATCCCGCCCATCAGCATAGCAAGGCTCCCGTTTCTCCATGGCCTGTCCTGCATTTCTGGTTTTGACACTTTATTCAGCATGGCCCTTTTGACCGATGGGAAGCGAGACTTTTTGTAGCGCAGATTTGCCTTTGCAGGTTGCTTGGTTGGCCAAAAAGTGCGTATGCGTTTTTTCCTGAATACATTCAGGAAAAAACGCATACGCTCTTTTTGGCCAAGGGCATCATTGTCGAGGTTTTGCCGCTTTTCCTGTGCTTTAAAGGCGATTCGAATCTCCCTCCTGAAACCTGTTTCCTGCAATTCTGCCTTGCTTTCAAATCCTCTTCGTTGCCTTCCCTCTGTATATTTGTGGACGAGAGTTATCATTTATAACTCTGCAGGTTTGTGAATTGCAGTGCCCCTGAGCTCCATTTTTCAACTCGCTTTCTTGGGAGCTGGCCGCAAAAGCGCAGGATTGCTTCAGGCCCTATTCTCCTTAGGGGCGGCAGGCTGAGCCTGTGGTTAATTCTTCTTCCTGTTGGGAAAATAGAGTGAGCTGTGCCTGTCCCAAGACCTAGAGCTACTCTCTCATTGGTTCCCCCTCTTCCCGTTCCTCCTCAGGACAAATTGCAACCTGTACGGAACAGGAGGTTAAAGGTGCTGATTCTCCAAGGAGGGAGATTGCTAGGAAAGCGGCTGGAATGGCGAACCCGAGCACAAGGAGATGAGAAATGAGGTGCGTTTTAGAAACCTTTGCCGATCACACGGTGTACCATCTTCTGGGTTTCTCATGCATGTTTTCGATGTAGGAAGGTGCCCTTGAACCTGGAGATTTGGGACCCTTGGGATGGGTACCACGCAGTATTACTTGAAAGGGTCTGCGTTTGCTCACCCAACCTCACCAAACCTCTCAGCCCCAGGAGTGTCCACCCTTATGTCTCAATCAGCTGTGGGTCTAGATATGGTGAATCCAGGTGTCATCACAGCCCCTGAACGAATTTTGTAAGAATTTCTCTCTCACTGTCTTTGCTTCACGGGTTTTTAAAAGTAATTGATTTTTATATTGGGGTTTAGCTGCTTTTCACTGCTGTGTTTATGCCATTTTAAACCCACTTAGACTCCTTTACAGAGAGATATCAACACTTGGGTTTTAAGATTCTTACTAGTCAGATATATTCTTGGGCGGTGAATAGGGGGTGTTGAGTCCCGTTCACTGAGCAAGGAGTAGGTCTTGTCTAATACATATTGGGTTTATGGAACGGTATCTGAGCTAATTTGAAACCCTTGTTTTATCCATCACCCCACCTCACCTTTCCCGTTAAGCAGCCATAGTGTGTTTTCGAAACGTGTGACTCTCTTCTGTTTTGTAATTCAGTTCAAGTGTAGCGGTTTTTACATTCCCTCTATAAGTGATATCTTATGATAAGTGTCTTTTTCTGTGTGACTTATTTCACGTAGAATCGTCGTACCTAAATCCACTCATCATGCTGCTACGAGCCTTATGACGTAGATTTCATGGATGAGTGATATTACATTGTACATAAGGACCACAACTTCTTTATCCATTTTTCTCTTTCCTGGGATATTTAAGGTGTAACGAAGTGGAGGTTCTTGTCAACAGAGCAGCCCTAAACTTTGGGGTGCCTGTGTGTTGCTGATTTTTAGTTTTCCCAATTTATACGCCCATGAGTGGAAGTGCCCTATGCTCTCTAAGCTGAGTTTTTTAGATGTTTCAAGACACACCGTACACCTCTCCAGAGTGGCTGTTGGCAATTTACATCCCGCCCATCAGCGTAGCAAGGCTCCCGTTTCTCCATGGCCTGTCCTGCATTTCTGGTTTTGACACTTTATTCAGCATGGCCCTTTTGACCGATGGGAAGCGAGACTTCTTGTAGCGCTGATTTGCCTTTGCAGGTTGCTTGGTGGCCAAAAAGGGCGTATGCGTTTTTATCCTGAATATATTCAGGAAAAAACGCATACGCCCTTTTTGGCCAAGGGCATCATTGTCGAGGTTTTGCCGCTTTTCCTGTGGTCTAAAGGCGATTCGAATCTCCCTCCTGAAAACTGTTTCCTGCAATTCTGCCTTGCTTTCAAATCCTCTTCGTTGCCTTCCCTCAATATATTTGTGGACGAGAGTTATCATTTATAATTCTGCAGGTTTGTGAATTGCAGTGCCCCTGAGCTCCATTTTTCAACTCGCTTTCTTGGAAGCTGGCCGCAAAAGCGCAAGGATTGCTTCAGGCCCTATTTTGGTTCCAGGCGGCAGGCTGAGCCTGTGGTGAATTCTTCTTCCTGATGGGAAAATAGAGTGACCTGTGCCTGTCCCAAGACCTAGAGCTAGTCTCTCATTGGTTCCCCCTCTTCCCGTTCCTCCTCAGGACAAATTGCAACCTATACGGAACAGGAGGTTAAAGGTGCTGATTCTCCAAGGAGGGAGATTGCTAGGAAAGTGGCTGGAATGGCGAACCCGAGCACAAGGAGATGAGAAATGAGGTGCGTTTTAGAAACGTTTGCCGATCACACGGTGTACCATCTTCTGGGTTTCTCATGCATGTTTTCGACATAGGAAGATGCCCATGAACATGGAGATTTGGGACCCATGGGATGGGTACCACGCAGTATTACTTTAAAGGGTCTGCGTTTGCTCACCCAACCTCACCAAACCTCTCAGCCCCCAAAAGTGTCCACCCTTATGTCTCAATCAGCTGTGGGTCTAGATATGGTCAATCCAGGTGGCATCACAGCCCCTGAACGAATTTTGTAAGAATTTATCTCTCTTTCACTGTCTTTGCTTCACGGGTTTTTAAAAGTAATTGATTTTTATAATGGGGTTTAGCTGCTTTTCACTGCTGTGTTTATGCCGCTTTACACCCACTTGACTCCCTTACAGAGAGATATCAACACATAGGTTTTAAGATTCTTACTAGTCAGATATATTCTTGGGCGGTGAATAGGGGGTGTTGAGTCCCGTTCACTGAGCAAGGAGTAGGTCTTGTCTATTACATATTGGGTTTATGGAACGGTATCTGAGCTAATTTGAAATCCTGGTTTTATGCATCACCCCACCTCACCTTTCCCGTTAAGCAGCCATAGTTTGTTTTCTAAACGTGTGACTCTCTTCTGTTTTGTAATTCAGTTCAAGTGTAGCGGTTTTTACATTCCCTCTATAAGTGATATCTTATGATAAGTGTCTTTTTCTGTGTGACTTATTTCACGTAGAATCGTCGTACCTAAATCCACTCATCATGCTGCTACGAGCCTTATGACGTAGATTTCATGGCTGAGTGATATTCCATTGTACATAAGGACCACAACTTCTTTATCCATTTTTCTTTTTCCTGGGATATTTAAGGTGTAACGAAGTGGAGGTTCTTGTCAACAGAGCAGCCCTAAACTTTGGGGTGCCTGTGTCTTGCTGATTTTTAATTTTCCCAGTTTATACGCCCATGAGTGGAAGTGCCCTATGCTCTCTAAGCTGAGGTTTTTAGATGTTTCAAGACACACCGTACACCTCTCCAGAGTGGCTGTTGGCAATTTACATCCCGCCCATCAGCGTAGCAAGGCTCCCGTTTCTCCATGGGCTGTCCTGCATTTCTGGTTTTGACACTTTATTCAGCATGGCCCTTTTGACCGATGGGAAGCGAGACTTCTTTGTAGCGCTGATTTGCCTTTGCAGGTTGCTTGGTTGGCCAAAAAGGGCGTATGCGTTTTTTCCTGAATATATTCAGGAAAAAACGCATACGCCCTTTTTGGCCAAGGGCATCATTGTCGAGGTTTTGCCGCTTTTCCTGTGCTTTAAAGGCGATTCGAATCTCCCTCCTGAAACCTGTTTCCTGCAATTCTGCCTTGCTTTCAAATCCCCGTCGTTGCCTTCCCTCAGTATATTTGTGGACGAGAGTTATCATTTATAACTCTGCAGGTTTGTGAATTGCAGTGCCCCTGAGCTCCATTTTTCAACTCGCTTTCTTGGGAGCTGGCCGCAAAAGCGAAGGATTGCTTCAGGCCCTATTCTCCTTCCGGGCGGCAGGCTGAGCCTGTGGTTAATTCTTCTTCCTGATGGGAAAATAGACTGAGCTGTGCCTGTCCCAAGACCTAGAGCTAGTCTCTCATTGGTTCCCCCTCTTCCCGTTCCTCCTCAGGACAAATTGCAACCTGTACGGAACAGGAGGTTAAAGGTGCTGATTCTCCAAGGAGGAAGACTGCTAGGAAAGTGGCTGGAATGGCGAACCCGAGCACAAGGAGATGAGAAATGAGGTGCGTTTTAGAAACCTTTCCCGATCACACGGTGTACCATCTTCTGGGTTTCTCATGCATGTTTTCGATGTAGGAAGGTTCCCTTGAACCTGGAGATTTGGGACCCATGGGATGGGTACCACGCAGTATTACTTTAAAGGGTCTGCGTTTGCTCACCCAACCTCACCAAACCTCTCAGCCCCAGGAGTGTCCACCCTTATGTCTCAATCAGCTGTGGGTCTAGATATGGTCGATCCAGGTGGCATCACAGCCCCTGAACGAATTTTGTAAGAATTTCTCTCTCTTTCACTGTCTTTGCTTCACGGGTTTTTAAAAGTAATTGATTTTTATAATGGGGTTTAGCTGCTTTTCACTGCTGTGTTTATGCCATTTTAAAGCCACTTGACTCCCTTACAGAGAGATATCAACACATGGGTATTAAGATTCTTACTAGTCAGATATATTCTTGGGCGGTGAATAGGGGGTGTTGAGTCCCGTTCACTGAGCAAGGAGTAGGTCTTGTCTAATACATATTGGGTTTATGGAACGTTATCTGAGCTAATTTGAAACCCTTGTTTTATGCATCACCCCACCTCACCTTTCCCGTTAAGCAGCCATAGTTTGTTTTCTAAACGTGTGACTCTCTTCTGTTTTCTAATTCAGTTCAAGTGTAGCGGTTTTTACATTCCCTCTATAAGTGATATCTTATGATAAGTGTTTTTTTCTGTGTGACTTATTTCACGTAGAATCGTCGTACCTAAATCCACTCATCATGCTGCTAGGAGCGTTATGACGTAGATTTCATGGCTGAGTGATATTCCATTGTACATAAGGTCCACAACTTCTTTATCCATTTTTCTCTTTCCTGGGATATTTAAGGTGTAACGAAGTGGAGGTTCTTGTCAACAGAGCAGCCCTAAACTTTGGGGTGCCTGTGTCTTGCTGATTTTTAGTTTTCCCAATTTATACGCCCACGAGTGGAAGTGCCCTATGCTCTCTAAGCTGAGTTTTTTAGATGTTTCAAGACACACCGTACACCTCTCCAGAGTGGCTGTTGGCAATTTACATCCCGCCCATCAGCGTAGCAAGGCTCCCGTTTCTCCATGGGCTGTCCTGCATTTCTGGTTTTGACACTTTATTCAGCATGGCCCTTTTGACCGATGGGAAGCGAGACTTCTTTGTAGCGCTGATTTGCCTTTGCAGGTTGCTTGGTTGGCCAAAAAGGGCGTATGCGTTTTTTCCTGAATATATTCAGGAAAAAACGCATACGCCCTTTTTGGCCAAGGGCATCATTGTCGAGGTTTTGCCGCTTTTCCTGTGCTTTAAAGGCGATTCGTATCTCCCTCCTGAAACCTGTTTCCTGCAATTCTGCCTTGCTTTCAAATCCCCTTCGTTGCCTTCCCTCAGTATATTTGTGGACGAGAGTTATCATTTATAACTCTGCAGGTTTGTGAATTGCAGTGCCCCTGAGCTCCATTTTTCAACTCGCTTTCTTGGGAGCTGGCCGCAAAAGCGCAGGATTGCTTCAGGCCCTATTCTCCTTCCGGGCGGCAGGCTGAGCCTGTGGTTAATTCTTCTTCCTGTTGGGAAAATAGAGTGACCTGTGCCTGTCCCAAGACCTAGAGCTAGTCTCTCATTGGTTCCCCCTCTTCCCGTTCCTCCTCAGGACAAATTGCAACCTGTACGGAACAGGAGGTTAAAGGTGCTGATTCTCCAAGGAGGAAGATTGCTAGGAAAGTGGCTGGAATGGCGAACCCGAGCACAAGGAGATGAGAAATTAGGTGCGTTTTAGAAACCTTTCCCGATCACACGGTGTACCATCTTCTGGGTTTCTCATGCTTGTTTTCGATGTAGGAAGGTGCCCTTGAACCTGGAGATTTGGGACCCATGGGATGGGTACCACGCAGTATTACTTTAAAGGGTCTGCGTTTGCTCACCCAACCTCACCAAACCTCTCAGCCCCAGGAGTGTCCACCCTTATGTCTCAATCAGCTGTGGGTCTAGATATGGTCAATCCAGGTGGCATCACAGCCCCTGAACGAATTTTGTAAGAATTTCTCTCTCTTTCACTGTCTTTGCTTCACGGGTTTTTAAAAGTAATTGATTTTTATAATGGGGTTTAGCTGCTTTTCACTGCTGTGTTTATGCCGCTTTACACCCACTTGACTCCCTTACAGAGAGATATCAACACATAGGTTTTAAGATTCTTACTAGCCAGATAAATTCTTGGGCGGTGAATAGGGGGTGTTGAGTCCCGTTCACTGAGCAAGGTGTAGGTCTTTTCTATTACATATTGGGTTTATGGAACGGTATCTGAGCTAATTTGAAACCCTGGTTTTATGCATCACCCCACCTCACCTTTCCCGTTAAGCAGCCATAGTGTGTTTTCTAAACGTGTGACTCTCTTCTGTTTTGTAATTCAGTTCAAGTGTAGCGGTTTTTACATTCCCTCTATAAGTGATATCTTATGTTAAGTGTCTTTTTCTGTGTGACTTATTTCACGTAGAATCGTCGTACCTAGATCCACTCATCATGCTGCTATGAGCCTTATGACGTAGATTTCATGGCTGAGTAATATTGCATTGTACATAAGGGCCACAACTTCTTTATCCATTTTTGTTTTTCCTGGGATATTTAAGGTGTAACGAAGTGGAGGTTCTTGTCAACAGAGCAGCCCTAAACTTTGGGGTGCCTGTGTCTTGCTGATTTTTAATTTTCCCAGTTTATACGCCCATGAGTGGAAGTGCCCTATGCTCTCTAAGCTGAGGTTTTTAGATGTTTCAAGACACACCGTACACCTCTCCAGAGTGGCTGTTGGCAATTTACATCCCGCCCATCAGCGTATCAAGGCTCCCGTTTCTCCATGGCCTGTCCTGCATTTCTGGTTTTGACACTTTATTCAGCATGGCCCTTTTGACCGATGGGAAGCGAGACTTCTTTGTAGCGCTGATTTGCCTTTGCAGGTTGCTTGGTTGGCCAAAAAGGGCGTATGCGTTTTTTCCTGAATATATTCAGGAAAAAACGCATACGCCCTTTTTGGCCAAGGGCATCATTGTCGAGGTTTTGCCGCTTTTCCTGTGCTTTAAAGGCGATTCGTATCTCCCTCCTGAAACCTGTTTCCTGCAATTCTGCCTTGCTTTCAAATCCCCTTCGTTGCCTTCCCTCAGTATATTTGTGGACGAGAGTTATCATTTATAACTCTGCAGGTTTGTGAATTGCAGTGCCCCTGAGCTCCATTTTTCAACTCGCTTTCTTGGGAGCTGGCCGCAAAAGCGCAGGATTGCTTCAGGCCCTATTCTCCTTCCGGGCGGCAGGCTGAGCCTGTGGTTAATTCTTCTTCCTGTTGGGAAAATAGAGTGACCTGTGCCTGTCCCAAGACCTAGAGCTAGTCTCTCATTGGTTCCCCCTCTTCCCGTTCCTCCTCAGGACAAATTGCAACCTGTACGGAACAGGAGGTTAAAGGTGCTGATTCTCCAAGGAGGAAGATTGCTAGGAAAGTGGCTGGAATGGCGAACCCGAGCACAAGGAGATGAGAAATGAGGTGCGTTTTAGAAACCTTTCCCGATCACACGGTGTACCATCTTCTGGGTTTCTCATGCTTGTTTTCGATGTAGGAAGGTGCCCTTGAACCTGGAGATTTGGGACCCATGGGATGGGTACCACGCAGTATTACTTTAAAGGGTCTGCGTTTGCTCACCCAACCTCACCAAACCTCTCAGCCCCAGGAGTGTCCACCCTTATGTCTCAATCAGCTGTGGGTCTAGATATGGTCGATCCAGGTGGCATCACAGCCCCTGAACGAATTTTGTAAGAATTTCTCTCTCTTTCACTGTCTTTGCTTCACGGGTTTTTAAAAGTAATTGATTTTTATAATGGGGTTTAGCTGCTTTTCACTGCTGTGTTTATGCCATTTTAAAGCCACTTGACTCACTTACAGAGAGATATCAACACATGGGTTTAAAGATTCTTACTAGTCAGATATATTCTTGGGCGGTGAATAGGGGGTGTTGAGTCCCGTTCACTGAGCAAGGAGTAGGTCTTGTCTAATACATATTGGGTTTATGGAACGGTATCTGAGCTAATTTGAAACCCTTGTTTTATGCATCACCCCACCTCACCTTTCCCGTTAAGCAGCCATAGTGTGTTTTCTAAACGTGTGACTCTCTTCTGTTTTCTAATTCAGTTCAAGTGTAGTGGTTTTTACATTCCCTCTATAAGTGATATCTTATGATAAGTGTCTTTTTCTGTGTGACTTATTTCATGTAGAATCGTCGTACCTAAATCCACTTATCATGCTGCTACGAGCCTTATGACGTAGATTTCATGGCTGAGTGATATTCCATTGTACATAAGGACCACAACTTCTTTATCCATTTTTCTCTTTCCTGGGATATTTAAGGTGTAACGAAGTGGAGGTTCTTGTCAACAGAGCAGCCCTAAACTTTGGGGTGCCTGTGTCTTGCTGATTTTTAGTTTTCCCAATTTATACGCCCACGAGTGGAAGTGCCCTATGCTCTCTAAGCTGAGTTTTTTAGATGTTTCAAGACACACCATACACCTCTCCAGAGTGGCTGTTGGCAATTTACATCCCGCCCATCAGCGTAGCAAGGCTCCCGTTTCTCCATGGCCTGTCCTGCATTTCTGGTTTTGACACTTTATTCAGCATGGCCCTTTTGACCGATGGGAAGCGAGACTTCTTTGTAGCGCTGATTTGCCTTTGCAGGTTGCTTGGTTGGCGAAAAAGGGCGTATGCGTTTTTTCCTGAATATATTCAGGAAAAAACGCATTCGCCCTTTTTAGCCAAGGGCATCATTGTCGAGGTTTGCCCGCTTTTCCTGTGCTTTAAAGGCGATTCGAATCTCCCTCCTGAAACCTGTTTCCTGCAATTCTGCCTTGCTTTCAAAACCTCTTCGTTGCCTTCCCTCAGTATATTTGTGGACGAGAGTTATCATTTATAACTCTGCAGGTTTGTGAATTGCAGTGCCCCTGAACTCCATTTTTCAACTCGCTTTCTTGGGAGCTGGCCGCAAAAGCGCAGGATTGCTTCAGGCCCTATTCTCCTTCCGGGCGGCAGGCTGAGCCTGTGGTTAATTCTTCTTCCTGATGGGAAAATAGAGTGAGCTATGCCTGTCCCAAGACCTAGAGCTAGTCTCTCATTGGTTCCCCCTCTTCCCGTTCCTCCTCAGGACAAATTGCAACCTGTACGGAACAGGAGGTTAAAGGTGCTGATTCTCCAAGGAGGGAGATTGCTAGGAAAGCGGCTGGAATGGCGAACCCGAGCACAAGGAGATGAGAAATGAGGTGCGTTTTAGAAACCTTTCCCGATCACACGGTGTACCATCTTCTGGGTTTCTCATGCATGTTTTCGATGTACGAAGGTGCCCTTGAACCTGGAGATTTGGGACCCTTGGGATGGGTACCACGCAGTATTACTTTAAAGGGTCTGCGTTTGCTCACCCAACCTCACCAAACCTCTCAGCCCCAGGAGTGTCCACCCTTATGTCTCAATCAGCTGTGGTTCTAGATATGGTCAATCCAGGTGGCATCACAACCCCTGAACGAATTTTGTAAGAATTTCTCTCTCTTTCACTGTCTTTGCTTCACGGGTTTTTAAAAGTAATTGATTTTTATAATGGGGTTTAGCTGTTTTTCACTGCTGTGTTTATGCCGCTTTACACCCACTTGAGTCACTTACAGAGAGATATCAACACATAGGTTTTAAGATTCTTACTAGTCAGATATATTCTTGGGCGGTGACTAGGTGGTGCTGAGTCCCGTTCACTGAGCAAGGAGTAGGTCTTGTCTATTACATATTGGGTTTATGGAACGGTATCTGAGCTAATTTGAAACCCTTCTTTTATGCATCACCCCACCTCACCTTTCCCGTTAAGCAGCCATAGTGTGTTTTCTAAACGTGTGACTCTCTTCTGTTTTGTAATTCTGTTCAAGTGTAGCGGTTTTTACATTCCCTCTATAAGTTATATCTTATGATAAGTGTTTTTTTCTGTGTGACTTATTTCACGTAGAATCGTCGTACCTAAATCCACTCATCATGCTGCTAGGAGCGTTATGACGTAGATTTCATGGCTGAGTGATATTCCATTGTACATAAGGTCCACTACTTCTTTATCCGTTTTTCTCTTTCCTGGGATATTTAAGGTGTAACGAAGTGGAGGTTCTTGTCAACAGAGCAGCCCTAAACTTTGGGGTGCCTGTGTCTTGCTGATTTTTAGTTTTCCCAATTTATACGCCCACGAGTTGAAGTGCCCTATGCTCTCTAAGCTGAGTTTTTTAGATGTTTCAATACACACCGTACACCTCTCCAGAGTGGCTGTTGGCAATTTACATCCCGCCCATCAGCGTAGCAAGGCTCCCGTTTCTCCATGGGCTGTCCTGCATTTCTGGTTTTGACACTTTATTCAGCATAGCCCTTTTGACCGATGGGAAGCGAGACTTCTTTGTAGCGCTGATTTGCCTTTGCAGGTTGCTTGGTTGCCCAAAAAGGGCGTATGCGTTTTTTCCTGAATATATTCAGGAAAAAACGCATACGCCCTTTTTGGCCAAGGGCATCATTGTCGAGGTTTTGCCGCTTTTCCTGTGCTTTAAAGGCGATTCGAATCTCCCTCCTGAAACCTGTTTCCTGCAATTCTGCCTTGCATTCAAATCCTCTTCGTTGCCTTCCCACAGTATATTTGTGGACGAGAGTTATCATTTATAACTCTGCAGGTTTGTGAATTGCAGTGCCCCTGAGCTCCATTTTTCAACTCGCTTTCTTGGGAGCTGGCCGCAAAAGCGCAGGATTGCTTCAGGCCCTATTCTGCTTCCGGGCGGCAGGCTGAGCCTGTGGTTAATTCTTCTTCCTGATCGGAAAATAGAGTGACCTGTGCCTGTCCCAAGACCTAGAGCTAGTCTCTCATTGGTTCCCCCTCTTCCCGTTCCTCCTCAGGACAAATTGCAACCTGTACGGAACAGGAGGTTAAAGGTGCTGATTCTCCAAGGAGGGAGATTGCTAGGAAAGTGGCTGGAATGGCGAACCCGAGCACAAGGAGATGAGAAATGAGGTGCGTTTTAGAAACCTTTGCCGATCACACGGTGTACCATCTTCTGGGTTTCTCATGCATGTTTTCGATGTAGGAAGATGCCCATGAACATGGAGATTTGGGACCCATGGAATGGGTACAACGCAGTATTACTTTAAAGGGTCTGCGTTTGCTCACCCAACCTCACCAAACCTCTCAGCCCCCAAAAGTGTCCACCCTTATGTCTCAATCAGCTGTGGGTCTAGATATGGTCAATCCAGGTGGCATCACAGCCCCTGAACGAATTTTGTAAGAATTTCTCTCTCTTTCACTGTCTTTGCTTCACGGGTTTTTAAAAGTAATTGATTTTTATAATGGGGTTTAGCTGCTTTTCACTGCTGTGTTTATGCCGCTTTACACCCACTTGACTCCCTTACAGAGAGATATCAACACATAGGTTTTAAGATTCTTACTAGTCAGATATATTCTTGGGCGGTGAATAGGGGGTGTTGAGTCCCGTTCACTGAGCAAGGAGTAGGTCTTGTCTATTACATATTGGGTTTATGGAACGGTATCTGAGCTAATTTGAAACCCTGGTTTTATGCATCACCCCACCTCACCTTTCCCGTTAAGCAGCCATAGTTTGTTTTCTAAACGTGTGACTCTCTTCTGTTTTGTAATTCAGTTCAAGTGTAGCGGTTTTTACATTCCCTCTATAAGTGATATCTTATGTTAAGTGTCTTTTTCTGTGTGACTTATTTCACGTAGAATCGTCGTACCTAAATCCACTCATCATGCTGCTATGAGCCTTATGACGTAGATTTCATGGCTGAGTGATATTCCATTGTACATAAGGACCACAACTTCTTTATCCATTTTTCTTTTTCCTGGGATATTTAAGGTGTAACGAAGTGGAGGTTCTTGTCAACAGAGCAGCCCTAAACTTTGGGGTGCCTGTGTCTTGCTGATTTTTAATTTTCCCAGTTTATACGCCCATGAGTGGAAGTGCCCTATGCTCTCTAAGCTGAGGTTTTTAGATGTTTCAAGACACACCGTACACCTCTCCAGAGTGGCTGTTGGCAATTTACATCCCGCCCAACAGCGTAGCAAGGCTCCCGTTTCTCCATGGCCTGTCCTGCATTTCTGGTTTTGACACTTTATTCAGCATGGCCCTTTTGACCGATGGGAAGCGAGACTTCTTTGTAGCGCTGATTTGCCTTTGCAGTTTGCTTGGTTGGCCAAAAAGGGCGTATGCGTTTTTTCCTGATTATATTCAGGAAAAAACGCATACGCCCTTTTTGGCCAAGGGCATCATTGTCGAGGTTTTGCCGCTTTTCCTTTGCTTTAAAGGCGATTCGAATCTCCCTCCTGAAACCTGTTTCCTGCAATTCTGCCTTGCTTTCAAATCCCCTTCGTTGCCTTCCCTCAGTATATTTCTGGACGAGAGTTATCATTTATAACTCTGCAGGTTTGTGAATTGCAGTGCCCCTGAGCTCCATTTTTCAACTCGCTTTCTTGGGAGCTGGCCGCAAAAGCGCAGGATTGCTTCAGGCCCTATTCTCCTTCCGAGCGGCAGGCTGAGCCTGTGGTTAATTCTTCTTCCTGTTGGGAAAATAGAGTGACCTGTGCCTGTCCCAAGACCTAGAGCTAGTTTCTCATTGGTTCCCCCTCTTCCCTTTCCTCCTCAGGACAAATTGCAACCTGTACGGAACAGGAGGTTAAAGGTGCTGATTCTCCAAGGAGGGAGATTACTAGGAAAGCGGCTGGAATGGCGAACCCGAGCACAAGGAGATGAGAAATGAGGTGCGTTTTAGAAACCTTTCCCGATCACACGGTGTACCATCTTCTGGGTTTCTCATGCATGTTTTCCATGTAGGAAGGTGCCCTTGAACCTGGAGATTTGGGACCCATGGGATGGGTACCACGCAGTATTACTTGAAAGGGTCTGCGTTTGCTCACCCAACCTCACCAAATCTCTCAGCCCCAGGAGTGTCCACCCTTATGTCTCAATCAGCTGTGGTTCTAGATATGGTCAATCCAGGTGGCATCACAGCCCCTGAACGAATTTTGTAAGAATTTCTCTCTCTTTCACTGTCTTTGCTTCACGGGTTTTTAAAAGTAATTGATTTTTATAATGGGGTTTAGCTGCTTTTCACTGCTGTGTTTATGCCGCTTTACACCCACTTGACTCCCTTACAGAGAGATATCAACACATAGGTTTTAAGATTCTTACTAGTCAGATAAATTCTTGGGCGGTGAATAGGGGGTGTTGAGTCCCGTTCACTGAGCAAGGAGTAGGTCTTGTCTATTACATATTGGGTTTATGGAACGGTATCTGAGCTAATTTGAAACCCTGGTTTTATGCATCACCCCACCTCACCTTTCCCGTTAAGCAGCCATAGTTTGTTTTCTAAACGTGTGACTCTCTTCTGTTTTGTAATTCAGTTCAAGTGTAGCGGTTTTTACATTCCCTCTATAAGTGATATCTTATGTTAAGTGTCTTTTTCTGTGTGACTTATTTCACGTAGAATCGTCGTACCTAAATCCACTCATCATGCTGCTATGAGCCTTATGACGTAGATTTCATGGCTGAGTGATATTCCATTGTACATAAGGACCACAACTTCTTTATCCATTTTTCTTTTTCCTGGGATATTTAAGGTGTAACGAAGTGGAGGTTCTTGTCAACAGAGCAGCCCTAAACTTTGGGGTGCCTGTGTCTTGCTGATTTTTAATTTTCCCAGTTTATACGCCCATGAGTGGAAGTGCCCTATGCTCTCTAAGCTGAGGTTTTTAGATGTTTCAAGACACACCGTACACCTCTCCAGAGTGGCTGTTGGCAATTTACATCCAGCCCATCAGCGTAGCAAGGCTCCCGTTTCTCCATGGCCTGTCCTGCATTTCTGGTTTTGACACTTTATTCAGCATGGCCCTTTTGTCCGATGGGAAGCGAGACTTCTTTGTAGCGCTGATTTGCATTTACAGGTTGCTTGGTTGGCCAAAAAGGGCGTATGCGTTTTTTCCTGAATATATTCAGGAAAAAACGCATACGCCCTTTTTGGCCAAGGGCATCATTTTCGAGGTTTTGCCGCTTTTCCTGTGCTTTAAAGGCGATTCGAATCTCCCTCCTGAAACCTGTTTCCTGCAATTCCGCCTTGCTTTCAAATCCCCTTCGTTGCCTTCCCTCAGTATATTTGTGGACGAGAGTTATCATTTATAACTCTGCAGGTTTGTGAATTGCAGTGCCCCTGAGCTCCATTTTTCAACTCGCTTTCTTGGGAGCTGGCCGCAAAAGCGCAGGATTGCTTCAGGCCCTATTCTCCTTCCGGGCGGCAGGCTGAGCCTGTGGTTAATTCTTCTTCCTGCTGGGAAAATAGAGTGACCTGTGCCTGTCCCAAGACCTAGAGCTAGTCTCTCATTGGTTCCCCCTCTTCCCGTTCCTCCTCAGGAAAAACTGCAACCTGTACGGAACAGGAGGTTAAAGGTGCTGATTCTCCAAGGAGGGAGATTGCTAGGAAAGCGGCTGGAATGGCGAACCCGAGCACAAGGAGATGAGAAATGAGGTGCGTTTTAGAAACCTTTTCCGATCACACGGTGTACCATCTTCTGGGTTTCTCATGCATGTTTTCCATGTAGGAAGGTGCCCTTGAACCTGGAGATTTGGGACCCATGGGATGGGTACCACGCAGTATTACTTTAAAGGGTCTGCGTTTGCTCACCCAACCTCACCAAACCTCTCAGCCCCAGGAGTGTCCACCCTTATGTCTCAATCAGCTGTGGGTCTAGATATGGTCGATCCAGGTGGCATCACAGCCCCTGAACGAATTTTGTAAGAATTTCTCTCTCTTTCACTGTCTTTGCTTCACGGGTTTTTAAAAGTAATTGATTTTTATAATGGGGTTTAGCTGCTTTTCACTGCTGTGTTTATGCCATTTTAAAGCCACTTGACTCACTTACAGAGAGATATCAACACATGGGTTTTAAGATTCTTACTAGTCAGATATATTCTTGGGCGGTGAATAGGGGGTGTTGAGTCCCGTTCACTGAGCAAGGAGTAGGTCTTGTCTAATACATATTGGGTTTATGGAACGGTATCTGAGTTAATTTGAAACCCTTGTTTTATGCATCACCCCACCTCACCTTTCCCGTTAAGCAGCCATAGTGTGTTTTCTAAACGTGTGACTCTCTTCTGTTTTCTAATTCAGTTCAAGTGTAGTGGTTTTTACATTCCCTCTATAAGTGATATCTTATGATAAGTGTCTTTTTCTGTGTGACTTATTTCACGTAGAATCGTCGTACCTAAATCCACTTATCATGCTGCTACGAGCCTTATGACGTAGATTTCATGGCTGAGTGATATTCCATTGTACATAAGGACCACAACTTCTTTATTCATTTTTCTCTTTCCTGGGATATTTAAGGTGTAACGAAGTGGAGGTTCTTGTCAACAGAGAAGCCCTAAACTTTGGGGTGCCTGTGTCTTGCTGATTTTTAGTTTTCCCAATTTATACGCCCACGAGTGGAAGTGCCCTATGCTCTCTAAGCTGAGGTTTTTAGATGTTTCAAGACACACCGTACACCTCTCCAGAGTGGCTGTTGGCAATTTACATCCCGCCCATCAGCATAGCAAGGCTCCCGTTTCTCCATGGCCTGTCCTGCATTTCTGGTTTTGACACTTTATTCAGCATGGCCCTTTTGACCGATGGGAAGCGAGACTTTTTGTAGCGCAGATTTGCCTTTGCAGGTTGCTTGGTTGGCCAAAAAGTGCGTATGCGTTTTTTCCTGAATACATTCAGGAAAAAACGCATACGCTCTTTTTGGCCAAGGGCATCATTGTCGAGGTTTTGCCGCTTTTCCTGTGCTTTAAAGGCGATTCGAATCTCCCTCCTGAAACCTGTTTCCTGCAATTCTGCCTTGCTTTCAAATCCTCTTCGTTGCCTTCCCTCAGTATATTTGTGGACGAGAGTTATCATTTATAACTCTGCAGGTTTGTGAATTGCAGTGCCCCTGAGCTCCATTTTTCAACTCGCTTTCTTGGGAGCTGGCCGCAAAAGCGCAGGATTGCTTCAGGCCCTATTCTCCTTCCGGGCGGCAGGCTGAGCCTGTGGTTAATTCTTCTTCCTGTTGGGAAAATAGAGTGAGCTGTGCCTGTCCCAAGACCTAGAGCTACTCTCTCATTGGTTCCCCCTCTTCCCGTTCCTCCTCAGGACAAATTGCAACCTGTACGGAACAGGAGGTTAAAGGTGCTGATTCTCCAAGAAGGGAGATTGCTAGGAAAGCGGCTGGAATGGCGAACCCGAGCACAAGGAGATGAGAAATGAGGTGCGTTTTAGAAACCTTTGCCGATCACACGGTGTACCATCTTCTGGGTTTCTCATGCATGTTTTCGATGTAGGAAGGTGCCCTTGAACCTGGAGATTTGGGACCCTTGGGATGGGTACCACGCAGTATTACTTGAAAGGGTCTGCGTTTGCTCACCCAACCTCACCAAACCTCTCAGCCCCAGGAGTGTCCACCGTTATGTCTCAATCAGCTGTGGGTCTAGATATGGTGAATCCAGGTGTCATCACAGCCCCTGAACGAATTTTGTAAGAATTTCTCTCTCACTGTCTTTGCTTCACGGGTTTTTAAAAGTAATTGATTTTTATATTGGGGTTTAGCTGCTTTTCACTGCTGTGTTTATGCCATTTTAAACCCACTTAGACTCCTTTACAGAGAGATATCAACACTTGGGTTTTAAGATTCTTACTAGTCAGATATATTCTTGGGCGGTGAATAGGGGGTGTTGAGTCCCGTTCACTGTGCAAGGAGTAGGTCTTGTCTAATACATATTGGGTTTATGGAACGGTATCTGAGCTAATTTGAAACCCTTGTTTTATCCATCACCCCACCTCACCTTTCCCGTTAAGCAGCCATAGTGTGTTTTCGAAACGTGTGACTCTCTTCTGTTTTGTAATTCAGTTCAAGTGTAGCGGTTTTTACATTCCCTCTATAAGTGATATCTTATGATAAGTGTCTTTTTCTGTGTGACTTATTTCACGTAGAATCGTCGTACCTAAATCCACTCATCATGCTGCTACGAGCCTTATGACGTAGATTTCATGGATGAGTGATATTACATTGTACATAAGGACCACAACTTCTTTATCCATTTTTCTCTTTCCTGGGATATTTAAGGTGTAACGAAGTGGAGGTTCTTGTCAACAGAGCAGCCCTAAACTTTGGGGTGCCTGTGTGTTGCTGATTTTTAGTTTTCCCAATTTATACGCCCATGAGTGGAAGTGCCCTATGCTCTCTAAGCTGAGTTTTTTAGATGTTTCAAGACACACCGTACACCTCTCCAGAGTGGCTGTTGGCAATTTACATCCCGCCCATCAGCGTAGCAAGGCTCCCGTTTCTCCATGGCCTGTCCTGCATTTCTGGTTTTGACACTTTATTCAGCATGGCCCTTTTGACCGATGGGAAGCGAGACTTCTTGTAGCGCTGATTTGCCTTTGCAGGTTGCTTGGTGGCCAAAAAGGGCGTATGCGTTTTTATCCTGAATATATTCAGGAAAAAACGCATACGCCCTTTTTGGCCAAGGGCATCATTGTCGAGGTTTTGCCGCTTTTCCTGTGCTTTAAAGGCGATTCGAATCTCCCTCCTGAAAACTGTTTCCTGCAATTCTGCCTTGCTTTCAAATCCTCTTCGTTGCCTTCCCTCAATATATTTGTGGACGAGAGTTATCATTTATAATTCTGCAGGTTTGTGAATTGCAGTGCCCCTGAGCTCCATTTTTCAACTCGCTTTCTTGGAAGCTGGCCGCAAAAGCGCAAGGATTGCTTCAGGCCCTATTTTGGTTCCAGGCGGCAGGCTGAGCCTGTGGTGAATTCTTCTTCCTGATGGGAAAATAGAGTGACCTGTGCCTGTCCCAAGACCTAGAGCTAGTCTCTCATTGGTTCCCCCTCTTCCCGTTCCTCCTCAGGACAAATTGCAACCTATACGGAACAGGAGGTTAAAGGTGCTGATTCTCCAAGGAGGGAGATTGCTAGGAAAGTGGCTGGAATGGCGAACCCGAGCACAAGGAGATGAGAAATGAGGTGCGTTTTAGAAACGTTTGCCGATCACACGGTGTACCATCTTCTGGGTTTCTCATGCATGTTTTCGATATACGAAGATGCCCATGAACATGGAGATTTGGGACCCATGGGATGGGTACCACGCAGTATTACTTTAAAGGGTCTGCGTTTGCTCACCCAACCTCACCAAACCTCTCAGCCCCCAAAAGTGTCCACCCTTATGTCTCAATCAGCTGTGGGTCTAGATATGGTCAATCCAGGTGGCATCACAGCCCCTGAACGAATTTTGTAAGAATTTATCTCTCTTTCACTGTCTTTGCTTCACGGGTTTTTAAAAGTAATTGATTTTTATAATGGGGTTTAGCTGCTTTTCACTGCTGTGTTTATGCCGCTTTACACCCACTTGACTCCCTTACAGAGAGATATCAACACATAGGTTTTAAGATTCTTACTAGTCAGATATATTCTTGGGCGGTGAATAGGGGGTGTTGAGTCCCGTTCACTGAGCAAGGAGTAGGTCTTGTCTATTACATATTGGGTTTATGGAACGGTATCTGAGCTAATTTGAAACCCTGGTTTTATGCATCACCCCACCTCACCTTTCCCGTTAAGCAGCCATAGTTTGTTTTCTAAACGTGTGACTCTCTTCTGTTTTGTAATTCAGTTCAAGTGTAGCGGTTTTTACATTCCCTCTATAAGTGATATCTTATGATAAGTGTCTTTTTCTGTGTGACTTATTTCACGTAGAATCGTCGTACCTAAATCCACTCATCATGCTGCTACGAGCCTTATGACGTAGATTTCATGGCTGAGTGATATTCCATTGTACATAAGGACCACAACTTCTTTATCCATTTTTCTTTTTCCTGGGATATTTAAGGTGTAACGAAGTGGAGGTTCTTGTCAACAGAGCAGCCCTAAACTTTGGGGTGCCTGTGTCTTGCTGATTTTTAATTTTCCCAGTTTATACGCCCATGAGTGGAAGTGCCCTATGCTCTCTAAGCTGAGGTTTTTAGATGTTTCAAGACACACCGTACACCTCTCCAGAGTGGCTGTTGGCAATTTACATCCCGCCCATCAGCGTAGCAAGGCTCCCGTTTCTCCATGGCCTGTCCTGCATTTCTGGTTTTGACACTTTATTCAGCATGACCCTTTTGACCGATGGGAAGCGAGACTTCTTTGTAGCGCTGATTTGCCTTTGCAGGTTGCTTGGTTGGCCAAAAAGGGCGTATGCGTTTTTTCCTGAATATATTCAGGAAAAAACGCATACGCCCTTTTTGGCCAAGGGCATCATTGTCGAGGTTTTGCCGCTTTTCCTGTGCTTTAAAGGCGATTCGAATCTCCCTCCTGAAACCTGTTTCCTGCAATTCTGCCTTGCTTTCAAATCCCCGTCGTTGCCTTCCCTCAGTATATTTGTGGACGAGAGTTATCATTTATAACTCTGCAGGTTTGTGAATTGCAGTGCCCCTGAGCTCCATTTTTCAACTCGCTTTCTTGGGAGCTGGCCGCAAAAGCGCAGGATTGCTTCAGGCCCTATTCTCCTTCCGGGCGGCAGGCTGAGCCTGTGGTTAATTCTTCTTCCTGATGGGAAAATAGACTGAGCTGTGCCTGTCCCAAGACCTAGAGCTAGTCTCTCATTGGTTCCCCCTCTTCCCGTTCCTCCTCAGGACAAATTGCAACCTGTACGGAACAGGAGGTTAAAGGTGCTGATTCTCCAAGGAGGAAGACTGCTAGGAAAGTGGCTGGAATGGCGAACCCGAGCACAAGGAGATGAGAAATGAGGTGCGTTTTAGAAACCTTTCCCGATCACACGGTGTACCATCTTCTGGGTTTCTCATGCATGTTTTCGATGTAGGAAGGTTCCCTTGAACCTGGAGATTTGGGACCCATGGGATGGGTACCACGCAGTATTACTTTAAAGGGTCTGCGTTTGCTCACCCAACCTCACCAAACCTCTCAGCCCCAGGAGTGTCCACCCTTATGTCTCAATCAGCTGTGGGTCTAGATATGGTCGATCCAGGTGGCATCACAGCCCCTGAACGAATTTTGTAAGAATTTCTCTCTCTTTCACTGTCTTTGCTTCACGGGTTTTTAAAAGTAATTGATTTTTATAATGGGGTTTAGCTGCTTTTCACTGCTGTGTTTATGCCATTTTAAAGCCACTTGACTCCCTTACAGAGAGATATCAACACATGGGTTTTAAGATTCTTACTAGTCAGATATATTCTTGGGCGGTGAATAGGGGGTGTTGAGTCCCGTTCACTGAGCAAGGAGTAGGTCTTGTCTAATACATATTGGGTTTATGGAACGTTATCTGAGCTAATTTGAAACCCTTGTTTTATGCATCACCCCACCTCACCTTTCCCGTTAAGCAGCCATAGTTTGTTTTCTAAACGTGTGACTCTCTTCTGTTTTCTAATTCAGTTCATGTGTAGCGGTTTTTACATTCCCTCTATAAGTGATATCTTATGATAAGTGTTTTTTTCTGTGTGACTTATTTCACGTAGAATCGTCGTACCTAAATCCACTCATCATGCTGCTAGGAGCGTTATGACGTAGATTTCATGGCTGAGTGATATTCCATTGTACATAAGGTCCACAACTTCTTTATCCATTTTTCTCTTTCCTGGGATATTTAAGGTGTAACGAAGTGGAGGTTCTTGTCAACAGAGCAGCCCTAAACTTTGGGGTGCCTGTGTCTTGCTGATTTTTAGTTTTCCCAATTTATACGCCCACGAGTGGAAGTGCCCTATGCTCTCTAAGCTGAGTTTTTTAGATGTTTCAAGACACACCGTACACCTCTCCAGAGTGGCTGTTGGCAATTTACATCCCGCCCATCAGCGTAGCAAGGCTCCCGTTTCTCCATGGGCTGTACTGCATTTCTGGTTTTGACACTTTATTCAGCATGGCCCTTTTGACCGATGGGAAGCGAGACTTCTTTGTAGCGCTGATTTGCCTTTGCAGGTTGCTTGGTTGCCCAAAAAGGGCGTATGCGTTTTTTCCTGAATATATTCAGGAAAAAACGCATACGCCCTTTTTGGCCAAGGGCATCATTGTCGAGGTTTTGCCGCTTTTCCTGTGCTTTAAAGGCGATTCGTATCTCCCTCCTGAAACCTGTTTCCTGCAATTCTGCCTTGCTTTCAAATCCCCTTCGTTGCCTTCCCTCAGTATATTTGTGGACGAGAGTTATCATTTATAACTCTGCAGTTTTGTGAATTGCAGTGCCCCTGAGCTCCATTTTTCAACTCGCTTTCTTGGGAGCTGGCCGCAAAAGCGCAGGATTGCTTCAGGCCCTATTCTCCTTCCGGGCGGCAGGCTGAGCCTGTGGTTAATTCTTCTTCCTGTTGGGAAAATAGAGTGACCTGTGCCTGTCCCAAGACCTAGAGCTAGTCTCTCATTGGTTCCCCCTCTTCCCGTTCCTCCTCAGGACAAATTGCAACCTGTACGGAACAGGAGGTTAAAGGTGCTGATTCTCCAAGGAGGAAGATTGCTAGGAAAGTGGCTGGAATGGCGAACCCGAGCACAAGGAGATGAGAAATGAGGTGCGTTTTAGAAACCTTTCCCGATCACACGGTGTACCATCTTCTGGGTTTCTCATGCTTGTTTTCGATGTAGGAAGGTGCCCTTGAACCTGGAGATTTGGGACCCATGGGATGGGTACCACGCAGTATTACTTTAAAGGGTCTGCGTTTGCTCACCCAACCTCACCAAACCTCTCAGCCCCAGGAGTGTCCACCCTTATGTCTCAATCAGCTGTGGGTCTAGATATGGTCAATCCAGGTGGCATCACAGCCCCTGAACGAATTTTGTAAGAATTTCTCTCTCTTTCACTGTCTTTGCTTCACGGGTTTTTAAAAGTAATTGATTTTTATAATGGGGTTTAGCTGCTTTTCACTGCTGTGTTTATGCCGCTTTACACCCACTTGACTCCCTTACAGAGAGATATCAACACATAGGTTTTAAGATTCTTACTAGTCAGATAAATTCTTGGGCGGTGAATAGGGGGTGTTGAGTCCCGTTCACTGAGCAAGGAGTAGGTCTTGTCTATTACATATTGGGTTTATGGAACGGTATCTGAGCTAATTTGAAACCCTGGTTTTATGCATCACCCCACCTCACCTTTCCCGTTAAGCAGCCATAGTGTGTTTTCTAAACGTGTGACTCTCTTCTGTTTTGTAATTCAGTTCAAGTGTAGCGGTTTTTACATTCCCTCTATAAGTGATATCTTATGTTAAGTGTCTTTTTCTGTGTGACTTATTTCACGTAGAATCGTCGTACCTAGATCCACTCATCATGCTGCTATGAGCCTTATGACGTAGATTTCATGGCTGAGTGATATTCCATTGTACATAAGGACCATAACTTCTTTATCCATTTTTCTTTTTCCTGGGATATTTAAGGTGTAACGAAGTGGAGGTTCTTGTCAACAGAGCAGCCCTAAACTTTGGGGTGCCTGTGTCTTGCTGATTTTTAATTTTCCCAGTTTATACGCCCATGAGTGGAAGTGCCCTATGCTCTCTAAGCTGAGGTTTTTAGATGTTTCAAGACACACCGTACACCTCTCCAGAGTGGCTGTTGGCAATTTACATCCCGCCCATCAGCGTAGCAAGGCTCCCGTTTCTCCATGGCCTGTCCTGCATTTCTGGTTTTGACACTTTATTCAGCATGGCCCTTTTGACCGATGGGAAGCGAGACTTCTTTGTAGCGCTGATTTGCCTTTGCAGGTTGCTTGGTTGGCCAAAAAGGGCGTATGCGTTTTTTCCTGAATATATTCAGGAAAAAACGCATACGCCCTTTTTGGCCAAGGGCATCATTGTCGAGGTTTTGCCGCTTTTCCTGTGCTTTAAAGGCGATTCGAATCTCCCTCCTGAAACCTGTTTCCTGCAATTCTGCCTTGCTTTCAAATCCCCTTCGTTGCCTTCCCTCAGTATATTTGTGGACGAGAGTTATCATTTATAACTCTACAGGTTTGTGAATTGCAGTGCCCCTGAGCTCCATTTTTCAACTCGCTTTCTTGGGAGCTGGCCGCAAAAGCGCAGGATTGCTTCAGGCCCTATTCTCCTTCCGGGCGGCAGGCTGAGCCTGTGGTTAATTCTTCTTCCTGTTGGGAAAATAGAGTGACCTGTGCCTGTCCCAAGACCTAGAGCTAGTCTCTCATTGGTTCCCCCTCTTCCCGTTCCTCCTCAGGACAAATTGCAACCTGTACGGAACAGGAGGTTAAAGGTGCTGATTCTCCAAGGAGGAAGATTGCTAGGAAAGCGGCTGGAATGGCGAACCCGAGCACAAGGAGATGAGAAATGAGGTGCGTTTTAGAAACCTTTCCCGATCACACGGTGTACCATCTTCTGGGTTTCTCATGCATGTTTTCGATGTAGGAAGGTGCCCTTGAACCTGGAGATTTGGGACCCATGGGATGGGTACCATGCAGTATTACTTTAAAGGGTCTGCGTTTGCTCACCCAACCTCACCAAACCTCTCAGCCCTAGGAGTGTCCACCCTTATGTCTCAATCAGCTGTGGGTCTAGATATGGTCGATCCAGGTGGCATCACAGCCCCTGAACGAATTTTGTAAGAATTTCTCTCTCTTTCACTGTCTTTGCTTCACGGGTTTTTAAAAGTAATTGATTTTTATAATGGGGTTTAGCTGCTTTTCACTGCTGTGTTTATGCCATTTTAAAGCCACTTGACTCACTTACAGAGAGATATCAACACATGGGTTTAAAGATTCTTACTAGTCAGATATATTCTTGGGCGGTGAATAGGGGGTGTTGAGTCCCGTTCACTGAGCAAGGAGTAGGTCTTGTCTAATACATATTGGGTTTATGGAACGGTATCTGAGCTAATTTGAAACCCTTGTTTTATGCATCACCCCACCTCACCTTTCCCGTTAAGCAGCCATAGTGTGTTTTCTAAACGTGTGACTCTCTTCTGTTTTCTAATTCAGTTCAAGTGTAGTGGTTTTTACATTCCCTCTATAAGTGATATCTTATGATAAGTGTCTTTTTCTGTGTGACTTATTTCACGTAGAATCGTCGTACCTAAATCCACTTATCATGCTGCTACGAGCCTTATGACGTAGATTTCATGGCTGAGTGATATTCCATTGTACATAAGGACCACAACTTCTTTATCCATTTTTCTCTTTCCTGGGATATTTAAGGTGTAACGAAGTGGAGGTTCTTGTCAACAGAGCAGCCCTAAACTTTGGGGTGCCTGTGTCTTGCTGATTTTTAGTTTTCCCAATTTATACGCCCACGAGTGGAAGTGCCCTATGCTCTCTAAGCTGAGTTTTTTAGATGTTTCAAGACACACCATACACCTCTCCAGAGTGGCTGTTGGCAATTTACATCCCGCCCATCAGCGTAGCAAGGCTCCCGTTTCTCCATGGCCTGTCCTGCATTTCTGGTTTTGACACTTTATTCAGCATGGCCCTTTTGACCGATGGGAAGCGAGACTTCTTTGTAGCGCTGATTTGCCTTTGCAGGTTGCTTGGTTGGCGAAAAAGGGCGTATGCGTTTTTTCCTGAATATATTCAGGAAAAAACGCATTCGCCCTTTTTGGCCAAGGGCATCATTGTCGAGGTTTGCCCGCTTTTCCTGTGCTTTAAAGGCGATTCGAATCTCCCTCCTGAAACCTGTTTCCTGCAATTCTGCCTTGCTTTCAAAACCTCTTCGTTGCCTTCCCTCAGTATATTTGTGGACGAGAGTTATCATTTATAACTCTGCAGGTTTGTGAATTGCAGTGCCCCTGAACTCCATTTTTCAACTCGCTTTCTTGGGAGCTGGCCGCAAAAGCGCAGGATTGCTTCAGGCCCTATTCTCCTTCCGGGCGGCAGGCTGAGCCTGTGGTTAATTCTTCTTCCTGATGGGAAAATAGAGTGAGCTGTGCCTGTCCAAGACCTAGAGCTAGTCTCTCATTGGTTCCCCCTCTTCCCGTTCCTCCTCAGGACAAATTGCAACCTGTACGGAACATGAGGTTAAAGGTGCTGATTCTCCAAGGAGGGAGATTGCTAGGAAAGCGGCTGGAATGGCGAACCCGAGCACAAGGAGATGAGAAATGAGGTGCGTTTTAGAAACCTTTCCCGATCACACGGTGTACCATCTTCTGGGTTTCTCATGCATGTTTTCGATGTACGAAGGTGCCCTTGAACCTGGAGATTTGGGACCCTTGGGATGGGTACCACGCAGTATTACTTTAAAGGGTCTGCGTTTGCTCACCCAACCTCACCAAACCTCTCAGCCCCAGGAGTGTCCACCCTTATGTCTCAATCAGCTGTGGTTCTAGATATGGTCAATCCAGGTGGCATCACAACCCCTGAACGAATTTTGTAAGAATTTCTCTCTCTTTCACTGTCTTTGCTTCACGGGTTTTTAAAAGTAATTGATTTTTATAATGGGGTTTAGCTGTTTTTCACTGCTGTGTTTATGCCGCTTTACACCCACTTGAGTCACTTACAGAGAGATATCAACACATAGGTTTTAAGATTCTTACTAGTCAGATATATTCTTGGGCGGTGACTAGGTGGTGCTGAGTCCCGTTCACTGAGCAAGGAGTAGGTCTTGTCTATTACATATTGGGTTTATGGAACGGTATCTGAGCTAATTTGAAACCCTTCTTTTATGCATCACCCCACCTCACCTTTCCCGTTAAGCAGCCATAGTGTGTTTTCTAAACGTGTGACTCTCTTCTGTTTTGTAATTCTGTTCAAGTGTAGCGGTTTTTACATTCCCTCTATAAGTTATATCTTATGATAAGTGTTTTTTTCTGTGTGACTTATTTCACGTAGAATCGTCGTACCTAAATCCACTCATCATGCTGCTAGGAGCGTTATGACGTAGATTTCATGGCTGAGTGATATTCCATTGTACATAAGGTCCACTACTTCTTTATCCGTTTTTCTCTTTCCTGGGATATTTAAGGTGTAACGAAGTGGAGGTTCTTGTCAACAGAGCAGCCCTAAACTTTGGGGTGCCTGTGTCTTGCTGATTTTTAGTTTTCCCAATTTATACGCCCACGAGTTGAAGTGCCCTATGCTCTCTAAGCTGAGTTTTTTAGATGTTTCAATACACACCGTACACCTCTCCAGAGTGGCTGTTGGCAATTTACATCCCGCCCATCAGCGTAGCAAGGCTCCCGTTTCTCCATGGGCTGTCCTGCATTTCTGGTTTTGACACTTTATTCAGCATAGCCCTTTTGACCGATGGGAAGCGAGACTTCTTTGTAGCGCTGATTTGCCTTTGCAGGTTGCTTGGTTGCCCAAAAAGGGCGTATGCGTTTTTTCCTGAATATATTCAGGAAAAAACGCATACGCCCTTTTTGGCCAAGGGCATCATTGTCGAGGTTTTGCCGCTTTTCCTGTGCTTTAAAGGCGATTCGAATCTCCCTCCTGAAACCTGTTTCCTGCAATTCTGCCTTGCATTCAAATCCTCTTCGTTGCCTTCCCACAGTATATTTGTGGACGAGAGTTATCATTTATAACTCTGCAGGTTTGTGAATTGCAGTGCCCCTGAGCTCCATTTTTCAACTCGCTTTCTTGGGAGCTGGCCGCAAAAGCGCAGGATTGCTTCAGGCCCTATTCTGCTTCCGGGCGGCAGGCTGAGCCTGTGGTTAATTCTTCTTCCTGATCGGAAAATAGAGTGACCTGTGCCTGTCCCAAGACCTAGAGCTAGTCTCTCATTGGTTCCCCCTCTTCCCGTTCCTCCTCAGGACAAATTGCAACCTGTACGGAACAGGAGGTTAAAGGTGCTGATTCTCCAAGGAGGGAGATTGCTAGGAAAGTGGCTGGAATGGCGAACCCGAGCACAAGGAGATGAGAAATGAGGTGCGTTTTAGAAACCTTTGCCGATCACACGGTGTACCATCTTCTGGGTTTCTCATGCATGTTTTCGATGTAGGAAGATGCCCATGAACATGGAGATTTGGGACCCATGGAATGGGTACAACGCAGTATTACTTTAAAGGGTCTGCGTTTGCTCACCCAACCTCACCAAACCTCTCAGCCCCCAAAAGTGTCCACCCTTATGTCTCAATCAGCTGTGGGTCTAGATATGGTCAATCCAGGTGGCATCACAGCCCCTGAACGAATTTTGTAAGAATTTCTCTCTCTTTCACTGTCTTTGCTTCACGGGTTTTTAAAAGTAATTGATTTTTATAATGGGGTTTAGCTGCTTTTCACTGCTGTGTTTATGCCGCTTTACACCCACTTGACTCCCTTACAGAGAGATATCAACACATAGGTTTTAAGATTCTTACTAGTCAGATATATTCTTGGGCGGTGAATAGGGGGTGTTGAGTCCCGTTCACTGAGCAAGGAGTAGGTCTTGTCTATTACATATTGGGTTTATGGAACGGTATCTGAGCTAATTTGAAACCCTGGTTTTATGCATCACCCCACCTCACCTTTCCCGTTAAGCAGCCATAGTTTGTTTTCTAAACGTGTGACTCTCTTCTGTTTTGTAATTCAGTTCAAGTGTAGCGGTTTTTACATTCCCTCTATAAGTGATATCTTATGTTAAGTGTCTTTTTCTGTGTGACTTATTTCACGTAGAATCGTCGTACCTAAATCCACTCATCATGCTGCTATGAGCCTTATGACGTAGATTTCATGGCTGAGTGATATTCCATTGTACATAAGGACCACAACTTCTTTATCCATTTTTCTTTTTCCTGGGATATTTAAGGTGTAACGAAGTGGAGGTTCTTGTCAACAGAGCAGCCCTAAACTTTGGGGTGCCTGTGTCTTGCTGATTTTTAATTTTCCCAGTTTATACGCCCATGAGTGGAAGTGCCCTATGCTCTCTAAGCTAAGGTTTTTAGATGTTTCAAGACACACCGTACACCTCTCCAGAGTGGCTGTTGGCAATTTACATCCCGCCTAACAGCGTAGCAAGGCTCCCGTTTCTCCATGGCCTGTCCTGCATTTCTGGTTTTGACACTTTATTCAGCATGGCCCTTTTGACCGATGGGAAGCGAGACTTCTTTGTAGCGCTGATTTGCCTTTGCAGTTTGCTTGGTTGGCCAAAAAGGGCGTATGCGTTTTTTCCTGAATATATTCAGGAAAAAACGCATACGCCCTTTTTGGCCAAGGGCATCATTGTCGAGGTTTTGCCGCTTTTCCTTTGCTTTAAAGGCGATTCGAATCTCCCTCCTGAAACCTGTTTCCTGCAATTCTGCCTTGCTTTCAAATCCCCTTCGTTGCCTTCCCTCAGTATATTTCTGGACGAGAGTTATCATTTATAACTCTGCAGGTTTGTGAATTGCAGTGCCCCTGAGCTCCATTTTTCAACTCGCTTTCTTGGGAGCTGGCCGCAAAAGCGCAGGATTGCTTCAGGCCCTATTCTCCTTCCGAGCGGCAGGCTGAGCCTGTGGTTAATTCTTCTTCCTGTTGGGAAAATAGAGTGACCTGTGCCTGTCCCAAGACCTAGAGCTAGTTTCTCATTGGTTCCCCCTCTTCCCTTTCCTCCTCAGGACAAATTGCAACCTGTACGGAACAGGAGGTTAAAGGTGCTGATTCTCCAAGGAGGGAGATTACTAGGAAAGCGGCTGGAATGGCGAACCCGAGCACAAGGAGATGAGAAATGAGGTGCGTTTTAGAAACCTTTCCCGATCACACGGTGTACCATCTTCTGGGTTTCTCATGCATGTTTTCCATGTAGGAAGGTGCCCTTGAACCTGGAGATTTGGGACCCATGGGATGGGTACCACGCAGTATTACTTGAAAGGGTCTGCGTTTGCTCACCCAACCTCACCAAATCTCTCAGCCCCAGGAGTGTCCACCCTTATGTCTCAATCAGCTGTGGGTCTAGATATGGTCAATCCAGGTGGCATCACAGCCCCTGAACGAATTTTGTAAGAATTTCTCTCTCTTTCACTGTCTTTGCTTCACGGGTTTTTAAAAGTAATTGATTTTTATAATGGGGTTTAGCTGCTTTTCACTGCTGTGTTTATGCCGCTTTACACCCACTTGACTCCCTTACAGAGAGATATCAACACATAGGTTTTAAGATTCTTACTAGTCAGATAAATTCTTGGGCGGTGAATAGGGGGTGTTGAGTCCCGTTCACTGAGCAAGGAGTAGGTCTTGTCTATTACATATTGGGTTTATGGAACGGTATCTGAGCTAATTTGAAACCCTGGTTTTATGCATCACCCCACCTCACCTTTCCCGTTAAGCAGCCATAGTTTGTTTTCTAAACGTGTGACTCTCTTCTGTTTTGTAATTCAGTTCAAGTGTAGCGGTTTTTACATTCCCTCTATAAGTGATATCTTATGTTAAGTGTCTTTTTCTGTGTGACTTATTTCACGTAGAATCGTCGTACCTAAATCCACTCATCATGCTGCTATGAGCCTTATGACGTAGATTTCATGGCTGAGTGATATTCCATTGTACATAAGGACCACAACTTCTTTATCCATTTTTCTTTTTCCTGGGATATTTAAGGTGTAACGAAGTGGAGGTTCTTGTCAACAGAGCAGCCCTAAACTTTGGGGTGCCTGTGTCTTGCTGATTTTTAATTTTCCCAGTTTATACGCCCATGAGTGGAAGTGCCCTATGCTCTCTAAGCTGAGGTTTTTAGATGTTTCAAGACACACCGTACACCTCTCCAGAGTGGCTGTTGGCAATTTACATCCCGCCCAACAGCGTAGCAAGGCTCCCGTTTCTCCATGGCCTGTCCTGCATTTCTGGTTTTGACACTTTATTCAGCATGGCCCTTTTGACCGATGGGAAGCGAGACTTCTTTGTAGCGCTGATTTGCCTTTGCAGTTTGCTTGGTTGGCCAAAAAGGGCGTATGCGTTTTTTCCTGAATATATTCAGGAAAAAACGCATACGCCCTTTTTGGCCAAGGGCATCATTGTCGAGGTTTTGCCGCTTTTCCTTTGCTTTAAAGGCGATTCGAATCTCCCTCCTGAAACCTGTTTCCTGCAATTCTGCCTTGCTTTCAAATCCCCTTCGTTGCCTTCCCTCAGTATATTTCTGGACGAGAGTTATCATTTATAACTCTGCAGGTTTGTGAATTGCAGTGCCCCTGAGCTCCATTTTTCAACTCGCTTTCTTGGGAGCTGGCCGCAAAAGCGCAGGATTGCTTCAGGCCCTATTCTCCTTCCGAGCGGCAGGCTGAGCCTGTGGTTAATTCTTCTTCCTGTTGGGAAAATAGAGTGACCTGTGCCTGTCCCAAGACCTAGAGCTAGTTTCTCATTGGTTCCCCCTCTTCCCTTTCCTCCTCAGGACAAATTGCAACCTGTACGGAACAGGAGGTTAAAGGTGCTGATTCTCCAAGGAGGGAGATTACTAGGAAAGCGGCTGGAATGGCGAACCCGAGCACAAGGAGATGAGAAATGAGGTGCGTTTTAGAAACCTTTCCCGATCACACGGTGTACCATCTTCTGGGTTTCTCATGCATGTTTTCCATGTAGGAAGGTGCCCTTGAACCTGGAGATTTGGGACCCATGGGATGGGTACCACGCAGTATTACTTGAAAGGGTCTGCGTTTGCTCACCCAACCTCACCAAATCTCTCAGCCCCAGGAGTGTCCACCCTTATGTCTCAATCAGCTGTGGGTCTAGATATGGTCAATCCAGGTGGCATCACAGCCCCTGAACGAATTTTGTAAGAATTTCTCTCTCTTTCACTGTCTTTGCTTCACGGGTTTTTAAAAGTAATTGATTTTTATAATGGGGTTTAGCTGCTTTTCACTGCTGTGTTTATGCCGCTTTACACCCACTTGACTCCCTTACAGAGAGATATCAACACATAGGTTTTAAGATTCTTACTAGTCAGATAAATTCTTGGGCGGTGAATAGGGGGTGTTGAGTCCCGTTCACTGAGCAAGGAGTAGGTCTTGTCTATTACATATTGGGTTTATGGAACGGTATCTGAGCTAATTTGAAACCCTGGTTTTATGCATCACCCCACCTCACCTTTCCCGTTAAGCAGCCATAGTTTGTTTTCTAAACGTGTGACTCTCTTCTGTTTTGTAATTCAGTTCAAGTGTAGCGGTTTTTACATTCCCTCTATAAGTGATATCTTATGTTAAGTGTCTTTTTCTGTGTGACTTATTTCACGTAGAATCGTCGTACCTAAATCCACTCATCATGCTGCTATGAGCCTTATGACGTAGATTTCATGGCTGAGTGATATTCCATTGTACATAAGGACCACAACTTCTTTATCCATTTTTCTTTTTCCTGGGATATTTAAGGTGTAACGAAGTGGAGGTTCTTGTCAACAGAGCAGCCCTAAACTTTGGGGTGCCTGTGTCTTGCTGATTTTTAATTTTCCCAGTTTATACGCCCATGAGTGGAAGTGCCCTATGCTCTCTAAGCTGAGGTTTTTAGATGTTTCAAGACACACCGTACACCTCTCCAGAGTGGCTGTTGGCAATTTACATCCAGCCCATCAGCGTAGCAAGGCTCCCGTTTCTCCATGGCCTGTCCTGCATTTCTGGTTTTGACACTTTATTCAGCATGGCCCTTTTGTCCGATGGGAAGCGAGACTTCTTTGTAGCGCTGATTTGCATTTACAGGTTGCTTGGTTGGCCAAAAAGGGCGTATGCGTTTTTTCCTGAATATATTCAGGAAAAAACGCATACGCCCTTTTTGGCCAAGGGCATCATTTTCGAGGTTTTGCCGCTTTTCCTGTGCTTTAAAGGCGATTCGAATCTCCCTCCTGAAACCTGTTTCCTGCAATTCCGCCTTGCTTTCAAATCCCCTTCGTTGCCTTCCCTCAGTATATTTGTGGACGAGAGTTATCATTTATAACTCTGCAGGTTTGTGAATTGCAGTGCCCCTGAGCTCCATTTTTCAACTCGCTTTCTTGGGAGCTGGCCGCAAAAGCGCAGGATTGCTTCAGGCCCTATTCTCCTTCCGGGCGGCAGGCTGAGCCTGTGGTTAATTCTTCTTCCTGCTGGGAAAATAGAGTGACCTGTGCCTGTCCCAAGACCTAGAGCTAGTCTCTCATTGGTTCCCCCTCTTCCCGTTCCTCCTCAGGACAAACTGCAACCTGTACGGAACAGGAGGTTAAAGGTGCTGATTCTCCAAGGAGGGAGATTGCTAGGAAAGCGGCTGGAATGGCGAACCCGAGCACAAGGAGATGAGAAATGAGGTGCGTTTTAGAAACCTTTTCCGATCACACGGTGTACCATCTTCTGGGTTTCTCATGCATGTTTTCGATGTAGGAAGGTGCCCTTGAACCTGGAGATTTGGGACCCATGGGATGGGTACCACGCAGTATTACTTTAAAGGGTCTGCGTTTGCTCACCCAACCTCACCAAACCTCTCAGCCCCAGGAGTGTCCACCCTTATGTCTCAATCAGCTGTGGGTCTAGATATGGTCGATCCAGGTGGCATCACAGCCCCTGAACGAATTTTGTAAGAATTTCTCTCTCTTTCACTGTCTTTGCTTCACGGGTTTTTAAAAGTAATTGATTTTTATAATGGGGTTTAGCTGCTTTTCACTGCTGTGTTTATGCCATTTTAAAGCCACTTGACTCACTTACAGAGAGATATCAACACATGGGTTTTAAGATTCTTACTAGTCAGATATATTCTTGGGCGGTGAATAGGGGGTGTTGAGTCCCGTTCACTGAGCAAGGAGTAGGTCTTGTCTAATACATATTGGGTTTATGGAACGGTATCTGAGTTAATTTGAAACCCTTGTTTTATGCATCACCCCACCTCACCTTTCCCGTTAAGCAGCCATAGTGTGTTTTCTAAACGTGTGACTCTCTTCTGTTTTCTAATTCAGTTCAAGTGTAGTGGTTTTTACATTCCCTCTATAAGTGATATCTTATGATAAGTGTCTTTTTCTGTGTGACTTATTTCACGTAGAATCGTCGTACCTAAATCCACTTATCATGCTGCTACGAGCCTTATGACGTAGATTTCATGGCTGAGTGATATTCCATTGTACATAAGGACCACAACTTCTTTATTCATTTTTCTCTTTCCTGGGATATTTAAGGTGTAACGAAGTGGAGGTTCTTGTCAACAGAGAAGCCCTAAACTTTGGGGTGCCTGTGTCTTGCTGATTTTTAGTTTTCCCAATTTATACGCCCACGAGTGGAAGTGCCCTATGCTCTCTAAGCTGAGTTTTTTAGATGTTTCAAGACACACCGTACACCTCTCCAGAGTGGCTGTTGGCAATTTACATCCCGCCCATCAGCGTAGCAAGGCTCCCGTTTCTCCATGGCCTGTCCTGCATTTCTGGTTTTGACACTTTATTCAGCATGGTCCTTTTGACCGATGGGAAGCGAGACATCTTTGTAGCGCTCATTTGCCTTTGCAGGTTGCTTGGTTGGCGAAAAAGGGCGTTTGCGTTTTTTCCTGAATATATTCAGGAAAAAACGCATACGCCCTTTTTGGCCAAGGGCATCATTGTCGAGGTTTGCCTGCTTTTCCTGTGCTTTAAAGGCGATTCAAATCTCCCTCCTGAAACCTGTTTCCTGCAATTCTGCCTTGCTTTCAAATCCTCTTCGTTGCCTTCCCTCAGTATATTTGTGGACGAGAGTTATCATTTATAACTCTGCAGGTTTGTGAATTGCAGTGCCCCTGAGCTCCATTTTTCAACTCGCTTTCTTGGGAGCTGGCCGCAAAAGCGCAGGATTGCTTCAGGCCCTATTCTGCTTCCGGGCGGAAGGCTGAGCCTGTGGTTAATTCTTCTTCCTGATGGGAAAATAGAGTGACCTGTGCCTGTCCCAAACCTAGAGCTAGTCCCTCATTGGTTCCCCCTCTTCCCGTTCCTCCTCAGGACAAATAGCAACCTGTACGGAACAGGAGGTTAAAGGTGCTGATTCTACAAGGAGGGAGATTGCTAGGAAAGTGGCTGGAATGGCGAACCCGAGCACAAGGAGCTGAGAAATGAGGTGCGTTTTAGAAACCTTTCCCGATCACACGGTGTACCATCTTCTGGGTTTCTCATGCATGTTTTCGATGTAGGAAGGTGCCCTTGAACCTGGAGATTTGGGACCCATGGGATGGGTACCACGCAGTATTACTTTAAAGGGTCTGCGTTTGCTCACCCAACCTCACCAAACCTCTCAGCCCCCAAAGGTGTCCACCCTTATGTCTCAATCAGCTGTGGGTCTAGATATGGTCAATCCAGGTGGCATCACAGCCCCTGAACGAATTTTGTAAGAATTTCTCTCTCTTTCACTGTCTTTGCTTCACGGGTTTTTAAAAGTAATTGATTTTTATAATGGGGTTTAGCTGCTTTTCACTGCTGTGTTTATGCCGCTTTACACCCACTTGACTCCCTTACAGAGAGATATCAACACATAGGTTTTAAGATTCTTACTAGTCAGATATATTCTTGGGCGGTGAATAGGGGGTGTTGAGTCCCGTTCACTGAGCAAGGAGTAGGTATTGTCTATTACATATTGGGTTTATGGAACGGTATCTGAGCTAATTTGAAACCCTTGTTTTATGCATCACCCCACCTCACCTTTCCCGTTAAGCAGCCATAGTTTGTTTTCTAAACGTGTGACTCTCTTCTGTTTTGTAATTCAGTTCAAGTGTAGCGGTTTTTACATTCCCTCTATAAGTGATATCTTATGTTAAGTGTCTTTTTCTGTGTGACTTATTTCACGTAGAATCGTCGTACCTAGATCCACTCATCATGCTGCTATGAGCCTTATGACGTAGATTTCATGGCTGAGTGATATTCCATTGTACATAAGGACCACAACTTCTTTATCCATTTTTCTTTTTCCTGGGATATTTAAGGTGTAACGAAGTGGAGGTTCTTGTCAACAGAGCAGCCCTAAACTTTGGGGTGCCTGTGTCTTGCTGATTTTTAATTTTCCCAGTTTATACGCCCATGAGTGGAAGTGCCCTATGCTAAGCTGAGGTTTTTAGATGTTTCAAGACACATCGTACACCTCTCCAGAATGGCTGTTGGCAATTTACATCCCGCCCATCAGCGTAGCAAGGCTCCCGTTTCTCCATGGCCTGTCCTGCATTTCTGGTTTTGACACTTTTTTCAGCATGGCCCTTTTGACCGATGGGAAGCGAGACTTCTTTGTAGCGCTGATTTGCCTTTGCAGGTTGCTTGGTTGGCCAAAAAGGGCGTATGCGTTTTTTCCTGAATATATTCAGGAAAAAACGCATACGCCCTTTTTGGCCAAGGGCATCATTGTCGAGGTTTTGCCGCTTTTCCTGTGCTTTAAAGGCGATTCGAATCTCCCTCCTGAAACCTGTTTCCTGCAATTCTGCCTTGCTTTCAAATCCCCTTCGTTGCCTTCCCTCAGTATATTTGTGGACGAGAGTTATCACTTATAACTCTGCAGGTTTGTGAATTGCAGTGCCCCTGAGCTCCATTTTTCAACTCGCTTTCTTGGGAGCTGGCCGCAAAAGCGCAGGATTGCTTCAGGCCCTATTCTCCTTCCGGGCGGCAGGCTGAGCCTGTGGTTAATTCTTCCTCCTGTTGGGAAAATAGAGTGACCTGTGCCTGTCCCAAGACCTAGAGCTAGTCTCTCATTGGTTCCCCCTCTTCCCGTTCCTCCTCAGGACAAATTGCAACCTGTACGGAACAGGAGGTTAAAGGTGCTGATTCTCCAAGGAGGAAGATTGCTAGGAAAGCGGCTGGAATGGCGAACCCGAGCACAAGGAGATGAGAAATGAGGTGCGTTTTAGAAACCTTTCCCGATCACACGGTGTACCATCTTCTGGGTTTCTCATGCATGTTTTCGATGTAGGAAGGTGCCCTTGAACCTGGAGATTTGGGACCCATGGGATGGGTACCATGCAGTATTACTTTAAAGGGTCTGCGTTTGCTCACCCAACCTCACCAAATCTCTCAGCCCTAGGAGTGTCCACCCTTATGTCTCAATCAGCTGTGGGTCTAGATATGGTCGATCCAGGTGGCATCACAGCCCCTGAACGAATTTTGTAAGAATTTCTCTCTCTTTCACTGTCTTTGCTTCACGGGTTTTTAAAAGTAATTGATTTTTATAATGGGGTTTAGCTGCTTTTCACTGCTGTGTTTATGCCGCTTTACACCCACTTGACTCCCTTACAGAGAGATATCAACACATAGGTTTTAAGATTCTTACTAGTCAGATATATTCTTGGGCGGTGAATAGGGGGTGTTGAGTCCCGTTCACTGAGCAAGGAGTAGGTCTTGTCTAATACATATTGGGTTTATGGAACGGTATCTGAGCTAATTTGAAACCCTTGTTTTATGCATCACCCCACCTCACCTTTCCCGTTAAGCAGCCATAGTGTGTTTTCTAAACGTGTGACTCTCTTCTGTTTTCTAATTCAGTTCAAGTGTAGTGGTTTTTACATTCCCTCTATAAGTGATATCTTATGATAAGTGTCTTTTTCTGTGTGACTTATTTCACGTAGAATCGTCGTACCTAAATCCACTTATCATGCTGTTACGAGCCTTATGACGTAGATTTCATGGCTGAGTGATATTCCATTGTACATAAGGACCACAACTTCTTTATCCATTTTTCTCTTTCCTGGGATATTTAAGGTGTAACGAAGTGGAGGTTCTTGTCAACAGAGCAGCCCTAAACTTTGGGGTGCCTGTGTCTTGCTGATTTTTAGTTTTCCCAATTTATACGCCCACGAGTGGAAGTGCCCTATGCTCTCTAAGCTGAGTTTTTTAGATGTTTCAAGACACACCATACACCTCTCCAGAGTGGCTGTTGGCAATTTACATCCCGCCCATCAGCGTAGCAAGGCTCCCGTTTCTCCATGGCCTGTCCTGCATTTCTGGTTTTGACACTTTATTCAGCATGGCCCTTTTGACCGATGGGAAGCGAGACTTCTTTGTAGCGCTGATTTGCCTTTGCAGGTTGCTTGGTTGGCGAAAAAGGGCGTATGCGTTTTTTCCTGAATATATTCAGGAAAAAACGCATTCGCCCTTTTTGGCCAAGGGCATCATTGTCGAGGTTTGCCCGCTTTTCCTGTGCTTTAAAGGCGATTCGAATCTCCCTCCTGAAACCTGTTTCCTGCAATTCTGCCTTGCTTTCAAAACCTCTTCGTTGCCTTCCCTCAGTATATTTGTGGACGAGAGTTATCATTTATAACTCTGCAGGTTTGTGAATTGCAGTGCCCCTGAACTCCATTTTTCAACTCGCTTTCTTGGGAGCTGGCCGCAAAAGCGCAGGATTGCTTCAGGCCCTATTCTCCTTCCGGGCGGCAGGCTGAGCCTGTGGTTAATTCTTCTTCCTGATGGGAAAAAAGAGTGAGCTGTGCCTGTCCCAAGACCTAGAGCTAGTCTCTCATTGGTTCCCCCTCTTCCCGTTCCTCCTCAGGACAAATTGCAACCTGTACGGAACAGGAGGTTAAAGGTGCTGATTCTCCAAGGAGGGAGATTGCTAGGAAAGCGGCTGGAATGGCGAACCCGAGCACAAGGAGATGAGAAATGAGGTGCGTTTTAGAAACCTTTCCCGATCACACGGTGTACCATCTTCTGGGTTTCTCATGCATGTTTTCGATGTACGAAGGTGCCCTTGAACCTGGAGATTTGGGACCCATGGGATGGGTACCACGCAGTATTACTTTAAAGGGTCTGCGTTTGCTCACCCAACCTCACCAAACCTCTCAGCCCCAGGAGTGTCCACCCTTATGTCTCAATCAGCTGTGGTTCTAGATATGGTCAATCCAGGTGGCATCACAACCCCTGAACGAATTTTGTAAGAATTTCTCTCTCTTTCACTGTCTTTGCTTCACGGGTTTTTAAAAGTAATTGATTTTTATAATGGGGTTTAGCTGCTTTTCACTGCTGTGTTTATGCCGCTTTACACCCACTTGACTCCCTTACAGAGAGATATCAACACATAGGTTTTAAGATTCTTACTAGTCAGATATATTCTTGGGCGGTGAATAGGGGGTGTTGAGTCCCGTTCACTGAGCAAGGAGTAGGTCTTGTCTATTACATATTGGGTTTATGGAACGGTATCTGAGCTAATTTGAAACCCTGGTTTTATGCATCACCCCACCTCACCTTTCCCGTTAAGCAGCCATAGTTTGTTTTCTAAACGTGTGACTCTCTTCTGTTTTGTAATTCAGTTCAAGTGTAGCGGTTTTTACATTCCCTCTATAAGTGATATCTTATGTTAAGTGTCTTTTTCTGTGTGACTTATTTCACGTAGAATCGTCGTACCTAAATACACTCATCATGCTGCTATGAGCCTTATGACGTAGATTTCATGGCTGAGTGATATTCCATTGTACATAAGGACCACAACTTCTTTATCCATTTTTCTTTTTCCTGGGATATTTAAGGTGTAACGAAGTGGAGGTTCTTGTCAACAGAGCAGCCCTAAACTTTGGGGTGCCTGTGTCTTGCTGATTTTTAATTTTCCCAGTTTATACGCCCATGAGTGGAAGTGCCCTATGCTCTCTAAGCTGAGGTTTTTAGATGTTTCAAGACACACCGTACACCTCTCCAGAGTGGCTGTTGGCAATTTACATCCCGCCCATCAGCGTAGCAAGGCTCCCGTTTCTCCATGGCCTGTCCTGCATTTCTGGTTTTGACACTTTATTCAGCATGGCCCTTTTGACCGATGGGAAGCGAGACTTCTTTGTAGCGCTGATTTGCATTTGCAGTTTGCTTGGTTGGCCAAAAAGGGCGTATGCGTTTTTTCCTGAATATATTCAGGAAAAAACGCATACGCCCTTTTTGGCCAAGGGCATCATTGTCGAGGTTTTGCCGCTTTTCCTTTGCTTTAAAGGCGATTCGAATCTCCCTCCTGAAACCTGTTTCCTGCAATTCTGCCTTGCTTTCAAATCCCCTTCGTTGCCTTCCCTCAGTATATTTGTGGACGAGAGTTATCATTTATAACTCTGCAGGTTTGTGAATTGCAGTGCCCCTGAGCTCCATTTTTCAACTCGCTTTCTTGGGAGCTGGCCGCAAAAGCGCAGGATTGCTTCAGGCCCTATTCTCCTTCCGAGCGGCAGGCTGAGCCTGTGGTTAATTCTTCTTCCTGTTGGGAAAATAGAGTGACCTGTGCCTGTCCCAAGACCTAGAGCTAGTCTCTCATTGGTTCCCCCTCTTCCCGTTCCTCCTCAGGACAAATTGCAACCTGTACGGAACAGGACGTTAAAGGTGCTGATTCTCCAAGGAGGAAGATTGCTAGGAAAGTGGCTGGAATGGCGAACCCGAGCACAAGGAGATGAGAAATGAGGTGCGTTTTAGAAACCTTTCCCGATCACACGGTGTACCATCTTCTGGGTTTCTCATGCATGTTTTCGATGTAGGAAGGTGCCCTTGAACCTGGAGATTTGGGACCCATGGGATGGGTACCACGCAGTATTACTTTAAAGGGTCTGCGTTTGCTCACCCAACCTCACCAAACCTCTCAGCCCCAGGAGTGTCCACCCTTATGTCTCAATCAGCTGTGGGTCTAGATATGGTCAATCCAGGTGGCATCACAGCCCCTGAACGAATTTTGTAAGAATTTCTCTCTCTTTCACTGTCTTTGCTTCACGGGTTTTTAAAAGTAATTGATTTTTATAATGGGGTTTAGCTGCTTTTCACTGCTGTGTTTATGCCGCTTTACACCCACTTGACTCACTTACAGAGAGATATCAACACATAGGTTTTAAGATTCTTACTAGTCAGATAAATTCTTGGGCGGTGAATAGGGGGTGTTGAGTCCCGTTCACTGAGCAAGGAGTAGGTCTTGTCTATTACATATTGGGTTTATGGAACGGTATCTGAGCTAATTTGAAACCCTGGTTTTATGCATCACCCCACCTCACCTTTCCCGTTAAGCAGCCATAGTTTGTTTTCTAAACGTGTGACTCTCTTCTGTTTTGTAATTCAGTTCAAGTGTAGCGGTTTTTACATTCCCTCTATAAGTGATATCTTATGTTAAGTGTCTTTTTCTGTGTGACTTATTTCACTTAGAATCGTCGTACCTAAATCCACTCATCATGCTGCTATGAGCCTTATGACGTAGATTTCATGGCTGAGTGATATTCCATTGTACATAAGGACCACAACTTCTTTATCCATTTTTCTTTTTCCTGGGATATTTAAGGTGTAACGAAGTGGAGGTTCTTGTCAACAGAGCAGCCCTAAACTTTGGGGTGCCTGTGTCTTGCTGATTTTTAATTTTCCCAGTTTATACGCCCATGAGTGGAAGTGCCCTATGCTCTCTAAGCTGAGGTTTTTAGATGTTTCAAGACACACCGTACACCTCTCCAGAGTGGCTGTTGGCAATTTACATCCCGCCCAACAGCGTAGCAAGGCTCCCGTTTCTCCATGGCCTGTCCTGCATTTCTGGTTTTGACACTTTATTCAGCATGGCCCTTTTGACCGATGGGAAGCGAGACTTCTTTGTAGCACTGATTTGCCTTTGCAGTTTGCTTGGTTGGCCAAAAAGGGCGTATGCGTTTTTTCCTGAATATATTCAGGAAAAAACGCATACGCCCTTTTTGGCCAAGGGCATCATTGTCGAGGTTTTGCCGCTTTTCCTTTGCTTTAAAGGCGATTCGAATCTCCCTCCTGAAACCTGTTTCCTGCAATTCTGCCTTGCTTTCAAATCCCCTTCGTTGCCTTCCCTCAGTATATTTCTGGACGAGAGTTATCATTTATAACTCTGCAGGTTTGTGAATTGCAGTGCCCCTGAGCTCCATTTTTCAACTCGCTTTCTTGGGAGCTGGCCGCAAAAGCGCAGGATTGCTTCAGGCCCTATTCTCCTTCCGAGCGGCAGGCTGAGCCTGTGGTTAATTCTTCTTCCTGTTGGGAAAATAGAGTGACCTGTGCCTGTCCCAAGACCTAGAGCTAGTCTCTCATTGGTTCCCCCTCTTCCCGTTCCTCCTCAGGACAAATTGCAACCTGTACGGGACAGGAGGTTAAAGGTGCTGATTCTCCAAGGAGGAAGATTGCTAGGAAAGTGGCTGGAATGGCGAACCCGAGCACAAGGAGATGAGAAATGAGGTGCGTTTTAGAAACCTTTCCCGATCACACGGTGTACCATCTTCTGGGTTTCTCATGCATGTTTTCGATGTAGGAAGGTGCCCTTGAACCTGGAGATTTGGGACCCATGGGATGGGTACCACGCAGTATTAGTTTAAAGGGTCTGCGTTTGCTCACCCAACCTCACCAAACCTCTCAGCCCCAGGAGTGTCCACCCTTATGTCTCAATCAGCTGTGGGTCTAGATATGGTCAATCCAGGTGGCATCACAGCCCCTGAACGAATTTTGTAAGAATTTCTCTCTCTTTCACTGTCTTTGCTTCACGGGTTTTTAAAAGTAATTGATTTTTATAATGGGGTTTAGCTGCTTTTCACTGCTGTGTTTATGCCGCTTTACACCCACTTGACTCCCTTACAGAGAGATATCAACACATAGGTTTTAAGATTCTTACTAGTCAGATAAATTCTTGGGCGGTGAATATGGGGTGTTGAGTCCCGTTCACTGAGCAAGGAGTAGGTCTTGTCTATTACATATTGGGTTTATGGAACGGTATCTGAGCTAATTTGAAACCCTGGTTTTATGCATCACCCCACCTCACCTTTCCCGTTAAGCAGCCATAGTTTGTTTTCTAAACGTGTGACTCTCTTCTGTTTTCTAATTCAGTTCAAGTGTAGCGGTTTTTACATTCCCTCTATAAGTGATATCTTATGTTAAGTGTCTTTTTCTGTGTGACTTAGTTCACGTAGAATCGTCGTACCTAAATCCACTCATCATGCTGCTATGAGCCTTATGACGTAGATTTCATGGCTGAGGGATATTCCATTGTACATAAGGACCACAACTTCTTTATCCATTTTTCTTTTTCCTGGGATATTTAAGGTGTAACGAAGTGGAGGTTCTTGTCAACAGAGCAGCCCTAAACTTTGGGGTGCCTGTGTCTTGCTGATTTTTAATTTTCCCAGTTTATACGCCCATGAGTGGAAGTGCCCTATGCTCTCTAAGCTGAGGTTTTTAGATGTTTCAAGACACACCGTACACCTCTCCAGAGTGGCTGTTGGCAATTTACATCCCGCCCATCAGCGTAGCAAGGCTCCCGTTTCTCCATGGCCTGTCCTGCATTTCTGGTTTTGACACTTTATTCAGCATGGCCCTTTTGACCGATGGGAAGCGAGACTTCTTTGTAGCGCTGATTTGCCTTTGCAGGTTGCTTGGTTGGCGAAAAAGGGCGTATGCGTTTTTTCCTGAATATATTCAGGAAAAAACGCATACGCCCTTTTTGGCCAAGGGCATCATTGTCGAGGTTTTGCCGCTTTTCCTGTGCTTTAAAGGCGATTCGAATCTCCCTCCTGAAACCTGTTTCCTGCAATTCTGCCTTGCTTTCAAATCCCCGTCGTTGCCTTCGCTCAGTATATTTGTGGACGAGAGTTATCATTTATAACTCTGCAGGTTTGTGAATTGCAGTGCCCCTGAGCTCCATTTTTCAACTCGCTTTCTTGGGAGCTGGCCGCAAAAGCGCAGGATTGCTTCAGGCCCTATTCTCCTTCCGGGCGGCAGGCTGAGCCTGTGGTTAATTCTTCTTTCTGATGGGAAAATAGACTGAGCTGTGCCTGTCCCAAGACCTAGAGCTAGTCTCTCATTGGTTCCCCCTCTTCCCGTTCCTCCTCAGGACAAATTGCAACCTGTACGGAACAGGAGGTTAAAGGTGCTGATTCTCCAAGGAGGAAGACTGCTAGGAAAGCGGCTGGAACGGCGAACCCGAGCACAAGGAGATGAGAAATGAGGTGCGTTTTAGAAACCTTTCCCGATCACACGGTGTACCATCTTCTGGGTTTCTCATGCATGTTTTCCATGTAGGAAGGTGCCCTTGAACCTGGAGATTTGGGACCCATGGGATGGGTACCACGCAGTATTACTTGAAAGTGTCTGCGTTTGCTCACCCAACCTCACCAAATCTCTCAGCCCCAGGAGTGTCCACCCTTATGTCTCAATCAGCTGTGGGTCTAGATATGGTCAATCCAGGTGGCATCACAGCCCCTGAACGAATTTTGTAAGAATTTCTCTCTCTTTCACTGTCTTTGCTTCACGGGTTTTTAAAAGTAATTGATTTTTATAATGGGGTTTAGCTGCTTTTCAGAGCTGTGTGTGTGCCGCTTTACACCCACTTGAGTCACTTACAGAGAGATATCAACACATAGGTTTTAAGATTCTTACTAGTCAGATATATTCTTGGACGGTGAATAGGGGGTGCTGAGTCCCGTTCACTGAGCAAGGAGTAGGTCTTGTCTATTATATATTGGGTTTATGGGACGATATCTGAGCTAATTTGAAACCCTTGTTTTATGCATCCCCCCACCTCACCTTTCCCATTAAGCAGCCATAGTGTGTTTTCTAAACGTGTGACTCTCTTCTGTTTTGTAATTCATTCAAGTGTAGCGGTTTTTACATTCCCTCTATAAGTGATATCTTATGATAAGTGTCTTTTTCTGTGTGACTTATTTCATGTAGAATCGTCGTACCTAAATCCACTCATCATGCTGCTAGGAGCCTTATGACGTAGATTTCATGGCTGAGTGATATTCCATTGTACATAAGGACCACAACTTCTTTATCCATTTTTCTTTTTCCTGGGATATTTAAGGTGTAACGAAGTGGAGGTTCTTGTCAACAGAGCAGCCCTAAACTTTGGGGTGCCTGTGTCTTGCTGATTTTTAATTTTCCCAGTTTATACGCCCATGAGTGGAAGTGCCCTATGCTCTCTAAGCTGAGGTTTTTAGATGTTTCAAGACACACCGTACACCTCTCCAGAGTGGCTGTTGGCAATTTACATCCCGCCCATCAGCGTAGCAAGGCTCCCGTTTCTCCATGGCCTGTCCTGCATTTCTGGTTTTGACACTTTATTCAGCATGGCCCTTTTGACCGATGGGAAGCGAGACTTCTTTGTAGCGCTGATTTGCCTTTGCAGGTTGCTTGGTTGGCCAAAAAGGGCGTATGCGTTTTTTCCTGAATATATTCAGGAAAAAACGCATACGCCCTTTTTGGCCAAGGGCATCATTGTCGAGGTTTTGCCGCTTTTCCTATGCTTTAAAGGCGATTCGAATCTCCCTCCTGAAACCTGTTTCCTGCAATTCTGACTTGCTTTCAAATCCCCGTCGTTGCCTTCCCTCAGTATATTTGTGGACGAGAGTTATCATTTATAACTCTGCAGGTTTGTGAATTGCAGTGCCCCTGAGCTCCATTTTTCAACTCGCTTTCTTGGGAGCTGGCCGCAAAAGCGCAGGATTGCTTCAGGCCCTATTCTCCTTCCGGGCGGCAGGCTGAGCCTGTGGTTAATTCTTCTTCCTGTTGGGAAAATAGAGTGAGCTGTGCTTGTCCCAAGACCTAGAGCTACTCTCTCATTGGTTCCCCCTCTTCCCGTTCCTCCTCAGGACAAATTGCAACCTGTACGGAACAGGAGGTTAAAGGTGCTGATTCTCCAAGGAGGGAGATTGCTAGGAAAGCGGCTGGAATGGCGAACCCGAGCACAAGGAGATGAGAAATGAGGTGCGTTTTAGAAACCTTTGCCGATCACACGGTGTACCATCTTCTGGGTTTCTCATGCATGTTTTCGATGTAGGAAGGTGCCCTTGAACCTGGAGATTTGGGACCCTTGGGATGGGTACCACGCAGTATTACTTGAAAGGGTCTGCGTTTGCTCACCCAACCTCACCAAACCTCTCAGCCCCAGGAGTGTCCACCCTTATGTCTCAATCAGCTGTGGGTCTAGATATGGTGAATCCAGGTGTCATCACAGCCCCTGAACGAATTTTGTAAGAATTTCTCTCTCACTGTCTTTGCTTCACGGGTTTTTAAAAGTAATTGATTTTTATATTGGGGTTTAGCTGCTTTTCACTGCTGTGTTTATGCCATTTTAAACCCACTTAGACTCCTTTACAGAGAGATATCAACACTTGGGTTTTAAGATTCTTACTAGTCAGATATATTCTTGGGCGGTGAATAGGGGGTGTTGAGTCCCGTTCACTGAGCAAGGAGTAGGTCTTGTCTAATACATATTGGGTTTATGGAACGGTATCTGAGCTAATTTGAAACCCTTGTTTTATCCATCACCCCACCTCACCTTTCCCGTTAAGCAGCCATAGTGTGTTTTCTAAACGTGTGACTCTCTTCTGTTTTGTAATTCAGTTCAAGTGTAGCGGTTTTTACATTCCCTCTATAAGTGATATCTTATGATAAGTGTCTTTTTCTGTGTGACTTATTTCATGTAGAATCGTCGTACCTAAATCCACTCATCATGCTGCTATGAGCCTTATGACGTAGATTTCATGGCTGAGTGATATTCCATTGTACATAAGGACCACAACTTCTTTATCCATTTTTCTTTTTCCTGGGATATTTAAGGTGTAACGAAGTGGAGGTTCTTGTCAACAGAGCAGCCCTAAACTTTGGGGTGCCTGTGTCTTGCTGATTTTTAATTTTCCCAGTTTATACGCCCATGAGTGGAAGTGCCCTATGCTCTCTAAGCTGAGGTTTTTAGATGTTTCAAGACACACCGTACACCTCTCCACAGTGGCTGTTGGCAATTTACATCCAGCCCATCAGCGTAGCAAGGCTCCCGTTTCTCCATGGCCTGTCCTGCATTTCTGGTTTTGACACTTTATTCAGCATGGCCCTTTTGACCGATGGGAAGCGAGACTTCTTTGTAGCGCTGATTTGCATTTACAGGTTGCTTGGTTGGCCAAAAAGGGCGTATGCGTTTTTTCCTGAATATATTCAGGAAAAAACGCATACGCCCTTTTTGGCCAAGGGCATCATTTTCGAGGTTTTGCCGCTTTTCCTGTGCTTTAAAGGCGATTCGAATCTCCCTCCTGAAACCTGTTTCCTGCAATTCCGCCTTGCTTTCAAATCCCCTTCGTTGCCTTCCCTCAGTATATTTGTGGACGAGAGTTATCATTTATAACTCTGCAGGTTTGTGAATTGCAGTGCCCCTGAGCTCCATTTTTCAACTCGCTTTCTTGGGAGCTGGCCGCAAAAGCGCAGGATTGCTTCAGGCCCTATTCTCCTTCCGGGCGGCAGGCTGAGCCTGTGGTTAATTCTTCTTCCTGCTGGGAAAATAGAGTGACCTGTGCCTGTCCCAAGACCTAGAGCTAGTCTCTCATTGGTTCCCCCTCTTCCCGTTCCTCCTCAGGACAAACTGCAACCTGTACGGAACAGGAGGTTAAAGGTGCTGATTCTCCAAGGAGGGAGATTGCTAGGAAAGCGGCTGGAATGGCGAACCCGAGCACAAGGAGATGAGAAATGAGGTGCGTTTTAGAAACCTTTTCCGATCACACGGTGTACCATCTTCTGGGTTTCTCATGCATGTTTTCGATGTAGGAAGGTGCCCTTGAACCTGGAGATTTGGGACCCATGGGATGGGTACCACGCAGTATTACTTTAAAGGGTCTGCGTTTGCTCACCCAACCTCACCAAACCTCTCAGCCCCAGGAGTGTCCACCCTTATGTCTCAATCAGCTGTGGGTCTAGATATGGTCGATCCAGGTGGCATCACAGCCCCTGAACGAATTTTGTAAGAATTTCTCTCTCTTTCACTGTCTTTGCTTCACGGGTTTTTAAAAGTAATTGATTTTTATAATGGGGTTTAGCTGCTTTTCACTGCTGTGTTTATGCCATTTTAAAGCCACTTGACTCACTTACAGAGAGATATCAACACATGGGTTTTAAGATTCTTACTAGTCAGATATATTCTTGGGCGGTGAATAGGGGGTGTTGAGTCCCGTTCACTGAGCAAGGAGTAGGTCTTGTCTAATACATATTGGGTTTATGGAACGGTATCTGAGTTAATTTGAAACCCTTGTTTTATGCATCACCCCACCTCACCTTTCCCGTTAAGCAGCCATAGTGTGTTTTCTAAACGTGTGACTCTATTCTGTTTTGCAATTCAGTTCAAGTGTAGTGGTTTTTACATTCCCTCTATAAGTGATATCTTATGATAAGTGTCTTTTTCTGTGTGACTTATTTCACGTAGAATCGTCGTACCTAAATCCACTTATCATGCTGCTACGAGCCTTATGACGTAGATTTCATGGCTGAGTGATATTCCATTGTACATAAGGACCACAACTTCTTTATTCATTTTTCTCTTTCCTGGGATATTTAAGGTGTAACGAAGTGGAGGTTCTTGTCAACAGAGCAGCCCTAAACTTTGGGGTGCCTGTGTCTTGCTGATTTTTAGTTTTCCCAATTTATACGCCCATGAGTGGAAGTGCCCTATGCTCTCTAAGCTGAGTTTTTTAGATGTTTCAAGACACACCGTACACCTCTCCAGAGTGGCTGTTGGCAATTTACATCCCGCCCATCAGCGTAGCAAGGCTCCCGTTTCTCCATGGCCTGTCCTGCATTTCTGGTTTTGACACTTTATTCAGCATGGCCCTTTTGACCGATGGGAAGCGAGACATCTTTGTAGCGCTCATTTGCCTTTGCAGGTTGCTTGGTTGGCGAAAAAGGGCGTTTGCGTTTTTTCCTGAATATATTCAGGAAAAAACGCATACGCCCTTTTTGGCCAAGGGCATCATTGTCGAGGTTTGCCCGCTTTTCCTGTGCTTTAAAGGCGATTCAAATCTCCCTCCTGAAACCTGTTTCCTGCAATTCTGCCTTGCTTTCAAATCCTCTTCGTTGCCTTCCCTCAGTATATTTGTGGACGAGAGTTATCATTTATAACTCTGCAGGTTTGTGAATTGTAGTGCCCCTGAGCTCCATTTTTCAACTCGCTTTCTTGGGAGCTGGCCGCAAAAGCGCAGGATTGCTTCAGGCCCTATTCTGCTTCCGGGCGGAAGGCTGAGCCTGTGGTTAATTCTTCTTCCTGATGGGAAAATAGAGTGACCTGTGCCTGTCCCAAACCTAGAGCTAGTCCCTCATTGGTTCCCCCTCTTCCCGTTCCTCCTCAGGACAAATAGCAACCTGTACGGAACAGGAGGTTAAAGGTGCTGATTCTCCAAGGAGGGAGATTGCTAGGAAAGTGGCTGGAATGGCGAACCCGAGCACAAGGAGCTGAGAAATGAGGTGCGTTTTAGAAACCTTTCCCGATCACACGGTGTACCATCTTCTGGGTTTCTCATGCATGTTTTCGATGTAGGAAGGTGCCCTTGAACCTGGAGATTTGGGACCCATGGGATGGGTACCACGCAGTATTACTTTAAAGGGTCTGCGTTTGCTCACCCAACCTCACCAAACCTCTCAGCCCCAGGAGTGTCCACCCTTATGTCTCAATCAGATGTGGGTCTAGATATGGTCGATCCAGGTGGCATCACAGCCCCTGAACGAATTTTGTAAGAATTTCTCTCTCTTTCACTGTCTTTGCTTCACGGGTTTTTAAAAGTAATTGATTTTTATAATGGGGTTTAGCTGCTTTTCACTGCTGTGTTTATGCCATTTTAAAGCCACTTGACTCACTTACAGAGAGATATCAACACATGGGTTTTAAGATTCTTACTAGTCAGATATATTCTTGGGCGGTGAATAGGGGGTGTTGAGTCCCGTTCACTGAGCAAGGAGTAGGTCTTGTCTAATACATATTGGGTTTATGGAACGGTATCTGAGCTAATTTGAAACCCTTGTTTTATGCATCACCCCACCTCACCTTTCCCGTTAAGCAGCCATAGTGTGTTTTCTAATCGTGTGACTCTCTTCTGTTTTCTAATTCAGTTCAAGTGTAGTGGTTTTTACATTCCCTCTATAAGTGATATCTTATGATAAGTGTCTTTTTCTGTGTGACTTATTTCACGTAGAATCGTCGTACCTAAATCCACTTATCATGCTGCTACGAGCCTTATGACGTAGATTTCATGGCTGAGTGATATTCCATTGTACATAAGGACCACAACTTCTTTATCCATTTTTCTCTTTCCTGGGATATTTAAGGTGTAACGAAGTGGAGGTTCTTGTCAACAGAGCAGCCCTAAACTTTGGGGTGCCTGTGTCTTGCTGATTTTTAATTTTCCCAGTTTATAAGCCCATGAGTGGAAGTGCCCTATGCTCTCTAAGCTGAGTTTTTTAGATGTTTCAAGACACACCGTACACCTCTCCAGAGTGGCTGTGGGCAATTTACATCCCGCCCAACAGCGTAGCAAGGCTCCCGTTTCTCCATGGCCTGTCCTGCATTTCTGGTTTTGACACTTTATTCAGCATGGCCCTTTTGACCGATGGGAAGCGAGACTTCTTTGTAGCGCTGATTTGCCTTTGCAGGTTGCTTGGTTGGCGAAAAAGGGCGTATGCGTTTTTTCCTGAATATATTCAGGAAAAAACGCATACGCCCTTTTTGGCCAAGGGCATCATTGTCGAGGTTTGCCCGCTTTTCCTGTGCTTTAAAGGCGATTCGAATCTCCCTCCTGAAACCTGTTTCCTGCAATTCTGCCTTGCTTTCAAAACCTCTTCGTTGCCTTCCCTCAGTATATTTGTGGACGAGAGTTATCATTTATAACTCTGCAGGTTTGTGAATTGCAGTGCCCCTGAGCTCCATTTTTCAACTCGCTTTCTTGGGAGCTGGCCGCAAAAGCGCAGGATTGCTTCAGGGCCTATTCTCCTTCCGGGCGGCAGGCTGAGCCTGTGGTTAATTCTTCTTCCTGATGGGAAAATAGAGTGAGGTGTGCCTTTCCCAAGATCTAGAGCTAGTCTCTCATTGGTTCCCCCTCTTCCCGTTCCTCCTCAGGACAAATTGCAACCTGTACGGAACAGGAGGTTAAAGGTGCTGATTCTCCAGGAAGGGAGATTGCTAGGAAAGCGGCTGGAATGGCGAACCCGAGCACAAGGAGATGAGAAATGAGGTGCGTTTTAGAAACCTTTCCCGATCACACGGTGTACCATCTTCTGGGTTTCTCATGCATGTTTTCGATGTAGGAAGGTGCCCTTGAACCTGGAGATTTGGGACCCATGGGATGGGTACCACGCAGTATTACTTTAAAGGGTCTGCGTTTGCTCACCCAACCTCACCAAACCTCTCAGCCCCAGGAGTGTCCACCCTTATGTCTCAATCAGCTGTGGTTCTAGATATGGTCAATCCAGGTGGCATCACAACCCCTGAACGAATTTTGTAAGAATTTCTCTCTCTTTCACTGTCTTTGCTTCACGGGTTTTTAAAAGTAATTGATTTTTATAATGGGGTTTAGCTGCTTTTCACTGCTGTGTTTATGCCGCTTTACACCCACTTGAGGCACTTACAGAGAGATATCAACACATAGGTTTTAAGATTCTTACTAGTCAGATATATTCTTGGGCGGTGACTAGGTGGTGCTGAGTCCCGTTCACTGAGCAAGGAGTAGGTCTTGTCTATTACATATTGGGTTTATGGAACGGTATCTGAGTTAATTTGAAACCCTTGTTTTATGCATCACCCCACCTCACCTTTCCCGTTAAGCAGCCATAGTGTGTTTTCTAAACGTGTGACTCTCTTCTGTTTTCTAATTCAGTTCAAGTGTACTGGTTTTTACATTCCCTCTATAAGTGATATCTTATGATAAGTGTCTTTTTCTGTGTGACTTATTTCACGTAGAATCGTCGTACCTAAATCCACTTATCATGCTGCTACGAGCCTTATGACGTAGATTTCATGGCTGAGTGATATTCCATTGTACATAAGGACCACAACTTCTTTATTCATTTTTCTCTTTCCTGGGATATTTAAGGTGTAACGAAGTGGAGGTTCTTGTCAACAGAGCAGCCCTAAACTTTGGGGTGCCTGTGTCTTGCTGATTTTTAGTTTTCCCAATTTATACGCCCACGAGTGGAAGTGCCCTATGCTCTCTAAGCTGAGTTTTTTAGATGTTTCAAGACACACCGTACACCTCTCCAGAGTGGCTGTTGGCAATTTACATCCCGCCCATCAGCGTAGCAAGGCTCCCGTTTCTCCATGGCCTGTCCTGCATTTCTGGTTTTGACACTTTATTCAGCATGGCCCTTTTGACCGATGGGAAGCGAGACATCTTTGTAGCGCTCATTTGCCTTTGCAGGTTGCTTGGTTGGCGAAAAAGGGCGTTTGCGTTTTTTCCTGAATATATTCAGGAAAAAACGCATACGCCCTTTTTGGCCAAGGGCATCATTGTCGAGGTTTGCCCGCTTTTCCTGTGCTTTAAAGGCGATTCAAATCTCCCTCCTGAAACCTGTTTCCTGCAATTCTGCCTTGCTTTCAAATCCTCTTCGTTGCCATCCCACAGTATATTTGTGGACGAGAGCTATCATTTATAACTCTGCAGGTTTGTGAATTGCAGTGCCCCTGAGCTCCATTTTTCAACTCGCTTTCTTGGGAGCTGGCCGCAAAAACGCAGGATTGCTTCAGGCCCTATTCTGCTTCCGGGCGGAAGGCTGAGCCTGTGGTTAATTCTTCTTCCTGATGGGAAAATAGAGTGACCTGTGCCTGTCCCAAACCTAGAGCTAGTCCCTCATTGGTTCCCCCTCTTCCCGTTCCTCCTCAGGACAAATAGCAACCTGTACGGAACAGGAGGTTAAAGGTGCTGATTCTCCAAGGAGGGAGATTGCTAGGAAAGTGGCTGGAATGGCGAACCCGAGCACAAGGAGCTGAGAAATGAGGTGCGTTTTAGAAACCTTTCCCGATCACACGGTGTACCATCTTCTGGGTTTCTCATGCATGTTTTCGATGTAGGAAGGTGCCCTTGAACCTGGAGATTTGGGACCCATGGGATGGGTACCACGCAGTATTACTTTAAAGGGTCTGCGTTTGCTCACCCAACCTCACCAAACCTCTCAGCCCCCAAAGGTGTCCACCCTTATGTCTCAATCAGCTGTGGTTCTAGATATGGTCAATCCAGGTGGCATCACAGCCCCTGAACGAATTTTGTAAGAATTTCTCTCTCTTTCACTGTCTTTGCTTCACGGGTTTTTAAAAGTAATTGATTTTTATAATGGGGTTTAGCTGCTTTTCACTGCTGTGTTTATGCCGCTTTACACCCACTTGACTCCCTTACAGAGAGATATCAACACATAGGTTTTAAGATTCTTACTAGTCAGATATATTCTTGGGCGGTGAATAGGGGGTGTTGAGTCCCGTTCACTGAGCAAGGAGTAGGTATTGTCCATTACATATTGGGTTTATGGAACGGTATCTGAGCTAATTTGAAACCCTGGTTTTATGCATCACCCCACCTCACCTTTCCCGTTAAGCAGCCATAGTTTGTTTTCTAAACGTGTGACTCTCTTCTGTTTTGTAATTCAGTTCAAGTGTAGCGGTTTTTACATTCCCTCTATAAGTGATATCTTATGTTAAGTGTCTTTTTCTGTGTGACTTATTTCACATAGAATCGTCGTACCTAGATCCACTCATCATGATGCTATGAGCCTTATGACGTAGATTTCATGGCTGAGTGATATTCCATTGTACATAAGGACCACAACTTCTTTATCCATTTTTCTTTTTCCTGGGATATTTAAGGTGTAACGAAGTGGAGGTTCTTGTCAACAGAGCAGCCCTAAACTTTGGGGTGCATGTGTCTTGCTGATTTTTAGTTTTCCCAATTTATACGCCCACGAGTGGAAGTGCCCTATGCTCTCTAAGCTGAGTTTTTTAGATGTTTCAAGACACACCATACACCTCTCCAGAGTGGCTGTTGGCAATTTACATCCCGCCCATCAGCGTAGCAAGGCTCCCGTTTCTCCATGGCCTGTCCTGCATTTCTGGTTTTGACACTTTATTCAGCATGGCCCTTTTGACCGATGGGAAGCGAGACTTCTTTGTAGCGCTGATTTGCCTTTGCAGGTTGCTTGGTTGGCGAAAAAGGGCGTATGCGTTTTTTCCTGAATATATTCAGGAAAAAACGCATACGCCCTTTTTGGCCAAGGGCATCATTGTCGAGGTTTGCCCGCTTTTCCTGTGCTTTAAAGGCGATTCGAATCTCCCTCCTGAAACCTGTTTCCTGCAATTCTGCCTTGCTTTCAAAACCTCTTCGTTGCCTTCCCTCAGTATACTTGTGGACGAGAGTTATCATTTATAACTCTGCAGGTTTGTGAATTGCAGTGCCCCTGAGCTCCATTTTTCAACTCGCTTTCTTGGGAGCTGGCCGCAAAAGCGCAGGATTGCTTCAGGCCCTATTCTCCTTCCGGGCGGCAGGCTGAGCCTGTGGTTAATTCTTCTTCCTGATGGGAAAATAGAGTGAGCTGTGCCTGTCCCAAGATCTAGAGCTAGTCTCTCATTGGTTCCCCCTCTTCCCGTTCCTCCTCAGGACAAATTGCAACCTGTACGGAACAGGAGGTTAAAGGTGCTGATTCTCCAAGGAGGGAGATTGCTAGGAAAGCGGCTGGAATGGCGAACCCGAGCACAAGGAGATGAGAAATGAGGTGCGTTTTAGAAACCTTTCCCGATCACACGGTGTACCATCTTCTGGGTTTCTCATGCATGTTTTCGATGTAGGAAGGTGCCCTTGAACCTGGAGATTTGGGACCCATGGGATGGGTACCACGCAGTATTACTTTAAAGGGTCTGCGTTTGCTCACCCAACCTCACCAAACCTCTCAGCCCCCAAAGGTGTCCACCCTTATGTCTCAATCAGCTGTGGGTCTAGATATGGTCAATCCAGGTGGCATCACAGCCCCTGAACGAATTTTGTAAGAATTTCTCTCTCTTTCACTGTCTTTGCTTCACGGGTTTTTAAAAGTAATTGATTTTTATAATGGGGTTTAGCTGCTTTTCACTGCTGTGTTTATGCCATTTTAAAGCCACTTGACTCACTTACAGAGAGATATCAACACATGGGTTTTAAGATTCTTACTAGTCAGATATATTCTTGGGCGGTGAATAGGGGGTGTTGAGTCCCGTTCACTGAGCAAGGAGTAGGTCTTGTCTAATACATATTGGGTTTATGGAACGGTATCTGAGCTAATTTGAAACCCTTGTTTTATGCATCACCCCACCTCACCTTTCCCGTTAAGCAGCCATAGTGTGTTTTCTAAACGTGTGACTCTCTTCTGTTTTCTAATTTAGTTCAAGTGTAGTGGTTTTTACATTCCCTCTATAAGTGATATCTTATGATAAGTGTCTTTTTCTGTGTGACTTATTTCACGTAGAATCGTCGTACCTAAATCCACTTATCATGCTGCTACGAGCCTTATGACGTAGATTTCATGGCTGAGTGATATTGCATTGTACATAAGGACCACAACTTCTTTATCCATTTTTCTCTTTCCTGGGATATTTAAGGTGTAACGAAGTGGAGGTTCTTGTCAACAGAGCAGCCCTAAACTTTGGGGTGCATGTGTCTTGCTGATTTTTAGTTTTCCCAATTTATACGCCCACGAGTGGAAGTGCCCTATGCTCTCTAAGCTGAGTTTTTTAGATGTTTCAAGACACACCATACACCTCTCCAGAGTGGCTATTGGCAATTTACATCCCGCCCATCAGCGTAGCAAGGCTCCCGTTTCTCCATGGCCTGTCCTGCATTTCTGGTTTTTACACTTTATTCAGCATGGCCCTTTTGACCGATGGGAAGCGAGACTTCTTTGTAGCGCTGATTTGCCTTTGCAGGTTGCTTGGTTGGCGAAAAAGGGCGTATGCGTTTTTTCCTGAATATATTCAGGAAAAAACGCATACGCCCTTTTTGGCCAAGGGCATCATTGTCGAGGTTTGCCCGCTTTTCCTGTGCTTTAAAGGCGATTCGAATCTCCCTCCTGAAACCTGTTTCCTGCAATTCTGCCTTGCTTTCAAAACCTCTTCGTTGCCTTCCCTCAGTATATTTGTGGACGAGAGTTATCATTTATAACTCTGCAGGTTTGTGAATTGCAGTGCCCCTGAGCTCCATTTTTCAACTCGCTTTCTTGGGAGCTGGCCGCAAAAGCGCAGGATTGCTTCAGGCTTTATTCTCCTTCCGGGCGGCAGGCTGAGCCTGTGGTTAATTCTTCTTCCTGATGGGAAAATAGAGTGAGCTGTGCCTGTCCCAAGATCTAGAGCTAGTCTCTCATTGGTTCCCCCTCTTCCCGTTCCTCCTCAGGACAAATTGCAACCTGTACGGAACAGGAGGTTAAAGGTGCTGATTCTCCAAGGAGGGAAATTGCTAGGAAAGCGGCTGGAATGGCGAACCCGAGCACAAGGAGATGAGAAATGAGGTGCGTTTTAGAAACCTTTCCCGATCACACGGTGTACCATCTTCTGGGTTTCTCATGCATGTTTTCGATGTAGGAAGGTGCCCTTGAACCTGGAGATTTGGGACCCATGGGATGGGTACCACGCAGTATTACTTTAAAGGGTCTGCGTTTGCTCACCCAACCTCACCAAACCTCTCAGCCCCAGGAGTGTCCACCCTTATGTCTCAATCAGCTGTGGTTCTAGATATGGTCAATCCAGGTGGCATCACAACCCCTGAACGAATTTTGTAAGAATTTCTCTCTCTTTCACTGTCTTTGCTTCACGGGTTTTTAAAAGTAATTGATTTTTATAATGGGGTTTAGCTGCTTTTCACTGCTGTGTTTATGCCGCTTTACACCCACTTGAGTCACTTACAGAGAGATATCAACACATAGGTTTTAAGATTCATACTAGTCAGATATATTCTTGGGCGGTGACTAGGTGGTGCTGAGTCCCGTTCACTGAGCAAGGAGTAGGTCTTGTCTATTACATATTGGGTTTATGGAACGGTATCTGAGCTAATTTGAAACCCTTCTTTTATGCATCACCCCACCTCACCTTTCCCGTTAAGCAGCCATAGTGTGTTTTCTAAACGTGTGACTCTCTTCTGTTTTGTAATTCTGTTCAAGTGTAGCGGTTTTTACATTCCCTCTATAAGTGATATCTTATGATAAGTGTTTTTTTCTGTGTGACTTATTTCACGTAGAATCGTCGTACCTAAATCCACTCATCATGCTGCTAGGAGCGTTATGACGTAGATTTCATGGCTGAGTGATATTCCATTGTACATAAGGTCCACAACTTCTTTATCCATTTTTCTCTTTCCTGGGATATTTAAGGTGTAACGAAGTGGAGGTTCTTGTCAACAGAGCAGCCCTAAACTTTGGGGTGCCTGTGTGTTGCTGATTTTTAGTTTTCCCAATTTATACGCCCACGAGTGGAAGTGCCCTATGCTCTCTAAGCTGAGTTTTTTAGATGTTTCAAGACACACCGTACACCTCTCCAGAGTGGCTGTTGGCAATTTACATCCCGCCCATCAGCGTAGCAAGGCTCCCGTTTTTCCATGGGCTGTCCTGCATTTCTGGGTTTGACACTTTATTCAGCATAGCCCTTTTGACCGATGGGAAGCGAGACTTCTTTGTAGCGCTGATTTGCCTTTGCAGGTTGCTTGGTTGCCCAAAAAGGGCGTATGCGTTTTTTCCTGAATATATTCAGGAAAAAACGCATACGCCCTTTTTGGCCAAGGGCATCATTGTCGAGGTTTTGCCGCTTTTCCTGTGCTTTAAAGGCGATTCGAATCTCCCTCCTGAAACCGGTTTCCTGCAATTCTGCCTTGCTTTCAAATCCTCTTCGTTGCCTTCCCACAGTATATTTGTGGACGAGAGTTATCATTTATAACTCTGCAGGTTTGTGAATTGCAGTGCCCCTGAGCTCCATTTTTCAACTCGCTTTCTTGGGAGCTGGCCGCAAAAGCGCAGGATTGCTTCAGGCCCTATTTTGGTTCCGGGCGGCAGGCTGAGCCTGTGGTTAATTCTTCTTCCTGATGGGAAAATAGAGTGACCTGTGCCTGTCCCAAGACCTAGAGCTAGTCTCTCATTGGTTCCCCCTCTTCCCGTTCCTCCTCAGGACAAATTGCAACCTTTTCGGAACAGGAGGTTAAAGGTGCTGATTCTCCAAGGAGGGAGATTGCTAGGAAAGTGGCTGGAATGGCGAACCCGAGCACAAGGAGATGAGAAATGAGGTGCGTTTTAGAAACCTTTGCCGATCACACGGTGTACCATCTTCTGGGTTTCTCATGCATGTTTTCGATGTAGGAAGATGCCCATGAACATGGAGATTTGGGACCCATGGGATGGGTACCACGCAGTATTACTTTAAAGGGTCTGCGTTTGCTCACCCAACCTCACCAAACCTCTCAGCCCCCAAAGGTGTCCACCCTTAAGTCTCAATCAGCTGTGGGTCTAGATATGGTCAATCCAGGTGGCATCACAGCCCCTGAACGAATTTTGTAAGAATTTCTCTCTCTTTCACTGTCTTTGCTTCACGGGTTTTTAAAAGTAATTGATTTTTATAATGGGGTTTAGCTGCTTTTCACTGCTGTGTTTATGCCGCTTTACACCCACTTGACTCCCTTACAGAGAGATATCAACACATAGGTTTTAAGATTCTTACTAGTCAGATATATTCTTGGGCGGTGAATAGGGGGTGTTGAGTCCCGTTCACTGAGCAAGGAGTAGGTCTTGTCTATTAAATATTGGGTTTATGGAACGGTATCTGAGCTAATTTGAAACCCTGGTTTTATGCATCACCCCACCTCACCTTTCCCGTTAAGCAGCCATAGTTTGTTTTCTAAACGTGTGACTCTCTTCTGTTTTGTAATTCAGTTCAAGTGTAGCGGTTTTTACATTCCCTCTATAAGTGATATCTTATGTTAAGTGTCTTTTTCTGTGTGACTTATTTCACGTAGAATCGTCGTACCTAAATCCACTCATCATGCTGCTATGAGCCTTATGACGTAGATTTCATGGCTGAGTGATATTCCATTGTACATAAGGACCACAACTTCTTTATCCATTTTTCTTTTTCCTGGGATATTTAAGGTGTAACGAAGTGGAGGTTCTTGTCAACAGAGCAGCCCTAAACTTTGGGGTGCCTGTGTCTTGCTGATTTTTAATTTTCCCAGTTTATACGCCCATGAGTGGAAGTGCCCTATGCTCTCTAAGCTGAGGTTTTTAGATGTTTCAAGACACACCGTACACCTCTCCAGAGTGGCTGTTGGCAATTTACATCCCGCCCATCAGCGTAGCAAGGCTCCCGTTTCTCCATGGCCTGTCCTGCATTTCTGGTTTTGACACTTTATTCAGCATGGCCCTTTTGACCGATGGGAAGCGAGACTTCTTTGTAGCGCTGATTTGCCTTTGCAGTTTGCTTGGTTGGCCAAAAAGGGCGTATGCGTTTTTTCCTGAATATATTCAGGAAAAAACGCATACGCCCTTTTTGTCCAAGGGCATCATTGTCGAGGTTTTGCCGCTTTTCCTGTGCTTTAAAGGCGATTCGAATCTCCCTCCTGAACCCTGTTTCCTGCAATTCTGCCTTGCTTTCAAATCGCCTTCGTTGCCTTCCCTCAGTATATTTGTGGACGAGAGTTATCATTTATAACTCTGCAGGTTTGTGAATTGCAGTGCCCCTGAGCTCCATTTTTCAACTCGCTTTCTTGGGAGCTGGCCGCAAAAGCGCAGGATTGCTTCAGGCCCTATTCTCCTTCCGGGCGGCAGGCTGAGCCTGTGGTAAATTCTTCTTCCTGTTGGGAAAATAGAGTGACCTGTGCCTGTCCCAAGACCTAGAGCTAGTCTCTCATTGGTTCCCCCTCTTCCCGTTCCTCCTCAGAACAAATTGCAACCTGTACGGAACAGGATGTTAAAGGTGCTGATTCTCCAAGGAGGAAGATTGCTAGGAAAGTGGCTGGAATGGCGAACCCGAGCACAAGGAGATGAGAAATGAGGTGCGTTTTAGAAACCTTTCCCGATCACACGGTGTACCATCTTCTGGGTTTCTCATGCATGTTTTCGATGTAGGAAGGTGCCCTTGAACCTGGAGATTTGGGACCCATGGGATGGGTACCACGCAGTATTACTTTAAAGGGTCTGCGTTTGCTCACCCAACCTCACCAAACCTCTCAGCCCCAGGAGTGTCCACCCTTATGTCTCAATCAGCTGTGGGTCTAGATATGGTCGATCCAGGTGGCATCACAGCCCCTGAACGAATTTTGTAAGAATTTCTCTCTCTTTCACTGTCTTTGCTTCACGGGTTTTTAAAAGTAATTGATTTTTATAATGGGGTTTAGCTGCTTTTCACTGCTGTGTTTATGCCATTTTAAACCCACTTGACTCACTTACAGAGAGATATCAACACATGGGTTTTAAGATTCTTACTAGTCAGATATATTCTTGGGCGGTGAATAGGGGGTGTTGAGTCCCGTTCACTGAGCAAGGAGTAGGTCTTGTCTAATACATATTGGGTTTATGGAACGGTATCTGAGCTAATTTGAAACCCTGGTTTTATGCATCACCCCACCTCACCTTTCCCGTTAAGCAGCCATAGTTTGTTTTCTAAACGTGTGACTCTCTTCTGTTTTGTAATTCAGTTCAAGTGTAGCGGTTTTTACATTCCCTCTATAAGTGATATCTTATGTTAAGTGTCTTTTTCTGTGTGCCTTATTTCACGTAGAATCGTCGTACCTAAATCCACTCATCATGCTGCTACGAGCCTTATGACGTAGATTTCATGGCTGAGTGATATTCCATTGTACATAAGGACCACAACTTCTTTATCCATTTTTCTTTTTCCTGGGATATTTAAGGTGTAACGAAGTGGAGGTTCTTGTCAACAGAGCAGCCCTAAACTTTGGGGTGCCTGTGTCTTGCTGATTTTTAATTTTCCCAGTTTATACGCCCATGAGTGGAAGTGCCCTATGCTCTCTAAGCTGAGGTTTTTAGATGTTTCAAGACACACCGTACACCTCTCCAGAGTGGCTGTTGGCAATTTACATCCCGCCCATCAGCGTAGCAAGTCTCCCGTTTCTCCATGGCCTGTCCTGCATTTCTGGTTTTGACACTTTATTCAGCATGGCCCATTTGACCGATGGGAAGCGAGACTTCTTTGTAGCGCTGATTTTCCTTTGCAGGTTGCTTGGTTGGCCAAAAAGGGCGTATGCGTTTTTTCCTGAATATATTCAGGAAAAAACGCATACGCCCTTTTTGGCCAAGGGCATCATTGTCGAGGTTTTGCCGCTTTTCCTGTGCTTTAAAGGCGATTCGAATCTCCCTCCTGAAACCTGTTTCCTGCAATTCTGCCTTGCTTTCAAATCCCCTTCGTTGCCTACCCTCAGTATATTTGTGGACGAGAGTTATCATTTATAACTCTGCAGGTTTGTGAATTGCAGTGCCCCTGAGCTCCATTTTTCAACTCGCTTTCTTGGGAGCTGGCCGCAAAAGCGCAGGATTGCTTCAGGCCCTATTCTCCTTCCGGGCGGCAGGCTGAGCCTGTGGTTAATTCTTCTTCCTGTTGGGAAAATAGAGTGACCTGTGCCTGTCCCAAGACCTAGAGCTAGTCTCTCATTGGTTCCCCCTCTTCCCGTTCCTCCTCAGAACAAATTGCAACCTGTACGGAACAGGATGTTAAAGGTGCTGATTCTCCAAGGAGGAAGATTGCTAGGAAAGTGGCTGGAATGGTGAACCCGAGCACAAGGAGATGAGAAATGAGGTGCGTTTTAGAAACCTTTCCCGATCACACGGTGTACCATCTTCTGGGTTTCTCATGCATGTTTTCGATGTAGGAAGGTGCCCTTGAACCTGGAGATTTGGGACCCATGCGATGGGTACCACGCAGTATTACTTTAAAGGGTCTGCGTTTGCTCACCCAACCTCACCAAACCTCTCAGCCCCAGGAGTGTCCACCCTTATGTCTCAATCAGCTGTGGGTCTAGATATGGTCGATCCAGGTGGCATCACAGCCCCTGAACGAATTTTGTAAGAATTTCTCTCTCTTTCACTGTCTTTGCTTCACGGGTTTTTAAAAGTAATTGATTTTTATAATGGGGTTTAGCTGCTTTTCACTGCTGTGTTTATGCCATTTTAAACCCACTTGACTCACTTACAGAGAGATATCAACACATGGGTTTTAAGATTCTTACTAGTCAGATATATTCTTGCGCGGTGAATAGGGGGTGTTGAGTCCCGTTCACTGAGCAAGGAGTAGGTCTTGTCTAATACATATTGGGTTTATGGAACGGTATCTGAGCTAATTTGAAACCCTTGTTTTATGCATCACCCCACCTCACCTTTCCCGTTAAGCAGCCATAGTGTGTTTTCTAAACGTGTGACTCTCTTCTGTTTTCTAATTCAGTTCAAGTGTAGTGGTTTTTACATTCCCTCTATAAGTGATATCTTATGATAAGTGTCTTTTTCTGTGTGAATTATTTCACGTAGAATCGTCGTACCTAAATCCACTTATCATGCTGCTACGAGCCTTATGACGTAGATTTCATGGCTGAGTGATATTCCATTGTACATAAGGACCACAACTTCTTTATCCATTTTTCTCTTTCCTGGGATATTTAAGGTGTAACGAAGTGGAGGTTCTTGTCAACAGAGCAGCCCTAAACTTTGGGGTGCCTGTGTCTTGCTGATTTTTAATTTTCCCAATTTATACGCCCACGAGTGGAAGTGCCCTATGCTCTCTAAGCTGAGTTTTTTAGATGTTTCAAGACACACCGTACACCTCTCCAGAGTGGCTGTTGGCAATTTACATCCCGCCCATCAGCGTAGCAAGGCTCCCATTTCTCCATGGCCTGTCCTGCATTTCTGGTTTTGACACTTTATTCAGCATGGCCCTTTTGACCGATGGGAAGCGAGACTTCTTTTTAGCGCTGATTTGCCTTTGCAGGTTGCTTGGTTGGCCAAAAAGGGCGTATGCGTTTTTTCCTGAATATATTCAGGAAAAAACGCATACGCCCTTTTTGGCCAAGGGCATCATTGTCGAGGTTTTGCCGCTTTTCCTGTGCTTTAAAGGCGATTCGAATCTCCCTCCTGAAACCTGTTTCCTGCAATTCTGCCTTGCTTTCAAATCCCCTTCGTTGCCTTCCCTCAGTATATTTGTGGACGAGAGTTATCATTTATAACTCTGCAGGTTTGTGAATTGCAGTGCCCCTGAGCTCCATTTTTCAACTCGCTTTCTTGGGAGCTGGCCGCAAAAGCGCAGGATTGCTTCAGGCCCTATTTTGGTTCCGGGCGGCAGGCTGAGCCTGTGGTTAATTCTTCTTCCTGTTGGGAAAATAGAGTGAGCTGTGCCTGTCCCAAGACCTAGAGCTAGTCTCTCATTGGTTCCCCCTCTTCCCGTTCCTCCTCAGGACAAATTGCAACCTGTACGGAACAGGAGGTTAAAGGTGCTGATTCTCCAAGGAGGGAGATTGCTAGGAAAGCGGCTGGAACGGCGAACCCGAGCACAAGGAGATGAGAAATGAGGTGCGTTTTAGAAACCTTTCCCGATCAAACAGTGTACCATCTTCTGGGTTTCTCATGCATGTTTTCGATGTAGGAAGATGCCCTTGAACCTGGAGATTTGGGACCCATGGGATGGGTACCACGCAGTATTACTTTAAAGGGTCTGCGTTTGCTCACCCAACCTCACCAAACCTCTCAGCCCCAAAAGTGTCCACCCTTATGTCTCAATCAGCTGTGGGTCTAGATATGGTCAATCCAGGTGGCATCACAGCCCCTGAACGAATTGTGTAATAATTTCTCTCTCTTTCACTGTCTTTGCTTCACGGGTTTTTAAAAGTAATTGATTTTTATAATGGGGTTTAGCTGCTTTTCACTGCTGTGTTTATGCCGCTTTACACCCACTTGAGTCCCTTACAGAGAGATATCAACAAATAGGTTTTAAGATTCTTACTAGTCAGATATATTCTTGGGCAGTGAATAGGGGGTGTTGAGTCCCGTTCACTGAGCAAGGAGTAGGTCTTGTCTAATACATATTGGGTTTATGGAACGGTATCTGAGCTAATTTGAAACCCTGGTTTTATGCATCACCCCAACTCACCTTTCCCGTTAAGCAGCCATAGTCTGTTTTCTAAAAGTGTGACTTTCTTCTGTTTTGTAATTCAGTTCAAGTGTAGTGGTTTTTACATTCCCTCTATAAGTGATATCTTATGATAAGTGTCTTTTTCTGTGTGACTTATTTCACGTAGAATCGTCGTACCTAAATCCACTTATCATGCTGCTACGAGCCTTATGACGTAGATTTCATGGCTGAGTGATATTACATTGTACATAAGGACCACAACTTCTTTATCCATTTTTCTCTTTCCTGGGATATTTAAGGTGTAACGAAGTGGAGGTTCTTGTCAACAGAGCAGCCCTAAACTTTGGGGTGCCTGTGTCTTGCTGATTTTTAGTTTTCCCAATTTATACGCCCACGAGTGGAAGTGCCCTATGCTCTCTAAGCTGAGTTTTTTAGATGTTTCAAGACACACCGTACACCTCTCCAGAGTGGCTGTTGGCAATTTACATCCCGCCCATCAGTGTAGCAAGGCTCCCGTTTCTCCATGGCCTGTCCTGCATTTCTGGTTTTGACACTTTATTCAGCATGGCCCTTTAGACCGATGGGAAGCGAGACTTCTTGTAGCGCTGATTTGCCTTTGCAGGTTGCTTGGTGGCCAAAAAGGGCGTATGCGTTTTTTCCTGAATATATTCAGGAAAAAGCGCATACGCCCTTTTTGGCCAAGGGCATCATTGTCGAGGTTTTGCCACTTTTCCTGTGGTCTAAAGGCGATTCGAATCTCCCTCCTGAAACCTGTTTCCTGCAATTCTGCTTTGCATTCAAATCCTCTTCGTTGCCTTCCATCAATATATTTGTGGACGAGAGTTATCATTTATAACTCTGCAGGTTTGTGAATTGCAGTGCCCCTGAGCTCCATTTTTCAACTCGCTTTCTTGGGAGCTGGCCGCAAAAGCGCAGGATTGCTTCAGGCCCTATTTTGGTTCCGGGCGGCAGGCTGAGCCTGTGGTGAATTCTTCTTCCTGATGGGAAAATAGAGTGACCTGTGCCTGTCCCAAGACCTAGAGCTAGTCTCTCATTGGTTACCCCTCTTCCCGTTCCTCCTCAGGACAAATTGCAACCTGTACGGAACAGGAGGTTAAAGGTGCTGATTCTCCAAGGAGAGAGATTGCTAGGAAAGTGGCTGGAATGGCGAACCCGAGCACAAGGAGATGAGAAATGAGGTGCGTTTTAGAAACCTTTGCCGATCACACGGTGTACCATCTTCTGGGTTTCTCATGCATGTTTTCGATGTAGGAAGATGCCCTTGAACATGGAGATTTGGGACCCATGGGATGGGTACCACGCAGTATTACTTTAAAGGGTCTGCGTTTGCTCACCCAACCTCACCAAACCTCTCAGCCCCCAAAAGTGTCCACCCTTATGTCTCAATCAGCTGTGGGTCTAGATATGGTCAATCCAGGTGGCATCACAGCCCCTGAACGAATTTTGTAAGAATTTCTCTCTCTTTCACTGTCTTTGCTTCACGGGTTTTTAAAAGTAATTGATTTTTATAATGGGGTTTAGCTGCTTTTCACTGCTGTGTTTATGCCACTTTACACCCACTTGACTCCCTTACAGAGAGATATCAACACATAGGTTTTAGGATTCTTACTAGTCAGATATATTCTTGGGCGGTGAATAGGGGGTGTTGAGTCCCGTTCACTGAGCAAGGAGTAGGTCTTATCTATTACATATTGGGTTTATGGAACGGTATCTGAGCTAATTTGAAACCCTGGTTTTATGCATCACTCCACCTCACCTTTCCCATTAAGCAGCCATAGTGTGTTTTCTAAACGTGTGACTCTCTTCTGTTTTGTAATTCAGTTCAAGTGTAGCGGTTTTTACATTCCCTCTATAAGTGATATCTTATGATAAGTGTCTTTTTCAGTATGACTTATTTCACGTAGAATCGTCGTACCTAAATCCACTCATCATGCTGCTAGGAGCCTTATGACGTATATTTCATGGCTGAGTGATATTCAATTGTACATAAGGGCCACAACTTCTTTATCCATTTTTCTCTTTCCTGGGATATTTAAGGTGTAACGAAGTGGAGGTTCTTGTCAACAGAGCAGCCCTAAACTTTGGGGTGCCTTTGTCTTGCTGATTTTTAGTTTTCCCAATTTATACGCCCACGGGTGGAAGTGCCCTATGCTCCCTAAGCTGAGTTTTTTAGATGTTTCAAGACACACCGTACACTTCTCCAGAGTGGCTGTGGGCAATTCACATCCCGCCCATCAGCGTAGCAAGGCTTCCGTTTCTCCATGGCCTGTCCTGCATTTCTGGTTTTGACACTTTATTCAGCATGGCCCTTTTGACCGATGGGAAGCGAGACTTCTTTGTAGCGCTGATTTGCCTTTGCAGGTTGCTTGGTTGGCCAAAAAGGGCGTATGCGTTTTTTCCTGAATATATTCAGGAAAAAACGCATACGCCCTTTTTGGCCAAGGGCATCATTGTCGAGGTTTTGCCGCTTTTCCTGTGCTTTAAAGGCGATTCGAATCTCCCTCCTGAAACCTGTTTCCTGCAATTCTGCCTTGCTTTCAAATCCTCTTCGTTGCCTTCCCTCAATATATTTGTGGACGAGAGTTATCATTTATAACTCTGCAGGTTTGTGAATTGCAGTGCCCCTGAGCTCCATTTTTCAACTCGCTTTCTTGGGAGCTGGCCGCAAAAGCGCAGGATTGCTTCAGGCCCTAATCTCCTTCCGGGCGGCAGGCTGAGCCTGTGGTTAATTCTTCTTCCTGACGGGAAAATAGAGTGACCTGTGCCTGTCCCAAGACATAGAGCTAGTCTCTCATTGGTTCCCCCTATTCCCGTTCCTCCTCAGGACAAATTGCAACCTGTACGGAACAGGAGGTTAAAGGTGCTGATTCTCCAAGGAGGGAGATTGCTAGGAAAGCGGCTGGAACGGCGAACCCGAGCACAAGGAGATGAGAAATGAGGTGCGTTTTAGAAACCTTTCCCGATCACACGGTGTACCATCTTCTGGGTTTCTCATGCATGTTTTCGATGTAGGAAGATGCCCTTGAACCTGGAGATTTGGGACCCATGGGATGGGTACCACGCAGTATTACTTTAAAGGGTCTGCGTTTGCTCACCCAACCTCACCAAACCTCTCAGCCCCAAAAGTGTCCACCCTTATGTCTCAATCAGCTGTGGGTCTAGATATGGTCAATCCAGGTGGCATCACAGCCCCTGAACGAATTGTGTAATAATTTCTCTCTCTTTCACTGTCTTTGTTTCACGGTTTTTTAAAAGTAATTGATTTTTATAATGGGGTTTAGCTGCTTTTCAGAGCTGTGTGTATGCCGCTTTACACCCACTTGCCTCACTTACAGAGAGATATCAACACATAGGTTTTAAGATTCTTACTAGTCAGATATATTCTTGGGCGGTGAATAGGTGGGGTTGAGTCCCGTTCACTGAGCAAGGAGTAGGTCTTGTCTATTACATATTTGGTTTATGGAACTGTATCTGAGCTAATTTGAAACCCTGGTTTTATGCATCACCCCAACTCACCTTTCCCGTTAAGCAGCCATAGTGTGTTTTCTAAACGTGTGACTCTCTTCTGTTTTCTAATTCAGTTCAAGTGTAGCGGTTTTTATATTCCCTCTATAAGTGATATCTTATGATAAGTGTCTTTTTCTGTGTGACTTATTTCACGTAGAATCGTCGTACCTAAATCCACTCATCTTGCTGCTACGAGCCTTATGACGTAGATTTCATGGCTGAGTGATATTCCATTGTACATAAGGACCACAACTTCTTTATCCATTTTTCTCTTTCCTGGGATATTTAAGGTGTAACGAAGTGGAGGTTCTTGTCAACAGAGCAGCCCTAAACTTTGGGGTGCCTGTGTCTTGCTGATTTTTAGTTTTCCCAATTTATACGCCCACGAGTGGAAGTGCCCTATGCTCTCTAAGCTGAGTTTTTTAGATGTTTCAAGACACACCGTACACCTCTCCAGAGTGGCTGTTGGCAATTTACATCCCGCCCATCAGCGTAGCAAGGCTCCCGTTTCTCCATGGCCTGTCCTGCATTTCTGGTTTTGACACTTTATTCAGCATGGCCATTTTGACCGATGGGAAGCGAGACTTCTTTGTTGCGCTGATTTGCCTTTGCAGGTTGCTTGGTTGGCCAAAAAGGGCGTATGCGTTTTTTCCTGAATATATTCAGGAAAAAACGCATACGCCCTTTTTGGCCAAGGGCATCATAGTCGAGGTTTGCCCGCTTTTCCTGTGCTTTAAAGGCGATTCGAATCTCCCTCCTGAAACCTGTTTCCTGCAATTCTGCCTTGCTTTCAATTCCTCTTCGTTGCCATCCCACAGTATATTTCTGGACGAGAGTTATCATTTATAACTCTGCAGGTTTGTGAATTGCAGTGCCCCTGAGCTCCATTTTTCAACTCGCTTTCTTGGGAGCTGGCCGCAAAAGCGCAGGATTGCTTCAGGCCCTATTCGGCTTCCGGCTGGCAGGCTGAGCCTGTGGTTAATCCTTCTTCCTGATGGGAAAATAGAGTGAGCTGTGCCTGTCCCAAGACCTAGAGCCAGTCTCTCATTGGTTCCCCCTCTTCCCGTTCCTCCTCAGGACAAATTGCAACCTGTACGGAACAGGAGGTTAAAGGTGCTGATTCTCCAAGGAGGGAGATTGCTAGGAAAGAGGCTGGAATGGCGAACCCGAGCACAAGGAGATGAGAAATGAGGTGCGTTTTAGAAACCTTTCCCGATCACACGGTGTACCATCTTCTGGGTTTCTCATGCATGTTTTCGATGTAGGAAGGTGCCCTTGAACCTGGAGATTTGGGGCCCATGGGATGGGTACCACGCAGTATTACTTTAAAGGGTCTGCGTTTGCTCACCCAACCTCACCAAACCTCTCAGCCCCAGGAGTGTCCACCCTTATGTCTCAATCAGCTGTGGGTCTAGATATGGTCAATCCAGGTGGCATCATAGCCCCTGAACGAATTTTGTGAGAATTTCTCTCTCTTTCACTGTCTTTGCTTCACGGGTTTTAAAAAGTAATTGATTTTTATAATGGGGTTTAGCTGCTTTTCACTGCTGTGTGTATGCCTCTTTACACCCACTTGACTCCCTTACAGAGAGATATCAACACATAGCTTTTAGGATTCTTACTAGTCAGATATATTCTTGGGCGGTGAATAGGGGGTGTTGAGTCCCGTTCACTGAGCAAGGAGTAGGTCTTGTCTATTACATATTGGGTTTATGGAACGGTATCTGAGCTAATTTGAAACCCTTGTTTTATGCATCACCCCACCTCACCTTTCCCGTTAAGCAGCCATAGTGTGTTTTCTAAACGTGTGACTCTCTTCTGTTTTGTAATTCAGTTCAAGTGTAGCGGTTTTTACAATCCCTCTATAAGTGATATCTTAAGATAAGTGTCTTTTTCTATGTGACTTATTTCACGTAGAATCGTCGTACCTAAATCCACTCATCATGCTGCTACGAGCCTTATGACGTAGATTTCATGGCTGAGTGATATTCCATTGTACATAAGGACCACAACTTCTTTATCCATTTTTCTTTTTCCTGGGATATTTAAGGTGTAACGAAGTGGAGGTTCTTGTCAACAGAGCAGCCCTAAACTTTGGGGTGTCTGTGTCTTGCTGATTTTTATTTTTCCCAGTTTATACGCCCATGAGTGGAAGTGCCCTATGCTCTCTAAGCTGAGTTTTTTAGATGTTTCAAGACACACCGTACACCTCTCCAGAGTGGCTGTTGGCAATTTACATCCCGCCCATCAGCGTAGCAAGGCTCCCGTTTCTCCATGGCCTGTCCTGCATTTCTGGTTTTGACACTTTATTCAGCATGGCCCTTTTGACCGATGGGAAGCGAGACTTCTTTGTAGCGCTGATTTGCATTTCCAGGTTGCTTGGTTGGCCAAAAAGGGCGTATGCGTTTTTTCCTGAATATATTCAGGAAAAAACGCATACGCCCTTTTTGGCCAAGGGCATCATTGTCGAGGTTTTGCCGCTTTTCCTGTGCTTTAAAGGCGATTCGAATCTCCCTCCTGAAATCTGTTTCCTGCAATTCTGCCTTGCTTTCAAATCCTCTTCGTTGCCTTCCCTCAATATATTTGTGGACGAGAGTTATCATTTATAACTCTGCAGTTTTGTGAATCGCAGTGCCCCTGAGCTCCATTTTTCAACTCGCTTTCTTGGGAGCTGGCCGCAAAAGCGCAGGATTGCTTCAGGCCCTATTCTGCTTCCGGGCGGCAGGCTGAGCCTGTGGTTAATTCTTCTTTCTGATGGGAAAATAGAGTGACCTGTGCCTGTCCCAACACCTAGAGCTAGTCTCTCATTGGTTCCCCCTCTTCCCGTTCATCCTCAGGACAAATTGCAACCTGTACGGAACAGGAGGTTAAAGGTGCTGATTCTCCAAGGAGGGAGATTGCTAGGAAAGCGGCTGGAATGGCGAACCCGAGCACAAGGAGGTGAGAAATGAGGTGCGTTTTACAAACCTTTCCTGATCACACGGTGTACCATCTTCTGGGTTTCTCATGCATGTTTTCGATGTAGGAAGGTGCCCTTGAACCTGGAGATTTGGGACCCATGGGATGGGTACCACGCAGTATTACTTTAAAGGGTCTGCGTTTCCTCACCCAACCTCAACAAACCTCTCAGCCCCAAGAGTGTCCACCCTTATGTCTCAGTCAGCTGTGGGTCTAGATATGGTCAACCCAGGTGGCATCACAGCCCCTGAAAGAATTTTGTAAGAATTTCTATCTCTTTCACTGTCTTTGTTTCACGGGTTTTTAAAAGTAATTGATTTTTATAAGGGGGTTTAGCTGCTTTTCAGTGCTGTGTTTATGACGCTTTACACCCACTTGACTCACATACAGAGAGATTTCAATACATAGGTTTTAAGATTCTTACTAGTCAGATATATTTTTGAGCGGTGAATAGGGGGTGTTGAGTCCCGTTCACTGAGCAAGGAGTAGGTCTTGTCTATTACATATTGGGTTTATGGAACGGTATCTGAGCTAATTTGAAACCCTGGTTTTATGCATCACCCCACCTCACCTTTCCCGTTAAGCACCCATCGTGTGTTTTCTAAACGTGTGACTCTCTTCTGTTTTGTAATGCAGTTCAAGTGTAGCGGTTTTTACATTCCCTCTATAAGTGATATCTTATGATAAGTGTCTTTTTCTGTGTGACTTATTTCACGTAGAATCGTCTTACCTAAATCCACTCATCATGCTGCTCTTAGCCTTATGACGTTGATATCATGGCTGAGTGATATTTCATTGTGCATAAGGACCACAACTTCTTTATCCATTTTTCTCTTTCCTGCGATATTTAAGGTGTAACAAAGTGGAGGTTCTTGTCAACAGAGCAGCCGTAAACATTCGGGTGCCTGTGTCTTGTTGATTTTTAGTATTCCCAATTTATACGCCCATGAGTGGAAGTGCCCTATGCTCTCTAAGCTGAGTTTTTTAGATGTTTCAAGACACACCGTACACCTCTCCAGAGTGGCTGTTGGCAATTTACATCCCGCCCATCAGCGTAGCAAGGCTCCCGTTTCTCCATGGCCTGTCCTGCATTGCTGGTTTTGACACTTTATTCAGCATGGCCCTTTTGACCGATGGGAAGCGAGACTTCTTTGTAGCGCTGATTTGCATTTCCAGGTTGCTTGGTTGGCCAAAAAGGGCGTATGCGTTTTTTCCTGAATATATTCAGGAAAAAACGCATACGCCCTTTTTGGCCAAGGGCATCATTGTCGAGGTTTTGCCGCTTTTCCTGTGCTTTAAAGGCGATTCGAATCTCCCTCCTGAAACCTGTTTCCTGCAATTCTGCCTTGCTTTCAAATCCCCTTCGTTGCCTTCCCTCAGTATATTTGTGGACGAGAGTTATCATTTATAACTCTGCAGGTTTGTGAATTGCAGTGCCCCTGAGCTCCATTTTTCAACTCGCTTTCTTGGGAGCTGGCCGCAAAAGCGCAGGATTGCTTCAGGCCCTATTTTGGTTCCGGGCGGCAGGCTGAGCCTGTGGTTAATTCTTCTTCCTGTTGGGAAAATAGAGTGAGCTGTGCCTGTCCCAAGACCTAGAGCTAGTCTCTCATTGGTTCCCCCTCTTCCCGTTCCTCCTCAGGACAAATTGCAACCTGTACGGAACAGGAGGTTAAAGGTGCTGATTCTCCAAGGAGGGAGATTGCTAGGAAAGCGGCTGGAACGGCGAACCCGAGCACAAGGAGATGAGAAATGAGGTGCGTTTTAGAAACCTTTCCCGATCAAACAGTGTACCATCTTCTGGGTTTCTCATGCATGTTTTCGATGTAGGAAGATGCCCTTGAACCTGGAGATTTGGGACCCATGGGATGGGTACCACGCAGTATTACTTTAAAGGGTCTGCGTTTGCTCACCCAACCTCACCAAACCTCTCAGCCCCAAAAGTGTCCACCCTTATGTCTCAATCAGCTGTGGGTCTAGATATGGTCAATCCAGGTGGCATCACAGCCCCTGAACGAATTGTGTAATAATTTCTCTCTCTTTCACTGTCTTTGCTTCACGGGTTTTTAAAAGTAATTGATTTTTATAATTAGGTTTAGCTGCTTTTCACTGCTGTGTTTATGCCGCTTTACACCCACTTGAGTCCCTTACAGAGAGATATCAACAAATAGGTTTTAAGATTCTTACTAGTCAGATATATTCTTGGGCAGTGAATAGGGGTTGTTGAGTCCCGTTCACTGAGCAAGGAGTAGGTCTTGTCTAATACATATTGGGTTTATGGAACGGTATCTGAGCTAATTTGAAACCCTGGTTTTATGCATCACCCCAACTCACCTTTCCCGTTAAGCAGCCATAGTGTGTTTTCTAAAAGTGTGACTGTCTTCTGTTTTGTAATTCAGTTCAAGTGTAGTGGTTTTTACATTCCCTCTATAAGTGATATCTTATGATAAGTGTCTTTTTCTGTGTGACTTATTTCACGTAGAATCGTCGTACCTAAATCCACTTATCATGCTGCTAAGAGCCTTATGACGTAGATTTCATGGCTGAGTGATATTACATTGTACATAAGGACCACAACTTCTTTATCCATTTTTCTCTTTCCTGGGATATTTAAGGTGTAACGAAGTGGAGGTTCTTGTCAACAGAGCAGCCCTAAACTTTGGGGTGCCTGTGTCTTGCTGATTTTTAGTTTTCCCAATTTATACGCCCACGAGTGGAAGTGCCCTATGCTCTCTAAGCTGAGTTTTTTAGATGTTTCAAGACACACCGTACACCTCTCCAGAGTGGCTGTTGGCAATTTACATCCCGCCCATCAGTGTAGCAAGGCTCCCGTTTCTCCATGGCCTGTCCTGCATTTCTGGTTTTGACACTTTATTCAGCATGGCCCTTTAGACCGATGGGAAGCGAGACTTCTTGTAGCGCTGATTTGCCTTTGCAGGTTGCTTGGTGGCCAAAAAGGGCGTATGCGTTTTTTCCTGAATATATTCAGGAAAAAACGCATACGCCCTTTTTGGCCAAGGGCATCATTGTCGAGGTTTTGCCACTTTTCCTGTGGTCTAAAGGCGATTCGAATCTCCCTCCTGAAACCTGTTTCCTGCAATTCTGCTTTGCATTCAAATCCTCTTCGTTGCCTTCCATCAATATATTTGTGGACGAGAGTTATCATTTATAACTCTGCAGGTTTGTGAATTGCAGTGCCCTTGAGCTCCATTTTTCAACTCGCTTTCTTGGGAGCTGGCCGCAAAAGCGCAGGATTGCTTCAGGCCCTATTTTGGTTCCGGGCGGCAGGCTGAGCCTGTGGTGAATTCTTCTTCCTGATGGGAAAATAGAGTGACCTGTGCCTGTCCCAAGACCTAGAGCTAGTCTCTCATTGGTTACCCCTCTTCCCGTTCCTCCTCAGGACAAATTGCAACCTGTACGGAACAGGAGGTTAAAGGTGCTTATTCTCCAAGGAGAGAGATTGCTAGGAAAGTGGCTGGAATGGCGAACCCGAGCACAAGGAGATGAGAAATGAGGTGCGTTTTAGAAACCTTTGCCGATCACACGGTGTACCATCTTCTGGGTTTCTCATGCATGTTTTCGATGTAGGAAGATGCCCTTGAACATGGAGATTTGGGACCCATGGGATGGGTACCACGCAGTATTACTTTAAAGGGTCTGCGTTTGCTCACCCAACCTCACCAAACCTCTCAGCCCCCAAAAGTGTCCACCCTTATGTCTCAATCAGCTGTGGGTCTAGATATGGTCAATCCAGGTGGCATCACAGCCCCTGAACGAATTTTGTAAGAATTTCTCTCTCTTTCACTGTCTTTGCTTCACGGGTTTTTAAAAGTAATTGATTTTTATAATGGGGTTTAGCTGCTTTTCACTGCTGTGTTTATGCCACTTTACACCCACTTGACTCCCTTACAGAGAGATATCAACACATAGGTTTTAGGATTCTTACTAGTCAGATATATTCTTGGGCGGTGAATAGGGGGTGTTGAGTCCCGTTCACTGAGCAAGGAGTAGGTCTTATCTATTACATATTGGGTTTATGGAACGGTATCTGAGCTAATTTGAAACCCTGGTTTTATGCATCACCCCACCTCACCTTTCCCGTTAAGCAGCCATATTGTGTTTTCTAAACGTGTGACTCTCTTCTGTTTTGTAATTCAGTTCAAGTGTAGCGGTTTTTACATTCCCTCTATAAGTGATATCTTATGATAAGTGTCTTTTTCTGTGTGACTTATTTCACGTAGAATCGTCGTACCTAATTCCACTCATCATACTGCTACGAGCCTTATGACGTAGATTTCATGGCTGAGTGATATTCCATTGTACATAAGGACCACAACTTCTTTATCCATTTTTCTTTTTCCTGGGATATTTAAGGTGTAACGAAGTGGAGGTTCTTGTCAACAGAGCAGCCCTAAACTTTGGGGTGCCTGTGTCTTGCTGATTTTTATTTTTCCCAGTTTATACGCCCATGAGTGGAAGTGCCCGATGCTCTCTAAGCTGAGGTTTTTAGATGTTTCAAGACACACTGTACACCTCTCCAGAGTGGCTGTTGGCAATTTACATCCCGCCCATCAGCCTAGCAAGGCTCCCGTTTCTCCATGGCCTGTCCTGCATTTTTGGTTTTGACACTTTATTCAGCATGGCCCTTTTGACCGATGGGAAGCGAGACTTCTTTGTAGCGCTGATTTGCCTTTGCAGGTTGCTTGGTTGGCCAAAAAGTGCGTATGCGTTTTTTCCTGAATATATTCAGGAAAAAACGCATACGACCTTTTTGGCCAAGGGCATCATTGTCGAGGTTTTGCCGCTTTTCCTGTGCTTTAAAGGCGATTCGAATCTCCCTCCTGAAACCTGTTTCCTGCAATTCTGCCTTGCTTTCAAATCCTCTTCGTTACCTTCCCTCAGTATATTTGTGGACGAGAGTTATCATTTATAACTCTGCAGGTTTGTGAATTGCAGTGCCCCTGAGCTCCATTTTTCAACTCGCTTTCTTGGGAGCTGGCCGCAAAAGCGCAGGATTGCTTCAGGCCCTATTCTCCTTCCGGGCGGCAGGCTGAGCCTGTGGTTAATTCTTCTTCCTGTTGGGAAAATAGAGTGACCTGTGCCTGTCCCAAGACCTAGAGCTAGTCTCTCATTGCTTCCCCCTCTTCCCGTTCCTCCTCAGGACAAATTGCAACCTGTACGGAACAGGAGGTTAAAGGTGCTGATTCTCCAAGGAGAGAGATTGCTAGGAAAGTGGCTGGAATGGCGAACCCGAGCACAAGGAGATGAGAAATGAGGTGCGTTTTAGAAACCTTTCCCGATCACACGGTGTACCATCTTCTGGGTTTCTCATGCATGTTTTCGATGTAGGAAGATGCCCTTGAACCTGGAGATTTGGGACCCATGGGATGGGTACCACGCAGTATTACTTTAAAGGGTCTGCGTTTGCTCACCCAACCTCACCAAACCTCTCAGCCCCAAAAGTGTCCACCCTTATGTCTCAATCAGCTGTGGGTCTAGATATGGTCAATCCAGGTGGCATCACAGCCCCTGAACGAATTGTGTAATAATTTCTCTCTCTTTCACTGTCTTTGCTTCACGGGTTTTTAAAAGTAATTGATTTTTATAATGGGGTTTAGCTGCTTTTCACTGCTGTGTTTATGCCGCTTTACACCCACTTGAGTCCCTTACAGAGAGATATCAACACATAGGTTTTAAGATTCTTTCTAGTCAGATATATTCTTGGGCGTTGTATAGGGGATGTTGAGTCCCGTTCACTGAGCAAGGAGTAGGTCTTGTCTATTAGATATTGGGTTTATGGAACGGTATCTGAGCTAATTTGAAACACTGGTTTTATGCATCACTCCACCTCACCTTTCCCATTAAGCAGCCATAGTGTGTTTTCTAAACGTGTGACTCTCTTCTGTTTTGTAATTCAGTTCAAGTGTAGCGGTTTTTACATTCCCTCTATAAGTGATATCTTATGATAAGTGTCTTTTTCTGTGTGACTTATTTCACGTAGAATCGTCGTACCTAAATCCACTCATCATGCTGCTAGGAGCCTTATGACGTATATTTCATGGCTGAGTGATATTCCATTGTACATAAGGGCCACAACTTCTTTATCCATTTTTCTCTTTCCTGGGATATTTAAGGTGTAACGAAGTGGAGGTTCTTGTCAACAGAGCAGCCCTAAACTTTGGGGTGCCTTTGTCTTGCTGATTTTTAGTTTTCCCAATTTATACGCCCACGGGTGGAAGTGCCCTATGCTCCCTAAGCTGAGTTTTTTAGATGTTTCAAGACACACCGTACACTTCTCCAGAGTGGCTGTGGGCAATTTACATCCCGCCCATCAGCGTAGCAAGGCTTCCGTTTCTCCATGGCCTGTCCTGCATTTCTGGTTTTGACACTTTATTCAGCATGGCCCTTTTGACCGATGGGAAGCGAGACTTCTTTGTAGCGCTGATTTGCCTTTGCAGGTTGCTTGGTTGGCCAAAAAGGGCGTATGCGTTTTTTCCTGAATATATTCAGGAAAAAACGCATACGCCCTTTTTGGCCAAGGGCATCATTGTCGAGGTTTTGCCGCTTTTCCTGTGCTTTAAAGGCGATTCGAATCTCCCTCCTGAAACCTGTTTCCTGCAATTCTGCCTTGCTTTCAAATCCTCTTCGTTGCCTTCCCTCAATATATTTGTGGACGAGAGTTATCATTTATAACTCTGCAGGTTTGTGAATTGCAGTGCCCCTGAGCTCCATTTTTCAACTCGCTTTCTTGGGAGCTGGCCGCAAAAGCGCAGGATTGCTTCAGGCCGTAATCTCCTTCCGGGCGGCAGGCTGAGCCTGTGGTTAATTCTTCTTCCTGACGGGAAAATAGAGTGACCTGTGCCTGTCCCAAGACATAGAGCTAGTCTCTCATTGGTTCCCCCTATTCCCGTTCCTCCTCAGGACAAATTGCAACCTGTACGGAACAGGAGGTTAAAGGTGCTGATTCTCCAAGGAGGGAGATTGCTAGGAAAGCGGCTGGAATGGCGAACCCGAGCACAAGGAGATGAGAAATGAGGTGCGTTTTAGAAACCTTTCCCGATCACACGGTGTACCATCTTCTGGGTTTCTCATGCACGATTTCGATGTAGGAAGGTGCCCTTGAACCTGGAGATTTGGGACCCATGGGATGGGTACCACGCAGTATTACTTTAAAGGGTCTGCGTTTGCTCACCCAACCTCACCAAACCTCTCAGCCCCAAAAGTGTCCACCCTTATGTCTCAATCAGCTGTGGGTCTAGATATGGTCAATCCAGGTGGCATCACAGCCCCTGAACGAATTGTGTAATAATTTCTCTCTCTTTCACTGTCTTTGCTTCACGGGTTTTTAAAAGTAATTGATTTTTATAATTAGGTTTAGCTGCTTTTCACTGCTGTGTTTATGCCGCTTTACACCCACTTGAGTCCCTTACAGAGAGATATCAACAAATAGGTTTTAAGATTCTTACTAGTCAGATATATTCTTGGGCAGTGAATAGGGGTTGTTGAGTCCCGTTCACTGAGCAAGGAGTAGGTCTTGTCTAATACATATTGGGTTTATGGAACGGTATCTGAGCTAATTTGAAACCCTGGTTTTATGCATCACCCCAACTCACCTTTCCCGTTAAGCAGCCATAGTGTGTTTTCTAAAAGTGTGACTGTCTTCTGTTTTGTAATTCAGTTCAAGTGTAGTGGTTTTTACATTCCCTCTATAAGTGATATCTTATGATAAGTGTCTTTTTCTGTGTGACTTATTTCACGTAGAATCGTCGTACCTAAATCCACTTATCATGCTGCTAAGAGCCTTATGACGTAGATTTCATGGCTGAGTGATATTACATTGTACATAAGGACCACAACTTCTTTATCCATTTTTCTCTTTCCTGGGATATTTAAGGTGTAACGAAGTGGAGGTTCTTGTCAACAGAGCAGCCCTAAACTTTGGGGTGCCTGTGTCTTGCTGATTTTTAGTTTTCCCAATTTATACGCCCACGAGTGGAAGTGCCCTATGCTCTCTAAGCTGAGTTTTTTAGATGTTTCAAGACACACCGTACACCTCTCCAGAGTGGCTGTTGGCAATTTACATCCCGCCCATCAGTGTAGCAAGGCTCCCGTTTCTCCATGGCCTGTCCTGCATTTCTGGTTTTGACACTTTATTCAGCATGGCCCTTTAGACCGATGGGAAGCGAGACTTCTTGTAGCGCTGATTTGCCTTTGCAGGTTGCTTGGTGGCCAAAAAGGGCGTATGCGTTTTTTCCTGAATATATTCAGGAAAAAACGCATACGCCCTTTTTGGCCAAGGGCATCATTGTCGAGGTTTTGCCACTTTTCCTGTGGTCTAAAGGCGATTCGAATCTCCCTCCTGAAACCTGTTTCCTGCAATTCTGCTTTGCATTCAAATCCTCTTCGTTGCCTTCCATCAATATATTTGTGGACGAGAGTTATCATTTATAACTCTGCAGGTTTGTGAATTGCAGTGCCCTTGAGCTCCATTTTTCAACTCGCTTTCTTGGGAGCTGGCCGCAAAAGCGCAGGATTGCTTCAGGCCCTATTTTGGTTCCGGGCGGCAGGCTGAGCCTGTGGTGAATTCTTCTTCCTGATGGGAAAATAGAGTGACCTGTGCCTGTCCCAAGACCTAGAGCTAGTCTCTCATTGGTTACCCCTCTTCCCGTTCCTCCTCAGGACAAATTGCAACCTGTACGGAACAGGAGGTTAAAGGTGCTTATTCTCCAAGGAGAGAGATTGCTAGGAAAGTGGCTGGAATGGCGAACCCGAGCACAAGGAGATGAGAAATGAGGTGCGTTTTAGAAACCTTTGCCGATCACACGGTGTACCATCTTCTGGGTTTCTCATGCATGTTTTCGATGTAGGAAGATGCCCTTGAACATGGAGATTTGGGACCCATGGGATGGGTACCACGCAGTATTACTTTAAAGGGTCTGCGTTTGCTCACCCAACCTCACCAAACCTCTCAGCCCCCAAAAGTGTCCACCCTTATGTCTCAATCAGCTGTGGGTCTAGATATGGTCAATCCAGGTGGCATCACAGCCCCTGAACGAATTTTGTAAGAATTTCTCTCTCTTTCACTGTCTTTGCTTCACGGGTTTTTAAAAGTAATTGATTTTTATAATGGGGTTTAGCTGCTTTTCACTGCTGTGTTTATGCCACTTTACACCCACTTGACTCCCTTACAGAGAGATATCAACACATAGGTTTTAGGATTCTTACTAGTCAGATATATTCTTGGGCGGTGAATAGGGGGTGTTGAGTCCCGTTCACTGAGCAAGGAGTAGGTCTTATCTATTACATATTGGGTTTATGGAACGGTATCTGAGCTAATTTGAAACCCTGGTTTTATGCATCACCCCACCTCACCTTTCCCGTTAAGCAGCCATATTGTGTTTTCTAAACGTGTGACTCTCTTCTGTTTTGTAATTCAGTTCAAGTGTAGCGGTTTTTACATTCCCTCTATAAGTGATATCTTATGATAAGTGTCTTTTTCTGTGTGACTTATTTCACGTAGAATCGTCGTACCTAATTCCACTCATCATACTGCTACGAGCCTTATGACGTAGATTTCATGGCTGAGTGATATTCCATTGTACATAAGGACCACAACTTCTTTATCCATTTTTCTTTTTCCTGGGATATTTAAGGTGTAACGAAGTGGAGGTTCTTGTCAACAGAGCAGCCCTAAACTTTGGGGTGCCTGTGTCTTGCTGATTTTTATTTTTCCCAGTTTATACGCCCATGAGTGGAAGTGCCCGATGCTCTCTAAGCTGAGGTTTTTAGATGTTTCAAGACACACTGTACACCTCTCCAGAGTGGCTGTTGGCAATTTACATCCCGCCCATCAGCCTAGCAAGGCTCCCGTTTCTCCATGGCCTGTCCTGCATTTTTGGTTTTGACACTTTATTCAGCATGGCCCTTTTGACCGATGGGAAGCGAGACTTCTTTGTAGCGCTGATTTGCCTTTGCAGGTTGCTTGGTTGGCCAAAAAGTGCGTATGCGTTTTTTCCTGAATATATTCAGGAAAAAACGCATACGACCTTTTTGGCCAAGGGCATCATTGTCGAGGTTTTGCCGCTTTTCCTGTGCTTTAAAGGCGATTCGAATCTCCCTCCTGAAACCTGTTTCCTGCAATTCTGCCTTGCTTTCAAATCCTCTTCGTTACCTTCCCTCAGTATATTTGTGGACGAGAGTTATCATTTATAACTCTGCAGGTTTGTGAATTGCAGTGCCCCTGAGCTCCATTTTTCAACTCGCTTTCTTGGGAGCTGGCCGCAAAAGCGCAGGATTGCTTCAGGCCCTATTCTCCTTCCGGGCGGCAGGCTGAGCCTGTGGTTAATTCTTCTTCCTGTTGGGAAAATAGAGTGACCTGTGCCTGTCCCAAGACCTAGAGCTAGTCTCTCATTGCTTCCCCCTCTTCCCGTTCCTCCTCAGGACAAATTGCAACCTGTACGGAACAGGAGGTTAAAGGTGCTGATTCTCCAAGGAGAGAGATTGCTAGGAAAGTGGCTGGAATGGCGAACCCGAGCACAAGGAGATGAGAAATGAGGTGCGTTTTAGAAACCTTTCCCGATCACACGGTGTACCATCTTCTGGGTTTCTCATGCATGTTTTCGATGTAGGAAGATGCCCTTGAACCTGGAGATTTGGGACCCATGGGATGGGTACCACGCAGTATTACTTTAAAGGGTCTGCGTTTGCTCACCCAACCTCACCAAACCTCTCAGCCCCAAAAGTGTCCACCCTTATGTCTCAATCAGCTGTGGGTCTAGATATGGTCAATCCAGGTGGCATCACAGCCCCTGAACGAATTGTGTAATAATTTCTCTCTCTTTCACTGTCTTTGCTTCACGGGTTTTTAAAAGTAATTGATTTTTATAATGGGGTTTAGCTGCTTTTCACTGCTGTGTTTATGCCGCTTTACACCCACTTGAGTCCCTTACAGAGAGATATCAACACATAGGTTTTAAGATTCTTTCTAGTCAGATATATTCTTGGGCGGTGTATAGGGGATGTTGAGTCCCGTTCACTGAGCAAGGAGTAGGTCTTGTCTATTAGATATTGGGTTTATGGAACGGTATCTGAGCTAATTTGAAACACTGGTTTTATGCATCACTCCACCTCACCTTTCCCATTAAGCAGCCATAGTGTGTTTTCTAAACGTGTGACTCTCTTCTGTTTTGTAATTCAGTTCAAGTGTAGCGGTTTTTACATTCCCTCTATAAGTGATATCTTATGATAAGTGTCTTTTTCTGTGTGACTTATTTCACGTAGAATCGTCGTACCTAAATCCACTCATCATGCTGCTAGGAGCCTTATGACGTATATTTCATGGCTGAGTGATATTCCATTGTACATAAGGGCCACAACTTCTTTATCCATTTTTCTCTTTCCTGGGATATTTAAGGTGTAACGAAGTGGAGGTTCTTGTCAACAGAGCAGCCCTAAACTTTGGGGTGCCTTTGTCTTGCTGATTTTTAGTTTTCCCAATTTATACGCCCACGGGTGGAAGTGCCCTATGCTCCCTAAGCTGAGTTTTTTAGATGTTTCAAGACACACCGTACACTTCTCCAGAGTGGCTGTGGGCAATTTACATCCCGCCCATCAGCGTAGCAAGGCTTCCGTTTCTCCATGGCCTGTCCTGCATTTCTGGTTTTGACACTTTATTCAGCATGGCCCTTTTGACCGATGGGAAGCGAGACTTCTTTGTAGCGCTGATTTGCCTTTGCAGGTTGCTTGGTTGGCCAAAAAGGGCGTATGCGTTTTTTCCTGAATATATTCAGGAAAAAACGCATACGCCCTTTTTGGCCAAGGGCATCATTGTCGAGGTTTTGCCGCTTTTCCTGTGCTTTAAAGGCGATTCGAATCTCCCTCCTGAAACCTGTTTCCTGCAATTCTGCCTTGCTTTCAAATCCTCTTCGTTGCCTTCCCTCAATATATTTGTGGACGAGAGTTATCATTTATAACTCTGCAGGTTTGTGAATTGCAGTGCCCCTGAGCTCCATTTTTCAACTCGCTTTCTTGGGAGCTGGCCGCAAAAGCGCAGGATTGCTTCAGGCCGTAATCTCCTTCCGGGCGGCAGGCTGAGCCTGTGGTTAATTCTTCTTCCTGACGGGAAAATAGAGTGACCTGTGCCTGTCCCAAGACATAGAGCTAGTCTCTCATTGGTTCCCCCTATTCCCGTTCCTCCTCAGGACAAATTGCAACCTGTACGGAACAGGAGGTTAAAGGTGCTGATTCTCCAAGGAGGGAGATTGCTAGGAAAGCGGCTGGAACGGCGAACCCGAGCACAAGGAGATGAGAAATGAGGTGCGTTTTAGAAACCTTTCCCGATCACACGGTGTACCATCTTCTGGGTTTCTCATGCATGTTTTCGATGTAGGAAGATGCCCTTGAACCTGGAGATTTGGGACCCATGGGATGGGTACCACGCAGTATTACTTTAAAGGGTCTGCGTTTGCTCACCCAACCTCACCAAACCTCTCAGCCCCAAAAGTGTCCACCCTTATGTCTCAATCAGCTGTGGGTCTAGATATGGTCAATCCAGGTGGCATCACAGCCCCTGAACGAATTGTGTAATAATTTCTCTCTCTTTCACTGTCTTTGTTTCACGGTTTTTTAAAAGTAATTGATTTTTATAATGGGGTTTAGCTGCTTTTCAGAGCTGTGTGTATGCCGCTTTACACCCACTTGCCTCACTTACAGAGAGATATCAACACATAGGTTTTAAGATTCTTACTAGTCAGATATATTCTTGGGCGGTGAATAGGTGGGGTTGAGTCCCGTTCACTGAGCAAGGAGTAGGTCTTGTCTATTACATATTTGGTTTATGGAACTGTATCTGAGCTAATTTGAAACCCTGGTTTTATGCATCACCCCAACTCACCTTTCCCGTTAAGCAGCCATAGTGTGTTTTCTAAACGTGTGACTCTCTTCTGTTTTGTAATTCAGTTCAAGTGTAGCGGTTTTTACATTCCCTCTATAAGTGATATCTTATGATAAGTGTCTTTTTCTGTGTGACTTATTTCACGTAGAATCGTCGTACCTAAATCCACTCATCTTGCTGCTACGAGCCTTATGACGTAGATTTCATGGCTGAGTGATATTCCATTGTACATAAGGACCACAACTTCCTTATCCATTTTTCTCTTTCCTGGGATATTTAAGGTGTAACGAAGTGGAGGTTCTTGTCAACAGAGCAGCCCTAAACTTTGGGGTGCCTGTGTCTTGCTGATTTTTAGTTTTCCCAATTTATACGCCCACGAGTGGAAGTGCCCTATGCTCTCTAAGCTGAGTTTTTTAGATGTTTCAAGACACACCGTACACCTCTCCAGAGTGGCTGTTGGCAATTTACATCCCGCCCATCAGCGTAGCAAGGCTCCCGTTTCTCCGTGGCCTGTCCTGCATTTCTGGTTTTGACACTTTATTCAGCATGGCCCTTTTGACCGATGGGAAGCGAGACTTCTTTGTTGCGCTGATTTGCCTTTGCAGGTTGCTTGGTTGGCCAAAAAGGGCGTATGCGTTTTTTCCTGAATATATTCAGGAAAAATCGCATACGCCCTTTTTGGCCAAGGGCATCATAGTCGAGGTTTGCCCGCTTTTCCTGTGCTTTAAAGGCGATTCGAATCTCCCTCCTGAAACCTGTTTCCTGCAATTCTGCCTTGCTTTCAAATCCTCTTCGTTGCCATCCCACAGTATATTTCTGGACGAGAGTTATCATTTATAACTCTGCAGGTTTGTGAATTGCAGTGCCCCTGAGCTCCATTTTTCAACTCGCTTTCTTGGGAGCTGGCCGCAAAAGCGCAGGATTGCTTCAGGCCCTATTCGGCTTCCGGCTGGCAGGCTGAGCCTGTGGTTAATCCTTCTTCCTGATGGGAAAATAGAGTGAGCTGTGCCTGTCCCAAGACCTAGAGCCAGTCTCTCATTGGTTACCCCTCTTCCCGTTCCTCCTCAGGACAAATTGCAACCTGTACGGAACAGGAGGTTAAAGGTGCTGATTCTCCAAGGAGGGAGATTGCTAGGAAAGCGGCTGGAATGGCGAACCCGAGCACAAGGAGATGAGAAATGAGGTGCGTTTTAGAAACCTTTCCCGATCACACGGTGTACCATCTTCTGGGTTTCTCATGCATGTTTTCGATGTAGGAAGGTGCCCTTGAACCTGGAGATTTGGGGCCCATGGGATGGGTACCACGCAGTATTACTTTAAAGGGTCTGCGTTTGCTCACCCAACCTCACCAAACCTCTCAGCCCCAGGAGTGTCCACCCTTATGTCTCAATCAGCTGTGGGTCTAGATATGGTCAATGCAGGTGGCATCATAGCCCCTGAACGAATTTTGTGAGAATTTCTCTCTCTTTCACTGTCTTTGCTTCACGGGTTTTTAAAAGTAATTGATTTTTATAATGGGGTTTAGCTGCTTTTCACTGCTGTGTGTATGCCGCTTTACACCCACTTGACTCCCTTACAGAGAGATATCAACACATAGCTTTTAGGATTCTTACTAGTCAGATATATTCTTGGGCGGTGAATAGGGGGTGTTGAGTCCCGTTCACTGAGCAAGGAGTAGGTCTTGTCTATTACATATTGGGTTTATGGAACGGTATCTGAGCTAATTTGAAACCCTTGTTTTATGCATCACCCCACCTCACCTTTCCCGTTAAGCAGCCATAGTGTGTTTTCTAAACGTGTGACTCTCTTCTGTTTTGTAATTCAGTTCAAGTGTAGCGGTTTTTACCATCCCTCTATAAGTGATATCTTAAGATAAGTGTCTTTTTCTGTGTGACTTATTTCACGTAGAATCGTCGTACCTAAATCCACTCATCATGCTGCTACGAGCCTTATGACGTAGATTTCATGGCTGAGTGATATTCCATTGTACATAAGGACCACATCTTCTTTATCCATTTTTCTTTTTCCTGGGATATTTAAGGTGTAACGAAGTGGAGGTTCTTGTCAACAGATCAGCCCTAAACTTTGGGGTGCCTGTGTCTTGCTGATTTTTATTTTTCCCAGTTTATACGCCCATGAGTGGAAGTGCCCTATGCTCTCTAAGCTGAGTTTTTTAGATGTTTCAAGACACACCATACACCTCTCCAGAGTGGCTGTTGGCAATTTACATCCCGCCCATCAGCGTAGCAAGGCTCCCGTTTCTCCATGGCCTGTCCTGCATTTCTGGTTTTGACACTTTATTCAGCATGGCCCTTTTGACCGATGGGAAGCGAGACTTCTTTGTAGCGCTGATTTGCATTTCCAGGTTGCTTGGTTGGCCAAAAAGGGCGTATGCGTTTTTTCCTGAATATATTCAGGAAAAAACGCATACGCCCTTTTTGGCCAAGGGCATCATTGTCGAGGTTTTGCCGCTTTTCCTGTGCTTTAAAGGCGATTCGAATCTCCCTCCTGAAATCTGTTTCCTGCAATTCTGCCTTGCTTTCAAATCCTCTTCGTTGCCTTCCCTCAATATATTTGTGGACGAGAGTTATCATTTATAACTCTGCAGGTTTGTGAATCGCAGTGCCCCTGAGCTCCATTTTTCAACTCGCTTTCTTGGGAGCTGGCCGCAAAAGCGCAGGATTGCTTCAGGCCCTATTCTGCTTCCGGGCGGCAGGCTGAGCCTGTGGTTAATTCTTCTTTCTGATGGGAAAATAGAGTGACCTGTGCCTGTCCCAACACCTAGAGCTAGTCTCTCATTGGTTCCCCCTCTTCCCGTTCATCCTCAGGACAAATTGCAACCTGTACGGAACAGGAGGTTAAAGGTGCTGATTCTCCAAGGAGGGAGATTGCTAGGAAAGCGGCTGGAATGGCGAACCCGAGCACAAGGAGGTGAGAAATGAGGTGCGTTTTACAAACCTTTCCTGATCACACGGTGTACCATCTTCTGGGTTTCTCATGCATGTTTTCGATGTAGGAAGGTGCCCTTGAACCTGGAGATTTGGGACCCATGGGATGGGTACCACGCAGTATTACTTTAAAGGGTCTGCGTTTCCTCACCCAACCTCAACAAACCTCTCAGCCCCAAGAGTGTCCACCCTTATGTCTCAGTCAGCTGTGGGTCTAGATATGGTCAACCCAGGTGGCATCACAGCCCGTGAAAGAATTTTGTAAGAATTTCTCTCTCTTTCACTGTCTTTGTTTCACGGGTTTTTAAAAGTAATTGATTTTTATAAGGGGGTTTAGCTGCTTTTCAGTGAGGTGTTTATGACGCTTTACACCCACTTGACTCACATACAGAGAGATTTCAATACATAGGTTTTAAGATTCTTACTAGTCAGATATATTTTTGAGCGGTGAATAGGGGGTGTTGAGTCCCGTTCACTGAGCAAGGAGTAGGTCTTGTCTATTACATATTGGGTTTATGGAACGGTATCTGAGCTAATTTGAAACCCTGGTTTTATGCATCACCCCACCTCACCTTTCCCGTTAAGCACCCATCGTGTGTTTTCTAAACGTGTGACTCTCTTCTGTTTTGTAATGCAGTTCAAGTGTAGCGGTTTTTACATTCCCTCTATAAGTGATATCTTATGATAAGTGTCTTTTTCTGTGTGACTTATTTCACGTAGAATCGTCTTACCTAAATCCACTCATCATGCTGCTCTTAGCCTTATGACGTTGATTTCATGGCTGAGTGATATTCCATTGTGCATAAGGACCACAACTTCTTTATCCATTTATCTCTTTCCTGGGATATTTAAGGTTTAACGAAGTGCAGGTTCTTGTCAACAGAGCAGCCCTAAACTTTGGGGTGCCTGTGTCTTGCTGATTTTTACTTTTCCCAATTTATACGCCAATAAGTGGAAGTGCCCTATGCTCTCTAAGCTGAGTTTTTTAGATGTTTCAGGACACACCGTACACCACTCCAGAGTGGCTGTGGGCAATTTACATCCCGCCCATCAGCGTAGCAAGGCTCCCGTTTCTCCATGGCCTGTCCTGCATTTCTGGTTTTGACATTTTATTCAGCATGGCCCTTTTGACCGATGGAAGCGAGACTTCTTTGTAGTGCTCATTAGCCTGTCCGGCTTGCTTGGTTGGCCAAAAAGGGCGTATACGTTTTTTCCTGAATATATTCAGGAAAAAACGCATACGCCCTTTTTGGCCAAGGGCATCATTGTCGAGGTTTTGCCGCTTTTCCTGTGCTTTAAAGGCGATTCGAATCTCCCTCCTGAAATCTGTTGCCTGCAATTCTGCCTTGCTTTCAAATCCTCTTCGTTGGCCTTCCCTCAATATATTTGTGGACGAGAGTTATCATTTATAACTCTGCAGGTTTGTGAATTGCAGTGCCCCTGAGCTCCATTTTTCAACTCGCTTTCTTGGGAGCTGTCCGCAAAAGCGCAGGATTGCTTCAGGCCCTATTCTGCTTCCGGGCGGCAGGCTGAGCCTGTGGTTAATTCTTCTTTCTGATTGGAAAATAGAGTGACCTGTGCCTGTCCCAACACCTAGAGCTAGTCTCTCATTGGTTCCCCCTCTTCCCGTTCATCCTCAGGACAAATTGCAACCTGTACGGAACAGGAGGTTAAAGGTGCTGATTCTCCAAGGAGGGAAATTGCTAGGAAAGCGGCTGGAATGGTGAACTCGAGCACAAGGAGGTGAGAAATGAGGTGCGTTTTAGAAACCTTTCCCGATCACACGGTGTACCATCTTCTGGGTTTCTCTTGCATGTTTTCGATGTAGGAAGATGCCCTTGAACCTGGAGATTTGGGACCCATGGGATGGGTACCACGCAGTATTACTTAAAAGGGTCTGCGTTTGCTCACCCAACCTCACCAAAACTCTCAGCCCCAAGAGTGTCCACCCTTATGTCTCAGTCAGCTGTGGGTCTAGATATGGTCAACCCAGGTGGCATCACAGCCCCTGAACGAATTTTGTAAGAATTTCTCTCTCTTTCACTGTCTTTGTTTCACGGGTTTTTAAAAGTACTTGACTTTTATAATGGGGTTTAGCTGCTTTTCAGTGCTGTGTTTATGACGCTTTACCCCCACGTGACTCACTTACAGAGAGATTTCAATACATAGGTTTTAAGATTCTTACTATTCAGATATATTCTTGGGCGGTGAATAGGGGGTGTTGAGTCCCGTTCACTGAGCAAGGAGTAGGTCTTGTCTATTACATATTGGGCTTATGGAACGGTATCTGAGCTAATTTGAAACCCTGGTTTTATGCATCACCCCACCTCACCTTTCCCGTAAAGCACCCATCGTGTGTTTTCTAAACGTGTGACTCTCTTCTGTATTGTAATGCAGTTCAAGTGTAGCGGTTTTTACATTCCCTCTATAAGTGATATCTTATGATAAGTGTCTTTTTCTGTGTGACTGATTTCACGTAGAATCGTCGTACCTAAATCCACTCATCATGCTGCTAGGAGCCTTATGACGTAGATTTCATGGCTGAGTGATATTCCATTCTACATAAGGACCACAACTTCTTTATCCATTTTTCTCTTTCCTGCGATATTTAAGGTGTAACAAAGTGGAGGTTTTTGTCAACAGAGCAGCCGTAAACATTCGGGTGCCTGTGTCTTGTTGATTTTTAGTATTCCCAATTTATACGCCCATGAGTGGAAGTGCCCTATGCTCTCTAAGCTGAGTTTTTTAGATGTTTCAAGACACACCGTACACCTCTCCAGAGTGGCTGTTGGCAATTTACATCCCGCCCATCAGCGTAGCAAGGCTCCCGTTTCTCCATGGCCTGTCCTGCATTGCTGGTTTTGACACTTTATTCAGCATGGCCCTTTTGACCGATGGGAAGCGAGACTTCTTTGTAGCGCTGATTTGCATTTCCAGGTTGCTTGGTTGGCCAAAAAGGGCGTATGCGTTTTTTCCTGAATATATTCAGGAAAAAACGCATACGCCCTTTTTGGCCAAGGGCATCATTGTCGAGGTTTTGCCGCTTTTCCTGTGCTTTAAAGGCGATTCGAATCTCCCTCCTGAAATCTGTTGCCTGCAATTCTGCCTTGCTTTCAAATCCTCTTCGTTGCCTTCCCTCAATATATTTGTGGACGAGAGTTATCATTTATAACTCTGCAGGTTTGTGAATCGCAGTGCCCCTGAGCTCCATTTTTCAACTCGCTTTCTTGGGAGCTGGCCGCAAAAGCGCAGGATTGCTTCAGGCCCTATTCTGCTTCCGGGCGGCAGGCTGAGCCTGTGGTTAATTCTTCTTTCTGATGGGAAAATAGAGTGACCTGTGCCTGTCCCAAGACCTAGAGCTAGTCTCTCATTGGTTCCCCCTCTTCCCGTTCATCCTCAGGACAAATTGCAACCTGTACGGTACAGGAGGTTAAAGGTGCTGATTCTCCAAGGAGGGAGATTGCTAGGAAAGCGGCTGGAATGGCGAACCCGAGCACAAGGAGGTGAGAAATGAGGTGCGTTTTACAAACCTTTCCTGATCACACGGTGTACCATCTTCTGGGTTTCTCATGCATGTTTTCGATGTAGGAAGGTGCCCTTGAACCTGGAGATTTGGGACCCATGGGATGGGTACCACGCAGTATTACTTTAAAGGGTCTGCGTTTCCTCACCCAACCTCAACAAACCTCTCAGCCCCAAGAGTGTCCACCCTTATGTCTCAGTCAGCTGTGGGTCTAGATATGGTCAACCCAGGTGGCATCACAGCCCGTGAAAGAATTTTGTAAGAATTTCTCTCTCTTTCACTGTCTTTGTTTCACGGGTTTTTAAAAGTAATTGATTTTTATAAGGGGGTTTAGCTGCTTTTCAGTGCTGTGTTTATGACGCTTTACACCCACTTGACTCACATACAGAGAGATTTCAATACATAGGTTTTAAGATTCTTACTAGTCAGATATATTTTTGAGCGGTGAATAGGGGGTGTTGAGTCCCGTTCACTGAGCAAGGAGTAGGTCTTGTCTATTACATATTGGGTTTATGGAACGGTATCTGAGCTAATTTGAAACCCTGGTTTTATGCATCACCCCACCTCACCTTTCCCGTTAAGCACCCATCGTGTGTTTTCTAAACGTGTGACTCTCTTCTGTTTTGTAATGCAGTTCAAGTGTAGCGGTTTTTACATTCCCTCTATAAGTGATATCTTATGATAAGTGTCTTTTTCTGTGTGACTTATTTCACGTAGAATCGTCTTACCTAAATCCACTCATCATGCTGCTCTTAGCCTTATGACGTTGATTTCATGGCTGAGTGATATTCCATTGTGCATAAGGACCACAACTTCTTTATCCATTTATCTCTTTCCTGGGATATTTAAGGTTTAACGAAGTGCAGGTTCTTGTCAACAGAGCAGCCCTAAACTTTGGGGTGCCTGTGTCTTGCTGATTTTTACTTTTCCCAATTTATACGCCAATAAGTGGAAGTGCCCTATGCTCTCTAAGCTGAGTTTTTTAGATGTTTCAGGACACACCGTACACCACTCCAGAGTGGCTGTGGGCAATTTACATCCCTCCCATCAGCGTAGCAATGCTCCCGTTTCTCCATGGCCTGTCCTGCATTTCTGGTTTTGACATTTTATTCAGCATGGCCTTTTGACCGATGGAAGCGAGACTTCTTTGTAGTGCTCATTAGCCTGTCCGGCTTGCTTGGTTGGCCAAAAAGGGCGTATACGTTTTTTCCTGAATATATTCAGGAAAAAACGCATACGCCCTTTTTGGCCAAGGGCATCATTGTCGAGGTTTTGCCGCTTTTCCTGTGCTTTAAAGGCGATTCGAATCTCCCTCCTGAAATCTGTTGCCTGCAATTCTGCCTTGCTTTCAAATCCTCTTCGTTGCCTTCCCTCAATATATTTGTGGACGAGAGTTATCATTTATAACTCTGCAGGTTTGTGAATCGCAGTGCCCCTGAGCTCCATTTTTCAACTCGCTTTCTTGGGAGCTGGCCGCAAAAGCGCAGGATTGCTTCAGGCCCTATTCTGCTTCCGGGCGGCAGGCTGAGCCTGTGGTTAATTCTTCTTTCTGATGGGAAAATAGAGTGACCTGTGCCTGTCCCAAGACCTAGAGCTAGTCTCTCATTGGTTCCCCCTCTTCCCGTTCATCCTCAGGACAAATTGCAACCTGTACGGTACAGGAGGTTAAAGGTGCTGATTCTCCAAGGAGGGAGATTGCTAGGAAAGCGGCTGGAATGGCGAACCCGAGCACAAGGAGGTGAGAAATGAGGTGCGTTTTACAAACCTTTCCTGATCACACGGTGTACCATCTTCTGGGTTTCTCATGCATGTTTTCGATGTAGGAAGGTGCCCTTGAACCTGGAGATTTGGGACCCATGGGATGGGTACCACGCAGTATTACTTTAAAGGGTCTGCGTTTCCTCACCCAACCTCAACAAACCTCTCAGCCCCAAGAGTGTCCACCCTTATGTCTCAGTCAGCTGTGGGTCTAGATATGGTCAACCCAGGTGGCATCACAGCCCGTGAAAGAATTTTGTAAGAATTTCTCTCTCTTTCACTGTCTTTGTTTCACGGGTTTTTAAAAGTAATTGATTTTTATAAGGGGGTTTAGCTGCTTTTCAGTGCTGTGTTTATGACGCTTTACACCCACTTGACTCACATACAGAGAGATTTCAATACATAGGTTTTAAGATTCTTACTAGTCAGATATATTTTTGAGCGGTGAATAGGGGGTGTTGAGTCCCGTTCACTGAGCAAGGAGTAGGTCTTGTCTATTACATATTGGGTTTATGGAACGGTATCTGAGCTAATTTGAAACCCTGGTTTTATGCATCACCCCACCTCACCTTTCCCGTTAAGCACCCATCGTGTGTTTTCTAAACGTGTGACTCTCTTCTGTTTTGTAATGCAGTTCAAGTGTAGCGGTTTTTACATTCCCTCTATAAGTGATATCTTATGATAAGTGTCTTTTTCTGTGTGACTTATTTCACGTAGAATCGTCTTACCTAAATCCACTCATCATGCTGCTCTTAGCCTTATGACGTTGATTTCATGGCTGAGTGATATTCCATTGTGCATAAGGACCACAACTTCTTTATCCATTTATCTCTTTCCTGGGATATTTAAGGTTTAACGAAGTGCAGGTTCTTGTCAACAGAGCAGCCCTAAACTTTGGGGTGCCTGTGTCTTGCTGATTTTTACTTTTCCCAATTTATACGCCAATAAGTGGAAGTGCCCTATGCTCTCTAAGCTGAGTTTTTTAGATGTTTCAGGACACACCGTACACCACTCCAGAGTGGCTGTGGGCAATTTACATCCCTCCCATCAGCGTAGCAATGCTCCCGTTTCTCCATGGCCTGTCCTGCATTTCTGGTTTTGACATTTTATTCAGCATGGCCTTTTGACCGATGGAAGCGAGACTTCTTTGTAGTGCTCATTAGCCTGTCCGGCTTGCTTGGTTGGCCAAAAAGGGCGTATACGTTTTTTCCTGAATATATTCAGGAAAAAACGCATACGCCCTTTTTGGCCAAGGGCATCATTGTCGAGGTTTTGCCGCTTTTCCTGTGCTTTAAAGGCGATTCGAATCTCCCTCCTGAAATCTGTTGCCTGCAATTCTGCCTTGCTTTCAAATCCTCTTCGTTGGCCTTCCCTCAATATATTTGTGGACGAGAGTTATCATTTATAACTCTGCAGGTTTGTGAATTGCAGTGCCCCTGAGCTCCATTTTTCAACTCGCTTTCTTGGGAGCTGTCCGCAAAAGCGCAGGATTGCTTCAGGCCCTATTCTGCTTCCGGGCGGCAGGCTGAGCCTGTGGTTAATTCTTCTTTCTGATTGGAAAATAGAGTGACCTGTGCCTGTCCCAACACCTAGAGCTAGTCTCTCATTGGTTCCCCCTCTTCCCGTTCATCCTCAGGACAAATTGCAACCTGTACGGAACAGGAGGTTAAAGGTGCTGATTCTCCAAGGAGGGAGATTGCTAGGAAAGCGGCTGGAATGGCGAACCCGAGCACAAGGAGGTGAGAAATGAGGTGCGTTTTAGAAACCTTTCCCGATCACACGGTGTACCATCTTCTGGGTTTCTCTTGCATGTTTTCGATGTAGGAAGATGCCCTTGAACCTGGAGATTTGGGACCCATGGGATGGGTACCACGCAGTATTACTTAAAAGGGTCTGCGTTTGCTCACCCAACCTCACCAAAACTCTCAGCCCCAAGAGTGTCCACCCTTATGTCTCAGTCAGCTGTGGGTCTAGATATGGTCAACCCAGGTGGCATCACAGCCCCTGAACGAATTTTGTAAGAATTTCTCTCTCTTTCACTGTCTTTGTTTCACGGGTTTTTAAAAGTACTTGACTTTTATAATGGGGTTTAGCTGCTTTTCAGTGCTGTGTTTATGACGCTTTACCCCCACGTGACTCACTTACAGAGAGATTTCAATACATAGGTTTTAAGATTCTTACTAGTCAGATATATTCTTGGGCGGTGAATAGGGGGTGTTGAGTCCCGTTCACTGAGCAAGGAGTAGGTCTTGTCTATTACATATTGGGCTTATGGAACGGTATCTGAGCTAATTTGAAACCCTGGTTTTATGCATCACCCCACCTCACCTTTCCCGTTAAGCACCCATCGTGTGTTTTCTAAACGTGTGACTCTCTTCTGTTTTGTAATGCAGTTCAAGTGTAACGGTTTTTACATTCCCTCTATAAGTGATATCTTATGATAAGTGTCTTTTTCTGTGTGACTGATTTCACGTAGAATCGTCGTACCTAAATCCACTCATCATGCTGCTAGGAGCCTTATGACGTAGATTTCATGGCTGAGTGATATTCCATTCTACATAAGGACCACAACTTCTTTATCCATTTTTCTCTTTCCTGCGATATTTAAGGTGTAACAAAGTGGAGGTTCTTGTCAACAGAGCAGCCGTAAACATTCGGGTGCCTGTGTCTTGTTGATTTTTAGTATTCCCAATTTATACGCCCATGAGTGGAAGTGCCCTATGCTCTCTAAGCTGAGTTTTTTAGATGTTTCAAGACACACCGTACACCTCTCCAGAGTGGCTGTTGGCAATTTACATCCCGCCCATCAGCGTAGCAAGGCTCCCGTTTCTCCATGGCCTGCCCTGCATTGCTGGTTTTGACACTTTATTCAGCATGGCCCTTTTGACCGATGGGAAGCGAGACTTCTTTGTAGCGCTGATCTGCATTTCCAGGTTGCTTGGTTGGCCAAAAAGGGCGTATGCGTTTTTTCCTGAATATATTCAGGAAAAAACGCATACGCCCTTTTTGGCCAAGGGCATCATTGTCGAGGTTTTGCCGCTTTTCCTGTGCTTTAAAGGCGATTCGAATCTCCCTCCTGAAATCTGTTTCCTGCAATTCTGCCTTGCTTTCAAATCCTCTTCGTTGCCTTCCCTCAATATATTTGTGGACGAGAGTTATCATTTATAACTCTGCAGGTTTGTGAATCGCAGTGCCCCTGAGCTCCATTTTTCAACTCGCTTTCTTGGGAGCTGGCCGCAAAAGCGCAGGATTGCTTCAGGCCCTATTCTGCTTCCGGGCGGCAGGCTGAGCCTGTGGTTAATTCTTCTTTCTGATGGGAAAATAGAGTGACATGTGCCTGTCCCAACACCTAGAGCTAGTCTCTCATTGGTTCCCCCTCTTCCCGTTCATCCTCAGGACAAATTGCAACCTGTACGGAACAGGAGGTTAAAGGTGCTGATTCTCCAAGGAGGAAGATTGCTAGGAAAGCGGCTGGAATGGCGAACCCGAGCACAAGGAGGTGAGAAATGAGGTGCGTTTTACAAACCTTTCCTGATCACACGGTGTACCATCTTCTGGGTTTCTCATGCATGTTTTCGATGTAGGAAGGTGCCCTTGAACCTGGAGATTTGGGACCCATGGAATGGGTACCACGCAGTATTACTTTAAAGGGTCTGCGTTTCCTCACCCAACCTCAACAAACCTCTCAGCCCCAAGAGTGTCCGCCCTTATGTCTCAGTCAGCTGTGGGTCTAGATATGGTCAACCCAGGTGGCATCACAGCCCCTGAACGAATTTTGTAAGAATTTCTCTCTCTTTCACTGTCTTTGTTTCACGGGTTTTTAAAAGTAATTGATTTTTATAATGGGGTTTAGCCGCTTTTCAGTGCTGTGTTTATGCCGCTTTACACCCACGTGACTCACTTACAGAGAGATTTCAATACATAGGTTTTAAGATTCCTACTAGTCAGATATATTCTTGGGCGGCGAATAGGGGGTGTTGAGTCCCGTTCACTGAGCAAGGAGTAGGTCTTGTCTATTACATATTGGGTTTATGGAACGGTATCTGAGCTAATTTGAAACCCTTGTTTTATGCATCACCCCACCTCACCTTTCCCGTTAAGCAGCCATCGTGTGTTTTCTAAACGTGTGACTCTCTTCTGTTTTGTAATGCAGTTCAAGTGTAGCGGTTTTTACATTCCCTCTATAAGTGATATCTTATGATAAGTGTCTTTTTCTGTGTGACTTATTTCACGTAGAATCGTCGTACCTAAATCCACTCATCATGCTGCTACGAGCCTTATGACTTAGATTTCATGCATGAGTGATATTCCATTGTGCATAAGGACCACAACTTCTTTATCCATTTATCTCTTTCCTGGGATATTTAAGGTGTAACGAAGTGGAGGTTCTTGTCAACAGAGCAGCCCTAAACTTTGGGGTGCCTGTGTCTTGCTGATTTTTACTTTTCCCAATTTATACGCCAATGAGTGGAAGTGCCCTATGCTCTCTAAGCTGAGTTTTTTAGATGTTTCAGGACACACCGTACACCACTCCAGAGTGGCTGTGGGCAATTTACATCCCTCCCATCAGCGTAGCAATGCTCCCGTTTCTCCATGGCCTGTCCTGCATTTCTGGTTTTGACATTTTATTCAGCATGGCCCTTTTGACCGATGGAAGCGAGACTTCTTTGTAGTGCTCATTAGCCTGTCCGGCTTGCTTGGTTGGCCAAAATGGGCGTATACGTTTTTTCCTGAATATATTCAGGAAAAAACGCATACGCCCTTTTCGGCCAAGTGCAGCATTGTCGATGTTTTGCCGTTTTTCATGTGCTTTAAAGGCGATTCGAATCTACCTCCTGAAATCTGTTTCCTGCAATGTTGCCTTGCTTTCAAATCGTCTTCATTGCCTCCCCTCAATATATTTGTGGACGAGAGTGATCATTTATAACTCTGCAGGTTAGTGAATTGCAGTGCTCCTGAGCTCCATTTTTCAACTCGCTTTTTTCGGAGCTGGCTGCCTAACCGCAGGATTGCTTCAGGCCCTATTCTGGTTCAGGGGGACAGGGTGAGCCTGTGGTTAATTCTTCTTCCTGATGGGAAAATAGAGTGACCTGTGCCTGTCCCAACACCTAGAGCTAGTCTCTCATTGGTTCCCCCTCTTCCCATTCATCCTCAGAATAAATTGCAACCCGTACGAGACAGGAAGTTAAAGGTGCTGATTCTCCCGTGGGGAGATTGTTACTAAAGCGGCTGGAATGGCGAACCCGAGCACAAGGAGATGAGAAATGTGGTGCGTTTCAGAACCCTTTCCCGGTCACACTGTATACCATCCACTGCGTTTCCCATGCATTTTTTCACTGTAGGAAGATTCCCTTGAACCTGGAGATTTGGGACCCTTAGAATGGGTACCACACAGTATTACTTTAAAGGGTCTGTGTTTCCTCACCCAACCTCACCAATCCTCTCAGCCCCAAGATTGTCCAGCCTTATGTCTAATCCAGCTGTGGGTCTAGATATGGTCAGTCCAGGTTGCTTCACTGACCCTGAAAGAAATATGTACGAATTTCTCCCTCTTTCACTGTCTTTGTTTGTTTGTTTTTTTTTTTTTTTTGTAACTGGGTTTAGCTGATTTTCACTGCTGTGTTTATGCCGCTTTACACCCACTTAATTCACTTACAAAGCTATATCAATACATAGGTTTTAAGATTCTTACTAGTCAGATATATTCTTGTGCCTTGAATAGGGTGTGTAGAGTCCAGTTCACTTAGAAAGGAGTAGGGCTTGTCTGCTACATTTGTGGTTTATGGAACGCTATCTGTGCTAATTTCAAACCCTTGTTTTATGTCTCACTCCACCTCACGTTTCCTGTTAAGCAGCCATAGTTTGTTTTCTAAATGTGTGACTCTGTTCTGTTTTGCAGTACAGGTCATGTGTAGCGATTTTTACATTACCTCTATAAGTTATATCTTATGATAAGTGCCTTTTTCTGTGTGACTTATTTCACTTAGATACATCGTACATAAATCCACTCAGCCTTCTTCTACTAGTGTTATGACATTGATTTCATGGCTGAGTCATATTCCATTATACGTAAGTACCACAACTTCTTTATCCATTTTTCTCTTTCCTGGGATATTTAAGATGTACTGAAGTGGAGGTTCTTGTAAACAGAGCAGCCCTAAACTTTGGGGTGCCCGTGTCTTGTTGATTTTTTAGATTTCCCATTGTATACACCTATGAGTGGAAGTGCCCTATGCTCTCTAGCTGTGTTTTTTTTAGATGTTTCGGGAAACACCATATCCGAGTGACCATTGGCAGTTTTCATCCCGCCCGTCAGCCTAACAAGGCTCCCTTTTCTCCCTGGCCTGTCCTGCCTGCATGTCTGGTTTTTACACTTTTTTAGGACGGCCCTTTTGACCTATGGGAAGTGAGACTTCTTTGTAGTGCTGATTTTCCTTTCCGGGTTGCTTGGTTGGCCAAAAAGGGCGTATGCGTTTTTTTTTCCTAAATATATTCAGGAAAAAACGCATACGCCCTTTTTGGCCGAGTGCAACATTGTCGACGTTTTCCCGCTTTTCATGTGCTTTAAAGACGATTCGTATCTTCCTCCTGAAATCTGTTTCCTGCAATTCTGCCTTGCTTTCAAATACTGTTCGTTGCCTCCCCTTAGTATATTTTTGGATGAGAGTTGTCATTTATAACCCTGCAAGTTTGTGAATTACAGTGACCCTGAGCTACATTTTTCAAATGGCTTTTTTGGGAGCTGGCTGCAAAACCGCAGGATTGCTTCAGGCACTATTCTGGTTCCATGGGGCAGGCTGAGCCTGTCGTTAATTCTTCTTCCTGATGGGAAATTAGAGTGACGTGTGCCTGTCCCAACACCTAGAGCTAGTCTCTCATGGTTTCCCCCTCATCCAGTTCATCCTCAGGACAAATTGCAACCTGTATGGAACAATAGGTTAAAGGTGCTGATTCTCCAAGTGGGGAGATTGTTAGTGAAGCTGCTGGATGGGGGGAACCCGAGCATCAGGAGATGTGAAATGAGGTACATTTTAGAAACCTTTCCAGATCACACGGTGTATCATCCTCTGGGTTTCCCATGCATGTTTTCGCTGTAGGATGATTCCCTTGAACCTGGAGATTTGGTACAAATGGAATGGGTACCACGCAGTATTACTTTAAAGTGTCTTCGTTTGCTCACCCAATCTCACCAATCCTCTCAGCCCCGGGAGTTTTCAGCCTTATGTCTAATCCAGCTGTGGGTCTAGATATGGTCAATCCATGTTGCTTCAAAGCCCCTGAACGATCTCTTTAAGAATTTCTCTCTCTTTCAATGTCTTTGTTGTTTTTTTTTTTTTGAAATTTATTTTTATAATGGGGTTTAGCTGCTTTTCAGTGCTGTGTTTATACCGTTTTACACCCACTTGATTCACTTACAGAAAGATATCAATACATAGGTTTTAAGATTCTTACTAGTCAGATATATTTTTTGTGCATTGAATAGGGGGTTTGGAGTCCAGTTCACTGAGCAAGGAATAGGGCTTGTCTGTTACATATGTGGTTTATGGTACGCTATCTGCGCTAATTTGAAACCCTTGTTTCATGCCTCACCCCACCTCACCTTTCCGTTAAACAGCCATGGTGTGTTCTGTAAATGTGTGGCTCTATTCTGTTTTGTAGTACAGGTCCTGTGTAGCGATTTTTACATTCCCTCTATAAGTGATATCTTATGATAAGTGTCTTTTTCTGTGTGACTTATTTCACGTAGAATCGTCGTACCTAAATGCACTCATCATGCTGCTAGGAGCCTTATGACCTAGATTTCATGGCTGAGTGATATTCCATTGTACATAAGGACCACAACTTCTTTATCCATTTTTCTCTTTCCTGGGATATTTAAGGTGTAACGAAGTGGAGGTTCTTGCCAACAGAGCAGCCCTAAACTTTGGGGTGCCTGTGTCTTGCTGATTTTTAGTTTTCCCAATTTATACGCCCATGAGTGGAAGTGCCCTATGCTCTCTAGCTTTGTTTTTTAGATGTTTTAGGAAACACCATACACTTCTACAAAGTGGCCGTTGGCAGTTTACATCCCCCCCCATCAGCCTAACAAGGCTCCCTTTTCTCCATGGCCTGTCCTTCATTTCTAGTTTTTACACTTTTTTCAGCATGGTCCCCTTTGACCGATCGGAAGTGAGACTTCTTTGTATTGCTGATTTGCATTTCCGGCTTGCTTGGAGAGTCATAATTTATAATTCTGCAGTTTTGTGAATTAAAGTTTCCTGAGCTTCATTTGTCAACTCGCTTTTTTGGGAGCTGGCCGCAAAACCGGTGGTGTGCTTCTGCCCCTACTGTGGTTCAGGGCGACAGGCGAAGCCTTTGCTTAATTCTTCTTCCTGATTGGAAATTAGAGTGACTTTTGCCTGTCCGAACATCTAGGGCTTGTCTCTCATTGTTTCTCCTCCTTCCCCTTCATCCTGTGGACAAATTCCGAACTCTGTGCAAGAGGACATAGAAGGTGCTGACATCCTCAAGTGGGGAAATTGTTAGGAAAGAGGCTGGTGGGGTGAACTCGACCACCATGAGATTAAGAGATGAGGTGCCTTTTCCAAAATCTTCCTGATCCAACCGTGTACCATCTTCTGGGTGTCACTGGCATGTTTTAGCTGTAGGAAAGTTCCCATGTATGTAAGGAGAAAGCCAGGGATTTTTCCAAATCAGTGTCTCCCCGAACCCCAATCTTGCGAATTTTTAAGCCACTGGTACATGTATGTTCATTAAGGGACTTGGGTCGTAAGCAGAGTCCGAAATTTAGGTGAGTGAAGCCTTCAGGGTCAGAAACGCTCGGCATCGGCCTCCTTTAGGTTCCTTTTTATCTGTAGTTGATACATGATGTCGATATAGATATCTATTGTTTTTCAGATTATTTCCCCTTAGGCGTTATTACAAAATATTGAGTATAGTTCCCTGTGCTATACAGTAGTTCCTTGTTGATGATATATTTTATACATAGAAGTGTGTATATGTTAATCCGAAACTGTTAGTTTATCTCTCCTGCCACCTTTACCCTTTGGTAATAAACTATATAAGATTTTATACTTCGCAGAAATCCAGGAGCTGAAAGACAGGTATCATTTTCAAAGGAAAATCATTCAAAACAAGATTGAACCTTCAGCCAAGATTAGTAGATCCACATCCTTGGAAAGAAATCACTGCATTTCTCTAATGTTGACCTGACAAATACGACAAACCCCTCCACTGAACTTGCTTATAATAAAGTGATGGAAATATCAAATGGAAGTGTTAGAAACATCTTATTTTACACGAGCCTTATACACTGCTCTATGTTAATAACAGTTTGGCTCACGCATCTATTCTTTGAAGTTACAATGTTCTCAAATTCTGTTACTGATCCTGCAGAGTGGGCCCCAACAAGGGTCCTCCTGCCCAGTGTCATTGGAGCCAACAGATCGAGACTGAGTTTGGTTCAGAAGCAAAGGAAAACTTTATAGTTTGATCAGAGAATGGAGAGGTGAGAGCGTGCGCTCCCCCGTGGGCTGTGGGCCGGGCTGCTGTGTAGGGATCCCGTCAGCGTCAGCGGGAGGGATGGGGCGGAGCTCTCGAGGGCCGGGTTGGCTGGAGCTCAGGCCCTATGTGGCGGAGTCTGCACGGGGCCCGGAGAGCTGAGGTGTCGGCCCAGCCATCTTGCACTAGGAAATCGGGTCTGAAGTGCCGGGTGTGGGTCCTCTGCCTGTGGAAACCTAGGAACAAGTGAAATTAGAAAAAGCACAAAGGAAAAAAAAGCTTAGACTTTATTTTATTGCCCAGATTCTATTTTTATTTCCCAGGAATTTTTAATGGCCTTTGCCGGTGACAAACCCCTCCTCTGCCTCTTGTCCCATTCCACATTCTTGGGGCGCTGAGGGTGCAGACACCTCTTCTGTAAATGCTTCGTGCTGAGTTGGGTGTCCTCATACCCGGGGAGAGGGGCAGGACTTCTCCCCAGCTGCCTCCAGGTGAGGTTGATTGTCCCCAGGCCTCCTCCCTCACTGCTCGTCTGCCTGAGCACCAGCGTTGGAAGTTTTATAGATTCTAATGACCTTTAAGGGTCCAGGAAAGAGATGCGCAGGGACGCTGGGGGGGCCGGTTTTACCCTGCTCCACATTGGTTCGGCCCCCTTAGGCTGACGGTTTCTGCCAGCCTAGATGCTCTGACCAGTAGTCTGCGCTTTCTTCAGTTAGGCCACTGAATTAATGTACAAACAGCACCAGGTGTCAGAGCCTTGCCTGCTCAACTCCCAGACAGTCCAGGGCCGGTGGTGATCCAGGACCATGACGGCCACTCAGTCAACGGCCTTTTGAAGTAGCCAGGAGTACATCTGGTCTCATTGGTCGCCGTCACAGTGGCGTCTGTAGGCTTTTCTATGGTGGCAGCGTTATTTAGGGTTCCCCTGCCAAGTTTATTAGCTCCACTCTGGGTGCAGTAAGTCCTGCAAGCAATAGTCTGTTCTTTTGGGGCACACTCTTGTGGTTTTCTGAGAGAAGCTCCAGGTCAAGTGATGGTCACACGAGTCGTCATGGGGGCCCGTTGCCCCAGGTTGTCTCTCTGGAGGTTGGAGTTAGAGGGCCTCCTCACTCGAGGTCATTGTGCCCACGGAGCGATCCCTGCAACTTCACGGCATGGTGGGTGGTTAGGAACACCAAGTGGCGTCCTTTTCCCTTAGGAGGGAGCTGGTCTTGCGGGCTGCTCATTTCCAGGTTTTTAGATACCCCCAGTATCCTGGTCGGATGGGGTGGCTGACCAATGCCTGGAGGGCATTCTTGCATGGTTCCATTTCAGGTGGTCCCAGTTTTTGCACTAATACTCCAAGGGCGATTCACCTTCGACCAGGAATGTAAAGGTCAAAGGGTTTAGCTAAATTAGGGAGGTCCAGGGCAAGGGTCTGAATTGACTGCTCTTTCCTTTCTTGAAAGGCCGCTTCTGGATTCTATTCAAAAGGATCATCATCTTTTCCTTTCAGTGTTTCATATAGAGGCCCAGTTATTAGACTGTAGTTAGGGATCCAGATGCAGCAAACCCCGGTCTCCCCAGGAACCCCTAAGCTGTCTTCTAGTTTTAGGAAGGGTGAAGCTGCAAATGGCTTCTTCCCTTTCCTTGGATGGGCTTCTCTGATCTTCTGTGAGAATGAAGCCCAGGCAGGTCACCTTAGTCTGTGATATTTGAGCCTTTTTCTTGGACACCTTCTATCTTTTATTGGCTAGGTAGTCCAGAGGCCTCCTTAGTAGGGCTGGCGATCAGAATGTCGTCTGCATATTGAAGGAGGGTTCCCTTCTCCCGAGGTAGATCTTTTAGGGCTTTAGCTAACGTTTCCCCAAAGATGGTGTGGGAATTTTTGAACCCCTGGGGCAGGACGGCCCAGCAGTATTGTTTTTGTTGTATGTTGAGTCCTGCCACTCATAGCCAAAATTTCTTGTGACTCTGGGACTAATGGAATACAGAAGAAGGCATCATTGAAGTCTAATACATAATACCATGTCCTGGTGGATGGTAGAATGACCAGCAGGGTATAGGAATTAGGAACTACTGGATGTATATCCTCTGTGGCTTCACTGACTGTCCTGGCGTCCTTTACCAGGTCCCCAGCAGCCCACGGGGCTCTCATGGTCAGGCCCCTCCCAGGATATGGAACTCATCTGGGCAGGTACGCAGCAGCCCACGGGGCTCTCATGGTCAGGCCCCTCCCAAGATATGGTGCTCACCTGTGCAGGTACCCAGCAGCCCACGGGGCTCTCATTGTCAGGCCCCTCCCAGGATATGGAGCTCACCTGGGCAGGTACCCAGTAGACCACGGGGCTCTCGTGGGCAGGCCCCTCCCAGGATATGGAGCTCACCTGGGTAGGTACCCAGCAGCCCACGGGGCTCTCGTGGGCAGGCCCCTCCCAGGATATGGAGCTCACCTGGGCAGGTACCAGGCAGCTCACGGGGCTCTCGTGGGCAGGCCCCTCCCTGGATATGGAGCTTCCCTGGACAGGTACCCCAACAGGGCTGGGCACACAGGAACCGTGCACATAGCCCTCATTGCAGAGCACCTCCAGCACACCTGTCGCTCAGATCTGACACAGAGCACCTCAGAGCAGGGCTTGGACTAACAAACATCAGCTCCGACAGGTCTGTGACCCTAGGCTTCTCTCTGTGTGGCCTCCCTCCGCCTGGTCTTCCAGGGGCTTCCACTGCAGCCGGGGCACCAGGCCTCTGTCTCCATCCACCACCCCTCCTCTCCCTGACTCCTGGGTTCCTCTCATTAGGAGAGGGTCTTCTTGAAGTTGTCTCCCACTCATGGACCAGATAAAATGATTAGAAAACAAGCCAGGGCTGCCGCCCCTTGTCTATCCTGACTCTCGGGACCCTACATCTGTTCCTTGGACCTGGCCGGTGCAGCAAAGCCCATTTTCTGCAACTCTGAGCCCCTGAGGGGCGAGGATTGGCTGACCTGGGCAGCCTGACCCTGCCGGCCAGCCCTTCCCAGGTGTGCCTGTGTTGAGGTCAATATAAACACCCCTCCAGGCAGCAAAAGCCTCTGCAGCTGTGCCTGACGCCATATTCTCTGCCCCGTCAGCAGTCTCGGGGTTGTGCTGGTGGGAGGGAGTAGCGCCCAGGGCTCTATGAGTGGCCCCGTGTGAGTGGGGCTCTGCTGGACTTTCTGCAGGAGTTGCCGGGCTGCCACCTGCTAAAGAAGAGGATGTGTCACCCACACCTGCTGCTGGAATTTCTACCCGGGCAGAGGTGAGGAAGGAAAAAAGCAGTGGGGGCCGGGACAGGAGGGGTACCTCAGGCAGGGAAATGGAAAGCTTCCAGAAGAGCGCCTGGGGCCAGGACCATCCTGGCTGACCTACAGGCACCAAGTTGTCCTGCGTGCTGTCGCTGGTGTGACTCCAAGCCCCTTCCTCTAGGCTTTAAAGTCTTTGCACACATTCAGGTGTTTTACCTGGGAAGGGTGGGAAAAGTTCAGCAGCAGCTGGCCTGGGGCTCAGCTCACGTTTCCTCAGAGACGCCTCCTCACCGTCCCCCAGCTTTGCAATGAGGACGTTCCTTGCGGGGGAGCTGCTGGCTGCATGGGAGACGATTCCCCACCTCTGACCAACTTCAGAGTTGTTTACCACTGGAGCAAGTGCCCTGATAGGGTTTTCCTCTGTATGACCAGTGGGTTCTGTTTTTTTTTTTTTTTTCTTTTTTGGTTCAAGGTAGGTTTTATTCCTCTTTTTGTATTTATAGATATAAGCATGGAAATAATTCATTCATATAAATACGTCTATGGGAAGGAAAGAACTTTTTTTCTGTTTTATTTTTTTAAAATATAATTTATGTTTTAATTTTTTAATTTTATTCATTTTTTTATACAGCAGGTTCTTATTGGTTATCTATTTTATACATATAAGTGTATATATGTCAATCCCAGGCTCGCAATTCATCCCACCACCACCACCCTGCCACTTTCCCCCCTTGGTGTCCGTACATTTGTTCTCTACATCTGTGTCTCTATTTCTGCCTTGCAAACTGGTTCATCTGTACCATTTTTCTAGGTTCCACATGTATGCGCTTAAATATGGTATTTGTTTTTCTCTTTCTGACTTACTTCACTCTGTATGACAGTCTCTAGATCTATCCACGTCTCTACAAATGACCCAATTTCGTTCCTTTTTATGGCTGAGTAATATTCCATTTTATATATGTACCACATCTTTTCCATTCGTCTGTCTATGGGCATTTAGGTTGCTTCCATGACCTGGCTATTGTAAATAGTGCTGCAAAGAACATTGTGTGAATATCTTTTTGAATTATGGTTTTCTCTGGGTATATGCCCAGTAGTGGGATTGCTGGGTCATATGGTAATTCTATTTTTAGTTTTTAAGGAACCTCCATACTGTTCTCCATAGTGACTGTATCAATTTACATCCCCACAAATAGTGTTAGAGGGTTCCCTTTTCTCCACACCCTCTCCAGCATTTGTTGTTTGTAGATTTTCTGATGATGCCCATTCTAACTTGTGTGAGGTGATACCTCATTGTAGTTTTGGTTTATATTTCTCTAATAATTAGTGATGTTGAGCAGCTTTTCATGTGCTTCTTGGCCATCTGTATGTCTTCTGGGGACAAATGTCTATTTACGTCATCTGCCCATTTTTGGATTGGGTTGTTTGTTTTTTTTTTTTTTTTACTGTTGAGCTGCATGTGCTGTTTATATATATTGGAGATTAATCCTTTGTCCATTGATTCGTTTGCAAATATTTTCTCCCATTCTGAGGTTGTCTTTTCGTCTTGTTTGTAGTTTCCTTTGCTTTGCAAAAGCTTTTAGGTTTCATTTGCTCCCATTTGTTTATTTTTGTTTTTTATTCCATTACTCTAGTAGGTGGATCAAAAAAGATCTTGTGATTTTTGTCAAAGAGTATTCTTCCTATGTTTTCCTCTAAGAGTTTTATAGTGTCCGGTCTTACATTTCGGTCTCTAATCTATTTTGAGTTTATTTTTTGTGTATGGTGTTAGGGAGTGTTCTAATTTCATTCTTTTACATGTAGCTGTCCATTTTTCCCAGCACCACTTATTGAAGAGACTGTCTTTTCTCCATTGTATATCCTTGCATCCTTTGTCATAGATTAGTGGACCATAGGTGTGTAGGTTTATCTCTGGGCTTTCTTTTTTTTTCCTTTTACATCTTTATTGGAGTATAATTGCTTTACAATTGTGTGTTAATTTCTGCTGTATAAAAAAGTGAATCAGCTATACATATACATATAACACCATATCCCCTCCCTCTTGCACCTCCCTCTCACTTCCTTATCCCACCCCTTTAGGTGGTCACAAAGCACCGAGCTGATCTCCCTGTGCTATGTGGCTGCTTCCCAGTAGCTATCAATTTTACATTTGGTAGCGTATATATGTCCATACCACTCTCTCACTTTGTCCCAGCTTACCCTTCCCCCTCCCCGTGTCCTCAAGTCCTTTCTCTACGTCTGTGTCCTTAATCCTTTCCTGCCCCTAGGTTCTTCATAAACTTTTTTTTCTTTCAGATTCCATATATATGTGTTAGCATACGGTATTTGTTTTTCTCTTTCTGACTTACTTCACTCTGTAGGACAGACCCTAGATCCATCCACCTCACTACAAATAACTCAGTTTTGTTTCTTTTTATGGCTGAATAATGTTCCATTGTATATATGTGCCACATCTTCTTTATCCAGTTATCTGCTGATGGACACTTAGGTTGCTTCCATGTCCTGGCTATTGTAAATAGAGCTACAATGAACATTGTGGTACATGACTCTTTTTGAATTATGGTTTTCTCAGGGTAAATGTCCAGTAGTGGGATTGCTGGGTTGTACGGTTGTTCTATTTTTAGTTTTTAAGGAACCCCCATACCGTTCTCCCTAGTAGCTATATCAATTTACATTCCCACCAACAGTGCAAGAGGGTTCCCTTTTCTCCAATAAATGCCTCTCCAGCATTTATTGTTGGTAGATTTTTTGATGATGGCCATTCTGACTGGTGTGAGGTGATACCTCATTGTAGTTTTGATTTGCATTTCTCTAATAATTAGTGATGTTCAACATCCTTTCATGTGTTTGTTGGCAACCTGTATATCCTCTTTGGAGAAATGTCTATTTAGGTCTTCTGCCCATTTTTGGATTGGATTGTTTGGTTTTGTGATATTGAGCTACAGGAGCTGCTTTTTGGAGGTTAATCCTTTGCCATTTGCTTCATTTGAAAATATTTTCTCCCATTCTGATGGTTGTCTTCTCATTTTGCTTATGTTTTCCTTTGCTGTGCAAAAGATTTTAAATTTCATTAAGTCCCATTTTTTTTATTTTTGTTTTTATTTCCATTTCTCTAGGAGGTGGGTCAAAAAGGATCTTGCTGTGATTTATGTCATAGACTGTTCTGCTTATGTTTTCCTCTAAGAGTTTTATAGTGGCTGGTCTTACATTTAGGTCTCTAATCCATTTTGAGTTTATTTTTGTGTATGGTGTTAGGGAGTGTTCTAATTTCATTCTTTTACATGTAGCTGTCCAGTTTTGCCAGCACCACTTACTGAAGACACTGTCTTTTCTCCATTGTATACCCTTGCCTCCTTTGTCATAGATTAGTGGACCGTAGGTATGTGGGTTTATCTCTGTGCTTTCTATCCTGTTCTATTGATCTATATTTCTGTTTTTGTGCCAGTACCATATTATCTTGATTACTGTAGCTTTGTAATAGTGTCTGAAGTCTGGAAGTCTGATTCCTCCAGCTCTTTTTTTTTCCCCTCAAGACTGCTTTGGCTATCCGGGGTCTTTTGTGTCTCCCTACAAATTTTAAGATTTTTTTTTCTAGTTCTGTAGAAAATGCCAAAGGTATTTTGATAGGGATTGCATTGAATCTGTAGATTGCTTTGGGTAGTATAGTCATTTTCACAATATTGATTCTTCTAATCCAAGAACATGGTATATGTCTCCATCTGTTTATATCATCTTTGATTTCTTTCATCAGTGTCTTATAGTTTTCTGAGTACAGGTCTTTTACTTCCTTAGGTAGGTTTATTCCTAGGTATTTTATTTTTGTTGCAGTGGTAATGGGATTGTTTCCTTAATTTCTCTTTCTGTTCTTTCATTGTTAGTGTATAGGAATGCAAGCAATTTCTGTGCATTAATTTTGTATCCTGCAACTTTACCAAATTCATTGATTAGCTCCAGTGGTTTTCTGGTGGCATCTTTAGGATTCTCTATCTATGATATGATGTCATCTGCAAACAGTGACAATTTTACTTCTTCTTTTCCTTTTTGTATTTCTTTTATTTCTTTTTCTTCTCTGATTGCCATGGCTAGGACTTCCAAAACTATGTTGAATAGTAGTGGTGAGAGTGGACATCCTCGTCTTGTTCCTGATCTTAGAGGAAACGTTTTCAGTTTTTCATCGTTGAGAATGATGTTTGCTGTGGGTTTGTCATATATGGCCTTTATTATGTTGAGGTAGTTTCCCTCTATGCCCACACTCTGCAGAGTTTTTATCATAAATGGGTGTTGAATTTTTTCAAAATCTTTTCCTGCATCTATTGAGATGATCATATGGTTTTATTCTACAATTTGTTAATATGGTGTATCACATTGATTTGTGTATATTGAAGAATCCTTGCATCCCTGGGATAAACCCCACTTGATCATGGTGTATGATCCTTTTAATGTGTTGTTCGATTCTGTTTGCTAGTATTTTGTTGAGGATTTTTACATCTATATTCATCAGTGATATTGGTCTATAATTTTCTTTCCTTGTAGTATCTTTGTCTGGTTTTGGTATCAGGGTGACGGTGGTCTCATAGAATGAGTTTGGGAGTGTTCCTTCCCCTGCAATTGTTTTGAAGAATTTGAGAAAGTTGGGTGTTAGCTCTTCTCTAAATGTTTGACAGAATTCACCTGTGATGCCATCTGGTTCTGGACTTTTGTTTGTTGGAAGATTTTTAATCACAGTTTCAATTTCATTGCTTGTGGTAGGTTTGTTCATATTTTCTATTTCTTCCTGGTTCAGTCTTGGAAGGTTATCCCTTTTTAAGAATTTGGCCATTTCTTCCAGGTTGTCCATTTTGTTGGCATAGAGTTGCTTGTAGTAGTCTCTTAGGATGCTTTGTATTCCTGCGGTGTCTGTTGTAACTTCTCATTTTCACTTCTAATTTTGTTGATTTGATTCCTCTCCCTCTTTTTCTTGAGTCTGGCTAAAGGTTTATCATTTTTGTTTATCTTCTCAAAGAACCGGCTTTTAGTTTTATTGATCTTTGCTTTCATTTTCTTTGCTTCTATTTCATTTATTTCTGCTTTGATCTTTATGATTTCTTTCATTCTACTAACTTTGGGTTTTGTTCTTCTTTCTCTAGTTCCTCTAGGTGTAAGGATAGATTGTTTATTTGAGATTTTTCTTGTTTCTTGAGGTAGGCTTGTTTTGCTATAAACTTCCCTCTTAGAACTGCTTTTGCTGCATCCCATAGGTTTTGGATCATTGTGTTTTTGTTGTCATTTGTCTCTAGGTAGTTTTTGATTTCCTCTTTGATTTCTTCAGTGATCTCTTGGTTATTTAGTAACGTATTGTTTAGCCTCCATGTGTTTGTGTTTTTTACGGTTTTGTCCCTGTTATTGATTTCTAATCTCATAGCATTGTGGTCGGAACAGCTGCTTGATATGATTTCAGTTTTCTTAAATTTACTGAGGCTTTATTTGTGACCCAAGATGTGATCTATCCTGGAGAATGTTCCGTGTGCAGTTGAGAAGAACGTGTAATCTGCTGTTTTTGAATGGAATGTCCTATAAATATCAATTAACTATATCTGGTCTATTGTGTCATTTAAAGCTTGTGTTTCCTTATTAATTTTCTGTCTGGATGATCTCCACTGGTGTAAGTGAGCTGTTAAAGTCCCCTGCTATTATTGTGTTACTGTTGATTTCCTCTTTTATAGCTGTTAGCAGTTGCCTTATGTATTGAGGTGCTCCTATGTTGGGCACATATATATTTATAATTGTTATATCTTCTTCTTGGATTGATCCCTTGACCATTATGCAGTGTCTTTCATTGTCTCTTGTAACATTCTTTATTTTAAAGTCTATTTTATCTGATATGAGTATTGCTACTCCAGCTTACTTTTGATTTTCATTTGCATAGAATATATTTTTCCATCGCCTCACTTTCAGTCTGTATGTGTCCCTAGGTCTGAAATGGGTCTCTTGTAGACAGCATATATATGGGTCTTGTTTTTGTATCCATTCAGAGAGCCTGTGTCTTTTGGTTGGAACATTTAGTCCATTCACGTTTAAGGTAATTATTGATATGTATGTTCCTATTACTATTTTCTTAATTGTTATGGGTTTGTCTTGGTGGGTCCTTTTCTTCTCTTGTGTTTCCCACTTAGAGAAGTTCCTTTAGCATTTGGTGTAGAACTGGTTTCATGGTGCTGAATTCTCTTAGCTTTTGCTTGTCTGTAGGGCTTATGATTTCTCTGTCAAATCTGAATGATATCCTTGCTGGGTGGAGTACTCTTGGTTGTAGGTTCTTCCCTTTCATCACTTTAAATTTATGCCACTCCCTTCTGGCTTGTAGATTTTCTGCTGAGAAATCAGCTGTTATCCTTATGGGAGTTCCCTTGTATGTTATTTGTCATTTTTCCCTTGTTGCTTTCAATAATTTTTCTTTGTCTTCAATTTTTGTCAATTTGGTTACTATGTGTCTTGGCATTTTTCTCCTTTGATTTATCCTGACTGGGACTCTCTGCACTTCCTGGACTTGGGTGGCTATTTCTTTTCCCATGCTAGGAAGTTTTCGACTATAATCTCTTCAAATGTATTCTCGGGTCCTTTCTCTCTCTCTTCTCCTTCTGGGACCCCTATGATGTGAATGTTGTTGCGTTTAATGTTGTCCCAGAGGACTCTTAGGGTGTCTTCATTTATTTTCATTCTTTTTCTTTATTCTGTTCCATGGCAGTGATTTCCACTTTTCTGTCTTCCAGGTCACTTATCCATTCTTCTGCCACAGTTATTCTGCTACTGATTCCTTCTAGTGTATTTTTCATTTCAGTTATTATATTGTTCACCTCTGTTTGTTTGTTCTTTAATTCTTCTAGGTGTTTGCTCCTTAATTCTTCTAGATCTTTGTTAAGCATTTCTTGCATCTTCTCGATCTTTGCCTCCATTCTTTTGCCAAGGTCTTGGATCATGTTCACTATCATTATTCTGAATTCTTTTTCTGGAAGGTTCCCTATCTCCACCTCATTTCGTTTTTTTCCCTAGGGTTTTATCTTGTTCCTTAATCTGGTATAAAGTCCTCTGCCTTTTCATTTTGTCTATCTTTCTGTGAATGTGGTTTTCCTTCCACAGGCTGCAGAATTGTAGTTCTTCTTGCTTCTGCTGTCTGCTCTCCAGTGGATGAGTCTATCTTAGAGGCTTGTGCAAGCTTCCTGATGGGAGGGACTGGTGGTGGGTAGAGCTGGGTGTTGCTTTGGTGGGCAAAGCTTTAATCTGCTTGTCTGCAGATTAAATAAAACTTTAATAAAAAGTTTAATCCACTTATCTGCTGATGCATGGGGCTGGGTTCCCTCCCTGTTGGTAGTTTCACCTGAGGTGACCCAGCACTGGAGCCTACCTTGCTCTTGGTGGGGTTAATGGCGGACTCTGGGAGGGCTCACACCAAAGAGTATTTCCCAGAACTTCTGCTGCCAGTGTCGTTGTCCTCACGGTGAGCCACACCCACAGCTACCACCTGCCTCTGCAGGAGACCCTCTAAAACTATCAGGTAGTTCTGCTCATCCTCCTATGGGGTCACTGCTCCTTCCCCTGGGTTCTGATGTGCTCACTACTTTGTGTGTGCCCTCCAAGAGTGGAGTATCTGAGTGGAGTTGAGACTCTGAGACTCTGCGTGGAGTCGCACAGACTCTGGGTCCTGTGAAGCTTCGATGCTTTGTGGTTCTAGAAATCCTATAGGAGACGGTCCACAGCAGGTGAAGCTAATGCTCTCAGTAGAGGTGGTGAAGCCAAAGATCTGCAGTTCCAAACTAGAGGTGTCGATGTACATACAGGACAAAATCATCTCGTGTGAATGTAGTTCAGGCATGTTTAAGGTGAATGGAGCCATGTTAATGCCTACCATATTCTATCTTGAGCCTCTCCTCAGGGACCCCCTCCTCAGTTCCTGAGGCTCCTGTAAGTCACGTACAGGGGACTGGAGAGTGGGCTCTGTCCAATCTGAGCCCTGAGTTACCCTGTGTGTATCTTAGGATACTTTGTATTTCTGTGGGGTCTGTTGTAATATCATCTCTTTCATTTCAGATTTATTTGGGCCCTCTCTTTTTAAAAAAACATACTACTGTTGTCTTTTATTCTTTACAGAAGTTTAATAAGTGTTTGATCTACCTTGACTTACTCTATGTATACTTTTTGCAGTGAGATTTTTACTTTTCTTTGTTTTCTTGATACTATCAATAATTAGTGAGACTTCTTTTAAGCTACCTTCAACATTGATTATAAAGCTGCTTTATTAGTGATGACAGAGCCTTAATGGAAGTCATGTTCTGGTTGTAAATTAGAATGCAATGTGCCAGCAAAAAGCCCCTTAAGTTTATTTCTCATTACTTCTTGTTCTTTTTTTAATTTAATTTTTATTTTTTATCACAGCAAATTTGATTAAAATGTTTTGTTTCTTCTAGGTGTGCAAGATGTGGTTCTTTTAAACATATACATATATCTATTCTTCTTTGGATCATTTTCCCATGTAGGTTATGATACAATGTTGAGTAATCTTCTTTTGGTATTACGTAGGTCTTTGGTGATTACACATTTCACATTTGTTTCTATATCTATGTTAACTCCAATATCCTAATGTGTCCAATCCTCACACCTTTCCATTTGGTGAACCATAAGTTAGTTTAGTGAATCTGTGATTGCATTTCTCTGTGGAAATATCTTCATTGGTATCAATTTTTAGCTAAGACCTATAAGTGATATTATAGGATATGTGTCTTTTGCTTTCTGACTTAGTACAGTTTGCCTGATTACCTCAAGAATCATACATGGTGCTGCAAATGGCATTGTTTTATTTTTTTCCCTGGCTAATATTCCATCTGTACGTGTACCAGTTCTTCTTTGGCCATGCACCTCTTGATGGACTTTTTGGTTGTCTCCATGTCTTGGCTATTGTAATACTGCTGCAATACACATTTGCTTGCCTGTGTCTTTCCAGTTCTATCTTCTTATGTTATAGTCCAAGGAGTGGGCTTGCTGTATCATATGGTAACTCAGTGTGTACGTTTTAAAGGCACCACAATTCAGTTCTCATTAGTGGCTCTTTCCAGGTTACGTCCAACTTAAAGTTGAGGGTATGCATTTCTCCAAAACACCTTCAGTATTTATTGTTTGTAGTTTTCTTGCTGAAGGTTATTCTGACAGGTGTGAGCTGATACCCCTTTGTGGTTGAATTTGCATGTGTCCCATAATCTGTTGAAATTGAGCTTTAAAGCATGTCCTTTTTATTTATCAAACAGTGATTACAGCTTAGTTCTTCAAGGTGTTTTCTTAAAGTATGTGTCACATTTTGAAAATTTTTGGCCATTACCTCCCTCGAGACATTTTGAGGGCAGTTTTCATTTACAGCCCTGCATTACTTGTTCATATGAAGTGACCATTAGCACAGGCTTTAAAGCTGCTTTTGCAGTTAATGGCCAGAGGGCGGCAGCCTTTCTACGTTCCCCACTCTGGTAACTAGGGAAACAGACCTTCCGGCCTGTGGTGTTCCTCCGTTATAAATTAGAGTGCAATGTGCCCGGATAAACCCACAAATGCTGATGTCTCCTTACTTTTGTTTGTTTTTTTTTTTAATTTAATTTATATTTAGTATTGGAGTAATATTCCATTGTGTACATGGACCACTTCTTCTTGGTGCATTCCTCGGTTGATGGACATTTTCATTGCTTCCAAGTGTTGGCTATGGTAAATATTGCTGGAGTGAAGGATTGCCAGCCTGTGACTTTTTGATTCTCATTTTCTCAGGTGATAGGTCCAGCAGTGGTTTTGATTGATTGACTGGTAGCTCAATGTTTCCCTTTTCAAAGAACCTACATTGTGTTTTCATTAGTGACTCTTAACATGCCCCCCCTTACAGCCGAGGGTATGCATTTCTCCGCAATCCCTTCAGCATTTATTTTTTGCAGCATTTTTGCTAATGGCCATTCTGACTGCTGTGAGCCGATAGGTATTTGTAATATGGGTATGCATGTCGTTAAATATTCTAAAATTCATCATTTTTCCACGCCTTTTTCTTTTCTGTTAAAAGAAAAAAGAAAAGTGTGAGTACAATATCCGTCTTGAAAGTGTCTTCCTGGAACGTTGCCCTCTTCTGAATTTTTTGGTCAATTTTCAACCCCAGGATTGTTTTGAAATGTAGGTGTCATTTACAGGCCTGCAATGAGTGTGAATATTTAGGGACCAATAGCATTAGGTTTAAGCTGCTGTTGTTCGAAACGGACACAAGGCAGCAGCATTTCTCCATTAACAAATCTGGTTACTAGGGCAGCAGAGCCGTTCTGGAAGTCGTTTTCCTAGGTTGTAAATTTGAATGGAATGGGCTGGAAAACGCCCCATAAGTTTATGTCTGATTAATTCTTTTTCATTGTTTTAATTTTTTAAATCAGGGTAATGGTTAGAATGTTGTTTGTCCAAGGTGTACACACTCTGGTTCATTTACACATTATTTATATCTATTTATGTAGAGATCCTCTTCCCATGTAAATTATTACAGAGTGTTCTGTAGACCTCCCTTGTTATATGGTCGGTCTTTTTGTAATATGTATATAATATGTATTTGGATCATATCCATATCATATAGTAACACTAATCTTCATTTATCCATTCCCCCCACCTTTCCCTTTAGATGAGCAAAGTTGGTTTTCTAAGTTTGTGAGTGTATTTCTCTGTGAATTGTGTTCATTTCTGTCAGTTATTAGATAACGCCTGTAAGTGATATCATAGGATATAAGTCTTTTGCTTTCCGACTTACCTCATGATTTGTGATTATCTCCAGGCTCATTTGTGGTGCCTCAAAGAGCAGGGTTTCATTGTTTTCCATGGCTAATATTCCATTGTGTACCTGGACCACTTATTCTATATCCATTCACTTGTTGATGGACATTTTTATCGCTTCACTGCCTTGGCTATTGTGAATAATGCTGCCCTGCAGCTTTTGCAACCTGTGTCTTCTCGATACTTGTCTTCTCAGGTGAGAGGTCCAGTGGTGCGCCTGCTGGATTGAATGGTACCTAAATTTTTACTTTTAAACGCAGCTCTTTTCTGTTCTCATTACTGGCTGTTAACCACTTTGCATCTCACCAGCAGCTAGAGGATACACAATTCTCTACAACCGCATCAGCATTTATGGTTTGTAGACTTTTTGCTGATGGTCAGTCGACTGGTGTGATTGGAAACCTTTTTGTTGATTAGACTGCATGAGTCTAATAATTCCTCAGGTTGAGCCTTAATCCATTCTCCTTTTTTTAAAGACAGTGAGTAATACTTACCTCTTCATAGTATTTTATTGAAAAATTTGCCTGTATTAAATGTTTTTGTCCGTTCCCTACCTCAGCACAATTTTTGACGGCAGGTGTCCTTTACAGCCCTGAGTCCTTGTGAATTTTAAGTGACCATTAGCTGTGGGTTTAAAGCCGCTCTTGCGGGAAACGGCCACAAGGCGGCAGCATTTCTCCTTTACCAAATCTGGTTACTATGGCAACAGAGCCTTACTGGAAGTGGTGGTCTAGGTTGCAAATTAGAATGGAATGTGCCAGGAAAAAGCCCTTTAAGTTTATGTCTCATTACTTCTTGTTCGTATTTTTAAGTTAATTTTTATTTTTTATCACAGCAAACTTGATTACAATGTTTTGTTTGTTCTAGGTGTGCAAGATGTGGTTCTTTCACACATATACATATATCTATTCTTCTTCGGATCCTTTTCCCATGTAGGTTATGACACAATGTAGAGTAGTCTTCTCTTGGTATTCTGTAGGTCTTTGGTGATTATATATTTCACATGTGTTTGTATGTCTCTGTTAACCTCAATATGGTAATGTATCCAATCCTCACACCTTTCCATCTGGTGAACCATTAGTTTCTTTAATGAATCTGTGATTGCCTTTCTCTGTGGAAATATCTTCGTTTGTATCAATTTTTAGGTAACACCTATGTCTGATATGATAGGATATATGTCTTTCACTTTCTCACTTACTACAAGTTGTGTGATTACCTCTAGACTCATCTATGGTGCTGCAAATGGCATTGTTTCATTTTTTCACTAGCTCATATTCCATCTGTACATGTAGCAGTTCTTATTTGTCCACCCATTTGTCAGTGGACTTTTTGGTTACTTCCATATATTGGCTATTGTAATAGTATGCATTGCAGATTTGCCTGCCTGTGCCCTTCCAATTCTGTCTTCGTCGGTTATAGGTCCAGGAATAGGTCTGCTAGGTCATATGGTAGCTCAGTGTTTACCTTTTAAAGGTACCTCCATTCTGTTATCATTAGTGGCTCTTTCCAGGTTACGTCCCACTTAAAGTTGAGGGTATGCATTTCTCCACAGCACCTTCAGCATTTATTCTTTGTAGTTTTTGCTGATGGTTATTCTGACGGGTGTGAGCTGACACCTCTTTACGGTTGAATTTGCATGTGTCTCATATTCCGTTGCAATTGAGCTTTAAGGCAAGTCTTTTTTATTTTTCAAGCTGTAATTACAGCTTAGTTCTTCAAAGTGGTTTCTTAAAGTATGTGCCAAATTTTGAAATGTTTTGGCCATTACCTCCCTCAAGACATTTTGAAGGCAGGTTTCATTTTCAGCCCTACAGTACTTGTTCATATGAAGTGACCATTAGCACAGGCTTTAAACTGCTTTTGCAGGTAACGGCCACAGGGCTGCTACCTTTCTACATTCCCCACACTGATACTAGGGAAACAGACTTTACGTCCAGTGGTGTTCCTCGGTTGTAAATTAGAGTAGAATGTGCCCAGGTAAACACACAAAAGCTGATGTCTCTTTACTTTTGTTGGATTTTTAAATTTAATTTATATTTATTATTGGAGTTAATATTCTATTTTGTACATGGACCACTTCTTGGTGCATTCCTCTGTTGATGGACATTTTCGTTGCTTCCAAGTGTTGCCTATGGTAAATATTGCTGGAGTGCAGGATTGCCAGCCTGTGACTTTTTGATTCTCATTTTCTCTGGTGATAGGGCCAGCAGTGGTTGTGATTGATGGACTGGTCACTCAGTGTTTACTTTTTCAAAGCACCTCCAATGTGTTTTTATTAGTGGCTTTTACAACGTCGCCGTTAGAACCGAGGGTACGCATTTCTCCACAATCGCTTCAGCATTTATTGTTTGCACCATTTTTGCTGATGGCCATTCTGACTGCTGTGATCTGATAGGTATTTGTAATTTGGGTTTGCATATCTTTCAAAATTCCTAAAATTCATCATTTTTCCACATCTTTTTCTTTTATCAAAAGAAAAATCTGTGAGCACAATATACCTCTTGAAATTATCTTCTTCAAAGGTTGCCCTTTTTGAATTTTTTGTTCGATTTTTGACCCCAGAATTTTTTTGGAGGGCAGGTGTCATTTACAGAACTGCAAGTTGGTGAATATTTAGTGACCCTTTGCAGTGGGTTTAAAGCTTCTTTTGTGGGAAACGGCCAAAAGGAGGCAGCATTTCGCCATTCCCAAATCTAGGTACTAGGGCAGCAGAGCCTTTCTGGAAGTCGTTGTCTTAGGTTGTAAATTAGAATGGAGTTTGCCAGGAGAAATCCCCATAAGTTTATGTCTCATTAGTTCTTATTCGTTTTTTTTTTTCCAAACACACACACTGTATTTTATTTTTATAAGAGATAAATAGACTGACATCAAGCATTGTACATGGATGATCACAACAAAAGCAACAGTGATTGCAATTACCAAACATGAAACACACTCATACTATGTCATAATATTGACATTCAGTCCAGTAATCCTTCACTGTAGCAGCTGCTTTACTTTGCAGTGAAAATTGATTTGTATATTTTTTGCCTCTGAGTCCTTGTGGGATTTTTTTTAATTCAAACAGAAAGTAACAAAAATTATACTTATCGTCATCAGTTCACTCAGTCCCATGTAATTAATTTTTTTTCATCTTGATCTTTTGTTAGCACTTTTATGAGTTCATTAGTTTTATCATTAGAGTTCTCAAAATGCTTATTCATTCAGTTCAGCAGTACAGTAGAGTTACCAGAAAACTGTACTTGTCAGAGTCTTTTCCATGAATTTCATGAAGGTGAAACCCTTTTATAGGAACATATTTGCAAAAGCATCAGAGTACACCCAGAACTGTCTGTAAATGACAAAAGACTTAAAAATGACCACGGTTAAAGATTTGATGAAAGTTTATAATAATGCAGTTGACAAGAAAATTAGTTATTTCTGAGATATACATTTTAAAGTAATAACTAGGATTATGAATTATAACATTATACCAGAACATATAAGATTCTTAGAAAGTTCATGTAATGTCTGAAACATTTATATTAACATACTTCCATACAAATAACCGAATGAAAGTTTAGTATTAGTTGTTTTGTTTCTTTTTTTATACTGCAGGTTCTTATCAGTCATCAATTTTATACACATCAGTGTATACATGTCAATCCCAATCGCCCAATTCAGCACAACACCATCCCCACCCCACCGCATTTTCCCTCCCTTGGTGTCCATATGTCTGTGCTCTACATCTGTGTCTCAACTTCTGCCCTGCAAACTGGCTCATCTGTACCAATTTTCTAGGTTCCACATACCTGCGTTAATATACGATATTTGTTTTTCTCTTTCTGACTTACTTCACTCTGTATGACAGTCTCTAGATCCATCCACGTCTCAACTAATGACTCAATTTGGTTCCTTTTTGTGGCTGAGTAATATTCCATTCTATATATGTACCACAACTTCTTTATCCATTCGTCTGTTGATGGGCATTTAGGTTGCTTCCATGACCTGGCTATTGTAAATAGTGCTGTAATAAACATTCGGGTGCATGTGTATTTTTGAATTATGGTTTTCTCTGGGTGTATACCCAGTAGTGGGATTGCTGGGTCATATGGTAGCTCAATGTTAACATTTATAAGGCACCTCCATTCTGTTCTCTTTAGTGGCTATTTCCAAGTTACTTCCCACTTAAAGTTGAGGGTATGCATTCCTCCACAACAACTTCAGCATTTATTGTTTGTACTATTCTTGCGGATGGTTATTTTGACAAGTGTGAGCTGATACCTCTTTGTGGTTGAATTCGCATCTGCCTCATAATCCGTTGAAATTCAGCTTTAAGGCATGTCCCTTTTATTTTTCAAGCTGTGTTTACCCCTGAGTTCTTCAAAGTGTTCTCTTAAAGTATGTATCAAATTTTGACATGTTTTGGCCATTACCTCCCTCAAGACATTTTGAGGGCAGGTTTCATTTACAGTCCTGCAGTACTTGTTCCTAGGAAATGATCATTAGCTCAGACTTTAAAGCTGCTGTTGCAGGTAACTGACAGACGGTGGCAGCCTTTCTATGTTCCCCACCCTGGTAAATAGGGAAAAGCCCTTGCGGCCTGTGGTGTTTCTCGGTTATAAATTAGAGTGGAGTGTGCCCGGACAAACCAACACAAGCTGATGTCTCCTTACTTTTGTTGGATTTTTAAATTTAATTTTTATTTTTTATTGGAGTAATTTTCCACCGTGTACGTGGACCACTTCTACTTTGTGCATTCCTCGGTTGATGGACATTTTCATTGCTTCCAAGCGTTGGCTATGGTAAATATTGTTGGAGTGCAGGATTGCCAGCCTGTGACTTTTTGATTCTCATTTTCACAGGTGATAGGCCCAGCAGTGGGTGTGATTGACTGGTAGCACCGTGTTTCCCTTTTCAAAGCACCTTCTTTGTGTTTTCATTAGTGGCACTTACCACGTCCCCCTTAGAATCGAGGGTACGGATTTCTCCACAATCACTTCAGCGTTCATTGTTTGCAGCATTTATGCTAATGGCCCTTCTGCCAGCTGTGAGCTGATAGGGTTTTGTAATTTGGGTTTGCATGTCTTTGAAAATTCGTAAAACTGACAATTTTTCTCCGCCTTTTTCTTTTCTCTTAAAAAAAGGAAACAATTGGGAGTACAATATAACTCTTGAAATTCTCTTCTTGGAAGGTTGCCCTCTTTTAAATTTTTTGGTCGTTTTTCCACCCCAGAGTTTTTTTAGAGAGCAGGTGTCATTTCCCGAACTGCAAGTTTGGTGAATATTTAGTGACCTTTAGCAATGGGTTTAAAGCTGCTGTTGTGGGAAGTGGCCTCAAGCAGGCAGCATTTCTCCATTCCCAAATCTGGGTACTAGGGCAGCAGAGCCTTTCTGGCAGTCGTGTTCCTAGGTTGTAAATTAAATTGGAATGTGCATGGCGAAACCCCCATACGTTTATGTGTCATTATTTCTTCTTGGTTTTTAAAAGTGTTTTAATTGGGGTAAAGCTAGAATATTGTTTGTCCTAGGTGTACACAATCTGGTTCATTTGTACATTATATATGTCTATGCAAGTACAGATCCTCTTCCCATGTAAAATGTTACACAGGGTTCCACAGACCTCACTTGCTACATGGTCGGTCTTTTTGAGATATGTATATAATATGTGTTTGTATAGATATAGCAACACTAATCTTAATTTATCCATTCCCCCCACCTTTCCTTTTAGATGAGCATAGTTTGTTTTCGTAGTCTGTGAGTGTCTTTCTCTGTGGAAATATATTCATTTGTGTTCAGTTATTACATAACGCCTATAAGTGATATCATAGAATACAGGTCTTTGGTTTCCGTGTTACCTCATTATTCGTGATTATCTCCAGACTCATTTGTGGTGCCTCAAAGAGCAATGGTTCATTGTTTTCCATGGCTAATATTCCATTGTGTACATGGACCACTTCTTCTTTAACCATTCACCTGGTGTTGGACATTTTGCTTGCTTCACTGTCTTGGCTATTGTGAATAAGGCTGCACTGCAGCTTTTGCGGCCTGTGTCTTCTCGATTCTTGTCTTCTCAGGTGAGAGGTCCAATGGTGCGCCTGCTGGATTGAATGGTACGTCCGTTTTTACTTTTAAACACAGCTCCTTTCTGTTCTCATTATTGGCTGTTACCCCTTTACGTCTCACCAGCAGGTAGAGGGTACACAGTTCTCTAAAACCCCTTCAGGATTTATTGTTTGTGGACTTTTTGCTGATGGTCAGTCGACTGGTCTAAGTTGAAACTTTTTGTAGATTAGATTGCATGCGTCTAACACTCCCTGAGGTTGAGCTTTTATCCATTTTCCTTTTTTGAAAAAAGATTGTGAGTAACACATAACTCTTCATAATCTCTTCTTGAAACATTTGCCTGTTTTGAATTTTTTTGTCCATTTCCTACTTCAGCACAAATTTTTAGAGCAAGTGTCCTTTACAGCCCTGAGTCCTTGTGAATGTTAAGTGACCATTAGCTGTGACTTTAAAGCTGCTCTTGCCGGAAACGGCCACAAGGTGGCAGCATTTCTCCTTTACCAAATTTGGTAACTGGGGAAAAAGGGCCTTAATGGAAGTGGTGATCTAGGTTGTAAATTCGAATGGAATGTGCAAGGAAAAAAGCACTTTATGTTTATGTCTCATTACTTCTTGTTCATAATTGTAATTTACTTTTTATTTTTTATCCCAGCAAATTTGATTACAATGGTTTGTTTGTTCTTGGTGTGCAGATTTGGTTCTTTCACACATATACGTGTATCTATTCTTCCTCGCATCCTTTTCCCATGTAGGTTATGACACAATGTTGAGTAGTCTTCTCCTGGTCTTCCGTACGTCTTTGGTGGTTATATATTTCACATGGTATGTATATCTCTGTTAACCCCAATATGGTAATGTATCCAATCCTCATCCCTTTCTATTTGGTGAACCATAAGATTTTTTTAATGGATCTGTGATTGCCTTTCTCTGTGGAAATATCTTCATTGGTATCAATTTTTAAGTAACTCCTAAAAGTGATATGATAGGATATGTGTCTTTTGCTTTCTCACTTACTACAGGTGGCGTGATTATGTCTAGACTCATCTATGGTGCTGCAAATGACATTGTTTCATTTTTTTCACTAGCGAATATTCCATCTGTACATGGAGGAGTTCTTCTTTGTCCACCCATCTGTTGGTGGACTTTTTGGTTACTTCCATATCTTGGGTATTGTAATACTGTGCCATGCAGATTTGCCTGCCTGTGTCTTTCCAATTCTCCCTTCTTAGATTATAGGTCGAGGAGTGGGCCTGCTGGATCATATGGTAGCTCAATGTTTACCTTTTTAAGGCACCTCCATTCTGTTCTCATTCGTGGCCCTTTCCAAGTTACGTCCCACTTGAAGTTGGGGGTATGCATTTCTCCACAACACCTTCAGCATTTATTGTTTGTAGTTTCCTTGCTGATGGTTATTCTGACAAGTGTGAGCTGGTACCTCTTTGTGGTTGAATTCGCATGTGCCTCATAATCCGTTGAAATTGAGCTTTAAGGCATGTCCTTTTTATTTTTCACCCTGTGATTACCCCTTAGTTCTTCAAAGTGTTCTCTTAAAGTATGTGTCACATTTTGAAATGTTTTGGCCATTACCTCCCTCAAGACATTTTGAGGGCAGGTTTCATTTACAGTTCTGCAGTACTTGTTCCTATGAAATGACCATTAGCACAGGCTTTAAAGCTGCTTTTGCAGGTAAATGCCAGAGGGCGGCAGCCTTTCTATGCCCCCACCATGGTAACTAGGGAAAAGCCCTTGTGGCCTGTGGTGTTTCTCGGTTATAAATTAGAGTGGAGTGTGCCCGGACAAACCCACACAAGCTGATGTCTCCTTACTTTTGTTGGATTTTTAAATTTAATTTTTAGTTTTTATTGGAGTAATTTCCCAGTGTGCACGTGGACCACTTCTACTTTGCGCATTCCTCGGTTGATGGACATTTTCATTGCTTCCAAGTGTTGGCTATGGTAAATATTGTTGGAGTGCAGGATGGCCAGCCTGTGACTTTTTGATTCTCATTTTCTCAGGTGATAGGCCCAGCAGTGGGTGTGACTGATTGACTGGTAGCACAGTGTTTCCCATTTCAAAGCACCTTCTTTGTGTTTTCATTAGTGGCTCTTACCACGTCTCCCTTAGAATCGAGGGTATGCATTTCTCCACAATCGATTTAGCGTTTATTGTTTGCAGCATGTATGCTAATGGCCCGACTGGCTGCTGTGTGCTGATAGGTTTTTGTAATTTGGGTTTGCATGTCTTTGAAAATTCGTAAAACTCATCATTTTACTCCACCGTTTACTTTTCTGTTAAAAAAAAGGAAACGGTTGGGAGTACAATATATCTGTTGAAATTTTCTTCTTGGAAGGTTGCCCTATTTTGAAAATTTTGGTCGATTTTCCACCCCAGAATTTTTTTAGAGAGCAGGTGTCATTTCCCAAACTGCAAGTTTGGTGAATATTTAGTGACCTTTAGCAATGGGTTTAAAGCTGCTGTTGTGGGAAGTGACCTCAAGCAGGCAGCATTACTCCACTCCCAAATCTGGGTACGAGGGCAGCAGAGCCTTTCTGGAAGTCGTGTTCCTAGGTTGTAAATTAAATTGGAATGTGCATGGAGAAACCCCCATAAGTTTATATCTCATTATTTCTTCTTGGTTTTAATTTTTTTTTAATTGGGGTAAAGCTTAGAATATTGTTTGTCCTAGGTGTACACAATCTGGTTCATTTGTACATTATATATGTCTATTCAAGTACAGATCCTCTTCACATGTAAAATGTTACAGAGGGTTCCACAGACCTCCCTTGCTACATGGTCGGTCTTTTTGAGATATGTATATACTATGTGTTTGTATACATAGAGCAACACTAATCTTAACTTATCCATTCCCCTCACCTTTCCTTTTAGATGAGCATAGTTTGTTTTCTAAGTCTGTGAGTGTCTTTCTCTGTGGAAATATATTCATTTGTGTCAGTTATTAGATAACGCCTATAAGTGATATCATAGAATACAGGTCTTTGGTTTCCGAGTTACCTCATGTTTCGTGATTATTTCCACACTCATTTGTGGTGCCTCAAAGAGCAATGGTTCATTGTTTTCCATGGCTAATATTCCATTGTGTACATGGACCACTACTTCTTTATCCATTCACCTCTTGTTGGATATTTTGATTGCTTCACTGTCTTGGCTATTGTGAATAAGGCTGCACTGCAGCTTTTGCGGCCTGTGTCTTCTCGATTCTTGTCTTCTCAGGTGAGAGGTCCAATGGTGCGCCTGCTGGATTGAATGGTACCTCCATTTTTATTTTTAAACACAGCTCCTTTCTGTTCTCATTATTGGCTGTTACCCCTTTACGTCTCACCAGCAGGTAGAGGGGACAGAGTTCTCTAAAACCCCTTCAGGAGTTATTGTTTGTAGACTTTTTGCTGATGGTCAGTCGACTGGTCTAAGTTGAAACTTTTTGTAGATTAGATTGCATGGGTCTAACACTCTCTGAAGTTGAGCTTTTATCCATTTTCCTTTTTTTTTTTAAAAGAGCGTGAGTAAAACTTAAGTCTTCATACTCTCATCTTGAAACATTTGCCTGTTTTGAATTTTTTTGTCCATTCCCTACTTCAGCACAATTTTTTAGGGCAGGTGTCCTTTACAGCCCTGAGTCCTTGTGAATGTTAAGTGACCATTAGCTGTGAGTTTAAAGCTGCTCTTGCAGGAAACGGCCACAAGGTGGCAGCATTTCTCCTTTACCAAATTTGGTAACTGGGGAAACAGAGCCTTAATGGAAGTGGGGTTCTAGGTTGTAAATTCGAATGGAATGTGCCAGGAAAAAAGCACTTTATGTTTATGTCTCATTACTTCTTGTTCATATTTGTAATTTACTTTTTATTTTTTATCCCAGCAAATTTGATTACAATGGTTTGTTTGTTCTAGGTGTGCAAGATGTGGTTCTTTCACACATATACGTGTATCTATTCTTCCTCGCATCCTTTTCCCATGTAGGTTATGACACAATGTTGAGTAGTCTTCTCCTGGTCTTCCGTACGTCTTTGGTGATTATATATTCACATGGTATGTATATCTCTGTTAACTCCAATATGGTAATGTATCCAATCCTCATCCCTTTCTATTTGGTGAACCATAAGTATTTTAATGAATCTGTGATTGCCTTTCTCTGTGGAAATATCTTCATTTTTAAAAATTTTTAAGTAACTCCTAAAAGTTATATGATAGGATATGTGTCTTTTGCTTTCTCACTTACTACAGGTGGCGTGATTATGTCTAGGCTCATGTATGGTGCTGCAAATGGCATTTTTTCATTTTTTTCACTAGCGAATATTCCATCTGTACATGGAGGAGTTCTTCTTTGTCCACCCATATGTTGGTGGACTTTTTGGTTACTTCCATATCTTGGCTATCGTAATAATGTGCCATGCAGATTTGCCTGCCTGTGTCTTTCCAATTCTTTCTTCTTAGATTATAGGTGGAGGAGTGGGCCTGCTGGATCATATGGTAGCTCAATGTTTACCTTTTTAAGGCACCTCCATTCTGTTCTCATTCGTGGCCCTTTTCAAGTTACGTCCCACTTGAAGTTGAGGGTATGCATTTCTCCACAACACCTTCAGCATTTATTGTTTGTAGTTTCCTTGCTGATGGTTATTCTGACAAGTGTGAGCTGATACCTCTTTGTGGTTGAATTCGCATGTGCCTCATTATCCGTTGAAATTGAGCTTTAAGGCATGTCCTTTTTATTTTTCAAGCTGTGATTACTCCTTAGTTCTTCAAAGTGATCTCTTAAAATATGTGTCACATTTTGAAATGTTTTGGCCATTACCTCCCTCAAGACATTTTGAGGGCAGGTTTCATTTACAGTTCTGCAGTACTTGTTCCTATGAAATGACCATTAGCACAGGCTTTAAAGCTCCTTTTGCAGGTAAATGCCAGAGGGCAGCAGCCTTTCTATGTCCCCACCATGGTAACTAGGGAAAAGCCCTTGCGGCCTGTGGTGTTTCTCGGTTATAAATTAGAGTGGAGTGTGCCCAGACAAACCCACACAAGCTGATGTCTCCTTACTTTTGTTGGATTTTTAATTTAATTTTTAGTTTTTATTGGAGTAATTCCCCAGTGTGCACGTGGATCACTTCTACTTTGTGCATTCCTCGGTTGATGGACATTTTCATTGCTTCCAAGTGTTGGCTATGGTAAATATTGTTGGAGTGCAGGATTGCCAGCCTGTGACTTTTTGATTCTCATTTTCTCAGGTGATAGGCCCAGCAGTGGGTGTGATTGATTGACTGGTAGCACCGTGTTTCCCTTTTCAAAGCACCTTCTTTGTGTTTTCATTAGTGGCTCTTACCACGTCCCCCTTAGAATCGAGGGTATGCATTTCTCCACAATCGATTTAGCATTTATTGTTTGCTGTCTTTATGCTAATGGCCCTACTGGCTGCTGTATGCTGATAGGGTTTTGTAATTTGGGTTTGCATGTCTTTGAAAATTCGTAAAACTCATCATGTTTCTCCACCGTTTTCTTTTCTGTTAAAAAAAAGGAAACAGTTGGGAGTACAATATATCTCTTGAAAATGTCTTCTTGGAAGGTTGCCCTATTTTGAAATTTTTGGTCGATTTTCCACCTCAGAATTTTTTTAGAGAGCAGGTATCATTTCCCGAACTGCAAGTTTGGTGAATATTTAGTGACCATTAGCAATGGGTTTAAAGCTGCTGTTGTGGGAAGTGGCCTCAAGTAGGCAGCATTTCTCCACTCCTAAATCTGGGTACTAGGGCAGCAGAACCTTTCTGGAAGTCGTGTTCCTAGGTTGTAAATTAAATTGGAATGTGCCTGGAGAAACCCCCATAAGTTTATGTCTCATTATTTCTTCTTGGTTTTAATTTTTTTTTTAATTGGGGTAAAGCTTCGAATATTGTCTGTCCTAGGTGTACACAATCTGGTTCATTTGTACATTATATATGTCTATTCAAGTACAGATCCTCTTCCCATGTAAAATGTTACAGAGGGTTCCACAGATCTCCCTTTTAGACGGTCGGTCTTTTTGAGATATGTATATACTATGTGTTTGTATACATATAGCAACACTAATCTTAACTTATCCATTCCCCCCACCTTTCCTTTTAGATGAGCATAGTTTGTTTTCTAAGTCTGTGAGTGTCTTTCTCTGTGGAAATATATTCATTTGTGTCAGTTATTAGAAAACGCCTATAAGTGATATCATAGAATACAGGTCTTTGGTTTCCGAGTTACCTCATGTTTCGTGATTATCTCCAGACTCATTTGTGGTGCCTCAAAGAGCAATGGTTCATTGTTTTCCATGGCTAATATTCCATTGTGTACATGGACCACTTCTTCTTTATCCATTCACCTCTTGTTGGATATTTTGATTGCTTCACTGTCTTGGCTATTGTGAATAAGGCTGCACTGCAGCTTTTGCGGCCTGTGTCTTCTCGATTCTTGTCTTCTCAGGTGAGAGGTCCAATGGTGCGCCTGCTGGACTGAATGGTACCTCCATTTTTACTTTTAAACACAGCTCCTTTCTGTTCTCATTATTGGCTGTTACCCCTTTACGTCTCACCAGCAGGTAGAGGGGACACAGTTCTTAAAAACCCCTTCAGCATTTATTGTTTGTAGACATTTTGCTGATGGTCAGTCGACTGGTCTAAGATGAAACTTTTTGTAGATTAGATTGCATGGGTCTAACACTCCCTGAGGTTGACCTTTTATCCATTTTCCTTTTTTTTTAAAAGAGCGTGAGTAAAACTTAACTCTTCATACTCTCATCTTGAAACATTTGCCTGTTTTGAATTTTTTTGTCCATTCCCTACTTCAGCACAATTTTTTAGGGCAGGTGTCCTTTACAGCCCTGAGTCCTTGTGAATGTTAAGTGACCTTTAGCTGTGAGTTTAAAGCTGCTCTTGCAGGAAACGGCCACAAGGTGGCAGCATTTCTCCTTTACCAAATTTGGTAACTGGGGAAACAGAGCCTTAATGGAAGTGGTGTTCTAGGTTGTAAATTCGAATGGAATGTGCCAGGGAAAATGCACTTTATGTTTATGTCTCATTACTTCTTGTTCATAAGTGTAATTTACTTTTTATTTTTTATCCCAGCAAATTTGATTACAATGGTTTGTTTGTTCTAGGTGTGCAAGATGTGGTTCTTTCACACATATACGTGTATCTATTCTTCCTCGCATCCTTTTCCCATGTAGGTTATGACACAATGTTGAGTAGTCTTCTCCTGGTCTTCCGTACGTCTTTGGTGATTATATATTTCACATGGTATGTATATCTCTGTTAACCCCAATATGGTAATGTATCCAATCCTCATCCCTTTCTATTTGGTGAACCATCAGTTTTTTTAATGAATCTGTGATTGCCTTTCTCTGTGGAAATATCTTCATTGGTATCAATTTTTAAGTAACTCCTAAAAGTGATATGATAGGATATGTGTCTTTTGCTTTCTCACTTACTACAGGTGGCGTGATTACGTCTAGACTCATGTATGGTGCTGTAAATGGCATTGTTTCATTTTTTTCACTAGCGAATATTCCATCTGTACATGGAGGAGTTCTTCTTTGTCCACCCATCTGTTGGTGGACTTTTTGGTTACTTCCATATCTTGGCTATTGTAAAACTGTGCCATGCAGATTTGCCTGCCTGTGTCTTTCCAATTCTTTCTTCTTAGATTATAGGTCGAGGAGTGGGCCTGCTGGATCATACGGTAGCTCAATGTTTACCTTTTTAAGGCACCTCCATTCTGTTCTCATTCGTGGCCCTTTTCAAGTTACGTCCCACTTGAAGTTGAGGGTATGCATTTCTCCACAACACCTTCAGCATTTATTGTTTGTAGTTTCCTTGCTGATGGTTATTCTGACAAGTGTGAGCTGATACCTCTTTGTGGTTGAATTCGCCTGTGCCTCATAATCCGTTGAAATTGAGCTTTAAGGCATGTCCTTTTTATTTTTCAACTTGTGATTACCCCTTAGTTCTTCAAAGTGTTCTCTTAAAGTATGTGTCACATTTTGAAATGTTTTGGCCATTACCTCCCTCAAGACATTTTGAGGGTAGGTTTCATTTACAGTTCTGCAGTACTTGTTCCTATGAAATGACCATTAGCACAGGCTTTAAAGCTGCTTTTGCAGGTAAATGCCAGAGGGCGGCAGCCTTTCTATGTCCCCACCATGGTAACTAGGGAAAAGCCCTTGCGGCCTGTGGTGTTTCTCGGTTATAAATTAGAGTGGAGTGTGCCCGGACAAACCCACACAAGCTGATGTCTCCTTACTTTTGTTGGATTTTTAAATTTAATTTTTAGTTTTTATTGGAGTAATTCCCCAGTGTGCACGTGGACCACTTCTACTTTGCGCATTCCTCAGTTGATGGACATTTTCATTGCTTCCAAGTGTTGGCTCTGGTAAATATTGTTGGAGTGCAGGATTGCCAGCCTGTGACTTTTTGATTCTCATTTTCTCAGTTGATAGGCCCAGCAGTGGGTGTGATTGATTGACTGGTAGCACCGTGTTTCCCTTTTCAAAGCACCTTCTTTGTGTTTTCATTAGTGGCTCTTACCACGTCCCCCTTAGAATCGAGGGTATGCATTTCTCCACAATCGATTTAGCATTTATTGTTTGCTGCCTTTATGCTAATGGCCCTACTGGCTGCTGTATGCTGATAGGGTTTTGTAATTTGGGTTTGCATGTCTTTGAAAATTCGTAAAACTCATCATGTTTCTCCACCGTTTTCTTTTCTGTTAAAAAAAAGGAAACAGTTGGGAGTACAATATATCTCTTGAAAATGTCTTCTTGGAAGGTTGCCCTATTTTGAAATTTTTGGTCGATTTTCCACCTCAGAATTTTTTTAGAGAGCAGGTGTCATTTCCCGAACTGCAAGTTTGGTGAATATTTAGTGACCATTAGCAATGGGTTTAAAGCTGCTGTTGTGGGAAGTGGCCTCAAGTAGGCAGCATTTCTCCACTCCCAAATCTGGGTACTAGGGCAGCAGAGCCTTTCTGGAAGTCGTGTTCCTAGGTTGTAAATTAAATTGGAATGTGCCTGGAGAAACCCCCATAAGTTTATGTCTCATTATTTCTTCTTGGTTTTAAAATTTTTTTTAATTGGGGTAAAGCTTCGAATATTGTCTGTCCTAGGTGTACACAATCTGGTTCATTTGTACATTATATATGTCTATTCAAGTACAGATCCTCTTCCCATGTAAAATGTTACAGAGGGTTCCACAGACCTCCCTTGCTAGATGGTCGGTCTTTTTGAGATATGTATATACTATGTGTTTGTATACATATAGCAACACTAATCTTAACTTATCCATTCCCCCCACCTTTCCTTTTAGATGAGCATAGTTTGTTTACTAAGTCTGTGAGTGTCTTTCTCTGTGGAAATATATTCATTTGTGTCAGTTATTAGATAACGCCTATAAGTGATATCATAGAAAACAGGTCTTTGGTTTCCGAGTTACCTCATGTTTCGTGATTATCTCCAGACTCATTTGTGGTGCCTCAAAGAGCAATGGTTCATTGTTTTCCATGGCTAATATTCCATTGTGTACATGGACCACTTCTTCTTTATCCATTCACCTCTTGTTGGATATTTTGATTGCTTCACTGTCTTGGCTAATGTGAATAAGGCTGCACTGCAGCTTTTGCGGCCTGTGTCTTCTCGATTCTTGTCTTCTCAGGTGAGAGGTCCAATGGTGCGCCTGCTGGACTGAATGGTACCTCCATTTTTACTTTTAAACACAGCTCCTTTCTCTTCTCATTATTGGCTGTTACCCCTTTACGTCTCACCAGCAGGTAGAGGGGACACAGTTCTTAAAAACCCCGTCAGCATTTATTGTTTCTGGACAATTGCTGATGGTCAGTCGACTGGTCTAAGTTGAAACTTTTTGTAGATTAGATTGCATGGGTCTAACACTTCCTGAGGTTGAGCTTTTATCCATTTTCCTTTTTTTTTTAAAAGAGCGTGAGTAAAACTTAACTCGTCATACTCTCTTCTTGAAACATTTGCCTGTTTTGAATTTTTTTGTCCATTCCCTACTTCAGCACAATTTTTTAGGGCAGGTGTCCTTTACAGCCCTGAGTCCTTGTGAATGTTAAGTGACCATTAGCTGTGAGTTTAAAGCTGCTCTTGCAGGAAACGGCCACAAGGTGGCAGCATTTCTCCTTTACCAAATTTGGTAACTGGGGAAACAGAGCCTTAATGGAAGTGGGGTTCTAGGTTGTAAATTCGAATGGAATGTGCCAGGAAAAAAGCACTTTATGTTTATGTCTCATTACTTCTTGTTCATAATTGTAATTTACTTTTTATTTTTTATCCCAGCAAATTTGATTACAATGGTTTGTTTGTTCTAGGTGTGCAAGATGTGGTTCTTTCACACATATACGTGTATCTATTCTTCCTCGCATCCTTTTCCCATGTAGGTTATGACACAATGTTGAGTAGTCTTCTCCTGGTCTTCCGTACGTTTTTGGTGATTATATATTTCACATGGTATGTATATCTCTGTTAACCCCAATATGGTAATGTATCCAATCCTCATCCCTTTCTATTTGGTGAACCATAAGTTTTTTTTAATGAATCTGTGATTGCCTTTCTCTGTGGAAATATCTTCATTGGTATCAATTTTTAAGTAACTCCTAAAAGTGATATGATAGGATATGTGTCTTTTGCTTTCTCACTTACTACAGGTGGCGTGATTACGTCTAGACTCATGTATGGTGCTGTAAATGGCATTGTTTCATTTTTTTCACTAGCGAATATTCCATCTGTACATGGAGGAGTTCTTCTTTGTCCACCCATCTGTTGGTGGACTTTTTGGTTACTTCCATATCTTGGCTATTGTAATACTGTGCCATGCAGATTTGCCTGCCTGTGTCTTTCCAATTCTTTCTTCTTAGATTATAGGTCGAGGAGTGGGCCTGCTGGATCATACGGTAGCTCAATGTTTACCTTTTTAAGGCACCTCCATTCTGTTCTCATTCGTGGCCCTTTTCAAGTTACGTCCCACTTGAAGTTGAGGGTATGCATTTCTCCACAACACCTTCAGCATTTATTGTTTGTAGTTTCCTTGCTGATGGTTATTCTGACAAGTGTGAGGTGATACCTCTTTGTGGTTGAATTCGCCTGTGCCTCATAATCCGTTGAAATTGAGCTTTAAGGCATGTCCTTTTTATTTTTCAACCTGTGATTATCCCTTAGTTCTTCAAAGTGTTCTCTTAAAGTATGTGTCACATTTTGAAATGTTTTGGCCATTACCTCCCTCAAGACATTTTGAGGGTAGGTTTCATTTACAGTTCTGCAGTACTTGTTCCTATGAAATGACCATTAGCACAGGCTTTAAAGCTGCTTTTGCAGGTAAATGCCAGAGGGCGGCAGCCTTTCTATGTCCCCACCATGGTAACTAGGGAAAAGCCCTTGCGGCCTGTGGTGTTTCTCGGTTATAAATTAGAGTGGAGTGTGCCCGGACAAACCCACACAAGCTGATGTCTCCTTACTTTTGTTGGATTTTTAAATTTAATTTTTAGTTTTTATTGGAGTAATTCCCCAGTGTGCACGTGGACCACTTCTACTTTGCGCATTCCTCAGTTGATGGACATTTTCATTGCTTCCAAGTGTTGGCTCTGGTAAATATTGTTGGAGTGCAGGATTGCCACCCTGTGACTTTTTGATTCTCATTTTCTCAGTTGATAGGCCCAGCAGTGGGTGTGATTGATTGACTGGTAGCACCGTGTTTCCCTTTTCAAAGCACCTTCTTTGTGTTTTCATTAGTGGCTCTTACCACGTCCCCCTTAGAATCGAGGGTATGCATTTCTCCACAATCGATTTAGCATTTATTGTTTGCTGCCTTTATGCTAATGGCCCTACTGGCTGCTGTATGCTGATAGGGTTTTGTAATTTGGGTTTGCATGTCTTTGAAAATTCGTAAAACTCATCATGTTTCTCCACCGTTTTCTTTTCTGTTAAAAAAAAGGAAACAGTTGGGAGTACAATATATCTCTTGAAAATGTCTTCTTGGAAGGTTGCCCTATTTTGAAATTTTTGGTCGATTTTCCACCTCAGAATTTTTTTAGAGAGCAGGTGTCATTTCCCGAACTGCAAGTTTGGTGAATATTTAGTGACCATTAGCAATGGGTTTAAAGCTGCTGTTGTGGGAAGTGGCCTCATGTAGGCAGCATTTCTCCACTCCCAAATCTGGGTACTAGGGCAGCAGAGCCTTTCTGGAAGTCGTGTTCCTAGGTTGTAAATTAAATTGGAATGTGCCTGGAGAAACCCCCATAAGTTTATGTCTCATTATTTCTTCTTGGTTTTAAAATTTTTTTTAATTGGGGTAAAGCTTCGAATATTGTCTGTCCTAGGTGTACACAATCTGGTTCATTTGTACATTATATATGTCTATTCAAGTACAGATCCTCTTCCCATGTAAAATGTTACAGAGGGTTCCACAGACCTCCCTTGCTAGATGGTCGGTCTTTTTGAGATATGTATATACTATGTGTTTGTATACATATAGCAACACTAATCTTAACTTATCCATTCCCCCCACCTTTCCTTTTAGATGAGCATAGTTTGTTTTCTAAGTCTGTGAGTGTCTTTCTCTGTGGAAATATATTCATTTGTGTCAGTTATTAGATAACGCCTATAAGTGATATCATAGAATACAGGTCTTTGGTTTCCGAGTTACCTCATGTTTCGTGATTATCTCCAGACTCATTTGTGGTGCCTCAAAGAGCAATGGTTCATTGTTTTCCATGGCTAATATTCCATTGTGTACATGGACCACTTCTTCTTTATCCATTCACCTCTTGTTGGATATTTTGATTGCTTCACTGTCTTGGCTAATGTGAATAAGGCTGCACTGCAGTTTTGCGGCCTGTGTCTTCTCGATTCTTGGCTTCTCAGGTGAGAGGTCCAATGGTGTGCCTGCTGGATTGAATGGTTCCTCCATTTTTACTTTTAAACACAGCTCCTTTCTCTTCTCATTATTGGCTGTTACCCCTTTACGTCTCACCAGCAGGTAGAGGGGACACAGTTCTTAAAAACCCCGTCAGCATTTATTGTTTGTAGACATTTTGCTGATGGTCAGTCGACTGGTCTAAGTTGAAACTTTTTGTAGATTAGATTGCATGGGTCTAACACTCCCTGAGGTTGAGCTTTTATCCATTTTCCTTTTTTTTTAAAAGAGCGTGAGTAAAACTTAACTCCTCATACTCTCTTCTTGAAACATTTGCCAGTTTTGAATTTTTTTGTCCATTTCCTACTTCAGCACAATTTTTTAGGCAGGTGTCCTTCACATCCCTGAGTCCTTGTGAATTTTAAGTGACCATTAGCTGTGAGTTTAAAGCTGCTCTTGCAGGAATCGGCCACAAGGTGGCAGCAATTCTCCTTTACCAAATTTGGTAACTGGGGAAACAGAGCCTTAATGGAAGTGGTGTTCTAGGTTGTAAATTCGAATGGAATGTGCCAGGAAAAAAGCACTTTATGTTTATGTCTCATTACTTCTTGTTCATAATTGTAATTTACTTTTTATTTTTTATCCCAGCAAATTTGATTACAATGGTTTGTTTGTTCTAGGTGTGCAAGATGTGGTTCTTTCACACATATACGTGTATCTATTCTTCCTCGCATCCTTTTCCCATATAGGTTATGACACAATGTTGAGTACTCTTCTCCTGGTCTTCCGTACGTCTTTGGTGATTATATATTTCACATGGTATGTATATCTCTGTTAACCCCAATATGGTAATGTATCCAATCCTCATCCCTTTCTATTTGGTGAACCATAAGTTTTTTTAATGAATCTGTGATTGCCTTTCTCTGTGGAAATATCTTCTTTGGTATCAATTTTTAAGTAACTCCTAAAAGTGATATGATAGGATATTTGTCTTTTGCTTTCTCACTGACTACAGGTGGCGTGATTACGTCTAGACTCATGTATGGTGCTGTAAATGGCATTGTTTCATTTTTTTCACTAGCGAATATTCCATCTGTACATGGAGGAGTTCTTCTTTGTCCACCCATCTGTTGGTGGACTTTTTGGTTACTTCCATATCTTGGCTATTGTAATACTGTGCCATGCAGATTTGCCTGCCTGTGTCTTTCCAATTCTTTCTTCTTAGATTATAGGTCGAGGAGTGGGCCTGCTGGATCATACGGTAGCTCAATGTTTACCTTTTTAAGGCACCTCCATTCTGTTCTCATTCGTGGCCCTTTTCAAGTTACGTCCCACTTGAAGTTGAGGGTATGCATTTCTCCACAACACCTTCAGCATTTATTGTTTGTAGTTTCCTTGCTGATGGTTATTCTGAAAAGTGTGAGCTGATACCTCTTTGTGGTTGAATTCGCCTGTGCCTCATAATCCGTTGAAATTGAGCTTTAAGGCATGTCCTTTTTATTTTTCAACCTGTGATTACCCCTTAGTTCTTCAAAGTGTTCTCTTAAAGTATGTGTCACATTTTGAAATGTTTTGGCCATTACCTCCCTCAAGACATTTTGAGGGTAGGTTTCATTTACAGTTCTGCAGTACTTGTTCCTATGAAATGACCATTAGCACAGGCTTTAAAGCTGCTTTTGCAGGTAAATGCCAGAGGGCGGCAGCCTTTCTATGTCCCCACCATGGTAACTAGGGAAAAGCCCTTGCGGCCTGTGGTGTTTCTCGGTTATAAATTAGAGTGGAGTGTGCCCGGACAAACCCACACAAGCTGATGTCTCCTTACTTTTGTTGGATTTTTAAATTTAATTTTTAGTTTTTATTGGAGTAATTCCCCAGTGTGCACGTGGACCACTTCTACTTTGCGCATTCCTCAGTTGATGGACATTTTCATTGCTTCCAAGTGTTGGCTATGGTAAATATTGTTGGAGTGCAGGATTGCCAGCCTGTGACTTTTTGATTCTCATTTTCTCAGTTGATAGGCCCAGTAGTGGGTGTGATTGATTGACTGGTAGCACCGTGTTTCCCTTTTCAAAGCACCTTCTTTGTGTTTTCATTAGTGGCTCTTACCACGTCCCCCTCAGAATCGAGGGTATGCATTTCTCCACAATCGATTTAGCATTTATTGTTTGCAGCATGTATGCTAATGGCCCTACCTGCTGCTGTGTGCTGATAGGGTTGTGTAATTTGGGTTTGCATGTCTTTGAAAATTCGTAAAACTCATCATTTTTCTCCACCGTTTACTTTTCTGTTAAAAAAAAGGAAACAGTTGGGAGTACAATATATCTCTTGAAATTTTCTTCTTGGAAGGTTGCCCTATTTTGAAATTTTTGGTCGTTTTTCCACCCCAGAATTTTTTTAGAGAGCAGGTGTCATTTCCCGAACTGCAAGTTTGGTGAATATTTAGTGACCTTTGGCAATGGGTTTAAAGCTGCTGTTGTGGGAAGTGACCTCAAGCAGGCAGCATTTCTCCACTCCCAAATCTTGGTACTAGGGCAGCAGAGCATTTCTGGAAGTCGTGTTCCTATGTTGTAAATTAAATTGGAATGTGCATGGAGAAACCCCCATAAGTTTATGTCTCATTATTTCTTCTTGGTTTTAATTTTTTTTTTAATTGGGGTAAAGCTTAGAATATTGTTTGTCCTAGGTGTACACAATCTGGTTCATTTGTACATTATATATGTCTATTCAAGTACAGATCCTCTTCCCATGTAAAATGTTACAGAGGGTTCCACAGACCTCCCTTGCTACATGGTCGGTCTTTTTGTGATATGTATATACTATGTGTTTGTATACATAGAGCAACACTAATCTTAACTTATCCATTCCCCCCACCTTTCCTTTTAGATGAGCATAGTTTGTTTTCTAAGTCTGTGAGTGTCTTTCTCTGTGGAAATATATTCATTTTTGTCAGTTATTATTTAACGCCTATAAGTGATATCATAGAATACAGGTCTTTGGTTTCCGAGTTACCTCATGTTTCGTGATTATCTCCAGACTAATTTGTGGTGCCTCAAAGAGCAATGGTTCATTGTTTTCCATGGCTAATATTCCATTGTGTACATGGACCACTTCTTCTTTATCCATTCACCTCTTGTTGGATATTTTGATTGCTTCACTGTCTTGGCTATTGTGAATAAGGCTGCACTGCAGCTTTTGCGGCCTGTGTCTTCTCGAATCTTGTCTTCTCAGGTGAGAGGTCCAATGGTGCGCCTGCTGGACTGAATGGTACCTCCATTTTTACTTTTAAATACAGCTCCTTTCTGTTCTCATTATTGGCTGTTACCCCTTTACGTCTCACCAGCAGGTAGAGGGGACACAGTTCTTAAAAACCCCGTCAGCATTTATTGTTTGTAGACATTTTGCTGATGGTCAGTCGACTGGTCTAAGTTGAAACTTTTTGTAGATTAGATTGCCTGGGTCTAACACTCCCTGAGGTTGAGCTTTTATGCATTTTCCTTTTTTTTTTAAAAGAGCGTGAGTAAAACTTAACTCTTCATACTCTCATCTTGAAACATTTGCCTGTTTTGAATTTTTTGGTCCATTCCCTACTTCAGCACAATTTTTTAGGGCAGGTGTCCTTTACAGCCCTGAGTCCTTGTGAATGTTAAGTGACCATTAGCTGTGAGTTTAAAGCTGCTCTTGCAGGAAACGGCCACAAGGTGGCAGCATTTCTCCTTTACCAAATTTGGTAACTGGGGAAACAGAGCCTTAATGGAAGTGGTGTTCTAGGTTGTAAATTCGAATGGAATGTGCCAGGGAAAAAGCACTTTATGTTTATGTCTCATTACTTCTTGTTCATAATTGTAATTTACTTTTTATTTTTTATCACAGCAAATTTGATTACAATGGTTTGTTTGTTCTAGGTGTGCAAGATGTGGTTCTTTCACACATATACGTGTATCTATTCTTCCTCGCATCCTTTTCCCATGTAGGTTATGACACACTGTTGAGTAGTCTTCTCCTGGTCTTCCGTACGTCTTTGGTGATTATATATTTCACATGGTTTGTATATCTCTGTTAACCCCAATATGGTAATGTATCCAATCCTCATCCCTTTCTATTTGGTGAACCATAAGATTTTTTTAATGAAACTGTGATTGCGTTTCTCTGTGGAAATATCTTCATTGGTATCAATTTTTAAGTAACTCCTAAAAGTGATATGATAGGATATGTGTCTTTTCCTTTCTCACTTACTACAGGTGGCGTGATTATGTCTAGACTCATGTATGGTGCTGCAAATGGCATTGTTTCATTTTTTTCACTAGCGAATATTCCATCTGTACATGGAGGAGTTCTTCTTTGTCCACCCATCTGTTGGTGGACTTTTTGGTTACTTCCATATCTTGGCTATCGTAATACTGTTCCATGCAGATTTGCCTGCCTGTGTCTTTCCAATTCTCTCTTCTTAGATTATAGGTCGAGGAGTGGGCCTGCTGGATCATATGGTAGCTCAATGTTTACATTTTTAAGGCACCTCCATTCTGTTCTCATTCATGGCCCTTTTCATGTTACGTCCCACTTGAAGTTGAGGGTATGCATTTCTCCACAACACCTTCAGCATTTATTGTTTGTAGTTTCCTTGCTGATGGTTATTCTGACAAGTGTGAGCTGATACCTCTATGTGGTTGAATTCGCATGTGCCTCATAATCCGGTGAAATTGAGCTTTAAGGCATGTCCTTTTTATTTTTCAACCTGTGATTACTCCTTAGTTCTTCAAAGTGATCTCTTAAAATATGTGTCATATTTTGAAATGTTTTGGCCATTACCTCCCTCAAGACATTTTGAGGGCAGGTTTCATTTACAGTTCTGCAGTACTTGTTCCTATGAAATGACCATTAGCACAGGCTTTAAAGCTGCTTTTGCAGGTAAATGCCAGAGGGCGGCAGCCTTTCTATGTCCCCACCATGGTACCTAGGGAAAAGCCCTTGCGGCCTGTGGTGTTTCTCGGTTATAAATTAGAGTGGAGTTTGCCCGGACAAACCCACACAAGCTGATGTCTCCTTACTTTTGTTGGATTTTTAAATTTAATTTTTAGTTTTTATTGGAGTAATTCCCCAGTGTGCACGTGGACCACTTCTACTTTGCGCATTCCTCGGTTGATGGACATTTTCATTGCTTCCAAGTGTTGTCTATGGTAAATATTGTTGGAGTACAGGATTGCCAGCCTGTGACTTTTTGATTCTCATTTTCTCAGGTGATAGGCCCAGCAGTGGGTGTGATTGATTGACTGGTAGCACCGTGTTTCCCTTATCAAAGCACCTTCTTTGTGTTTTCATTAGTGGCTCTTACCACGTCCCCCTTAGAAATGAGTGTATTTATTTCTCCACAATCGATTTAACATTTATTGTTTGCTGCATTTATGCTAATGGCCCTACTGGCTGCTGTGTGCTGATAGGGTTTTGTAATTTGGGTTTGCATGTCTTTGAAAATTCGTAAAACTCATCATTTTTCTCCACCGTTTACTTTTCTGTTAAAAAAAAGGAAACAGTTGGGAGTACAATATATCTCTTGAAATTTTCTTCTTGGAAGGTTGCCCTATTTTGAAATTTTTGGTCGATTTTCCACCCCAGAATTTTTTTAGAGAGCAGGTGTCATTTCCCGAACTGCAAGTTTGGTGAATATTTAGTGACCTTTGGCAATGGGTTTAAAGCTGCTGTTGTGGGAAGTGACCTCAAGCAGGCAGCATTTCTCCACTCCCAAATCTGGGTACTAGGGCAGCAGAGCATTTCTGGAAGTCGTGTTCCTAGGTTGTAAATTAAATTGGAATGTGCATGGAGAAACCCCCATAAGTTTATGTCTCATTATTTCTTCTTGGTTTTAATTTTTTTTTTTAATTGGGGTAAAGCATAGAATATTGTTTGTCCTAGGTGTACACAATCTGGTTCATTTGTACATTATATATGTCTATTCAAGTACAGATCCTCTTCCCATGTAAAATGTTACAGAGGGTTCCACAGACCTCCCTTGCTACATGGTCGGTCTTTTTGTGATATGTATATACTATGTGTTTGTATACATAGAGCAACACTAATCTTAACTTATCCATTCCCCCCACCTTGCCTTTTAGATGAGCATAGTTTGTTTTCTAAGTCTGTGAGTGTCTTTCTCTGTGGAAATATATTCATTTGTGTCAGTTATTATTTAACGCCTATAAGTGATATCATAGAATACAGGTCTTTGGTTTCCGAGTTACCTCATGTTTCGTGATTATCTCCAGACTCATTTGTGGTGCCTCAAAGAGCAATGGTTCATTGTTTTCCATGGCTAATATTCCATTGTGTACATGGACCACTTCTTCTTTATCCATTCACCTCTTGTTGGATATTTTGATTGCTTCACTGTCTTGGCTATTGTGAATAAGGCTGCACTGCAGCTTTTGCGGCCTGTGTCTTCTCGATTCTTGTCTTCTCAGGTGAGAGGTCCAATGGTGCGCCTGCTGGACTGAATGGTACCTCCATTTTTACTTTTAAACACAGCTCCTTTCTCTTCTCATTATTGGCTGTTACCCCTTTACGTCTCACCAGCAGGTAGAGGGGACACAGTTCTTAAAAACCCCGTCAGCATTTATTGTTTGTAGACATTTTGCTGATGGTCAGTCGACTGGTCTAAGTTGAAACTTTTTGTAGATTAGATTGCCTGGGTCTAACACTCCCTGAGGTTGAGCTTTTATGCATTTTCCTTTTTCTTTTAAAAGAGCGTGAGTAAAACTTAACTCTTCATACTCTCATCTTGAAACATTTGCCTGTTTTGAATTTTTTGTCCATTCCCTACTTCAGCACAATTTATTAGGGCAGGTGTCCTTTACAGCCCTGAGTCCTTGTGAATGTTAAGTGACCATTAGCTGTGAGTTTAAAGCTGCTCTTGCAGGAAACGGCCACAAGGTGGCAGCATTTCTCCTTTACCAAATTTGGTAACTGGGGAAACAGAGCCTTAATGGAAGTGGTGTTCTAGGTTGTAAATTCGAATGGAATGTGCCAGGGAAAAAGCACTTTATGTTTATGTCTCATTACTTCTTGTTCATAATTGTAATTTACTTTTTATTTTTTATCCCAGCAAATTTGATTACAATGGTTTGTTTGTTCTAGGTGTGCAAGATGTGGTTCTTTCACACATATACGTGTATCTATTCTTCCTCGCATCCTTTTCCCATGTAGGTTATGACACACTGTTGAGTAGTCTTCTCCTGGTCTTCCGTTCGTCTTTGGTGATTATATATTTCACATTGTTTGTATATCTCTGTTAACCCCAATATGGTAATGTATCCAATCCTCATCCCTTTCTATTTGGTGAACCATAAGATTTTTTTAATGAAACTGTGATTGCGTTTCTCTGTGGAAATATCTTCATTGGTATCAATTTTTAAGTAACTCCTAAAAGTTATATGATAGGATATGTGTCTTTTGCTTTCTCACTTACTACAGGTGGCGTGATTATGTCTAGGCTCATGTATGGTGCTGCAAATGGCATTTTTTCATTTTTTTCACTAGCGAATATTCCATCTGTACATGGAGGAGTTCTTCTTTGTCCACCCATCTGTTGGTGGACTTTTTGGTTACTTCCATATCTTGGCTATTGTAATACTGTGCCATGCAGATTTGCCTGCCTGTGTCTTTCCAATTCTTTCTTCTTAGATTATAGGTCGAGGAGTGGGCCTGCTGGATCATACGGTAGCTCAATGTTTACCTTTTTAAGGCACCTCCATTCTGTTCTCATTCGTGGCCCTTTTCAAGTTCGTCCCACTTGAAGTTGAGGGTATGCATTTCTCCACAACACCTTCAGCATTTATTGTTTGTAGTTTCCTTGCTGATGGTTAGTCTGACAAGTGTGAGCTGATACCTCTTTGTGGTTGAATTCGCCTGTGCCTCATAATCCGTTGAAATTGAACTTTAAGGCATGTCCTTTTTATTTTTCAACTTGTGATTACCCCTTAGTTCTTCAAAGTGTTCTCTTAAAGTATGTGTCACATTTTGAAATGTTTTGGCCATTACCTCCCTCAAGACATTTTGAGGGCAGGTTTCATTTACAGTTCTGCAGTACTTGTTCCTATGAAATGACCATTAGCACAGGCTTTAAAGCTGCTTTTGCAGGTAAATGCCAGAGGGCGGCAGCCTTTCTATGCCCCCACCATGGTAACTAGGGAAAAGCCCTTGTGGCCTGTGGTGTTTCTCGGTTATAAATTAGAGTGGAGTGTGCCCGGACAAACCCACACAAGCTGATGTCTCCTTACTTTTGTTGGATTTTTAAATTTAATTTTTAGTTTTTATTGGAGTAATTTCCCAGTGTGCACGTGGACCACTTCTACTTTGCGCATTCCTCGGTTGATGGACATTTTCATTGCTTCCAAGTGTTGGCTATGGTAAATATTGTTGGAGTGCAGGATGGCCAGCCTGTGACTTTTTGATTCTCATTTTCTCAGGTGATAGGCCCAGCAGTGGGTGTGACTGATTGACTGGTAGCACAGTGTTTCCCATTTCAAAGCACCTTCTTTGTGTTTTCATTAGTGGCTCTTACCACGTCTCCCTTAGAATCGAGGGTATGCATTTCTCCACAATCGATTTAGCGTTTATTGTTTGCAGCATGTATGCTAATGGCCAGACTGGCTGCTGTGTGCTGATAGGTTTTTGTAATTTGGGTTTGCATGTCTTTGAAAATTCGTAAAACTCATCATTTTACTCCACCGTTTACTTTTCTGTTAAAAAAAAGGAAACGGTTGGGAGTACAATATATCTGTTGAAATTTTCTTCTTGGAAGGTTGCCCTATTTTGAAAATTTTGGTCGATTTTCCACCCCAGAATTTTTTTAGAGAGCAGGTGTCATTTCCCAAACTGCAAGTTTGGTGAATATTTAGTGACCTTTAGCAATGGGTTTAAAGCTGCTGTTGTGGGAAGTGACCTCAAGCAGGCGGCATTACTCCACTCCCAAATCTGGGTACGAGGGCAGCAGAGCCTTTCTGGAAGTCGTGTTCCTAGGTTGTAAATTAAATTGGAATGTGCATGGAGAAACCCCCATAAGTTTATATCTCATTATTTCTTCTTGGTTTTAATTTTTTTTTAATTGGGGTAAAGCTTAGAATATTGTTTGTCCTAGGTGTACACAATCTGGTTCATTTGTACATTATATATGTCTATTCAAGTACAGATCCTCTTCACATGTAAAATGTTACAGAGGGTTCCACAGACCTCCCTTGCTACATGGTCGGTCTTTTTGAGATATGTATATACTATGTGTTTGTATACATAGAGCAACACTAATCTTAACTTATCCATTCCCCTCACCTTTCCTTTTAGATGAGCATAGTTTGTTTTCTAAGTCTGTGAGTGTCTTTCTCTGTGGAAATATATTCATTTGTGTCAGTTATTAGATAACGCCTATAAGTGATATCATAGAATACAGGTCTTTGGTTTCCGAGTTACCTCATGTTTCGTGATTATTTCCACACTCATTTGTGGTGCCTCAAAGAGCAATGGTTCATTGTTTTCCATGGCTAATATTCCATTGTGTACATGGACCACTTCTTCTTTATCCATTCACCTCTTGTTGGATATTTTGATTGCTTCACTGTCTTGGCTATTGTGAATAAGGCTGCACTGCAGCTTTTGCGGCCTGTGTCTTCTCGATTCTTGTCTTCTCAGGTGAGAGGTCCAATGGTGCGCCTGCTGGATTGAATGGTACCTCCATTTTTATTTTTAAACACAGCTCCTTTCTGTTCTCATTATTGGCTGTTACCCCTTTACGTCTCACCAGCAGGTAGAGGGGACAGAGTTCTCTAAAACCCCTTCAGGAGTTATTGTTTGTAGACTTTTTGCTGATGGTCAGTCGACTGGTCTAAGTTGAAACTTTTTGTAGATTAGATTGCATGGGTCTAACACTCTCTGAAGTTGAGCTTTTATCCATTTTCCTTTTTTTTTTTAAAAGAGCGTGAGTAAAACTTAAGTCTTCATACTCTCATCTTGAAACATTTGCCTGTTTTGAATTTTTTTGTCCATTCCCTACTTCAGCACAATTTTTTAGGGCAGGTGTCCTTTACAGCCCTGAGTCCTTGTGAATGTTAAGTGACCATTAGCTGTGAGTTTAAAGCTGCTCTTGCAGGAAACGGCCACAAGGTGGCAGCATTTCTCCTTTACCAAATTTGGTAACTGGGGAAACAGAGCCTTAATGGAAGTGGGGTTCTAGGTTGTAAATTCGAATGGAATGTGCCAGGAAAAAAGCACTTTATGTTTATGTCTCATTACTTCTTGTTCATATTTGTAATTTACTTTTTATTTTTTATCCCAGCAAATTTGATTACAATGGTTTGTTTGTTCTAGGTGTGCAAGATGTGGTTCTTTCACACATATACGTGTATCTATTCTTCCTCGCATCCTTTTCCCATGTAGGTTATGACACAATGTTGAGTAGTCTTCTCCTGGTCTTCCGTACGTCTTTGGTGATTATATATTCACATGGTATGTATATCTCTGTTAACTCCAATATGGTAATGTATCCAATCCTCATCCCTTTCTATTTGGTGAACCATAAGTATTTTAATGAATCTGTGATTGCCTTTCTCTGTGGAAATATCTTCATTTTTAAAAATTTTTAAGTAACTCCTAAAAGTTATATGATAGGATATGTGTCTTTTGCTTTCTCACTTACTACAGGTGGCGTGATTATGTCTAGGCTCATGTATGGTGCTGCAAATGGCATTTTTTCATTTTTTTCACTAGCGAATATTCCATCTGTACATGGAGGAGTTCTTCTTTGTCCACCCATCTGTTGGTGGACTTTTTGGTTACTTCCATATCTTGGCTATCGTAATACTGTGCCATGCAGATTTGCCTGCCTGTGTCTTTCCAATTCTTTCTTCTTAGATTATAGGTGGAGGAGTGGGCCTGCTGGATCATACGGTAGCTCAATGTTTACCTTTTTAAGGCACCTCCATTCTGTTCTCATTCGTGGCCCTTTTCAAGTTACGTCCCACTTGAAGTTGAGGGTATGCATTTCTCCACAACACCTTCAGCATTTATTGTTTGTAGTTTCCTTGCTGATGGTTATTCTGACAAGTGTGAGCTGATACCTCTTTGTGGTTGAATTCGCATGTGCCTCATTATCCGTTGAAATTGAGCTTTAAGGCATGTCCTTTTTATTTTTCAAGCTGTGATTACTCCTTAGTTCTTCAAAGTGATCTCTTAAAATATGTGTCACATTTTGAAATGTTTTGGCAATTACCTCCCTCAAGACATTTTGAGGGCAGGTTTCATTTACAGTTCTGCAGTACTTGTTCCTATGAAATGACCATTAGCACAGGCTTTAAAGCTCCTTTTGCAGGTAAATGCCAGAGGGCAGCAGCCTTTCTATGTCCCCACCATGGTAACTAGGGAAAAGCCCTTGCGGCCTGTGGTGTTTCTCGGTTATAAATTAGAGTGGAGTGTGCCCAGACAAACCCACACAAGCTGATGTCTCCTTACTTTTGTTGGATTTTTAATTTAATTTTTAGTTTTTATTGGAGTAATTCCCCAGTGTGCACGTGGATCACTTCTACTTTGTGCATTCCTCGGTTGATGGACATTTTCATTGCTTCCAAGTGTTGGCTATGGTAAATATTGTTGGAGTGCAGGATTGCCAGCCTGTGACTTTTTGATTCTCATTTTCTCAGGTGATAGGCCCAGCAGTGGGTGTGATTGATTGACTGGTAGCACCGTGTTTCCCTTTTCAAAGCACCTTCTTTGTGTTTTCATTAGTGGCTCTTACCACGTCCCCCTTAGAATCGAGGGTATGCATTTCTCCACAATCGATTTAGCATTTATTGTTTGCTGTCTTTATGCTAATGGCCCTACTGGCTGCTGTATGCTGATAGGGTTTTGTAATTTGGGTTTGCATGTCTTTGAAAATTCGTAAAACTCATCATGTTTCTCCACCGTTTTCTTTTCTGTTAAAAAAAAGGAAACAGTTGGGAGTACAATATATCTCTTGAAAATGTCTTCTTGGAAGGTTGCCCTATTTTGAAATTTTTGGTCGATTTTCCACCTCAGAATTTTTTTAGAGAGCAGGTATCATTTCTCGAACTGCAAGTTTGGTGAATATTTAGTGACCATTAGCAATGGGTTTAAAGCTGCTGTTGTGGGAAGTGGCCTCAAGTAGGCAGCATTTCTCCACTCCTAAATCTGGGTACTAGGGCAGCAGAGCCTTTCTGGAAGTCGTGTTCCTAGGTTGTAAATTAAATTGGAATGTGCCTGGAGAAACCCCCATAAGTTTATGTCTCATTATTTCTTCTTGGTTTTAATTTTTTTTTTTTAATTGGGGTAAAGCTTCGAATATTGTCTGTCCTAGGTGTACACAATCTGGTTCATTTGTACATTATATATGTCTATTCAAGTACAGATCCTCTTCCCATGTAAAATGTTACAGAGGGTTCCACAGATCTCCCTTGCTAGATGGTCGGTCTTTTTGAGATATGTATATACTATGTGTTTGTATACATATAGCAACACTAATCTTAACTTATCCATTCCCCCCACCTTTCCTTTTAGATGAGCATAGTTTGTTTTCTAAGTCTGTGAGTGTCTTTCTCTGTGGAAATATATTCATTTGTGTCAGTTATTAGAAAACGCCTATAAGTGATATCATAGAATACAGGTCTTTGGTTTCCGAGTTACCTCATGTTTCGTGATTATCTCCAGACTCATTTGTGGTGCCTCAAAGAGCAATGGTTCATTGTTTTCCATGGCTAATATTCCATTGTGTACATGGACCACTTCTTCTTTATCCATTCACCTCTTGTTGGATATTTTGATTGCTTCACTGTCTTGGCTATTGTGAATAAGGCTGCACTGCAGCTTCTGCGGCCTGTGTCTTCTCGATTCTTGTCTTCTCAGGTGAGAGGTCCAATGGTGCGCCTGCTGGACTGAATGGTACCTCCATTTTTACTTTTAAACACAGCTCCTTTCTGTTCTCATTATTGGCTGTTACCCCTTTACGTCTCACCAGCAGGTAGAGGGGACACAGTTCTTAAAAACCCCTTCAGCATTTATTGTTTGTAGACATTTTGCTGATGGTCAGTCGACTGGTCTAAGATGAAACTTTTTGTAGATTAGATTGCATGGGTCTAACACTCCCTGAGGTTGACCTTTTATCCATTTTCCTTTTTTTTTAAAAGAGCGTGAGTAAAACTTAACTCTTCATACTCTCATCTTGAAACATTTGCCTGTTTTGAATTTTTTTGTCCATTCCCTACTTCAGCACAATTTTTTAGGGCAGGTGTCCTTTACAGCCCTGAGTCCTTGTGAATGTTAAGTGACCTTTAGCTGTGAGTTTAAAGCTGCTCTTGCAGGAAACGGCCACAAGGTGGCAGCATTTCTCCTTTACCAAATTTGGTAACTGGGGAAACAGAGCCTTAATGGAAGTGGTGTTCTAGGTTGTAAATTCGAATGGAATGTGCCAGGGAAAATGCACTTTATGTTTATGTCTCATTACTTCTTGTTCATAAGTGTAATTTACTTTTTATTTTTTATCCCAGCAAATTTGATTACAATGGTTTGTTTGTTCTAGGTGTGCAAGATGTGGTTCTTTCACACATATACGTGTATCTATTCTTCCTCGCATCCTTTTCCCATGTAGGTTATGACACAATGTTGAGTAGTCTTCTCCTGGTCTTCCGTACGTCTTTGGTGATTATATATTTCACATGGTATGTATATCTCTGTTAACCCCAATATGGTAATGTATCCAATCCTCATCCCTTTCTATTTGGTGAACCATCAGTTTTTTTAATGAATCTGTGATTGCCTTTCTCTGTGGAAATATCTTCATTGGTATCAATTTTTAAGTAACTCCTAAAAGTGATATGATAGGATATGTGTCTTTTGCTTTCTCACTTACTACAGGTGGCGTGATTACGTCTAGACTCATGTATGGTGCTGTAAATGGCATTGTTTCATTTTTTTCACTAGCGAATATTCCATCTGTACATGGAGGAGTTCTTCTTTGTCCACCCATCTGTTGGTGGACTTTTTGGTTACTTCCATATCTTGGCTATTGTAAAACTGTGCCATGCAGATTTGCCTGCCTGTGTCTTTCCAATTCTTTCTTCTTAGATTATAGGTCGAGGAGTGGGCCTGCTGGATCATACGGTAGCTCAATGTTTACCTTTTTAAGGCACCTCCATTCTGTTCTCATTCGTGGCCCTTTTCAAGTTACGTCCCACTTGAAGTTGAGGGTATGCATTTCTCCACAACACCTTCAGCATTTATTGTTTGTAGTTTCCTTGCTGATGGTTATTCTGACAAGTGTGAGCTGATACCTCTTTGTGGTTGAATTCGCCTGTGCCTCATAATCCATTGAAATTGAGCTTTAAGGCATGTCCTTTTTATTTTTCAACTTGTGATTACCCCTTAGTTCTTCAAAGTGTTCTCTTAAAGTATGTGTCACATTTTGAAATGTTTTGGCCATTACCTCCCTCAAGACATTTTGAGGGTAGGTTTCATTTACAGTTCTGCAGTACTTGTTCCTATGAAATGACCATTAGCACAGGCTTTAAAGCTGCTTTTGCAGGTAAATGCCAGAGGGCGGCAGCCTTTCTATGTCCCCACCATGGTAACTAGGGAAAAGCCCTTGCGGCCTGTGGTGTTTCTCGGTTATAAATTAGAGTGGAGTGTGCCCGGACAAACCCACACAAGCTGATGTCTCCTTACTTTTGTTGGATTTTTAAATTTAATTTTTAGTTTTTATTGGAGTAATTCCCCAGTGTGCACGTGGACCACTTCTACTTTGCGCATTCCTCAGTTGATGGACATTTTCATTGCTTCCAAGTGTTGGCTCTGGTAAATATTGTTGGAGTGCAGGATTGCCAGCCTGTGACTTTTTGATTCTCATTTTCTCAGTTGATAGGCCCAGCAGTGGGTGTGATTGATTGACTGGTAGCACCGTGTTTCCCTTTTCAAAGCACCTTCTTTGTGTTTTCATTAGTGGCTCTTACCACGTCCCCCTTAGAATCGAGGGTATGCATTTCTCCACAATCGATTTAGCATTTATTGTTTGCTGCCTTTATGCTAATGGCCCTACTGGCTGCTGTATGCTGATAGGGTTTTGTAATTTGGGTTTGCATGTCTTTGAAAATTCGTAAAACTCATCATGTTTCTCCACCGTTTTCTTTTCTGTTAAAAAAAAGGAAACAGTTGGGAGTACAATATATCTCTTGAAAATGTCCTCTTGGAAGGTTGCCCTATTTTGAAATTTTTGGTCGATTTTCCACCTCAGAATTTATTTAGAGAGCAGGTGTCATTTCCCGAACTGCAAGTTTGGTGAATATTTAGTGACCATTAGCAATGGGTTTAAAGCTGCTGTTGTGGGAAGTGGCCTCAAGTAGGCAGCATTTCTCCACTCCCAAATCTGGGTACTAGGGCAGCAGAGCCTTTCTGGAAGTCGTGTTCCTAGGTTGTAAATTAAATTGGAATGTGCCTGGAGAAACCCCCATAAGTTTATGTCTCATTATTTCTTCTTGGTTTTAAAATTTTTTTTAATTGGGGTAAAGCTTCGAATATTGTCTGTCCTAGGTGTACACAATCTGGTTCATTTGTACATTATATATGTCTATTCAAGTACAGATCCTCTTCCCATGTAAAATGTTACAGAGGGTTCCACAGACCTCCCTTGCTAGATGGTCGGTCTTTTTGAGATATGTATATACTATGTGTTTGTATACATATAGCAACACTAATCTTAACTTATCCATTCCCCCCACCTTTCCTTTTAGATGAGCATAGTTTGTTTTCTAAGTCTGTGAGTGTCTTTCTCTGTGGAAATATATTCATTTGTGTCAGTTATTAGATAACGCCTATAAGTGATATCATAGAAAACAGATCTTTGGTTTCCGAGTTACCTCATGTTTCGTGATTATCTCCAGACTCATTTGTGGTGCCTCAAAGAGCAATGGTTAATTGTTTTCCATGGCTAATATTCCATTGTGTACATGGACCACTTCTTCTTTATCCATTCACCTCTTGTTGGATATTTTGATTGCTTCACTGTCTTGGCTAATGTGAATAAGGCTGCACTGCAGCTTTTGCGGCCTGTGTCTTCTCGATTCTTGTCTTCTCAGGTGAGAGGTCCAATGGTGCGCCTGCTGGACTGAATGGTACCTCCATTTTTACTTTTAAACACAGCTCCTTTCTCTTCTCATTATTGGCTGTTACCCCTTTACGTCTCACCAGCAGGTAGAGGGGACACAGTTCTTAAAAACCCCGTCAGCATTTATTGTTTCTGGACAATTGCTGATGGTCAGTCGACTGGTCTAAGTTGAAACTTTTTGTAGATTAGATTGCATGGGTCTAACACTTCCTGAGGTTGAGCTTTTATCCATTTTCCTTTTTTTTTAAAAGAGCGTGAGTAAAACTTAACTCGTCATACTCTCTTCTTGAAACATTTGCCTGTTTTGAATTTTTTTGTCCATTCCCTACTTCAGCACAATTTTTTAGGGCAGGTGTCCTTTACAGCCCTGAGTCCTTGTGAATGTTAAGTGACCATTAGCTGTGAGTTTAAAGCTGCTCTTGCAGGAAACGGCCACAAGGTGGCAGCATTTCTCCTTTACCAAATTTTGTAACTGGGGAAACAGAGCCTTAATGGAAGTGGGGTTCTAGGTTGTAAATTCGAATGGAATGTGCCAGGAAAAAAGCACTTTATGTTTATGTCTCATTACTTCTTGTTCATAATTGTAATTTACTTTTTATTTTTTATCCCAGCAAATTTGATTACAATGGTTTGTTTGTTCTAGGTGTGCAAGATGTGGTTCTTTCACACATATATGTGTATCTATTCTTCCTCGCATCCTTTTCCCATGTAGGTTATGACACAATGTTGAGTAGTCTTCTCCTGGTCTTCCGTACGTCTTTGGTGATTATATATTTCACATGGTATGTATATCTCTGTTAACCCCAATATGGTAATGTATCCAATCCTCATCCCTTTCTATTTGGTGAACCATCAGTTTTTTTAATGAATCTGTGATTGCCTTTCTCTGTGGAAATATCTTCATTGGTATCAATTTTTAAGTAACTCCTAAAAGTGATATGATAGGATATGTGTCTTTTGCTTTCTCACTTACTACAGGTGGCGTGATTACGTCTAGACTCATGTATGGTGCTGTAAATGGCATTGTTTCATTTTTTTCACTAGCGAATATTCCATCTGTACATGGAGGAGTTCTTCTTTGTCCACCCATCTGTTGGTGGACTTTTTGGTTACTTCCATATCTTGGCTATTGTAAAACTGTGCCATGCAGATTTGCCTGCCTGTGTCTTTCCAATTCTTTCTTCTTAGATTATAGGTCGAGGAGTGGGCCTGCTGGATCATACGGTAGCTCAATGTTTACCTTTTTAAGGCACCTCCATTCTGTTCTCATTCGTGGCCCTTTTCAAGTTACGTCCCACTTGAAGTTGAGGGTATGCATTTCTCCACAACACCTTCAGCATTTATTGTTTGTAGTTTCCTTGCTGATGGTTATTCTGACAAGTGTGAGCTGATACCTCTTTGTGGTTGAATTCGCCTGTGCCTCATAATCCGTTGAAATTGAGCTTTAAGGCATGTCCTTTTTATTTTTCAACTTGTGATTACCCCTTAGTTCTTCAAAGTGTTCTCTTAAAGTATGTGTCACATTTTGAAATGTTTTGGCCATTACCTCCCTCAAGACATTTTGAGGGTAGGTTTCATTTACAGTTCTGCAGTACTTGTTCCTATGAAATGACCATTAGCACAGGCTTTAAAGCTGCTTTTGCAGGTAAATGCCAGAGGGCGGCAGCCTTTCTATGTCCCCACCATGGTAACTAGGGAAAAGCCCTTGCGGCCTGTGGTGTTTCTCGGTTATAAATTAGAGTGGAGTGTGCCCGGACAAACCCACACAAGCTGATGTCTCCTTACTTTTGTTGGATTTTTAAATTTAATTTTTAGTTTTTATTGGAGTAATTCCCCAGTGTGCACGTGGACCACTTCTACTTTGCGCATTCCTCAGTTGATGGACATTTTCATTGCTTCCAAGTGTTGGCTCTGGTAAATATTGTTGGAGTGCAGGATTGCCAGCCTGTGACTTTTTGATTCTCATTTTCTCAGTTGATAGGCCCAGCAGTGGGTGTGATTGATTGACTGGTAGCACCGTGTTTCCCTTTTCAAAGCACCTTCTTTGTGTTTTCATTAGTGGCTCTTACCACGTCCCCCTTAGAATCGAGGGTATGCATTTCTCCACAATCGATTTAGCATTTATTGTTTGCTGCCTTTATGCTAATGGTCCTACTGGCTGCTGTATGCTGATAGGGTTTTGTAATTTGGGTTTGCATGTCTTTGAAAATTCGTAAAACTCATCATGTTTCTCCACCGTTTTCTTTTCTGTTAAAAAAAAGGAAACAGTTGGGAGTACAATATATCTCTTGAAAATGTCCTCTTGGAAGGTTGCCCTATTTTGAAATTTTTGGTCGATTTTCCACCTCAGAATTTATTTAGAGAGCAGGTGTCATTTCCCGAACTGCAAGTTTGGTGAATATTTAGTGACCATTAGCAATGGGTTTAAAGCTGCTGTTGTGGGAAGTGGCCTCAAGTAGGCAGCATTTCTCCACTCCCAAATCTGGGTACTAGGGCAGCAGAGCCTTTCTGGAAGTCGTGTTCCTAGGTTGTAAATTAAATTGGAATGTGCCTGGAGAAACCCCCATAAGTTTATGTCTCATTATTTCTTATTGGTTTTAAAATTTTTTTTAATTGGGGTAAAGCTTCGAATATTGTCTGTCCTAGGTGTACACAATCTGGTTCATTTGTACATTATATATGTCTATTCAAGTACAGATCCTCTTCCCATGTAAAATGTTACAGAGGGTTCCACAGACCTCCCTTGCTAGATGGTCGGTCTTTTTGAGATATGTATATACTATGTGTTTGTATACATATAGCAACACTAATCTTAACTTATCCATTCCCCCCACCTTTCCTTTTAGATGAGCATAGTTTGTTTTCTAAGTCTGTGAGTGTCTTTCTCTGTGGAAATATATTCATTTGTGTCAGTTATTAGATAACGCCTATAAGTGATATCATAGAAAACAGATCTTTGGTTTCCGAGTTACCTCATGTTTCGTGATTATCTCCAGACTCATTTGTGGTGCCTCAAAGAGCAATGGTTAATTGTTTTCCATGGCTAATATTCCATTGTGTACATGGACCACTTCTTCTTTATCCATTCACCTCTTGTTGGATATTTTGATTGCTTCACTGTCTTGGCTAATGTGAATAAGGCTGCACTGCAGCTTTTGCGGCCTGTGTCTTCTCGATTCTTGTCTTCTCAGGTGAGAGGTCCAATGGTGCGCCTGCTGGACTGAATGGTACCTCCATTTTTACTTTTAAACACAGCTCCTTTCTCTTCTCATTATTGGCTGTTACCCCTTTACGTCTCACCAGCAGGTAGAGGGGACACAGTTCTTAAAAACCCCGTCAGCATTTATTGTTTCTGGACAATTGCTGATGGTCAGTCGACTGGTCTAAGTTGAAACTTTTTGTAGATTAGATTGCATGGGTCTAACACTTCCTGAGGTTGAGCTTTTATCCATTTTCCTTTTTTTTTAAAAGAGCGTGAGTAAAACTTAACTCGTCATACTCTCTTCTTGAAACATTTGCCTGTTTTGAATTTTTTTGTCCATTCCCTACTTCAGCACAATTTTTTAGGGCAGGTGTCCTTTACAGCCCTGAGTCCTTGTGAATGTTAAGTGACCATTAGCTGTGAGTTTAAAGCTGCTCTTGCAGGAAACGGCCACAAGGTGGCAGCATTTCTCCTTTACCAAATTTTGTAACTGGGGAAACAGAGCCTTAATGGAAGTGGGGTTCTAGGTTGTAAATTCGAATGGAATGTGCCAGGAAAAAAGCACTTTATGTTTATGTCTCATTACTTCTTGTTCATAATTGTAATTTACTTTTTATTTTTTATCCCAGCAAATTTGATTACAATGGTTTGTTTGTTCTAGGTGTGCAAGATGTGGTTCTTTCACACATATATGTGTATCTATTCTTCCTCGCATCCTTTTCCCATGTAGGTTATGACACAATGTTGAGTAGTCTTCTCCTGGTCTTCCGTACGTTTTTGGTGATTATATATTTCACATGGTATGTATATCTCTGTTAACCCCAATATGGTAATGTATCCAATCCTCATCCCTTTCTATTTGGTGAACCATAAGTTTTTTTTAATGAATCTGTGATTGCCTTTCTCTGTGGAAATATCTTCATTGGTATCAATTTTTAAGTAACTCCTAAAAGTGATATGATAGGATATGTGTCTTTTGCTTTCTCACTTACTACAGGTGGCGTGATTACGTCTAGACTCATGTATGGTGCTGTAAATGGCATTGTTTCATTTTTTTCACTAGCGAATATTCCATCTGTACATGGAGGAGTTCTTCTTTGTCCACCCATCTGTTGGTGGACTTTTTGGTTACTTCCATATCTTGGCTATTGTAATACTGTGCCATGCAGATTTGCCTGCCTGTGTCTTTCCAATTCTTTCTTCTTAGATTATAGGTCGAGGAGTGGGCCTGCTGGATCATACGGTAGCTCAATGTTTACCTTTTTAAGGCACCTCCATTCTGTTCTCATTCGTGGCCCTTTTCAAGTTACGTCCCAAATGAAGTTGAGGGTATGCATTTCTCCACAACACCTTCAGCATTTATTGTTTGTAGTTTCCTTGCTGATGGTTATTCTGACAAGTGTGAGGTGATACCTCTTTGTGGTTGAATTCGCCTGTGCCTCATAATCCGTTGAAATTGAGCTTTAAGGCATGTCCTTTTTATTTTTCAACCTGTGATTTTCCCTTAGTTCTTCAAAGTGTTCTCTTAAAGTATGTGTCACATTTTGAAATGTTTTGGCCATTACCTCCCTCAAGACATTTTGAGGGTAGGTTTCATTTACAGTTCTGCAGTACTTGTTCCTATGAAATGACCATTAGCACAGGCTTTAAAGCTGCTTTTGCAGGTAAATGCCAGAGGGCGGCAGCCTTTCTATGTCCCCACCATGGTAACTAGGGAAAAGCCCTTGCGGCCTGTGGTGTTTCTCGGTTATAAATTAGAGTGGAGTGTGCCCGGACAAACCCACACAAGCTGATGTCTCCTTACTTTTGTTGGATTTTTAAATTTAATTTTTAGTTTTTATTGGAGTAATTCCCCAGTGTGCACGTGGACCACTTCTACTTTGCGCATTCCTCAGTTGATGGACATTTTCATTGCTTCCAAGTGTTGGCTCTGGTAAATATTGTTGGAGTGCAGGATTGCCAGCCTGTGACTTTTTGATTCTCATTTTCTCAGTTGATAGGCCCAGCAGTGGGTGTGATTGATTGACTGGTAGCACCGTGTTTCCCTTTTCAAAGCACCTTCTTTGTGTTTTCATTAGTGGCTCTTACCACGTCCCCCTTAGAATCGAGGGTATGCATTTCTCCACAATCGATTTAGCATTTATTGTTTGCTGCCTTTATGCTAATGGCCCTACTGGCTGCTGTATGCTGATAGGGTTTTGTAATTTGGGTTTGCATGTCTTTGAAAATTCGTAAAACTCATCATGTTTCTCCACCGTTTTCTTTTCTGTTAAAAAAAAGGAAACAGTTGGGAGTACAATATATCTCTTGAAAATGTCCTCTTGGAAGGTTGCCCTATTTTGAAATTTTTGGTCGATTTTCCACCTCAGAATTTTTTTAGAGAGCAGGTGTCATTTCCCGAACTGCAAGTTTGGTGAATATTTAGTGACCATTAGCAATGGGTTTAAAGCTGCTGTTGTGGGAAGTGGCCTCATGTAGGCAGCATTTCTCCACTCCCAAATCTGGGTACTAGGGCAGCAGAGCCTTTCTGGAAGTCGTGTTCCTAGGTTGTAAATTAAATTGGAATGTGCCTGGAGAAACCCCCATAAGTTTATGTCTCATTATTTCTTCTTGGTTTTAAAATATTTTTTAATTGGGGTAAAGCTTCGAATATTGTCTGTCCTAGGTGTACACAATCTGGTTCATTTTTACATTATATATGTCTATTCAAGTACAGATCCTCTTCCCATGTAAAATGTTACAGAGGGTTCCACAGACCTCCCTTGCTAGATGGTCGGTCTTTTTGAGATATGTATATACTATGTGTTTGTATACATATAGCAACACTAATCTTAACTTATCCATTCCCCCCACCTTTCCTTTTAGATGAGCATAGTTTGTTTTCTAAGTCTGTGAGTGTCTTTCTCTGTGGAAATATATTCATTTGTGTCAGTTATTAGATAACGCCTATAAGTGATATCATAGAATACAGGTCTTTGGTTTCCGAGTTACCTCATGTTTCGTGATTATCTCCAGACTCATTTGTGGTGCCTCAAAGAGCAATGGTTCATTGTTTTCCATGGCTAATATTCCATTGTGTACATGGACCACTTCTTCTTTATCCATTCACCTCTTGTTGGATATTTTGATTGCTTCACTGTCTTGGCTAATGTGAATAAGGCTGCACTGCAGTTTTGCGGCCTGTGTCTTCTCGATTCTTGGCTTCTCAGGTGAGAGGTCCAATGGTGTGCCTGCTGGATTGAATGGTTCCTCCATTTTTACTTTTAAACACAGCTCCTTTCTCTTCTCATTATTGGCTGTTACCCCTTTACGTCTCACCAGCAGGTAGAGGGGACACAGTTCTTAAAAACCCCGTCAGCATTTATTGTTTGTAGACATTTTGCTGATGGTCAGTCGACTGGTCTAAGTTGAAACTTTTTGTAGATTAGATTGCATGGGTCTAACACTCCCTGAGGTTGAGCTTTTATCCATTTTCCTTTTTTTTTAAAAGAGCGTGAGTAAAACTTAACTCCTCATACTCTCTTCTTGAAACATTTGCCTGTTTTGAATTTTTTTGTCCATTTCCTACTTCAGCACAATTTTTTAGGCAGGTGTCCTTCACAGCCCTGAGTCCTTGTGAATTTTAAGTGACCATTAGCTGTGAGTTTAAAGCTGCTCTTGCAGGAATCGGCCACAAGGTGGCAGCAATTCTCCTTTACCAAATTTGGTAACTGGGGAAACAGAGCCTTAATGGAAGTGGTGTTCTAGGTTGTAAATTCGAATGGAATGTGCCAGGAAAAAAGCACTTTATGTTTATGTCTCATTTCTTCTTGTTCATAATTGTAATTTACTTTTTATTTTTTATCCCAGCAAATTTGATTACAATGGTTTGTTTGTTCTAGGTGTGCAAGATGTGGTTCTTTCACACATATACGTGTATCTATTCTTCCTCGCATCCTTTTCCCATATAGGTTATGACACAATGTTGAGTACTCTTCTCCTGGTCTTCCGTACGTCTTTGGTGATTATATATTTCACATGGTATGTATATCTCTGTTAACCCCAATATGGTAATGTATCCAATCCTCATCCCTTTCTATTTGGTGAACCATAAGTTTTTTTAATGAATCTGTGATTGCCTTTCTCTGTGGAAATATCTTCTTTGGTATCAATTTTTAAGTAACTCCTAAAAGTGATATGATAGGATATTTGTCTTTTGCTTTCTCACTGACTACAGGTGGCGTGATTACGTCTAGACTCATGTATGGTGCTGTAAATGGCATTGTTTCATTTTTTTCACTAGCGAATATTCCATCTGTACATGGAGGAGTTCTTCTTTGTCCACCCATCTGTTGGTGGACTTTTTGGTTACTTCCATATCTTGGCTATTGTAATACTGTGCCATGCAGATTTGCCTGCCTGTGTCTTTCCAATTCTTTCTTCTTAGATTATAGGTCGAGGAGTGGGCCTGCTGGATCATACGGTAGCTCAATGTTTACCTTTTTAAGGCACCTCCATTCTGTTCTCATTCGTGGCCCTTTTCAAGTTACGTCCCACTTGAAGTTGAGGGTATGCATTTCTCCACAACACCTTCAGCATTTATTGTTTGTAGTTTCCTTGCTGATGGTTATTCTGAAAAGTGTGAGCTGATACCTCTTTGTGGTTGAATTCGCCTGTGCCTCATAATCCGTTGAAATTGAGCTTTAAGGCATGTCCTTTTTATTTTTCAACCTGTGATTACCCCTTAGTTCTTCAAAGTGTTCTCTTAAAGTATGTGTCACATTTTGAAATGTTTTGGCCATTACCTCCCTCAAGACATTTTGAGGGTAGGTTTCATTTACAGTTCTGCAGTACTTGTTCCTATGAAATGACCATTAGCACAGGCTTTAAAGCTGCTTTTGCAGGAAAATGCCAGAGGGCGGCAGCCTTTCTATGTCCCCACCATGGTAACTAGGGAAAAGCCCTTGCGGCCTGTGGTGTTTCTCGGTTATAAATTAGAGTGGAGTGTGCCCGGACAAACCCACACAAGCTGATGTCTCCTTACTTTTGTTGGATTTTTAAATTTAATTTTTAGTTTTTATTGGAGTAATTCCCCAGTGTGCACGTGGACCACTTCTACTTTGCGCATTCCTCAGTTGATGGACATTTTCATTGCTTCCAAGTGTTGGCTATGGTAAATATTGTTGGAGTGCAGGATTGCCAGCCTGTGACTTTTTGATTCTCATTTTCTCAGTTGATAGGCCCAGTAGTGGGTGTGATTGATTGACTGGTAGCACCGTGTTTCCCTTTTCAAAGCACCTTCTTTGTGTTTTCATTAGTGGCTCTTACCACGTCCCCCTCAGAATCGAGGGTATGCATTTCTCCACAATCGATTTAGCATTTATTGTTTGCAGCATGTATGCTAATGGCCCTACCTGCTGCTGTGTGCTGATAGGGTTGTGTAATTTGGGTTTGCATGTCTTTGAAAATTCGTAAAACTCATCATTTTTCTCCACCGTTTACTTTTCTGTTAAAAAAAAGGAAACAGTTGGGAGTACAATATATCTCTTGAAATTTTCTTCTTGGAAGGTTGCCCTATTTTGAAATTTTTGGTCGATTTTCCACCCCAGAATTTTTTTAGAGAGCAGGTGTCATTTCCCGAACTGCAAGTTTGGTGAATATTTAGTGACCTTTGGCAATGGGTTTAAAGCTGCTGTTGTGGGAAGTGACCTCAAGCAGGCAGCATTTCTCCACTCCCAAATCTTGGTACTAGGGCAGCAGAGCATTTCTGGAAGTCGTGTTCCTATGTTGTAAATTAAATTGGAATGTGCATGGAGAAACCCCCATAAGTTTATGTCTCATTATTTCTTCTTGGTTTTAATTTTTTTTTTAATTGGGGTAAAGCTTAGAATATTGTTTGTCCTAGGTGTACACAATCTGGTTCATTTGTACATTATATATGTCTATTCAAGTACAGATCCTCTTCCCATGTAAAATGTTACAGAGGGTTCCACAGACCTCCCTTGCTACATGGTCGGTCTTTTTGTGATATGTATATACTATGTGTTTGTATACATAGAGCAACACTAATCTTAACTTATCCATTCCCCCCACCTTTCCTTTTAGATGAGCATAGTTTGTTTTCTAAGTCTGTGAGTGTCTTTCTCTGTGGAAATATATTCATTTTTGTCAGTTATTATTTAACGCCTATAAGTGATATCATAGAATACAGGTCTTTGGTTTCCGAGTTACCTCATGTTTCGTGATTATCTCCAGACTAATTTGTGGTGCCTCAAAGAGCAATGGTTCATTGTTTTCCATGGCTAATATTCCATTGTGTACATGGACCACTTCTTCTTTATCCATTCACCTCTTGTTGGATATTTTGATTGCTTCACTGTCTTGGCTATTGTGAATAAGGCTGCACTGCAGCTTTTGCGGCCTGTGTCTTCTCGAATCTTGTCTTCTCAGGTGAGAGGTCCAATGGTGCGCCTGCTGGACTGAATGGTACCTCCATTTTTACTTTTAAATACAGCTCCTTTCTGTTCTCATTATTGGCTGTTACCCCTTTACGTCTCACCAGCAGGTAGAGGGGACACAGTTCTTAAAAACCCCGTCAGCATTTATTGTTTGTAGACATTTTGCTGATGGTCAGTCGACTGGTCTAAGTTGAAACTTTTTGTAGATTAGATTGCCTGGGTCTAACACTCCCTGAGGTTGAGCTTTTATGCATTTTCCTTTTTTTTTTAAAAGAGCGTGAGTAAAACTTAACTCTTCATACTCTCATCTTGAAACATTTGCCTGTTTTGAATTTTTTTGTCCATTCCCTACTTCAGCACAATTTTTTAGGGCAGGTGTCCTTTACAGCCCTGAGTCCTTGTGAATGTTAAGTGACCATTAGCTGTGAGTTTAAAGCTGCTCTTGCAGGAAACGGCCACAAGGTGGCAGCATTTCTCCTTTACCAAATTTGGTAACTGGGGAAACAGAGCCTTAATGGAAGTGGTGTTCTAGGTTGTAAATTCGAATGGAATGTGCCAGGGAAAAAGCACTTTATGTTTATGTCTCATTACTTCTTGTTCATAATTGTAATTTACTTTTTATTTTTTATCACAGCAAATTTGATTACAATGGTTTGTTTGTTCTAGGTGTGCAAGATGTGGTTCTTTCACACATATACGTGTATCTATTCTTCCTCGCATCCTTTTCCCATGTAGGTTATGACACACTGTTGAGTAGTCTTCTCCTGGTCTTCCGTACGTCTTTGGTGATTATATATTTCACATGGTTTGTATATCTCTGTTAACCCCAATATGGTAATGTATCCAATCCTCATCCCTTTCTATTTGGTGAACCATAAGATTTTTTTAATGAAACTGTGATTGCGTTTCTCTGTGGAAATATCTTCATTGGTATCAATTTTTAAGTAACTCCTAAAAGTGATATGATAGGATATGTGTCTTTTCCTTTCTCACTTACTACAGGTGGCGTGATTATGTCTAGACTCATGTATGGTGCTGCAAATGGCATTGTTTCATTTTTTTCACTAGCGAATATTCCATCTGTACATGGAGGAGTTCTTCTTTGTCCACCCATCTGTTGGTGGACTTTTTGGTTACTTCCATATCTTGGCTATCGTAATACTGTTCCATGCAGATTTGCCTGCCTGTGTCTTTCCAATTCTCTCTTCTTAGATTATAGGTCGAGGAGTGGGCCTGCTGGATCATATGGTAGCTCAATGTTTACATTTTTAAGGCACCTCCATTCTGTTCTCATTCGTGGCCCTTTTCATGTTACGTCCCACTTGAAGTTGAGGGTATGCATTTCTCCACAACACCTTCAGCATTTATTGTTTGTAGTTTCCTTGCTGATGGTTATTCTGACAAGTGTGAGCTGATACCTCTATGTGGTTGAATTCGCATGTGCCTCATAATCCGGTGAAATTGAGCTTTAAGGCATGTCCTTTTTATTTTTCAACCTGTGATTACTCCTTAGTTCTTCAAAGTGATCTCTTAAAATATGTGTCATATTTTGAAATGTTTTGGCCATTACCTCCCTCAAGACATTTTGAGGGCAGGTTTCATTTACAGTTCTGCAGTACTTGTTCCTATGAAATGACCATTAGCACAGGCTTTAAAGCTGCTTTTGCAGGTAAATGCCAGAGGGCGGCAGCCTTTCTATGTCCCCACCATGGTACCTAGGGAAAAGCCCTTGCGGCCTGTGGTGTTTCTCGGTTATAAATTAGAGTGGAGTTTGCCCGGACAAACCCACACAAGCTGATGTCTCCTTACTTTTGTTGGATTTTTAAATTTAATTTTTAGTTTTTATTGGAGTAATTCCCCAGTGTGCACGTGGACCACTTCTACTTTGCGCATTCCTCGGTTGATGGACATTTTCATTGCTTCCAAGTGTTGTCTATGGTAAATATTGTTGGAGTACAGGATTGCCAGCCTGTGACTTTTTGATTCTCATTTTCTCAGGTGATAGGCCCAGCAGTGGGTGTGATTGATTGACTGGTAGCACCGTGTTTCCCTTATCAAAGCACCTTCTTTGTGTTTTCATTAGTGGCTCTTACCACGTCCCCCTTAGAAATGAGTGTATTTATTTCTCCACAATCGATTTAACATTTATTGTTTGCTGCATTTATGCTAATGGCCCTACTGGCTGCTGTGTGCTGATAGGGTTTTGTAATTTGGGTTTGCATGTCTTTGAAAATTCGTAAAACTCATCATTTTTCTCCACCGTTTACTTTTCTGTTAAAAAAAAGGAAACAGTTGGGAGTACAATATATCTCTTGAAATTTTCTTCTTGGAAGGTTGCCCTATTTTGAAATTTTTGGTCGATTTTCCACCCCAGAATTTTTTTAGAGAGCAGGTGTCATTTCCCGAACTGCAAGTTTGGTGAATATTTAGTGACGTTTAGCAATGGGTTTAAAGCTGCTGTTGTGGGAAGTGACCTCAAGCAGGCAGCATTTCTCCACTCCCAAATCTGGGTACTAGGGCAGCAGAGCCTTTCTGGAAGTCGTGTTCCTAGGTTGTAAATTAAATTGGAATGTGCATGGAGAAACCCCCATAAGTTTATGTCTCATTATTTCTTCTTGGTTTTAAATTTTTTTTTAATTGGGGTAAAGCTTCGAATATTGTCTGTCCTAGGTGTACACAGTCTGGTTCATTTGTACATTATATATGTCTATTCAAGTACAGATCCTCTTCCCATGTAAAATGTTACAGATGGTTCCACAGACCTCCCTTGCTACATGGTCGGTCTTTTTGAGATATGTATATACTATGTGTTTGTATACATAGAGCAACACTAATCTTAACTTATCCATTCCCCCTCCTTTCCTTTTAGATGAGCATAGTTTGTTTTCTAAGTCTGTGAGTGTCTTTCTCTGTGGAAATATATTCATTTGTGTCAGTTATTAGATAACGCCTATAAGTGATATCATAGAATACAGGTCTTTGGTTTCCGAGTTACCTCATGTTTCGTGATTATCTCCAGACTAATTTGTGGTGCCTCAAAGAGCAATGGTTCATTGTTTTCCATGGCTAATATTCCATTATGTACATGGACCACTTCTTCTTTATCCATTCACCTCTTGTTGGATATTTTGATTGCTTCACTGTCTTGGCTATTGTGAATAAGGCTGCACTGCAGCTTTTGCGGCCTGTGTCTTCTCGATTCCTGTCTTCTCAGGTGAGAGGTCCAATGGTGCACCTGCTGGATTGAATGGTACCTCCATTTTTACTTTTAAACACAGCTCCTTTCTGTTCTCATTATAGGCTGTTACCCCTTTACGTCTCACCAGCAGGTAGAGGGGACACAGTTCTTAAAAACCCCTTCAGCATTTATTGTTTGTAGACATTTTGCCGATGGTCAGTCGACTGGTCTAAGTTGAAACTTTTTGTAGATTAGATTGCATGGGTCTAACACTCCCTGAGGTTGAGCTTTTATCCATTTTCCTTTTTTTTTAAAAGAGCGTGAGTAAAACTTAACTCCTCATACTCTCTTCTTGAAACATTTCCCGGCTTTGAATTTTTTTGTCCATTCCCTACTTCAGCACAATTTTTTAGGGCAGGTGTCCTTTACAGCCCTGAGTCCTTGTGAATGTTACGTGACCATTAGCTGTGAGTTTAAAGCTGCTCTTGCAGGAAACGGCCACAAGGTGGCAGCATTTCTCCTTTACCAAATTTGGTAACTGGGGAAACAGAGCCTTAATGGAAGTGGTGTTCTAGGTTGTAAATTCGAATGGAATGTGCCAGGAAAAAAGCACTTTATGTTTATGTCTCATTACTTCTTGTTCATAATTGTAATTTACTTTTTATTTTTTATCCCAGCAAATTTGATTACAATGGTTTGTTTGTTCTAGGTGTGCAAGATGTGGTTCTTTCACACATATACGTGTATCTATTCTTCCTCGCATCCTTTTCCCATGTAGGTTATGACACAATGTTGAGTAGTCTTCTCCTGGTCTTCCGTACGTCTTTGGTGATTATATATTTCACATGGTATGTATATCTCTGTTAACCTCAATATGGTAATGTATCCAATCCTCATCCCTTTCTATTTGTGAACCATCAGTTTTTTTAATGAATCTGTGATTGCCTTTCTCTGTGGAAATATCTTCATTGGTATCAATTTTTAAGTAACTCCTAAAAGTGATATGATAGGATATGTGTCTTTTGCTTTCTCACTTACTACAGGTGGCGTGATTACGTCTAGACTCATGTATGGTGCTGTAAATGGCATTGTTTCATTTTTTTCACTAGCGAATATTCCATCTGTACATGGAGGAGTTCTTCTTTGTCCACCCATCTGTTGGTGGACTTTTTGGTTACTTCCATATCTTGGCTATTGTAATACTGTGCCATGCAGATTTGCCTGCCTGTGTCTTTCCAATTCTTTCTTCTTAGATTATAGGTCGAGGAGTGGGCCTGCTGGATTATACGGTAGCTCAATGTTTACCTTTTTAAGGCACCTCCATTCTGTTCTCATTCGTGGCCCTTTTCAAGTTACGTCCCACTTGAAGTTGAGGGTATGCATTTCTCCACAACACCTTCAGCATTTATTGTTTGTAGTTTCCTTGCTGATGGTTATTCTGACAAGTGTGAGCTGATACCTCTTTGTGGTTGAATTCACCTGTGCCTCATAATTCGTTGAAATTGAGCTTTAAGGCATGTCCTTTTTATTTTTCAACCTGTGATTACCCCTTAGTTCTTCAAAGTGTTCTCTTAAAGTATGTGTCACATTTTGAAATGTTTTGGCCATTACCTCCCTCAAGACATTTTGAGGGTAGGTTTCATTTACAGTTCTGCAGTACTTGTTCCTATGAAATGACCATTAGCACAGGCGTTAAAGCTGCTTTTGCAGGTAAATGCCAGAGGGCGGCAGCCTTTCTATGTCCCCACCATGGTAACTAGGGAAAAGCCCTTGAGGCCTGTGGTGTTTCTCGGTTATAAATTAGAGTGGAGTGTGCCCGGACAAACCCACACAAGCTGATGTCTCCTTACTTTTGTTGGATTTTTAAATTTAATTTTTAGTTTTTATTGGAGTAGTTCCCCAGTGTGCACGTGGACCACTTCTACTTTGCGCATTCCTCAGTTGATGGACATTTTCATTGCTTCCAAGTGTTGGCTGTGGTAAATATTGTTGGAGTGCAGGATTGCCAGCCTGTGACTTTTTGATTCTCATTTTCTCAGTTGATAGGCCCAGCAGTGGGTGTGATTGATTGACTTGTAGCACCGTGTTTCCCTTTTCAAAGCACCTTCTTTGTGTTTTCATTAGTGGCTCTTACCACGTCCCCCTCAGAATCGAGGGTATGCATTTCTCCACAATCGATTTAGCATTTATTGTTTGCTGCCTTTATGCTAATGGCCCTACTGGCTGCTGTGTGCTGATAGGGTTGTGTAATTTGGGTTTGCATGTCTTTGAAAATTCGTAAAACTCATCATTTTTCTCCACCGTTTACTTTTCTGTTAAAAAAAAGGAAACAGTTGGGAGTACAATATATCTCTTGAAATTTTCTTCTTGGAAGGTTGCCCTATTTTGAAATTTTTGGTCGATTTTCCACCCCAGAATTTTTTTAGAGAGCAGGTGTCATTTCCCGAACTGCAAGTTTGGTGAATATTTAGTGACCTTTGGCAATGGGTTTAAAGCTGCTGTTGTGGGAAGTGACCTCAAGCAGGCAGCATTTCTCCACTCCCAAATCTGGGTACTAGGGCAGCAGAGCATTTCTGGAAGTCGTGTTCCTAGGTTGTAAATTAAATTGGAATGTGCATGGAGAAACCCCCATAAGTTTATGTCTCATTATTTCTTCTTGGTTTTAATTTTTTTTTTAATTGGGGTAAAGCATAGAATATTGTTTGTCCTAGGTGTACACAATCTGGTTCATTTGTACATTATATATGTCTATTCAAGTACAGATCCTCTTCCCATGTAAAATGTTACAGAGGGTTCCACAGACCTCCCTTGCTACATGGTCGGTCTTTTTGTGATATGTATATACTATGTGTTTGTATACATAGAGCAACACTAATCTTAACTTATCCATTCCCCCCACCTTTCCTTTTAGATGAGCATAGTTTGTTTTCTAAGTCTGTGAGTGTCTTTCTCTGTGGAAATATATTCATTTGTGTCAGTTATTATTTAACGCCTATAAGTGATATCATAGAATACAGGTCTTTGGTTTCCGAGTTACCTCATGTTTCGTGATTATCTCCAGACTCATTTGTGGTGCCTCAAAGAGCAATGGTTCATTGTTTTCCATGGCTAATATTCCATTGTGTACATGGACCACTTCTTCTTTATCCATTCACCTCTTGTTGGATATTTTGATTGCTTCACTGTCTTGGCTATTGTGAATAAGGCTGCACTGCAGCTTTTGCGGCCTGTGTCTTCTCGATTCTTGTCTTCTCAGGTGAGAGGTCCAATGGTGCGCCTGCTGGACTGAATGGTACCTCCATTTTTACTTTTAAACACAGCTCCTTTCTCTTCTCATTATTGGCTGTTACCCCTTTACGTCTCACCAGCAGGTAGAGGGGACACAGTTCTTAAAAACCCCGTCAGCATTTATTGTTTGTAGACATTTTGCTGATGGTCAGTCGACTGGTCTAAGTTGAAACTTTTTGTAGATTAGATTGCCTGGGTCTAACACTCCCTGAGGTTGAGCTTTTATGCATTTTCCTTTTTCTTTTAAAAGAGCGTGAGTAAAACTTAACTCTTCATACTCTCATCTTGAAACATTTGCCTGTTTTGAATTTTTTGTCCATTCCCTACTTCAGCACAATTTATTAGGGCAGGTGTCCTTTACAGCCCTGAGTCCTTGTGAATGTTAAGTGACCATTAGCTGTGAGTTTAAAGCTGCTCTTGCAGGAAACGGCCACAAGGTGGCAGCATTTCTCCTTTACCAAATTTGGTAACTGGGGAAACAGAGCCTTAATGGAAGTGGTGTTCTAGGTTGTAAATTCGAATGGAATGTGCCAGGGAAAAAGCACTTTATGTTTATGTCTCATTACTTCTTGTTCATAATTGTAATTTACTTTTTATTTTTTATCCCAGCAAATTTGATTACAATGGTTTGTTTGTTCTAGGTGTGCAAGATGTGGTTCTTTCACACATATACGTGTATCTATTCTTCCTCGCATCCTTTTCCCATGTAGGTTATGACACACTGTTGAGTAGTCTTCTCCTGGTCTTCCGTACGTCTTTGGTGATTATATATTTCACATGGTTTGTGTATCTCTGTTAACCCCAATATGGTAATGTATCCAATCCTCATCCCTTTCTATTTGGTGAACCATAAGATTTTTTTAATGAAACTGTGATTGCGTTTCTCTGTGGAAATATCTTCATTGGTATCAATTTTTAAGTAACTCCTAAAAGTGATATGATAGGATATGTGTCTTTTCCTTTCTCACTTACTACAGGTGGCGTGATTATGTCTAGACTCATGTATGGTGCTGCAAATGGCATTGTTTCATTTTTTTCACTAGCGAATATTCCATCTGTACATGGAGGAGTTCTTCTTTGTCCACCCATCTGTTGGTGGACTTTTTGGTTACTTCCATATCTTGGCTATCGTAATACTGTTCCATGCAGATTTGCCTGCCTGTGTCTTTCCAATTCTCTCTTCTTAGATTATAGGTCGAGGAGTGGGCCTGCTGGATCATATGGTAGCTCAATGTTTACATTTTTAAGGCACCTCCATTCTGTTCTCATTCGTGGCCCTTTTCATGTTACGTCCCACTTGAAGTTGAGGGTATGCATTTCTCCACAACACTTTCAGCATTTATTGTTTGTAGTTTCCTTGCTGATGGTTATTCTGACAAGTGTGAGCTGATACCTCTATGTGGTTGAATTCGCATGTGCCTCATAATCCGTTGAAATTGAGCTTTAAGGCATGTCCTTTTTATTTTTCAACCTGTGATTACCCCTTAGTTCTTCAAAGTGATCTCTTAAAATATGTGTCATATTTTGAAATGTTTTGGCCATTACCTCCCTCAAGACATTTTGAGGGCAGGTTTCATTTACAGTTCTGCAGTACTTGTTCCTATGAAATGACCATTAGCACAGGCTTTAAAGCTGCTTTTGCAGGTAAATGCCAGAGGGCGGCAGCCTTTCTATGTCCCCACCATGGTAACTAGGGAAAAGCCCTTGCGGCCTGTGGTGTTTCTCGGTTATAAATTAGAGTGGAGTTTGCCCGGACAAACCCACACAAGCTGATGTCTCCTTACTTTTGTTGGATTTTTAAATTTAATTTTTAGTTTTTATTGGAGTAATTCCCCAGTGTGCACGTGGACCACTTTTACTTTGCGCATTCCTCGGTTGATGGACATTTTCATTGCTTCCAAGTGTTGTCTATGGTAAATATTGTTGGAGTACAGGATTGCCAGCCTGTGACTTTTTGATTCTCATTTTCTCAGGTGATAGGCCCAGCAGTGGGTGTGATTGATTGACTGGTAGCACCGTGTTTCCCTTTTCAAAGCACCTTCTTTGTGTTTTCATTAGTGGCTCTTACCACGTCCCCCTTAGAAATGAGTGTATTTATTTCTCCACAATCGATTTAACATTTATTGTTTGCTGCATTTATGCTAATGGCCCTACTGGCTGCTGTGTGCTGATAGGGTTTTGTAATTTGGGTTTGCATGTCTTTGAAAATTCGTAAAACTCATCATTTTTCTCCACCGTTTACTTTTCTGTTAAAAAAAAGGAAACAGTTGGAAGTACAATATATCTCTTGAAATTTTCTTCTTGGAAGGTTGCCCTATTTTGAAATTTTTGGTCGATTTACCACCCCAGAATTTTTTTAGAGAGCAGGTGTCATTTCCCGAACTGCAAGTTTGGTGAATATTTAGTGACCTTTAGCAATGGGTTTAAACCTGCTGTTGTGGGAAGTGACCTCAAGCAGGCAGCATTTCTCCACTCCCAAATCTGGGTACTAGGGCAGCAGAGCCTTTCTGGAAGTCGTGTTCCTAGGTTGTAAATTAAATTGGAATGTGCATGGAGAAACCCCCATAAGTTTATGTCTCATTATTTCTTCTTGGTTTTAAATTTTTTTTTAATTGGGGTAAAGCTTCGAATATTGTCTGTCCTAGGTGTACACAGTCTGGTTCATTTGTACATTATATATGTCTATTCAAGTACAGATCCTCTTCCCATGTAAAATGTTACAGAGGGTTCCACAGACCTCCCTTGCTACATGGTCGGTCTTTTTGAGATATGTATATACTATGTGTTTGTATACATAGAGCAACACTAATCTTAACTTATCCATTCCCCCTCCTTTCCTTTTAGATGAGCATAGTTTGTTTTCTAAGTCTGTGAGTGTCTTTCTCTGTGGAAATATATTCATTTGTGTCAGTTATTAGATAACGCCTATAAGTGATATCATAGAATACAGGTCTTTGGTTTCCGAGTTACCTCATGTTTCGTGATTATCTCCAGACTCATTTGTGGTGCCTCAAAGAGCAATGGTTCATTGTTTTCCATGGCTAATATTCCATTATGTACATGGACCACTTCTTCTTTATCCATTCACCTCTTGTTGGATATTTTGATTGCTTCACTCTCTTGGCTATTGTGAATAAGGCTGCACTGCAGCTTTTGCGGCCTGTGTCTTCTCGATTCCTGTCTTCTCAGGTGAGAGGTCCAATGGTGCGCCTGCTGGATTGAATGGTACCTCCATTTTTACTTTTAAACACAGCTCCTTTCTGTTCTCATTATTGGCTGTTACCCCTTTACGTCTCACCAGCAGGTAGAGGGGACACAGTTCTTAAAAACCCCTTCAGCATTTATTGTTTGTAGACATTTTGCCGATGGTCAGTCGACTGGTCTAAGTTGAAACTTTTTGTAGATTAGATTGCATGGGTCTAACACTCCCTGAGGTTGAGCTTTTATCCATTTTCCTTTTTTTTTAAAAGAGCGTGAGTAAAACTTAACTCCTCATACTCTCTTCTTGAAACATTTGCCTGTTTTGAATTTTTTTGTCCATTCCCTACTTCAGCACAATTTTTTAGGGCAGGTGTCCTTTACAGCCCTGAGTCCTTGTGAATGTTAAGTGACCATTAGCTGTGAGTTTAAAGCTGCTCTTGCAGGAAACGGCCACAAGGTGGCAGCATTTCTCCTTTACCAAATTTGGTAACTGGGGAAACAGAGCCTTAATGGAAGTGGTGTTCTAGGTTGTAAATTCGAATGGAATGTGCCAGGAAAAAAGCACTTTATGTTTATGTCTCATTACTTCTTGTTCATAATTGTAATTTACTTTTTATTTTTTATCCCAGCAAATTTGATTACAATGGTTTGTTTGTTCTAGGTGTGCAAGATGTGGTTCTTTCACACATATACGTGTATCTATTCTTCCTCGCATCCTTTTCCCATGTAGGTTATGACACAATGTTGAGTAGTCTTCTCCTGGTCTTCCGTACGTCTTTGGTGATTATATATTTCACATGGTATGTATATCTCTGTTAACCTCAATATGGTAATGTATCCAATCCTCATCCCTTTCTATTTGGTGAACCATCAGTTTTTTTAATGAATCTGTGATTGCCTTTCTCTGTGGAAATATCATCATTGGTATCAATTTTTAAGTAACTCCTAAAAGTGATATGATAAGATATGTGTCTTTTGCTTTCTCACTTACTACAGGTGGCGTGATTACGTCTAGACTCATGTATGGTGCTGTAAATGGCATTGTTTAATTTTTTTCACTAGCGAATATTCCATCTGTACATGGAGGAGTTCTTCTTTGTCCACCCATCTGTTGGTGGACTTTTTGGTTACTTCCATATCTTGGCTATCGTAATACTGTGCCATGCAGATTTGCCTGCCTGTGTCTTTCCAATTCTTTCTTCTTAGATTATAGGTCGAGGAGTGGGCCTGCTGGATCATACGGTAGCTCAATGTTTACCTTTTTAAGGCACCTCCATTCTGTTCTCATTCGTGGCCCTTTTCAAGTTACGTCCCACTTGAAGTTGAGGGTATGCATTTCTCCACAACACCTTCAGCATTTATTGTTTGTAGTTTCCTTGCTGATGGTTATTCTGACAAGTGTGAGCTGATACCTCTTTGTGGTTGAATTCGCCTGTGCCTCATAATTCGTTGAAATTGAGCTTTAAGGCATGTCCTTTTTATTTTTCAACCTGTGATTACCCCTTAGTTCTTCAAAGTGTTCTCTTAAAGTATGTGTCACATTTTGAAATGTTTTGGCCATTACCTCCCTCAAGACATTTTGAGGGTAGGTTTCATTTACAGTTCTGCAGTACTTGTTCCTATGAAATGACCATTAGCACAGGCTTTAATGCTGCTTTTGCAGGTAAATGCCAGAGGGCTGCAGCCTTTCTATGTCCCCACCATGGTAACTAGGGAAAAGCCCTTGCGGCCTGTGGTGTTTCTCGGTTATAAATTAGAGTGGAGTGTGCCCGGACAAACCCACACAAGCTGATGTCTCCTTTCTTTTGTTGGATTTTTAATTTAATTTTTAGTTTTTATTGGAGTAATTCCCCAGTGTGCACGTGGACCACTTCTACTTTGCGCATTCCTCAGTTGATGGACATTTTCATTGCTTCCAAGTGTTGGCTGTGGTAAATATTGTTGGAGTGCAGGATTGCCAGCCTGTGACTTTTTGATTCTCATTTTCTCAGTTGATAGGCCCAGCAGTGGGTGTGATTGATTGACTGGTAGCACCGTGTTTCCCTTTTCAAAGCACCTTCTTTGTGTTTTCATTAGTGGCTCTTACCACGTCCCCCTTAGAATCGAGGGTATGCATTTCTCCACAATCGATTTAGCATTTATTGTTTGCTGCCTTTATGCTAATGGCCCTACTGGCTGCTGTATGCTGATAGGGTTTTGTAATTTGGGTTTGCATGTCTTTGAAAATTCGTAAAACTCATCATGTTTCTCCACCGTTTTCTTTTCTGTTAAAAAAAAGGAAACAGTTGGGAGTACAATATATCTCTTGAAAATGTCTTCTTGGAAGGTTGCCCTATTTTGAAATTTTTGGTCGATTTTCCACCTCAGAATTTTTTTAGAGAGCAGGTGTCATTTCCCGAACTGCAAGTTTGGTGAATATTTAGTGACCATTAGCAATGGGTTTAAAGCTTCTGTTGTGGGAAGTGGCCTCAAGTAGGCAGCATTTCTCTACTCCCAAATCTGGGTACTAGGGCAGAAGTGCCTTTCTGGAAGTCGTGTTCCTAGGTTGTAAATTAAATTGGAATGTGCCTGGAGAAACCCCCATAAGTTTATGTCTCATTATTTCTTCTTGGTTTTAAATTTTTTTTTAATTGGGGTAAAGCTTCGAATATTGTCTGTCCTAGGTGTACACAATCTGGTTCATTTGTACATTATATATGTCTATTCAAGTACAGATCCTCTTCCCATGTAAAATGTTACAGAGGGTTCCACAGACCTCCCTTGCTAGATGGTCGGTCTTTTTGAGATATGTATATACTATGTGTTTGTATACATATAGCAACACTAATCTTAACTTATCCATTCCCCCCACCTTTCCTTTTAGATGAGCATAGTTTGTTTTCTAAGTCTGTGAGTGTCTTTCTCTGTGGAAATATATTCATTTGTGTCAGTTATTAGATAACGCCTATAAGTGATATCATAGAATACAGGTCTTTGGTTTCCGAGTTACCTCATGTTTCGTGATTATCTCCAGACTCATTTGTGGTGCCTCAAAGAGCAATGGTTCATTGCTTTCCATGGCTAATATTCCATTGTGTACATGGACCACTTCTTCTTTATCCATTCACCTCTTGTTGGATATTTTGATTGCTTCACTGTCTTGGCTAATGTGAATAAGGCTGCACTGCAGCTTTTGCGGCCTGTGTCTTCTCGATTCTTGTCTTCTCAGGTGAGAGGTCCAATGGTGCGCCTGCTGGACTGAATGGTACCTCCATTTTTACTTTTAAACACAGATCCTTTCTCTTCTCATTATTGGCTGTTACCCCTTTACGTCTCACCAGCAGGTAGAGGGGACACAGTTCTTAAAAACCCCGTCAGCATTTATTGTTTGTAGACATTTTGCTGATGGTCAGTCGACTGGTCTAAGTTGAAACTTTTTGTAGATTAGATTGCATGGGTCTAACACTCCCTGAGGTTGAGCTTTTATCCATTTTCCTTTTTTTTTTAAAACAGCGTGAGTAAAACTTAACTCCTCATACTGTCTTCTTGAAACATTTGCCTGTTTTGAATTTTTTTGTCGATTTCCTACTTCAGCACAATTTTTTAGGGCAGGTGTCCTTTACAGCCCTGAGTCCTTGTGAATGTTAAGTGACCATTAGCTGTGAGTTTAAAGCTGCTCTTGCAGGAAACGGCCACAAGGTGGCAGCATTTCTCCTTTACCAAATTTGGTAACTGGGGAAACAGAGCCTTAATGGAAGTGGTGTTCTAGGTTGTAAATTCGAATGGAATGTGCCAGGAAAAAAGCACTTTATGTTTATGTCTCATTACTTCTTGTTCATAATTGTAATTTACTTTTTATTTTTTATCCCAGCAAATTTGATTACAATGGTTTGTTTGTTCTAGGTGTGCAAGATGTGGTTCTTTCACACATATACGTGTATCTATTCTTCCTCGCATCCTTTTCCCATGTAGGTTATGACACAATGTTGAGTAGTCTTCTCCTGGTCTTCCGTACGTCTTTGGTGATTATATATTTCACATGGTATGTATATCTCTGTTAACCCCAATATGGTAATGTATCCAATCCTCATCCCTTTCTATTTGGTGAACCATCAGTTTTTTTAATGAATCTGTGATTGCCTTTCTCTGTGGAAATATCTTCATTGGTATCAATTTTTAAGTAACTCCTAAAAGTGATATGATAGGATATGTGTCTTTTGCTTTCTCACTTACTACAGGTGGCGTGATTACGTCTAGACTCATGTATGGTGCTGTAAATGGCATTGTTTCATTTTTTTCACTAGCGAATATTCCATCTGTACATGGAGGAGTTCTTCTTTGTCCACCCATCTGTTGGTGGACTTTTTGGTTACTTCCATATCTTGGCTATTGTAATACTGTGCCATGCAGATTTGCCTGCCTGTGTCTTTCCAATTCTTTCTTCTTAGATTATAGGTCGAGGAGTGGGCCTGCTGGATCATACGGTAGCTCAATGTTTACCTTTTTAAGGCACCTCCATTCTGTTCTCATTCGTGGCCCTTTTCAAGTTACGTCCCACATGAAGTTGAGGGTATGCATTTCTCCACAACACCTTCAGCATTTATTGTTTGTAGTTTCCTTGCTGATGGTTATTCTGACAAGTGTCAGCTGATACCTCTTTGTGGTTGAATTCGCCTGTGCCTCATAATCCGTTGAAATTGAGCTTTAAGGCATGTCCTTTTTATTTTTCAACCTGTGATTACCCCTTAGTTCTTCAAAGTGTTCTCTTAAAGTATGTGTCACATTTTGAAATGTTTTGGCCATTACCTCCCTCAAGACATTTTGAGGGTAGCTTTCATTTACAGTTCTGCAGTACTTGTTCCTATGAAATGAACATTAGCACAGGCTTTAAAGCTGCTTTTGCAGGTAAATGCCAGAGCGCGGCAGCCTTTCTATGTCCCCACCATGGTAACTAGGGAAAAGCCCTTGCGGCCTGTGGTGTTTCTCGGTTATAAATTAGAGTGGAGTGTGCCCGGACAAACCCACACAAGCTGATGTCTCCTTACTTTTGTTGGATTTTTAAATTTAATTTTTAGTTTTTATTGGAGTAATTCCCCAGTGTGCACGTGGACCACTTCTACTTTGTGCATTCCTCAGTTGATGGACATTTTCATTGCTTCCAAGTGTTGGCTGTGGTAAATATTGTTGGAGTGCAGGATTGCCAGTCTGTGACTTTTTGATTCTCATTTTCTCAGTTGATAGGCCCAGCAGTGGGTGTGATTGATTGACTGGTAGCACCGTGTTGCCCTTTTCAAAGCACCTTCTTTGTGTTTTCATTAGTGGCTCTTACCACGTCCCCCTTAGAATCGAGGGTATGCATTTCTCCACAATCGATTTAGCATTTATTGTTTGCTGCCTTTATGCTAATGGCCCTACCGGCTGCTGTATGCTGATAGGGTTTTGTAATTTGGGTTTGCATGTCTTTGAAAATTCGTAAAACTCATCATGTTTCTCCACCGTTTTCTTTTCTGTTAAAAAAAAGGAAACAGTTGGGAGTACAATATATCTCTTGAAAATGTCTTCTTGGAAGGTTGCCCTATTTTGAAATTTTTGGTCGATTTTCCACCTCAGAATTTTTTTAGAGAGCAGGTGTCATTTCCCGAACTGCAAGTTTGGTGAATATTTAGTGACCATTAGCAATGGGTTTAAAGCTGCTGTTGTGGGAAGTGGCCTCAAGTAGGCAGCATTTCTCCACTCCCAAATCTGGGTACTAGGGCAGCAGAGCCTTTCTGGAAGTCGTGTTCCTAGGTTGTAAATTAAATTGGAATGTGCCTGGAGAAACCCCCATAAGTTTATGTCTCATTATTTCTTCTTGGTTTTAAAAATTTTTTTTAATTGGGGTAAAGCTTCGAATATTGTCTGTCCTAGGTGTACACAATCTGGTTCATTTGTACATTATATATGTCTATTCAAGTACAGATCCTCTTCCCATGTAAAATGTTACAGAGGGTTCCACAGACCTCCCTTGATAGATGGTCGGTCTTTTTGAGATATGTATATACTATGTGTTTGTATACATATAGCAACACTAATCTTAACTTATCCATTCCCCCCACCTTTCCTTTTAGATGAGCATAGTTTGTTTTCTAAGTCTGTGAGTGTCTTTCTCTGTGGAAATATATTCATTTGTGTCAGTTATTAGATAACGCCTATAAGTGATATCATAGAATGCAGGTCTTTGGTTTCCGAGTTACCTCATGTTTCGTGATTATCTCCAGACTAATTTGTGGTGCCTCAAAGAGCAATGGTTCATTGTTTTCCATGGCTAATATTCCATTGTGTACATGGACCACTTCTTCTTTATCCATTCACCTCTTGTTGGATATTTTGATTGCTTCACTGTCTTGGCTAATGTGAATAAGGCTGCACTGCAGCTTTTGCGGCCTGTGTCTTCTCGATTCTTGTCTTCTCAGGTGAGAGGTCCAATGGTGCGCCTGCTGGACTGAATGGTACCTCCATTTTTACTTTTAAACACAGCTCCTTTCTGTTCTCATTATTGGCTGTTACCCCTTTACGTCTCACCAGCAGGTAGAGGGGACACAGTTCTTAAAAACCCCGTCAGCATTTATTGTTTGTAGACATTTTGCTGATGGTCAGTCGACTGGTCTAAGTTGAAACTTTTTGTAGATTAGATTGCATGGGTCTAACACTCCCTGAGGTTGAGCTTTTATCCATTTTCCTTTTTTTTTTTAAAAGAGCGTGAGTAAAACTTAACTCCTCATACTCTCTTCTTGAAACATTTGCCTGTTTTGAATTTTTTTGTCCATTCCCTACTTCAGCACAATTTTTTAGGGCAGGTGTCCTTTACAGCCCTGAGTCCTTGTGAATGTTAAGTGACCATTAGCTGTGAGTTTAAAGCTGCTCTTGCAGGAAACGGCCACAAGGTGGCAGCATTTCTCCTTTACCAAATTTGGTAACTGGGGAAACAGAGCCTTAATGGAAGTGGTGTTCTAGGTTGTAAATTCGAATGGAATGTGCCAGGAAAAAAGCACTTTATGTTTATGTCTCATTACTTCTTGTTCATAATTGTAATTTACTTTTTATTTTTTATCCCAGCAAATTGGATTACAATGGTTTGTTTGTTCTAGGTGTGCAAGATGTGGTTCTTTCACACATATACGTGTATCTATTCTTCCTCGCATCCTTTTCCCATGTAGGTTATGACACAATGTTGAGTAGTCTTCTCCTGGTCTTCCGTACGTCTTTGGTGATTATATATTTCACATGGTATGTATATCTCTGTTAACCCCAATATGGTAATGTATCCAATCCTCATCCCTTTCTATTTGGTGAACCATCAGTTTTTTTAATGAATCTGTGATTGCCTTTCTCTGTGGAAATATCTTCATTGGTATCAATTTTTAAGTAACTCCTAAAAGTGATATGATAGGATATGTGTCTTTTGCTTTCTCACTTACTACAGGTGGCGTGATTACGTCTAGACTCATGTATGGTGCTGTAAATGGCATTGTTTCATTTTTTTCACTAGCGAATATTCCATCTGTACATGGAGGAGTTCTTCTTTGTCCACCCATCTGTTGGTGGACTTTTTGGTTACTTCCATATCTTGGCTATTGTAATACTGTGCCATGCAGATTTGCCTGCCTGTGTCTTTCCAATTCTTTCTTCTTAGATTATAGGTCGAGGAGTGGGCCTGCTGGATCATACGGTAGCTCAATGTTTACCTTTTTAAGGCACCTCCATTCTGTTCTCATTCGTGGCCCTTTTCAAGTTACGTCCCACATGAAGTTGAGGGTATGCATTTCTCCACAACACCTTCAGCATTTATTGTTTGTAGTTTCCTTGCTGATGGTTATTCTGACAAGTGTGAGCTGATACCTCTTTGTGGTTGAATTCGCCTGTGCCTCATAATCCGTTGAAATTGAGCTTTAAGGCATGTCCTTTTTATTTTTCAACCTGTGATTACCCCTTAGTTCTTCAAAGTGTTCTCTTAAAGTATGTGTCACATTTTGAAATGTTTTGGCCATTACCTCCCTCAAGACATTTTGAGGGCAGGTTTCATTTACAGTTCTGCAGTACTTGTTCCTATGAAATGAACATTAGCACAGGCTTTAAAGCTGCTTTTGCAGGTAAATGCCAGAGCGCGGCAGCCTTTCTATGTCCCCACCATGGTAACTAGGGAAAAGCCCTTGCGGCCTGTGGTGTTTCTCGGTTATAAATTAGAGTGGAGTGTGCCCGGACAAACCCACACAAGCTGATGTCTCCTTACTTTTGTTGGATTTTTAAATTTAATTTTTAGTTTTTATTGGAGTAATTCCCCAGTGTGCACGTGGACCACTTCTACTTTGTGCATTCCTCAGTTGATGGACATTTTCATTGCTTCCAAGTGTTGGCTATGGTAAATATTGTTGGAGTGCAGGATTGCCAGTCTGTGACTTTTTGATTCTCATTTTCTCAGTTGATAGGCCCAGCAGTGGGTGTGATTGATTGACTGGTAGCACCGTGTTTCCCTTTTCAAAGCACCTTCTTTGTGTTTTCATTAGTGGCTCTTACCACGTCCCCCTTAGAATCGAGGGTATGCATTTCTCCACAATCGATTTAGCATTTATTGTTTGCTGCCTTTATGCTAATGGCCCTACCGGCTGCTGTATGCTGATAGGGTTTTGTAATTTGGGTTTGCATGTCTTTGAAAATTCGTAAAACTCATCATGTTTCTCCACCGTTTTCTTTTCTGTTAAAAAAAAGGAAACAGTTGGGAGTACAATATATCTCTTGAAAATGTCTTCTTGGAAGGTTGCCCTATTTTGAAATTTTTGGTCGATTTTCCACCTCAGAATTTTTTTAGAGAGCAGGTGTCATTTCCCGAACTGCAAGTTTGGTGAATATTTAGTGACCATTAGCAATGGGTTTAAAGCTGCTGTTGTGGGAAGTGGCGTCAAGTAGGCAGCATTTCTCCACTCCCAAATCTGGGTACTAGGGCAGCAGAGCCTTTCTGGAAGTCGTGTTCCTAGGTTGTAAATTAAATTGGAATGTGCCTGGAGAAACCCCCATAAGTTTATGTCTCATTATTTCTTCTTGGTTTTAAAAATTTTTTTTAATTGGGGTAAAGCTTCGAATATTGTCTGTCCTAGGTGTACACAATCTGGTTCATTTGTACATTATATATGTCTATTCAAGTACAGATCCTCTTCCCATGTAAAATGTTACAGAGGGTTCCACAGACCTCCCTTGATAGATGGTCGGTCTTTTTGAGATATGTATATACTATGTGTTTGTATACATATAGCAACACTAATCTTAACTTATCCATTCCCCCCACCTTTCCTTTTAGATGAGCATAGTTTGTTTTCTAAGTCTGTGAGTGTCTTTCTCTGTGGAAATATATTCATTTGTGTCAGTTATTAGATAACGCCTATAAGTGATATCATAGAATGCAGGTCTTTGGTTTCCGAGTTACCTCATGTTTCGTGATTATCTCCAGACTCATTTGTGGTGCCTCAAAGAGCAATGGTTCATTGTTTTCCATGGCTAATATTCCATTGTGTACATGGACCACTTCTTCTTTATCCATTCACCTCTTGTTGGATATTTTGATTGCTTCACTGTCTTGGCTAATGTGAATAAGGCTGCACTGCAGGTTTTGCGGCCTGTGTCTTCTCGATTCTTGTCTTCTCAGGTGAGAGGTCCAATGGTGCGCCTGCTGGACTGAATGGTACCTCCATTTTTACTTTTAAACACAGCTCCTTTCTGTTCTCATTATTGGCTGTTACCCCTTTACGTCTCACCAGCAGGTAGAGGGGACACAGTTCTTAAAAACCCCGTCAGCATTTATTGTTTGTAGACATTTTGCTGATGGTCAGTCGACTGGTCTAAGTTGAAACTTTTTGTAGATTAGATTGCATGGGTCTAACACTCCCTGAGGTTGAGCTTTTATCCATTTTCCTTTTTTTTTTTAAAAGAGCGTGAGTAAAACTTAACTCCTCATACTCTCTTCTTGAAACATTTGCCTGTTTTGAATTTTTTTGTCCATTCCCTACTTCAGCACAATTTTTTAGGGCAGGTGTCCTTTACAGCCCTGAGTCCTTGTGAATGTTAAGTGACCATTAGCTGTGAGTTTAAAGCTGCTCTTGCAGGAAACGGCCACAAGGTGGCAGCATTTCTCCTTTACCAAATTTGGTAACTGGGGAAACAGAGCCTTAATGGAAGTGGTGTTCTAGGTTGTAAATTCGAATGGAATGTGCCAGGAAAAAAGCACTTTATGTTTATGTCTCATTACTTCTTGTTCATAATTGTAATTTACTTTTTATTTTTTATCCCAGCAAATTTGATTACAATGGTTTGTTTGTTCTAGGTGTGCAAGATGTGGTTCTTTCACACATATACGTGAATCTATTCTTCCTCGCATCCTTTTCCCATGTAGGTTATGACACAATGTTGAGTAGTCTTCTCCTGGTCTTCCGTACGTCTTTGGTGATTATATATTTCACATGGTATGTATATCTCTGTTAACCCCAATATGGTAATGTATCCAATCCTCATCCCTTTCTATTTGGTGAACCATCAGTTTTTTTAATGAATCTGTGATTGCCTTTCTCTGTGGAAATATCTTCATTGGTATCAATTTTTAAGTAACTCCTAAAAGTGATATGATAGGATATGTGTCTTTTGCTTTCTCACTTACTACAGGTGGCGTGATTACGTCTAGACTCATGTATGGTGCTGTAAATGGCATTGTTTCATTTTTTTCACTAGCGAATATTCCATCTGTACATGGAGGAGTTCTTCTTTGTCCACCCATCTGTTGGTGGACTTTTTGGTTACTTCCATATCTTGGCTATTGTAATACTGTGCCATGCAGATTTGCCTGCCTGTGTCTTTCCAATTCTTTCTTCTTAGATTATAGGTCGAGGAGTGGGCCTGCTGGATCATACGGTAGCTCAATGTTTACCTTTTTAAGGCACCTCCATTCTGTTCTCATTCGTGGCCCTTTTCAAGTTACGTCCCACATGAAGTTGAGGGTATGCATTTCTCCACAACACCTTCAGCATTTATTGTTTGTAGTTTCCTTGCTGATGGTTATTCTGACAAGTGTCAGCTGATACCTCTTTGTGGTTGAATTCGCCTGTGCCTCATAATCCGTTGAAATTGAGCTTTAAGGCATGTCCTTTTTATTTTTCAACCTGTGATTACCCCTTAGTTCTTCAAAGTGTTCTCTTAAAGTATGTGTCACATTTTGAAATGTTTTGGCCATTACCTCCCTCAAGACATTTTGAGGGTAGCTTTCATTTACAGTTCTGCAGTACTTGTTCCTATGAAATGAACATTAGCACAGGCTTTAAAGCTGCTTTTGCAGGTAAATGCCAGAGCGCGGCAGCCTTTCTATGTCCCCACCATGGTAACTAGGGAAAAGCCCTTGCGGCCTGTGGTGTTTCTCGGTTATAAATTAGAGTGGAGTGTGCCCGGACAAACCCACACAAGCTGATGTCTCCTTACTTTTGTTGGATTTTTAAATTTAATTTTTAGTTTTTATTGGAGTAATTCCCCAGTGTGCACGTGGACCACTTCTACTTTGTGCATTCCTCAGTTGATGGACATTTTCATTGCTTCCAAGTGTTGGCTATGGTAAATATTGTTGGAGTGCAGGATTGCCAGTCTGTGACTTTTTGATTCTCATTTTCTCAGTTGATAGGCCCAGCAGTGGGTGTGATTGATTGACTGGTAGCACCGTGTTTCCCTTTTCAAAGCACCTTCTTTGTGTTTTCATTAGTGGCTCTTACCACGTCCCCCTTAGAATCGAGGGTATGCATTTCTCCACAATCGATTTAGCATTTATTGTTTGCTGCCTTTATGCTAATGGCCCTACCGGCTGCTGTATGCTGATAGGGTTTTGTAATTTGGGTTTGCATGTCTTTGAAAATTCGTAAAACTCATCATGTTTCTCCACCGTTTTCTTTTCTGTTAAAAAAAAGGAAACAGTTGGGAGTACAATATATCTCTTGAAAATGTCTTCTTGGAAGGTTGCCCTATTTTGAAATTTTTGGTCGATTTTCCACCTCAGAATTTTTTTAGAGAGCAGGTGTCATTTCCCGAACTGCAAGTTTGGTGAATATTTAGTGACCATTAGCAATGGGTTTAAAGCTGCTGTTGTGGGAAGTGGCCTCAAGTAGGCAGCATTTCTCCACTCCCAAATCTGGGTACTAGGGCAGCAGAGCCTTTCTGGAAGTCGTGTTCCTAGGTTGTAAATTAAATTGGAATGTGCCTGGAGAAACCCCCATAAGTTTATGTCTCATTATTTCTTCTTGGTTTTAAAAATTTTTTTTAATTGGGGTAAAGCTTCGAATATTGTCTGTCCTAGGTGTACACAATCTGGTTCATTTGTACATTATATATGTCTATTCAAGTACAGATCCTCTTCCCATGTAAAATGTTACAGAGGGTTCCACAGACCTCCCTTGATAGATGGTCGGTCTTTTTGAGATATGTATATACTATGTGTTTGTATACATATAGCAACACTAATCTTAACTTATCCATTCCCCCCACCTTTCCTTTTAGATGAGCATAGTTTGTTTTCTAAGTCTGTGAGTGTCTTTCTCTGTGGAAATATATTCATTTGTGTCAGTTATTAGATAACGCCTATAAGTGATATCATAGAATGCAGGTCTTTGGTTTCCGAGTTACCTCATGTTTCGTGATTATCTCCAGACTCATTTGTGGTGCCTCAAAGAGCAATGGTTCATTGTTTTCCATGGCTAATATTCCATTGTGTACATGGACCACTTCTTCTTTATCCATTCACCTCTTGTTGGATATTTTGATTGCTTCACTGTCTTGGCTAATGTGAATAAGGCTGCACTGCAGGTTTTGCGGCCTGTGTCTTCTCGATTCTTGTCTTCTCAGGTGAGAGGTCCAATGGTGCGCCTGCTGGACTGAATGGTACCTCCATTTTTACTTTTAAACACAGCTCCTTTCTGTTCTCATTATTGGCTGTTACCCCTTTACGTCTCACCAGCAGGTAGAGGGGACACAGTTCTTAAAAACCCCGTCAGCATTTATTGTTTGTAGACATTTTGCTGATGGTCAGTCGACTGGTCTAAGTTGAAACTTTTTGTAGATTAGATTGCATGGGTCTAACACTCCCTGAGGTTGAGCTTTTATCCATTTTCCTTTTTTTTTTTAAAAGAGCGTGAGTAAAACTTAACTCCTCATACTCTCTTCTTGAAACATTTGCCTGTTTTGAATTTTTTTGTCCATTCCCTACTTCAGCACAATTTTTTAGGGCAGGTGTCCTTTACAGCCCTGAGTCCTTGTGAATGTTAAGTGACCATTAGCTGTGAGTTTAAAGCTGCTCTTGCAGGAAACGGCCACAAGGTGGCAGCATTTCTCCTTTACCAAATTTGGTAACTGGGGAAACAGAGCCTTAATGGAAGTGGTGTTCTAGGTTGTAAATTCGAATGGAATGTGCCAGGAAAAAAGCACTTTATGTTTATGTCTCATTACTTCTTGTTCATAATTGTAATTTACTTTTTATTTTTTATCCCAGCAAATTTGATTACAATGGTTTGTTTGTTCTAGGTGTGCAAGATGTGGTTCTTTCACACATATACGTGAATCTATTCTTCCTCGCATCCTTTTCCCATGTAGGTTATGACACAATGTTGAGTAGTCTTCTCCTGGTCTTCCGTACGTCTTTGGTGATTATATATTTCACATGGTATGTATATCTCTGTTAACCCCAATATGGTAATGTATCCAATCCTCATCCCTTTCTATTTGGTGAACCATCAGTTTTTTTAATGAATCTGTGATTGCCTTTCTCTGTGGAAATATCTTCATTGGTATCAATTTTTAAGTAACTCCTAAAAGTGATATGATAGGATATGTGTCTTTTGCTTTCTCACTTACTACAGGTGGCGTGATTACGTCTAGACTCATGTATGGTGCTGTAAATGGCATTGTTTCATTTTTTTCACTAGCGAATATTCCATCTGTACATGGAGGAGTTCTTCTTTGTCCACCCATCTGTTGGTGGACTTTTTGGTTACTTCCATATCTTGGCTATTGTAATACTGTGCCATGCAGATTTGCCTGCCTGTGTCTTTCCAATTCTTTCTTCTTAGATTATAGGTCGAGGAGTGGGCCTGCTGGATCATACGGTAGCTCAATGTTTACCTTTTTAAGGCACCTCCATTCTGTTCTCATTCGTGGCCCTTTTCAAGTTACGTCCCACATGAAGTTGAGGGTATGCATTTCTCCACAACACCTTCAGCATTTATTGTTTGTAGTTTCCTTGCTGATGGTTATTCTGACAAGTGTGAGCTGATACCTCTTTGTGGTTGAATTCGCCTGTGCCTCATAATCCGTTGAAATTGAGCTTTAAGGCATGTCCTTTTTATTTTTCAACCTGTGATTACCCCTTAGTTCTTCAAAGTGTTCTCTTAAAGTATGTGTCACATTTTGAAATGTTTTGGCCATTACCTCCCTCAAGACATTTTGAGGGTAGCTTTCATTTACAGTTCTGCAGTACTTGTTCCTATGAAATGAACATTAGCACAGGCTTTAAAGCTGCTTTTGCAGGTAAATGCCAGAGCGCGGCAGCCTTTCTATGTCCCCACCATGGTAACTAGGGAAAAGCCCTTGCGGCCTGTGGTGTTTCTCGGTTATAAATTAGAGTGGAGTGTGCCCGGACAAACCCACACAAGCTGATGTCTCCTTACTTTTGTTGGATTTTTAAATTTAATTTTTAGTTTTTATTGGAGTAATTCCCCAGTGTGCACGTGGACCACTTCTACTTTGTGCATTCCTCAGTTGATGGACATTTTCATTGCTTCCAAGTGTTGGCTATGGTAAATATTGTTGGAGTGCAGGATTGCCAGTCTGTGACTTTTTGATTCTCATTTTCTCAGTTGATAGGCCCAGCAGTGGGTGTGATTGATTGACTGGTAGCACCGTGTTTCCCTTTTCAAAGCACCTTCTTTGTGTTTTCATTAGTGGCTCTTACCACGTCCCCCTTAGAATCGAGGGTATGCATTTCTCCACAATCGATTTAGCATTTATTGTTTGCTGCCTTTATGCTAATGGCCCTACCGGCTGCTGTATGCTGATAGGGTTTTGTAATTTGGGTTTGCATGTCTTTGAAAATTCGTAAAACTCATCATGTTTCTCCACCGTTTTCTTTTCTGTTAAAAAAAAGGAAACAGTTGGGAGTACAATATATCTCTTGAAAATGTCTTCTTGGAAGGTTGCCCTATTTTGAAATTTTTGGTCGATTTTCCACCTCAGAATTTTTTTAGAGAGCAGGTGTCATTTCCCGAACTGCAAGTTTGGTGAATATTTAGTGACCATTAGCAATGGGTTTAAAGCTGCTGTTGTGGGAAGTGGCCTCAAGTAGGCAGCATTTCTCCACTCCCAAATCTGGGTACTAGGGCAGCAGAGCCTTTCTGGAAGTCGTGTTCCTAGGTTGTAAATTAAATTGGAATGTGCCTGGAGAAACCCCCATAAGTTTATGTCTCATTATTTCTTCTTGGTTTTAAAAATTTTTTTTAATTGGGGTAAAGCTTCGAATATTGTCTGTCCTAGGTGTACACAATCTGGTTCATTTGTACATTATATATGTCTATTCAAGTACAGATCCTCTTCCCATGTAAAATGTTACAGAGGGTTCCACAGACCTCCCTTGATAGATGGTCGGTCTTTTTGAGATATGTATATACTATGTGTTTGTATACATATAGCAACACTAATCTTAACTTATCCATTCCCCCCACCTTTCCTTTTAGATGAGCATAGTTTGTTTTCTAAGTCTGTGAGTGTCTTTCTCTGTGGAAATATATTCATTTGTGTCAGTTATTAGATAACGCCTATAAGTGATATCATAGAATGCAGGTCTTTGGTTTCCGAGTTACCTCATGTTTCGTGATTATCTCCAGACTCATTTGTGGTGCCTCAAAGAGCAATGGTTCATTGTTTTCCATGGCTAATATTCCATTGTGTACATGGACCACTTCTTCTTTATCCATTCACCTCTTGTTGGATATTTTGATTGCTTCACTGTCTTGGCTAATGTGAATAAGGCTGCACTGCAGGTTTTGCGGCCTGTGTCTTCTCGATTCTTGTCTTCTCAGGTGAGAGGTCCAATGGTGCGCCTGCTGGACTGAATGGTACCTCCATTTTTACTTTTAAACACAGCTCCTTTCTGTTCTCATTATTGGCTGTTACCCCTTTACGTCTCACCAGCAGGTAGAGGGGACACAGTTCTTAAAAACCCCGTCAGCATTTATTGTTTGTAGACATTTTGCTGATGGTCAGTCGACTGGTCTAAGTTGAAACTTTTTGTAGATTAGATTGCATGGGTCTAACACTCCCTGAGGTTGAGCTTTTATCCATTTTCCTTTTTTTTTTTAAAAGAGCGTGAGTAAAACTTAACTCCTCATACTCTCTTCTTGAAACATTTGCCTGTTTTGAATTTTTTTGTCCATTCCCTACTTCAGCACAATTTTTTAGGGCAGGTGTCCTTTACAGCCCTGAGTCCTTGTGAATGTTAAGTGACCATTAGCTGTGAGTTTAAAGCTGCTCTTGCAGGAAACGGCCACAAGGTGGCAGCATTTCTCCTTTACCAAATTTGGTAACTGAGGAAACAGAGCCTTAATGGAAGTGGTGTTCTAGGTTGTAAATTCGAATGGAATGTGCCAGGAAAAAAGCACTTTATGTTTATGTCTCATTACTTCTTGTTCATAATTGTAATTTACTTTTTATTTTTTATCCCAGCAAATTGGATTACAATGGTTTGTTTGTTCTAGGTGTGCAAGATGTGGTTCTTTCACACATATACGTGTATCTATTCTTCCTCGCATCCTTTTCCCATGTAGGTTATGACACAATGTTGAGTAGTCTTCTCCTGGTCTTCCGTACGTCTTTGGTGATTATATATTTCACATGGTATGTATATCTCTGTTAACCCCAATATGGTAATGTATCCAATCCTCATCCCTTTCTATTTGGTGAACCATCAGTTTTTTTAATGAATCTGTGATTGCCTTTCTCTGTGGAAATATCTTCATTGGTATCAATTTTTAAGTAACTCCTAAAAGTGATATGATAGGATATGTGTCTTTTGCTTTCTCACTTACTACAGGTGGCGTGATTACGTCTAGACTCATGTATGGTGCTGTAAATGGCATTGTTTCATTTTTTTCACTAGCGAATATTCCATCTGTACATGGAGGAGTTCTTCTTTGTCCACCCATCTGTTGGTGGACTTTTTGGTTACTTCCATATCTTGGCTATTGTAATACTGTGCCATGCAGATTTGCCTGCCTGTGTCTTTCCAATTCTTTCTTCTTAGATTATAGGTCGAGGAGTGGGCCTGCTGGATCATACGGTAGCTCAATGTTTACCTTTTTAAGGCACCTCCATTCTGTTCTCATTCGTGGCCCTTTTCAAGTTACGTCCCACATGAAGTTGAGGGTATGCATTTCTCCACAACACCTTCAGCATTTATTGTTTGTAGTTTCCTTGCTGATGGTTATTCTGACAAGTGTGAGCTGATACCTCTTTGTGGTTGAATTCGCCTGTGCCTCATAATCCATTGAAATTGAGCTTTAAGACATGTCCTTTTTATTTTTCAACCTGTGATTACCCCTTAGTTCTTCAAAGTGTTCTCTTAAAGTATGTGTCACATTTTGAAATGTTTTGGCCATTACCTCCCTCAAGACATTTTGAGGGCAGGTTTCATTTACAGTTCTGCAGTACTTGTTCCTATGAAATGACCATTAGCACAGGCTTTAAAGCTGCTTTTGCAGGTAAATGCCAGAGCGCGGAGGCCTTTCTATGTCCCCACCATGGTAACTAGGGAAAAGCCCTTGCGGCCTGTGGTGTTTCTCGGTTATAAATTAGAGTGGAGTGTGCCCGGACAAACCCACACAAGCTGATGTCTCCTTACTTTTGTTGGATTTTTAAATTTAATTTTTAGTTTTTATTGGAGTAATTCCCCAGTGTGCACGTGGACCACTTCTACTTTGCGCATTCCTCAGTTGATGGACATTTTCATTGCTTCCAAGTGTTGGCTATGGTAAATATTGTTGGAGTGCAGGATTGCCAGTCTGTGACTTTTTGATTCTCATTTTCTCAGTTGATAGGCCCAGCAGTGGGTGTGATTGATTGACTGGTAGCACCGTGTTTCCCTTTTCAAAGCACCTTCTTTGTGTTTTCATTAGTGGCTCTTACCACGTCCCCCTTAGAATCGAGGGTATGCATTTCTCCACAATCGATTTAGCATTTATTGTTTGCTGCCTTTATGCTAATGGCCCTACTGGCTGCTGTATGCTGATAGGGTTTTGTAATTTGGGTTTGCATGTCTTTGAAAATTCGTAAAACTCATCATGTTTCTCCACCGTTTTCTTTTCTGTTAAAAAAAAGGAAACAGTTGGGAGTACAATATATCTCTTGAAAATGTCTTCTTGGAAGGTTGCCCTATTTTGAAATTTTTGGTCGATTTTCCACCTCAGAATTTTTTTAGAGAGCAGGTGTCATTTCCCGAACTGCAAGTTTGGTGAATATTTAGTGACCATTAGCAATGGGTTTAAAGCTGCTGTTGTGGGAAGTGGCCTCAAGTAGGCAGCATTTCTCCACTCCCAAATCTGGGTACTAGGGCAGCAGAGCCTTTCTGGAAGTCGTGTTCCTAGGTTGTAAATTAAATTGGAATGTGCCTGGAGAAACCCCCATAAGTTTATGTCTCATTATTTCTTCTTGGTTTTAAAAATTTTTTTTAATTGGGGTAAAGCTTCGACTATTGTCTGTCCTAGGTGTACACAATCTGGTTCATTTGTACATTATATATGTCTATTCAAGTACAGATCCTCTTCCCATGTAAAATGTTACAGAGGGTTCCACAGACCTCCCTTGATAGATGGTCGGTCTTTTTGAGATATGTATATACTATGTGTTTGTATAGCAACACTAATCTTAACTTATCCATTCCCCCCACCTTTCCTTTTAGATGAGCATAGTTTGTTTTCTAAGTCTGTGAGTGTCTTTCTCTGTGGAAATATATTCATTTGTGTCAGTTATTAGATAACGCCTATAAGTGATATCATAGAATACAGGTCTTTGGTTTCCGAGTTACCTCATGTTTCGTGATTATCTCCAGACTCATTTGTGGTGCCTCAAAGAGCAATGGTTCATTGTTTTCCATGGCTAATATTCCATTGTGTACATGGACCACTTCTTCTTTATCCATTCACCTCTTGTTGGATATTTTGATTGCTTCACTGTCTTGGCTAATGTGAATAAGGCTGCACTGCAGGTTTTGCGGCCTGTGTCTTCTCGATTCTTGTCTTCTCAGGTGAGAGGTCCAATGGTGCGCCTGCTGGACTGAATGGTACCTCCATTTTTACTTTTAAACACAGCTCCTTTCTGTTCTCATTATTGGCTGTTACCCCTTTACGTCTCACCAGCACGTAGAGGGGACACAGTTCTTAAAAACCCCGTCAGCATTTATTGTTTGTAGACATTTTGCTGATGGTCAGTCGACTGGTCTAAGTTGAAACTTTTTGTAGATTAGATTGCATGGGTCTAACACTCCCTGAGGTTGAGCTTTTATCCATTTTCCTTTTTTTTTTTAAAAGAGCGTGAGTAAAACTTAACTCCTCATACTCTCTTCTTGAAACATTTGCCTGTTTTGAATTTTTTTGTCCATTCCCTACTTCAGCACAATTTTTTAGGGCAGGTGTCCTTTACAGCCCTGAGTCCTTGTGAATGTTAAGTGACCATTAGCTGTGAGTTTAAAGCTGCTCTTGCAGGAAACGGCCACAAGGTGGCAGCATTTCTCCTTTACCAAATTTGGTAACTGGGGAAACAGAGCCTTAATGGAAGTGGTGTTCTAGGTTGTAAATTCGAATGGAATGTGCCAGGAAAAAAGCACTTTATGTTTATGTCTCATTACTTCTTGTTCATAATTGTAATTTACTTTTTATTTTTTATCCCAGCAAATTTGATTACAATGGTTTGTTTGTTCTAGGTGTGCAAGATGTGGTTCTTTCACACATATACGTGTATCTATTCTTCCTCGCATCCTTTTCCCATGTAGGTTATGACACAATGTTGAGTAGTCTTCTCCTGGTCTTCCGTACGTCTTTGGTGATTATATATTTCACATGGTATGTATATCTCTGTTAACCCCAATATGGTAATGTATCCAATCCTCATCCCTTTCTATTTGGTGAACCATCAGTTTTTTTAATGAATCTGTGATTGCCTTTCTCTGTGGAAATATCTTCATTGGTATCAATTTTTAAGTAACTCCTAAAAGTGATATGATAGGATATGTGTCTTTTGCTTTCTCACTTACTACAGGTGGCGTGATTACGTCTAGACTCATGTATGGTGCTGTAAATGGCATTGTTTCATTTTTTTCACTAGCGAATATTCCATCTGTACATGGAGGAGTTCTTCTTTGTCCACCCATCTGTTGGTGGACTTTTTGGTTACTTCCATATCTTGGCTATTGTAATACTGTGCCATGCAGATTTGCCTGCCTGTGTCTTTCCAATTCTTTCTTCTTAGATTATAGGTCGAGGAGTGGGCCTGCTGGATCATACGGTAGCTCAATGTTTACCTTTTTAAGGCACCTCCATTCTGTTCTCATTCGTGGCCCTTTTCAAGTTACGTCCCACATGAAGTTGAGGGTATGCATTTCTCCACAACACCTTCAGCATTTATTGTTTGTAGTTTCCTTGCTGATGGTTATTCTGACAAGTGTGAGCTGATACCTCTTTGTGGTTGAATTCGCCTGTGCCTCATAATCCGTTGAAATTGAGCTTTAAGGCATGTCCTTTTTATTTTTCAACCTGTGATTACCCCTTAGTTCTTCAAAGTGTTCTCTTAAAGTATGTGTCACATTTTGAAATGTTTTGGCCATTACCTCCCTCAAGACATTTTGAGGGTAGCTTTCATTTACAGTTCTGCAGTACTTGTTCCTATGAAATGAACATTAGCACAGGCTTTAAAGCTGCTTTTGCAGGTAAATGCCAGAGCGCGGCAGCCTTTCTATGTCCCCACCATGGTAACTAGGGAAAAGCCCTTGCGGCCTGTGGTGTTTCTCGGTTATAAATTAGAGTGGAGTGTGCCCGGACAAACCCACACAAGCTGATGTCTCCTTACTTTTGTTGGATTTTTAAATTTAATTTTTAGTTTTTATTGGAGTAATTCCCCAGTGTGCACGTGGACCACTTCTACTTTGCGCATTCCTCAGTTGATGGACATTTTCATTGCTTCCAAGTGTTGGCTATGGTAAATATTGTTGGAGTGCAGGATTGCCAGTCTGTGACTTTTTGATTCTCATTTTCTCAGTTGATAGGCCCAGCAGTGGGTGTGATTGATTGACTGGTAGCACCGTGTTTCCCTTTTCAAAGCACCTTCTTTGTGTTTTCATTAGTGGCTCTTACCACGTCCCCCTTAGAATCGAGGGTATGCATTTCTCCACAATCGATTTAGCATTTATTGTTTGCTGCCTTTATGCTAATGGCCCTACTGGCTGCTGTATGCTGATAGGGTTTTGTAATTTGGGTTTGCATGTCTTTGAAAATTCGTAAAACTCATCATGTTTCTCCACCGTTTTCTTTTCTGTTAAAAAAAAGGAAACAGTTGGGAGTACAATATATCTCTTGAAAATGTCTTCTTGGAAGATTGCCCTATTTTGAAATTTTTGGTCGATTTTCCACCTCAGAATTTTTTTAGAGAGCAGGTGTCATTTCCCGAACTGCTAGTTTGGTGAATATTTAGTGACCATTAGCAATGGGTTTAAAGCTGCTGTTGTGGGAAGTGGCCTCAAGTAGGCAGCATTTCTCCACTCCCAAATCTGGGTACTAGGGCAGCAGAGCCTTTCTGGTAGTCGTGTTCCCAGGTTGTAAATTAAATTGGAATGTGCCTGGAGAAACCCCCATAAGTTTATGTCTCATTATTTCTTCTTGGTTTTAAAATTTTTTTTAATTGGGGTAAAGCTTCGAATATTGTCTGTCCTAGGTGTACACAATCTGGTTCATTTGTACATTATATATGTCTATTCAAGTACAGATCCTCTTCCCATGTAAAATGTTACAGAGGGTTCCACAGACCTCCCTTGCTAGATGGTCGGTCTATTTGAGATATGTATATACTATGTGTTTGTATACTTATAGCAACACTAATCTTAACTTATCCATTCCCCTCACCTTTCCTTTTAGATGAGCATAGTTTTTTTTCTAAGTCTGTGAGTGTCTTTTTCTGTGGAAATATATTCATTTGTGTCAGTTATTAGATAATGCCTATAAGTGATATCATAGAATACAGGTCTTTGGTTTCCGAGTTACCTCATGTTTCGTGATTATCTTCAGACTCATTTGTGGTGCCTCAAAGAGCAATGGTTCATTGTTTTCCATGGCTAATATTCCATTGTGTACATGGACTACTTCTTCTTTATCCATTCACCTCTTGTTGGATATTTTGATTGCTTCACTGTCTTGGCTAATGTGAATAAGGCTGCACTGCAGTTTTGTGGCCTGTGTCTTCTCGATTCTTGTCTTCTCAGGTGAGAGGTCCAATGGTGCGCCTGCTGGACTGAATGGTACCTCCATTTTTACTTTTAAACACAGCTCCTTTCTGTTCTCATTATTGGCTGTTACCCCTTTACGTCTCACCAGCAGGTAGAGGGGACACAGTTCTTAAAAACCCCGTCAGCATTTATTGTTTGTAGACATTTTGCTGATGGTCAGTCGACTGGTCTAAGTTGAAACTTTTTGTAGATTAGATTGCATGGGTCTAACACTCCCTGAGGTTGAGCTTTTATCCATTTTCCTTTTTTTTTTTAAAAGAGCGTGAGTAAAACTTAACTCCTCATACTCTCTTCTTGAAACATTTGCCTGTTTTGAATGTTTTTGTCCATTCCCTACTTCAGCACAATTTTTTAGGGCAGGTGTCCTTTACAGCCCTGAGTCCTTGTGAATGTTAAGTGACCATTAGCTGTGAGTTTAAAGCTGCTCTTGCAGGAAACGGCCACAAGTTGGCAGCATTTCTCCTTTACCAAATTTGGTAACTGGGGAAACAGAGCCTTAATGGAAGTGGTGTTCTAGGTTGTAAATTCGAATGGAATGTGCCAGGAAAAAAGCACTTTTTGTTTATGTCTCTTTACTTCTTGTTCATAATTGTAATTTACTTTTTATTTTTTATCCCAGCAAATTGGATTACATTGGTTTGTTTGTTCTAGGTGTGCAAGATGTGGTTCTTTCACACATATACGTGTATCTATTCTTCCTCGCATCCTTTTCCCATGTAGGTTATGACACAATGTTGAGTAGTCTTCTCCTGGTCTTCCGTACGTCTTTGGTGATTATATATTTCACATGGTATGTATATCTCTGTTAACCCCAATATGGTAATGTATCCAATCCTCATCCCTTTCTATTTGGTGAACCATCAGATTTTTTAATGAATCTGTGATTGCCTTTCTCTGTGGAAATATCTTCATTGGTATCAATTTTTAAGTAACTCCTAAAAGTGATATGATAGGATATGTGTCTTTTGCTTTCTCACTTACTACAGGTGGCGTGATTACGTCTAGACTCATGTATGGTGCTGTAAATGGCATTGTTTCATTTTTTTCACTAGCGAATATTCCATCTGTACATGGAGGAGTTCTTCTTTGTCCACCCACCTGTTGGTGGACTTTTTGGTTACTTCCATGTCTTGGCTATTGTAATACTGTGCCATGCAGATTTGCCTGCCTGTGTCTTTCCAATTCTTTCTTCTTAGATTATAGGTCGAGGAGTGGGCCTGCTGGATCATACGGTAGCTCAATGTTTACCTTTTTAAGGCACCTCCATTCTGTTCTCATTCGTGGCCCTTTTCAAGTTACGTCCCACTTGAAGTTGAGGGTATGCATTTCTCCACAACACCTTCAGCATTTATTGTTTGTAGTTTCCTTGCTGATGGTTATTCTGACAAGTGTGAGCTGATACCTCTTTGTGGTTGAATTCGCCTGTGCCTCATAATCCGTTGAAATTGAGCTTTAAGGCATGTCCTTTTTATTTTTCAACCTGTGATTACCCCTTAGTTCTTCAAAATGTTCTATTAAAGTATGTGTCACATTTTGAAATGTTTTGGCCATTACCTCCCTCAAGACATTTTGAGGGTAGCTTTCATTTACAGTTCTGCAGTACTTGTTCCTATGAAATGAACATTAGCACAGGCTTTAAAGCTGCTTTTGCAGGTAAATGCCAGAGCGCGGCAGCCTTTCTATGTCCCCACCATGGTAACTAGGGAAAAGCCCTTGCGGCCTGTGGTGTTTCTCGGTTATAAATTAGAGTGGAGTGTGCCCGGACAAACCCACACAAGCTGATGTCTCCTTACTTTTGTTGGATTTTTAAATTTAATTTTTAGTTTTTATTGGAGTAATTCCCCAGTGTGCACGTGGACCACTTCTACTTTGCGCATTCCTCAGTTGATGGACATTTTCATTGCTTCCAAGTGTTGGCTCTGGTAAATATTGTTGGAGTGCAGGATTGCCAGCCTGTGACTTTTTGATTCTCATTTTCTCAGTTGATAGGCCCAGCAGTGGGTGTGATTGATTGACTGGTAGCACCGTGTTTCCCTTTTCAAAGCACCTTCTTTGTGTTTTCATTAGTGGCTCTTACCACGTCCCCCTTAGAATCGAGGGTATGCATTTCTCCACAATCGATTTAGCATTTATTGTTTGCTGCCTTTATGCTAATGGCCCTACTGGCTGCTGTATGCTGATAGGGTTTTGTAATTTGGGTTTGCATGTCTTTGAAAATTCGTAAAACTCATCATGTTTCTCCACCGTTTTCTTTTCTGTTAAAAAAAAGGAAACAGTTGGGAGTACAATATATCTCTTGAAAATGTCTTCTTGGAAGGTTGCCCTATTTTGAAATTTTTGGTCGATTTTCCACCTCAGAATTTTTTTAGAGAGCAGGTGTCATTTCCCGAACTGCAAGTTTGGTGAATATTTAGTGACCATTAGCAATGGGTTTAAAGCTGCTGTTGTGGGAAGTGGCCTCAAGTAGGCAGCATTTCTCCACTCCCAAATCTGGGTACTAGGGCAGCAGAGCCTTTCTAGAAGTCCTGTTCCTAGGTTGTAAATTAAATTGGAATGTGCCTGGAGAAACCCCCATAAGTTTATGTCTCATTATTTCTTCTTGGTTTTAAAAATTTTTTTTAATTGGGGTAAAGCTTCGAATATTGTCTGTCCTAGGTGTACACAATCTGGTTCATTTGTACATTATATATGTCTATTCAAGTACAGATCCTCTTCCCATGTAAAATGTTACAGAGGGTTCCACAGACCTCCCTTGATAGATGGTCGGTCTTTTTGAGATATGTATATACTATGTGTTTGTATACATATAGCAACACTAATCTTAACTTATCCATTCCCCCCACCTTTCCTTTTAGATGAGCATAGTTTGTTTTCTAAGTCTGTGAGTGTCTTTCTCTGTGGAAATATATTCATTCGTGTCAGTTATTAGATAACGCCTATAACTGATATCATAGAATACAGGTCTTTGGTTTCCGAGTTACCTCATGTTTCGTGATTATCTCCAGACTCATTTGTGGTGCCTCAAAGAGCAATGGTTCATTGTTTTCCATGGCTAATATTCCATTGTGTACATGGACCACTTCTTCTTTATCCATTCACCTCTTGTTGGATATTTTGATTGCTTCACTGTCTTGGCTAATGTGAATAAGGCTGCACTGCAGCTTTTGCGGCCTGTGTCTTCTCGATTCTTGTCTTCTCAGGTGAGAGGTCCAATGGTGCGCCTGCTGGACTGAATGGTACCTCCATTTTTACTTTTAAACACAGCTCCTTTCTGTTCTCATTATTGGCTGTTACCCCTTTACTTCTCACCAGCAGGTAGAGGGGACACAGTTCTTAAAAACCCCGTCAGCATTTATTGTTTGTAGACATTTTGCTGATGGTCAGTCGACTGGTCTAAGTTGAAACTTTTTGTAGATTAGATTGCATGGGTCTAACACTCCCTGAGGTTGAGCTTTTATCCATTTTCCTTTTTTTTTTTAAAAGAGCGTGAGTAAAACTTAACTCCTCATACTCTCTTCTTGAAACATTTGCCTGTTTTGAATTTTTTTGTCCATTCCCTACTTCAGCACAATTTTTTAGGGCAGGTGTCCTTTACAGCCCTGAGTCCTTGTGAATGTTAAGTGACCATTAGCTGTGAGTTTAAAGCTGCTCTTGCAGGAAACGGCCACAAGGTGGCAGCATTTCTCCTTTACCAAATTTGGTAACTGGGGAAACAGAGCCTTAATGGAAGTGGTGTTCTAGGTTGTAAATTCGAATGGAATGTGCCAGGAAAAAAGCACTTTATGTTTATGTCTCATTACTTCTTGTTCATAATTGTAATTTACTTTTTATTTTTTATCCCAGCAAATTGGATTACAATGGTTTGTTTGTTCTAGGTGTGCAAGATGTGGTTCTTTCACACATATACGTGTATCTATTCTTCCTCGCATCCTTTTCCCATGTAGGTTATGACACAATGTTGAGTAGTCTTCTCCTGGTCTTCCGTACGTCTTTGGTGATTATATATTTCACATGGTATGTATATCTCTGTTAACCCCAATATGGTAATGTATCCAATCCTCATCCCTTTCTATTTGGTGAACCATCAGTTTTTTTAATGAATCTGTGATTGCCTTTCTCTGTGGAAATATCTTCATTGGTATCAATTTTTAAGTAACTCCTAAAAGTGATATGATAGGATATGTGTCTTTTGCTTTCTCACTTACTACAGGTGGCGTGATTACGTCTAGACTCATGTATGGTGCTGTAAATGGCATTGTTTCATTTTTTTCACTAGCGAATATTCCATCTGTACATGGAGGAGTTCTTCTTTGTCCACCCATCTGTTGGTGGACTTTTTGGTTACTTCCATATCTTGGCTATTGTAATACTGTGCCATGCAGATTTGCCTGCCTGTGTCTTTCCAATTCTTTCTTCTTAGATTATAGGTCGAGGAGTGGGCCTGCTGGATCATACGGTAGCTCAATGTTTACCTTTTTAAGGCACCTCCATTCTGTTCTCATTCGTGGCCCTTTTCAAGTTACGTCCCACATGAAGTTGAGGGTATGCATTTCTCCACAACACCTTCAGCATTTATTGTTTGTAGTTTCCTTGCTGATGGTTATTCTGACAAGTGTGAGCTGATACCTCTTTGTGGTTGAATTCGCCTGTGCCTCATAATCCGTTGAAATTGAGCTTTAAGGCATGTCCTTTTTATTTTTCAACCTGTGATTACCCCTTAGTTCTTCAAAGTGTTCTCTTAAAGTATGTGTCACATTTTGAAATGTTTTGGCCATTACCTCCCTCAAGACATTTTGAGGGTAGGTTTCATTTACAGTTCTGCAGTACTTGTTCCTATGAAATGACCATTAGCACAGGCTTTAAAGCTGCTTTTGCAGGTAAATGCCAGAGCGCGGCAGCCTTTCTATGTCCCCACCATGGTAACTAGGGAAAAGCCCTTGCGGCCTGTGGTGTTTCTCGGTTATAAATTAGAGTGGAGTGTGCCCGGACAAACCCACACAAGCTGATGTCTCCTTACTTTTGTTGGATTTTTAAATTTAATTTTTAGTTTTTATTGGAGTAATTCCCCAGTGTGCACGTGGACCACTTCTACTTTGCGCATTCCTCAGTTGATGGACGTTTTCATTGCTTCCAAGTGTTGGCTATGGTAAATATTGTTGGAGTGCAGGATTGCCAGTCTGTGACTTTTTGATTCTCATTTTCTCAGTTGATAGGCCCAGCAGTGGGTGTGATTGATTGACTGGTAGCACCGTGTTGCCCTTTTCAAAGCACCTTCTTTGTGTTTTCATTAGTGGCTCTTACCACGTCCCCCTTAGAATCGAGGGTATGCATTTCTCCACAATCGATTTAGCATTTATTGTTTGCTGCCTTTATGCTAATGGCCCTACTGGCTGCTGTATGCTGATAGGGTTTTGTAATTTGGGTTTGCATGTCTTTGAAAATTCGTAAAACTCATCATGTTTCTCCACCGTTTTCTTTTCTGTTAAAAAAAAGGAAACAGTTGGGAGTACAATATATCTCTTGAAAATGTCTTCTTGGAAGGTTGCCCTATTTTGAAATTTTTGGTCGATTTTCCACCTCAGAATTTTTTTAGAGAGCAGGTGTCATTTCCCGAACTGCAAGTTTGGTGAATATTTAGTGACCATTAGCAATGGGTTTAAAGCTGCTGTTGTGGGAAGTGGCCTCAAGTAGGCAGCATTTCTCCACTCCCAAATCTGGGTACTAGGGCAGCAGAGCCTTTCTGGAAGTCGTGTTCCTAGGTTGTAAATTAAATTGGAATGTGCCTGGAGAAACCCCCATAAGTTTATGTCTCATTATTTCTTCTTGGTTTTAAAAATTTTTTTTAATTGGGGTAAAGCTTCGACTATTGTCTGTCCTAGGTGTACACAATCTGGTTCATTTGTACATTATATATGTCTATTCAAGTACAGATCCTCTTCCCATGTAAAATGTTACAGAGGGTTCCACAGACCTCCCTTGATAGATGGTCGGTCTTTTTGAGATATGTATATACTATGTGTTTGTATACATATAGCAACACTAATCTTAACTTATCCATTCCCCCCACCTTTCCTTTTAGATGAGCATAGTTTGTTTTCTAAGTCTGTGAGTGTCTTTCTCTGTGGAAATATATTCATTCGTGTCAGTTATTAGATAACGCCTATAAGTGATATCATAGAATACAGGTCTTTGGTTTCCGAGTTACCTCATGTTTCGTGATTATCTCCAGACTCATTTGTGGTGCCTCAAAGAGCAATGGTTCATTGTTTTCCATGGCTAATATTCCATTGTGTACATGGACCACTTCTTCTTTATCCATTCACCTCTTGTTGGATATTTTGATTGCTTCACTGTCTTGGCTAATGTGAATAAGGCTGCACTGCAGCTTTTGCGGCCTGTGTCTTCTCGATTCTTGTCTTCTCAGGTGAGAGGTCCAATGGTGCGCCTGCTGGACTGAATGGTTCCTCCATTTTTACTTTTAAACACAGCTCCTTTCTGTTCTCATTATTGGCTGTTACCCCTTTACGTCTCACCAGCAGGTAGAGGGGACACAGTTCTTAAAAACCCCGTCAGCATTTATTGTTTGTAGACATTTTGCTGATGGTCAGTCGACTGGTCTAAGTTGAAACTTTTTGTAGATTAGATTGCATGGGTCTAACACTCCCTGAGGTTGAGCTTTTATCCATTTTCCTTTTTTTTTTTAAAAGAGCGTGAGTAAAACTTAACTCCTCATACTCTCTTCTTGAAACATTTGCCTGTTTTGAATTTTTTTGTCCATTCCCTACTTCAGCACAATTTTTTAGGGCAGGTGTCCTTTACAGCCCTGAGTCCTTGTGAATGTTAAGTGACCATTAGCTGTGAGTTTAAAGCTGCTCTTGCAGGAAACGGCCACAAGGTGGCAGCATTTCTCCTTTACCAAATTTGGTAACTGGGGAAACAGAGCCTTAATGGAAGTGGTGTTCTAGGTTGTAAATTCGAATGGAATGTGCCAGGAAAAAAGCACTTTATGTTTATGTCTCATTACTTCTTGTTCATAATTGTAATTTACTTTTTATTTTTTATCCCAGCAAATTTGATTACAATGGTTTGTTTGTTCTAGGTGTGCAAGATGTGGTTCTTTCACACATATACGTGTATCTATTCTTCCTCGCATCCTTTTCCCATGTAGGTTATGACACAATGTTGAGTAGTCTTCTCCTGGTCTTCCGTACGTCTTTGGTGATTATATATTTCACATGGTATGTATATCTCTGTTAACCCCAATATGGTAATGTATCCAATCCTCATCCCTTTCTATTTGGTGAACCATCAGTTTTTTTAATGAATCTGTGATTGCCTTTCTCTGTGGAAATATCTTCATTGGTATCAATTTTTAAGTAACTCCTAAAAGTGATATGATAGGATATGTGTCTTTTGCTTTCTCACTTACTACAGGTGGCGTGATTACGTCTAGACTCATGTATGGTGCTGTAAATGGCATTGTTTCATTTTTTTCACTAGCGAATATTCCATCTGTACATGGAGGAGTTCTTCTTTGTCCACCCATCTGTTGGTGGACTTTTTGGTTACTTCCATATCTTGGCTATTGTAATACTGTGCCATGCAGATTTGCCTGCCTGTGTCTTTCCAATTCTTTCTTCTTAGATTATAGGTCGAGGAGTGGGCCTGCTGGATCATACGGTAGCTCAATGTTTACCTTTTTAAGGCACCTCCATTCTGTTCTCATTCGTGGCCCTTTTCAAGTTACGTCCCACATGAAGTTGAGGGTATGCATTTCTCCACAACACCTTCAGCATTTATTGTTTGTAGTTTCCTTGCTGATGGTTATTCTGACAAGTGTGAGCTGATACCTCTTTGTGGTTGAATTCGCCTGTGCCTCATAATCCATTGAAATTGAGCTTTAAGGCATGTCCTTTTTATTTTTCAACCTGTGATTACCCCTTAGTTCTTCAAAGTGTTCTCTTAAAGTATGTGTCACATTTTGAAATGTTTTGGCCATTACCTCCCTCAAGACATTTTGAGGGCAGGTTTCATTTACAGTTCTGCAGTACTTGTTCCTATGAAATGACCATTAGCACAGGCTTTAAAGCTGCTTTTGCAGGTAAATGCCAGAGCGCGGAGGCCTTTCTATGTCCCCACCATGGTAACTAGGGAAAAGCCCTTGCGGCCTGTGGTGTTTCTCGGTTATAAATTAGAGTGGAGTGTGCCCGGACAAACCCACACAAGCTGATGTCTCCTTACTTTTGTTGGATTTTTAAATTTAATTTTTAGTTTTTATTGGAGTAATTCCCCAGTGTGCACGTGGACCACTTCTACTTTGCGCATTCCTCAGTTGATGGACATTTTCATTGCTTCCAAGTGTTGGCTATGGTAAATATTGTTGGAGTGCAGGATTGCCAGTCTGTGACTTTTTGATTCTCATTTTCTCAGTTGATAGGCCCAGCAGTGGGTGTGATTGATTGACTGGTAGCACCGTGTTTCCCTTTTCAAAGCACCTTCTTTGTGTTTTCATTAGTGGCTCTTACCACGTCCCCCTTAGAATCGAGGGTATGCATTTCTCCACAATCGATTTAGCATTTATTGTTTGCTGCCTTTATGCTAATGGCCCTACCGGCTGCTGTATGCTGATAGGGTTTTGTAATTTGGGTTTGCATGTCTTTGAAAATTCGTAAAACTCATCATGTTTCTCCACCGTTTTCTTTTCTGTTAAAAAAAAGGAAACAGTTGGGAGTACAATATATCTCTTGAAAATGTCTTCTTGGAAGGTTGCCCTATTTTGAAATTTTTGGTCGATTTTCCACCTCAGAATTTTTTTAGAGAGCAGGTGTCATTTGAACTGCAAGTTTGGTGAATATTTAGTGACCCTTAGCAATGGGTTTAAAGCTGCTGTTGTGGGAAGTGGCCTCAAGCAGGCAGCATTTCTCCACTCCCAAATCTGGGTACTAGGGCAGCAGTGACTTTCTGGAAGTCGTATTCCTAGGTTGTAAATTAAATTGGAATGTGCCTGGAGAAACCCCCATAAATTTATGTCTCATTATTTCTTCTTGGTTTTAAAATTTTTTTTAATTGTGGTAAAGCTTCGAATATTGTCTGTCCTAGGTGTACACAATCTGGTTCATTTGTACATTATATATGTCTATTCAAGTACAGATCCTCTTCCCATGTAAAATGTTACAGAGGGTTCCACAGACCTCCCTTGCTCCATGGTCGGTCTTTTTGAGATATGTATATACTATGTGTTTGTATACATAGAGCAACACTAATCTTAACTTATCCATTCCCCCCACCTTTCCTTTTAGATGAGCATAGTTTGATTTCTAAGTCTGTGAGTGTCTTTCTCAGTGGAAATATATTCATTTGCGTCAGTTATTACATAACGCCTATAAGTGATATCATAGAATACAGGTCTTTGGTTTCTGAGTTACCTCATGTTTCGTGATTATCTCCAGACTCATTTGTGGTGCCTCAAAGAGCAATGGTTCATTGTTTTCCATGGCTAATATTCCATTGTGTACGTGGACCACTTCTTCTTTATCCATTCACCCCTTGTTGGATATTTTGATTGCTTCACTGTCTTGGCTATTGTGAATAAGGCTTCACTGCAGCTTTTGCGGCCTGTGTCTTCTCGATTCTTGTCTTCTCAGGTGAGAGGTCCAATGGTGCGCCTGCTGGATTGAATGGTACCTCCATTTTTACTTTTAAACACAGCTCCTTTCTCTTCTCATTATTGGCTGTTACCCATTTACGTCTCACCAGCAGGTAGACGGGACACAGTTCTTGAAAACCCCGTCAGCATTTATTGTTTGTAGACATTTTGCTGATGGTCAGTCGACTGGTCTAAGTTGAAACTTTTTGTAGATTAGATTGCATGGGTCTAACACTCCCTGAGGTTGAGCTTTTATCCATTTTCCTTTTTTTTTAAAAGAGCGTGAGTAAAAGTTAACTCCTCATACTCTCTTCTTGAAACATTTGCCTGTTTTGAATTTTTTTGTCCATTCCCTACTTCAGCACAATTTTTTAGGGCAGGTGTCCTTTACAGCCCTGAGTCCTTGTGAATGTTAAGTGACCATTAGCTGTGAGTTTAAAGCTGCTCTTGCAGGAAACGACCACAAGGTGGCAGCATTTCTCCTTTACCAAATTTGGTAAGTGGGGAAACAGAGCCTTAATGGAAGTGGTGTTCTAGGTTGTAAATTCGAATGGAATGTGCCAGGAAAAAAGCACTTTATGTTTATGTCTCATTACTTCTTGTTCATAATTGTAATTTAGTTTTTATTTTTTATCCCAGCAAATTTGATTACAATGGTTTGTTTGTTCTAGGTGTGCAAGATGTGGTTCTTTCACACATATACGTGAATCTATTCTTCCTCGCATCCTTTTCCCATGTAGGTTATGACACAATGTTGAGTAGTCTTCTCCTGGTCTTCCGTACGTCTTTGGTGATTATATATTTCACATGGTATGTATATCTCTGTTAACCCCAATATGGTAATGTATCCAATCCTCATCCCTTTCTATTTGGTGAACCATCAGTTTTTTTAATGAATCTGTGATTGCCTTTCTCTGTGGAAATATCTTCATTGGTATCAATTTTAAGTAACTCCTAAAAGTGATATGATAGGATATGTGTCTTTTGCTTTCTCACTTACTACAGGTGGCGTGATTACGTCTAGACTCATGTATGGTGCTGCAAATGGCATTGTTTCATTGTTTTCACTAGCGAATATTCCATCTGTACATGGAGGAGTTCTTCTTTGTCCACCCATCTGTTGGTTGACTTTTTGGTTACTTCCGTATCTTGGCTATTGTAATACTGTGCCATGCAGATTTGCCTGCCTGTGTCTTTCCAATTCTTTCTTCTTAGATTATAGGTCGAGGTGTGGGCCTGCTGGATCATACGGTAGCTCAATGTTTACCATTTTAAGGCACCTCCATTCTGTTCTCATTCGTGGCCCTTTTCAAGTTACCTCCCACTTGAAGTTGCGGGTATGCATTTCTCCACAACACCTTCAGCATTTATTGTTTGTAGTTTCCTTGCTGATGGTTATTCTGACAAGTGTGAGCTGATACCTCTTTGTGGTTGAATTCACCTGTGCCTCATAATCCGTTGAAATTGAGCTTTAAGGCATGTCGTTTTTATTTTTCAACCTGTGATTACCCCTTAGTTCTTCAAAGTGTTCTCTTAAAGTATGTGTCACATTTTGAAATGTTTTGGCCATTACCTCCCTCAAGACATTTTGAGGGCAGGTTTCATTTACAGTTCTGCAGTACTTGTTCCTATGAAATGACCATTAGCACAGGCTTTAAAGCTGCTTTTGCAGGTAAATGCCAGAGGGCGGCAGCCTTTCTATGTCCCCACCATGGTAACTAGGGAAAAGCCCTTGCGGCCTGTGGTGTTTCTCGGTTATAAATTAGAGTGGAGTGTGCCCGGACAAACCCACACAAGCTGATGTCTCCTTACTTTTGTTGGATTTTTAAATTTAATTTTTAGTTTCTATTGGAGTAATTCCCCAGTGTGCACGTGGACCACTTCTACTTTGCGCATTCCTCGGTTGATGGACATTTTCATTGCTTCCAAGTGTTGGCTATGGTAAATATTGTTGGAGTGCAGGATTGCCAGCCTGTGACTTTTTGATTCTCATTTTCTCAGGTGATAGGCCCAGCAGTGGGTGTGATTGATTGACTGGTAGCACCGTGTTTCCCTTTTCAAAGCACCTTCTTTGTGTTTTCATTAGTGGCTCTTACCACGTCCCCCTCAGAATCGAGGGTATGCATTTCTCCACAATCGATTTAGCATTTATTGTTTGCTGCCTTTATGCTAATGGCCCTACTGGCTGCTGTGTACTGATAGGGTTTTGTAATTTGGGTTTGCATGTCTTTGAATATTCGTAAAACTCATCATTTTTCTCCACCGTTTTCTTTTCTGTTAAAAAAAAGGAAACAGTTGGGAGTACAATATATCTCTTGAAATTTTCTTCTTGGAAGGTTGCCCTATTTTGAAATTTTTGGTCGATTTTCCACCCCAGAATTTTTTTAGAGAGCAGGTGTCATTTCCCGAACTGCAAGTTTGGTGAATATTTAGTGACCCTTAGCAATGGGTTTAAAGCTGCTGTTGTGGGAAGTGGCCTCAAGCAGGCAGCATTTCTCCACTCCCAAATCTGGGTACTAGGGCAGCAGTGACTTTCTGGAAGTCGTATTCCTAGGTTGTAAATTAAATTGGAATATGCCTGGAGAAACCCCCATAAATTTATGTCTCATTATTTCTTCTTGGTTTTAAATTTTTTTTTAATTGTGGTAAAGCTTCGAATATTGTCTGTCCTAGGTGTACACAATCTGGTTCATTTGTACATTATATATGTCTATTCAAGTACAGATCCTCTTCCCATGTAAAATGTTACACAGGGTTCCACAGACCTCCCTTGCTCCATGGTCGGTCTTTTTGAGATATGTATATACTATGTGTTTGTATACATAGAGCAACACTAATCTTAACTTATCCATTCCCCCCACCTTTCCTTTTACATGAGCATAGTTTGTTTTCTAAGTCTGTGAGTGTCTTTCTCTGTGGAAATATATTCATTTGTGTCAGTTATTAGATAACGCCTATAAGTGATATCATAGAATACAGGTCTTTGGTTTCCGAGTTACCTCATGTTTCGTGATTATCTCCAGACTCATTTGTGGTGCGTCAAAGAGCAATGGTTCATTGTTTTCCATGGCTAATATTCCATTGTGTACATGGACCACTTCTTCTTTATCCATTCACCTCTTGTTGGATATTTTGATTGCTTCACTGTCTTGGCTATTGTGAATAAGGCTGCACTGCAGCTTTTGCGGCCTGTGTCTTCTCGATTCTTGTCTTCTCAGGTGAGAGGTCCAATGGTGCGCCTGCTGGATTGAATGGTACCTCCATTTTTACTTTTAAACACAGCTCCTTTCTGTTCTCATTATTGGCTGTTACCCCTTTACGTCTCACCAGCACTTAGAGGGGACACAGTTCTTGAAAACCCCGTCAGCATTTATTGTTTGTAGACATTTTGCTGATGGTCAGTCGACTGGTCTAAGTTGAAACTTTTTGTAGATTAGATTGCATGGGTCTAACATTCCCTGAGGTTGAGCTTTTATCCATTTTCCTTTTTTTTTAAAAGAGCGTGAGTAAAACCTAACTCCTCATACTCTCTTCTTGAAACATTTGCCTGTTTTGAATTTTTTTGTCCATTCCCTACTTCAGCACAATTTTTTAGGGCAGGTGTCCTTTACAGCCCTGAGTCCTTGTGAATGTTAAGTGACCATTAGCTGTGAGTTTAAAGCTGCTCTTGCAGGAAACGGCCACAAGGTGGCAGCATTTCTCCTTTACCAAATTTGGTAACTGGGGAAACAGAGCCTTAATGGAAGTGGTGTTCTAGGTTGTAAATTCGAATGGAATGTGCCAGGGAAAAAGCACTTTATGTTTATGTCTCATTACTTCTTTTTCATAATTGTAATTTACTTTTTATTTTTTATCCCAGCAAATTTGATTACAATGGTTTGTTTGTTCTAGGTGTGCAAGATGTGGTTCTTTCACACATATACGTGAATCTATTCTTCCTCGCATCCTTTTCCCATGTAGGTTATGACACAATGTTGAGTAGTCTTCTCCTGGTCTTCCGTACGTCTTTGGTGATTATATATTTCACATGGTATGTATATCTCTGTTAACCCCAATATGGTAATGTATCCAATCCTCATCCCTTTCTATTTGGTGAACCATCAGTTTTTTTAATGAATCTGTGATTGCCTTTCTCTGTGGAAATATCTTCATTGGTATCAATTTTTAAGTAACTCCTAAAAGTGATATGATAGGATATGTGTCTTTTGCTTTCTCACTGACTACAGGTGGCGTGATTACGTCTAGACTCATGTATGGTGCTGCAAATGGCATTGTTTCATTTTTTTCACTAGCGAATGTTCCATCTGTACATGGAGGAGTTCTTCTTTGTCCACCCATCTGTTGGTGGACTTTTTGGTTACTTCCATATCTTGGCTATCGTAATACTGTGCCATGCAGATTTGCCTTCCTGTGTCTTTCCAATTCTTTCTTCTTAGATTATAGGTCGAGGAGTGGGCCTGCTGGATCATACGGTAGCTCAATGTTTACCTTTTTAAGGCACCTCCATTCTGTTCTCATTCGTGACCCTTTTCAAGTTACGTCCCACTTGAAGTTGAGGGTATGCATTTCTCCACAACACCTTCAGCATTTATTGTTTGTAGTTTCCTTGCTGATGGTTATTCTGACAAGGGTGAGCTGATACCTCTTTGTGGTTGAATTCGCCTGTGCCTCATAATCCGTTGAAATTGAGCTTTAAGGCATGTCCTTTTTATTTTTCAACCTGTGATTACCCCTTAGTTCTTCAAAGTGTTCTCTTAAAGTATGTGCCACATTTTGAAATGTTTTGGCCATTACCTCCCTCAAGACATTTTGAGGGCAGGTTTCATTTACAGTTCTGCAGTACTTGTTCCTATGAAATGACCATTAGCACAGGATTTAAAGCTGCTTTTGCAGGTAAATGCCAGAGGGCGGCAGCCTTTCTATGTCCCCACCATGGTAACTAGGAAAAAGCCCTTGCGGCCTGTGGTGTTTCTCGGTTATAAATTAGAGTGGAGTGTGCCCGGACAAACCCACACAAGCTGATGTCTCCTTACTTTTGTTGGATTTTTAAATTTAATTTTTAGTTTCTATTGGAGTAATTCCCCAGTGTGCACGTGGACCACTTCTACTTTGCACATTCCTCGGTTGATGGACATTTTCATTGCTTCCAAGTGTTGGCTATGGTAAATATTTTTGGAGTGCAGGATTGCCAGCCTGTGACTTTTTGATTCTCATTTTCTCAGGTGATAGGCCCAGCAGTGGGTGTGATTGATTGACTGGTAGCACGGTGTTTCCCTTTTCAAAGCACCTTCTTTGTGTTTTCATTAGTGGCTCTTACCACGTCCCCCTTAGAATCGAGGGTATGCATTTCTCCACAATCGATTTAGCATTTATTGTTTGCTGCCTTTATGCTAATGGCCCTACTGGCTGCTGTGTGCTGATAGGGTTTTGTAATTTGGGTTTGCATGTCTTTGAAAATTCGTAAAACTCTTCATTTTTCTCCACCGTTTTCTTTTCTGTTAAAAAAAAGGAAACAATTGGGAGTACAATATATCTCTTGAAATTTTCTTCTTGGAAGGTTGCCCTATTTTGAAATTTTTGGTCGATTTTCCAACTCAGAATTTTTTTAGAGAGCAGGTGTCATTTCCCGAACTGCAAGTTTGGTGAATATTTAGTGACCCTTAGCAATGGGTTTAAAGCTGCTGTTGTGGGAAGTGGCCTCAAGCAGGCAGCATTTCTCCACTCCCAAATCTGGGTACTAGGGCAGCAGAGCCTTTCTGGAAGTCGTGTTCCTAGGTTGTAAATTAAATTGGAATGTGCCTGGAGAAACCCCCATAAGTTTATGTCTCATTATTTCTTCTTGGTTTTAAATTTTTTTTTTAATTGTGGTAAAGCTTCGAATATTGTCTGTCCTAGGTGTACACAATCTGGTTCATTTGTACATTATATATGTCTATTCAAGTACAGATCCTCTTCCCATGTAAAATGTTACAGAGGGTTCCACAGACCTCCCTTGCTCCATGGTCGGTCTTTTTGAGATATGTATATACTATGTGTTTGTATACATAGAGCAACACTAATCTTAACTTATCCATTCCCCCCACCTTTCCTTTTAGATGAGCATAGTTTGTTTTCTAAGTCTGTGAGTGTCTTTCTCTGTGGAAATATATTCATTTGTGTCAGTTATTAGATAACGCCTATAAGTGATATCATAGAATACAGGTCTTTGTTTTCCGAGTTACCTCATGTTTCGTGATTATCTCCAGACTCATTTGTGGTGCCTCAAAGAACAATGGTTCATTGTTTTCCATGGCTAATATTCCATTGTGTACATGGACCACTTCTTCTTAATCCATTCACCTCTTGTTGGATATTTTGATTGCTTCACTGTCTTGGCTATTGTGAATAAGGCTGCACTGCAGCTTTTGCGGCCTGTGTCTTCTCGATTCTTGTCTTCTCAGGTGAGAGGTCCAATGGTGCGCCTGCTGGATTGAATGGTACCTCCATTTTTACTTTTAAACACAGCTCCTTTCTCTTCTCATTATTGGCTGTTACCCCTTTACGTCTCACCAGCAGGTAGAGGGGACACAGTTCTTGAAAACCCCGTCAGCATTTATTGATTGTAGACATTTTGCTGATGGTCAGTCGACTGGTCTAAGTTGAAACTTTTTGTAGATTAGATTGCATGGGTCTAACACTCCCTGAGTTTGAGCTTTTATCCATTTTCCTTTTTTTTTAAAAGAGCGTGAGTAAAACCTAACTCCTCATACTCTCTTCTTGAATCATTTGCCTGTTTTGAATTTTTTGTCCATTCCCTACTTCAGCACAATTTTTTAGGGCAGGTGTCCTTTACAGCCCTGAGTCCTTGTGAATGTTAAGTGACCATTAGCTGTGAGTTTAAAGCTGCTTTTGCAGGAAACGGCCACAAGGTGGCAGCATTTCTCCTTTACCAAATTTGGTAACTGGGGAAACAGAGCCTTAATGGAAGTGGTGTTCTAGGTTGTAAATTCGAATGGAATGTGCCAGGGAAAAAGCACTTTATGTTTATGTCTCATTACTTCTTGTTCATAATTGTAATTTACTTTTTATTTTTTATCCCAGCAAATTTGATTACAATGGTTTGTTTTTTCTAGGTGTGCAAGATGTGGTTCTTTCACACATATACGTGAATCTATTCTTCCTCGCATCCTTTTCCCATGTAGTTTATGACACAATGTTGAGTAGTCTTCTCCTGGTCTTCCGTACGTCTTTGGTGATTATATATTTCACATGGTATGTATATCTCTGTTAACCCCAATATGGTAATGTATCCAATCCTCATCCCTTTCTATTTGGTGAACCATCAGTTTTTTTAATGAATCTGTGATTGCCTATCTTTGTGGAAATATCTTCATTGGTATCAATTTTTAAGTAACTCCTAAAAGTGATATGATAGGATATGTGTCTTTTGCTTTCTCACTGACTACAGGTGGCGTGATTACGTCTAGACTCATGTATGGTGCTGCAAATGGCATTGTTTCATTTTTTTCACTAGCGAATATTCCATCTGTACATGGAGGAGTTCTTCTTTGTCCACCCATCTGTTGGTGGACTTTTTGGTTACTTCCATATCTTGGCTATCGTAATACTGTGCCATGCAGATTTGCCTGCCTGTGTCTTTCCAATTCTTTCTTCTTAGATTATAGGTCGAGGAGTGGGCCTGCTGGATCATACGGTAGCTCAATGTTTACCTTTTTAAGGCACCTCCATTCTGTTCTCATTCGTGGCCCTTTTCAAGTTACGTCCCACTTGAAGTTGAGGGTATGCATTTCTCCACAACACCTTCAGCATTTATTGTTTGTAGTTTCCTTGCTGATGGTTATTCTGACAAGTGTGAGCTGATACCTCTTTGTGGTTGAATTCGCCTGTGCCTCATAATCCGTTGAAATTGAGCTTTAAGGCATGTCCTTTTTATTTTTCAACCTGTGATTACCCCTTAGTTCTTCAAAGTGTTCTCTTAAAGTATGTGTCACATTTTGAAATGTTTTGGCCATTACCTCCCTCAAGACATTTTGAGGGCAGTTTTCCTTTACAGTTCTGCAGTACTTGTTCCTATGAAATGACCATTAGCACAGGCTTTAAAGCTGCTTTTGCAGGTAAATGCCAGAGGGCGGCAGCCTTTCTATGTCCCCACCATGGTAACTAGGGAAAAGCCCTTGCGGCCTGTGGTGTTTCTCGGTTATAAATTAGAGTGGAGTGTGCCCGGACAAACCCACACAAGCTGATGTCTCCTTATTTTTGTTGGATTTTTAAATTTAATTTTTAGTTTTTATTGGAGTAATTCCCCAGTGTGCACGTGGACCACTTCTACCTTGCGCATTCCTCGGTTGATGGACATTTTCATTGCTTCCAAGTGTTGGCTATGGTAAATATTGTTGGAGTGCAGGATTGCCAGCCTGTGACTTTTTGATTCTCATTTTCTCAGGTGATAGGCCCAGCAGTGGGTGTGATTGATTGACTGGTAGCACCGTGTTTCCCTTTTCAAAGCACCTTCTTTGTGTTTTCATTAGTGGCTCTTACCACGTCCCCCTTAGAATCGAGGGTATGCATTTCTCCACAATCGATTTAGCATTTATTGTTTGCTGCCTTTATGCTAATGGCCCTACTGGCTGCTGTGTGCTGATAGGGTTTTGTAATTTGGGTTTGCATGTCTTTGAAAATTCGTAAAACTCATCATTTTTCTCCACCGTTTTCTTTTCTGTTAAAAAAAAGGAAACAATTGGGAGTACAATATATCTCTTGAAATTTTCTTCTTGGAAGGTTGCCCTATTTTGAAATTTTTGGTCGATTTTCCACCTCAGAATTTTTTTAGAGAGCAGGTGTCATTTCCCGAACTGCAAGTTTGGTGAATATTTAGTGACCCTTAGCAATGGGTTTAAAGCTGCTGTTGTGGGAAGTGGCCTCAAGCAGGCAGCATTTCTCCACTCCCAAATCTGGGTACTAGGGCAGCAGAGCCTTTCTGGAAGTCGTGTTCCTAGGTTGTAAATTAAATTGGAATGTGCCTGGAGAAACCCCCATAAGTTTATGTCTCATTATTTCATCTTGGTTTTAAATTTTTTCTTAATTGTGGTAAAGCTTCGAATATTGTCTGTCCTAGGTGTACACAATCTGGTTCATTTGTACATTATATATGTCTATTCAAGTACAGATCCTCTTCCCATGTAAAATGTTACAGAGGGTTCCACAGACCTCCCTTGCTCCATGGTCGGTCTTTTTGAGATATGTATATACTATGTGTTTGTATACATAGAGCAACACTAATCTTAACTTATCCATTCCCCCACCTTTCCTTTTAGATGAGCATAGTTTGTTTTCTAAGTCTTTGAGTGTCTTTCTCTGTGGAAATATATTCATTTGTGTCAGTTATTAGATAACGCCTATAAGTGATATCATAGAATACAGGTCTTTGGTTTCCGAGCTACCTCATGTTTCGTGATTATCTCCAGACCCATTTGTGGTGCCTCAAAGAGCAATGGTTCATTGTTTTCCATGGCTAATATTCCATTGTGTACATGGACCACTTCTTCTTAATCCATTCACCTCTTGTTGGATATTTTGATTGCTTCACTGTCTTGGCTATTGTGAATAAGGCTGCACTGCAGCTTTTGCGGCCTGTGTCTTCTCGATTCTTGTCTTCTCAGGTGAGAGGTCCAATGGTGCGCCTGCTGGATTGAATGGTACCTCCATTTTTACTTTTAAACACAGCTCCTTTCTCTTCTCATTATTGGCTGTTACCCCTTTACGTCTCACCAGCAGGTAGAGGGGACACAGTTCTTGAAAACCCCGTCAGCATTTATTGTTTGTAGACATTTTGCTGATGGTCAGTCGACTGGTCTAAGTTGAAACTTTTTGTAGATTAGATTGCATGGGTCTAACATTCCCTGAGGTTGAGCTTTTATCCATTTTCCTTTTTTTTAAAAAGAGCGTGAGTAAAACCTAACTCCTCATACTCTCTTCTTGAAACATTTGCCTGTTTTGAATTTTTTTGTCCATTCCCTACTTCAGCACAATTTTTTAGGGCAGGTGTCCTTTACAGCCCTGAGTCCTTGTGAATGTTAAGTGACCATTAGCTGTGAGTTTAAAGCTGCTCTTGCAGGAAACGGCCACAAGGTGGCAGCATTTCTCCTTTACCAAATTTGGTAACTGGGGAAACAGAGCCTTAATGGAAGTGGTGTTCTAGGTTGTAAATTCGAATGGAATGTGCCAGGGAAAAAGCACTTTATGTTTATGTCTCATTACTTCTTTTTCATAATTGTAATTTACTTTTTATTTTTTATCCCAGCAAATTTGATTACAATGGTTTGTTTGTTCTAGGTGTGCAAGATGTGGTTCTTTCACACATATACGTGAATCTATTCTTCCTCGCATCCTTTTCCCATGTAGGTTATGACACAATGTTGAGTAGTCTTCTCCTGGTCTTCCGTACGTCTTTGGTGATTATATATTTCACATGGTATGTATATCTCTGTTAACCCCAATATGGTAATGTATCCAATCCTCATCCCTTTCTATTTGGTGAACCATCAGTTTTTTTAATGAATCTGTGATTGCCTTTCTCTGTGGAAATATCTTCATTGGTATCAATTTTTAAGTAACTCCTAAAAGTGATATGATAGGATATGTGTCTTTTGCTTTCTCACTGACTACAGGTGGCGTGATTACGTCTAGACTCATGTATGGTGCTGCAAATGGCATTGTTTCATTTTTTTCACTAGCGAATATTCCATCTGTACATGGAGGAGTTCTTCTTTGTCCACCCATCTGTTGGTGGACTTTTTGGTTACTTCCATATCTTGGCTATCGTAATACTGTGCCATGCAGATTTGCCTTCCTGTGTCTTTCCAATTCTTTCTTCTTAGATTATAGGTCGAGGAGTGGGCCTGCTGGATCATACGGTAGCTCAATGTTTACCTTTTTAAGGCACCTCCATTCTGTTCTCATTCGTGACCCTTTTCAAGTTACGTCCCACTTGAAGTTGAGGGTATGCATTTCTCCACAACACCTTCAGCATTTATTGTTTGTAGTTTCCTTGCTGATGGTTATTCTGACAAGGGTGAGCTGATACCTCTTTGTGGTTGAATTCGCCTGTGCCTCATAATCCGTTGAAATTGAGCTTTAAGGCATGTCCTTTTTATTTTTCAACCTGTGATTACCCCTTAGTTCTTCAAAGTGTTCTCTTAAAGTATGTGCCACATTTTGAAATGTTTTGGCCATTACCTCCCTCAAGACATTTTGAGGGCAGGTTTCATTTACAGTTCTGCAGTACTTGTTCCTATGAAATGACCATTAGCACAGGATTTAAAGCTGCTTTTGCAGGTAAATGCCAGAGGGCGGCAGCCTTTCTATGTCCCCACCATGGTAACTAGGGAAAAGCCCTTGCGGCCTGTGGTGTTTCTCGGTTATAAATTAGAGTGGAGTGTGCCCGGACAAACCCACACAAGCTGATGTCTCCTTACTTTTGTTGGATTTTTAAATTTAATTTTTAGTTTCTATTGGAGTAATTCCCCAGTGTGCACGTGGACCACTTCTACTTTGCACATTCCTCGGTTGATGGACATTTTCATTGCTTCCAAGTGTTGGCTATGGTAAATATTTTTGGAGTGCAGGATTGCCAGCCTCTGACTTTTTGATTCTCATTTTCTCAGGTGATAGGCCCAGCAGTGGGTGTGATTGATTGACTGGTAGCACGGTGTTTCCCTTTTCAAAGCACCTTCTTTGTGTTTTCATTAGTGGCTCTTACCACGTCCCCCTTAGAATCGAGGGTATGCATTTCTCCACAATCGATTTAGCATTTATTGTTTGCTGCCTTTATGCTAATGGCCCTACTGGCTGCTGTGTGCTGATAGGGTTTTGTAATTTGGGTTTGCATGTCTTTGAAAATTCGTAAAACTCATCATTTTTCTCCACCGTTTTCTTTTCTGTTAAAAAAAAGGAAACAATTGGGAGTACAATATATCTCTTGAAATTTTCTTCTTGGAAGGTTGCCCTATTTTGAAATTTTTGGTCGATTTTCCAACTCAGAATTTTTTTAGAGAGCAGGTGTCATTTCCCGAACTGCAAGTTTGGTGAATATTTAGTGACCCTTAGCAATGGGTTTAAAGCTGCTGTTGTGGGAAGTGGCCTCAAGCAGGCAGCATTTCTCCACTCCCAAATCTGGGTACTAGGGCAGCAGAGCCTTTCTGGAAGTCGTGTTCCTAGGTTGTAAATTAAATTGGAATGTGCCTGGAGAAACCCCCATAAGTTTATGTCTCATTATTTCTTCTTGGTTTTAAATTTTTTTTTTAATTGTGGTAAAGCTTCGAATATTGTCTGTCCTAGGTGTACACAATCTGGTTCATTTGTACATTATATATGTCTATTCAAGTACAGATCCTCTTCCCATGTAAAATGTTACAGAGGGTTCCACAGACCTCCCTTGCTCCATGGTCGGTCTTTTTGAGATATGTATATACTATGTGTTTGTATACATAGAGCAACACTAATCTTAACTTATCCATTCCCCCCACCTTTCCTTTTAGATGAGCATAGTTTGTTTTCTAAGTCTGTGAGTGTCTTTCTCTGTGGAAATATATTCATTTGTGTCAGTTATTAGATAACGCCTATAAGTGATATCATAGAATACAGGTCTTTGTTTTCCGAGTTACCTCATGTTTCGTGATTATCTCCAGACTCATTTGTGGTGCCTCAAAGAACAATGGTTCATTGTTTTCCATGGCTAATATTCCATTGTGTACATGGACCACTTCTTCTTAATCCATTCACCTCTTGTTGGATATTTTGATTGCTTCACTGTCTTGGCTATTGTGAATAAGGCTGCACTGCAGCTTTTGCGGCCTGTGTCTTCTCGATTCTTGTCTTCTCAGGTGAGAGGTCCAATGGTGCGCCTGCTGGATTGAATGGTACCTCCATTTTTACTTTTAAACACAGCTCCTTTCTCTTCTCATTATTGGCTGTTACCCCTTTACGTCTCACCAGCAGGTAGAGGGGACACAGTTCTTGAAAACCCCGTCAGCATTTATTGATTGTAGACATTTTGCTGATGGTCAGTCGACTGGTCTAAGTTGAAACTTTTTGTAGATTAGATTGCATGGGTCTAACACTCCCTGAGGTTGAGCTTTTATCCATTTTCCTTTTTTTTTAAAAGAGCGTGAGTAAAACCTAACTCCTCATACTCTCTTCTTGAAACATTTGCCTGTTTTGAATTTTTTGTCCATTCCCTACTTCAGCACAATTTTTTAGGGCAGGTGTCCTTTACAGCCCTGAGTCCTTGTGAATGTTAAGTGACCATTAGCTGTGAGTTTAAAGCTGCTTTTGCAGGAAACGGCCACAAGGTGGCAGCATTTCTCCTTTACCAAATTTGGTAACTGGGGAAACAGAGCCTTAATGGAAATGGTGTTCTAGGTTGTAAATTCGAATGGAATGTGCCAGGGAAAAAGCACTTTATGTTTATGTCTCATTACTTCTTGTTCATAATTGTAATTTACTTTTTATTTTTTATCCCAGCAAATTTGATTACAATGGTTTGTTTTTTCTAGGTGTGCAAGATGTGGTTCTTTCACACATATACGTGAATCTATTCTTCCTCGCATCCTTTTCCCATGTAGTTTATGACACAATGTTGAGTAGTCTTCTCCTGGTCTTCCGTACGTCTTTGGTGATTATATATTTCACATGGTATGTATATCTCTGTTAACCCCAATATGGTAATGTATCCAATCCTCATCCCTTTCTATTTGGTGAACCATCAGTTTTTTTAATGAATCTGTGATTGCCTATCTTTGTGGAAATATCTTCATTGGTATCAATTTTTAAGTAACTCCTAAAAGTGATATGATAGGATATGTGTCTTTTGCTTTCTCACTGACTACAGGTGGCGTGATTACGTCTAGACTCATGTATGGTGCTGCAAATGGCATTGTTTCATTTTTTTCACTAGCGAATATTCCATCTGTACATGGAGGAGTTCTTCTTTGTCCACCCATCTGTTGGTGGACTTTTTGGTTACTTCCATATCTTGGCTATTGTAATACTGTGCCATGCAGATTTGCCTGCCTGTGTCTTTCCAATTCTTTCTTCTTAGATTATAGGTCGAGGAGTGGGCCTGCTGGATCATACGGTAGCTCAATGTTTACCTTTTTAAGGCACCTCCATTCTGTTCTCATTCGTGGCCCTTTTCAAGTTACGTCCCACTTGAAGTTGAGGGTATGCATTTCTCCACAACACCTTCAGCATTTATTGTTTGTAGTTTCCTTGCTGATGGTTATTCTGACAAGTGTGAGCTGATACCTCTTTGTGGTTGAATTCGCCTGTGCCTCATAATCCGTTGAAATTGAGCTTTAAGGCATGTCCTTTTTATTTTTCAACCTGTGATTACCCCTTAGTTCTTCAAAGTGTTCTCTTAAAGTATGTGTCACATTTTGAAATGTTTTGGCCATTACCTCCCTCAAGACATTTTGAGGGCAGTTTTCCTTTACAGTTCTGCAGTACTTGTTCCTATGAAATGACCATTAGCACAGGCTTTAAAGCTGCTTTTGCAGGTAAATGCCAGAGGGCGGCAGCCTTTCTATGTCCCCACCATGGTAACTAGGGAAAAGCCCTTGCGGCCTGTGGTGTTTCTCGGTTATAAATTAGAGTGGAGTGTGCCCGGACAAACCCACACAAGCTGATGTCTCCTTATTTTTGTTGGATTTTTAAATTTAATTTTTAGTTTTTATTGGAGTAATTCCCCAGTGTGCACGTGGACCACTTCTACCTTGCGCATTCCTCGGTTGATGGACATTTTCATTGCTTCCAAGTGTTGGCTATGGTAAATATTGTTGGAGTGCAGGATTGCCAGCCTGTGACTTTTTGATTCTCATTTTCTCAGGTGATAGGCCCAGCAGTGGGTGTGATTGATTGACTGGTAGCACCGTGTTTCCCTTTTCAAAGCACCTTCTTTGTGTTTTCATTAGTGGCTCTTACCACGTCCCCCTTAGAATCGAGGGTATGCATTTCTCCACAATCAATTTAGCATTTATTGTTTGCTGCCTTTATGCTAATGGCCCTACTGGCTGCTGTGTGCTGATAGGGTTTTGTAATTTGGGTTTGCATGTCTTTGAAAATTCGTAAAACTCATCATTTTTCTCCACCGTTTTCTTTTCTGTTAAAAAAAAGGAAACAATTGGGAGTACAATATATCTCTTGAAATTTTCTTCTTGGAAGGTTGCCCTATTTTGAAATTTTTGGTCGATTTTCCACCTCAGAATTTTTTTAGAGAGCAGGTGTCATTTCCCGAACTGCAAGTTTGGTGAATATTTAGTGACCCTTAGCAATGGGTTTAAAGCTGCTGTTGTGGGAAGTGGCCTCAAGCAGGCAGCATTTCTCCACTCCCAAATCTGGGTACTAGGGCAGCAGAGCCTTTCTGGAAGTCGTGTTCCTAGGTTGTAAATTAAATTGGAATGTGCCTGGAGAAACCCCCATAAGTTTATGTCTCATTATTTCATCTTGGTTTTAAATTTTTTCTTAATTGTGGTAAAGCTTCGAATATTGTCTGTCCTAGGTGTACACAATCTGGTTCATTTGTACATTATATATGTCTATTCAAGTACAGATCCTCTTCCCATGTAAAATGTTACAGAGGGTTCCACAGACCTCCCTTGCTCCATGGTCGGTCTTTTTGAGATATGTATATACTATGTGTTTGTATACATAGAGCAACACTAATCTTAACTTATCCATTCCCCCACCTTTCCTTTTAGATGAGCATAGTTTGTTTTCTAAGTCTTTGAGTGTCTTTCTCTGTGGAAATATATTCATTTGTGTCAGTTATTAGATAACGCCTATAAGTGATATCATAGAATACAGGTCTTTGGTTTCCGAGCTACCTCATGTTTCGTGATTATCTCCAGACCCATTTGTGGTGCCTCAAAGAGCAATGGTTCATTGTTTTCCATGGCTAATATTCCATTGTGTACATGGACCACTTCTTCTTAATCCATTCACCTCTTGTTGGATATTTTGATTGCTTCACTGTCTTGGCTATTGTGAATAAGGCTGCACTGCAGCTTTTGCGGCCTGTGTCTTCTCGATTCTTGTCTTCTCAGGTGAGAGGTCCAATGGTGCGCCTGCTGGATTGAATGGTACCTCCATTTTTACTTTTAAACACAGCTCCTTTCTCTTCTCATTATTGGCTGTTACCCCTTTACGTCTCACCAGCAGGTAGAGGGGACACAGTTCTTGAAAACCCCGTCAGCATTTATTGTTTGTAGACATTTTGCTGATGGTCAGTCGACTGGTCTAAGTTGAAACTTTTTGTAGATTAGATTGCATGGGTCTAACACTCCCTGAGGTTGAGCTTTTATCCATTTTCCTTTTTTTTTAAAAGAGCGTGAGTAAAACTTAACTCCTCATACTCTCTTCTTGAAACATTTGCCTGTTTTGAATTTTTTGTCCATTCCCTACTTCAGCACAATTTTTTAGGGCAGGTGTCCTTTACAGCCCTGAGTCCTTGTGAATGTTAAGTGACCATTAGCTGTGAGTTTAAAGCTGCTTTTGCAGGAAACGGCCACAAGGTGGCAGCATTTCTCCTTTACCAAATTTGGTAACTGGGGAAACAGAGCCTTAATGGAAGTGGTGTTCTAGGTTGTAAATTCGAATGGAATGTGCCAGGGAAAAAGCACTTTATGTTTATGTCTCATTACTTCTTGTTCATAATTGTAATTTACTTTTTATTTTTTATCCCAGCAAATTTGATTACAATGATTTGTTTTTTCTAGGTGTGCAAGATGTGGTTCTTTCACACATATACGTGAATCTATTCTTCCTCGCATCCTTTTCCCATGTAGTTTATGACACAATGTTGAGTAGTCTTCTCCTGGTCTTCCGTACGTCTTTGGTGATTATATATTTCACATGGTATGTATATCTCTGTTAACCCCAATATGGTAATGTATCCAATCCTCATCCCTTTCTATTTGGTGAAGCATCAGTTTTTTTAATGAATCTGTGATTGCCTTTCTTTGTGGAAATATCTTCATTGGTATCAATTTTTAAGTAACTCCTAAAAGTGATATGATAGGATATGTGTCTTTTGCTTTCTCACTGACTACAGGTGGCGTGATTACGTCTAGACTCATGTATGGTGCTGCAAATGGCATTGTTTCATTTTTTTCACTAGCGAATATTCCATCTGTACATGGAGGAGTTCTTCTTTGTCCACCCATCTGTTGGTGGACTTTTTGGTTACTTCCATATCTTGGCTATCGTAATACTGTGCCATGCAGATTTGCCTGCCTGTGTCTTTCCAATTCTTTCTTCTTAGATTATAGGTCGAGGAGTGGGCCTGCTGGATCATACGGTAGCTCAATGTTTACCTTTTTAAGGCACCTCCATTCTGTTCTCATTCGTGGCCCTTTTCAAGTTACGTCCCACTTGAAGTTGAGGGTATGCATTTCTCCACAACACCTTCAGCATTTATTGTTTGTAGTTTCCTTGCTGATGGTTATTCTGACAAGTGTGAGCTGATACCTCTTTGTGGTTGAATTCGCCTGTGCCTCATAATCCGTTGAAATTGAGCTTTAAGGCATGTCCTTTTTATTTTTCAACCTGTGATTACCCCTTAGTTCTTCAAAGTGTTCTCTTAAAGTATGTGTCACATTTTGAAATGTTTTGGCCATTACCTCCCTCAAGACATTTTGAGGGCAGTTTTCCTTTACAGTTCTGCAGTACTTGTTCCTATGAAATGACCATTAGCACAGGCTTTAAAGCTGCTTTTGCAGGTAAATGCCAGAGGGCGGCAGCCTTTCTATGTCCCCACCATGGTAACTAGGGAAAAGCCCTTGCGGCCTGTGGTGTTTCTCGGTTATAAATTAGAGTGGAGTGTGCCCGGACAAACCCACACAAGCTGATGTCTCCTTATTTTTGTTGGATTTTTAAATTTAATTTTTAGTTTTTATTGGAGTAATTCCCCAGTGTGCACGTGGACCACTTCTACTTTGCGCATTCCTCGGTTGATGGACATTTTCATTGCTTCCAAGTGTTGGCTATGGTAAATATTGTTGGAGTGCAGGATTGCCAGCCTGTGACTTTTTGATTCTCATTTTCTCAGGTGATAGGCCCAGCAGTGGGTGTGATTGATTGACTGGTAGCACCGTGTTTCCCTTTTCAAAGCACCTTCTTTGTGTTTTCATTAGTGGCTCTTACCACGTCCCCCTTAGAATCGAGGGTATGCATTTCTCCACAATCGATTTAGCATTTATTGTTTGCTGCCTTTATGCTAATGGCCCTACTGGCTGCTGTGTGCTGATAGGGTTTTGTAATTTGGGTTTGCATGTCTTTGAAAATTCGTAAAACTCATCATTTTTCTCCACCGTTTTCTTTTCTGTTAAAAAAAAGGAAACAATTGGGAGTACAATATATCTCTTGAAATTTTCTTCTTGGAAGGTTGCCCTATTTTGAAATTTTTGGTCGATTTTCCACCTCAGAATTTTTTTAGAGAGCAGGTGTCATTTCCCGAACTGCAAGTTTGGTGAATATTTAGTGACCCTTAGCAATGGGTTTAAAGCTGCTGTTGTGGGAAGTGGCCTCAAGCAGGCAGCATTTCTCCACTCCCAAATCTGGGTACTAGGGCAGCAGAGCCTTTCTGGAAGTCGTGTTCCTAGGTTGTAAATTAAATTGGAATGTGCCTGGAGAAACCCCCATAAGTTTATGTCTCATTATTTCATCTTGGTTTTAAATTTTTTTTTAATTGTGGTAAAGCTTCGAATATTGTCTGTCCTAGGTGTACACAATCTGGTTCATTTGTACATTATATATGTCTATTCAAGTACAGATCCTCTTCCCATGTAAAATGTTACAGAGGGTTCCACAGACCTCCCTTGCTCCATGGTCGGTCTTTTTGAGATATGTATATACTATGTGTTTGTATACATAGAACAACACTAATCTTAACTTATCCATTCCCCCACCTTTCCTTTTAGATGAGCATAGTTTGTTTTCTAAGTCTGTGAGTGTCTTTCTCTGTGGAAATATATTCATTTGTGTCAGTTATTAGATAACGCCTATAAGTGATATCATAGAATACAGGTCTTTGGTTTCCGAGTTACCTCATGTTTCGTGATTATCTCCAGACTCATTTGTGGTGCCTCAAAGAGCAATGGTTCATTGTTTTCCATGGCTAATATTCCATTGTGTACATGGACCACTTCTTCTTTATCCATTCACCTCTTGTTGGATATTTTGATTGCTTCACTGTCTTGGCTATTGTGAATAAGGCTGCACTGCAGCTTTTGCGGCCTGTGTCTTCTCGATTCTTGTCTTCTCAGGTGAGAGGTCCAATGGTGCGCCTGCTGGATTGAATGGTACCTCCATTTTTACTTTTAAACACAGCTCCTTTCTCTTCTCATTATTGGCTGTTACCCCTTTACGTCTCACCAGCAGGTAGAGGGGACACAGTTCTTGAAAACCCCGTCAGCATTTATTGTTTGTAGACATTTTGCTGATGGTCAGTCGACTGGTCTAAGTTGAAACTTTTTGTAGATTAGATTGCATGGGTCTAACACTCCCTGAGGTTGAGCTTTTATCCATTTTCCTTTTTTTTTAAAAGAGCGTGAGTAAAACCTAACTCCTCATACTCTCTTCTTGAAACATTTGCCTGTTTTGAATTTTTTGTCCATTCCCTACTTCAGCACAATTTTTTAGGGCAGGTGTCCTTTACAGCCCTGAGTCCTTGTGAATGTTAAGTGACCATTAGCTGTGAGTTTAAAGCTGCTTTTGCAGGAAACGGCCACAAGGTGGCAGCATTTCTCCTTTACCAAATTTGGTAACTGGGGAAACAGAGCCTTAATGGAAGTGGTGTTCTAGGTTGTAAATTCGAATGGAATGTGCCAGGGAAAAAGCACTTTATGTTTATGTCTCATTACTTCTTGTTCATAATTGTAATTTACTTTTTATTTTTTATCCCAGCAAATTTGATTACAATGATTTGTTTTTTCTAGGTGTGCAAGATGTGGTTCTTTCACACATATACGTGAATCTATTCTTCCTCGCATCCTTTTCCCATGTAGTTTATGACACAATGTTGAGTAGTCTTCTCCTGGTCTTCCGTACGTCTTTGGTGATTATATATTTCACATGGTATGTATATCTCTGTTAACCCCAATATGGTAATGTATCCAATCCTCATCCCTTTCTATTTGGTGAACCATCAGTTTTTTTAATGAATCTGTGATTGCCTTTCTTTGTGGAAATATCTTCATTGGTATCAATTTTTAAGTAACTCCTAAAAGTGATATGATAGGATATGTGTCTTTTGCTTTCTCACTGACTACAGGTGGCGAGATTACGTCTAGACTCATGTATGGTGCTGCAAATGGCATTGTTTCATTTTTTTCACTAGCGAATATTCCATCTGTACATGGAGGAGTTCTTCTTTGTCCACCCATCTGTTGGTGGACTTTTTGGTTACTTCCATATCTTGGCTATCGTAATACTGTGCCATGCAGATTTGCCTGCCTGTGTCTTTCCAATTCTTTCTTCTTAGATTATAGGTCGAGGAGTGGGCCTGCTGGATCATACGGTAGCTCAATGTTTACCTTTTTAAGGCACCTCCATTCTGTTCTCATTCGTGGCCCTTTTCAAGTTACGTCCCACTTGAAGTTGAGGGTATGCATTTCTCCACAACACATTCAGCATTTATTGTTTGTAGTTTCCTTGCTGATGGTTATTCTGACAAGTGTGAGCTGATACCTCTTTGTGGTTGAATTCGCCTGTGCCTCATAATCCGTTGAAATTGAGCTTTAAGGCATGTCCTTTTTATTTTTCAACCTGTGATTACCCCTTAGTTCTTCAAAGTGTTCTCTTAAAGTATGTGTCACATTTTGAAATGTTTTGGCCATTACCTCCCTCAAGACATTTTGAGGGCAGTTTTCCTTTACAGTTCTGCAGTACTTGTTCCTATGAAATGACCATTAGCACAGGCTTTAAAGCTGCTTTTGCAGGTAAATGCCAGAGGGCGGCAGCCTTTCTATGTCCCCACCATGGTAACTAGGGAAAAGCCCTTGCGGCCTGTGGTGTTTCTCGGTTATAAATTAGAGTGGAGTGTGCCCGGACAAACCCACACAAGCTGATGTCTCCTTATTTTTGTTGGATTTTTAAATTTAATTTTTAGTTTTTATTGGAGTAATTCCCCAGTGTGCACGTGGACCACTTCTACCTTGCGCATTCCTCGGTTGATGGACATTTTCATTGCTTCCAAGTGTTGGCTATGGTAAATATTGTTGGAGTGCAGGATTGCCAGCCTGTGACTTTTTGATTCTCATTTTCTCAGGTGATAGGCCCAGCAGTGGGTGTGATTGATTGACTGGTAGCACCGTGTTTCCCTTTTCAAAGCACCTTCTTTGTGTTTTCATTAGTGGCTCTTACCACGTCCCCCTTAGAATCGAGGGTATGCATTTCTCCACAATCGATTTAGCATTTATTGTTTGCTGCCTTTATGCTAATGGCCCTACTGGCTGCTGTGTGCTGATAGGGTTTTGTAATTTGGGTTTGCATGTCTTTGAAAATTCGTAAAACTCATCATTTTTCTCCACCGTTTTCTTTTCTGTTAAAAAAAAGGAAACAATTGGGAGTACAATATATCTCTTGAAATTTTCTTCTTGGAAGGTTGCCCTATTTTGAAATTTTTGGTCGATTTTCCACCTCAGAATTTTTTTAGAGAGCAGGTGTCATTTCCCGAACTGCAAGTTTGGTGAATATTTAGTGACCCTTAGCAATGGGTTTAAAGCTGCTGTTGTGGGAAGTGGCCTCAAGCAGGCAGCATTTCTCCACTCCCAAATCTGGGTACTAGGGCAGCAGAGCCTTTCTGGAAGTCGTGTTCCTAGGTTGTAAATTAAATTGGAATGTGCCTGGAGAAACCCCCATAAGTTTATGTCTCATTATTTCATCTTGGTTTTAAATTTTTTCTTAATTGTGGTAAAGCTTCGAATATTGTCTGTCCTAGGTGTACACAATCTGGTTCATTTGTACATTATATATGTCTATTCAAGTACAGATCCTCTTCCCATGTAAAATGTTACAGAGGGTTCCACAGACCTCCCTTGCTCCATGGTCGGTCTTTTTGAGATATGTATATACTATGTGTTTGTATACATAGAGCAACACTAATCTTAACTTATCCATTCCCCCACCTTTCCTTTTAGATGAGCATAGTTTGTTTTCTAAGTCTTTGAGTGTCTTTCTCTGTGGAAATATATTCATTTGTGTCAGTTATTAGATAACGCCTATAAGTGATATCATAGAATACAGGTCTTTGGTTTCCGAGCTACCTCATGTTTCGTGATTATCTCCAGACCCATTTGTGGTGCCTCAAAGAGCAATGGTTCATTGTTTTCCATGGCTAATATTCCATTGTGTACATGGGCCACTTCTTCTTAATCCATTCACCTCTTGTTGGATATTTTGATTGCTTCACTGTCTTGGCTATTGTGAATAAGGCTGCACTGCAGCTTTTGCGGCCTGTGTCTTCTCGATTCTTGTCTTCTCAGGTGAGAGGTCCAATGGTGCGCCTGCTGGATTGAATGGTACCTCCATTTTTACTTTTAAACACAGCTCCTTTCTCTTCTCATTATTGGCTGTTACCCCTTTACGTCTCACCAGCAGGTAGAGGGGACACATTTCTTGAAAACCCCGTCAGCATTTATTGTTTGTAGACATTTTGCTGATGGTCAGTCGACTGGTCTAAGTTGAAACTTTTTGTAGATTAGATTGCATGGGTCTAACACTCCCTGAGGTTGAGCTTTTATCCATTTTCCTTTTTTTTAAAAGAGCGTGAGTAAAACCTAACTCCTCATACTCTCTTCTTGAAACATTTGCCTGTTTTGAATTTTTTGTCCATTCCCTACTTCAGCACAATTTTTTAGGGCAGGTGTCCTTTACAGCCCTGAGTCCTTGCGAATGTTAAGTGACCATTAGCTGTGAGTTTAAAGCTGCTTTTGCAGGAAACGGCCACAAGGTGGCAGCATTTCTCCTTTACCAAATTTGGTAACTGGGGAAACAGAGCCTTAATGGAAGTGGTGTTCTAGGTTGTAAATTCGAATGGAATGTGCCAGGGAAAAAGCACTTTATGTTTATGTCTCATTACTTCTTGTTCATAATTGTAATTTACTTTTTATTTTTTATCCCAGCAAATTTGATTACAATGATTTGTTTTTTCTAGGTGTGCAAGATGTGGTTCTTTCACACATATACGTGAATCTATTCTTCCTCGCATCCTTTTCCCATGTAGTTTATGACACAATGTTGAGTAGTCTTCTCCTGGTCTTCCGTACGTCTTTGGTGATTATATATTTCACATGGTATGTATATCTCTGTTAACCCCAATATGGTAATGTATCCAATCCTCATCCCTTTCTATTTGGTGAACCATCAGTTTTTTTAATGAATCTGTGATTGCCTTTCTTTGTGGAAATATCTTCATTGGTATCAATTTTTAAGTAACTCCTAAAAGTGATATGATAGGATATGTGTCTTTTGCTTTCTCACTGACTACAGGTGGCGAGATTACGTCTAGACTCATGTATGGTGCTGCAAATGGCATTGTTTCATTTTTTTCACTAGCGAATATTCCATCTGTACATGGAGGAGTTCTTCTTTGTCCACCCATCTGTTGGTGGACTTTTTGGTTACTTCCATATCTTGGCTATCGTAATACTGTGCCATGCAGATTTGCCTGCCTGTGTCTTTCCAATTCTTTCTTCTTAGATTATAGGTCGAGGAGTGGGCCTGCTGGATCATACGGTAGCTCAATGTTTACCTTTTTAAGGCACCTCCATTCTGTTCTCATTCGTGGCCCTTTTCAAGTTACGTCCCACTTGAAGTTGAGGGTATGCATTTCTCCACAACACATTCAGCATTTATTGTTTGTAGTTTCCTTGCTGATGGTTATTCTGACAAGTGTGAGCTGATACCTCTTTGTGGTTGAATTCGCCTGTGCCTCATAATCCGTTGAAATTGAGCTTTAAGGCATGTCCTTTTTATTTTTCAACCTGTGATTACCCCTTAGTTCTTCAAAGTGTTCTCTTAAAGTATGTGTCACATTTTGAAATGTTTTGGCCATTACCTCCCTCAAGACATTTTGAGGGCAGTTTTCCTTTACAGTTCTGCAGTACTTGTTCCTATGAAATGACCATTAGCACAGGCTTTAAAGCTGCTTTTGCAGGTAAATGCCAGAGGGCGGCAGCCTTTCTATGTCCCCACCATGGTAACTAGGGAAAAGCCCTTGCGGCCTGTGGTGTTTCTCGGTTATAAATTAGAGTGGAGTGTGCCCGGACAAACCCACACAAGCTGATGTCTCCTTATTTTTGTTGGATTTTTAAATTTAATTTTTAGTTTTTATTGGAGTAATTCCCCAGTGTGCACGTGGACCACTTCTACTTTGCGCATTCCTCGGTTGATGGACATTTTCATTGCTTCCAAGTGTTGGCTATGGTAAATATTGTTGGAGTGCAGGATTGCCAGCCTGTGACTTTTTGATTCTCATTTTCTCAGGTGATAGGCCCAGCAGTGGGTGTGATTGATTGACTGGTAGCACCGTGTTTCCCTTTTCAAAGCACCTTCTTTGTGTTTTCATTAGTGGCTCTTACCACGTCCCCCTTAGAATCGAGGGTATGCATTTCTCCACAATCGATTTAGCATTTATTGTTTGCTGCCTTTATGCTAATGGCCCTACTGGCTGCTGTGTGCTGATAGGGTTTTGTAATTTGGGTTTGCATGTCTTTGAAAATTCGTAAAACTCATCATTTTTCTCCACCGTTTTCTTTTCTGTTAAAAAAAAGGAAACAATTGGGAGTACAATATATCTCTTGAAATTTTCTTCTTGGAAGGTTGCCCTATTTTGAAATTTTTGGTCGATTTTCCACCTCAGAATTTTTTTAGAGAGCAGGTGTCATTTCCCGAACTGCAAGTTTGGTGAATATTTAGTGACCCTTAGCAATGGGTTTAAAGCTGCTGTTGTGGGAAGTGGCCTCAAGCAGGCAGCATTTCTCCACTCCCAAATCTGGGTACTAGGGCAGCAGAGCCTTTCTGGAAGTCGTGTTCCTAGGTTGTAAATTAAATTGGAATGTGCCTGGAGAAACCCCCATAAGTTTATGTCTCATTATTTCATCTTGGTTTTAAATTTTTTTTTAATTGTGGTAAAGCTTCGAATATTGTCTGTCCTAGGTGTACACAATCTGGTTCATTTGTACATTATATATGTCTATTCAAGTACAGATCCTCTTCCCATGTAAAATGTTACAGAGGGTTCCACAGACCTCCCTTGCTCCATGGTCGGTCTTTTTGAGATATGTATATACTATGTGTTTGTATACATAGAGCAACACTAATCTTAACTTATCCATTCCCCCACCTTTCCTTTTAGATGAGCATAGTTTGTTTTCTAAGTCTTTGAGTGTCTTTCTCTGTGGAAATATATTCATTTGTGTCAGTTATTAGATAACGCCTATAAGTGATATCATAGAATACAGGTCTTTGGTTTCCGAGCTACCTCATGTTTCGTGATTATCTCCAGACCCATTTGTGGTGCCTCAAAGAGCAATGGTTCATTGTTTTCCATGGCTAATATTCCATTGTGTACATGGGCCACTTCTTCTTAATCCATTCACCTCTTGTTGGATATTTTGATTGCTTCACTGTCTTGGCTATTGTGAATAAGGCTGCACTGCAGCTTTTGCGGCCTGTGTCTTCTCGATTCTTGTCTTCTCAGGTGAGAGGTCCAATGGTGCGCCTGCTGGATTGAATGGTACCTCCATTTTTACTTTTAAACACAGCTCCTTTCTCTTCTCATTATTGGCTGTTACCCCTTTACGTCTCACCAGCAGGTAGAGGGGATACAGTTCTTGAAAACCCCGTCAGCATTTATTGTTTGTAGACATTTTGCTGATGGTCAGTCGACTGGTCTAAGTTGAAACTTTTTGTAGATTAGATTGCATGGGTCTAACACTCCCTGAGGTTGAGCTTTTATCCATTTTCCTTTTTTTTTTTAAGAGCGTGAGTAAAACTTAACTCCTCATACTCTCTTCTTGAAACATTTGCCTGTTTTGAATTTTTTTGTCCATTCCCTACTTCAGCACAATTTTTTAGGGCAGGTGTCCTTTACAGCCCTGAGTCCTTGTGAATGTTAAGTGACCATTAGCTGTGAGTTTAAAGCTGCTCTTGCAGGAAACGGCCACAAGGTGGCAGCATTTCTCCTTTACCAAATTTGGTAACTGGGGAAACAGAGCCTTAATGGAAGTGGTGTTCTAGGTTGTAAATTCGAATGGAATGTGCCAGGAAAAAAGCACTTTATGTTTATGTCTCATTACTTCTTGTTCATAATTGTAATTTACTTTTTATTTTTTATCCCAGCAAATTTGATTACAATGGTTTGTTTGTTCTAGGTGTGCAAGATGTGGTTCTTTCACACATATACGTGTATCTATTCTTCCTCGCATCCTTTTCCCATGTAGGTTATGACACAATGTTGAGTAGTCTTCTCCTGGTCTTCCGTACGTCTTTGGTGATTATATATTTCACATGGTATGTATATCTCTGTTAATCCCAATATGGTAATGTATCCAATCCTCATCCCTTTCTATTTGGTGAACCATAAGTTTTTTTAATGAATCTGTGATTGCCTTTCTCTGTGGAAATATCTTCATTGGTATCAATTTTTAAGTAACTCCTAAAAGTGATATGATAGGATATGTGTCTTTTGCTTTCTCACTGACTACAGGTGGCGTGATTACGTCTAGACTCATGTATGGTGCTGCAAATGGCATTGTTTCATTTTTTTCACTAGTGAATATTCCATCTGTACATGGAGGAGTTCTTCTTTGTCCACCCATCTGTTGGTGGACTTTTTGGTTCCTTCCATATCTTGGCTATTGTAATACTGTGCCATGCAGATTTGCCTGCCTGTGTCTTTCCAATTCTTTCTTCTTAGATTATAGGTCGAGGAGTGGGCCTGCTGGATCATATGGTAGCTCAATGTTTACCTTTTTAAGGCACCTCCATTCTGTTCTCATTCGTGGCCCTTTTCAAGTTCGTCCCACTTGAAGTTGAGGGTATGCATTTCTCCACAACACCTTCAGCATTTATTGTTTGTAGTTTCCTTGCTGATGGTTATTCTGACAAGTGTGAGCTGATACCTCTTTGTGGTTGAATTCGCCTGTGCCTCATAATCCGTTGAAATTGAGCTTTAAGGCATGTCCTTTTTTATTTTTCAACCTGTGATTACCCCTTAGTTCTTCAAAGTGTTCTCTTAAAGTATGTGTCACATTTTGAAATGTTTTGGCCATTACCTCCCTCAAGACATTTTGAGGGCAGGTTTCATTTACAGTTCTGCAGTACTTGTTCCTATGAAATGACCATTAGCACAGGCTTTAAAGCTGCTTTTGCAGGTAAATGCCAGAGGGCGGCAGCCTTTCTATGTCCCCACCATGGTAACTAGGGAAAAGCCCTTGCGGCCTGTGGTGTTTCTCGGTTATAAATTAGAGTGGAGTGTGCCCGGACAAACCCACACAAGCTGATGTCTCCTTACTTTTGTTGGATTTTTAAATTTAATTTTTAGTTTTTATTGGAGTAATTCCCCAGTGTGCACGTGGACCACTTCTACTTTGCGCATTCCTCGGTTGATGGACATTTTCATTGCTTCCAAGTGTTGGCTATGGTAAATATTGTTGGAGTGCAGGATTGCCAGCCTGTGACTTTTTGATTCTCATTTTCTCAGTTGATAGGCCCAGCAGTGGGTGTGACTGATTGACTGGTAGCACCGTGTTTCCCTTTTCAAAGCACCTTCTTTGTGTTTTCATTAGTGGTTCTTACCACGTCCCCCTTAGAATCGAGGGTATGCATTTCTCCACAATCGATTTAGCATTTATTGTTTGCTGCCTTTATGCTAATGGCCCTACTGGCTGCTGTGTGCTGATAGGGTTTTGTAATTTGGGTTTGCATGTCTTTGAAAATTCGTAAAACTCATCATGTTTCTCCACCGTTTTCTTTTCTGTTAAAAAAAAGGAAACAGTTGGGAGTACAATATATTTCTTGAAATTTTCTTCTTGGAAGGTTGCCCTATTTTGAAAATTTTGGTCGATTTTCCACCTCAGAATTTTTTTAGAGAGCAGGTGTCATTTCCCGAACTGCAAGTTTGGTGAATATTTAGTGACCCTTAGCAATGGGTTTAAAGCTGCTGTTGTGGGAAGTGGCCTCAAGCAGGCAGCATTTCTCCACTCCCAAATCTGGGTACTAGGGCAGCAGAGCCTTTCTGGAAGTCGTGTTCCTAGGTTGTAAATTAAATTGGAATGTGCCTGGAGAAACCCCCATAAGTTTATGTCTCATTATTTCTTCTTGGTTTTAAATTTTTTTTTAATTGTGGTAAAGCTTCGAATATTGTCTGTCCTAGGTGTACACAATCTGGTTCATTTGTACATTATATATGTCTATTCAGGTACAGATCCTCTTCCCATGTAAAATGTTACAGAGGGTTCCACAGACCTCCCTTGCTCCATGGTCGGTCTTTTTGAGATATGTATATACTATGTGTTTGTATACATAGAGCAACACTAATCTTAACTTATCCATTCCCCCCACCTTTCCTTTTAGATGAGCATAGTTTGTTTTCTAAGTCTGTGAGTGTCTTTCTCTGTGGAAATATATTCATTTGTGTCAGTTATTAGATAACGCCTATAAGTGATATCATAGAATACAGGTCTTTGGTTTCCGAGCTACCTCATGTTTCGTGATTATCTCCAGACCCATTTGTGGTGCCTCAAAGAGCAATGGTTCATTGTTTTCCATGGCTAATATTCCATTGTGTACATGGACCACTTCTTCTTTATCCATTCACCTCTTGTTGGATATTTTGATTGCTTCACTGTCTTGGCTATTGTGAATAAGGCTGCACTGCAGCTTTTGCGGCCTGTGTCTTCTCGATTCTTGTCTTCTCAGGTGAGAGGTCCAATGGTGCGCCTGCTGGATTGAATGGTACCTCCATTTTTACTTTTAAACACAGCTCCTTTCTCTTCTCATTATTGGCTGTTACCCCTTTACGTCTCACCAGCAGGTAGAGGGGATACAGTTCTTGAAAACCCCGTCAGCATTTATTGTTTGTAGACATTTTGCTGATGGTCAGTCGACTGGTCTAAGTTGAAACTTTTTGTAGATTAGATTGCATGGGTCTAACACTCCCTGAGGTTGAGCTTTTATCCATTTTCCTTTTTTTTTAAAAGAGCGTGAGTAAAACTTAACTCCTCATACTCTCTTCTTGAAACATTTGCCTGTTTTGAATTTTTTTGTCCATTCCCTACTTCAGCACAATTTTTTAGGGCAGGTGTCCTTTACAGCCCTGAGTCCTTGTGAATGTTAAGTGACCATTAGCTGTGAGTTTAAAGCTGCTCTTGCAGGAAACGGCCACAAGGTGGCAGCATTTCTCCTTTACCAAATTTGGTAACTGGGGAAACAGAGCCTTAATGGAAGTGGTGTTCTAGGTTGTAAATTCGAATGGAATGTGCCAGGAAAAAAGCACTTTATGTTTATGTCTCATTACTTCTTGTTCATAATTGTAATTTACTTTTTATTTTTTATCCCAGCAAATTTGATTACAATGGTTTGTTTGTTCTAGGTGTGCAAGATGTGGTTCTTTCACACATATACGTGTATCTATTCTTCCTCGCATCCTTTTCCCATGTAGGTTATGACACAATGTTGAGTAGTCTTCTCCTGGTCTTCCGTACGTCTTTGGTGATTATATATTTCACATGGTATGTATATCTCTGTTAACCCCAATATGGTAATGTATCCAATCCTCATCCCTTTCTATTTGGTGAACCATCAGTTTTTTTAATGAATCTGTGATTGCCTATCTTTGTGGAAATATCTTCATTGGTATCAATTTTTAAGTAACTCCTAAAAGTGATATGATAGGATATGTGTCTTTTGCTTTCTCACTGACTACAGGTGGCGTGATTACGTCTAGACTCATGTATGGTGCTGCAAATGGCATTGTTTCATTTTTTTCACTAGCGAATATTCCATCTGTACATGGAGGAGTTCTTCTTTGTCCACCCATCTGTTGGTGGACTTTTTGGTTACTTCCATATCTTGGCTATTGTAATACTGTGCCATGCAGATTTGCCTGCCTGTGTCTTTCCAATTCTTTCTTCTTAGATTATAGGTCGAGGAGTGGGCCTGCTGGATCATATGGTAGCTCAATGTTTACCTTTTTAAGGCACCTCCATTCTGTTCTCATTTGTGGCCCTTTTCAAGTTATGTCCCACTTGAAGTTGAGGGTATGCATTTCTCCACAACACCTTCAGCATTTATTGTTTGTAGTTTCCTTGCTGATGGTTATTCTGACAAGTGTGAGCTGATACCTCTTTGTGGTTGAATTCGCCTGTGCCTCATAATCCGTTGAAATTGAGCTTTAAGGCATGTCCTTTTTTATTTTTCAACCTGTGATTACCCCTTAGTTCTTCAAAGTGTTCTCTTAAAGTATGTGTCACATTTTGAAATGTTTTGGCCATTACCTCCCTCAAGACATTTTGAGGGCAGGTTTCATTTACAGTTCTGCAGTACTTGTTCCTATGAAATGACCATTAGCACAGGCTTTAAAGCTGCTTTTGCAGGTAAATGCCAGAGGGCGGCAGCCTTTCTATGTCCCCACCATGGTAACTAGGGAAAAGCCCTTGCGGCCTGTGGTGTTTCTCGGTTATAAATTAGAGTGGAGTGTGCCCGGACAAACCCACACAAGCTGATGTCTCCTTACTTTTGTTGGATTTTTAAATTTAATTTTTAGTTTTTATTGGAGTAATTCCCCAGTGTGCACGTGGACCACTTCTACTTTGCGCATTCCTCGGTTGATGGACATTTTCATTGCTTCCAAGTGTTGGCTATGGTAAATATTGTTGGAGTGCAGGATTGCCAGCCTGTGACTTTTTGATTCTCATTTTCTCAGGTGATAGGCCCAGCAGTGGGTGTGATTGATTGACTGGTAGCACCGTGTTTCCCTTTTCAAAGCACCTTCTTTGTGTTTTCATTAGTGGCTCTTACCACGTCCCCCTTAGAATCGAGGGTATGCATTTCTCCACAATCGATTTAGCATTTATTGTTTGCTGCCTTTATGCTAATGGCCCTACTGGCTGCTGTGTGCTGATAGGGTTTTGTAATTTGGGTTTGCATGTCTTTGAAAATTCGTAAAACTCATCATTTTTCTCCACCGTTTTCTTTTCTGTTAAAAAAAAGGAAACAATTGGGAGTACAATATATCTCTTGAAATTTTCTTCTTGGAAGGTTGCCCTATTTTGAAATTTTTGGTCGATTTTCCACCTCAGAATTTTTTTAGAGAGCAGGTGTCATTTCCCGAACTGCAAGTTTGGTGAATATTTAGTGACCCTTAGCAATGGGTTTAAAGCTGCTGTTGTGGGAAGTGGCCTCAAGCAGGCAGCATTTCTCCACTCCCAAATCTGGGTACTAGGGCAGCAGAGCCTTTCTGGAAGTCGTGTTCCTAGGTTGTAAATTAAATTGGAATGTGCCTGGAGAAACCCCCATAAGTTTATGTCTCATTATTTCATCTTGGTTTTAAATTTTTTTTTAATTGTGGTAAAGCTTCGAATATTGTCTGTCCTAGGTGTACACAATCTGGTTCATTTGTACATTATATATGTCTATTCAAGTACAGATCCTCTTCCCATGTAAAATGTTACAGAGGGTTCCACAGACCTCCCTTGCTCCATGGTCGGTCTTTTTGAGATATGTATATACTATGTGTTTGTATACATAGAACAACACTAATCTTAACTTATCCATTCCCCCACCTTTCCTTTTAGATGAGCATAGTTTGTTTTCTAAGTCTGTGAGTGTCTTTCTCTGTGGAAATATATTCATTTGTGTCAGTTATTAGATAACGCCTATAAGTGATATCATAGAATACAGGTCTTTGGTTTCCGAGTTACCTCATGTTTCGTGATTATCTCCAGACTCATTTGTGGTGCCTCAAAGAGCAATGGTTCATTGTTTTCCATGGCTAATATTCCATTGTGTACATGGACCACTTCTTCTTTATCCATTCACCTCTTGTTGGATATTTTGATTGCTTCACTGTCTTGGCTATTGTGAATAAGGCTGCACTGCAGCTTTTGCGGCCTGTGTCTTCTCGATTCTTGTCTTCTCAGGTGAGAGGTCCAATGGTGCGCCTGCTGGATTGAATGGTACCTCCATTTTTACTTTTAAACACAGCTCCTTTCTCTTCTCATTATTGGCTGTTACCCCTTTACGTCTCACCAGCAGGTAGAGGGGACACAGTTCTTGAAAACCCCGTCAGCATTTATTGTTTGTAGACATTTTGCTGATGGTCAGTCGACTGGTCTAAGTTGAAACTTTTTGTAGATTAGATTGCATGGGTCTAACACTCCCTGAGGTTGAGCTTTTATCCATTTTCCTTTTTTTTTAAAAGAGCGTGAGTAAAACCTAACTCCTCATACTCTCTTCTTGAAACATTTGCCTGTTTTGAATTTTTTGTCCATTCCCTACTTCAGCACAATTTTTTAGGGCAGGTGTCCTTTACAGCCCTGAGTCCTTGTGAATGTTAAGTGACCATTAGCTGTGAGTTTAAAGCTGCTTTTGCAGGAAACGGCCACAAGGTGGCAGCATTTCTCCTTTACCAAATTTGGTAACTGGGGAAACAGAGCCTTAATGGAAGTGGTGTTCTAGGTTGTAAATTCGAATGGAATGTGCCAGGGAAAAAGCACTTTATGTTTATGTCTCATTACTTCTTGTTCATAATTGTAATTTACTTTTTATTTTTTATCCCAGCAAATTTGATTACAATGATTTGTTTTTTCTAGGTGTGCAAGATGTGGTTCTTTCACACATATACGTGAATCTATTCTTCCTCGCATCCTTTTCCCATGTAGTTTATGACACAATGTTGAGTAGTCTTCTCCTGGTCTTCCGTACGTCTTTGGTGATTATATATTTCACATGGTATGTATATCTCTGTTAACCCCAATATGGTAATGTATCCAATCCTCATCCCTTTCTATTTGGTGAACCATCAGTTTTTTTAATGAATCTGTGATTGCCTTTCTTTGTGGAAATATCTTCATTGGTATCAATTTTTAAGTAACTCCTAAAAGTGATATGATAGGATATGTGTCTTTTGCTTTCTCACTGACTACAGGTGGCGAGATTACGTCTAGACTCATGTATGGTGCTGCAAATGGCATTGTTTCATTTTTTTCACTAGCGAATATTCCATCTGTACATGGAGGAGTTCTTCTTTGTCCACCCATCTGTTGGTGGACTTTTTGGTTACTTCCATATCTTGGCTATCGTAATACTGTGCCATGCAGATTTGCCTGCCTGTGTCTTTCCAATTCTTTCTTCTTAGATTATAGGTCGAGGAGTGGGCCTGCTGGATCATACGGTAGCTCAATGTTTACCTTTTTAAGGCACCTCCATTCTGTTCTCATTCGTGGCCCTTTTCAAGTTACGTCCCACTTGAAGTTGAGGGTATGCATTTCTCCACAACACATTCAGCATTTATTGTTTGTAGTTTCCTTGCTGATGGTTATTCTGACAAGTGTGAGCTGATACCTCTTTGTGGTTGAATTCGCCTGTGCCTCATAATCCGTTGAAATTGAGCTTTAAGGCATGTCCTTTTTATTTTTCAACCTGTGATTACCCCTTAGTTCTTCAAAGTGTTCTCTTAAAGTATGTGTCACATTTTGAAATGTTTTGGCCATTACCTCCCTCAAGACATTTTGAGGGCAGTTTTCCTTTACAGTTCTGCAGTACTTGTTCCTATGAAATGACCATTAGCACAGGCTTTAAAGCTGCTTTTGCAGGTAAATGCCAGAGGGCGGCAGCCTTTCTATGTCCCCACCATGGTAACTAGGGAAAAGCCCTTGCGGCCTGTGGTGTTTCTCGGTTATAAATTAGAGTGGAGTGTGCCCGGACAAACCCACACAAGCTGATGTCTCCTTATTTTTGTTGGATTTTTAAATTTAATTTTTAGTTTTTATTGGAGTAATTCCCCAGTGTGCACGTGGACCACTTCTACTTTGCGCATTCCTCGGTTGATGGACATTTTCATTGCTTCCAAGTGTTGGCTATGGTAAATATTGTTGGAGTGCAGGATTGCCAGCCTGTGACTTTTTGATTCTCATTTTCTCAGGTGATAGGCCCAGCAGTGGGTGTGATTGATTGACTGGTAGCACCGTGTTTCCCTTTTCAAAGCACCTTCTTTGTGTTTTCATTAGTGGCTCTTACCACGTCCCCCTTAGAATCGAGGGTATGCATTTCTCCACAATCGATTTAGCATTTATTGTTTGCTGCCTTTATGCTAATGGCCCTACTGGCTGCTGTGTGCTGATAGGGTTTTGTAATTTGGGTTTGCATGTCTTTGAAAATTCGTAAAACTCATCATTTTTCTCCACCGTTTTCTTTTCTGTTAAAAAAAAGGAAACAATTGGGAGTACAATATATCTCTTGAAATTTTCTTCTTGGAAGGTTGCCCTATTTTGAAATTTTTGGTCGATTTTCCACCTCAGAATTTTTTTAGAGAGCAGGTGTCATTTCCCGAACTGCAAGTTTGGTGAATATTTAGTGACCCTTAGCAATGGGTTTAAAGCTGCTGTTGTGGGAAGTGGCCTCAAGCAGGCAGCATTTCTCCACTCCCAAATCTGGGTACTAGGGCAGCAGAGCCTTTCTGGAAGTCGTGTTCCTAGGTTGTAAATTAAATTGGAATGTGCCTGGAGAAACCCCCATAAGTTTATGTCTCATTATTTCATCTTGGTTTTAAATTTTTTTTTAATTGTGGTAAAGCTTCGAATATTGTCTGTCCTAGGTGTACACAATCTGGTTCATTTGTACATTATATATGTCTATTCAAGTACAGATCCTCTTCCCATGTAAAATGTTACAGAGGGTTCCACAGACCTCCCTTGCTCCATGGTCGGTCTTTTTGAGATATGTATATACTATGTGTTTGTATACATAGAACAACACTAATCTTAACTTATCCATTCCCCCACCTTTCCTTTTAGATGAGCATAGTTTGTTTTCTAAGTCTGTGAGTGTCTTTCTCTGTGGAAATATATTCATTTGTGTCAGTTATTAGATAACGCCTATAAGTGATATCATAGAATACAGGTCTTTGGTTTCCGAGTTACCTCATGTTTCGTGATTATCTCCAGACTCATTTGTGGTGCCTCAAAGAGCAATGGTTCATTGTTTTCCATGGCTAATATTCCATTGTGTACATGGACCACTTCTTCTTTATCCATTCACCTCTTGTTGGATATTTTGATTGCTTCACTGTCTTGGCTATTGTGAATAAGGCTGCACTGCAGCTTTTGCGGCCTGTGTCTTCTCGATTCTTGTCTTCTCAGGTGAGAGGTCCAATGGTGCGCCTGCTGGATTGAATGGTACCTCCATTTTTACTTTTAAACACAGCTCCTTTCTCTTCTCATTATTGGCTGTTACCCCTTTACGTCTCACCAGCAGGTAGAGGGGACACAGTTCTTGAAAACCCCGTCAGCATTTATTGTTTGTAGACATTTTGCTGATGGTCAGTCGACTGGTCTAAGTTGAAACTTTTTGTAGATTAGATTGCATGGGTCTAACACTCCCTGAGGTTGAGCTTTTATCCATTTTCCTTTTTTTTTAAAAGAGCGTGAGTAAAACCTAACTCCTCATACTCTCTTCTTGAAACATTTGCCTGTTTTGAATTTTTTGTCCATTCCCTACTTCAGCACAATTTTTTAGGGCAGGTGTCCTTTACAGCCCTGAGTCCTTGTGAATGTTAAGTGACCATTAGCTGTGAGTTTAAAGCTGCTTTTGCAGGAAACGGCCACAAGGTGGCAGCATTTCTCCTTTACCAAATTTGGTAACTGGGGAAACAGAGCCTTAATGGAAGTGGTGTTCTAGGTTGTAAATTCGAATGGAATGTGCCAGGGAAAAAGCACTTTATGTTTATGTCTCATTACTTCTTGTTCATAATTGTAATTTACTTTTTATTTTTTATCCCAGCAAATTTGATTACAATGATTTGTTTTTTCTAGGTGTGCAAGATGTGGTTCTTTCACACATATACGTGAATCTATTCTTCCTCGCATCCTTTTCCCATGTAGTTTATGACACAATGTTGAGTAGTCTTCTCCTGGTCTTCCGTACGTCTTTGGTGATTATATATTTCACATGGTATGTATATCTCTGTTAACCCCAATATGGTAATGTATCCAATCCTCATCCCTTTCTATTTGGTGAACCATCAGTTTTTTTAATGAATCTGTGATTGCCTTTCTTTGTGGAAATATCTTCATTGGTATCAATTTTTAAGTAACTCCTAAAAGTGATATGATAGGATATGTGTCTTTTGCTTTCTCACTGACTACAGGTGGCGAGATTACGTCTAGACTCATGTATGGTGCTGCAAATGGCATTGTTTCATTTTTTTCACTAGCGAATATTCCATCTGTACATGGAGGAGTTCTTCTTTGTCCACCCATCTGTTGGTGGACTTTTTGGTTACTTCCATATCTTGGCTATCGTAATACTGTGCCATGCAGATTTGCCTGCCTGTGTCTTTCCAATTCTTTCTTCTTAGATTATAGGTCGAGGAGTGGGCCTGCTGGATCATACGGTAGCTCAATGTTTACCTTTTTAAGGCACCTCCATTCTGTTCTCATTCGTGGCCCTTTTCAAGTTACGTCCCACTTGAAGTTGAGGGTATGCATTTCTCCACAACACATTCAGCATTTATTGTTTGTAGTTTCCTTGCTGATGGTTATTCTGACAAGTGTGAGCTGATACCTCTTTGTGGTTGAATTCGCCTGTGCCTCATAATCCGTTGAAATTGAGCTTTAAGGCATGTCCTTTTTATTTTTCAACCTGTGATTACCCCTTAGTTCTTCAAAGTGTTCTCTTAAAGTATGTGTCACATTTTGAAATGTTTTGGCCATTACCTCCCTCAAGACATTTTGAGGGCAGTTTTCCTTTACAGTTCTGCAGTACTTGTTCCTATGAAATGACCATTAGCACAGGCTTTAAAGCTGCTTTTGCAGGTAAATGCCAGAGGGCGGCAGCCTTTCTATGTCCCCACCATGGTAACTAGGGAAAAGCCCTTGCGGCCTGTGGTGTTTCTCGGTTATAAATTAGAGTGGAGTGTGCCCGGACAAACCCACACAAGCTGATGTCTCCTTATTTTTGTTGGATTTTTAAATTTAATTTTTAGTTTTTATTGGAGTAATTCCCCAGTGTGCACGTGGACCACTTCTACCTTGCGCATTCCTCGGTTGATGGACATTTTCATTGCTTCCAAGTGTTGGCTATGGTAAATATTGTTGGAGTGCAGGATTGCCAGCCTGTGACTTTTTGATTCTCATTTTCTCAGGTGATAGGCCCAGCAGTGGGTGTGATTGATTGACTGGTAGCACCGTGTTTCCCTTTTCAAAGCACCTTCTTTGTGTTTTCATTAGTGGCTCTTACCACGTCCCCCTTAGAATCGAGGGTATGCATTTCTCCACAATCGATTTAGCATTTATTGTTTGCTGCCTTTATGCTAATGGCCCTACTGGCTGCTGTGTGCTGATAGGGTTTTGTAATTTGGGTTTGCATGTCTTTGAAAATTCGTAAAACTCATCATTTTTCTCCACCGTTTTCTTTTCTGTTAAAAAAAAGGAAACAATTGGGAGTACAATATATCTCTTGAAATTTTCTTCTTGGAAGGTTGCCCTATTTTGAAATTTTTGGTCGATTTTCCACCTCAGAATTTTTTTAGAGAGCAGGTGTCATTTCCCGAACTGCAAGTTTGGTGAATATTTAGTGACCCTTAGCAATGGGTTTAAAGCTGCTGTTGTGGGAAGTGGCCTCAAGCAGGCAGCATTTCTCCACTCCCAAATCTGGGTACTAGGGCAGCAGAGCCTTTCTGGAAGTCGTGTTCCTAGGTTGTAAATTAAATTGGAATGTGCCTGGAGAAACCCCCATAAGTTTATGTCTCATTATTTCATCTTGGTTTTAAATTTTTTCTTAATTGTGGTAAAGCTTCGAATATTGTCTGTCCTAGGTGTACACAATCTGGTTCATTTGTACATTATATATGTCTATTCAAGTACAGATCCTCTTCCCATGTAAAATGTTACAGAGGGTTCCACAGACCTCCCTTGCTCCATGGTCGGTCTTTTTGAGATATGTATATACTATGTGTTTGTATACATAGAGCAACACTAATCTTAACTTATCCATTCCCCCACCTTTCCTTTTAGATGAGCATAGTTTGTTTTCTAAGTCTTTGAGTGTCTTTCTCTGTGGAAATATATTCATTTGTGTCAGTTATTAGATAACGCCTATAAGTGATATCATAGAATACAGGTCTTTGGTTTCCGAGCTACCTCATGTTTCGTGATTATCTCCAGACCCATTTGTGGTGCCTCAAAGAGCAATGGTTCATTGTTTTCCATGGCTAATATTCCATTGTGTACATGGGCCACTTCTTCTTAATCCATTCACCTCTTGTTGGATATTTTGATTGCTTCACTGTCTTGGCTATTGTGAATAAGGCTGCACTGCAGCTTTTGCGGCCTGTGTCTTCTCGATTCTTGTCTTCTCAGGTGAGAGGTCCAATGGTGCGCCTGCTGGATTGAATGGTACCTCCATTTTTACTTTTAAACACAGCTCCTTTCTCTTCTCATTATTGGCTGTTACCCCTTTACGTCTCACCAGCAGGTAGAGGGGACACATTTCTTGAAAACCCCGTCAGCATTTATTGTTTGTAGACATTTTGCTGATGGTCAGTCGACTGGTCTAAGTTGAAACTTTTTGTAGATTAGATTGCATGGGTCTAACACTCCCTGAGGTTGAGCTTTTATCCATTTTCCTTTTTTTTTAAAAGAGCGTGAGTAAAACCTAACTCCTCATACTCTCTTCTTGAAACATTTGCCTGTTTTGAATTTTTTGTCCATTCCCTACTTCAGCACAATTTTTTAGGGCAGGTGTCCTTTACAGCCCTGAGTCCTTGCGAATGTTAAGTGACCATTAGCTGTGAGTTTAAAGCTGCTTTTGCAGGAAACGGCCACAAGGTGGCAGCATTTCTCCTTTACCAAATTTGGTAACTGGGGAAACAGAGCCTTAATGGAAGTGGTGTTCTAGGTTGTAAATTCGAATGGAATGTGCCAGGGAAAAAGCACTTTATGTTTATGTCTCATTACTTCTTGTTCATAATTGTAATTTACTTTTTATTTTTTATCCCAGCAAATTTGATTACAATGATTTGTTTTTTCTAGGTGTGCAAGATGTGGTTCTTTCACACATATACGTGAATCTATTCTTCCTCGCATCCTTTTCCCATGTAGTTTATGACACAATGTTGAGTAGTCTTCTCCTGGTCTTCCGTACGTCTTTGGTGATTATATATTTCACATGGTATGTATATCTCTGTTAACCCCAATATGGTAATGTATCCAATCCTCATCCCTTTCTATTTGGTGAACCATCAGTTTTTTTAATGAATCTGTGATTGCCTTTCTTTGTGGAAATATCTTCATTGGTATCAATTTTTAAGTAACTCCTAAAAGTGATATGATAGGATATGTGTCTTTTGCTTTCTCACTGACTACAGGTGGCGAGATTACGTCTAGACTCATGTATGGTGCTGCAAATGGCATTGTTTCATTTTTTTCACTAGCGAATATTCCATCTGTACATGGAGGAGTTCTTCTTTGTCCACCCATCTGTTGGTGGACTTTTTGGTTACTTCCATATCTTGGCTATCGTAATACTGTGCCATGCAGATTTGCCTGCCTGTGTCTTTCCAATTCTTTCTTCTTAGATTATAGGTCGAGGAGTGGGCCTGCTGGATCATACGGTAGCTCAATGTTTACCTTTTTAAGGCACCTCCATTCTGTTCTCATTCGTGGCCCTTTTCAAGTTACGTCCCACTTGAAGTTGAGGGTATGCATTTCTCCACAACACATTCAGCATTTATTGTTTGTAGTTTCCTTGCTGATGGTTATTCTGACAAGTGTGAGCTGATACCTCTTTGTGGTTGAATTCGCCTGTGCCTCATAATCCGTTGAAATTGAGCTTTAAGGCATGTCCTTTTTATTTTTCAACCTGTGATTACCCCTTAGTTCTTCAAAGTGTTCTCTTAAAGTATGTGTCACATTTTGAAATGTTTTGGCCATTACCTCCCTCAAGACATTTTGAGGGCAGTTTTCCTTTACAGTTCTGCAGTACTTGTTCCTATGAAATGACCATTAGCACAGGCTTTAAAGCTGCTTTTGCAGGTAAATGCCAGAGGGCGGCAGCCTTTCTATGTCCCCACCATGGTAACTAGGGAAAAGCCCTTGCGGCCTGTGGTGTTTCTCGGTTATAAATTAGAGTGGAGTGTGCCCGGACAAACCCACACAAGCTGATGTCTCCTTATTTTTGTTGGATTTTTAAATTTAATTTTTAGTTTTTATTGGAGTAATTCCCCAGTGTGCACGTGGACCACTTCTACTTTGCGCATTCCTCGGTTGATGGACATTTTCATTGCTTCCAAGTGTTGGCTATGGTAAATATTGTTGGAGTGCAGGATTGCCAGCCTGTGACTTTTTGATTCTCATTTTCTCAGGTGATAGGCCCAGCAGTGGGTGTGATTGATTGACTGGTAGCACCGTGTTTCCCTTTTCAAAGCACCTTCTTTGTGTTTTCATTAGTGGCTCTTACCACGTCCCCCTTAGAATCGAGGGTATGCATTTCTCCACAATCGATTTAGCATTTATTGTTTGCTGCCTTTATGCTAATGGCCCTACTGGCTGCTGTGTGCTGATAGGGTTTTGTAATTTGGGTTTGCATGTCTTTGAAAATTCGTAAAACTCATCATTTTTCTCCACCGTTTTCTTTTCTGTTAAAAAAAAGGAAACAATTGGGAGTACAATATATCTCTTGAAATTTTCTTCTTGGAAGGTTGCCCTATTTTGAAATTTTTGGTCGATTTTCCACCTCAGAATTTTTTTAGAGAGCAGGTGTCATTTCCCGAACTGCAAGTTTGGTGAATATTTAGTGACCCTTAGCAATGGGTTTAAAGCTGCTGTTGTGGGAAGTGGCCTCAAGCAGGCAGCATTTCTCCACTCCCAAATCTGGGTACTAGGGCAGCAGAGCCTTTCTGGAAGTCGTGTTCCTAGGTTGTAAATTAAATTGGAATGTGCCTGGAGAAACCCCCATAAGTTTATGTCTCATTATTTCATCTTGGTTTTAAATTTTTTTTTAATTGTGGTAAAGCTTCGAATATTGTCTGTCCTAGGTGTACACAATCTGGTTCATTTGTACATTATATATGTCTATTCAAGTACAGATCCTCTTCCCATGTAAAATGTTACAGAGGGTTCCACAGACCTCCCTTGCTCCATGGTCGGTCTTTTTGAGATATGTATATACTATGTGTTTGTATACATAGAGCAACACTAATCTTAACTTATCCATTCCCCCACCTTTCCTTTTAGATGAGCATAGTTTGTTTTCTAAGTCTTTGAGTGTCTTTCTCTGTGGAAATATATTCATTTGTGTCAGTTATTAGATAACGCCTATAAGTGATATCATAGAATACAGGTCTTTGGTTTCCGAGCTACCTCATGTTTCGTGATTATCTCCAGACCCATTTGTGGTGCCTCAAAGAGCAATGGTTCATTGTTTTCCATGGCTAATATTCCATTGTGTACATGGGCCACTTCTTCTTAATCCATTCACCTCTTGTTGGATATTTTGATTGCTTCACTGTCTTGGCTATTGTGAATAAGGCTGCACTGCAGCTTTTGCGGCCTGTGTCTTCTCGATTCTTGTCTTCTCAGGTGAGAGGTCCAATGGTGCGCCTGCTGGATTGAATGGTACCTCCATTTTTACTTTTAAACACAGCTCCTTTCTCTTCTCATTATTGGCTGTTACCCCTTTACGTCTCACCAGCAGGTAGAGGGGATACAGTTCTTGAAAACCCCGTCAGCATTTATTGTTTGTAGACATTTTGCTGATGGTCAGTCGACTGGTCTAAGTTGAAACTTTTTGTAGATTAGATTGCATGGGTCTAACACTCCCTGAGGTTGAGCTTTTATCCATTTTCCTTTTTTTTTTTAAGAGCGTGAGTAAAACTTAACTCCTCATACTCTCTTCTTGAAACATTTGCCTGTTTTGAATTTTTTTGTCCATTCCCTACTTCAGCACAATTTTTTAGGGCAGGTGTCCTTTACAGCCCTGAGTCCTTGTGAATGTTAAGTGACCATTAGCTGTGAGTTTAAAGCTGCTCTTGCAGGAAACGGCCACAAGGTGGCAGCATTTCTCCTTTACCAAATTTGGTAACTGGGGAAACAGAGCCTTAATGGAAGTGGTGTTCTAGGTTGTAAATTCGAATGGAATGTGCCAGGAAAAAAGCACTTTATGTTTATGTCTCATTACTTCTTGTTCATAATTGTAATTTACTTTTTATTTTTTATCCCAGCAAATTTGATTACAATGGTTTGTTTGTTCTAGGTGTGCAAGATGTGGTTCTTTCACACATATACGTGTATCTATTCTTCCTCGCATCCTTTTCCCATGTAGGTTATGACACAATGTTGAGTAGTCTTCTCCTGGTCTTCCGTACGTCTTTGGTGATTATATATTTCACATGGTATGTATATCTCTGTTAATCCCAATATGGTAATGTATCCAATCCTCATCCCTTTCTATTTGGTGAACCATAAGTTTTTTTAATGAATCTGTGATTGCCTTTCTCTGTGGAAATATCTTCATTGGTATCAATTTTTAAGTAACTCCTAAAAGTGATATGATAGGATATGTGTCTTTTGCTTTCTCACTGACTACAGGTGGCGTGATTACGTCTAGACTCATGTATGGTGCTGCAAATGGCATTGTTTCATTTTTTTCACTAGTGAATATTCCATCTGTACATGGAGGAGTTCTTCTTTGTCCACCCATCTGTTGGTGGACTTTTTGGTTACTTCCATATCTTGGCTATTGTAATACTGTGCCATGCAGATTTGCCTGCCTGTGTCTTTCCAATTCTTTCTTCTTAGATTATAGGTCGAGGAGTGGGCCTGCTGGATCATATGGTAGCTCAATGTTTACCTTTTTAAGGCACCTCCATTCTGTTCTCATTCGTGGCCCTTTTCAAGTTCGTCCCACTTGAAGTTGAGGGTATGCATTTCTCCACAACACCTTCAGCATTTATTGTTTGTAGTTTCCTTGCTGATGGTTATTCTGACAAGTGTGAGCTGATACCTCTTTGTGGTTGAATTCGCCTGTGCCTCATAATCCGTTGAAATTGAGCTTTAAGGCATGTCCTTTTTTATTTTTCAACCTGTGATTACCCCTTAGTTCTTCAAAGTGTTCTCTTAAAGTATGTGTCACATTTTGAAATGTTTTGGCCATTACCTCCCTCAAGACATTTTGAGGGCAGGTTTCATTTACAGTTCTGCAGTACTTGTTCCTATGAAATGACCATTAGCACAGGCTTTAAAGCTGCTTTTGCAGGTAAATGCCAGAGGGCGGCAGCCTTTCTATGTCCCCACCATGGTAACTAGGGAAAAGCCCTTGCGGCCTGTGGTGTTTCTCGGTTATAAATTAGAGTGGAGTGTGCCCGGACAAACCCACACAAGCTGATGTCTCCTTACTTTTGTTGGATTTTTAAATTTAATTTTTAGTTTTTATTGGAGTAATTCCCCAGTGTGCACGTGGACCACTTCTACTTTGCGCATTCCTCGGTTGATGGACATTTTCATTGCTTCCAAGTGTTGGCTATGGTAAATATTGTTGGAGTGCAGGATTGCCAGCCTGTGACTTTTTGATTCTCATTTTCTCAGTTGATAGGCCCAGCAGTGGGTGTGACTGATTGACTGGTAGCACCGTGTTTCCCTTTTCAAAGCACCTTCTTTGTGTTTTCATTAGTGGTTCTTACCACGTCCCCCTTAGAATCGAGGGTATGCATTTCTCCACAATCGATTTAGCATTTATTGTTTGCTGCCTTTATGCTAATGGCCCTACTGGCTGCTGTGTGCTGATAGGGTTTTGTAATTTGGGTTTGCATGTCTTTGAAAATTCGTAAAACTCATCATGTTTCTCCACCGTTTTCTTTTCTGTTAAAAAAAAGGAAACAGTTGGGAGTACAATATATTTCTTGAAATTTTCTTCTTGGAAGGTTGCCCTATTTTGAAAATTTTGGTCGATTTTCCACCTCAGAATTTTTTTAGAGAGCAGGTGTCATTTCCCGAACTGCAAGTTTGGTGAATATTTAGTGACCCTTAGCAATGGGTTTAAAGCTGCTGTTGTGGGAAGTGGCCTCAAGCAGGCAGCATTTCTCCACTCCCAAATCTGGGTACTAGGGCAGCAGAGCCTTTCTGGAAGTCGTGTTCCTAGGTTGTAAATTAAATTGGAATGTGCCTGGAGAAACCCCCATAAGTTTATGTCTCATTATTTCTTCTTGGTTTTAAATTTTTTTTTAATTGTGGTAAAGCTTCGAATATTGTCTGTCCTAGGTGTACACAATCTGGTTCATTTGTACATTATATATGTCTATTCAGGTACAGATCCTCTTCCCATGTAAAATGTTACAGAGGGTTCCACAGACCTCCCTTGCTCCATGGTCGGTCTTTTTGAGATATGTATATACTATGTGTTTGTATACATAGAGCAACACTAATCTTAACTTATCCATTCCCCCCACCTTTCCTTTTAGATGAGCATAGTTTGTTTTCTAAGTCTGTGAGTGTCTTTCTCTGTGGAAATATATTCATTTGTGTCAGTTATTAGATAACGCCTATAAGTGATATCATAGAATACAGGTCTTTGGTTTCCGAGCTACCTCATGTTTCGTGATTATCTCCAGACCCATTTGTGGTGCCTCAAAGAGCAATGGTTCATTGTTTTCCATGGCTAATATTCCATTGTGTACATGGACCACTTCTTCTTTATCCATTCACCTCTTGTTGGATATTTTGATTGCTTCACTGTCTTGGCTATTGTGAATAAGGCTGCACTGCAGCTTTTGCGGCCTGTGTCTTCTCGATTCTTGTCTTCTCAGGTGAGAGGTCCAATGGTGCGCCTGCTGGATTGAATGGTACCTCCATTTTTACTTTTAAACACAGCTCCTTTCTCTTCTCATTATTGGCTGTTACCCCTTTACGTCTCACCAGCAGGTAGAGGGGATACAGTTCTTGAAAACCCCGTCAGCATTTATTGTTTGTAGACATTTTGCTGATGGTCAGTCGACTGGTCTAAGTTGAAACTTTTTGTAGATTAGATTGCATGGGTCTAACACTCCCTGAGGTTGAGCTTTTATCCATTTTCCTTTTTTTTTAAAAGAGCGTGAGTAAAACTTAACTCCTCATACTCTCTTCTTGAAACATTTGCCTGTTTTGAATTTTTTTGTCCATTCCCTACTTCAGCACAATTTTTTAGGGCAGGTGTCCTTTACAGCCCTGAGTCCTTGTGAATGTTAAGTGACCATTAGCTGTGAGTTTAAAGCTGCTCTTGCAGGAAACGGCCACAAGGTGGCAGCATTTCTCCTTTACCAAATTTGGTAACTGGGGAAACAGAGCCTTAATGGAAGTGGTGTTCTAGGTTGTAAATTCGAATGGAATGTGCCAGGAAAAAAGCACTTTATGTTTATGTCTCATTACTTCTTGTTCATAATTGTAATTTACTTTTTATTTTTTATCCCAGCAAATTTGATTACAATGGTTTGTTTGTTCTAGGTGTGCAAGATGTGGTTCTTTCACACATATACGTGTATCTATTCTTCCTCGCATCCTTTTCCCATGTAGGTTATGACACAATGTTGAGTAGTCTTCTCCTGGTCTTCCGTACGTCTTTGGTGATTATATATTTCACATGGTATGTATATCTCTGTTAACCCCAATATGGTAATGTATCCAATCCTCATCCCTTTCTATTTGGTGAACCATCAGTTTTTTTAATGAATCTGTGATTGCCTATCTTTGTGGAAATATCTTCATTGGTATCAATTTTTAAGTAACTCCTAAAAGTGATATGATAGGATATGTGTCTTTTGCTTTCTCACTGACTACAGGTGGCGTGATTACGTCTAGACTCATGTATGGTGCTGCAAATGGCATTGTTTCATTTTTTTCACTAGCGAATATTCCATCTGTACATGGAGGAGTTCTTCTTTGTCCACCCATCTGTTGGTGGACTTTTTGGTTACTTCCATATCTTGGCTATTGTAATACTGTGCCATGCAGATTTGCCTGCCTGTGTCTTTCCAATTCTTTCTTCTTAGATTATAGGTCGAGGAGTGGGCCTGCTGGATCATATGGTAGCTCAATGTTTACCTTTTTAAGGCACCTCCATTCTGTTCTCATTTGTGGCCCTTTTCAAGTTATGTCCCACTTGAAGTTGAGGGTATGCATTTCTCCACAACACCTTCAGCATTTATTGTTTGTAGTTTCCTTGCTGATGGTTATTCTGACAAGTGTGAGCTGATACCTCTTTGTGGTTGAATTCGCCTGTGCCTCATAATCCGTTGAAATTGAGCTTTAAGGCATGTCCTTTTTTATTTTTCAACCTGTGATTACCCCTTAGTTCTTCAAAGTGTTCTCTTAAAGTATGTGTCACATTTTGAAATGTTTTGGCCATTACCTCCCTCAAGACATTTTGAGGGCAGGTTTCATTTACAGTTCTGCAGTACTTGTTCCTATGAAATGACCATTAGCACAGGCTTTAAAGCTGCTTTTGCAGGTAAATGCCAGAGGGCGGCAGCCTTTCTATGTCCCCACCATGGTAACTAGGGAAAAGCCCTTGCGGCCTGTGGTGTTTCTCGGTTATAAATTAGAGTGGAGTGTGCCCGGACAAACCCACACAAGCTGATGTCTCCTTACTTTTGTTGGATTTTTAAATTTAATTTTTAGTTTTTATTGGAGTAATTCCCCAGTGTGCACGTGGACCACTTCTACTTTGCGCATTCCTCGGTTGATGGACATTTTCATTGCTTCCAAGTGTTGGCTATGGTAAATATTGTTGGAGTGCAGGATTGCCAGCCTGTGACTTTTTGATTCTCATTTTCTCAGGTGATAGGCCCAGCAGTGGGTGTGATTGATTGACTGGTAGCACCGTGTTTCCCTTTTCAAAGCACCTTCTTTGTGTTTTCATTAGTGGCTCTTACCACGTCCCCCTTAGAATCGAGGGTATGCATTTCTCCACAATCGATTTAGCATTTATTGTTTGCTGCCTTTATGCTAATGGCCCTACTGGCTGCTGTGTGCTGATAGGGTTTTGTAATTTGGGTTTGCATGTCTTTGAAAATTCGTAAAACTCATCATTTTTCTCCACCGTTTTCTTTTCTGTTAAAAAAAAGGAAACAATTGGGAGTACAATATATCTCTTGAAATTTTCTTCTTGGAAGGTTGCCCTATTTTGAAATTTTTGGTCGATTTTCCACCTCAGAATTTTTTTAGAGAGCAGGTGTCATTTCCCGAACTGCAAGTTTGGTGAATATTTAGTGACCCTTAGCAATGGGTTTAAAGCTGCTGTTGTGGGAAGTGGCCTCAAGCAGGCAGCATTTCTCCACTCCCAAATCTGGGTACTAGGGCAGCAGAGCCTTTCTGGAAGTCGTGTTCCTAGGTTGTAAATTAAATTGGAATGTGCCTGGAGAAACCCCCATAAGTTTATGTCTCATTATTTCATCTTGGTTTTAAATTTTTTTTTAATTGTGGTAAAGCTTCGAATATTGTCTGTCCTAGGTGTACACAATCTGGTTCATTTGTACATTATATATGTCTATTCAAGTACAGATCCTCTTCCCATGTAAAATGTTACAGAGGGTTCCACAGACCTCCCTTGCTCCATGGTCGGTCTTTTTGAGATATGTATATACTATGTGTTTGTATACATAGAGCAACACTAATCTTAACTTATCCATTCCCCCACCTTTCCTTTTAGATGAGCATAGTTTGTTTTCTAAGTCTTTGAGTGTCTTTCTCTGTGGAAATATATTCATTTGTGTCAGTTATTAGATAACGCCTATAAGTGATATCATAGAATACAGGTCTTTGGTTTCCGAGCTACCTCATGTTTCGTGATTATCTCCAGACCCATTTGTGGTGCCTCAAAGAGCAATGGTTCATTGTTTTCCATGGCTAATATTCCATTGTGTACATGGGCCACTTCTTCTTAATCCATTCACCTCTTGTTGGATATTTTGATTGCTTCACTGTCTTGGCTATTGTGAATAAGGCTGCACTGCAGCTTTTGCGGCCTGTGTCTTCTCGATTCTTGTCTTCTCAGGTGAGAGGTCCAATGGTGCGCCTGCTGGATTGAATGGTACCTCCATTTTTACTTTTAAACACAGCTCCTTTCTCTTCTCATTATTGGCTGTTACCCCTTTACGTCTCACCAGCAGGTAGAGGGGATACAGTTCTTGAAAACCCCGTCAGCATTTATTGTTTGTAGACATTTTGCTGATGGTCAGTCGACTGGTCTAAGTTGAAACTTTTTGTAGATTAGATTGCATGGGTCTAACACTCCCTGAGGTTGAGCTTTTATCCATTTTCCTTTTTTTTTTAAAGAGCGTGAGTAAAACTTAACTCCTCATACTCTCTTCTTGAAACATTTGCCTGTTTTGAATTTTTTTGTCCATTCCCTACTTCAGCACAATTTTTTAGGGCAGGTGTCCTTTACAGCCCTGAGTCCTTGTGAATGTTAAGTGACCATTAGCTGTGAGTTTAAAGCTGCTCTTGCAGGAAACGGCCACAAGGTGGCAGCATTTCTCCTTTACCAAATTTGGTAACTGGGGAAACAGAGCCTTAATGGAAGTGGTGTTCTAGGTTGTAAATTCGAATGGAATGTGCCAGGAAAAAAGCACTTTATGTTTATGTCTCATTACTTCTTGTTCATAATTGTAATTTACTTTTTATTTTTTATCCCAGCAAATTTGATTACAATGGTTTGTTTGTTCTAGGTGTGCAAGATGTGGTTCTTTCACACATATACGTGTATCTATTCTTCCTCGCATCCTTTTCCCATGTAGGTTATGACACAATGTTGAGTAGTCTTCTCCTGGTCTTCCGTACGTCTTTGGTGATTATATATTTCACATGGTATGTATATCTCTGTTAACCCCAATATGGTAATGTATCCAATCCTCATCCCTTTCTATTTGGTGAACCATCAGTTTTTTTAATGAATCTGTGATTGCCTTTCTCTGTGGAAATATCTTCATTGGTATCAATTTTTAAGTAACTCCTAAAAGTGATATGATAGGATATGTGTCTTTTGCTTTCTCACTGACTACAGGTGGCGTGATTACGTCTAGACTCATGTATGGTGCTGCAAATGGCATTGTTTCATTTTTTTCACTAGCGAATATTCCATCTGTACATGGAGGAGTTCTTCTTTGTCCACCCATCTGTTGGTGGACTTTTTGGTTACTTCCATATCTTGGCTATTGTAATACTGTGCCATGCAGATTTGCCTGCCTGTGTCTTTCCAATTCTTTCTTCTTAGATTATAGGTCGAGGAGTGGGCCTGCTGGATCATATGGTAGCTCAATGTTTACCTTTTTAAGGCACCTCCATTCTGTTCTCATTCGTGGCCCTTTTCAAGTTCGTCCCACTTGAAGTTGAGGGTATGCATTTCTCCACAACACCTTCAGCATTTATTGTTTGTAGTTTCCTTGCTGATGGTTATTCTGACAAGTGTGAGCTGATACCTCTTTGTGGTTGAATTCGCCTGTGCCTCATAATCCGTTGAAATTGAGCTTTAAGGCATGTCCTTTTTTATTTTTCAACCTGTGATTACCCCTTAGTTCTTCAAAGTGTTCTCTTAAAGTATGTGTCACATTTTGAAATGTTTTGGCCATTACCTCCCTCAAGACATTTTGAGGGCAGGTTTCATTTACAGTTCTGCAGTACTTGTTCCTATGAAATGACCATTAGCACAGGCTTTAAAGCTGCTTTTGCAGGTAAATGCCAGAGGGCGGCAGCCTTTCTATGTCCCCACCATGGTAACTAGGGAAAAGCCCTTGCGGCCTGTGGTGTTTCTCGGTTATAAATTAGAGTGGAGTGTGCCCGGACAAACCCACACAAGCTGATGTCTCCTTACTTTTGTTGGATTTTTAAATTTAATTTTTAGTTTTTATTGGAGTAATTCCCCAGTGTGCACGTGGACCACTTCTACTTTGCGCATTCCTCGGTTGATGGACATTTTCATTGCTTCCAAGTGTTGGCTATGGTAAATATTGTTGGAGTGCAGGATTGCCAGCCTGTGACTTTTTGATTCTCATTTTCTCAGTTGATAGGCCCAGCAGTGGGTGTGACTGATTGACTGGTAGCACCGTGTTTCCCTTTTCAAAGCACCTTCTTTGTGTTTTCATTAGTGGTTCTTACCACGTCCCCCTTAGAATCGAGGGTATGCATTTCTCCACAATCGATTTAGCATTTATTGTTTGCTGCCTTTATGCTAATGGCCCTACTGGCTGCTGTGTGCTGATAGGGTTTTGTAATTTGGGTTTGCATGTCTTTGAAAATTCGTAAAACTCATCATGTTTCTCCACCGTTTTCTTTTCTGTTAAAAAAAAGGAAACAGTTGGGAGTACAATATATTTCTTGAAATTTTCTTCTTGGAAGGTTGCCCTATTTTGAAAATTTTGGTCGATTTTCCACCTCAGAATTTTTTTAGAGAGCAGGTGTCATTTCCCGAACTGCAAGTTTGGTGAATATTTAGTGACCCTTAGCAATGGGTTTAAAGCTGCTGTTGTGGGAAGTGGCCTCAAGCAGGCAGCATTTCTCCACTCCCAAATCTGGGTACTAGGGCAGCAGAGCCTTTCTGGAAGTCGTGTTCCTAGGTTGTAAATTAAATTGGAATGTGCCTGGAGAAACCCCCATAAGTTTATGTCTCATTATTTCTTCTTGGTTTTAAATTTTTTTTTAATTGTGGTAAAGCTTCGAATATTGTCTGTCCTAGGTGTACACAATCTGGTTCATTTGTACATTATATATGTCTATTCAGGTACAGATCCTCTTCCCATGTAAAATGTTACAGAGGGTTCCACAGACCTCCCTTGCTCCATGGTCGGTCTTTTTGAGATATGTATATACTATGTGTTTGTATACATAGAGCAACACTAATCTTAACTTATCCATTCCCCCCACCTTTCCTTTTAGATGAGCATAGTTTGTTTTCTAAGTCTGTGAGTGTCTTTCTCTGTGGAAATATATTCATTTGTGTCAGTTATTAGATAACGCCTATAAGTGATATCATAGAATACAGGTCTTTGGTTTCCGAGCTACCTCATGTTTCGTGATTATCTCCAGACCCATTTGTGGTGCCTCAAAGAGCAATGGTTCATTGTTTTCCATGGCTAATATTCCATTGTGTACATGGACCACTTCTTCTTTATCCATTCACCTCTTGTTGGATATTTTGATTGCTTCACTGTCTTGGCTATTGTGAATAAGGCTGCACTGCAGCTTTTGCGGCCTGTGTCTTCTCGATTCTTGTCTTCTCAGGTGAGAGGTCCAATGGTGCGCCTGCTGGATTGAATGGTACCTCCATTTTTACTTTTAAACACAGCTCCTTTCTCTTCTCATTATTGGCTGTTACCCCTTTACGTCTCACCAGCAGGTAGAGGGGATACAGTTCTTGAAAACCCCGTCAGCATTTATTGTTTGTAGACATTTTGCTGATGGTCAGTCGACTGGTCTAAGTTGAAACTTTTTGTAGATTAGATTGCATGGGTCTAACACTCCCTGAGGTTGAGCTTTTATCCATTTTCCTTTTTTTTTAAAAGAGCGTGAGTAAAACTTAACTCCTCATACTCTCTTCTTGAAACATTTGCCTGTTTTGAATTTTTTTGTCCATTCCCTACTTCAGCACAATTTTTTAGGGCAGGTGTCCTTTACAGCCCTGAGTCCTTGTGAATGTTAAGTGACCATTAGCTGTGAGTTTAAAGCTGCTCTTGCAGGAAACGGCCACAAGGTGGCAGCATTTCTCCTTTACCAAATTTGGTAACTGGGGAAACAGAGCCTTAATGGAAGTGGTGTTCTAGGTTGTAAATTCGAATGGAATGTGCCAGGAAAAAAGCACTTTATGTTTATGTCTCATTACTTCTTGTTCATAATTGTAATTTACTTTTTATTTTTTATCCCAGCAAATTTGATTACAATGGTTTGTTTGTTCTAGGTGTGCAAGATGTGGTTCTTTCACACATATACGTGTATCTATTCTTCCTCGCATCCTTTTCCCATGTAGGTTATGACACAATGTTGAGTAGTCTTCTCCTGGTCTTCCGTACGTCTTTGGTGATTATATATTTCACATGGTATGTATATCTCTGTTTACCCCAATATGGTAATGTATCCAATCCTCATCCCTTTCTATTTGGTGAACCATCAGTTTTTTTAATGAATCTGTGATTGCCTTTCTCTGTGGAAATATCTTCATTGGTATCAATTTTTAAGTAACTCCTAAAAGTGATATGATAGGATATGTGTCTTTTGCTTTCTCACTGACTACAGGTGGCGTGATTACGTCTAGACTCATGTATGGTGCTGCAAATGGCATTGTTTCATTTTTTTCACTAGCGAATATTCCATCTGTACATGGAGGAGTTCTTCTTTGTCCACCCATCTGTTGGTGGACTTTTTGGTTACTTCCATATCTTGGCTATTGTAATACTGTGCCATGCAGATTTGCCTGCCTGTGTCTTTCCAATTCTTTCTTCTTAGATTATAGGTCGAGGAGTGGGCCTGCTGGATCATATGGTAGCTCAATGTTTACCTTTTTAAGGCACCTCCATTCTGTTCTCATTCGTGGCCCTTTTCAAGTTACGTCCCACTTGAAGTTGAGGGTATGCATTTCTCCACAACACCTTCAGCATTTATTGTTTGTAGTTTCCTTGCTGATGGTTATTCTGACAAGTGTGAGCTGATACCTCTTTGTGGTTGAATTCGCCTGTGCCTCATAATCCGTTGAAATTGAGCTTTAAGGCATGTCCTTTTTTATTTTTCAACCTGTGATTACCCCTTAGTTCTTCAAAGTGTTCTCTTAAAGTATGTGTCACATTTTGAAATGTTTTGGCCATTACCTCCCTCAAGACATTTTGAGGGCAGGTTTCATTTACAGTTCTGCAGTAATTGTTCCTATGAAATGACCACTAGCACAGGCTTTAAAGCTGCTTTTGCAGGTAAATGCCAGAGGGCGGCAGCCTTTCTATGTCCCCACCATGGTAACTAGGGAAAAGCCCTTGCGGCCTGTGGTGTTTCTCGGTTATAAATTAGAGTGGAGTGTGTCCGTACAAACCCACACAATCTGATGTCTCCTTACTTTTGTTGGATTTTTAAATTTAATTTTTAGTTTTTATTGGAGTAATTCCCCAGTGTGCACGTGGACCACTTCTACTTTGCGCATTCCTCGGTTGATGGACATTTTCACTGCTTCCAAGTGTTGGCTATGGTAAATATTGTTGGATGCAGGATTGCCAGCCTGTGACTTTTTGATTCTCATTTTCTCAGTTGATAGGCCCAGCAGTGGGTGTGATTGATTGACTGGTAGCACCGTGTTTCCCTTTTCAAAGCACCTTCTTTGTGTTTTCATTAGTGGCTCTTACCACGTCCCCCTTAGAATCGAGGGTATGCATTTCTCCACAATCGATATAGCATTTATTGTTTGCTGCCTTTATGCTAATGGCCCTACTGGCTGCTGTGTGCTGATAGGGTTTTGTAATTTGGGTTTGCATGTCTTTGAAAATTCGTAAAACTCATCATGTTTCTCCACCATTTTATTTTTTGTTAAAAAAAGGAAACAGTTGGGAGTACAATATATCTCTTGAAAATGCCTTCTTGGAAGGTTGCCCTATTTTGAAATTTTTGGTCGATTTTCCACCTCAGAATTTTTTTAGAGAGCAGGTGTCATTTCCCGAACTGCAAGTTCGGTGAATATTTAGTGACCCTTAGCAATGGGTTTAAAGCTGCTGTTGTGGGAAGTGGCCTCAAGCAGGCAGCATTTCTCCACTCCCAAATCTGGGTACTAGGGCAGCAGAGCCTTTCTTGAAGTCGTGTTCCTAGGTTGTAAATTAAATTGGAATGTGCCTGGAGAAACCCCCATAAGTTTATGTCTCATTATTTCTTCTTGGTTTTAAATTTTTTTTTAATTGTGGTAAAGCTTCGAATATTGTCTGTCCTAGGTGTACACAATCTGGTTCATTTGTACATTATATATGTCTATTCAAGTACAGATCCTCTTCCCATGTAAAATGTTACAGAGGGTTCCACAGACCTCCCTTGCTCCATGGTCGGTCTTTTTGAGATATGTATATACTATGTGTTTGTATACATAGAGCAACACTAATCTTAAATTATCCATTCCCCCCACCTTTCCTTTTAGATGAGCATAGTTTGTTTTCTAAGTCTGTGAGTGTCTTTCTCTGTGGAAATATATTCATTTGGGTCAGTTATTAGATAACGCCTATAAGTGATATCATAGAATACAGGTCTTTGGTTTCCGAGCTACCTCATGTTTCGTGACTATCTCCAGACCCATTTGTGGTGCCTCAAAGAGCAATGGTTCATTGTTTTCCATGGCTAATATTCCATTGTGTACATGGACCACTTCTTCTTTATCCATTCACCTCTTGTTGGATATTTTGATTGCTTCACTGTCTTGGCTATTGTGAATAAGGCTGCACTGCAGCTTTTGCGGCCTGTGTCTTCTCGATTCTTGTCTTCTCAGGTGAGAGGTCCAATGGTGCGCCTGCTGGATTGAATGGTACCTCCATTTTTACTTTTAAACACAGCTCCTTTCTCTTCTCATTATTGGCTGTTACCCCTTTACGTCTCACCAGCAGGTAGAGGGGATACAGTTCTTGAAAACCCCGTCAGCATTTATTGTTTGTAGACATTTTGCTGATGGTCAGTCGACTGGTCTAAGTTGAAACTTTTTGTAGATTAGATTGCATGGGTCTAACACTCCCTGAGGTTGAGCTTTTATCCATTTTCCTTTTTTTTAAAAGAGCGTGAGTAAAACTTAACTCCTCATACTCTCTTCTTGAAACATTTGCCTGTTTTGTATTTTTTTTGTCCATTCCCTACTTCAGCACAATTTTTTAGGGCAGGTGTCCTTTACAGCCCTGAGTCCTTGTGAATGTTAAGTGACCATTAGCTGTGAGTTTAAAGCTGCTCTTGCAGGAAACGGCCACAAGGTGGCAGCATTTCTCCTTTACCAAATTTGGTAACTGGGGAAACAGAGCCTTAATGGAAGTGGTGTTCTAGGTTGTAAATTCGAATGGAATGTGCCAGGAAAAAAGCACTTTATGTTTATGTCTCATTACTTCTTGTTCATAATTGTAATTTACTTTTTATTTTTTATCCCAGCAAATTTGATTACAATGGTTTGTTTGTTCTAGGTGTGCAAGATGTGGTTCTTTCACACATATACGTGTATCTATTCTTCCTCGCATCCTTTTCCCATGTAGGTTATGACACAATGTTGAGTAGTCTTCTCCTGGTCTTCCGTACGTCTTTGGTGATTATATATTTCACATGGTATGTATATCTCTGTTTACCCCAATATGGTAATGTATCCAATCCTCATCCCTTTCTATTTGGTGAACCATCAGTTTTTTTAATGAATCTGTGATTGCCTTTCTCTGTGGAAATATCTTCATTGGTATCAATTTTTAAGTAACTCCTAAAAGTGATATGATAGGATATGCGTCTTTTGCTTTCTCACTGACTACAGGTGGCGTGATTACGTCTAGACTCATATATGGTGCTGCAAATGGCATTGTTTCATTTTTTTCACTAGCGAATATTCCATCTGTACATGGAGGAGTTCTTCTTTGTCCACCCATCTGTTGGTGGACTTTTTGGTTACTTCCATATCTTGGCTATTGTAATACTGTGCCATGCAGATTTGCCTGCCTGTGTCTTTCCAATTCTTTCTTCTTAGATTATAGGTCGAGGAGTGGGCCTGCTGGATCATACGGTAGCTCAATGTTTACCTTTTTAAGGCACCTCCATTCTGTTCTCATTCGTGGCCCTTTTCAAGTTACGTCCCACTTGAAGTTGAGGGTATGCATTTCTCCACAACACCTTCAGCATTTATTGTTTGTAGTTTCCTTGCTGATGGTTATTCTGACAAGTGTGAGCTGATACCTCTTTGTGGTTGAATTCGCCTGTGCCTCATAATCCGTTGAAATTGAGCTTTAAGGCATGTCCTTTTTTATTTTTCAACCTGTGATTACCCCTTAGTTCTTCAAAGTGTTCTCTTAAAGTATGTGTCACATTTTGAAATGTTTTGGCCATTACCTCCCTCAAGACATTTTGAGGGCAGGTTTCATTTACAGTTCTGCAGTACTTGTTCCTATGAAATGACCACTAGCACAGGCTTTAAAGCTGCTTTTGCAGGTAAATGCCAGAGGGCGGCAGCCTTTCTATGTCCCCACCATGGTAACTAGGGAAAAGCCCTTGCGGCCTGTGGTGTTTCTCGGTTATAAATTAGAGTGGAGTGTGCCCGGACCAACCCACACAAGCTGATGTCTCCTTACTTTTGTTGGATTTTTAAATTTAATTTTTAGTTTTTATTGGAGTAATTCCCCAGTGTGCACGTGGACCACTTCTACTTTGCGCATTCCTCGGTTGATGGACATTTTCATTGCTTCCAAGTGTTGGCTATGGTAAATATTGTTGGAGTGCAGGATTGCCAGCCTGTGACTTTTTGATTCTCATTTTCTCAGTTGATAGGCCCAGCAGTGGGTGTGATTGATTGACTGGTAGCACCGTGTTTCCCTTTTCAAAGCACCTTCTTTGTGTTTTCATTAGTGGCTCTTACCACGTCCCCCTTAGAATCGAGGGTATGCATTTCTCCACAATCGATTTAGCATTTATTGTTTCCTGTCTTTATGCTAATGGCCCTACTGGCTGCTGTGTGCTGATAGGGTTTTGTAATTTGGGTTTGCATGTCTTTGAAAATTCGTAAAACTCATCATGTTTCTCCACCGTTTTCTTTTCTGTTAAAAAAAAGGAAACAGTTGGGAGTACAATATATCTCTTGAAACTATCTTCTTGGAAGGTTGCCCTATTTTGAAATTTTTGGTCGATTTTCCACCTCAGAATTTTTTTAGAGAGCAGGTGTCATTTCCCGAACTGCAATTTTGGTGAATATTTAGTGAACCTTAGCAATGGGTTTAAAGCTGCTGTTGTGGGAAGTGGCCTCAAGCAGGCAGCATTTCTCCACTCCCAAATCTGGGTACTAGGGCAGCAGAGCCTTTCTGGAATTCGTGTTCCTAGGTTGTAAATTAAATTGGAATGTGCCTGGAGACACCCCCATAAGTTTATGTCTCATTATTTCTTCTTGGTTTTAAATTTTTTTTTAATTGGGGTAAAGCTTCGAATATTGTCTCTCCTAGGTGTACACAATCTGGTTCATGTGTACATTATATATGTCTATTCAAGTACAGATCCTCTTCCCATGTTAAATGTTACAGAGTGTTCCACAGACCTCCCTTGCTTGATGGTCGGTCTTTTTGAGATATGTATATACTATGTGTTTGTATACATAGAGCAACACTAATCTTAACTTATCCATTCCCCCCACCTTTCCTTTTAGATGAGCATAGTTTGTTTTCTAAGTCTGTGAGTGTCTTTCTCTGTGGAAATATATTCATTTGTGTCAGTTATTAGATAACGCCTATAAGTGATATAGAATACAGGTCTTTGGTTTCCGAGTTACCTCATGTTTCGTGATTATCTCCAGACTCATTTGTGGTGCCTCAAAGAGCAATGGTTCATTGTTTTCCATGGCTAATATTCCATTGTGTACATGGACCACTTCTTCTTTATCCATTCACCTCTTGTTGGATATTTTGATTGCTTCACTGTCTTGGCTAATGTGAATAAGGCTGCACTGCAGTTTTGCGGCCTGTGTCTTCTCGATTCTTGTCTTCTCAGGTGAGAGGTCCAATGGTGCGCCTGCTGGATTGAATGGTACCTCCATTTTTACTTTTAAACACAGCTCCTTTCTCTTCTCATTATTGGCTGTTACCCCTTTACGTCTCACCAGCAGGTAGAGGGGATACAGTTCTTGAAAACCCTGTCAGCATTTATTGTTTGTAGACATTTTGCTGATGGTCAGTCGACTGGTCTAAGTTGAAACTTTTTGTAGATTAGATTGCATGGGTCTAACACTCCCTGAGGTTGAGCTTTTATCCATTTTCCTTTTTTTTTAAAAGAGCGTGAGTAAAACTTAACTCCTCATACTCTCTTCTTGAAACATTTGCCTGTTTTGAATTTTTTTGTCCATTCCCTACTTCAGCTCAATTTTTTAGGGCAGGTGTCCTTTACAGCCCTGAGTCCTTGTGAATGTTAAGTGACCATTAGCTGTGAGTTTAAAGCTGCTCTTGCAGGAAACGGCCACAAGGTGGCAGCACTTCTCCTTTACCAAATTTGGTAAATGGGGAAACAGAGCCTTAATGGAAGTGGTGTTCTAGGTTGTAAATTCGAATGGAATGTGCCAGGAAAAAAGCACTTTATGTTTATGTCTCATTACTTCTTGTTCATAATTGTAATTTACTTTTTATTTTTTATCCCAGCAAATTTGATTACAATGGTTTGTTTGTTCTAGGTGTGCAAGATGTGGTTCTTTCACACATATACGTGTATCTATTCTTCCTCGCATCCTTTTCCCGTGTAGGTTATGACACAATGTTGAGTAGTCTTCTCCTGGTCTTCCGTACGTCTTTGGTGATTATATATTTCACATGGTATGTATATCTCTGTTAACCCCAATATGGTAATGTATCCAATCCTCATCCCTTTCTATTTGGTGAACCATAAGTTTTTTTAATGAATCTGTGATTGCCTTTCTCTGTGGAAATATCTTCATTGGTATCAATTTTTAAGTAACTCCTAAAAGTGATATGATGGGATATGTGTCTTTTGCTTTCTCACTGACTACAGGTGGCGTGATTACGTCTAGACTCATGTATGGTGCTGCAAATGGCATTGTTTCATTTTTTTCACTAGCGAATATTCCATCTGTACATGGAGGAGTTCTTCTTTGTCCACCCATCTGTTGGTGGACTTTTTCGTTACTTCCATATCTTGGCTATCGTAATACTGTGCCATGCAGATTTGCCTGCCTGTGTCTTTCCAATTCTTTCTTCTTAGATTATAGGTCGAGGAGTGGGCCTGCTGGATCATACGGTAGCTCAATGTTTACCATTTTAAGGCACCTCCATTCTGTTCTCATTCGTGGCCCTTTTCAAGTTACGTCCCACTTGAAGTTGAGGGTATGCATTTCTCCACAACACCTTCAGCATTTATTGTTTGTAGTTTCCTTGCTGATGGTTATTCTGACAAGTGTGTGCTGATACCTCTTTGTGGTTGAATTCGCCTGTGCCTCATAATCCGTTGAAATTGAGCTTTAAGGCATGTCCTTTTTATTTTTCAACCTGTGATTACCCCTTAGTTCTTCAAAGTGTTCTCTTAAAGTATGTGTCACATTTTGAAATGTTTTGGCCATTACCTCCCTCAAGACATTTTGAGGGCAGGTTTCATTTACAGTTCTGCAGTACTTGTTCCTATGAAATGACCATTAGCACAGGCTTTAAAGCTGCTTTTGCAGGTAAATGCCAGAGGGCGGCAGCCTTTCTATGTCCCCACCATGGTAACTAGGGAAAAGCCCTTGCGGCCTGTGGTGTTTCTCGGTTATAAATTAGAGTGGAGTGTGTCCGTACAAACCCACACAAGCTGATGTCTCCTTACTTTTGTTGGATTTTTAAATTTAATTTTTAGTTTTTATTGGAGTAATTCCCCAGTGTGCACGTGGACCACTTCTACTTTGCGCATTCCTCGGTTGATGGACATTTTCATTGCTTCCAAGTGTTGGCTATGGTAAATATTGTTGGATGCAGGATTGCCAGCCTGTGACTTTTTGATTCTCATTTTCTCAGTTGATAGGCCCAGCAGTGGGTGTGATTGATTGACTGGTAGCACCGTGTTTCCCTTTTCAAAGCACCTTCTTTGTGTTTTCATTAGTGGCTCTTACCACGTCCCCCTTAGAATCGAGGGTATGCATTTCTCCACAATCGATATAGCATTTATTGTTTGCTGCCTTTATGCTAATGGCCCTACTGGCTGCTGTGTGCTGATAGGGTTTTGTAATTTGGGTTTGCATGTCTTTGAAAATTCGTAAAACTCATCATGTTTCTCCACCATTTTATTTTCTGTTAAAAAAAGGAAACAGTTGGGAGTACAATATATCTCTTGAAAATGCCTTCTTGGAAGGTTGCCCTATTTTGAAATTTTTGGTCGATTTTCCACCTCAGAATTTTTTTAGAGAGCAGGTGTCATTTCCCGAACTGCAAGTTTGGTGAATATTTAGTGACCCTTAGCAATGGGTTTAAAGCTGCTGTTGTGGGAAGTGGCCTCAAGCAGGCAGCATTTCTCCACTCCCAAATCTGGGTACTAGGGCAGCAGAGCCTTTCTTGAAGTCGTGTTCCTAGGTTGTAAATTAAATTGGAATGTGCCTGGAGAAACCCCCATAAGTTTATGTCTCATTATTTCTTCTTGGTTTTAAATTTTTTTTTAATTGTGGTAAAGCTTCGAATATTGTCTGTCCTAGGTGTACACAATCTGGTTCATTTGTACATTATATATGTCTATTCAAGTACAGATCCTCTTCCCATGTAAAATGTTACAGAGGGTTCCACAGACCTCCCTTGCTCCATGGTCGGTCTTTTTGAGATATGTATATACTATGTGTTTGTATACATAGAGCAACACTAATCTTAAATTATCCATTCCCCCCACCTTTCCTTTTAGATGAGCATAGTTTGTTTTCTAAGTCTGTGAGTGTCTTTCTCGGTGGAAATATATTCATTTGGGTCAGTTATTAGATAACGCCTATAAGTGATATCATAGAATACAGGTCTTTGGTTTCCGAGCTACCTCATGTTTCGTGACTATCTCCAGACCCATTTGTGGTGCCTCAAAGAGCAATGGTTCATTGTTTTCCATGGCTAATATTCCATTGTGTACATGGACCACTTCTTCTTTATCCATTCACCTCTTGTTGGATATTTTGATTGCTTCACTGTCTTGGCTATTGTGAATAAGGCTGCACTGCAGCTTTTGCGGCCTGTGTCTTCTCGATTCTTGTCTTCTCAGGTGAGAGGTCCAATGGTGCGCCTGCTGGATTGAATGGTACCTCCATTTTTACTTTTAAACACAGCTCCTTTCTCTTCTCATTATTGGCTGTTACCCCTTTACGTCTCACCAGCAGGTAGAGGGGATACAGTTCTTGAAAACCCCGTCAGCATTTATTGTTTGTAGACATTTTGCTGATGGTCAGTCGACTGGTCTAAGTTGAAACTTTTTGTAGATTAGATTGCATGGGTCTAACACTCCCTGAGGTTGAGCTTTTATCCATTTTCCTTTTTTTTTAAAAGAGCGTGAGTAAAACTTAACTCCTCATACTCTCTTCTTGAAACATTTGCCTGTTTTGAATTTTTTTGTCCATTCCCTACTTCGGCACAATTTTTTAGGGCAGGTGTCCTTTACAGCCCTGAGTCCTTGTGAATGTTAAGTGACCATTAGCTGTGAGTTTAAAGCTGCTCTTGCAGGAAACGGCCACAAGGTGGCAGCATTTCTCCTTTACCAAATTTGGTAACTGGGGAAACAGAGCCTTAATGGAAGTGGTGTTCTAGGTTGTAAATTCGAATGGAATGTGCCAGGAAAAAAGCACTTTATGTTTATGTCTCATTACTTCTTGTTCATAATTGTAATTTACTTTTTATTTTTTATCCCAGCAAATTTGATTACAATGGTTTGTTTGTTCTAGGTGTGCAAGATGTGGTTCTTTCACACATATACGTGTATCTATTCTTCCTCGCATCCTTTTCCCATGTAGGTTATGACACAATGTTGAGTAGTCTTCTCCTGGTCTTCCGTACGTCTTTGGTGATTATATATTTCACATGGTATGTATATCTCTGTTAACCCCAATATGGTAATGTATCCAATCCTCATCCCTTTCTATTTGGTGAACCATAAGTTTTTTTAATGAATCTGTGATTGCCTTTCTCTGTGGAAATATCTTCATTGGTATCAATTTTTAAGTAACTCCTAAAAGTGATATGATAGGATATGTGTCTTTTGCTTTCTCACTGACTACAGGTGGCGTGATTACGTCTAGACTCATGTATGGTGCTGCAAATGGCATTGTTTCATTTTTTTCACTAGCGAATATTCCATCTGTACATGGAGGAGTTCTTCTTTGTCCACCCATCTGTTGGTGGACTTTTTGGTTACTTCCATATCTTGGCTATCGTAATACTGTGCCATGCAGATTTGCCTGCCTGTGTCCTTCCAATTCTTTCTTCTTAGAGTATAGGTCGAGGAGTGGGCCTGCTGGATCATACGGTAGCTCAATGTTTACCTTTTTAAGGCACCTCCATTCTGTTCTCATTCGTGGCCCTTTTCAAGTTACGTCCCACTTGAAGTTGAGGGTATGCATTTCTCCACAACACCTTCAGCATTTATTGTTTGTAGTTTCCTTGCTGATGGTTATTCTGACAAGTGTGAGCTGATACCTCTTTGTGGTTGAATTCGCCTGTGCCTCATAATCCGTTGAAATTGAGCTTTAAGGCATGTCCTTTTTATTTTTCAACCTGTGATTACCCCTTAGTTCTTCAAAGTGTTCTCTTAAAGTATGTGTCACATTTTGAAATGTTTTGGCCATTACCTCCCTCAAGACATTTTGAGGGCAGGTTTCATTTACAGTTCTGCAGTACTTGTTCCTATGAAATGACCATTAGCACAGGCTTTAAAGCTGCTTTTGCAGGTAAATGCCAGAGGGCGGCAGCCTTTCTATGTCCCCACCATGGTAACTAGGGAAAAGCCCTTGCGGCCTGTGGTGTTTCTCGGTTATAAATTAGAGTGGAGTGTGTCCGTACAAACCCACACAAGCTGATGTCTCCTTACTTTTGTTGGATTTTTAAATTTAATTTTTAGTTTTTATTGGAGTAATTCCCCAGTGTGCACGTGGACCACTTCTACTTTGCGCATTCCTCGGTTGATGGACATTTTCATTGCTTCCAAGTGTTGGCTATGGTAAATATTGTTGGATGCAGGATTGCCAGCCTGTGACTTTTTGATTCTCATTTTCTCAGTTGATAGGCCCAGCAGTGGGTGTGATTGATTGACTGGTAGCACCGTGTTTCCCTTTTCAAAGCACCTTCTTTGTGTTTTCATTAGTGGCTCTTACCACGTCCCCCTTAGAATCGAGGGTATGCATTTCTCCACAATCGATATAGCATTTATTGTTTGCTGCCTTTATGCTAATGGCCCTACTGGCTGCTGTGTGCTGATAGGGTTTTGTAATTTGGGTTTGCATGTCTTTGAAAATTCGTAAAACTCATCATGTTTCTCCACCATTTTATTTTCTGTTAAAAAAAGGAAACAGTTGGGAGTACAATATATCTCTTGAAAATGCCTTCTTGGAAGGTTGCCCTATTTTGAAATTTTTGGTCGATTTTCCACCTCAGAATTTTTTTAGAGAGCAGGTGTCATTTCCCGAACTGCAAGTTTGGTGAATATTTAGTGACCCTTAGCAATGGGTTTAAAGCTGCTGTTGTGGGAAGTGGCCTCAAGCAGGCAGCATTTCTCCACTCCCAAATCTGGGTACTAGGGCAGCAGAGCCTTTCTTGAAGTCGTGTTCCTAGGTTGTAAATTAAATTGGAATGTGCCTGGAGAAACCCCCATAAGTTTATGTCTCATTATTTCTTCTTGGTTTTAAATTTTTTTTTAATTGTGGTAAAGCTTCGAATATTGTCTGTCCTAGGTGTACACAATCTGGTTCATTTGTACATTATATATGTCTATTCAAGTACAGATCCTCTTCCCATGTAAAATGTTACAGAGGGTTCCACAGACCTCCCTTGCTCCATGGTCGGTCTTTTTGAGATATGTATATACTATGTGTTTGTATACATAGAGCAACACTAATCTTAAATTATCCATTCCCCCCACCTTTCCTTTTAGATGAGCATAGTTTGTTTTCTAAGTCTGTGAGTGTCTTTCTCTGTGGAAATATATTCATTTGGGTCAGTTATTAGATAACGCCTATAAGTGATATCATAGAATACAGGTCTTTGGTTTCCGAGCTACCTCATGTTTCGTGACTATCTCCAGACCCATTTGTGGTGCCTCAAAGAGCAATGGTTCATTGTTTTCCATGGCTAATATTCCATTGTGTACATGGACCACTTCTTCTTTATCCATTCACCTCTTGTTGGATATTTTGATTGCTTCACTGTCTTGGCTATTGTGAATAAGGCTGCACTGCAGCTTTTGCGGCCTGTGTCTTCTCGATTCTTGTCTTCTCAGGTGAGAGGTCCAATGGTGCGCCTGCTGGATTGAATGGTACCTCCATTTTTACTTTTAAACACAGCTCCTTTCTCTTCTCATTATTGGCTGTTACCCCTTTACGTCTCACCAGCAGGTAGAGGGGATACAGTTCTTGAAAACCCCGTCAGCATTTATTGTTTGTAGACATTTTGCTGATGGTCAGTCGACTGGTCTAAGTTGAAACTTTTTGTAGATTAGATTGCATGGGTCTAACACTCCCTGAGGTTGAGCTTTTATCCATTTTCCTTTTTTTTTAAAAGAGCGTGAGTAAAACTTAACTCCTCATACTCTCTTCTTGAAACATTTGCCTGTTTTGAATTTTTTTGTCCATTCCCTACTTCGGCACAATTTTTTAGGGCAGGTGTCCTTTACAGCCCTGAGTCCTTGTGAATGTTAAGTGACCATTAGCTGTGAGTTTAAAGCTGCTCTTGCAGGAAACGGCCACAAGGTGGCAGCATTTCTCCTTTACCAAATTTGGTAACTGGGGAAACAGAGCCTTAATGGAAGTGGTGTTCTAGGTTGTAAATTCGAATGGAATGTGCCAGGAAAAAAGCACTTTATGTTTATGTCTCATTACTTCTTGTTCATAATTGTAATTTACTTTTTATTTTTTATCCCAGCAAATTTGATTACAATGGTTTGTTTGTTCTAGGTGTGCAAGATGTGGTTCTTTCACACATATACGTGTATCTATTCTTCCTCGCATCCTTTTCCCATGTAGGTTATGACACAATGTTGAGTAGTCTTCTCCTGGTCTTCCGTACGTCTTTGGTGATTATATATTTCACATGGTATGTATATCTCTGTTAACCCCAATATGGTAATGTATCCAATCCTCATCCCTTTCTATTTGGTGAACCATAAGTTTTTTTAATGAATCTGTGATTGCCTTTCTCTGTGGAAATATCTTCATTGGTATCAATTTTTAAGTAACTCCTAAAAGTGATATGATAGGATATGTGTCTTTTGCTTTCTCACTGACTACAGGTGGCGTGATTACGTCTAGACTCATGTATGGTGCTGCAAATGGCATTGTTTCATTTTTTTCACTAGCGAATATTCCATCTGTACATGGAGGAGTTCTTCTTTGTCCACCCATCTGTTGGTGGACTTTTTGGTTACTTCCATATCTTGGCTATCGTAATACTGTGCCATGCAGATTTGCCTGCCTGTGTCCTTCCAATTCTTTCTTCTTAGAGTATAGGTCGAGGAGTGGGCCTGCTGGATCATACGGTAGCTCAATGTTTACCTTTTTAAGGCACCTCCATTCTGTTCTCATTCGTGGCCCTTTTCAAGTTACGTCCCACTTGAAGTTGAGGGTATGCATTTCTCCACAACACCTTCAGCATTTATTGTTTGTAGTTTCCTTGCTGATGGTTATTCTGACAAGTGTGAGCTGATACCTCTTTGTGGTTGAATTCGCCTGTGCCTCATAATCCGTTGAAATTGAGCTTTAAGGCATGTCCTTTTTATTTTTCAACCTGTGATTACCCCTTAGTTCTTCAAAGTGTTCTCTTAAAGTATGTGTCACATTTTGAAATGTTTTGGCCATTACCTCCCTCAAGACATTTTGAGGGCAGGTTTCATTTACAGTTCTGCAGTACTTGTTCCTATGAAATGACCATTAGCACAGGCTTTAAAGCTGCTTTTGCAGGTAAATGCCAGAGGGCGGCAGCCTTTCTATGTCCCCACCATGGTAACTAGGGAAAAGCCCTTGCGGCCTGTGGTGTTTCTCGGTTATAAATTAGAGTGGAGTGTGCCCGGACCAACCCACACAAGCTGATGTCTCCTTACTTTTGTTGGATTTTTAAATTTAATTTTTAGTTTTTATTGGAGTAATTCCCCAGTGTGCACGTGGACCACTTCTACTTTGCGCATTCCTCAGTTGATGGACATTTTCATTGCTTCCAAGTGTTGGCTATGGTAAATATTGTTGGAGTGCAGGATTGCCAGCCTGTGACTTTTTGATTCTCATTTTCTCAGTTGATAGGCCCAGCAGTGGGTGTGATTGATTGACTGGTAGCACCGTGTTTCCCTTTTCAAAGCACCTTCTTTGTGTTTTCATTAGTGGCTCTTACCACGTCCCCCTTAGAATCGAGGGTATGCATTTCTCCACAATCGATTTAGCATTTATTGTTTCCTGTCTTTATGCTAATGGCCCTACTGGCTGCTGTGTGCTGATAGGGTTTTGTAATTTGGGTTTGCATGTCTTTGAAAATTCGTAAAACTCATCATGTTTCTCCACCGTTTTCTTTTCTGTTAAAAAAAAGGAAACAGTTGGGAGTACAATATATCTCTTGAAACTATCTTCTTGGAAGGTTGCCCTATTTTGAAATTTTTGGTCGATTTTCCACCTCAGAATTTTTTTAGAGAGCAGGTGTCATTTCCCGAACTGCAATTTTGGTGAATATTTAGTGAACCTTAGCAATGGGTTTAAAGCTGCTGTTGTGGGAAGTGGCCTCAAGCAGGCAGCATTTCTCCACTCCCAAATCTGGGTACTAGGGCAGCAGAGCCTTTCTGGAATTCGTGTTCCTAGGTTGTAAATTAAATTGGAATGTGCCTGGAGACACCCCCATAAGTTTATGTCTCATTATTTCTTCTTGGTTTTAAATTTTTTTTTAATTGGGGTAAAGCTTCGAATATTGTCTCTCCTAGGTGTACACAATCTGGTTCATGTGTACATTATATATGTCTATTCAAGTACAGATCCTCTTCCCATGTTAAATGTTACAGAGTGTTCCACAGACCTCCCTTGCTCGATGGTCGGTCTTTTTGAGATATGTATATACTATGTGTTTGTATACATAGAGCAACACTAATCTTAACTTATCCATTCCCCCCACCTTTCCTTTTAGATGAGCATAGTTTGTTTTCTAAGTCTGTGAGTGTCTTTCTCTGTGGAAATATATTCATTTGTGTCAGTTATTAGATAACGCCTATAAGTGATATAGAATACAGGTCTTTGGTTTCCGAGTTACCTCATGTTTCGTGATTATCTCCAGACTCATTTGTGGTGCCTCAAAGAGCAATGGTTCATTGTTTTCCATGGCTAATATTCCATTGTGTACATGGACCACTTCTTCTTTATCCATTCACCTCTTGTTGGATATTTTGATTGCTTCACTGTCTTGGCTATTGTGAATAAGGCTGCACTGCAGCTTTTGCGGCCTGTGTCTTCTCGATTCTTGTCTTCTCAGGTGAGAGGTCCAATGGTGCGCCTGCTGGATTGAATGGTACCTCCATTTTTACTTTTAAACACAGCTCCTTTCTCTTCTCATTATTGGCTGTTACCCCTTTACGTCTCACCAGCAGGTAGAGGGGATACAGTTCTTGAAAACCCCGTCAGCATTTATTGTTTGTAGACATTTTGCTGATGGTCAGTCGACTGGTCTAAGTTGAAACTTTTTGTAGATTAGATTGCATGGGTCTAACACTCCCTGAGGTTGAGCTTTTATCCATTTTCCTTTTTTTTTAAAAGAGCGTGAGTAAAACTTAACTCCTCATACTCTCTTCTTGAAACATTTGCCTGTTTTGAATTTTTTTGTCCATTCCCTACTTCGGCACAATTTTTTAGGGCAGGTGTCCTTTACAGCCCTGAGTCCTTGTGAATGTTAAGTGACCATTAGCTGTGAGTTTAAAGCTGCTCTTGCAGGAAACGGCCACAAGGTGGCAGCATTTCTCCTTTACCAAATTTGGTAACTGGGGAAACAGAGCCTTAATGGAAGTGGTGTTCTAGGTTGTAAATTCGAATGGAATGTGCCAGGAAAAAAGCACTTTATGTTTATGTCTCATTACTTCTTGTTCATAATTGTAATTTACTTTTTATTTTTTATCCCAGCAAATTTGATTACAATGGTTTGTTTGTTCTAGGTGTGCAAGATGTGGTTCTTTCACACATATACGTGTATCTATTCTTCCTCGCATCCTTTTCCCATGTAGGTTATGACACAATGTTGAGTAGTCTTCTCCTGGTCTTCCGTACGTCTTTGGTGATTATATATTTCACATGGTATGTATATCTCTGTTAACCCCAATATGGTAATGTATCCAATCCTCATCCCTTTCTATTTGGTGAACCATAAGTTTTTTTAATGAATCTGTGATTGCCTTTCTCTGTGGAAATATCTTCATTGGTATCAATTTTTAAGTAACTCCTAAAAGTGATATGATAGGATATGTGTCTTTTGCTTTCTCACTGACTACAGGTGGCGTGATTACGTCTAGACTCATGTATGGTGCTGCAAATGGCATTGTTTCATTTTTTTCACTAGCGAATATTCCATCTGTACATGGAGGAGTTCTTCTTTGTCCACCCATCTGTTGGTGGACTTTTTGGTTACTTCCATATCTTGGCTATCGTAATACTGTGCCATGCAGATTTGCCTGCCTGTGTCCTTCCAATTCTTTCTTCTTAGAGTATAGGTCGAGGAGTGGGCCTGCTGGATCATACGGTAGCTCAATGTTTACCTTTTTAAGGCACCTCCATTCTGTTCTCATTCGTGGCCCTTTTCAAGTTACGTCCCACTTGAAGTTGAGGGTATGCATTTCTCCACAACACCTTCAGCATTTATTGTTTGTAGTTTCCTTGCTGATGGTTATTCTGACAAGTGTGAGCTGATACCTCTTTGTGGTTGAATTCGCCTGTGCCTCATAATCCGTTGAAATTGAGCTTTAAGGCATGTCCTTTTTATTTTTCAACCTGTGATTACCCCTTAGTTCTTCAAAGTGTTCTCTTAAAGTATGTGTCACATTTTGAAATGTTTTGGCCATTACCTCCCTCAAGACATTTTGAGGGCAGGTTTCATTTACAGTTCTGCAGTACTTGTTCCTATGAAATGACCATTAGCACAGGCTTTAAAGCTGCTTTTGCAGGTAAATGCCAGAGGGCGGCAGCCTTTCTATGTCCCCACCATGGTAACTAGGGAAAAGCCCTTGCGGCCTGTGGTGTTTCTCGGTTATAAATTAGAGTGGAGTGTGTCCGTACAAACCCACACAAGCTGATGTCTCCTTACTTTTGTTGGATTTTTAAATTTAATTTTTAGTTTTTATTGGAGTAATTCCCCAGTGTGCACGTGGACCACTTCTACTTTGCGCATTCCTCGGTTGATGGACATTTTCATTGCTTCCAAGTGTTGGCTATGGTAAATATTGTTGGATGCAGGATTGCCAGCCTGTGACTTTTTGATTCTCATTTTCTCAGTTGATAGGCCCAGCAGTGGGTGTGATTGATTGACTGGTAGCACCGTGTTTCCCTTTTCAAAGCACCTTCTTTGTGTTTTCATTAGTGGCTCTTACCACGTCCCCCTTAGAATCGAGGGTATGCATTTCTCCACAATCGATATAGCATTTATTGTTTGCTGCCTTTATGCTAATGGCCCTACTGGCTGCTGTGTGCTGATAGGGTTTTGTAATTTGGGTTTGCATGTCTTTGAAAATTCGTAAAACTCATCATGTTTCTCCACCATTTTATTTTCTGTTAAAAAAAGGAAACAGTTGGGAGTACAATATATCTCTTGAAAATGCCTTCTTGGAAGGTTGCCCTATTTTGAAATTTTTGGTCGATTTTCCACCTCAGAATTTTTTTAGAGAGCAGGTGTCATTTCCCGAACTGCAAGTTTGGTGAATATTTAGTGACCCTTAGCAATGGGTTTAAAGCTGCTGTTGTGGGAAGTGGCCTCAAGCAGGCAGCATTTCTCCACTCCCAAATCTGGGTACTAGGGCAGCAGAGCCTTTCTTGAAGTCGTGTTCCTAGGTTGTAAATTAAATTGGAATGTGCCTGGAGAAACCCCCATAAGTTTATGTCTCATTATTTCTTCTTGGTTTTAAATTTTTTTTTAATTGTGGTAAAGCTTCGAATATTGTCTGTCCTAGGTGTACACAATCTGGTTCATTTGTACATTATATATGTCTATTCAAGTACAGATCCTCTTCCCATGTAAAATGTTACAGAGGGTTCCACAGACCTCCCTTGCTCCATGGTCGGTCTTTTTGAGATATGTATATACTATGTGTTTGTATACATAGAGCAACACTAATCTTAAATTATCCATTCCCCCCACCTTTCCTTTTAGATGAGCATAGTTTGTTTTCTAAGTCTGTGAGTGTCTTTCTCTGTGGAAATATATTCATTTGGGTCAGTTATTAGATAACGCCTATAAGTGATATCATAGAATACAGGTCTTTGGTTTCCGAGCTACCTCATGTTTCGTGACTATCTCCAGACCCATTTGTGGTGCCTCAAAGAGCAATGGTTCATTGTTTTCCATGGCTAATATTCCATTGTGTACATGGACCACTTCTTCTTTATCCATTCACCTCTTGTTGGATATTTTGATTGCTTCACTGTCTTGGCTATTGTGAATAAGGCTGCACTGCAGCTTTTGCGGCCTGTGTCTTCTCGATTCTTGTCTTCTCAGGTGAGAGGTCCAATGGTGCGCCTGCTGGATTGAATGGTACCTCCATTTTTACTTTTAAACACAGCTCCTTTCTCTTCTCATTATTGGCTGTTACCCCTTTACGTCTCACCAGCAGGTAGAGGGGATACAGTTCTTGAAAACCCCGTCAGCATTTATTGTTTGTAGACATTTTGCTGATGGTCAGTCGACTGGTCTAAGTTGAAACTTTTTGTAGATTAGATTGCATGGGTCTAACACTCCCTGAGGTTGAGCTTTTATCCATTTTCCTTTTTTTTTAAAAGAGCGTGAGTAAAACTTAACTCCTCATACTCTCTTCTTGAAACATTTGCCTGTTTTGAATTTTTTTGTCCATTCCCTACTTCGGCACAATTTTTTAGGGCAGGTGTCCTTTACAGCCCTGAGTCCTTGTGAATGTTAAGTGACCATTAGCTGTGAGTTTAAAGCTGCTCTTGCAGGAAACGGCCACAAGGTGGCAGCATTTCTCCTTTACCAAATTTGGTAACTGGGGAAACAGAGCCTTAATGGAAGTGGTGTTCTAGGTTGTAAATTCGAATGGAATGTGCCAGGAAAAAAGCACTTTATGTTTATGTCTCATTACTTCTTGTTCATAATTGTAATTTACTTTTTATTTTTTATCCCAGCAAATTTGATTACAATGGTTTGTTTGTTCTAGGTGTGCAAGATGTGGTTCTTTCACACATATACGTGTATCTATTCTTCCTCGCATCCTTTTCCCATGTAGGTTATGACACAATGTTGAGTAGTCTTCTCCTGGTCTTCCGTACGTCTTTGGTGATTATATATTTCACATGGTATGTATATCTCTGTTAACCCCAATATGGTAATGTATCCAATCCTCATCCCTTTCTATTTGGTGAACCATAAGTTTTTTTAATGAATCTGTGATTGCCTTTCTCTGTGGAAATATCTTCATTGGTATCAATTTTTAAGTAACTCCTAAAAGTGATATGATAGGATATGTGTCTTTTGCTTTCTCACTGACTACAGGTGGCGTGATTACGTCTAGACTCATGTATGGTGCTGCAAATGGCATTGTTTCATTTTTTTCACTAGCGAATATTCCATCTGTACATGGAGGAGTTCTTCTTTGTCCACCCATCTGTTGGTGGACTTTTTGGTTACTTCCATATCTTGGCTATCGTAATACTGTGCCATGCAGATTTGCCTGCCTGTGTCCTTCCAATTCTTTCTTCTTAGAGTATAGGTCGAGGAGTGGGCCTGCTGGATCATACGGTAGCTCAATGTTTACCTTTTTAAGGCACCTCCATTCTGTTCTCATTCGTGGCCCTTTTCAAGTTACGTCCCACTTGAAGTTGAGGGTATGCATTTCTCCACAACACCTTCAGCATTTATTGTTTGTAGTTTCCTTGCTGATGGTTATTCTGACAAGTGTGAGCTGATACCTCTTTGTGGTTGAATTCGCCTGTGCCTCATAATCCGTTGAAATTGAGCTTTAAGGCATGTCCTTTTTATTTTTCAACCTGTGATTACCCCTTAGTTCTTCAAAGTGTTCTCTTAAAGTATGTGTCACATTTTGAAATGTTTTGGCCATTACCTCCCTCAAGACATTTTGAGGGCAGGTTTCATTTACAGTTCTGCAGTACTTGTTCCTATGAAATGACCATTAGCACAGGCTTTAAAGCTGCTTTTGCAGGTAAATGCCAGAGGGCGGCAGCCTTTCTATGTCCCCACCATGGTAACTAGGGAAAAGCCCTTGCGGCCTGTGGTGTTTCTCGGTTATAAATTAGAGTGGAGTGTGCCCGGACCAACCCACACAAGCTGATGTCTCCTTACTTTTGTTGGATTTTTAAATTTAATTTTTAGTTTTTATTGGAGTAATTCCCCAGTGTGCACGTGGACCACTTCTACTTTGCGCATTCCTCAGTTGATGGACATTTTCATTGCTTCCAAGTGTTGGCTATGGTAAATATTGTTGGAGTGCAGGATTGCCAGCCTGTGACTTTTTGATTCTCATTTTCTCAGTTGATAGGCCCAGCAGTGGGTGTGATTGATTGACTGGTAGCACCGTGTTTCCCTTTTCAAAGCACCTTCTTTGTGTTTTCATTAGTGGCTCTTACCACGTCCCCCTTAGAATCGAGGGTATGCATTTCTCCACAATCGATTTAGCATTTATTGTTTCCTGTCTTTATGCTAATGGCCCTACTGGCTGCTGTGTGCTGATAGGGTTTTGTAATTTGGGTTTGCATGTCTTTGAAAATTCGTAAAACTCATCATGTTTCTCCACCGTTTTCTTTTCTGTTAAAAAAAAGGAAACAGTTGGGAGTACAATATATCTCTTGAAACTATCTTCTTGGAAGGTTGCCCTATTTTGAAATTTTTGGTCGATTTTCCACCTCAGAATTTTTTTAGAGAGCAGGTGTCATTTCCCGAACTGCAATTTTGGTGAATATTTAGTGAACCTTAGCAATGGGTTTAAAGCTGCTGTTGTGGGAAGTGGCCTCAAGCAGGCAGCATTTCTCCACTCCCAAATCTGGGTACTAGGGCAGCAGAGCCTTTCTGGAATTCGTGTTCCTAGGTTGTAAATTAAATTGGAATGTGCCTGGAGACACCCCCATAAGTTTATGTCTCATTATTTCTTCTTGGTTTTAAATTTTTTTTTAATTGGGGTAAAGCTTCGAATATTGTCTCTCCTAGGTGTACACAATCTGGTTCATGTGTACATTATATATGTCTATTCAAGTACAGATCCTCTTCCCATGTTAAATGTTACAGAGTGTTCCACAGACCTCCCTTGCTCGATGGTCGGTCTTTTTGAGATATGTATATACTATGTGTTTGTATACATAGAGCAACACTAATCTTAACTTATCCATTCCCCCCACCTTTCCTTTTAGATGAGCATAGTTTGTTTTCTAAGTCTGTGAGTGTCTTTCTCTGTGGAAATATATTCATTTGTGTCAGTTATTAGATAACGCCTATAAGTGATATAGAATACAGGTCTTTGGTTTCCGAGTTACCTCATGTTTCGTGATTATCTCCAGACTCATTTGTGGTGCCTCAAAGAGCAATGGTTCATTGTTTTCCATGGCTAATATTCCATTGTGTACATGGACCACTTCTTCTTTATCCATTCACCTCTTGTTGGATATTTTGATTGCTTCACTGTCTTGGCTAATGTGAATAAGGCTGCACTGCAGTTTTGCGGCCTGTGTCTTCTCGATTCTTGTCTTCTCAGGTGAGAGGTCCAATGGTGCGCCTGCTGGATTGAATGGTACCTCCATTTTTACTTTTAAACACAGCTCCTTTCTCTTCTCATTATTGGCTGTTACCCCTTTACGTCTCACCAGCAGGTAGAGGGGATACAGTTCTTGAAAACCCCGTCAGCATTTATTGTTTGTAGACATTTTGCTGATGGTCAGTCGACTGGTCTAAGTTGAAACTTTTTGTAGATTAGATTGCATGGGTCTAACACTCCCTGAGGTTGAGCTTTTATCCATTTTCCTTTTTTTTTAAAAGAGCGTGAGTAAAACTTAACTCCTCATACTCTCTTCTTGAAACATTTGCCTGTTTTGAATTTTTTTGTCCATTCCCTACTTCAGCTCAATTTTTTAGGGCAGGTGTCCTTTACAGCCCTGAGTCCTTGTGAATGTTAAGTGACCATTAGCTGTGAGTTTAAAGCTGCTCTTGCAGGAAACGGCCACAAGGTGGCAGCACTTCTCCTTTACCAAATTTGGTAAATGGGGAAACAGAGCCTTAATGGAAGTGGTGTTCTAGGTTGTAAATTCGAATGGAATGTGCCAGGAAAAAAGCACTTTATGTTTATGTCTCATTACTTCTTGTTCATAATTGTAATTTACTTTTTATTTTTTATCCCAGCAAATTTGATTACAATGGTTTGTTTGTTCTAGGTGTGCAAGATGTGGTTCTTTCACACATATACGTGTATCTATTCTTCCTCGCATCCTTTTCCCGTGTAGGTTATGACACAATGTTGAGTAGTCTTCTCCTGGTCTTCCGTACGTCTTTGGTGATTATATATTTCACATGGTATGTATATCTCTGTTAACCCCAATATGGTAATGTATCCAATCATCATCCCTTTCTATTTGGTGAACCATAAGTTTTTTTAATTAATCTGTGATTGCCTTTCTCTGTGGAAATATCTTCATTGGTATCAATTTTTAAGTAACTCCTAAAAGTGATATGATAGGATATGTGTCTTTTGCTTTCTCACTGACTACAGGTGGCGTGATTACGTCTAGACTCATGTATGGTGCTGCAAATGGCATTGTTTCATTTTTTTCACTAGCGAATATTCCATCTGTACATGGAGGAGTTCTTCTTTGTCCACCCATCTGTTGGTGGACTTTTTCGTTACTTCCATATCTTGGCTATCGTAATACTGTGCCATGCAGATTTGCCTGCCTGTGTCTTTCCAATTCTTTCTTCTTAGATTATAGGTCGAGGAGTGGGCCTGCTGGATCATACGGTAGCTCAATGTTTACCATTTTAAGGCACCTCCATTCTGTTCTCATTCGTGGCCCTTTTCAAGTTACGTCCCACTTGAAGTTGAGGGTATGCATTTCTCCACAACACCTTCAGCATTTATTGTTTGTAGTTTCCTTGCTGATGGTTATTCTGACAAGTGTGTGCTGATACCTCTTTGTGGTTGAATTCGCCTGTGCCTCATAATCCGTTGAAATTGAGCTTTAAGGCATGTCCTTTTTATTTTTCAACCTGTGATTACCCCTTAGTTCTTCAAAGTGTTCTCTTAAAGTATGTGTCACATTTTGAAATGTTTTGGCCATTACCTCCCTCAAGACATTTTGAGGGCAGGTTTCATTTACAGTTCTGCAGTACTTGTTCCTATGAAATGACCATTAGCACAGGCTTTAAAGCTGCTTTTGCAGGTAAATGCCAGAGGGCGGCAGCCTTTCTATGTCCCCACCATGGTAACTAGGGAAAAGCCCTTGCGGCCTGTGGTGTTTCTCGGTTATAAATTAGAGTGGAGTGTGCCCGGACCAACCCACACAAGCTGATGTCTCCTTACTTTTGTTGGATTTTTAAATTTAATTTTTAGTTTTTATTGGAGTAATTCCCCAGTGTGCACGTGGACCACTTCTACTTTGCGCATTCCTCAGTTGATGGACATTTTCATTGCTTCCAAGTGTTGGCTATGGTAAATATTGTTGGAGTGCAGGATTGCCAGCCTGTGACTTTTTGATTCTCATTTTCTCAGTTGATAGGCCCAGCAGTGGGTGTGATTGATTGACTGGTAGCACCGTGTTTCCCTTTTCAAAGCACCTTCTTTGTGTTTTCATTAGTGGCTCTTACCACGTCCCCCTTAGAATCGAGGGTATGCATTTCTCCACAATCGATTTAGCATTTATTGTTTCCTGTCTTTATGCTAATGGCCCTACTGGCTGCTGTGTGCTGATAGGGTTTTGTAATTTGGGTTTGCATGTCTTTGAAAATTCGTAAAACTCATCATGTTTCTCCACCGTTTTCTTTTCTGTTAAAAAAAAGGAAACAGTTGGGAGTACAATATATCTCTTGAAACTATCTTCTTGGAAGGTTGCCCTATTTTGAAATTTTTGGTCGATTTTCCACCTCAGAATTTTTTTAGAGAGCAGGTGTCATTTCCCGAACTGCAAGTTTGGTGAATATTTAGTGAACCTTAGCAATGGGTTTAAAGCTGCTGTTGTGGGAAGTGGCCTCAAGCAGGCAGCATTTCTCCACTCCCAAATCTGGGTACTAGGGCAGCAGAGCCTTTCTGGAATTCGTGTTCCTAGGTTGTAAATTAAATTGGAATGTGCCTGGAGACACCCCCATAAGTTTATGTCTCATTATTTCTTCTTGGTTTTAAATTTTTTTTTAATTGGGGTAAAGCTTCGAATATTGTCTCTCCTAGGTGTACACAATCTGGTTCATGTGTACATTATATATGTCTATTCAAGTACAGATCCTCTTCCCATGTTAAATGTTACAGAGTGTTCCACAGACCTCCCTTGCTTGATGGTCGGTCTTTTTGAGATATGTATATACTATGTGTTTGTATACATAGAGCAACACTAATCTTAACTTATCCATTCCCCCCACCTTTCCTTTTAGATGAGCATAGTTTGTTTTCTAAGTCTGTGAGTGTCTTTCTCTGTGGAAATATATTCATTTGTGTCAGTTATTAGATAACGCCTATAAGTGATATAGAATACAGGTCTTTGGTTTCCGAGTTACCTCATGTTTCGTGATTATCTCCAGACTCATTTGTGGTGCCTCAAAGAGCAATGGTTCATTGTTTTCCATGGCTAATATTCCATTGTGTACATGGACCACTTCTTCTTTATCCATTCACCTCTTGTTGGATATTTTGATTGCTTCACTGTCTTGGCTAATGTGAATAAGGCTGCACTGCAGTTTTGCGGCCTGTGTCTTCTCGATTCTTGTCTTCTCAGGTGAGAGGTCCAATGGTGCGCCTGCTGGATTGAATGGTACCTCCATTTTTACTTTTAAACACAGCTCCTTTCTCTTCTCATTATTGGCTGTTACCCCTTTACGTCTCACCAGCAGGTAGAGGGGATACAGTTCTTGAAAACCCCGTCAGCATTTATTGTTTGTAGACATTTTGCTGATGGTCAGTCGACTGGTCTAAGTTGAAACTTTTTGTAGATTAGATTGCATGGGTCTAACACTCCCTGAGGTTGAGCTTTTATCCATTTTCCTTTTTTTTTAAAAGAGCGTGAGTAAAACTTAACTCCTCATACTCTCTTCTTGAAACATTTGCCTGTTTTGAATTTTTTTGTCCATTCCCTACTTCAGCTCAATTTTTTAGGGCAGGTGTCCTTTACAGCCCTGAGTCCTTGTGAATGTTAAGTGACCATTAGCTGTGAGTTTAAAGCTGCTCTTGCAGGAAACGGCCACAAGGTGGCAGCACTTCTCCTTTACCAAATTTGGTAAATGGGGAAACAGAGCCTTAATGGAAGTGGTGTTCTAGGTTGTAAATTCGAATGGAATGTGCCAGGAAAAAAGCACTTTATGTTTATGTCTCATTACTTCTTGTTCATAATTGTAATTTACTTTTTATTTTTTATCCCAGCAAATTTGATTACAATGGTTTGTTTGTTCTAGGTGTGCAAGATGTGGTTCTTTCACACATATACGTGTATCTATTCTTCCTCGCATCCTTTTCCCGTGTAGGTTATGACACAATGTTGAGTAGTCTTCTCCTGGTCTTCCGTACGTCTTTGGTGATTATATATTTCACATGGTATGTATATCTCTGTTAACCCCAATATGGTAATGTATCCAATCATCATCCCTTTCTATTTGGTGAACCATAAGTTTTTTTAATTAATCTGTGATTGCCTTTCTCTGTGGAAATATCTTCATTGGTATCAATTTTTAAGTAACTCCTAAAAGTGATATGATGGGATATGTGTCTTTTGCTTTCTCACTGACTACAGGTGGCGTGATTACGTCTAGACTCATGTATGGTGCTGCAAATGGCATTGTTTCATTTTTTTCACTAGCGAATATTCCATCTGTACATGGAGGAGTTCTTCTTTGTCCACCCATCTGTTGGTGGACTTTTTCGTTACTTCCATATCTTGGCTATCGTAATACTGTGCCATGCAGATTTGCCTGCCTGTGTCTTTCCAATTCTTTCTTCTTAGATTATAGGTCGAGGAGTGGGCCTGCTGGATCATACGGTAGCTCAATGTTTACCATTTTAAGGCACCTCCATTCTGTTCTCATTCGTGGCCCTTTTCAAGTTACGTCCCACTTGAAGTTGAGGGTATGCATTTCTCCACAACACCTTCAGCATTTATTGTTTGTAGTTTCCTTGCTGATGGTTATTCTGACAAGTGTGTGCTGATACCTCTTTGTGGTTGAATTCGCCTGTGCCTCATAATCCGTTGAAATTGAGCTTTAAGGCATGTCCTTTTTATTTTTCAACCTGTGATTACCCCTTAGTTCTTCAAAGTGTTCTCTTAAAGTATGTGTCACATTTTGAAATGTTTTGGCCATTACCTCCCTCAAGACATTTTGAGGGCAGGTTTCATTTACAGTTCTGCAGTACTTGTTCCTATGAAATGACCATTAGCACAGGCTTTAAAGCTGCTTTTGCAGGTAAATGCCAGAGGGCGGCAGCCTTTCTATGTCCCCACCATGGTAACTAGGGAAAAGCCCTTGCGGCCTGTGGTGTTTCTCGGTTATAAATTAGAGTGGAGTGTGCCCGGACCAACCCACACAAGCTGATGTCTCCTTACTTTTGTTGGATTTTTAAATTTAATTTTTAGTTTTTATTGGAGTAATTCCCCAGTGTGCACGTGGACCACTTCTACTTTGCGCATTCCTCAGTTGATGGACATTTTCATTGCTTCCAAGTGTTGGCTATGGTAAATATTGTTGGAGTGCAGGATTGCCAGCCTGTGACTTTTTGATTCTCATTTTCTCAGTTGATAGGCCCAGCAGTGGGTGTGATTGATTGACTGGTAGCACCGTGTTTCCCTTTTCAAAGCACCTTCTTTGTGTTTTCATTAGTGGCTCTTACCACGTCCCCCTTAGAATCGAGGGTATGCATTTCTCCACAATCGATTTAGCATTTATTGTTTCCTGTCTTTATGCTAATGGCCCTACTGGCTGCTGTGTGCTGATAGGGTTTTGTAATTTGGGTTTGCATGTCTTTGAAAATTCGTAAAACTCATCATGTTTCTCCACCGTTTTCTTTTCTGTTAAAAAAAAGGAAACAGTTGGGAGTACAATATATCTCTTGAAACTATCTTCTTGGAAGGTTGCCCTATTTTGAAATTTTTGGTCGATTTTCCACCTCAAAATTTTTTTAGAGAGCAGGTGTCATTTCCCGAACTGCAAGTTTGGTGAATATTTAGTGAACCTTAGCAATGGGTTTAAAGCTGCTGTTGTGGGAAGTGGCCTCAAGCAGGCAGCATTTCTCCACTCCCAAATCTGGGTACTAGGGCAGCAGAGCCTTTCTGGAATTCGTGTTCCTAGGTTGTAAATTAAATTGGAATGTGCCTGGAGACACCCCCATAAGTTTATGTCTCATTATTTCTTCTTGGTTTTAAATTTTTTTTTTAATTGGGGTAAAGCTTCGAATATTGTCTCTCCTAGGTGTACACAATCTGGTTCATGTGTACATTATATATGTCTATTCAAGTACAGATCCTCTTCCCATGTTAAATGTTACAGAGTGTTCCACAGACCTCCCTTGCTTGATGGTCGGTCTTTTTGAGATATGTATATACTATGTGTTTGTATACATAGAGCAACACTAATCTTAACTTATCCATTCCCCCCACCTTTCCTTTTAGATGAGCATAGTTTGTTTTCTAAGTCTGTGAGTGTCTTTCTCTGTGGAAATATATTCATTTGTGTCAGTTATTAGATAACGCCTATAAGTGATATAGAATACAGGTCTTTGGTTTCCGAGTTACCTCATGTTTCGTGATTATCTCCAGACTCATTTGTGGTGCCTCAAAGAGCAATGGTTCATTGTTTTCCATGGCTAATATTCCATTGTGTACATGGACCACTTCTTCTTTATCCATTCACCTCTTGTTGGATATTTTGATTGCTTCACTGTCTTGGCTAATGTGAATAAGGCTGCACTGCAGTTTTGCGGCCTGTGTCTTCTCGATTCTTGTCTTCTCAGGTGAGAGGTCCAATGGTGCGCCTGCTGGATTGAATGGTACCTCCATTTTTACTTTTAAACACAGCTCCTTTCTCTTCTCATTATTGGCTGTTACCCCTTTACGTCTCACCAGCAGGTAGAGGGGATACAGTTCTTGAAAACCCCGTCAGCATTTATTGTTTGTAGACATTTTGCTGATGGTCAGTCGACTGGTCTAAGTTGAAACTTTTTGTAGATTAGATTGCATGGGTCTAACACTCCCTGAGGTTGAGCTTTTATCCATTTTCCTTTTTTTTTAAAAGAGCGTGAGTAAAACTTAACTCCTCATACTCTCTTCTTGAAACATTTGCCTGTTTTGAATTTTTTTGTCCATTCCCTACTTCAGCTCAATTTTTTAGGGCAGGTGTCCTTTACAGCCCTGAGTCCTTGTGAATGTTAAGTGACCATTAGCTGTGAGTTTAAAGCTGCTCTTGCAGGAAACGGCCACAAGGTGGCAGCACTTCTCCTTTACCAAATTTGGTAAATGGGGAAACAGAGCCTTAATGGAAGTGGTGTTCTAGGTTGTAAATTCGAATGGAATGTGCCAGGAAAAAAGCACTTTATGTTTATGTCTCATTACTTCTTGTTCATAATTGTAATTTACTTTTTATTTTTTATCCCAGCAAATTTGATTACAATGGTTTGTTTGTTCTAGGTGTGCAAGATGTGGTTCTTTCACACATATACGTGTATCTATTCTTCCTCGCATCCTTTTCCCGTGTAGGTTATGACACAATGTTGAGTAGTCTTCTCCTGGTCTTCCGTACGTCTTTGGTGATTATATATTTCACATGGTATGTATATCTCTGTTAACCCCAATATGGTAATGTATCCAATCATCATCCCTTTCTATTTGGTGAACCATAAGTTTTTTTAATTAATCTGTGATTGCCTTTCTCTGTGGAAATATCTTCATTGGTATCAATTTTTAAGTAACTCCTAAAAGTGATATGATGGGATATGTGTCTTTTGCTTTCTCACTGACTACAGGTGGCGTGATTACGTCTAGACTCATGTATGGTGCTGCAAATGGCATTGTTTCATTTTTTTCACTAGCGAATATTCCATCTGTACATGGAGGAGTTCTTCTTTGTCCACCCATCTGTTGGTGGACTTTTTCGTTACTTCCATATCTTGGCTATCGTAATACTGTGCCATGCAGATTTGCCTGCCTGTGTCTTTCCAATTCTTTCTTCTTAGATTATAGGTCGAGGAGTGGGCCTGCTGGATCATACGGTAGCTCAATGTTTACCATTTTAAGGCACCTCCATTCTGTTCTCATTCGTGGCCCTTTTCAAGTTACGTCCCACTTGAAGTTGAGGGTATGCATTTCTCCACAACACCTTCAGCATTTATTGTTTGTAGTTTCCTTGCTGATGGTTATTCTGACAAGTGTGTGCTGATACCTCTTTGTGGTTGAATTCGCCTGTGCCTCATAATCCGTTGAAATTGAGCTTTAAGGCATGTCCTTTTTATTTTTCAACCTGTGATTACCCCTTAGTTCTTCAAAGTGTTCTCTTAAAGTATGTGTCACATTTTGAAATGTTTTGGCCATTACCTCCCTCAAGACATTTTGAGGGCAGGTTTCATTTACAGTTCTGCAGTACTTGTTCCTATGAAATGACCATTAGCACAGGCTTTAAAGCTGCTTTTGCAGGTAAATGCCAGAGGGCGGCAGCCTTTCTATGTCCCCACCATGGTAACTAGGGAAAAGCCCTTGCGGCCTGTGGTGTTTCTCGGTTATAAATTAGAGTGGAGTGTGCCCGGACCAACCCACACAAGCTGATGTCTCCTTACTTTTGTTGGATTTTTAAATTTAATTTTTAGTTTTTATTGGAGTAATTCCCCAGTGTGCACGTGGACCACTTCTACTTTGCGCATTCCTCAGTTGATGGACATTTTCATTGCTTCCAAGTGTTGGCTATGGTAAATATTGTTGGAGTGCAGGATTGCCAGCCTGTGACTTTTTGATTCTCATTTTCTCAGTTGATAGGCCCAGCAGTGGGTGTGATTGATTGACTGGTAGCACCGTGTTTCCCTTTTCAAAGCACCTTCTTTGTGTTTTCATTAGTGGCTCTTACCACGTCCCCCTTAGAATCGAGGGTATGCATTTCTCCACAATCGATTTAGCATTTATTGTTTCCTGTCTTTATGCTAATGGCCCTACTGGCTGCTGTGTGCTGATAGGGTTTTGTAATTTGGGTTTGCATGTCTTTGAAAATTCGTAAAACTCATCATGTTTCTCCACCGTTTTCTTTTCTGTTAAAAAAAAGGAAACAGTTGGGAGTACAATATATCTCTTGAAACTATCTTCTTGGAAGGTTGCCCTATTTTGAAATTTTTGGTCGATTTTCCACCTCAAAATTTTTTTAGAGAGCAGGTGTCATTTCCCGAACTGCAAGTTTGGTGAATATTTAGTGAACCTTAGCAATGGGTTTAAAGCTGCTGTTGTGGGAAGTGGCCTCAAGCAGGCAGCATTTCTCCACTCCCAAATCTGGGTACTAGGGCAGCAGAGCCTTTCTGGAATTCGTGTTCCTAGGTTGTAAATTAAATTGGAATGTGCCTGGAGACACCCCCATAAGTTTATGTCTCATTATTTCTTCTTGGTTTTAAATTTTTTTTTAATTGGGGTAAAGCTTCGAATATTGTCTCTCCTAGGTGTACACAATCTGGTTCATGTGTACATTATATATGTCTATTCAAGTACAGATCCTCTTCCCATGTTAAATGTTACAGAGTGTTCCACAGACCTCCCTTGCTTGATGGTCGGTCTTTTTGAGATATGTATATACTATGTGTTTGTATACATAGAGCAACACTAATCTTAACTTATCCATTCCCCCCACCTTTCCTTTTAGATGAGCATAGTTTGTTTTCTAAGTCTGTGAGTGTCTTTCTCTGTGGAAATATATTCATTTGTGTCAGTTATTAGATAACGCCTATAAGTGATATAGAATACAGGTCTTTGGTTTCCGAGTTACCTCATGTTTCGTGATTATCTCCAGACTCATTTGTGGTGCCTCAAAGAGCAATGGTTCATTGTTTTCCATGGCTAATATTCCATTGTGTACATGGACCACTTCTTCTTTATCCATTCACCTCTTGTTGGATATTTTGATTGCTTCACTGTCTTGGCTAATGTGAATAAGGCTGCACTGCAGTTTTGCGGCCTGTGTCTTCTCGATTCTTGTCTTCTCAGGTGAGAGGTCCAATGGTGCGCCTGCTGGATTGAATGGTACCTCCATTTTTACTTTTAAACACAGCTCCTTTCTCTTCTCATTATTGGCTGTTACCCCTTTACGTCTCACCAGCAGGTAGAGGGGATACAGTTCTTGAAAACCCCGTCAGCATTTATTGTTTGTAGACATTTTGCTGATGGTCAGTCGACTGGTCTAAGTTGAAACTTTTTGTAGATTAGATTGCATGGGTCTAACACTCCCTGAGGTTGAGCTTTTATCCATTTTCCTTTTTTTTTAAAAGAGCGTGAGTAAAACTTAACTCCTCATACTCTCTTCTTGAAACATTTGCCTGTTTTGAATTTTTTTGTCCATTCCCTACTTCAGCTCAATTTTTTAGGGCAGGTGTCCTTTACAGCCCTGAGTCCTTGTGAATGTTAAGTGACCATTAGCTGTGAGTTTAAAGCTGCTCTTGCAGGAAACGGCCACAAGGTGGCAGCACTTCTCCTTTACCAAATTTGGTAAATGGGGAAACAGAGCCTTAATGGAAGTGGTGTTCTAGGTTGTAAATTCGAATGGAATGTGCCAGGAAAAAAGCACTTTATGTTTATGTCTCATTACTTCTTGTTCATAATTGTAATTTACTTTTTATTTTTTATCCCAGCAAATTTGATTACAATGGTTTGTTTGTTCTAGGTGTGCAAGATGTGGTTCTTTCACACATATACGTGTATCTATTCTTCCTCGCATCCTTTTCCCGTGTAGGTTATGACACAATGTTGAGTAGTCTTCTCCTGGTCTTCCGTACGTCTTTGGTGATTATATATTTCACATGGTATGTATATCTCTGTTAACCCCAATATGGTAATGTATCCAATCATCATCCCTTTCTATTTGGTGAACCATAAGTTTTTTTAATTAATCTGTGATTGCCTTTCTCTGTGGAAATATCTTCATTGGTATCAATTTTTAAGTAACTCCTAAAAGTGATATGATGGGATATGTGTCTTTTGCTTTCTCACTGACTACAGGTGGCGTGATTACGTCTAGACTCATGTATGGTGCTGCAAATGGCATTGTTTCATTTTTTTCACTAGCGAATATTCCATCTGTACATGGAGGAGTTCTTCTTTGTCCACCCATCTGTTGGTGGACTTTTTCGTTACTTCCATATCTTGGCTATCGTAATACTGTGCCATGCAGATTTGCCTGCCTGTGTCTTTCCAATTCTTTCTTCTTAGATTATAGGTCGAGGAGTGGGCCTGCTGGATCATACGGTAGCTCAATGTTTACCATTTTAAGGCACCTCCATTCTGTTCTCATTCGTGGCCCTTTTCAAGTTACGTCCCACTTGAAGTTGAGGGTATGCATTTCTCCACAACACCTTCAGCATTTATTGTTTGTAGTTTCCTTGCTGATGGTTATTCTGACAAGTGTGTGCTGATACCTCTTTGTGGTTGAATTCGCCTGTGCCTCATAATCCGTTGAAATTGAGCTTTAAGGCATGTCCTTTTTATTTTTCAACCTGTGATTACCCCTTAGTTCTTCAAAGTGTTCTCTTAAAGTATGTGTCACATTTTGAAATGTTTTGGCCATTACCTCCCTCAAGACATTTTGAGGGCAGGTTTCATTTACAGTTCTGCAGTACTTGTTCCTATGAAATGACCATTAGCACAGGCTTTAAAGCTGCTTTTGCAGGTAAATGCCAGAGGGCGGCAGCCTTTCTATGTCCCCACCATGGTAACTAGGGAAAAGCCCTTGCGGCCTGTGGTGTTTCTCGGTTATAAATTAGAGTGGAGTGTGTCCGTACAAACCCACACAAGCTGATGTCTCCTTACTTTTGTTGGATTTTTAAATTTAATTTTTAGTTTTTATTGGAGTAATTCCCCAGTGTGCACGTGGACCACTTCTACTTTGCGCATTCCTCGGTTGATGGACATTTTCATTGCTTCCAAGTGTTGGCTATGGTAAATATTGTTGGATGCAGGATTGCCAGCCTGTGACTTTTTGATTCTCATTTTCTCAGTTGATAGGCCCAGCAGTGGGTGTGATTGATTGACTGGTAGCACCGTGTTTCCCTTTTCAAAGCACCTTCTTTGTGTTTTCATTAGTGGCTCTTACCACGTCCCCCTTAGAATCGAGGGTATGCATTTCTCCACAATCGATATAGCATTTATTGTTTGCTGCCTTTATGCTAATGGCCCTACTGGCTGCTGTGTGCTGATAGGGTTTTGTAATTTGGGTTTGCATGTCTTTGAAAATTCGTAAAACTCATCATGTTTCTCCACCATTTTATTTTCTGTTAAAAAAAGGAAACAGTTGGGAGTACAATATATCTCTTGAAAATGCCTTCTTGGAAGGTTGCCCTATTTTGAAATTTTTGGTCGATTTTCCACCTCAGAATTTTTTTAGAGAGCAGGTGTCATTTCCCGAACTGCAAGTTTGGTGAATATTTAGTGACCCTTAGCAATGGGTTTAAAGCTGCTGTTGTGGGAAGTGGCCTCAAGCAGGCAGCATTTCTCCACTCCCAAATCTGGGTACTAGGGCAGCAGAGCCTTTCTTGAAGTCGTGTTCCTAGGTTGTAAATTAAATTGGAATGTGCCTGGAGAAACCCCCATAAGTTTATGTCTCATTATTTCTTCTTGGTTTTAAATTTTTTTTTAATTGTGGTAAAGCTTCGAATATTGTCTGTCCTAGGTGTACACAATCTGGTTCATTTGTACATTATATATGTCTATTCAAGTACAGATCCTCTTCCCATGTAAAATGTTACAGAGGGTTCCACAGACCTCCCTTGCTCCATGGTCGGTCTTTTTGAGATATGTATATACTATGTGTTTGTATACATAGAGCAACACTAATCTTAAATTATCCATTCCCCCCACCTTTCCTTTTAGATGAGCATAGTTTGTTTTCTAAGTCTGTGAGTGTCTTTCTCTGTGGAAATATATTCATTTGGGTCAGTTATTAGATAACGCCTATAAGTGATATCATAGAATACAGGTCTTTGGTTTCCGAGCTACCTCATGTTTCGTGACTATCTCCAGACCCATTTGTGGTGCCTCAAAGAGCAATGGTTCATTGTTTTCCATGGCTAATATTCCATTGTGTACATGGACCACTTCTTCTTTATCCATTCACCTCTTGTTGGATATTTTGATTGCTTCACTGTCTTGGCTATTGTGAATAAGGCTGCACTACAGCTTTTGCGGCCTGTGTCTTCTCGATTCTTGTCTTCTCAGGTGAGAGGTCCAATGGTGCGCCTGCTGGATTGAATGGTACCTCCATTTTTACTTTTAAACACAGCTCCTTTCTCTTCTCATTATTGGCTGTTACCCCTTTACGTCTCACCAGCAGGTAGAGGGGATACAGTTCTTGAAAACCCCGTCAGCATTTATTGTTTGTAGACATTTTGCTGATGGTCAGTCGACTGGTCTAAGTTGAAACTTTTTGTAGATTAGATTGCATGGGTCTAACACTCCCTGAGGTTGAGCTTTTATCCATTTTCCTTTTTTTTTAAAAGAGCGTGAGTAAAACTTAACTCCTCATACTCTCTTCTTGAAACATTTGCCTGTTTTGAATTTTTTTGTCCATTCCCTACTTCGGCACAATTTTTTAGGGCAGGTGTCCTTTACAGCCCTGAGTCCTTGTGAATGTTAAGTGACCATTAGCTGTGAGTTTAAAGCTGCTCTTGCAGGAAACGGCCACAAGGTGGCAGCATTTCTCCTTTACCAAATTTGGTAACTGGGGAAACAGAGCCTTAATGGAAGTGGTGTTCTAGGTTGTAAATTCGAATGGAATGTGCCAGGAAAAAAGCACTTTATGTTTATGTCTCATTACTTCTTGTTCATAATTGTAATTTACTTTTTATTTTTTATCCCAGCAAATTTGATTACAATGGTTTGTTTGTTCTAGGTGTGCAAGATGTGGTTCTTTCACACATATACGTGTATCTATTCTTCCTCGCATCCTTTTCCCATGTAGGTTATGACACAATGTTGAGTAGTCTTCTCCTGGTCTTCCGTACGTCTTTGGTGATTATATATTTCCCATGGTATGTATATCTCTGTTAACCCCAATATGGTAATGTATCCAATCCTCATCCCTTTCTATTTGGTGAACCATAAGTTTTTTTAATGAATCTGTGATTGCCTTTCTCTGTGGAAATATCTTCATTGGTATCAATTTTTAAGTAACTCCTAAAAGTGATATGATAGGATATGTGTCTTTTGCTTTCTCACTGACTACAGGTGGCGTGATTACGTCTAGACTCATGTATGGTGCTGCAAATGGCATTGTTTCATTTTTTTCACTAGCGAATATTCCATCTGTACATGGAGGAGTTCTTCTTTGTCCACCCATCTGTTGGTGGACTTTTTGGTTACTTCCATATCTTGGCTATCGTAATACTGTGCCATGCAGATTTGCCTGCCTGTGTCCTTCCAATTCTTTCTTCTTAGAGTATAGGTCGAGGAGTGGGCCTGCTGGATCATACGGTAGCTCAATGTTTACCTTTTTAAGGCACCTCCATTCTGTTCTCATTCGTGGCCCTTTTCAAGTTACGTCCCACTTGAAGTTGAGGGTATGCATTTCTCCACAACACCTTCAGCATTTATTGTTTGTAGTTTCCTTGCTGATGGTTATTCTGACAAGTGTGAGCTGATACCTCTTTGTGGTTGAATTCGCCTGTGCCTCATAATCCGTTGAAATTGAGCTTTAAGGCATGTCCTTTTTATTTTTCAACCTGTGATTACCCCTTAGTTCTTCAAAGTGTTCTCTTAAAGTATGTGTCACATTTTGAAATGTTTTGGCCATTACCTCCCTCAAGACATTTTGAGGGCAGTTTTCCTTTACAGTTCTGCAGTACTTGTTCCTATGAAATGACCATTAGCACAGGCTTTAAAGCTGCTTTTGCAGGTAAATGCCAGAGGGCGGCAGCCTTTCTATGTCCCCACCATGGTAACTAGGGAAAAGCCCTTGCGGCCTGTGGTGTTTCTCGGTTATAAATTAGAGTGGAGTGTGCCCGGACAAACCCACACAAGCTGATGTCTCCTTATTTTTGTTGGATTTTTAAATTTAATTTTTAGTTTTTATTGGAGTAATTCCCCAGTGTGCACGTGGACCACTTCTACTTTGCGCATTCCTCGGTTGATGGACATTTTCATTGCTTCCAAGTGTTGGCTATGGTAAATATTGTTGGAGTGCAGGATTGCCAGCCTGTGACTTTTTGATTCTCATTTTCTCAGGTGATAGGCCCAGCAGTGGGTGTGATTGATTGACTGGTAGCACCGTGTTTCCCTTTTCAAAGCACCTTCTTTGTGTTTTCATTAGTGGCTCTTACCACGTCCCCCTTAGAATCGAGGGTATGCATTTCTCCACAATCGATTTAGCATTTATTGTTTGCTGCCTTTATGCTAATGGCCCTACTGGCTGCTGTGTGCTGATAGGGTTTTGTAATTTGGGTTTGCATGTCTTTGAAAATTCGTAAAACTCATCATTTTTCTCCACCGTTTTCTTTTCTGTTAAAAAAAAGGAAACAATTGGGAGTACAATATATCTCTTGAAATTTTCTTCTTGGAAGGTTGCCCTATTTTGAAATTTTTGGTCGATTTTCCACCTCAGAATTTTTTTAGAGAGCAGGTGTCATTTCCCGAACTGCAAGTTTGGTGAATATTTAGTGACCCTTAGCAATGGGTTTAAAGCTGCTGTTGTGGGAAGTGGCCTCAAGCAGGCAGCATTTCTCCACTCCCAAATCTGGGTACTAGGGCAGCAGAGCCTTTCTGGAAGTCGTGTTCCTAGGTTGTAAATTAAATTGGAATGTGCCTGGAGAAACCCCCATAAGTTTATGTCTCATTATTTCATCTTGGTTTTAAATTTTTTTTTAATTGTGGTAAAGCTTCGAATATTGTCTGTCCTAGGTGTACACAATCTGGTTCATTTGTACATTATAAATGTCTATTCAAGTACAGATCCTCTTCCCATGTAAAATGTTACAGAGGGTTCCACAGACCTCCCTTGCTCCATGGTCGGTCTTTTTGAGATATGTATATACTATGTGTTTGTATACATAGAGCAACACTAATCTTAACTTATCCATTCCCCCACCTTTCCTTTTAGATGAGCATAGTTTGTTTTCTAAGTCTGTGAGTGTCTTTCTCTGTGGAAATATATTCATTTGGGTCAGTTATTAGATAACGCCTATAAGTGATATCATAGAATACAGGTCTTTGGTTTCCGAGTTACCTCATGTTTCGTGATTATCTCCAGACTCATTTGTGGTGCCTCAAAGAGCAATGGTTCATTGTTTTCCATGGCTAATATTCCATTGTGTACATGGACCACTTCTTCTTTATCCATTCACCTCTTGTTGGATATTTTGATTGCTTCACTGTCTTGGCTATTGTGAATAAGGCTGCACTGCAGCTTTTGCGGCCTGTGTCTTCTCGATTCTTGTCTTCTCAGGTGAGAGGTCCAATGGTGCGCCTGCTGGATTGAATGGTACCTCCATTTTTACTTTTAAACACAGCTTCTTTCTCTTCTCATTATTGGCTGTTACCCCTTTACGTCTCACCAGCAGGTAGAGGGGACACAGTTCTTGAAAACCCCGTCAGCATTTATTGTTTGTAGACATTTTGCTGATGGTCAGTCGACTGGTCTAAGTTGAAACTTTTTGTAGATTAGATTGCATGGGTCTAACACTCCCTGAGGTTGAGCTTTTATCCATTTTCCTTTTTTTTTAAAAGAGCGTGAGTAAAACCTAACTCCTCATACTCTCTTCTTGAAACATTTGCCTGTTTTGAATTTTTTGTCCATTCCCTACTTCAGCACAATTTTTTAGGGCAGGTGTCCTTTACAGCCCTGAGTCCTTGTGAATGTTAAGTGACCATTAGCTGTGAGTTTAAAGCTGCTTTTGCAGGAAACGGCCACAAGGTGGCAGCATTTCTCCTTTACCAAATTTGGTAACTGGGGAAACAGAGCCTTAATGGAAGTGGTGTTCTAGGTTGTAAATTCGAATGGAATGTGCCAGGGAAAAAGCACTTTATGTTTATGTCTCATTACTTCTTGTTCATAATTGTAATTTACTTTTTATTTTTTATCCCAGCAAATTTGATTACAATGATTTGTTTTTTCTAGGTGTGCAAGATGTGGTTCTTTCACACATATACGTGAATCTATTCTTCCTCGCATCCTTTTCCCATGTAGTTTATGACACAATGTTGAGTAGTCTTCTCCTGGTCTTCCGTACGTCTTTGGTGATTATATATTTCACATGGTATGTATATCTCTGTTAACCCCAATATGGTAATGTATCCAATCCTCATCCCTTTCTATTTGGTGAACCATCAGTTTTTTTAATGAATCTGTGATTGCCTTTCTCTGTGGAAATATCTTCATTGGTATCAATTTTTAAGTAACTCCTAAAAGTGATATGATAGGATATGTGTCTTTTGCTTTCTCACTGACTACAGGTGGCGTGATTACGTCTAGACTCATGTATGGTGCTGCAAATGGCATTGTTTCATTTTTTTCACTAGCGAATATTCCATCTGTACATGGAGGAGTTCTTCTTTGTCCACCCATCTGTTGGTGGACTTTTTGGTTACTTCCATATCTTGGCTATCGTAATACTGTGCCATGCAGATTTGCCTGCCTGTGTCTTTCCAATTCTTTCTTCTTAGATTATAGGTCGAGGAGTGGGCCTGCTGGATCATACGGTAGCTCAATGTTTACCTTTTTAAGGCACCTCCATTCTGTTCTCATTCGTGGCCCTTTTCAAGTTACGTCCCACTTGAAGTTGAGGGTATGCATTTCTCCACAACACATTCAGCATTTATTGTTTGTAGTTTCCTTGCTGATGGTTATTCTGACAAGTGTGAGCTGATACCTCTTTGTGGTTGAATTCGCCTGTGCCTCATAATCCGTTGAAATTGAGCTTTAAGGCATGTCCTTTTTATTTTTCAACCTGTGATTACCCCTTAGTTCTTCAAAGTGTTCTCTTAAAGTATGTGTCACATTTTGAAATGTTTTGGCCATTACCTCCCTCAAGACATTTTGAGGGCAGTTTTCCTTTACAGTTCTGCAGTACTTGTTCCTATGAAATGACCATTAGCACAGGCTTTAAAGCTGCTTTTGCAGGTAAATGCCAGAGGGCGGCAGCCTTTCTATGTCCCCACCATGGTAACTAGGGAAAAGCCCTTGCGGCCTGTGGTGTTTCTCGGTTATAAATTAGAGTGGAGTGTGCCCGGACAAACCCACACAAGCTGATGTCTCCTTATTTTTGTTGGATTTTTAAATTTAATTTTTAGTTTTTATTGGAGTAATTCCCCAGTGTGCACGTGGACCACTTCTACTTTGCGCATTCCTCGGTTGATGGACATTTTCATTGCTTCCAAGTGTTGGCTATGGTAAATATTGTTGGAGTGCAGGATTGCCAGCCTGTGACTTTTTGATTCTCATTTTCTCAGGTGATAGGCCCAGCAGTGGGTGTGATTGATTGACTGGTAGCACCGTGTTTCCCTTTTCAAAGCACCTTCTTTGTGTTTTCATTAGTGGCTCTTACCACGTCCCCCTTAGAATCGAGGGTATGCATTTCTCCACAATCGATTTAGCATTTATTGTTTGCTGCCTTTATGCTAATGGCCCTACTGGCTGCTGTGTGCTGATAGGGTTTTGTAATTTGGGTTTGCATGTCTTTGAAAATTCGTAAAACTCATCATTTTTCTCCACCGTTTTCTTTTCTGTTAAAAAAAAGGAAACAATTGGGAGTACAATATATCTCTTGAAATTTTCTTCTTGGAAGGTTGCCCTATTTTGAAATTTTTGGTCGATTTTCCACCTCAGAATTTTTTTAGAGAGCAGGTGTCATTTCCCGAACTGCAAGTTTGGTGAATATTTAGTGACCCTTAGCAATGGGTTTAAAGCTGCTGTTGTGGGAAGTGGCCTCAAGCAGGCAGCATTTCTCCACTCCCAAATCTGGGTACTAGGGCAGCAGAGCCTTTCTGGAAGTCGTGTACCTAGGTTGTAAATTAAATTGGAATGTGCCTGGAGAAACCCCCATAAGTTTATGTCTCATTATTTCATCTTGGTTTTAAATTTTTTTTTAATTGTGGTAAAGCTTCGAATATTGTCTGTCCTAGGTGTACACAATCTGGTTCATTTGTACATTATAAATGTCTATTCAAGTACAGATCCTCTTCCCATGTAAAATGTTACAGAGGGTTCCACAGACCTCCCTTGCTCCATGGTCGGTCTTTTTGAGATATGTATATACTATGTGTTTGTATACATAGAGCAACACTAATCTTAACTTATCCATTCCCCCACCTTTCCTTTTAGATGAGCATAGTTTGTTTTCTAAGTCTGTGAGTGTCTTTCTCTGTGGAAATATATTCATTTGGGTCAGTTATTAGATAACGCCTATAAGTGATATCATAGAATACAGGTCTTTGGTTTCCGAGTTACCTCATGTTTCGTGATTATCTCCAGACTCATTTGTGGTGCCTCAAAGAGCAATGGTTCATTGTTTTCCATGGCTAATATTCCATTGTGTACATGGACCACTTCTTCTTTATCCATTCACCTCTTGTTGGATATTTTGATTGCTTCACTGTCTTGGCTATTGTGAATAAGGCTGCACTGCAGCTTTTGCGGCCTGTGTCTTCTCGATTCTTGTCTTCTCAGGTGAGAGGTCCAATGGTGCGCCTGCTGGATTGAATGGTACCTCCATTTTTACTTTTAAACACAGCTCCTTTCTCTTCTCATTATTGGCTGTTACCCCTTTACGTCTCACCAGCAGGTAGAGGGGACACAGTTCTTGAAAACCCCGTCAGCATTTATTGTTTGTAGACATTTTGCTGATGGTCAGTCGACTGGTCTAAGTTGAAACTTTTTGTAGATTAGATTGCATGGGTCTAACACTCCCTGAGGTTGAGCTTTTATCCATTTTCCTTTTTTTTTAAAAGAGCGTGAGTAAAACCTAACTCCTCATACTCTCTTCTTGAAACATTTGCCTGTTTTGAATTTTTTGTCCATTCCCTACTTCAGCACAATTTTTTAGGGCAGGTGTCCTTTACAGCCCTGAGTCCTTGTGAATGTTAAGTGACCATTAGCTGTGAGTTTAAAGCTGCTTTTGCAGGAAACGGCCACAAGGTGGCAGCATTTCTCCTTTACCAAATTTGGTAACTGGGGAAACAGAGCCTTAATGGAAGTGGTGTTCTAGGTTGTAAATTCGAATGGAATGTGCCAGGGAAAAAGCACTTTATGTTTATGTCTCATTACTTCTTGTTCATAATTGTAATTTACTTTTTATTTTTTATCCCAGCAAATTTGATTACAATGATTTGTTTTTTCTAGGTGTGCAAGATGTGGTTCTTTCACACATATACGTGAATCTATTCTTCCTCGCATCCTTTTCCCATGTAGTTTATGACACAATGTTGAGTAGTCTTCTCCTGGTCTTCCGTACGTCTTTGGTGATTATATATTTCACATGGTATGTATATCTCTGTTAACCCCAATATGGTAATGTATCCAATCCTCATCCCTTTCTATTTGGTGAACCATAAGTTTTTTTAATGAATCTGTGATTGCCTTTCTCTGTGGAAATATCTTCATTGGTATCAATTTTTAAGTAACTCCTAAAAGTGATATGATAGGATATGTGTCTTTTGCTTTCTCACTGACTACAGGTGGCGTGATTACGTCTAGACTCATGTATGGTGCTGCAAATGGCATTGTTTCATTTTTTTCACTAGTGAATATTCCATCTGTACATGGAGGAGTTCTTCTTTGTCCACCCATCTGTTGGTGGACTTTTTGGTTACTTCCATATCTTGGCTATTGTAATACTGTGCCATGCAGATTTGCCTGCCTGTGTCTTTCCAATTCTTTCTTCTTAGATTATAGGTCGAGGAGTGGGCCTGCTGGATCATATGGTAGCTCAATGTTTACCTTTTTAAGGCACCTCCATTCTGTTCTCATTTGTGGCCCTTTTCAAGTTATGTCCCACTTGAAGTTGAGGGTATGCATTTCTCCACAACACCTTCAGCATTTATTGTTTGTAGTTTCCTTGCTGATGGTTATTCTGACAAGTGTGAGCTGATACCTCTTTGTGGTTGAATTCGCCTGTGCCTCATAATCCGTTGAAATTGAGCTTTAAGGCATGTCCTTTTTTATTTTTCAACCTGTGATTACCCCTTAGTTCTTCAAAGTGTTCTCTTAAAGTATGTGTCACATTTTGAAATGTTTTGGCCATTACCTCCCTCAAGACATTTTGAGGGCAGGTTTCATTTACAGTTCTGCAGTACTTGTTCCTATGAAATGACCATTAGCACAGGCTTTAAAGCTGCTTTTGCAGGTAAATGCCAGAGGGCGGCAGCCTTTCTATGTCCCCACCATGGTAACTAGGGAAAAGCCCTTGCGGCCTGTGGTGTTTCTCGGTTATAAATTAGAGTGGAGTGTGCCCGGACAAACCCACACAAGCTGATGTCTCCTTACTTTTGTTGGATTTTTAAATTTAATTTTTAGTTTTTATTGGAGTAATTCCCCAGTGTGCACGTGGACCACTTCTACTTTGCGCATTCCTCGGTTGATGGACATTTTCATTGCTTCCAAGTGTTGGCTATGGTAAATATTGTTGGAGTGCAGGATTGCCAGCCTGTGACTTTTTGATTCTCATTTTCTCAGTTGATAGGCCCAGCAGTGGGTGTGACTGATTGACTGGTAGCACCGTGTTTCCCTTTTCAAAGCACCTTCTTTGTGTTTTCATTAGTGGTTCTTACCACGTCCCCCTTAGAATCGAGGGTATGCATTTCTCCACAATCGATTTAGCATTTATTGTTTGCTGCCTTTATGCTAATGGCCCTACTGGCTGCTGTGTGCTGATAGGGTTTTGTAATTTGGGTTTGCATGTCTTTGAAAATTCGTAAAACTCATCATGTTTCTCCACCGTTTTCTTTTCTGTTAAAAAAAAGGAAACAGTTGGGAGTACAATATATTTCTTGAAATTTTCTTCTTGGAAGGTTGCCCTATTTTGAAATTTTTGGTCGATTTTCCACCTCAGAATTTTTTTAGAGAGCAGGTGTCATTTCCCGAACTGCAAGTTTGGTGAATATTTAGTGACCCTTAGCAATGGGTTTAAAGCTGCTGTTGTGGGAAGTGGCCTCAAGCAGGCAGCATTTCTCCACTCCCAAATCTGGGTACTAGGGCAGCAGAGCCTTTCTGGAAGTCGTGTTCCTAGGTTGTAAATTAAATTGGAATGTGCCTGGAGAAACCCCCATAAGTTTATGTCTCATTATTTCTTCTTGGTTTTAAATTTTTTTTTAATTGTGGTAAAGCTTCGAATATTGTCTGTCCTAGGTGTACACAATCTGGTTCATTTGTACATTATATATGTCTATTCAGGTACAGATCCTCTTCCCATGTAAAATGTTACAGAGGGTTCCACAGACCTCCCTTGCTCCATGGTCGGTCTTTTTGAGATATGTATATACTATGTGTTTGTATACATAGAGCAACACTAATCTTAACTTATCCATTCCCCCCACCTTTCCTTTTAGATGAGCATAGTTTGTTTTCTAAGTCTGTGAGTGTCTTTCTCTGTGGAAATATATTCATTTGTGTCAGTTATTAGATAACGCCTATAAGTGATATCATAGAATACAGGTCTTTGGTTTCCGAGCTACCTCATGTTTCGTGATTATCTCCAGACCCATTTGTGGTGCCTCAAAGAGCAATGGTTCATTGTTTTCCATGGCTAATATTCCATTGTGTACATGGACCACTTCTTCTTTATCCATTCACCTCTTGTTGGATATTTTGATTGCTTCACTGTCTTGGCTATTGTCAATAAGGCTGCACTGCAGCTTTTGCGGCCTGTGTCTTCTCGATTCTTGTCTTCTCAGGTGAGAGGTCCAATGGTGCGCCTGCTGGATTGAATGGTACCTCCATTTTTACTTTTAAACACAGCTCCTTTCTCTTCTCATTATTGGCTGTTACCCCTTTACGTCTCACCAGCAGGTAGAGGGGATACAGTTCTTGAAAACCCCGTCAGCATTTATTGTTTGTAGACATTTTGCTGATGGTCAGTCGACTGGTCTAAGTTGAAACTTTTTGTAGATTAGATTGCATGGGTCTAACACTCCCTGAGGTTGAGCTTTTATCCATTTTCCTTTTTTTTTAAAAGAGCGTGAGTAAAACTTAACTCCTCATACTCTCTTCTTGAAACATTTGCCTGTTTTGAATTTTTTTGTCCATTCCCTACTTCAGCACAATTTTTTAGGGCAGGTGTCCTTTACAGCCCTGAGTCCTTGTGAATGTTAAGTGACCATTAGCTGTGAGTTTAAAGCTGCTCTTGCAGGAAACGGCCACAAGGTGGCAGCATTTCTCCTTTACCAAATTTGGTAACTGGGGAAACAGAGCCTTAATGGAAGTGGTGTTCTAGGTTGTAAATTCGAATGGTATGTGCCAGTAAAAAAGCACTTTATGTTTATGTCTCATTACTTCTTGTTCATAATTGTAATTTACTTTTTATTTTTTATCCCAGCAAATTTGATTACAATGGTTTGTTTGTTCTAGGTGTGCAAGATGTGGTTCTTTCACACATATACGTGTATCTATTCTTCCTCGCATCCTTTTCCCATGTAGGTTATGACACAATGTTGAGTAGTCTTCTCCTGGTCTTCCGTACGTCTTTGGTGATTATATATTTCACATGGTATGTATATCTCTGTTTACCCCAATATGGTAATGTATCCAATCCTCATCCCTTTCTATTTGGTGAACCATCAGTTTTTTTAATGAATCTGTGATTGCCTTTCTCTGTGGAAATATCTTCATTGGTATCAATTTTTAAGTAACTCCTAAAAGTGATATGATAGGATATGTGTCTTTTGCTTTCTCACTGACTACAGGTGGCGTGATTACGTCTAGACTCATGTATGGTGCTGCAAATGGCATTGTTTCATTTTTTTCACTAGCGAATATTCCATCTGTACATGGAGGAGTTCTTCTTTGTCCACCCATCTGTTGGTGGACTTTTTGGTTACTTCCATATCTTGGCTATTGTAATACTGTGCCATGCAGATTTGCCTGCCTGTGTCTTTCCAATTCTTTCTTCTTAGATTATAGGTCGAGGAGTGGGCCTGCTGGATCATACGGTAGCTCAATGTTTACCTTTTTAAGGCACCTCCATTCTGTTCTCATTCGTGGCCCTTTTCAAGTTATGTCCCACTTGAAGTTGAGGGTATGCATTTCTCCACAACACCTTCAGCATTTATTGTTTGTAGTTTCCTTGCTGATGGTTATTCTGACAAGTGTGAGCTGATACCTCTTTGTGGTTGAATTCGCCTGTGCCTCATAATCCGTTGAAATTGAGCTTTAAGGCATGTCCTTTTTTATTTTTCAACCTGTGATTACCCCTTAGTTCTTCAAAGTGTTCTCTTAAAGTATGTGTCACATTTTGAAATGTTTTGGCCATTACCTCCCTCAAGACATTTTGAGGGCAGGTTTCATTTACAGTTCTGCAGTACTTGTTCCTATGAAATGACCATTAGCACAGGCTTTAAAGCTGCTTTTGCAGGTAAATGCCAGAGGGCGGCAGCCTTTGTATGTCCCCACCATGGTAACTAGGGAAAAGCCCTTGCGGCCTGTGGTGTTTCTCGGTTATAAATTAGAGTGGAGTGTGCCCGGACAAACCCACACAAGCTGATGTCTCCTTACTTTTGTTGGATTTTTAAATTTAATTTTTAGTTTTTATTGGAGTAATTCCCCAGTGTGCACGTGGACCACTTCTACTTTGCGCATTCCTCGGTTGATGGACATTTTCATTGCTTCCAAGTGTTGGCTATGGTAAATATTGTTGGAGTGCAGGATTGCCGGCCTGTGACTTTTTGATTCTCATTTTCTCAGGTGATAGGCCCAGCAGTGGGTGTGATTGATTGACTGGTAGCACCGTGTTTCCCTTTTCAAAGCACCTTCTTTGTGTTTTCATTAGTGGCTCTTACCACGTCCCCCTTAGAATCGAGGGTATGCATTTCTCCACAATCGATTTAGCATTTATTGTTTGCTGCCTTTATGCTAATGGCCCTACTGGCTGCTGTGTGCTGATAGGGTTTTGTAATTTGGGTTTGCATGTCTTTGAAAATTCGTAAAACTCATCATGTTTCTCCACCGTTTTCTTTTCTGTTAAAAAAAAGTAAAGAGTTGGGAGTACAATATATTTCTTGAAATTTTCTTCTTGGAAGGTTGCCCTATTTTGAAATTTTTGGTCGATTTTCCACCTCAGAATTTTTTTAGAGAGCAGGTGTCATTTCCCGAACTGCAAGTTTGGTGAATATTTAGTGACCCTTAGCAATGGGTTTAAAGCTGCTGTTGTGGGAAGTGGCCTCAAGCAGGCAGCATTTCTCCACTCCCAAATCTGGGTACTAGGGCAGCAGAGCCTTTCTGGAAGTCGTGTTCCTAGGTTGTAAATTAAATTGGAATGTGCCTGGAGAAACCCCCATAAGTTTATGTCTCATTATTTCTTCTTGGTTTTAAATTTTTTTTTAATTGTGGTAAAGCTTCGAATATTGTCTGTCCTAGGTGTACACAATCTGGTTCATTTGTACATTATATATGTCTATTCAAGTACAGATCCTCTTCCCATGTAAAATGTTACAGAGGGTTCCACAGACCTCCCTTGCTCCATGGTCGGTCTTTTTGAGATATGTATATACTATGTGTTTGTATACATAGAGCAACACTAATCTTAACTTATCCATTCCCCCCACCTTTCCTTTTAGATGAGCATAGTTTGTTTTCTAAGTCTGTGAGTGTCTTTCTCTGTGGAAATATATTCATTTGGGTCAGTTATTAGATAACGCCTATAAGTGATATCATAGAATACAGGTCTTTGGTTTCCGAGCTACCTCATGTTTCGTGATTATCTCCAGACCCATTTGTGGTGCCTCAAAGAGCAATGGTTCATTGTTTTCCAGGGCTAATATTCCATTGTGTACATGGACCACTTCTTCTTTATCCATTCACCTCTTGTTGGATATTTTGATTGCTTCACTGTCTTGGCTATTGTGAATAAGGCTGCACTGCAGCTTTTGCGGCCTGTGTCTTCTCGATTCTTGTCTTCTCAGGTGAGAGGTCCAATGGTGCGCCTGCTGGATTGAATGGTACCTCCATTTTTACTTTTAAACACAGCTCCTTTCTCTTCTCATTATTGGCTGTTACCCCTTTACGTCTCACCAGCAGGTAGAGGGGATACAGTTCTTGAAAACCCCGTCAGCATTTATTGTTTGTAGACATTTTGCTGATGGTCAGTCGACTGGTCTAAGTTGAAACTTTTTGTAGATTAGATTGCATGGGTCTAACACTCCCTGAGGTTGAGCTTTTATCCATTTTCCTTTTTTTTAAAAGAGCGAGAGTAAAACTTAACTCCTCATACTCTCTTCTTGAAACATTTGCCTGTTTTGTATTTTTTTGTCCATTCCCTACTTCAGCACAATTTTTTAGGGCAGGTGTCCTTTACAGCCCTGAGTCCTTGTGAATGTTAAGTGACCATTAGCTGTGAGTTTACAGCTGCTCTTGCAGGAAACGGCCACAAGGTGGCAGCATTTCTCCTTTACCAAATTTGGTAACTGGGGAAACAGAGCCTTAATGGAAGTGGTGTTCTAGGTTGTAAATTCGAATGGAATGTGCCAGGAAAAAAGCACTTTATGTTTATGTCTCATTACTTCTTGTTCATAATTGTAATTTACTTTTTATTTTTTATCCCAGCAAATTTGATTACAATGGTTTGTTTGTTCTAGGTGTGCAAGATGTGGTTCTCTCACACATATACGTGAATCTATTCTTCCTCGCATCCTTTTCCCATGTAGGTTATGACACAATGTTGAGTAGTCTTCTCCTGGTCTTCCGTACGTCTTTGGTGATTATATATTTCACATGGTATGTATATCTCTGTTAACCCCAATATGGTAATGTATCCAATCCTCATCCCTTTCTATTTGGTGAACCATAAGTTTTTTTAATGAATCTGTGATTGCCTTTCTCTGTGGAAATATCTTCATTGGTATCAATTTTTAAGTAACTCCTAAAAGTGATATGATGGGATATGTGTCTTTTGCTTTCTCACTGACTACAGGTGGCGTGATTACGTCTAGACTCATATATGGTGCTGCAAATGGCATTGTTTCATTTTTTTCACTAGCGAATATTCCATCTGTACATGGAGGAGTTCTTCTTTGTCCACCCATCTGTTGGTGGACTTTTTCGTTACTTCCATATCTTGGCTATCGTAATACTGTGCCATGCAGATTTGCCTGCCTGTGTCTTTCCAATTCTTTCTTCTTAGATTATAGGTCGAGGAGTGGGCCTGCTGGATCATACGGTAGCTCAATGTTTACCTTTTTAAGGCACCTCCATTCTGTTCTCATTCATGGCCCTTTTCAAGTTCGTCCCACTTGAAGTTGAGGGTATGCATTTCTCCACAACACCTTCAGCATTTATTGTTTGTAGTTTCCTTGCTGATGGTTATTCTGACAAGTGTGAGCTGATACCTCTTTGTGGTTGAATTCGCCTGTGCCTCATAATCCGTTGAAATTGAGCTTTAAGGCATGTCCTTTTTATTTTTCAACCTGTGATTACCCCTTAGTTCTTCAAAGTGTTCTCTTAAAGTATGTGTCACATTTTGAAATGTTTTGGCCATTACCTCCCTCAAGACATTTTGAGGGCAGGTTTCATTTACAGTTCTGCAGTACTTGTTCCTATGAAATGACCACTAGCACAGGCTTTAAAGCTGCTTTTGCAGGTAAATGCCAGAGGGCGGCAGCCTTTCTATGTCCCCACCATGGTAACTAGGGAAAAGCCCTTGCGGCCTGTGGTGTTTCTCGGTTATAAATTAGAGTGGAGTGTGTCCGTACAAACCCACACAATCTGATGTCTCCTTACTTTTGTTGGATTTTTAAATTTAATTTTTAGTTTTTATTGGAGTAATTCCCCAGTGTGCACGTGGACCACTTCTACTTTGCGCATTCCTCGGTTGATGGACATTTTCATTGCTTCCAAGTGTTGGCTATGGTAAATATTGTTGGATGCAGGATTGCCAGCCTGTGACTTTTTGATTCTCATTTTCTCAGTTGATAGGCCCAGCAGTGGGTGTGATTGATTGACTGGTAGCACCGTGTTTCCCTTTTCAAAGCACCTTCTTTGTGTTTTCATTAGTGGCTCTTACCACGTCCCCCTTAGAATCGAGGGTATGCATTTCTCCACAATCGATATAGCATTTATTGTTTGCTGCCTTTATGCTAATGGCCCTACTGGCTGCTGTGTGCTGATAGGGTTTTGTAATTTGGGTTTGCATGTCTTTGAAAATTCGTAAAACTCATCATGTTTCTCCACCATTTTATTTTTTGTTAAAAAAAGGAAACAGTTGGGAGTACAATATATCTCTTGAAAATGCCTTCTTGGAAGGTTGCCCTATTTTGAAATTTTTGGTCGATTTTCCACCTCAGAATTTTTTTAGAGAGCAGGTGTCATTTCCCGAACTGCAAGTTCGGTGAATATTTAGTGACCCTTAGCAATGGGTTTAAAGCTGCTGTTGTGGGAAGTGGCCTCAAGCAGGCAGCATTTCTCCACTCCCAAATCTGGGTACTAGGGCAGCAGAGCCTTTCTTGAAGTCGTGTTCCTAGGTTGTAAATTAAATTGGAATGTGCCTGGAGAAACCCCCATAAGTTTATGTCTCATTATTTCTTCTTGGTTTTAAATTTTTTTTTAATTGTGGTAAAGCTTCGAATATTGTCTGTCCTAGGTGTACACAATCTGGTTCATTTGTACATTATATATGTCTATTCAAGTACAGATCCTCTTCCCATGTAAAATGTTACAGAGGGTTCCACAGACCTCCCTTGCTCCATGGTCGGTCTTTTTGAGATATGTATATACTATGTGTTTGTATACATAGAGCAACACTAATCTTAAATTATCCATTCCCCCCACCTTTCCTTTTAGATGAGCATAGTTTGTTTTCTAAGTCTGTGAGTGTCTTTCTCTGTGGAAATATATTCATTTGGGTCAGTTATTAGATAACGCCTATAAGTGATATCATAGAATACAGGTCTTTGGTTTCCGAGCTACCTCATGTTTCGTGACTATCTCCAGACCCATTTGTGGTGCCTCAAAGAGCAATGGTTCATTGTTTTCCATGGCTAATATTCCATTGTGTACATGGACCACTTCTTCTTTATCCATTCACCTCTTGTTGGATATTTTGATTGCTTCACTGTCTTGGCTATTGTGAATAAGGCTGCACTGCAGCTTTTGCGGCCTGTGTCTTCTCGATTCTTGTCTTCTCAGGTGAGAGGTCCAATGGTGCGCCTGCTGGATTGAATGGTACCTCCATTTTTACTTTTAAACACAGCTCCTTTCTCTTCTCATTATTGGCTGTTACCCCTTTACGTCTCACCAGCAGGTAGAGGGGATACAGTTCTTGAAAACCCCGTCAGCATTTATTGTTTGTAGACATTTTGCTGATGGTCAGTCGACTGGTCTAAGTTGAAACTTTTTGTAGATTAGATTGCATGGGTCTAACACTCCCTGAGGTTGAGCTTTTATCCATTTTCCTTTTTTTTAAAAGAGCGTGAGTAAAACTTAACTCCTCATACTCTCTTCTTGAAACATTTGCCTGTTTTGTATTTTTTTTGTCCATTCCCTACTTCAGCACAATTTTTTAGGGCAGGTGTCCTTTACAGCCCTGAGTCCTTGTGAATGTTAAGTGACCATTAGCTGTGAGTTTAAAGCTGCTCTTGCAGGAAACGGCCACAAGGTGGCAGCATTTCTCCTTTACCAAATTTGGTAACTGGGGAAACAGAGCCTTAATGGAAGTGGTGTTCTAGGTTGTAAATTCGAATGGAATGTGCCAGGAAAAAAGCACTTTATGTTTATGTCTCATTACTTCTTGTTCATAATTGTAATTTACTTTTTATTTTTTATCCCAGCAAATTTGATTACAATGGTTTGTTTGTTCTAGGTGTGCAAGATGTGGTTCTTTCACACATATACGTGAATCTATTCTTCCTCGCATCCTTTTCCCATGTAGGTTATGACACAATGTTGAGTAGTCTTCTCCTGGTCTTCCGTACGCCTTTGGTGATTATATATTTCACATGGTATGTATATCTCTGTTAACCCCAATATGGTAATGTATCCAATCCTCATCCCTTTCTATTTGGTGAACCATAAGTTTTTTTAATGAATCTGTGATTGCCTTTCTCTGTGGAAATATCTTCATTGGTATCAATTTTTAAGTAACTCCTAAAAGTGATATGATAGGATATGCGTCTTTTGCTTTCTCACTGACTACAGGTGGCGTGATTACGTCTAGACTCATGTATGGTGCTGCAAATGGCATTGTTTCATTTTTTTCACTAGCGAATATTCCATCTGTACATGGAGGAGTTCTTCTTTGTCCACCCATCTGTTGGTGGACTTTTTGGTTACTTCCATATCTTGGCTATTGTAATACTGTGCCATGCAGATTTGCCTGCCTGTGTCTTTCCAATTCTTTCTTCTTAGATTATAGGTCGAGGAGTGGGCCTGCTGGATCATACGGTAGCTCAATGTTTACCTTTTTAAGGCACCTCCATTCTGTTCTCATTCGTGGCCCTTTTCAAGTTCGTCCCACTTGAAGTTGAGGGTATGCATTTCTCCACAACACCTTCAGCATTTATTGTTTGTAGTTTCCTTGCTGATGGTTATTCTGACAAGTGTGAGCTGATACCTCTTTGTGGTTGAATTCGCCTGTGCCTCATAATCCGTTGAAATTGAGCTTTAAGGCATGTCCTTTTTATTTTTCAACCTGTGATTACCCCTTAGTTCTTCAAAGTGTTCTCTTAAAGTATGTGTCACATTTTGAAATGTTTTGGCCATTACCTCCCTCAAGACATTTTGAGGGCAGGTTTCATTTACATTTCTGCAGTACTTGTTCCTATGAAATGACCATTAGCACAGGCTTTAAAGCTGCTTTTGCAGGTAAATGCCAGAGGGCGGCAGCCTTTCTATGTCCCCACCATGGTAACTAGGGAAAAGCCCTTGCGGCCTGTGGTGTTTCTCGGTTATAAATTAGAGTGGAGTGTGCCCGGACCAACCCACACAAGCTGATGTCTCCTTACTTTTGTTGGATTTTTAAATTTAATTTTTAGTTTTTATTGGAGTAATTCCCCAGTGTGCACGTGGACCACTTCTACTTTGCGCATTCCTCAGTTGATGGACATTTTCATTGCTTCCAAGTGTTGGCTATGGTAAATATTGTTGGAGTGCAGGATTGCCAGCCTGTGACTTTTTGATTCTCATTTTCTCAGTTGATAGGCCCAGCAGTGGGTGTGATTGATTGACTGGTAGCACCGTGTTTCCCTTTTCAAAGCACCTTCTTTGTGTTTTCATTAGTGGCTCTTACCACGTCCCCCTTAGAATCGAGGGTATGCATTTCTCCACAATCGATTTAGCATTTATTGTTTCCTGTCTTTATGCTAATGGCCCTACTGGCTGCTGTGTGCTGATAGGGTTTTGTAATTTGGGTTTGAATGTCTTTGAAAATTCGTAAAACTCATCATGTTTCTCCACCGTTTTCTTTTCTGTTAAAAAAAAGGAAACAGTTGGGAGTACAATATATCTCTTGAAACTATCTTCTTGGAAGGTTGCCCTATTTTGAAATTTTTGGTCGATTTTCCACCTCAGAATTTTTTTAGAGAGCAGGTGTCATTTCCCGAACTGCAAGTTTGGTGAATATTTAGTGAACCTTAGCAATGGGTTTAAAGCTGCTGTTGTGGGAAGTGGCCTCAAGCAGGCAGCATTTCTCCACTCCCAAATCTGGGTACTAGGGCAGCAGAGCCTTTCTGGAATTCGTGTTCCTAGGTTGTAAATTAAATTGGAATGTGCCTGGAGACACCCCCATAAGTTTATGTCTCATTATTTCTTCTTGGTTTTAAATTTTTTTTTAATTGGGGTAAAGCTTCGAATATTGTCTCTCCTAGGTGTACACAATCTGGTTCATGTGTACATTATATATGTCTATTCAAGTACAGATCCTCTTCCCATGTTAAATGTTACAGAGTGTTCCACAGACCTCCCTTGCTTGATGGTCGGTCTTTTTGAGATATGTATATACTATGTGTTTGTATACATAGAGCAACACTAATCTTAACTTATCCATTCCCCCCACCTTTCCTTTTAGATGAGCATAGTTTGTTTTCTAAGTCTGTGAGTGTCTTTCTCTGTGGAAATATATTCATTGGTGTCAGTTATTAGATAACGCCTATAAGTGATATAGAATACAGGTCTTTGGTTTCCGAGTTACCTCATGTTTCGTGATTATCTCCAGACTCATTTGTGGTGCCTCAAAGAGCAATGGTTCATTGTTTTCCATGGCTAATATTCCATTGTGTACATGGACCACTTCTTCTTTATCCATTCACCTCTTGTTGGATATTTTGATTGCTTCACTGTCTTGGCTAATGTGAATAAGTCTGCACTGCAGTTTTGCGGCCTGTGTCTTCTCGATTCTTGTCTTCTCAGGTGAGAGGTCCAATGGTGCGCCTGCTGGATTGAATGGTACCTCCATTTTTACTTTTAAACACAGCTCCTTTCTCTTCTCATTATTGGCTGTTACCCCTTTACGTCTCACCAGCAGGTAGAGGGGATACAGTTCTTGAAAACCCCGTCAGCATTTATTGTTTGTAGACATTTTGCTGATGGTCAGTCGACTGGTCTAAGTTGAAACTTTTTGTAGATTAGATTGCATGGGTCTAACACTCCCTGAGGTTGAGCTTTTATCCATTTTCCTTTTTTTTTAAAAGAGCGTGAGTAAAACTTAACTCCTCATACTCTCTTCTTGAAACATTTGCCTGTTTTGAATTTTTTTGTCCATTCCCTACTTCAGCTCAATTTTTTAGGGCAGGTGTCCTTTACAGCCCTGAGTCCTTGTGAATGTTAAGTGACCATTAGCTGTGAGTTTAAAGCTGCTCTTGCAGGAAACGGCCACAAGGTGGCAGCACTTCTCCTTTACCAAATTTGGTAACTGGGGAAACAGAGCCTTAATGGAAGTGGTGTTCTAGGTTGTAAATTCGAATGGAATGTGCCAGGAAAAAAGCACTTTATGTTTATGTCTCATTACTTCTTGTTCATAATTGTAATTTACTTTTTATTTTTTATCCCAGCAAATTTGATTACAATGGTTTGTTTGTTCTAGGTGTGCAAGATGTGGTTCTTTCACACATATACGTGTATCTATTCTTCCTCGCATCCTTTTCCCGTGTAGGTTATGACACAATGTTGAGTAGTCTTCTCCTGGTCTTCCGTACGTCTTTGGTGATTATATATTTCACATGGTATGTATATCTCTGTTAACCCCAATATGGTAATGTATCCAATCATCATCCCTTTCTATTTGGTGAACCATAAGTTTTTTTAATTAATCTGTGATTGCCTTTCTCTGTGGAAATATCTTCATTGGTATCAATTTTTAAGTAACTCCTAAAAGTGATATGATGGGATATGTGTCTTTTGCTTTCTCACTGACTACAGGTGGCGTGATTACGTCTAGACTCATGTATGGTGCTGCAAATGGCATTGTTTCATTTTTTTCACTAGCGAATATTCCATCTGTACATGGAGGAGTTCTTCTTTGTCCACCCATCTGTTGGTGGACTTTTTGGTTACTTCCATATCTTGGCTATCGTAATACTGTGCCATGCAGATTTGCCTGCCTGTGTCTTTCCAATTCTTTCTTCTTAGATTATAGGTCGAGGAGTGGGCCTGCTGGATCATACGGTAGCTCAATGTTTACCATTTTAAGGCACCTCCATTCTGTTCTCATTCGTGGCCCTTTTCAAGTTACGTCCCACTTGAAGTTGAGGGTATGCATTTCTCCACAACACCTTCAGCATTTATTGTTTGTAGTTTCCTTGCTGATGGTTATTCTGACAAGTGTGTGCTGATACCTCTTTGTGGTTGAATTCGCCTGTGCCTCATAATCCGTTGAAATTGAGCTTTAAGGCATGTCCTTTTTATTTTTCAACCTGTGATTACCCCTTAGTTCTTCAAAGTGTTCTCTTAAAGTATGTGTCACATTTTGAAATGTTTTGGCCATTACCTCCCTCAAGACATTTTGAGGGCAGGTTTCATTTACAGTTCTGCAGTACTTGTTCCTATGAAATGACCATTAGCACAGGCTTTAAAGCTGCTTTTGCAGGTAAATGCCAGAGGGCGGCAGCCTTTCTATGTCCCCACCATGGTAACTAGGGAAAAGCCCTTGCGGCCTGTGGTGTTTCTCGGTTATAAATTAGAGTGGAGTGTGTCCGTACAAACCCACACAAGCTGATGTCTCCTTACTTTTGTTGGATTTTTAAATTTAATTTTTAGTTTTTATTGGAGTAATTCCCCAGTGTGCACGTGGACCACTTCTACTTTGCGCATTCCTCGGTTGATGGACATTTTCATTGCTTCCAAGTGTTGGCTATGGTAAATATTGTTGGATGCAGGATTGCCAGCCTGTGACTTTTTGATTCTCATTTTCTCAGTTGATAGGCCCAGCAGTGGGTGTGATTGATTGACTGGTAGCACCGTGTTTCCCTTTTCAAAGCACCTTCTTTGTGTTTTCATTAGTGGCTCTTACCACGTCCCCCTTAGAATCGAGGGTATGCATTTCTCCACAATCGATATAGCATTTATTGTTTGCTGCCTTTATGCTAATGGCCCTACTGGCTGCTGTGTGCTGATAGGGTTTTGTAATTTGGGTTTGCATGTCTTTGAAAATTCGTAAAACTCATCATGTTTCTCCACCATTTTATTTTCTGTTAAAAAAAGGAAACAGTTGGGAGTACAATATATCTCTTGAAAATGCCTTCTTGGAAGGTTGCCCTATTTTGAAATTTTTGGTCGATTTTCCACCTCAGAATTTTTTTAGAGAGCAGGTGTCATTTCCCGAACTGCAAGTTTGGTGAATATTTAGTGACCCTTAGCAATGGGTTTAAAGCTGCTGTTGTGGGAAGTGGCCTCAAGCAGGCAGCATTTCTCCACTCCCAAATCTGGGTACTAGGGCAGCAGAGCCTTTCTTGAAGTCGTGTTCCTAGGTTGTAAATTAAATTGGAATGTGCCTGGAGAAACCCCCATAAGTTTATGTCTCATTATTTCTTCTTGGTTTTAAATTTTTTTTTAATTGTGGTAAAGCTTCGAATATTGTCTGTCCTAGGTGTACACAATCTGGTTCATTTGTACATTATATATGTCTATTCAAGTACAGATCCTCTTCCCATGTAAAATGTTACAGAGGGTTCCACAGACCTCCCTTGCTCCATGGTCGGTCTTTTTGAGATATGTATATACTATGTGTTTGTATACATAGAGCAACACTAATCTTAAATTATCCATTCCCCCCACCTTTCCTTTTAGATGAGCATAGTTTGTTTTCTAAGTCTGTGAGTGTCTTTCTCTGTGGAAATATATTCATTTGGGTCAGTTATTAGATAACGCCTATAAGTGATATCATAGAATACAGGTCTTTGGTTTCCGAGCTACCTCATGTTTCGTGACTATCTCCAGACCCATTTGTGGTGCCTCAAAGAGCAATGGTTCATTGTTTTCCATGGCTAATATTCCATTGTGTACATGGACCACTTCTTCTTTATCCATTCACCTCTTGTTGGATATTTTGATTGCTTCACTGTCTTGGCTATTGTGAATAAGGCTGCACTGCAGCTTTTGCGGCCTGTGTCTTCTCGATTCTTGTCTTCTCAGGTGAGAGGTCCAATGGTGCGCCTGCTGGATTGAATGGTACCTCCATTTTTACTTTTAAACACAGCTCCTTTCTCTTCTCATTATTGGCTGTTACCCCTTTACGTCTCACCAGCAGGTAGAGGGGATACAGTTCTTGAAAACCCCGTCAGCATTTATTGTTTGTAGACATTTTGCTGATGGTCAGTCGACTGGTCTAAGTTGAAACTTTTTGTAGATTAGATTGCATGGGTCTAACACTCCCTGAGGTTGAGCTTTTATCCATTTTCCTTTTTTTTTAAAAGAGCGTGAGTAAAACTTAACTCCTCATACTCTCTTCTTGAAACATTTGCCTGTTTTGAATTTTTTTGTCCATTCCCTACTTCGGCACAATTTTTTAGGGCAGGTGTCCTTTACAGCCCTGAGTCCTTGTGAATGTTAAGTGACCATTAGCTGTGAGTTTAAAGCTGCTCTTGCAGGAAACGGCCACAAGGTGGCAGCATTTCTCCTTTACCAAATTTGGTAACTGGGGAAACAGAGCCTTAATGGAAGTGGTGTTCTAGGTTGTAAATTCGAATGGAATGTGCCAGGAAAAAAGCACTTTATGTTTATGTCTCATTACTTCTTGTTCATAATTGTAATTTACTTTTTATTTTTTATCCCAGCAAATTTGATTACAATGGTTTGTTTGTTCTAGGTGTGCAAGATGTGGTTCTTTCACACATATACGTGTATCTATTCTTCCTCGCATCCTTTTCCCATGTAGGTTATGACACAATGTTGAGTAGTCTTCTCCTGGTCTTCCGTACGTCTTTGGTGATTATATATTTCACATGGTATGTATATCTCTGTTAACCCCAATATGGTAATGTATCCAATCCTCATCCCTTTCTATTTGGTGAACCATAAGTTTTTTTAATGAATCTGTGATTGCCTTTCTCTGTGGAAATATCTTCATTGGTATCAATTTTTAAGTAACTCCTAAAAGTGATATGATAGGATATGTGTCTTTTGCTTTCTCACTGACTACAGGTGGCGTGATTACGTCTAGACTCATGTATGGTGCTGCAAATGGCATTGTTTCATTTTTTTCACTAGCGAATATTCCATCTGTACATGGAGGAGTTCTTCTTTGTCCACCCATCTGTTGGTGGACTTTTTGGTTACTTCCATATCTTGGCTATCGTAATACTGTGCCATGCAGATTTGCCTGCCTGTGTCCTTCCAATTCTTTCTTCTTAGAGTATAGGTCGAGGAGTGGGCCTGCTGGATCATACGGTAGCTCAATGTTTACCTTTTTAAGGCACCTCCATTCTGTTCTCATTCGTGGCCCTTTTCAAGTTACGTCCCACTTGAAGTTGAGGGTATGCATTTCTCCACAACACCTTCAGCATTTATTGTTTGTAGTTTCCTTGCTGATGGTTATTCTGACAAGTGTGAGCTGATACCTCTTTGTGGTTGAATTCGCCTGTGCCTCATAATCCGTTGAAATTGAGCTTTAAGGCATGTCCTTTTTATTTTTCAACCTGTGATTACCCCTTAGTTCTTCAAAGTGTTCTCTTAAAGTATGTGTCACATTTTGAAATGTTTTGGCCATTACCTCCCTCAAGACATTTTGAGGGCAGGTTTCATTTACAGTTCTGCAGTACTTGTTCCTATGAAATGACCACTAGCACAGGCTTTAAAGCTGCTTTTGCAGGTAAATGCCAGAGGGCGGCAGCCTTTCTATGTCCCCACCATGGTAACTAGGGAAAAGCCCTTGCGGCCTGTGGTGTTTCTCGGTTATAAATTAGAGTGGAGTGTGTCCGTACAAACCCACACAAGCTGATGTCTCCTTACTTTTGTTGGATTTTTAAATTTAATTTTTAGTTTTTATTGGAGTAATTCCCCAGTGTGCACGTGGACCACTTCTACTTTGCGCATTCCTCGGTTGATGGACATTTTCATTGCTTCCAAGTGTTGGCTATGGTAAATATTGTTGGATGCAGGATTGCCAGCCTGTGACTTTTTGATTCTCATTTTCTCAGTTGATAGGCCCAGCAGTGGGTGTGATTGATTGACTGGTAGCACCGTGTTTCCCTTTTCAAAGCACCTTCTTTGTGTTTTCATTAGTGGCTCTTACCACGTCCCCCTTAGAATCGAGGGTATGCATTTCTCCACAATCGATTTAGCATTTATTGTTTCCTGCCTTTATGCTAATGGCCCTACTGGCTGCTGTGTGCTGATAGGGTTTTGTAATTTGGGTTTGCATGTCTTTGAAAATTCGTAAAACTCATCATGTTTCTCCACCGTTTTCTTTTCTGTTAAAAAAAAGGAAACAGTTGGGAGTACAATATATCTCTTGAAACTATCTTCTTGGAAGGTTGCCCTATTTTGAAATTTTTGGTCGATTTTCCACCCCAGAATTTTTTTAGAGAGCAGGTGTCATTTCCCGAACTGCAAGTTTGGTGAATATTTAGTGACCCTTAGCAATGGGTTTAAAGCTGCTGTTGTGGGAAGTGGCCTCAAGCAGGCAGCATTTCTCCACTCCCAAATCTGGGTACTAGGGCAGCAGAGCCTTTCTGGAAGTCGTGTTCCTAGGTTGTAAATTAAATTGGAATGTGCCTGGAGACACCCCCATAAGTTTATGTCTCATTATTTCTTCTTGGTTTTAAATTTTTTTTTAATTGGGGTAAAGCTTCGAATATTGTCTCTCCTAGGTGTACACAATCTGGTTCATGTGTACATTATATATGTCTATTCAAGTACAGATCCTCTTCCCATGTTAAATGTTACAGAGTGTTCCACAGACCTCCCTTGCTAGATGGTCGGTCTTTTTGAGATATGTATATGCTATGTGTTTGTATACATAGAGCAACACTAATCTTAACTTATCCATTCCCCCCACCTTTCCTTTTAGATGAGCATAGTTTGTTTTCTAAGTCTGTGAGTGTCTTTCTCTGTGGAAATATATTCATTTGTGTCAGTTATTAGATAACGCCTATAAGTGATATAGAATACAGGTCTTTGGTTTCCGAGTTACCTCATGTTTCGTGATTATCTCCAGACTCATTTGTGGTGCCTCAAAGAGCAATGGTTCATTGTTTTCCATGGCTAATATTCCATTGTGTACATGGACCACTTCTTCTTTATCCATTCACCTCTTGTTGGATATTTTGATTGCTTCACTGTCTTGGCTAATGTGAATAAGGCTGCACTGCAGTTTTGCGGCCTGTGTCTTCTCGATTCTTGTCTTCTCAGGTGAGAGGTCCAATGGTGCACCTGCTGGATTGAATGGTACCTCCATTTTTACTTTTAAACAAAGCTCCTTTCTCCTCTCATTATTGGCTGTTACCCCTTTACGTCTCACCAGCAGGTAGAGGGGATACAGTTCTTGAAAACCCCGTCAGCATTTATTGTTTGTAGACATTTCGCTGATGGTCAGTCGACTGGTCTAAGTTGAAACTTTTTGTAGATTAGATTGCATGGGTCTAACACTCCCTGAGGTTGAGCTTTTATCCATTTTCCTTTTTTTTTAAAAGAGCGTGAGTAAAACTTAACTCCTCATACTCTCTTCTTGAAACATTTGCCTGTTTTGAATGTTTTTGTCCATTCCCTACTTCAGCACAATTTTTTAGGGCAGGTGTCCTTTACAGCCCTGAGTCCTTGTGAATGTTAAGTGACCATTAGCTGTGAGTTTAAAGCTGCTCTTGCAGGAAACGGCCACAAGGTGGCAGCATTTCTCCTTTACCAAATTTGGTAACTGGGGAAACAGAGCCTTAATGGAAGTGGTGTTCTAGGTTGTAAATTCGAATGGAATGTGCCAGGAAAAAAGCACTTTATGTTTATGTCTCATTACTTCTTGTTCATAATTGTAATTTACTTTTTATTTTTTATCCCAGCAAATTTGATTACAATGGTTTGTTTGTTCTAGGTGTGCAAGATGTGGTTCTTTCACACATATACGTGTATCTATTCTTCCTCGCATCCTTTTCCCATGTAGGTTATGACACAATGTTGAGTAGTCTTCTCCTGGTCTTCCGTACGTCTTTGGTGATTATATATTTCACATGGTATGTATATCTCTGTTAACCCCAATATGGTAATGTATCCAATCCTCATCCCTTTCTATTTGGTGAACCATCAGTTTTTTTAATGAATCTGTGATTGCCTTTCTTTGTGGAAATATCTTCATTGGTATCAATTTTTAAGTAACTCCTAAAAGTGATATGATAGGATATGTGTCTTTTGCTTTCTCACTGACTACAGGTGGCGTGATTACGTCTAGACTCATGTATGGTGCTGCAAATGGCATTGTTTCATTTTTTTCACTAGCGAATATTCCATCTGTACATGGAGGAGTTCTTCTTTGTCCACCCATCTGTTGGTGGACTTTTTGGTTACTTCCATATCTTGGCTATCGTAATACTGTGCCATGCAGATTTGCCTGCCTGTGTCTTTCCAATTCTTTCTTCTTAGATTATAGGTCGAGGAGTGGGCCTGCTGGATCATACGGTAGCTCAATGTTTACCTTTTTAAGGCACCTCCATTCTGTTCTCATTCGTGGCCCTTTTCAAGTTACGTCCCACTTGAAGTTGAGGGTATGCATTTCTCCACAACACCTTCAGCATTTATTGTTTGTAGTTTCCTTGCTGATGGTTATTCTGACAAGTGTGAGCTGATACCTCTTTGTGGTTGAATTCGCCTGTGCCTCATAATCCGTTGAAATTGAGCTTTAAGGCATGTCCTTTTTATTTTTCAACCTGTGATTACCCCTTAGTTCTTCAAAGTGTTCTCTTAAAGTATGTGTCACATTTTGAAATGTTTTGGCCATTACCTCCCTCAAGACATTTTGAGGGCAGTTTTCCTTTACAGTTCTGCAGTACTTGTTCCTATGAAATGACCATTAGCACAGGCTTTAAAGCTGCTTTTGCAGGTAAATGCCAGAGGGCGGCAGCCTTTCTATGTCCCCACCATGGTAACTAGGGAAAAGCCCTTGCGGCCTGTGGTGTTTCTCGGTTATAAATTAGAGTGGAGTGTGCCCGGACAAACCCACACAAGCTGATGTCTCCTTATTTTTGTTGGATTTTTAAATTTAATTTTTAGTTTTTATTGGAGTAATTCCCCAGTGTGCACGTGGACCACTTCTACTTTGCGCATTCCTCGGTTGATGGACATTTTCATTGCTTCCAAGTGTTGGCTATGGTAAATATTGTTGGAGTGCAGGATTGCCAGCCTGTGACTTTTTGATTCTCATTTTCTCAGGTGATAGGCCCAGCAGTGGGTGTGATTGATTGACTGGTAGCACCGTGTTTCCCTTTTCAAAGCACCTTCTTTGTGTTTTCATTAGTGGCTCTTACCACGTCCCCCTTAGAATCGAGGGTATGCATTTCTCCACAATCGATTTAGCATTTATTGTTTGCTGCCTTTATGCTAATGGCCCTACTGGCTGCTGTGTGCTGATAGGGTTTTGTAATTTGGGTTTGCATGTCTTTGAAAATTCGTAAAACTCATCATTTTTCTCCACCGTTTTCTTTTCTGTTAAAAAAAAGGAAACAATTGGGAGTACAATATATCTCTTGAAATTTTCTTCTTGGAAGGTTGCCCTATTTTGAAATTTTTGGTCGATTTTCCACCTCAGAATTTTTTTAGAGAGCAGGTGTCATTTCCCGAACTGCAAGTTTGGTGAATATTTAGTGACCCTTAGCAATGGGTTTAAAGCTGCTGTTGTGGGAAGTGGCCTCAAGCAGGCAGCATTTCTCCACTCCCAAATCTGGGTACTAGGGCAGCAGAGCCTTTCTGGAAGTCGTGTTCCTAGGTTGTAAATTAAATTGGAATGTGCCTGGAGAAACCCCCATAAGTTTATGTCTCATTATTTCATCTTGGTTTTAAATTTTTTTTTAATTGTGGTAAAGCTTCGAATATTGTCTGTCCTAGGTGTACACAATCTGGTTCATTTGTACATTATATATGTCTATTCAAGTACAGATCCTCTTCCCATGTAAAATGTTACAGAGGGTTCCACAGACCTCCCTTGCTCCATGGTCGGTCTTTTTGAGATATGTATATACTATGTGTTTGTATACATAGAGCAACACTAATCTTAACTTATCCATTCCCCCACCTTTCCTTTTAGATGAGCATAGTTTGTTTTCTAAGTCTTTGAGTGTCTTTCTCTGTGGAAATATATTCATTTGTGTCAGTTATTAGATAACGCCTATAAGTGATATCATAGAATACAGGTCTTTGGTTTCCGAGCTACCTCATGTTTCGTGATTATCTCCAGACCCATTTGTGGTGCCTCAAAGAGCAATGGTTCATTGTTTTCCATGGCTAATATTCCATTGTGTACATGGGCCACTTCTTCTTAATCCATTCACCTCTTGTTGGATATTTTGATTGCTTCACTGTCTTGGCTATTGTGAATAAGGCTGCACTGCAGCTTTTGCGGCCTGTGTCTTCTCGATTCTTGTCTTCTCAGGTGAGAGGTCCAATGGTGCGCCTGCTGGATTGAATGGTACCTCCATTTTTACTTTTAAACACAGCTCCTTTCTCTTCTCATTATTGGCTGTTACCCCTTTACGTCTCACCAGCAGGTAGAGGGGATACAGTTCTTGAAAACCCCGTCAGCATTTATTGTTTGTAGACATTTTGCTGATGGTCAGTCGACTGGTCTAAGTTGAAACTTTTTGTAGATTAGATTGCATGGGTCTAACACTCCCTGAGGTTGAGCTTTTATCCATTTTCCTTTTTTTTTAAAAGAGCGTGAGTAAAACTTAACTCCTCATACTCTCTTCTTGAAACATTTGCCTGTTTTGAATTTTTTTGTCCATTCCCTACTTCAGCACAATTTTTTAGGGCAGGTGTCCTTTACAGCCCTGAGTCCTTGTGAATGTTAAGTGACCATTAGCTGTGAGTTTAAAGCTGCTCTTGCAGGAAACGGCCACAAGGTGGCAGCATTTCTCCTTTACCAAATTTGGTAACTGGGGAAACAGAGCCTTAATGGAAGTGGTGTTCTAGGTTGTAAATTCGAATGGAATGTGCCAGGAAAAAAGCACTTTATGTTTATGTCTCATTACTTCTTGTTCATAATTGTAATTTACTTTTTATTTTTTATCCCAGCAAATTTGATTACAATGGTTTGTTTGTTCTAGGTGTGCAAGATGTGGTTCTTTCACACATATACGTGTATCTATTCTTCCTCGCATCCTTTTCCCATGTAGGTTATGACACAATGTTGAGTAGTCTTCTCCTGGTCTTCCGTACGTCTTTGGTGATTATATATTTCACATGGTATGTATATCTCTGTTAACCCCAATATGGTAATGTATCCAATCCTCATCCCTTTCTATTTGGTGAACCATCAGTTTTTTTAATGAATCTGTGATTGCCTTTCTCTGTGGAAATATCTTCATTGGTATCAATTTTTAAGTAACTCCTAAAAGTGATATGATAGGATATGTGTCTTTTGCTTTCTCACTGACTACAGGTGGCGTGATTACGTCTAGACTCATGTATGGTGCTGCAAATGGCATTGTTTCATTTTTTTCACTAGCGAATATTCCATCTGTACATGGAGGAGTTCTTCTTTGTCCACCCATCTGTTGGTGGACTTTTTGGTTACTTCCATATCTTGGCTATCGTAATACTGTGCCATGCAGATTTGCCTGCCTGTGTCCTTCCAATTCTTTCTTCTTAGAGTATAGGTCGAGGAGTGGGCCTGCTGGATCATACGGTAGCTCAATGTTTACCTTTTTAAGGCACCTCCATTCTGTTCTCATTCGTGGCCCTTTTCAAGTTACGTCCCACTTGAAGTTGAGGGTATGCATTTCTCCACAACACCTTCAGCATTTATTGTTTGTAGTTTCCTTGCTGATGGTTATTCTGACAAGTGTGAGCTGATACCTCTTTGTGGTTGAATTCGCCTGTGCCTCATAATCCGTTGAAATTGAGCTTTAAGGCATGTCCTTTTTATTTTTCAACCTGTGATTACCCCTTAGTTCTTCAAAGTGTTCTCTTAAAGTATGTGTCACATTTTGAAATGTTTTGGCCATTACCTCCCTCAAGACATTTTGAGGGCAGGTTTCATTTACAGTTCTGCAGTACTTGTTCCTATGAAATGACCACTAGCACAGGCTTTAAAGCTGCTTTTGCAGGTAAATGCCAGAGGGCGGCAGCCTTTCTATGTCCCCACCATGGTAACTAGGGAAAAGCCCTTGCGGCCTGTGGTGTTTCTCGGTTATAAATTAGAGTGGAGTGTGTCCGTACAAACCCACACAAGCTGATGTCTCCTTACTTTTGTTGGATTTTTAAATTTAATTTTTAGTTTTTATTGGAGTAATTCCCCAGTGTGCACGTGGACCACTTCTACTTTGCGCATTCCTCGGTTGATGGACATTTTCATTGCTTCCAAGTGTTGGCTATGGTAAATATTGTTGGATGCAGGATTGCCAGCCTGTGACTTTTTGATTCTCATTTTCTCAGTTGATAGGCCCAGCAGTGGGTGTGATTGATTGACTGGTAGCACCGTGTTTCCCTTTTCAAAGCACCTTCTTTGTGTTTTCATTAGTGGCTCTTACCACGTCCCCCTTAGAATCGAGGGTATGCATTTCTCCACAATCGATTTAGCATTTATTGTTTCCTGCCTTTATGCTAATGGCCCTACTGGCTGCTGTGTGCTGATAGGGTTTTGTAATTTGGGTTTGCATGTCTTTGAAAATTCGTAAAACTCATCATGTTTCTCCACCGTTTTCTTTTCTGTTAAAAAAAAGGAAACAGTTGGGAGTACAATATATCTCTTGAAACTATCTTCTTGGAAGGTTGCCCTATTTTGAAATTTTTGGTCGATTTTCCACCCCAGAATTTTTTTAGAGAGCAGGTGTCATTTCCCGAACTGCAAGTTTGGTGAATATTTAGTGACCCTTAGCAATGGGTTTAAAGCTGCTGTTGTGGGAAGTGGCCTCAAGCAGGCAGCATTTCTCCACTCCCAAATCTGGGTACTAGGGCAGCAGAGCCTTTCTGGAAGTCGTGTTCCTAGGTTGTAAATTAAATTGGAATGTGCCTGGAGACACCCCCATAAGTTTATGTCTCATTATTTCTTCTTGGTTTTAAATTTTTTTTTAATTGGGGTAAAGCTTCGAATATTGTCTCTCCTAGGTGTACACAATCTGGTTCATGTGTACATTATATATGTCTATTCAAGTACAGATCCTCTTCCCATGTTAAATGTTACAGAGTGTTCCACAGACCTCCCTTGCTAGATGGTCGGTCTTTTTGAGATATGTATATGCTATGTGTTTGTATACATAGAGCAACACTAATCTTAACTTATCCATTCCCCCCACCTTTCCTTTTAGATGAGCATAGTTTGTTTTCTAAGTCTGTGAGTGTCTTTCTCTGTGGAAATATATTCATTTGTGTCAGTTATTAGATAACGCCTATAAGTGATATAGAATACAGGTCTTTGGTTTCCGAGTTACCTCATGTTTCGTGATTATCTCCAGACTCATTTGTGGTGCCTCAAAGAGCAATGGTTCATTGTTTTCCATGGCTAATATTCCATTGTGTACATGGACCACTTCTTCTTTATCCATTCACCTCTTGTTGGATATTTTGATTGCTTCACTGTCTTGGCTAATGTGAATAAGGCTGCACTGCAGTTTTGCGGCCTGTGTCTTCTCGATTCTTGTCTTCTCAGGTGAGAGGTCCAATGGTGCACCTGCTGGATTGAATGGTACCTCCATTTTTACTTTTAAACAAAGCTCCTTTCTCCTCTCATTATTGGCTGTTACCCCTTTACGTCTCACCAGCAGGTAGAGGGGATACAGTTCTTGAAAACCCCGTCAGCATTTATTGTTTGTAGACATTTCGCTGATGGTCAGTCGACTGGTCTAAGTTGAAACTTTTTGTAGATTAGATTGCATGGGTCTAACACTCCCTGAGGTTGAGCTTTTATCCATTTTCCTTTTTTTTTAAAAGAGCGTGAGTAAAACTTAACTCCTCATACTCTCTTCTTGAAACATTTGCCTGTTTTGAATGTTTTTGTCCATTCCCTACTTCAGCACAATTTTTTAGGGCAGGTGTCCTTTACAGCCCTGAGTCCTTGTGAATGTTAAGTGACCATTAGCTGTGAGTTTAAAGCTGCTCTTGCAGGAAACGGCCACAAGGTGGCAGCATTTCTCCTTTACCAAATTTGGTAACTGGGGAAACAGAGCCTTAATGGAAGTGGTGTTCTAGGTTGTAAATTCGAATGGAATGTGCCAGGAAAAAAGCACTTTATGTTTATGTCTCATTACTTCTTGTTCATAATTGTAATTTACTTTTTATTTTTTATCCCAGCAAATTTGATTACAATGGTTTGTTTGTTCTAGGTGTGCAAGATGTGGTTCTTTCACACATATACGTGTATCTATTCTTCCTCGCATCCTTTTCCCATGTAGGTTATGACACAATGTTGAGTAGTCTTCTCCTGGTCTTCCGTACGTCTTTGGTGATTATATATTTCACATGGTATGTATATCTCTGTTAACCCCAATATGGTAATGTATCCAATCCTCATCCCTTTCTATTTGGTGAACCATCAGTTTTTTTAATGAATCTGTGATTGCCTTTCTTTGTGGAAATATCTTCATTGGTATCAATTTTTAAGTAACTCCTAAAAGTGATATGATAGGATATGTGTCTTTTGCTTTCTCACTGACTACAGGTGGCGTGATTACGTCTAGACTCATGTATGGTGCTGCAAATGGCATTGTTTCATTTTTTTCACTAGCGAATATTCCATCTGTACATGGAGGAGTTCTTCTTTGTCCACCCATCTGTTGGTGGACTTTTTGGTTACTTCCATATCTTGGCTATCGTAATACTGTGCCATGCAGATTTGCCTGCCTGTGTCTTTCCAATTCTTTCTTCTTAGATTATAGGTCGAGGAGTGGGCCTGCTGGATCATACGGTAGCTCAATGTTTACCTTTTTAAGGCACCTCCATTCTGTTCTCATTCGTGGCCCTTTTCAAGTTACGTCCCACTTGAAGTTGAGGGTATGCATTTCTCCACAACACCTTCAGCATTTATTGTTTGTAGTTTCCTTGCTGATGGTTATTCTGACAAGTGTGAGCTGATACCTCTTTGTGGTTGAATTCGCCTGTGCCTCATAATCCGTTGAAATTGAGCTTTAAGGCATGTCCTTTTTATTTTTCAACCTGTGATTACCCCTTAGTTCTTCAAAGTGTTCTCTTAAAGTATGTGTCACATTTTGAAATGTTTTGGCCATTACCTCCCTCAAGACATTTTGAGGGCAGTTTTCCTTTACAGTTCTGCAGTACTTGTTCCTATGAAATGACCATTAGCACAGGCTTTAAAGCTGCTTTTGCAGGTAAATGCCAGAGGGCGGCAGCCTTTCTATGTCCCCACCATGGTAACTAGGGAAAAGCCCTTGCGGCCTGTGGTGTTTCTCGGTTATAAATTAGAGTGGAGTGTGCCCGGACAAACCCACACAAGCTGATGTCTCCTTATTTTTGTTGGATTTTTAAATTTAATTTTTAGTTTTTATTGGAGTAATTCCCCAGTGTGCACGTGGACCACTTCTACTTTGCGCATTCCTCGGTTGATGGACATTTTCATTGCTTCCAAGTGTTGGCTATGGTAAATATTGTTGGAGTGCAGGATTGCCAGCCTGTGACTTTTTGATTCTCATTTTCTCAGGTGATAGGCCCAGCAGTGGGTGTGATTGATTGACTGGTAGCACCGTGTTTCCCTTTTCAAAGCACCTTCTTTGTGTTTTCATTAGTGGCTCTTACCACGTCCCCCTTAGAATCGAGGGTATGCATTTCTCCACAATCGATTTAGCATTTATTGTTTGCTGCCTTTATGCTAATGGCCCTACTGGCTGCTGTGTGCTGATAGGGTTTTGTAATTTGGGTTTGCATGTCTTTGAAAATTCGTAAAACTCATCATTTTTCTCCACCGTTTTCTTTTCTGTTAAAAAAAAGGAAACAATTGGGAGTACAATATATCTCTTGAAATTTTCTTCTTGGAAGGTTGCCCTATTTTGAAATTTTTGGTCGATTTTCCACCTCAGAATTTTTTTAGAGAGCAGGTGTCATTTCCCGAACTGCAAGTTTGGTGAATATTTAGTGACCCTTAGCAATGGGTTTAAAGCTGCTGTTGTGGGAAGTGGCCTCAAGCAGGCAGCATTTCTCCACTCCCAAATCTGGGTACTAGGGCAGCAGAGCCTTTCTGGAAGTCGTGTTCCTAGGTTGTAAATTAAATTGGAATGTGCCTGGAGAAACCCCCATAAGTTTATGTCTCATTATTTCATCTTGGTTTTAAATTTTTTTTTAATTGTGGTAAAGCTTCGAATATTGTCTGTCCTAGGTGTACACAATCTGGTTCATTTGTACATTATATATGTCTATTCAAGTACAGATCCTCTTCCCATGTAAAATGTTACAGAGGGTTCCACAGACCTCCCTTGCTCCATGGTCGGTCTTTTTGAGATATGTATATACTATGTGTTTGTATACATAGAGCAACACTAATCTTAACTTATCCATTCCCCCACCTTTCCTTTTAGATGAGCATAGTTTGTTTTCTAAGTCTTTGAGTGTCTTTCTCTGTGGAAATATATTCATTTGTGTCAGTTATTAGATAACGCCTATAAGTGATATCATAGAATACAGGTCTTTGGTTTCCGAGCTACCTCATGTTTCGTGATTATCTCCAGACCCATTTGTGGTGCCTCAAAGAGCAATGGTTCATTGTTTTCCATGGCTAATATTCCATTGTGTACATGGGCCACTTCTTCTTAATCCATTCACCTCTTGTTGGATATTTTGATTGCTTCACTGTCTTGGCTATTGTGAATAAGGCTGCACTGCAGCTTTTGCGGCCTGTGTCTTCTCGATTCTTGTCTTCTCAGGTGAGAGGTCCAATGGTGCGCCTGCTGGATTGAATGGTACCTCCATTTTTACTTTTAAACACAGCTCCTTTCTCTTCTCATTATTGGCTGTTACCCCTTTACGTCTCACCAGCAGGTAGAGGGGATACAGTTCTTGAAAACCCCGTCAGCATTTATTGTTTGTAGACATTTTGCTGATGGTCAGTCGACTGGTCTAAGTTGAAACTTTTTGTAGATTAGATTGCATGGGTCTAACACTCCCTGAGGTTGAGCTTTTATCCATTTTCCTTTTTTTTTAAAAGAGCGTGAGTAAAACTTAACTCCTCATACTCTCTTCTTGAAACATTTGCCTGTTTTGAATTTTTTTGTCCATTCCCTACTTCAGCACAATTTTTTAGGGCAGGTGTCCTTTACAGCCCTGAGTCCTTGTGAATGTTAAGTGACCATTAGCTGTGAGTTTAAAGCTGCTCTTGCAGGAAACGGCCACAAGGTGGCAGCATTTCTCCTTTACCAAATTTGGTAACTGGGGAAACAGAGCCTTAATGGAAGTGGTGTTCTAGGTTGTAAATTCGAATGGAATGTGCCAGGAAAAAAGCACTTTATGTTTATGTCTCATTACTTCTTGTTCATAATTGTAATTTACTTTTTATTTTTTATCCCAGCAAATTTGATTACAATGGTTTGTTTGTTCTAGGTGTGCAAGATGTGGTTCTTTCACACATATACGTGTATCTATTCTTCCTCGCATCCTTTTCCCATGTAGGTTATGACACAATGTTGAGTAGTCTTCTCCTGGTCTTCCGTACGTCTTTGGTGATTATATATTTCACATGGTATGTATATCTCTGTTAACCCCAATATGGTAATGTATCCAATCCTCATCCCTTTCTATTTGGTGAACCATCAGTTTTTTTAATGAATCTGTGATTGCCTTTCTCTGTGGAAATATCTTCATTGGTATCAATTTTTAAGTAACTCCTAAAAGTGATATGATAGGATATGTGTCTTTTGCTTTCTCACTGACTACAGGTGGCGTGATTACGTCTAGACTCATGTATGGTGCTGCAAATGGCATTGTTTCATTTTTTTCACTAGCGAATATTCCATCTGTACATGGAGGAGTTCTTCTTTGTCCACCCATCTGTTGGTGGACTTTTTGGTTACTTCCATATCTTGGCTATTGTAATACTGTGCCATGCAGATTTGCCTGCCTGTGTCTTTCCAATTCTTTCTTCTTAGATTATAGGTCGAGGAGTGGGCCTGCTGGATCATATGGTAGCTCAATGTTTACCTTTTTAAGGCACCTCCATTCTGTTCTCATTCGTGGCCCTTTTCAAGTTATGTCCCACTTGAAGTTGAGGGTATGCATTTCTCCACAACACCTTCAGCATTTATTGTTTGTAGTTTCCTTGCTGATGGTTATTCTGACAAGTGTGAGCTGATACCTCTTTGTGGTTGAATTCGCCTGTGCCTCATAATCCGTTGAAATTGAGCTTTAAGGCATGTCCTTTTTTATTTTTCAACCTGTGATTACCCCTTAGTTCTTCAAAGTGTTCTCTTAAAGTATGTGTCACATTTTGAAATGTTTTGGCCATTACCTCCCTCAAGACATTTTGAGGGCAGGTTTCATTTACAGTTCTGCAGTACTTGTTCCTATGAAATGACCATTAGCACAGGCTTTAAAGCTGCTTTTGCAGGTAAATGCCAGAGGGCGGCAGCCTTTCTATGTCCCCACCATGGTAACTAGGGAAAAGCCCTTGCGGCCTGTGGTGTTTCTCGGTTATAAATTAGAGTGGAGTGTGCCCGGACAAACCCACACAAGCTGATGTCTCCTTACTTTTGTTGGATTTTTAAATTTAATTTTTAGTTTTTATTGGAGTAATTCCCCAGTGTGCACGTGGACCACTTCTACTTTGCGCATTCCTCGGTTGATGGACATTTTCATTGCTTCCAAGTGTTGGCTATGGTAAATATTGTTGGAGTGCAGGATTGCCGGCCTGTGACTTTTTGATTCTCATTTTCTCAGGTGATAGGCCCAGCAGTGGGTGTGATTGATTGACTGGTAGCACCGTGTTTCCCTTTTCAAAGCACCTTCTTTGTGTTTTCATTAGTGGCTCTTACCACGTCCCCCTTAGAATCGAGGGTATGCATTTCTCCACAATCGATTTAGCATTTATTGTTTGCTGCCTTTATGCTAATGGCCCTACTGGCTGCTGTGTGCTGATAGGGTTTTGTAATTTGGGTTTGCATGTCTTTGAAAATTCGTAAAACTCATCATGTTTCTCCACCGTTTTCTTTTCTGTTAAAAAAAAGGAAAGAGTTGGGAGTACAATATATTTCTTGAAATTTTCTTCTTGGAAGGTTGCCCTATTTTGAAATTTTTGGTCGATTTTCCACCTCAGAATTTTTTTAGAGAGCAGGTGTCATTTCCCGAACTGCAAGTTTGGTGAATATTTAGTGACCCTTAGCAATGGGTTTAAAGCTGCTGTTGTGGGAAGTGGCCTCAAGCAGGCAGCATTTCTCCACTCCCAAATCTGGGTACTAGGGCAGCAGAGCCTTTCTGGAAGTCGTGTTCCTAGGTTGTAAATTAAATTGGAATGTGCCTGGAGAAACCCCCATAAGTTTATGTCTCATTATTTCTTCTTGGTTTTAAATTTTTTTTTAATTGTGGTAAAGCTTCGAATATTGTCTGTCCTAGGTGTACACAATCTGGTTCATTTGTACATTATATATGTCTATTCAAGTACAGATCCTCTTCCCATGTAAAATGTTACAGAGGGTTCCACAGACCTCCCTTGCTCCATGGTCGGTCTTTTTGAGATATGTATATACTATGTGTTTGTATACATAGAGCAACACTAATCTTAACTTATCCATTCCCCCCACCTTTCCTTTTAGATGAGCATAGTTTGTTTTCTAAGTCTGTGAGTGTCTTTCTCTGTGGAAATATATTCATTTGTGTCAGTTATTAGATAACGCCTATAAGTGATATCATAGAATACAGGTCTTTGGTTTCCGAGCTACCTCATGTTTCGTGATTATCTCCAGACCCATTTGTGGTGCCTCAAAGAGCAATGGTTCATTGTTTTCCATGGCTAATATTCCATTGTGTACATGGACCACTTCTTCATTATCCATTCACCTCTTGTTGGATATTTTGATTGCTTCACTGTCTTGGCTATTGTGAATAAGGCTGCACTGCAGCTTTTGCGGCCTGTGTCTTCTCGATTCTTGTCTTCTCAGGTGAGAGGTCCAATGGTGCGCCTGCTGGATTGAATGGTACCTCCATTTTTACTTTTAAACACAGCTCCTTTCTCTTCTCATTATTGGCTGTTACCCCTTTACGTCTCACCAGCAGGTAGAGGGGATACAGTTCTTGAAAACCCCGTCAGCATTTATTGTTTGTAGACATTTTGCTGATGGTCAGTCGACTGGTCTAAGTTGAAACTTTTTGTAGATTAGATTGCATGGGTCTAACACTCCCTGAGGTTGAGCTTTTATCCATTTTCCTTTTTTTTAAAAGAGCGTGAGTAAAACTTAACTCCTCATACTCTCTTCTTGAAACATTTGCCTGTTTTGTATTTTTTTGTCCATTCCCTACTTCAGCACAATTTTTTAGGGCAGGTGTCCTTTACAGCCCTGAGTCCTTGTGAATGTTAAGTGACCATTAGCTGTGAGTTTACAGCTGCTCTTGCAGGAAACGGCCACAAGGTGGCAGCATTTCTCCTTTACCAAATTTGGTAACTGGGGAAACAGAGCCTTAATGGAAGTGGTGTTCTAGGTTGTAAATTCGAATGGAATGTGCCAGGAAAAAAGCACTTTATGTTTATGTCTCATTACTTCTTGTTCATAATTGTAATTTACTTTTTATTTTTTATCCCAGCAAATTTGATTACAATGGTTTGTTTGTTCTAGGTGTGCAAGATGTGGTTCTCTCACACATATACGTGAATCTATTCTTCCTCGCATCCTTTTCCCATGTAGGTTATGACACAATGTTGAGTAGTCTTCTCCTGGTCTTCCGTACGTCTTTGGTGATTATATATTTCACATGGTATGTATATCTCTGTTAACCCCAATATGGTAATGTATCCAATCCTCATCCCTTTCTATTTGGTGAACCATAAGTTTTTTTAATGAATCTGTGATTGCCTTTCTCTGTGGAAATATCTTCATTGGTATCAATTTTTAAGTAACTCCTAAAAGTGATATGATAGGATATGCGTCTTTTGCTTTCTCAATGACTACAGGTGGCGTGATTACGTCTAGACTCATGTATGGTGCTGCAAATGGCATTGTTTCATTTTTTTCACTAGCGAATATTCCATCTGTACATGGAGGAGTTCTTCTTTGTCCACCCATCTGTTGGTGGACTTTTTGGTTACTTCCATATCTTGGCTATTGTAATACTGTGCCATGCAGATTTGCCTGCCTGTGTCTTTCCAATTCTTTCTTCTTAGATTATAGGTCGAGGAGTGGGCCTGCTGGATCATACGGTAGCTCAATGTTTACCTTTTTAAGGCACCTCCATTCTGTTCTCATTCGTGGCCCTTTTCAAGTTCGTCCCACTTGAAGTTGAGGGTATGCATTTCTCCACAACACCTTCAGCATTTATTGTTTGTAGTTTCCTTGCTGATGGTTATTCTGACAAGTGTGAGCTGATACCTCTTTGTGGTTGAATTCGCCTGTGCCTCATAATCCGTTGAAATTGAGCTTTAAGGCATGTCCTTTTTATTTTTCAACCTGTGATTACCCCTTAGTTCTTCAAAGTGTTCTCTTAAAGTATGTGTCACATTTTGAAATGTTTTGGCCATTACCTCCCTCAAGACATTTTGAGGGCAGGTTTCATTTACATTTCTGCAGTACTTGTTCCTATGAAATGACCATTAGCACAGGCTTTAAAGCTGCTTTTGCAGGTAAATGCCAGAGGGCGGCAGCCTTTCTATGTCCCCACCATGGTAACTAGGGAAAAGCCCTTGCAGCCTGTGGTGTTTCTCGGTTATAAATTAGAGTGGAGTGTGCCCGGACAAACCCACACAAGCTGATGTCTCCTTACTTTTGTTGGATTTTTAAATTTAATTTTTAGTTTTTATTGGAGTAATTCCCCAGTGTGCACGTGGACCACTTCTAATTTGCGCATTCCTCGGTTGATGGACATTTTCATTGCTTCCAAGTGTTGGCTATGGTAAATATTGTTGGAGTGCAGGATTGCCAGCCTGTGACTTTTTGATTCTCATTTTCTCAGTTGATAGGCCCAGCAGTGGGTGTGATTGATTGACTGGTAGCACCGTGTTTCCCTTTTCAAAGCACCTTCTTTGTGTTTTCATTAGTGGCTCTTACCACGTCCCCCTTAGAATCGAGGGTATGCATTTCTCCACAATCGATTTAGCATTTATTGTTTCCTGCCTTTATGCTAATGGCCCTACTGGCTGCTGTGTGCTGATAGGGTTTTGTAATTTGGGTTTGCATGTCTTTGAAAATTCGTAAAACTCATCATGTTTCTCCACCGTTTTCTTTTCTGTTAAAAAAAAGGAAACAGTTGGGAGTACAATATATCTCTTGAAACTATCTTCTTGGAAGGTTGCCCTATTTTGAAATTTTTGGTCGATTTTCCACCTCAGAATTTTTTTAGAGAGCAGGTGTCATTTCCCGAACTGCAAGTTTGGTGAATATTTAGTGACCCTTAGCAATGGGTTTAAAGCTGCTGTTGTGGGAAGTGGCCTCAAGCAGGCAGCATTTCTCCACTCCCAAATCTGGGTACTAGGGCAGCAGAGCCTTTCTGGAATTCGTGTTCCTAGGTTGTAAATTAAATTGGAATGTGCCTGGAGACACCCCCATAAGTTTATGTCTCATTATTTCTTCTTGGTTTTAAATTTTTTTTAATTGGGGTAAAGCTTCGAATATTGTCTCTCCTAGGTGTACACAATCTGGTTCATGTGTACATTATATATGTCTATTCAAGTACAGATCCTCTTCCCATGTTAAATGTTACAGAGTGTTCCACAGACCTCCCTTGCTTGATGGTCGGTCTTTTTGAGATATGTATATACTATGTGTTTGTATACATAGAGCAACACTAATCTTAACTTATCCATTCCCCCCACCTTTCCTTTTAGATGAGCATAGTTTGTTTTCTAAGTCTGTGAGTGTCTTTCTCTGTGGAAATATATTCATTGGTGTCAGTTATTAGATAACGCCTATAAGTGATATAGAATACAGGTCTTTGGTTTCCGAGTTACCTCATGTTTCGTGATTATCTCCAGACCCATTTGTGGTGCCTCAAAGAGCAATGGTTCATTGTTTTCCATGGCTAATATTCCATTGTGTACATGGACCACTTCTTCTTTATCCATTCACCTCTTGTTGGATATTTTGATTGCTTCACTGTCTTGGCTAATGTGAATAAGGCTGCACTGCAGTTTTGCGGCCTGTGTCTTCTCGATTCTTGTCTTCTCAGGTGAGAGGTCCAATGGTGCGCCTGCTGGATTGAATGGTACCTCCATTTTTACTTTTAAACACAGCTCCTTTCTCTTCTCATTATTGGCTGTTACCCCTTTACGTCTCACCAGCAGGTAGAGGGGATACAGTTCTTGAAAACCCCGTCAGCATTTATTGTTTGTAGACATTTTGCTGATGGTCAGTCGACTGGTCTAAGTTGAAACTTTTTGTAGATTAGATTGCATGGGTCTAACACTCCCTGAGGTTGAGCTTTTATCCATTTTCCTTTTTTTTTAAAAGAGCGTGAGTAAAACTTAACTCCTCATACTCTCTTCTTGAAACATTTGCCTGTTTTGAATTTTTTTGTCCATTCCCTACTTCAGCACAATTTTTTAGGGCAGGTGTCCTTTACAGCCCTGAGTCCTTGTGAATGTTAAGTGACCATTAGCTGTGAGTTTAAAGCTGCTCTTGCTGGAAACGGCCACAAGGTGGCAGCACTTCTCCTTTACCAAATTTGGTAACTGGGGAAACAGAGCCTTAATGGAAGTGGTGTTCTAGGTTGTAAATTCGAATGGAATGTGCCAGGAAAAAAGCACTTTATGTTTATGTCTCATTACTTCTTGTTCATAATTGTAATTTACTTTTTATTTTTTATCCCAGCAAATTTGATTACAATGGTTTGTTTGTTCTAGGTGTGCAAGATGTGGTTCTTTCACACATATACGTGTATCTATTCTTCCTCGCATCCTTTTCCCGTGTAGGTTATGACACAATGTTGAGTAGTCTTCTCCTGGTCTTCCGTACGTCTTTGGTGATTATATATTTCACATGGTATGTATATCTCTGTTAACCCCAATATGGTAATGTATCCAATCCTCATCCCTTTCTATTTGGTGAACCATAAGTTTTTTTAATGAATCTGTGATTGCCTTTCTCTGTGGAAATATCTTCATTGGTATCAATTTTTAAGTAACTCCTAAAAGTGATATGATGGGATATGTGTCTTTTGCTTTCTCACTGACTACAGGTGGCGTGATTACGTCTAGACTCATGTATGGTGCTGCAAATGGCATTGTTTCATTTTTTTCACTAGCGAATATTCCATCTGTACATGGAGGAGTTCTTCTTTGTCCACCCATCTGTTGGTGGACTTTTTCGTTACTTCCATATCTTGGCTATCGTAATACTGTGCCATGCAGATTTGCCTGCCTGTGTCTTTCCAATTCTTTCTTCTTAGATTATAGGTCGAGGAGTGGGCCTGCTGGATCATACGGTAGCTTAATGTTTACCATTTTAAGGCACCTCCATTCTGTTCTCATTCGTGGCCCTTTTCAAGTTACGTCCCACTTGAAGTTGAGGGTATGCATTTCTCCACAACACCTTCAGCATTTATTGTTTGTAGTTTCCTTGCTGATGGTTATTCTGACAAGTGTGAGCTGATACCTCTTTGTGGTTGAATTCGCCTGTGCCTCATAATCCGTTGAAATTGAGCTTTAAGGCATGTCCTTTTTATTTTTCAACCTGTGATTACCCCTTAGTTCTTCAAAGTGTTCTCTTAAAGTATGTGTCACATTTTGAAATGTTTTGGCCATTACCTCCCTCAAGACATTTTGAGGGCAGGTTTCATTTACAGTTCTGCAGTACTTGTTCCTATGAAATTACCACTAGCACAGGCTTTAAAGCTGCTTTTGCAGGTAAATGCCAGAGGGCGGCAGCCTTTCTATGTCCCCACCATGGTAACTAGGGAAAAGCCCTTGCGGCCTGTGGTGTTTCTCGGTTATAAATTAGAGTGGAGTGTGTCCGTACAAACCCACACAATCTGATGTCTCCTTACTTTTGTTGGATTTTTAAATTTAATTTTTAGTTTTTATTGGAGTAATTCCCCAGTGTGCACGTGGACCACTTCTACTTTGCGCATTCCTCGGTTGATGGACATTTTCATTGCTTCCAAGTGTTGGCTATGGTAAATATTGTTGGATGCAGGATTGCCAGCCTGTGACTTTTTGATTCTCATTTTCTCAGTTGATAGGCCCAGCAGTGGGTGTGATTGATTGACTGGTAGCACCGTGTTTCCCTTTTCAAAGCACCTTCTTTGTGTTTTCATTAGTGGCTCTTACCACGTCCCCCTTAGAATCGAGGGTATGCATTTCTCCACAATCGATATAGCATTTATTGTTTGCTGCCTTTATGCTAATGGCCCTACTGGCTGCTGTGTGCTGATAGGGTTTTGTAATTTGGGTTTGCATGTCTTTGAAAATTCGTAAAACTCATCATGTTTCTCCACCATTTTATTTTTTGTTAAAAAAAGGAAACAGTTGGGAGTACAATATATCTCTTGAAAATGCCTTCTTGGAAGGTTGCCCTATTTTGAAATTTTTGGTCGATTTTCCACCTCAGAATTTTTTTAGAGAGCAGGTGTCATTTCCCGAACTGCAAGTTCGGTGAATATTTAGTGACCCTTAGCAATGGGTTTAAAGCTGCTGTTGTGGGAAGTGGCCTCAAGCAGGCAGCATTTCTCCACTCCCAAATCTGGGTACTAGGGCAGCAGAGCCTTTCTTGAAGTCGTGTTCCTAGGTTGTAAATTAAATTGGAATGTGCCTGGAGAAACCCCCATAAGTTTATGTCTCATTATTTCTTCTTGGTTTTAAATTTTTTTTTAATTGTGGTAAAGCTTCGAATATTGTCTGTCCTAGGTGTACACAATCTGGTTCATTTGTACATTATATATGTCTATTCAAGTACAGATCCTCTTCCCATGTAAAATGTTACAGAGGGTTCCACAGACCTCCCTTGCTCCATGGTCGGTCTTTTTGAGATATGTATATACTATGTGTTTGTATACATAGAGCAACACTAATCTTAAATTATCCATTCCCCCCACCTTTCCTTTTAGATGAGCATAGTTTGTTTTCTAAGTCTGTGAGTGTCTTTCTCTGTGGAAATATATTCATTTGGGTCAGTTATTAGATAACGCCTATAAGTGATATCATAGAATACAGGTCTTTGGTTTCCGAGCTACCTCATGTTTCGTGACTATCTCCAGACCCATTTGTGGTGCCTCAAAGAGCAATGGTTCATTGTTTTCCATGGCTAATATCCCATTGTGTACATGGACCACTTCTTCTTTATCCATTCACCTCTTGTTGGATATTTTGATTGCTTCACTGTCTTGGCTATTGTGAATAAGGCTGCACTGCAGCTTTTGCGGCCTGTGTCTTCTCGATTCTTGTCTTCTCAGGTGAGAGGTCCAATGGTGCGCCTGCTGGATTGAATGGTACCTCCATTTTTACTTTTAAACACAGCTCCTTTCTCTTCTCATTATTGGCTGTTACCCCTTTACGTCTCACCAGCAGGTAGAGGGGATACAGTTCTTGAAAACCCCGTCAGCATTTATTGTTTGTAGACATTTTGCTGATGGTCAGTCGACTGGTCTAAGTTGAAACTTTTTGTAGATTAGATTGCATGGGTCTAACACTCCCTGAGGTTGAGCTTTTATCCATTTTCCTTTTTTTTAAAAGAGCGTGAGTAAAACTTAACTCCTCATACTCTCTTCTTGAAACATTTGCCTGTTTTGTATTTTTTTTGTCCATTCCCTACTTCAGCACAATTTTTTAGGGCAGGTGTCCTTTACAGCCCTGAGTCCTTGTGAATGTTAAGTGACCATTAGCTGTGAGTTTAAAGCTGCTCTTGCAGGAAACGGCCACAAGGTGGCAGCATTTCTCCTTTACCAAATTTGGTAACTGGGGAAACAGAGCCTTAATGGAAGTGGTGTTCTAGGTTGTAAATTCGAATGGAATGTGCCAGGAAAAAAGCACTTTATGTTTATGTCTCATTACTTCTTGTTCATAATTGTAATTTACTTTTTATTTTTTATCCCAGCAAATTTGATTACAATGGTTTGTTTGTTCTAGGTGTGCAAGATGTGGTTCTTTCACACATATACGTGAATCTATTCTTCCTCGCATCCTTTTCCCATGTAGGTTATGACACAATGTTGAGTAGTCTTCTCCTGGTCTTCCGTACGCCTTTGGTGATTATATATTTCACATGGTATGTATATCTCTGTTAACCCCAATATGGTAATGTATCCAATCCTCATCCCTTTCTATTTGGTGAACCATAAGTTTTTTTAATGAATCTGTGATTGCCTTTCTCTGTGGAAATATCTTCATTGGTATCAATTTTTAAGTAACTCCTAAAAGTGATATGATAGGATATGCGTCTTTTGCTTTCTCACTGACTACAGGTGGCGTGATTACGTCTAGACTCATGTATGGTGCTGCAAATGGCATTGTTTCATTTTTTTCACTAGCGAATATTCCATCTGTACATGGAGGAGTTCTTCTTTGTCCACCCATCTGTTGGTGGACTTTTTGGTTACTTCCATATCTTGGCTATTGTAATACTGTGCCATGCAGATTTGCCTGCCTGTGTCTTTCCAATTCTTTCTTCTTAGATTATAGGTCGAGGAGTGGGCCTGCTGGATCATACGGTAGCTCAATGTTTACCTTTTTAAGGCACCTCCATTCTGTTCTCATTCGTGGCCCTTTTCAAGTTCGTCCCACTTGAAGTTGAGGGTATGCATTTCTCCACAACACCTTCAGCATTTATTGTTTGTAGTTTCCTTGCTGATGGTTATTCTGACAAGTGTGAGCTGATACCTCTTTGTGGTTGAATTCGCCTGTGCCTCATAATCCGTTGAAATTGAGCTTTAAGGCATGTCCTTTTTATTTTTCAACCTGTGATTACCCCTTAGTTCTTCAAAGTGTTCTCTTAAAGTATGTGTCACATTTTGAAATGTTTTGGCCATTACCTCCCTCAAGACATTTTGAGGGCAGGTTTCATTTACATTTCTGCAGTACTTGTTCCTATGAAATGACCATTAGCACAGGCTTTAAAGCTGCTTTTGCAGGTAAATGCCAGAGGGCGGCAGCCTTTCTATGTCCCCACCATGGTAACTAGGGAAAAGCCCTTGCGGCCTGTGGTGTTTCTCGGTTATAAATTAGAGTGGAGTGTGCCCGGACCAACCCACACAAGCTGATGTCTCCTTACTTTTGTTGGATTTTTAAATTTAATTTTTAGTTTTTATTGGAGTAATTCCCCAGTGTGCACGTGGACCACTTCTACTTTGCGCATTCCTCAGTTGATGGACATTTTCATTGCTTCCAAGTGTTGGCTATGGTAAATATTGTTGGAGTGCAGGATTGCCAGCCTGTGACTTTTTGATTCTCATTTTCTCAGTTGATAGGCCCAGCAGTGGGTGTGATTGATTGACTGGTAGCACCGTGTTTCCCTTTTCAAAGCACCTTCTTTGTGTTTTCATTAGTGGCTCTTACCACGTCCCCCTTAGAATCGAGGGTATGCATTTCTCCACAATCGATTTAGCATTTATTGTTTCCTGTCTTTATGCTAATGGCCCTACTGGCTGCTGTGTGCTGATAGGGTTTTGTAATTTGGGTTTGCATGTCTTTGAAAATTCGTAAAACTCATCATGTTTCTCCACCGTTTTCTTTTCTGTTAAAAAAAAGGAAACAGTTGGGAGTACAATATATCTCTTGAAACTATCTTCTTGGAAGGTTGCCCTATTTTGAAATTTTTGGTCGATTTTCCACCTCAGAATTTTTTTAGAGAGCAGGTGTCATTTCCCGAACTGCAAGTTTGGTGAATATTTAGTGAACCTTAGCAATGGGTTTAAAGCTGCTGTTGTGGGAAGTGGCCTCAAGCAGGCAGCATTTCTCCACTCCCAAATCTGGGTACTAGGGCAGCAGAGCCTTTCTGGAATTCGTGTTCCTAGGTTGTAAATTAAATTGGAATGTGCCTGGAGACACCCCCATAAGTTTATGTCTCATTATTTCTTCTTGGTTTTAAATTTTTTTTTAATTGGGGTAAAGCTTCGAATATTGTCTCTCCTAGGTGTACACAATCTGGTTCATGTGTACATTATATATGTCTATTCAAGTACAGATCCTCTTCCCATGTTAAATGTTACAGAGTGTTCCACAGACCTCCCTTGCTTGATGGTCGGTCTTTTTGAGATATGTATATACTATGTGTTTGTATACATAGAGCAACACTAATCTTAACTTATCCATTCCCCCCACCTTTCCTTTTAGATGAGCATAGTTTGTTTTCTAAGTCTGTGAGTGTCTTTCTCTGTGGAAATATATTCATTTGTGTCAGTTATTAGATAACGCCTATAAGTGATATAGAATACAGGTCTTTGGTTTCCGAGTTACCTCATGTTTCGTGATTATCTCCAGACTCATTTGTGGTGCCTCAAAGAGCAATGGTTCATTGTTTTCCATGGCTAATATTCCATTGTGTACATGGACCACTTCTTCTTTATCCATTCACCTCTTGTTGGATATTTTGATTGCTTCACTGTCTTGGCTAATGTGAATAAGGCTGCACTGCAGTTTTGCGGCCTGTGTCTTCTCGATTCTTGTCTTCTCAGGTGAGAGGTCCAATGGTGCGCCTGCTGGATTGAATGGTACCTCCATTTTTACTTTTAAACACAGCTCCTTTCTCTTCTCATTATTGGCTGTTACCCCTTTACGTCTCACCAGCAGGTAGAGGGGATACAGTTCTTGAAAACCCCGTCAGCATTTATTGTTTGTAGACATTTTGCTGATGGTCAGTCGACTGGTCTAAGTTGAAACTTTTTGTAGATTAGATTGCATGGGTCTAACACTCCCTGAGGTTGAGCTTTTATCCATTTTCCTTTTTTTTTAAAAGAGCGTGAGTAAAACTTAACTCCTCATACTCTCTTCTTGAAACATTTGCCTGTTTTGAATTTTTTTGTCCATTCCCTACTTCAGCTCAATTTTTTAGGGCAGGTGTCCTTTACAGCCCTGAGTCCTTGTGAATGTTAAGTGACCATTAGCTGTGAGTTTAAAGCTGCTCTTGCAGGAAACGGCCACAAGGTGGCAGCACTTCTCCTTTACCAAATTTGGTAAATGGGGAAACAGAGCCTTAATGGAAGTGGTGTTCAAGGTTGTAAATTCGAATGGAATGTGCCAGGAAAAAAGCACTTTATGTTTATGTCTCATTACTTCTTGTTCATAATTGTAATTTACTTTTTATTTTTTATCCCAGCAAATTTGATTACAATGGTTTGTTTGTTCTAGGTGTGCAAGATGTGGTTCTTTCACACATATACGTGTATCTATTCTTCCTCGCATCCTTTTCCCGTGTAGGTTATGACACAATGTTGAGTAGTCTTCTCCTGGTCTTCCGTACGTCTTTGGTGATTATATATTTCACATGGTATGTATATCTCTGTTAACCCCAATATGGTAATGTATCCAATCATCATCCCTTTCTATTTGGTGAACCATAAGTTTTTTTAATTAATCTGTGATTGCCTTTCTCTGTGGAAATATCTTCATTGGTATCAATTTTTAAGTAACTCCTAAAAGTGATATGATGGGATATGTGTCTTTTGCTTTCTCACTGACTACAGGTGGCGTGATTACGTCTAGACTCATGTATGGTGCTGCAAATGGCATTGTTTCATTTTTTTCACTAGCGAATATTCCATCTGTACATGGAGGAGTTCTTCTTTGTCCACCCATCTGTTGGTGGACTTTTTCGTTACTTCCATATCTTGGCTATCGTAATACTGTGCCATGCAGATTTGCCTGCCTGTGTCTTTCCAATTCTTTCTTCTTAGATTATAGGTCGAGGAGTGGGCCTGCTGGATCATACGGTAGCTCAATGTTTACCATTTTAAGGCACCTCCATTCTGTTCTCATTCGTGGCCCTTTTCAAGTTACGTCCCACTTGAAGTTGAGGGTATGCATTTCTCCACAACACCTTCAGCATTTATTGTTTGTAGTTTCCTTGCTGATGGTTATTCTGACAAGTGTGTGCTGATACCTCTTTGTGGTTGAATTCGCCTGTGCCTCATAATCCGTTGAAATTGAGCTTTAAGGCATGTCCTTTTTATTTTTCAACCTGTGATTACCCCTTAGTTCTTCAAAGTGTTCTCTTAAAGTATGTGTCACATTTTGAAATGTTTTGGCCATTACCTCCCTCAAGACATTTTGAGGGCAGGTTTCATTTACAGTTCTGCAGTACTTGTTCCTATGAAATGACCATTAGCACAGGCTTTAAAGCTGCTTTTGCAGGTAAATGCCAGAGGGCGGCAGCCTTTCTATGTCCCCACCATGGTAACTAGGGAAAAGCCCTTGCGGCCTGTGGTGTTTCTCGGTTATAAATTAGAGTGGAGTGTGTCCGTACAAACCCACACAATCTGATGTCTCCTTACTTTTGTTGGATTTTTAAATTTAATTTTTAGTTTTTAGTGGAGTAATTCCCCAGTGTGCACGTGGACCACTTCTACTTTGCGCATTCCTCGGTTGATGGACATTTTCATTGCTTCCAAGTGTTGGCTATGGTAAATATTGTTGGATGCAGGATTGCCAGCCTGTGACTTTTTGATTCTCATTTTCTCAGTTGATAGGCCCAGCAGTGGGTGTGATTGATTGACTGGTAGCACCGTGTTTCCCTTTTCAAAGCACCTTCTTTGTGTTTTCATTAGTGGCTCTTACCACGTCCCCCTTAGAATCGAGGGTATGCATTTCTCCACAATCGATATAGCATTTATTGTTTGCTGCCTTTATGCTAATGGCCCTACTGGCTGCTGTGTGCTGATAGGGTTTTGTAATTTGGGTTTGCATGTCTTTGAAAATTCGTAAAACTCATCATGTTTCTCCACCATTTTATTTTCTGTTAAAAAAAGGAAACAGTTGGGAGTACAATATATCTCTTGAAAATGCCTTCTTGGAAGGTTGCCCTATTTTGAAATTTTTGGTCGATTTTCCACCTCAGAATTTTTTTAGAGAGCAGGTGTCATTTCCCGAACTGCAAGTTTGGTGAATATTTAGTGACCCTTAGCAATGGGTTTAAAGCTGCTGTTGTGGGAAGTGGCCTCAAGCAGGCAGCATTTCTCCACTCCCAAATCTGGGTACTAGGGCAGCAGAGCCTTTCTTGAAGTCGTGTTCCTAGGTTGTAAATTAAATTGGAATGTGCCTGGAGAAACCCCCATAAGTTTATGTCTCATTATTTCTTCTTGGTTTTAAATTTTTTTTTAATTGTGGTAAAGCTTCGAATATTGTCTGTCCTAGGTGTACACAATCTGGTTCATTTGTACATTATATATGTCTATTCAAGTACAGATCCTCTTCCCATGTAAAATGTTACAGAGGGTTCCACAGACCTCCCTTGCTCCATGGTCGGTCTTTTTGAGATATGTATATACTATGTGTTTGTATACATAGAGCAACACTAATCTTAAATTATCCATTCCCCCCACCTTTCCTTTTAGATGAGCATAGTTTGTTTTCTAAGTCTGTGAGTGTCTTTCTCTGTGGAAATATATTCATTTGGGTCAGTTATTAGATAACGCCTATAAGTGATATCATAGAATACAGGTCTTTGGTTTCCGAGCTACCTCATGTTTCGTGACTATCTCCAGACCCATTTGTGGTGCCTCAAAGAGCAATGGTTCATTGTTTTCCATGGCTAATATTCCATTGTGTACATGGACCACTTCTTCTTTATCCATTCACCTCTTGTTGGATATTTTGATTGCTTCACTGTCTTGGCTATTGTGAATAAGGCTGCACTGCAGCTTTTGCGGCCTGTGTCTTCTCGATTCTTGTCTTCTCAGGTGAGAGGTCCAATGGTGCGCCTGCTGGATTGAATGGTACCTCCATTTTTACTTTTAAACACAGCTCCTTTCTCTTCTCATTATTGGCTGTTACCCCTTTACGTCTCACCAGCAGGTAGAGGGGATACAGTTCTTGAAAACCCCGTCAGCATTTATTGTTTGTAGACATTTTGCTGATGGTCAGTCGACTGGTCTAAGTTGAAACTTTTTGTAGATTAGATTGCATGGGTCTAACACTCCCTGAGGTTGAGCTTTTATCCATTTTCCTTTTTTTTTAAAAGAGCGTGAGTAAAACTTAACTCCTCATACTCTCTTCTTGAAACATTTGCCTGTTTTGAATTTTTTTGTCCATTCCCTACTTCGGCACAATTTTTTAGGGCAGGTGTCCTTTACAGCCCTGAGTCCTTGTGAATGTTAAGTGACCATTAGCTGTGAGTTTAAAGCTGCTCTTGCAGGAAACGGCCACAAGGTGGCAGCATTTCTCCTTTACCAAATTTGGTAACTGGGGAAACAGAGCCTTAATGGAAGTGGTGTTCTAGGTTGTAAATTCGAATGGAATGTGCCAGGAAAAAAGCACTTTATGTTTATGTCTCATTACTTCTTGTTCATAATTGTAATTTACTTTTTATTTTTTATCCCAGCAAATTTGATTACAATGGTTTGTTTGTTCTAGGTGTGCAAGATGTGGTTCTTTCACACATATACGTGTATCTATTCTTCCTCGCATCCTTTTCCCATGTAGGTTATGACACAATGTTGAGTAGTCTTCTCCTGGTCTTCCGTACGTCTTTGGTGATTATATATTTCACATGGTATGTATATCTCTGTTAACCCCAATATGGTAATGTATCCAATCCTCATCCCTTTCTATTTGGTGAACCATAAGTTTTTTTAATGAATCTGTGATTGCCTTTCTCTGTGGAAATATCTTCATTGGTATCAATTTTTAAGTAACTCCTAAAAGTGATATGATAGGATATGTGTCTTTTGCTTTCTCACTGACTACAGGTGGCGTGATTACGTCTACACTCATGTATGGTGCTGCAAATGGCATTGTTTCATTTTTTTCACTAGCGAATATTCCATCTGTACATGGAGGAGTTCTTCTTTGTCCACCCATCTGTTGGTGGACTTTTTGGTTACTTCCATATCTTGGCTATCGTAATACTGTGCCATGCAGATTTGCCTGCCTGTGTCCTTCCAATTCTTTCTTCTTAGAGTATAGGTCGAGGAGTGGGCCTGCTGGATCATACGGTAGCTCAATGTTTACCTTTTTAAGGCACCTCCATTCTGTTCTCATTCGTGGCCCTTTTCAAGTTACGTCCCACTTGAAGTTGAGGGTATGCATTTCTCCACAACACCTTCAGCATTTATTGTTTGTAGTTTCCTTGCTGATGGTTATTCTGACAAGTGTGAGCTGATACCTCTTTGTGGTTGAATTCGCCTGTGCCTCATAATCCGTTGAAATTGAGCTTTAAGGCATGTCCTTTTTATTTTTCAACCTGTGATTACCCCTTAGTTCTTCAAAGTGTTCTCTTAAAGTATGTGTCACATTTTGAAATGTTTTGGCCATTACCTCCCTCAAGACATTTTGAGGGCAGGTTTCATTTACAGTTCTGCAGTACTTGTTCCTATGAAATGACCATTAGCACAGGCTTTAAAGCTGCTTTTGCAGGTAAATGCCAGAGGGCGGCAGCCTTTCTATGTCCCCACCATGGTAACTAGGGAAAAGCCCTTGCGGCCTGTGGTGTTTCTCGGTTATAAATTAGAGTGGAGTGTGTCCGTACAAACCCACACAAGCTGATGTCTCCTTACTTTTGTTGGATTTTTAAATTTAATTTTTAGTTTTTATTGGAGTAATTCCCCAGTGTGCACGTGGACCACTTCTACTTTGCGCATTCCTCGGTTGATGGACATTTTCATTGCTTCCAAGTGTTGGCTATGGTAAATATTGTTGGATGCAGGATTGCCAGCCTGTGACTTTTTGATTCTCATTTTCTCAGTTGATAGGCCCAGCAGTGGGTGTGATTGATTGACTGGTAGCACCGTGTTTCCCTTTTCAAAGCACCTTCTTTGTGTTTTCATTAGTGGCTCTTACCACGTCCCCCTTAGAATCGAGGGTATGCATTTCTCCACAATCGATATAGCATTTATTGTTTGCTGCCTTTATGCTAATGGCCCTACTGCCTGCTGTGTGCTGATAGGGTTTTGTAATTTGGGTTTGCATGTCTTTGAAAATTCGTAAAACTCATCATGTTTCTCCACCATTTTATTTTCTGTTAAAAAAAGGAAACAGTTGGGAGTACAATATATCTCTTGAAAATGCCTTCTTGGAAGGTTGCCCTATTTTGAAATTTTTGGTCGATTTTCCACCTCAGAATTTTTTTAGAGAGCAGGTGTCATTTCCCGAACTGCAAGTTTGGTGAATATTTAGTGACCCTTAGCAATGGGTTTAAAGCTGCTGTTGTGGGAAGTGGCCTCAAGCAGGCAGCATTTCTCCACTCCCAAATCTGGGTACTAGGGCAGCAGAGCCTTTCTTGAAGTCGTGTTCCTAGGTTGTAAATTAAATTGGAATGTGCCTGGAGAAACCCCCATAAGTTTATGTCTCATTATTTCTTCTTGGTTTTAAATTTTTTTTTAATTGTGGTAAAGCTTCGAATATTGTCTGTCCTAGGTGTACACAATCTGGTTCATTTGTACATTATATATGTCTATTCAAGTACAGATCCTCTTCCCATGTAAAATGTTACAGAGGGTTCCACAGACCTCCCTTGCTCCATGGTCGGTCTTTTTGAGATATGTATATACTATGTGTTTGTATACATAGAGCAACACTAATCTTAAATTATCCATTCCCCCCACCTTTCCTTTTAGATGAGCATAGTTTGTTTTCTAAGTCTGTGAGTGTCTTTCTCTGTGGAAATATATTCATTTGGGTCAGTTATTAGATAACGCCTATAAGTGATATCATAGAATACAGGTCTTTGGTTTCCGAGCTACCTCATGTTTCGTGACTATCTCCAGACCCATTTGTGGTGCCTCAAAGAGCAATGGTTCATTGTTTTCCATGGCTAATATTCCATTGTGTACATGGACCACTTCTTCTTTATCCATTCACCTCTTGTTGGATATTTTGATTGCTTCACTGTCTTGGCTATTGTGAATAAGGCTGCACTGCAGCTTTTGCGGCCTGTGTCTTCTCGATTCTTGTCTTCTCAGGTGAGAGGTCCAATGGTGCGCCTGCTGGATTGAATGGTACCTCCATTTTTACTTTTAAACACAGCTCCTTTCTCTTCTCATTATTGGCTGTTACCCCTTTACGTCTCACCAGCAGGTAGAGGGGATACAGTTCTTGAAAACCCCGTCAGCATTTATTGTTTGTAGACATTTTGCTGATGGTCAGTCGACTGGTCTAAGTTGAAACTTTCTGTAGATTAGATTGCATGGGTCTAACACTCCCTGAGGTTGAGCTTTTATCCATTTTCCTTTTTTTTAAAAAGAGCGTGAGTAAAACTTAACTCCTCATACTCTCTTCTTGAAACATTTGCCTGTTTTGAATGTTTTTGTCCATTCCCTACTTCAGCACAATTTTTTAGGGCAGGTGTCCTTTACAGCCCTGAGTCCTTGTGAATGTTAAGTGACCATTAGCTGTGAGTTTAAAGCTGCTCTTGCAGGAAACGGCCACAAGGTGGCAGCATTTCTCCTTTACCAAATTTGGTAACTGGGGAAACAGAGCCTTAATGGAAGTGGTGTTCTAGGTTGTAAATTCGAATGGAATGTGCCAGGAAAAAAGCACTTTATGTTTATGTCTCATTACTTCTTGTTCATAATTGTAATTTACTTTTTATTTTTTATCCCAGCAAATTTGATTACAATGGTTTGTTTGTTCTAGGTGTGCAAGATGTGGTTCTTTCACACATATACGTGTATCTATTCTTCCTCGCATCCTTTTCCCATGTAGGTTATGACACAATGTTGAGTAGTCTTCTCCTGGTCTTCCGTACGTCTTTGGGGATTATATATTTCACATGGTATGTATATCTCTGTTAACCCCAATATGGTAATGTATCCAATCCTCATCCCTTTCTATTTGGTGAACCATAAGTTTTTTTAATGAATCTGTGATTGCCTTTCTCTGTGGAAATATCTTCATTGGTATCAATTTTTAAGTAACTCCTAAAAGTGATATGATAGGATATGTGTCTTTTGCTTTCTCACTGACTACAGGTGGCATGATTACGTCTAGACTCATGTATGGTGCTGCAAATGGCATTGTTTCATTTTTTTCACTAGCGAATATTCCATCTGTACATGGAGGAGTTCTTCATTGTCCACCCATCTGTTGGTGGACTTTTTGGTTACTTCCATATCTTGGCTATCGTAATACTGTGCCATGCAGATTTGCCTGCCTGTGTCTTTCCAATTCTTTCTTCTTAGAGTATAGGTCGAGGTGTGGGCCTGCTGGATCATACGGTAGCTCAATGTTTACCTTTTTAAGGCACCTCCATTCTGTTCTCATTCGTGGCCCTTTTCAAGTTACGTCCCACTTGAAGTTGAGAGTATGCATTTCTCCACAACACCTTCAGCATTTATTGTTTGTAGTTTCCTTGCTGATGGTTATTCTGACAAGTGTCAGCTGATACCTCTTTGTGGTTGAATTCGCCTGTGCCTCATAATCCGTTGAAATTGAGCTTTAAGGCATGTCCTTTTTTATTTTTCAACCTGTGATTACCCCTTAGTTCTTCAAAGTGTTCTCTTAAAGTATGTGTCACATTTTGAAATGTTTTGGCCATTACCTCCCTCAAGACATTTTGAGGGCAGGTTTCATTTACAGTTCTGCAGTACTTGTTCCTATGAAATGACCATTAGCACAGGCTTTAAAGCTGCTTTTGCAGGTAAATGCCAGAGGGCGGCAGCCTTTCTATGTCCCCACCATGGTAACTAGGGAAAAGCCCTTGCGGCCTGTGGTGTTTCTCGGTTATAAATTAGAGTGGAGTGTGCCCGGACAAACCCACACAAGCTGATGTCTCCTTACTTTTGTTGGATTTTTAAATTTAATTTTTAGTTTTTATTGGAGTAATTCCCCAGTGTGCACGTGGACCACTTCTACTTTGCGCATTCCTCGGTTGATGGACATTTTCATTGCTTCCAAGTGTTGGCTATGGTAAATATTGTTGGAGTGCAGGATTGCCAGCCTGTGACTTTTTGATTCTCATTTTCTCAGTTGATAGGCCCAGCAGTGGGTGTGACTGATTGACTGGTAGCACCGTGTTTCCCTTTTCAAAGCACCTTCTTTGTGTTTTCATTAGTGGCTCTTACCACGTCCCCCTTAGAATCGAGGGTATGCATTTCTCCACAATCGATTTAGCATTTATTGTTTGCTGCCTTTATGCTAATGGCCCTACTGGCTGCTGTGTGCTGATAGGGTTTTGTAATTTGGGTTTGCATGTCTTTGAAAATTCGTAAAACTCATCATGTTTCTCCACCGTTTTCTTTTCTGTTAAAAAAAAGGAAACAGTTGGGAGTACAATATATTTCTTGAAATTGTCTTCTTGGAAGGTTGCCCTATTTTGAAATTTTTGGTCGATTTTCCACCTCAGAATTTTTTTAGAGAGCAGGTGTCATTTCCCGAACTGCAAGTTTGGTGAATATTTAGTGACCCTTAGCAATGGGTTTAAAGCTGCTGTTGTGGGAAGTGGCCTCAAGCAGGCAGCATTTCTCCACTCCCAAATCTGGGTACTAGGGCAGCAGAGCCTTTCTGGAAGTCGTGTTCCTAGGTTGTAAATTAAATTGGAATGTGCCTGGAGAAACCCCCATAAGTTTATGTCTCATTATTTCTTCTTGGTTTTAAATTTTTTTTTAATTGTGGTAAAACTTCGAATATTGTCTGTCCTAGGTGTACACAATCTGGTTCATTTGTACATTATATATGTCTATTCAAGTACAGATCCTCTTCCCATGTAAAATGTTACAGAGGGTTCCACAGACCTCCCTTGCTAGATGGTCGGTCTTTTGAGATATGTATATACTATGTGTTTGTATACATAGAGCAACACTAATCTTAACTTATCCATTCCCCCCAACTTTCCTTTTAGATGAGCATAGTTTGTTTTCTAAGTCTGTGAGTGTCTTTCTCTGTGGAAATATATTCATTTGTGTCAGTTATTAGATAACGCCTATAAGTGATATAGAATACAGGTCTTTGGTTTCCGAGTTACCTCATGTTTCCTGATTATCTCCAGACTCATTTGTGGTGCCTCAAAGAGCAATGGTTCATTGTTTTCCATGGCTAATATTCCATTGTGTACATGGACCACTTCTTCTTTATCCATTCACCTCTTGTTGGATATTTTGATTGCTTCACTGTCTTGGCTAATGTGAATAAGGCTGCACTGCAGTTTTGCGGCCTGTGTCTTCTCGATTCTTGTCTTCTCAGGTGAGAGGTCCAATGGTGCGCCTGCTGGATTGAATGGTACCTCCATTTTTACTTTTAAACACAGCTCCTTTCTCTTCTCATTATTGGCTGTTACCCCTTTACGTCTCACCAGCAGGTAGAGGGGATACAGTTCTTGAAAACCCCGTCAGCATTTATTGTTTGTAGACATTTTGCTGATGGTCAGTCGACTGGTCTAAGTTGAAACTTTCTGTAGATTAGATTGCATGGGTCTAACACTCCCTGAGGTTGAGCTTTTATCAATTTTCCTTTTTTTTTAAAAGAGCGTGAGTAAAACTTAACTCCTCATACTCTCTTCTTGAAACATTTGCCTGTTTTGAATTTTTTTGTCCATTCCCTACTTCAGCACAATTTTTTAGGGCAGGTGTCCTTTACAGCCCTGAGTCCTTGTGAATGTTAAGTGACCATTAGCTGTGAGTTTAAAGCTGCTCTTGCAGGAAACGGCCACAAGGTGGCAGCATTTCTCCTTTACCAAATTTGGTAACTGGGGAAACAGAGCCTTAATGGAAGTGGTGTTCTAGGTTGTAAATTTGAATGGAATGTGCCAGGAAAAAAGCACTTTATGTTTTTGTCTCATTATTTCTTGTTCATAATTGTAATTTACTTTTTATTTTTTATCCCAGCAAATTTGATTACAATGGTTTGTTTGTTCTAGGTGTGCAAGATGTGGTTCTTTCACACATATACGTGTATCTATTCTTCCTCGCATCCTTTTCCCATGTAGGTTATGACACAATGTTGAGTAGTCTTCTCCTGGTCTTCCGTACGTCTTTGGTGATTATATATTTCACATGGTATGTATATCTCTGTTAACCCCAATATGGTAATGTATCCAATCCTCATCCCTTTCTATTTGGTGAACCATAAGTTTTTTTAATGAATCTGTGATTGCCTTTCTCTGTGGAAATATCTTCATTGGTATCAATTTTTAAGTAACTCCTAAAAGTGATATGATAGGATATGTGTCTTTTGCTTTCTCACTGACTACAGGTGGCGTGATTACGTCTAGACTCATGTATGGTGCTGCAAATGGCATTGTTTCATTTTTTTCACTAGCGAATATTCCATCTGTACATGGAGGAGTTCTTCTTTGTCCACCCATCTGTTGGTGGACTTTTTGGTTACTTCCATATCTTGGCTATCGTAATACTGTGCCATGCAGATTTGCCTGCCTGTGTCTTTCCAATTCTTTCTTCTTAGAGTATAGGTCGAGGTGTGGGCCTGCTGGATCATACGGTAGCTCAATGTTTACCTTTTTAAGGCACCTCCATTCTGTTCTCATTCGTGGCCCTTTTCAAGTTACGTCCCACTTGAAGTTGAGAGTATGCATTTCTCCACAACACCTTCAGCATTTATTGTTTGTAGTTTCCTTGCTGATGGTTATTCTGACAAGTGTCAGCTGATACCTCTTTGTGGTTGAATTCGCCTGTGCCTCATAATCCGTTGAAATTGAGCTTTAAGGCATGTCCTTTTTTATTTTTCAACCTGTGATTACCCCTTAGTTCTTCAAAGTGTTCTCTTAAAGTATGTGTCACATTTTGAAATGTTTTGGCCATTACCTCCCTCAAGACATTTTGAGGGCAGGTTTCATTTACAGTTCTGCAGTACTTGTTCCTATGAAATGACCATTAGCACAGGCTTTAAAGCTGCTTTTGCAGGTAAATGCCAGAGGGCGGCAGCCTTTCTTTGTCCCCACCATGGTAAGTAACTAGGGAAAAGCCCTTGCGGCCTGTGGTGTTTCTCGGTTATAAATTAGAGTGGAGTGTGCCCGGACAAACCCACACAAGCTGATGTCTCCTTACTTTTGTTGGATTTTTAAATTTAATGTTTAGTTTTTATTGGAGTAATTCCCCAGTGTGCACGTGGACCACTTCTACTTTGCGCATTCCTCGGTTGATGGACATTTTCATTGCTTCCAAGTGTTGGCTATGGTAAATATTGTTGGAGTGCAGGATTGCCAGCCTGTGACTTTTTGATTCTCATTTTCTCAGTTGATAGGCCCAGCAGTGGGTGTGACTGATTGACTGGTAGCACCGTGTTTCCCTTTTCAAAGCACCTTCTTTGTGTTTTCATTAGTGGCTCTTACCACGTCCCCCTTAGAATCGAGGGTATGCATTTCTCCACAATCGATTTAGCATTTATTGTTTGCTGCCTTTATGCTAATGGCCCTACTGGCTGCTGTGTGCTGATAGGGTTTTGTAATTTGGGTTTGCATGTCTTTGAAAATTCGTAAAACTCATCATGTTTCTCCACCGTTTTCTTTTCTGTTAAAAAAAAGGAAACAGTTGGGAGTACAATATATTTCTTGAAATTGTCTTCTTGGAAGGTTGCCCTATTTTGAAATTTTTGGTCGATTTTCCACCTCAGAATTTTTTTAGAGAGCAGGTGTCATTTCCCGAACTGCAAGTTTGGTGAATATTTAGTGACCCTTAGCAATGGGTTTAAAGCTGCTGTTGTGGGAAGTGGCCTCAAGCAGGCAGCATTTCTCCACTCCCAAATCTGGGTACTAGGGCAGCAGAGCCTTTCTGGAAGTCGTGTTCCTAGGTTGTAAATTAAATTGGAATGTGCCTGGAGAAACCCCCATAAGTTTATGTCTCATTATTTCTTCTTGGTTTTAAATTTTTTTTTAATTGTGGTAAAGCTTCGAATATTGTCTGTCCTAGGTGTACACAATCTGGTTCATTTGTACATTATATATGTCTATTCAAGTACAGATCCTCTTCCCATGTAAAATGTTACAGAGGGTTCCACAGACCTCCCTTGCTAGATGGTCGGTCTTTTTGAGATATGTATATACTATGTGTTTGTATACATAGAGCAACACTAATCTTAACTTATCCATTCCCCCCACCTTTCCTTTTAGATGAGCATAGTTTGTTTTCTAAGTCTGTGAGTGTCTTTCTCTGTGGAAATATATTCATTTGTGTCAGTTATTAGATAACGCCTATAAGTGATATCATAGAATACAGGTCTTTGGTTTCCGAGCTACCTCATCTTTCGTGATTATCTCCAGACCCATTTGTGGTGCCTCAAAGAGCAATGGTTCATTGTTTTCCATGGCTAATATTCCATTGTGTACATGGACCACTTCTTCTTTATCCATTCACCTCTTGTTGGATATTTTGATTGCTTCACTGTCTTGGCTATTGTGAATAAGGCTGCACTGCAGCTTTTGCGGCCTGTGTCTTCTCGATTCTTGTCTTCTCAGGTGAGAGGTCCAATGGTGCGCCTGCTGGATTGAATGGTACCTCCATTTTTACTTTTAAACACAGCTCCTTTCTCTTCTCATTATTGGCTGTTACCCCTTTACGTCTCACCAGCAGGTAGAGGGGATACAGTTCTTGAAAACCCCGTCAGCATTTATTGTTTGTAGACATTTTGCTGATGGTCAGTCGACTGGTCTAAGTTGAAACTTTCTGTAGATTAGATTGCATGGGTCTAACACTCCCTGAGGTTGAGCTTTTATCCATTTTCCTTTTTTTTAAAAAGAGCGTGAGTAAAACTTAACTCCTCATACTCTCTTCTTGAAACATTTGCCTGTTTTGAATGTTTTTGTCCATTCCCTACTTCAGCACAATTTTTTAGGGCAGGTGTCCTTTACAGCCCTGAGTCCTTGTGAATGTTAAGTGACCATTAGCTGTGAGTTTAAAGCTGCTCTTGCAGGAAACGGCCACAAGGTGGCAGCATTTCTCCTTTACCAAATTTGGTAACTGGGGAAACAGAGCCTTAATGGAAGTGGTGTTCTAGGTTGTAAATTCGAATGGAATGTGCCAGGAAAAAAGCACTTTATGTTTATGTCTCATTACTTCTTGTTCATAATTGTAATTTACTTTTTATTTTTTATCCCAGCAAATTTGATTACAATGGTTTGTTTGTTCTAGGTGTGCAAGATGTGGTTCTTTCACACATATACGTGTATCTATTCTTCCTCGCATCCTTTTCCCATGTAGGTTATGACACAATGTTGAGTAGTCTTCTCCTGGTCTTCCGTACGTCTTTGGGGATTATATATTTCACATGGTATGTATATCTCTGTTAACCCCAATATGGTAATGTATCCAATCCTCATCCCTTTCTATTTGGTGAACCATAAGTTTTTTTAATGAATCTGTGATTGCCTTTCTCTGTGGAAATATCTTCATTGGTATCAATTTTTAAGTAACTCCTAAAAGTGATATGATAGGATATGTGTCTTTTGCTTTCTCACTGACTACAGGTGGCGTGATTACGTCTAGACTCATGTATGGTGCTGCAAATGGCATTGTTTCATTTTTTTCACTAGCGAATATTCCATCTGTACATGGAGGAGTTCTTCTTTGTCCACCCATCTGTTGGTGGACTTTTTGGTTACTTCCATATCTTGGCTATCGTAATACTGTGCCATGCAGATTTGCCTGCCTGTGTCTTTCCAATTCTTTCTTCTTAGAGTATAGGTCGAGGTGTGGGCCTGCTGGATCATACGGTAGCTCAATGTTTACCTTTTTAAGGCACCTCCATTCTGTTCTCATTCGTGGCCCTTTTCAAGTTACGTCCCACTTGAAGTTGAGAGTATGCATTTCTCCACAACACCTTCAGCATTTATTGTTTGTAGTTTCCTTGCTGATGGTTATTCTGACAAGTGTCAGCTGATACCTCTTTGTGGTTGAATTCGCCTGTGCCTCATAATCCGTTGAAATTGAGCTTTAAGGCATGTCCTTTTTTATTTTTCAACCTGTGATTACCCCTTAGTTCTTCAAAGTGTTCTCTTAAAGTATGTGTCACATTTTGAAATGTTTTGGCCATTACCTCCCTCAAGACATTTTGAGGGCAGGTTTCATTTACAGTTCTGCAGTACTTGTTCCTATGAAATGACCATTAGCACAGGCTTTAAAGCTGCTTTTGCAGGTAAATGCCAGAGGGCGGCAGCCTTTCTATGTCCCCACCATGGTAACTAGGGAAAAGCCCTTGCGGCCTGTGGTGTTTCTCGGTTATAAATTAGAGTGGAGTGTTCCCGGACAAACCCACACAAGCTGATGTCTCCTTACTTTTGTTGGATTTTTAAATTTAATTTTTAGTTTTTATTGGAGTAATTCCCCAGTGTGCACGTGGACCACTTCTACTTTGCGCATTCCTCGGTTGATGGACATTTTCATTGCTTCCAAGTGTTGGCTATGGTAAATATTGTTGGAGTGCAGGATTGCCAGCCTGTGACTTTTTGATTCTCATTTTCTCAGTTGATAGGCCCAGCAGTGGGTGTGACTGATTGACTGGTAGCACCGTGTTTCCCTTTTCAAAGCACCTTCTTTGTGTTTTCATTAGTGGCTCTTACCACGTCCCCCTTAGAATCGAGGGTATGCATTTCTCCACAATCGATTTAGCATTTATTGTTTGCTGCCTTTATGCTAATGGCCCTACTGGCTGCTGTGTGCTGATAGGGTTTTGTAATTTGGGTTTGCATGTCTTTGAAAATTCGTAAAACTCATCATGTTTCTCCACCGTTTTCTTTTCTGTTAAAAAAAAGGAAACAGTTGGGAGTACAATATATTTCTTGAAATTGTCTTCTTGGAAGGTTGCCCTATTTTGAAATTTTTGGTCGATTTTCCACCTCAGAATTTTTTTAGAGAGCAGGTGTCATTTCCCGAACTGCAAGTTTGGTGAATATTTAGTGACCCTTAGCAATGGGTTTAAAGCTGCTGTTGTGGGAAGTGGCCTCAAGCAGGCAGCATTTCTCCACTCCCAAATCTGGGTACTAGGGCAGCAGAGCCTTTCTGGAAGTCGTGTTCCTAGGTTGTAAATTAAATTGGAATGTGCCTGGAGAAACCCCCATAAGTTTATGTCTCATTATTTCTTCTTGGTTTTAAATTTTTTTTTAATTGTGGTAAAGCTTCGAATATTGTCTGTCCTAGGTGTACACAATCTGGTTCATTTGTACATTATATATGTCTATTCAAGTACAGATCCTCTTCCCATGTAAAATGTTACAGAGGGTTCCACAGACCTCCCTTGCTAGATGGTCGGTCTTTTTGAGATATGTATATACTATGTGTTTGTATACATAGAGCAACACTAATCTTAACTTATCCATTCCCCCCAACTTTCCTTTTAGATGAGCATAGTTTGTTTTCTAAGTCTGTGAGTGTCTTTCTCTGTGGAAATATATTCATTTGTGTCAGTTATTAGATAACGCCTATAAGTGATATAGAATACAGGTCTTTGGTTTCCGAGTTACCTCATGTTTCCTGATTATCTCCAGACTCATTTGTGGTGCCTCAAAGAGCAATGGTTCATTGTTTTCCATGGCTAATATTCCATTGTGTACATGGACCACTTCTTCTTTATCCATTCACCTCTTGTTGGATATTTTGATTGCTTCACTGTCTTGGCTAATGTGAATAAGGCTGCACTGCAGTTTTGCGGCCTGTGTCTTCTCGATTCTTGTCTTCTCAGGTGAGAGGTCCAATGGTGCGCCTGCTGGATTGAATGGTACCTCCATTTTTACTTTTAAACACAGCTCCTTTCTCTTCTCATTATTGGCTGTTACCCCTTTACGTCTCACCAGCAGGTAGAGGGGATACAGTTCTTGAAAACCCCGTCAGCATTTATTGTTTGTAGACATTTTGCTGATGGTCAGTCGACTGGTCTAAGTTGAAACTTTCTGTAGATTAGATTGCATGGGTCTAACACTCCCTGAGGTTGAGCTTTTATCCATTTTCCTTTTTTTTTTAAAAGAGCGTGAGTAAAACTTAACTCCTCATACTCTCTTCTTGAAACATTTGCCTGTTTTGAATTTTTTTGTCCATTCCCTACTTCAGCACAATTTTTTAGGGCAGGTGTCCTTTACAGCCCTGAGTCCTTGTGAATGTTAAGTGACCATTAGCTGTGAGTTTAAAGCTGCTCTTGCAGGAAACGGCCACAAGGTGGCAGCATTTCTCCTTTACCAAATTTGGTAACTGGGGAAACAGAGCCTTAATGGAAGTGGTGTTCTAGGTTGTAAATTTGAATGGAATGTGCCAGGAAAAAAGCACTTTATGTTTATGTCTCATTATTTCTTGTTCATAATTGTAATTTACTTTTTATTTTTTATCCCAGCAAATTTGATTACAATGGTTTGTTTGTTCTAGGTGTGCAAGATGTGGTTCTTTCACACATATACGTGTATCTATTCTTCCTCGCATCCTTTTCCCATGTAGGTTATGACACAATGTTGAGTAGTCTTCTCCTGGTCTTCCGTACGTCTTTGGGGATTATATATTTCACATGGTATGTATATCTCTGTTAACCCCAATATGGTAATGTATCCAATCCTCATCCCTTTCTATTTGGTGAACCATAAGTTTTTTTAATGAATCTGTGATTGCCTTTCTCTGTGGAAATATCTTCATTGGTATCAATTTTTAAGTAACTCCTAAAAGTGATATGATAGGATATGTGTCTTTTGCTTTCTCACTGACTACAGGTGGCGTGATTACGTCTAGACTCATGTATGGTGCTGCAAATGGCATTGTTTCATTTTTTTCACTAGCGAATATTCCATCTGTACATGGAGGAGTTCTTCTTTGTCCACCCATCTGTTGGTGGACTTTTTGGTTACTTCCATATCTTGGCTATCGTAATACTGTGCCATGCAGATTTGCCTGCCTGTGTCTTTCCAATTCTTTCTTCTTAGAGTATAGGTCGAGGTGTGGGCCTGCTGGATCATACGGTAGCTCAATGTTTACCTTTTTAAGGCACCTCCATTCTGTTCTCATTCGTGGCCCTTTTCAAGTTACGTCCCACTTGAAGTTGAGAGTATGCATTTCTCCACAACACCTTCAGCATTTATTGTTTGTAGTTTCCTTGCTGATGGTTATTCTGACAAGTGTCAGCTGATACCTCTTTGTGGTTGAATTCGCCTGTGCCTCATAATCCGTTGAAATTGAGCTTTAAGGCATGTCCTTTTTTATTTTTCAACCTGTGATTACCCCTTAGTTCTTCAAAGTGTTCTCTTAAAGTATGTGTCACATTTTGAAATGTTTTGGCCATTACCTCCCTCAAGACATTTTGAGGGCAGGTTTCATTTACAGTTCTGCAGTACTTGTTCCTATGAAATGACCATTAGCACAGGCTTTAAAGCTGCTTTTGCAGGTAAATGCCAGAGGGCGGCAGCCTTTCTATGTCCCCACCATGGTAACTAGGGAAAAGCCCTTGCGGCCTGTGGTGTTTCTCGGTTATAAATTAGAGTGGAGTGTGCCCGGACAAACCCACACAAGCTGATGTCTCCTTACTTTTGTTGGATTTTTAAATTTAATTTTTAGTTTTTATTGGAGTAATTCCCCAGTGTGCACGTGGACCACTTCTACTTTGCGCATTCCTCGGTTGATGGACATTTTCATTGCTTCCAAGTGTTGGCTATGGTAAATATTGTTGGAGTGCAGGATTGCCAGCCTGTGACTTTTTGATTCTCATTTTCTCAGTTGATAGGCCCAGCAGTGGGTGTGACTGATTGACTGGTAGCACCGTGTTTCCCTTTTCAAAGCACCTTCTTTGTGTTTTCATTAGTGGCTCTTACCACGTCCCCCTTAGAATCGAGGGTATGCATTTCTCCACAATCGATTTAGCATTTATTGTTTGCTGCCTTTATGCTAATGGCCCTACTGGCTGCTGTGTGCTGATAGGGTTTTGTAATTTGGGTTTGCATGTCTTTGAAAATTCGTAAAACTCATCATGTTTCTCCACCGTTTTCTTTTCTGTTAAAAAAAAGGAAACAGTTGGGAGTACAATATATTTCTTGAAATTGTCTTCTTGGAAGGTTGCCCTATTTTGAAATTTTTGGTCGATTTTCCACCTCAGAATTTTTTTAGAGAGCAGGTGTCATTTCCCGAACTGCAAGTTTGGTGAATATTTAGTGACCCTTAGCAATGGGTTTAAAGCTGCTGTTGTGGGAAGTGGCCTCAAGCAGGCAGCATTTCTCCACTCCCAAATCTGGGTACTAGGGCAGCAGAGCCTTTCTGGAAGTCGTGTTCCTAGGTTGTAAATTAAATTGGAATGTGCCTGGAGAAACCCCCATAAGTTTATGTCTCATTATTTCTTCTTGGTTTTAAATTTTTTTTTAATTGTGGTAAAGCTTCGAATATTGTCTGTCCTAGGTGTACACAATCTGGTTCATTTGTACATTATATATGTCTATTCAAGTACAGATCCTCTTCCCATGTAAAATGTTACAGAGGGTTCCACAGACCTCCCTTGCTAGATGGTCGGTCTTTTTGAGATATGTATATACTATGTGTTTGTATACATAGAGCAACACTAATCTTAACTTATCCATTCCCCCCAACTTTCCTTTTAGATGAGCATAGTTTGTTTTCTAAGTCTGTGAGTGTCTTTCTCTGTGGAAATATATTCATTTGTGTCAGTTATTAGATAACGCCTATAAGTGATATAGAATACAGGTCTTTGGTTTCCGAGTTACCTCATGTTTCCTGATTATCTCCAGACTCATTTGTGGTGCCTCAAAGAGCAATGGTTCATTGTTTTCCATGGCTAATATTCCATTGTGTACATGGACCACTTCTTCTTTATCCATTCACCTCTTGTTGGATATTTTGATTGCTTCACTGTCTTGGCTAATGTGAATAAGGCTGCACTGCAGTTTTGCGGCCTGTGTCTTCTCGATTCTTGTCTTCTCAGGTGAGAGGTCCAATGGTGCGCCTGCTGGATTGAATGGTACCTCCATTTTTACTTTTAAACACAGCTCCTTTCTCTTCTCATTATTGGCTGTTACCCCTTTACGTCTCACCAGCAGGTAGAGGGGATACAGTTCTTGAAAACCCCGTCAGCATTTATTGTTTGTAGACATTTTGCTGATGGTCAGTCGACTGGTCTAAGTTGAAACTTTCTGTAGATTAGATTGCATGGGTCTAACACTCCCTGAGGTTGAGCTTTTATCCATTTTCCTTTTTTTTTAAAAGAGCGTGAGTAAAACTTAACTCCTCATACTCTCTTCTTGAAACATTTGCCTGTTTTGAATTTTTTTGTCCATTCCCTACTTCAGCACAATTTTTTAGGGCAGGTGTCCTTTACAGCCCTGAGTCCTTGTGAATGTTAAGTGACCATTAGCTGTGAGTTTAAAGCTGCTCTTGCAGGAAACGGCCACAAGGTGGCAGCATTTCTCCTTTACCAAATTTGGTAACTGGGGAAACAGAGCCTTAATGGAAGTGGTGTTCTAGGTTGTAAATTTGAATGGAATGTGCCAGGAAAAAAGCACTTTATGTTTATGTCTCATTATTTCTTGTTCATAATTGTAATTTACTTTTTATTTTTTATCCCAGCAAATTTGATTACAATGGTTTGTTTGTTCTAGGTGTGCAAGATGTGGTTCTTTCACACATATACGTGTATCTATTCTTCCTCGCATCCTTTTCCCATGTAGGTTATGACACAATGTTGAGTAGTCTTCTCCTGGTCTTCCGTACGTCTTTGGTGATTATATATTTCACATGGTATGTATATCTCTGTTAACCCCAATATGGTAATGTATCCAATCCTCATCCCTTTCTATTTGGTGAACCATAAGTTTTTTTAATGAATCTGTGATTGCCTTTCTCTGTGGAAATATCTTCATTGGTATCAATTTTTAAGTAACTCCTAAAAGTGATATGATAGGATATGTGTCTTTTGCTTTCTCACTGACTACAGGTGGCGTGATTACGTCTAGACTCATGTATGGTGCTGCAAATGGCATTGTTTCATTTTTTTCACTAGCGAATATTCCATCTGTACATGGAGGAGTTCTTCTTTGTCCACCCATCTGTTGGTGGACTTTTTGGTTACTTCCATATCTTGGCTATCGTAATACTGTGCCATGCAGATTTGCCTGCCTGTGTCTTTCCAATTCTTTCTTCTTAGAGTATAGGTCGAGGAGTGGGCCTGCTGGATCATACGGTAGCTCAATGTTTACCTTTTTAAGGCACCTCCATTCTGTTCTCATTCGTGGCCCTTTTCAAGTTACGTCCCACTTGAAGTTGAGAGTATGCATTTCTCCACAACACCTTCAGCATTTATTGTTTGTAGTTTCCTTGCTGATGGTTATTCTGACAAGTGTCAGCTGATACCTCTTTGTGGTTGAATTCGCCTGTGCCTCATAATCCGTTGAAATTGAGCTTTAAGGCATGTCCTTTTTTATTTTTCAACCTGTGATTACCCCTTAGTTCTTCAAAGTGTTCTCTTAAAGTATGTGTCACATTTTGAAATGTTTTGGCCATTACCTCCCTCAAGACATTTTGAGGGCAGGTTTCATTTACAGTTCTGCAGTACTTGTTCCTATGAAATGACCATTAGCACAGGCTTTAAAGCTGCTTTTGCAGGTAAATGCCAGAGGGCGGCAGCCTTTCTATGTCCCCACCATGGTAACTAGGGAAAAGCCCTTGCGGCCTGTGGTGTTTCTCGGTTATAAATTAGAGTGGAGTGTGCCCGGACAAACCCACACAAGCTGATGTCTCCTTACTTTTGTTGGATTTTTAAATTTAATGTTTAGTTTTTATTGGAGTAATTCCCCAGTGTGCACGTGGACCACTTCTACTTTGCGCATTCCTCGGTTGATGGACATTTTCATTGCTTCCAAGTGTTGGCTATGGTAAATATTGTTGGAGTGCAGGATTGCCAGCCTGTGACTTTTTGATTCTCATTTTCTCAGTTGATAGGCCCAGCAGTGGGTGTGACTGATTGACTGGTAGCACCGTGTTTCCCTTTTCAAAGCACCTTCTTTGTGTTTTCATTAGTGGCTCTTACCACGTCCCCCTTAGAATCGAGGGTATGCATTTCTCCACAATCGATTTAGCATTTATTGTTTGCTGCCTTTATGCTAATGGCCCTACTGGCTGCTGTGTGCTGATAGGGTTTTGTAATTTGGGTTTGCATGTCTTTGAAAATTCGTAAAACTCATCATGTTTCTCCACCGTTTTCTTTTCTGTTAAAAAAAAGGAAACAGTTGGGAGTACAATATATTTCTTGAAATTGTCTTCTTGGAAGGTTGCCCTATTTTGAAATTTTTGGTCGATTTTCCACCTCAGAATTTTTTTAGAGAGCAGGTGTCATTTCCCGAACTGCAAGTTTGGTGAATATTTAGTGACCCTTAGCAATGGGTTTAAAGCTGCTGTTGTGGGAAGTGGCCTCAAGCAGGCAGCATTTCTCCACTCCCAAATCTGGGTACTAGGGCAGCAGAGCCTTTCTGGAAGTCGTGTTCCTAGGTTGTAAATTAAATTGGAATGTGCCTGGAGAAACCCCCATAAGTTTATGTCTCATTATTTCTTCTTGGTTTTAAATTTTTTTTTAATTGTGGTAAAGCTTCGAATATTGTCTGTCCTAGGTGTACACAATCTGGTTCATTTGTACATTATATATGTCTATTCAAGTACAGATCCTCTTCCCATGTAAAATGTTACAGAGGGTTCCACAGACCTCCCTTGCTAGATGGTCGGTCTTTTTGAGATATGTATATACTATGTGTTTGTATACATAGAGCAACACTAATCTTAACTTATCCATTCCCCCCACCTTTCCTTTTAGATGAGCATAGTTTGTTTTCTAAGTCTGTGAGTGTCTTTCTCTGTGGAAATATATTCATTTGTGTCAGTTATTAGATAACGCCTATAAGTGATATCATAGAATACAGGTCTTTGGTTTCCGAGCTACCTCATCTTTCGTGATTATCTCCAGACCCATTTGTGGTGCCTCAAAGAGCAATGGTTCATTGTTTTCCATGGCTAATATTCCATTGTGTACATGGACCACTTCTTCTTTATCCATTCACCTCTTGTTGGATATTTTGATTGCTTCACTGTCTTGGCTATTGTGAATAAGGCTGCACTGCAGCTTTTGCGGCCTGTGTCTTCTCGATTCTTGTCTTCTCAGGTGAGAGGTCCAATGGTGCGCCTGCTGGATTGAATGGTACCTCCATTTTTACTTTTAAACACAGCTCCTTTCTCTTCTCATTATTGGCTGTTACCCCTTTACGTCTCACCAGCAGGTAGAGGGGATACAGTTCTTGAAAACCCCGTCAGCATTTATTGTTTGTAGACATTTTGCTGATGGTCAGTCGACTGGTCTAAGTTGAAACTTTCTGTAGATTAGATTGCATGGGTCTAACACTCCCTGAGGTTGAGCTTTTATCCATTTTCCTTTTTTTTAAAAAGAGCGTGAGTAAAACTTAACTCCTCATACTCTCTTCTTGAAACATTTGCCTGTTTTGAATGTTTTTGTCCATTCCCTACTTCAGCACAATTTTTTAGGGCAGGTGTCCTTTACAGCCCTGAGTCCTTGTGAATGTTAAGTGACCATTAGCTGTGAGTTTAAAGCTGCTCTTGCAGGAAACGGCCACAAGGTGGCAGCATTTCTCCTTTACCAAATTTGGTAACTGGGGAAACAGAGCCTTAATGGAAGTGGTGTTCTAGGTTGTAAATTCGAATGGAATGTGCCAGGAAAAAAGCACTTTATGTTTATGTCTCATTACTTCTTGTTCATAATTGTAATTTACTTTTTATTTTTTATCCCAGCAAATTTGATTACAATGGTTTGTTTGTTCTAGGTGTGCAAGATGTGGTTCTTTCACACATATACGTGTATCTATTCTTCCTCGCATCCTTTTCCCATGTAGGTTATGACACAATGTTGAGTAGTCTTCTCCTGGTCTTCCGTACGTCTTTGGGGATTATATATTTCACATGGTATGTATATCTCTGTTAACCCCAATATGGTAATGTATCCAATCCTCATCCCTTTCTATTTGGTGAACCATAAGTTTTTTTAATGAATCTGTGATTGCCTTTCTCTGTGGAAATATCTTCATTGGTATCAATTTTTAAGTAACTCCTAAAAGTGATATGATAGGATATGTGTCTTTTGCTTTCTCACTGACTACAGGTGGCATGATTACGTCTAGACTCATGTATGGTGCTGCAAATGGCATTGTTTCATTTTTTTCACTAGCGAATATTCCATCTGTACATGGAGGAGTTCTTCATTGTCCACCCATCTGTTGGTGGACTTTTTGGTTACTTCCATATCTTGGCTATCGTAATACTGTGCCATGCAGATTTGCCTGCCTGTGTCTTTCCAATTCTTTCTTCTTAGAGTATAGGTCGAGGTGTGGGCCTGCTGGATCATACGGTAGCTCAATGTTTACCTTTTTAAGGCACCTCCATTCTGTTCTCATTCGTGGCCCTTTTCAAGTTACGTCCCACTTGAAGTTGAGAGTATGCATTTCTCCACAACACCTTCAGCATTTATTGTTTGTAGTTTCCTTGCTGATGGTTATTCTGACAAGTGTCAGCTGATACCTCTTTGTGGTTGAATTCGCCTGTGCCTCATAATCCGTTGAAATTGAGCTTTAAGGCATGTCCTTTTTTATTTTTCAACCTGTGATTACCCCTTAGTTCTTCAAAGTGTTCTCTTAAAGTATGTGTCACATTTTGAAATGTTTTGGCCATTACCTCCCTCAAGACATTTTGAGGGCAGGTTTCATTTACAGTTCTGCAGTACTTGTTCCTATGAAATGACCATTAGCACAGGCTTTAAAGCTGCTTTTGCAGGTAAATGCCAGAGGGCGGCAGCCTTTCTATGTCCCCACCATGGTAACTAGGGAAAAGCCCTTGCGGCCTGTGGTGTTTCTCGGTTATAAATTAGAGTGGAGTGTTCCCGGACAAACCCACACAAGCTGATGTCTCCTTACTTTTGTTGGATTTTTAAATTTAATTTTTAGTTTTTATTGGAGTAATTCCCCAGTGTGCACGTGGACCACTTCTACTTTGCGCATTCCTCGGTTGATGGACATTTTCATTGCTTCCAAGTGTTGGCTATGGTAAATATTGTTGGAGTGCAGGATTGCCAGCCTGTGACTTTTTGATTCTCATTTTCTCAGTTGATAGGCCCAGCAGTGGGTGTGACTGATTGACTGGTAGCACCGTGTTTCCCTTTTCAAAGCACCTTCTTTGTGTTTTCATTAGTGGCTCTTACCACGTCCCCCTTAGAATCGAGGGTATGCATTTCTCCACAATCGATTTAGCATTTATTGTTTGCTGCCTTTATGCTAATGGCCCTACTGGCTGCTGTGTGCTGATAGGGTTTTGTAATTTGGGTTTGCATGTCTTTGAAAATTCGTAAAACTCATCATGTTTCTCCACCGTTTTCTTTTCTGTTAAAAAAAAGGAAACAGTTGGGAGTACAATATATTTCTTGAAATTGTCTTCTTGGAAGGTTGCCCTATTTTGAAATTTTTGGTCGATTTTCCACCTCAGAATTTTTTTAGAGAGCAGGTGTCATTTCCCGAACTGCAAGTTTGGTGAATATTTAGTGACCCTTAGCAATGGGTTTAAAGCTGCTGTTGTGGGAAGTGGCCTCAAGCAGGCAGCATTTCTCCACTCCCAAATCTGGGTACTAGGGCAGCAGAGCCTTTCTGGAAGTCGTGTTCCTAGGTTGTAAATTAAATTGGAATGTGCCTGGAGAAACCCCCATAAGTTTATGTCTCATTATTTCTTCTTGGTTTTAAATTTTTTTTAATTGTGGTAAAGCTTCGAATATTGTCTGTCCTAGGTGTACACAATCTGGTTCATTTGTACATTATATATGTCTATTCAAGTACAGATCCTCTTCCCATGTAAAATGTTACAGAGGGTTCCACAGACCTCCCTTGCTAGATGGTCGGTCTTTTTGAGATATGTATATACTATGTGTTTGTATACATAGAGCAACACTAATCTTAACTTATCCATTCCCCCCACCTTTCCTTTTAGATGAGCATAGTTTGTTTTCTAAGTCTGTGAGTGTCTTTCTCTGTGGAAATATATTCATTTGTGTCAGTTATTAGATAACGCCTATAAGAGATATAGAATACAGGTCTTTGGTTTCCGAGTTACCTCATGTTTCCTGATTATCTCCAGACTCATTTGTGGTGCCTCAAAGAGCAATGGTTCATTGTTTTCCATGGCTAATATTCCATTGTGTACATGGACCACTTCTTCTTTATCCATTCACCTCTTGTTGGATATTTTGATTGCTTCACTGTCTTGGCTAATGTGAATAAGGCTGCACTGCAGTTTTGCGGCCTGTGTCTTCTCGATTCTTGTCTTCTCAGGTGAGAGGTCCAATGGTGCGCCTGCTGGATTGAATGGTACCTCCATTTTTACTTTTAAACACAGCTCCTTTCTCTTCTCATTATTGGCTGTTACCCCTTTACGTCTCACCAGCAGGTAGAGGGGATACAGTTCTTGAAAACCCCGTCAGCATTTATTGTTTGTAGACATTTTGCTGATGGTCAGTCGACTGGTCTAAGTTGAAACTTTCTGTAGATTAGATTGCATGGGTCTAACACTCCCTGAGGTTGAGCTTTTATCCATTTTCCTTTTTTTTTAAAAGAGCGTGAGTAAAACTTAACTCCTCATACTCTCTTCTTGAAACATTTGCCTGTTTTGAATTTTTTTGTCCATTCCCTACTTCAGCACAATTTTTTAGGGCAGGTGTCCTTTACAGCCCTGAGTCCTTGTGAATGTTAAGTGACCATTAGCTGTGAGTTTAAAGCTGCTCTTGCAGGAAACGGCCACAAGGTGGCAGCATTTCTCCTTTACCAAATTTGGTAACTGGGGAAACAGAGCCTTAATGGAAGTGGTGTTCTAGGTTGTAAATTTGAATGGAATGTGCCAGGAAAAAAGCACTTTATGTTTATGTCTCATTATTTCTTGTTCATAATTGTAATTTACTTTTTATTTTTTATCCCAGCAAATTTGATTACAATGGTTTGTTTGTTCTAGGTGTGCAAGATGTGGTTCTTTCACACATATACGTGTATCTATTCTTCCTCGCATCCTTTTCCCATGTAGGTTATGACACAATGTTGAGTAGTCTTCTCCTGGTCTTCCGTACGTCTTTGGTGATTATATATTTCACATGGTATGTATATCTCTGTTAACCCCAATATGGTAATGTGTCCAATCCTCATCCCTTTCTATTTGGTGAACCATAAGTTTTTTTAATGAATCTGTGATTGCCTTTCTCTGTGGAAATATCTTCATTGGTATCAATTTTTAAGTAACTCCTAAAAGTGATATGATAGGATATGTGTCTTTTGCTTTCTCACTGACTACAGGTGGCGTGATTACGTCTAGACTCATGTATGGTGCTGCAAATGGCATTGTTTCATTTTTTTCACTAGCGAATATTCCATCTGTACATGGAGGAGTTCTTCTTTGTCCACCCATCTGTTGGTGGACTTTTTGGTTACTTCCATATCTTGGCTATCGTAATACTGTGCCATGCAGATTTGCCTGCCTGTGTCTTTCCAATTCTTTCTTCTTAGAGTATAGGTCGAGGTGTGGGCCTGCTGGATCATACGGTAGCTCAATGTTTACCTTTTTAAGGCACCTCCATTCTGTTCTCATTCGTGGCCCTTTTCAAGTTACGTCCCACTTGAAGTTGAGGGTATGCATTTCTCCACAACACCTTCAGCATTTATTGTTTGTAGTTTCCTTGCTGACGGTTATTCTGACAAGTGTCAGCTGATACCTCTTTGTGGTTGAATTCGCCTGTGCCTCATAATCCGTTGAAATTGAGCTTTAAGGCATGTCCTTTTTTATTTTTCAACCTGTGATTACCCCTTAGTTCTTCAAAGTGTTCTCTTAAAGTATGTGTCACATTTTGAAATGTTTTGGCCATTACCTCCCTCAAGACATTTTGAGGGCAGGTTTCATTTACAGTTCTGCAGTACTTGTTCCTATGAAATGACCATTAGCACAGGCTTTAAAGCTGCTTTTGCAGGTAAATGCCAGAGGGCGGCAGCCTTTCTATGTCCCCACCATGGTAACTAGGGAAAAGCCCTTGCGGCCTGTGGTGTTTCTCGGTTATAAATTAGAGTGGAGTGTTCCCGGACAAACCCACACAAGCTGATGTCTCCTTACTTTTGTTGGATTTTTAAATTTAATTTTTAGTTTTTATTGGAGTAATTCCCCAGTGTGCACGTGGACCACTTCTACTTTGCGCATTCCTCGGTTGATGGACATTTTCATTGCTTCCAAGTGTTGGCTATGGTAAATATTGTTGGAGTGCAGGATTGCCAGCCTGTGACTTTTTGATTCTCATTTTCTCAGTTGATAGGCCCAGCAGTGGGTGTGACTGATTGACTGGTAGCACCGTGTTTCCCTTTTCAAAGCACCTTCTTTGTGTTTTCATTAGTGGCTCTTACCACGTCCCCCTTAGAATCGAGGGTATGCATTTCTCCACAATCGATTTAGCATTTATTGTTTGCTGCCTTTATGCTAATGGCCCTACTGGCTGCTGTGTGCTGATAGGGTTTTGTAATTTGGGTTTGCATGTCTTTGAAAATTCGTAAAACTCATCATGTTTCTCCACCGTTTTCTTTTCTGTTAAAAAAAAGGAAACAGGTGGGAGTACAATATATTTCTTGAAATTGTCTTCTTGGAAGGTTGCCCTATTTTGAAATTTTTGGTCGATTTTCCACCTCAGAATTTTTTTAGAGAGCAGGTGTCATTTCCCGAACTGCAAGTTTGGTGAATATTTAGTGACCCTTAGCAATGGGTTTAAAGCTGCTGTTGTGGGAAGTGGCCTCAAGCAGGCAGCATTTCTCCACTCCCAAATCTGGGTACTAGGGCAGCAGAGCCTTTCTGGAAGTCGTGTTCCTAGGTTGTAAATTAAATTGGAATGTGCCTGGAGAAACCCCCATAAGTTTATGTCTCATTATTTCTTCTTGGTTTTAAATTTTTTTTTAATTGTGGTAAAGCTTCGAATATTGTCTGTCCTAGGTGTACACAATCTGGTTCATTTGTACATTATATATGTCTATTCAAGTACAGATCCTCTTCCCATGTAAAATGTTACAGAGGGTTCCACAGACCTCCCTTGCTCCATGGTCGGTCTTTTTGAGATATGTATATACTATGTGTTTGTATACATAGAGCAACACTAATCTTAACTTATCCATTCCCCCCACCTTTCCTTTTAGATGAGCATAGTTTGTTTTCTAAGTCTGTGAGTGTCTTTCTCTGTGGAAATATATTCATTTGTGTCAGTTATTAGATAACGCCTATAAGTGATATCATAGAATACAGGTCTTTGGTTTCCGAGCTACCTCATGTTTCGTGACTATCTCCAGACCCATTTGTGGTGCCTCAAAAAGCAATGGTTCATTGTTTTCCATGGCTAATATTCCATTGTGTACATGGACCACTTCTTCTTTATCCATTCACCTCTTGTTGGATATTTTGATTGCTTCACTGTCTTGGCTATTGTGAATAAGGCTGCACTGCAGCTTTTGCGGCCTGTGTCTTCTCGATTCTTGTCTTCTCAGGTGAGAGGTCCAATGGTGCGCCTGCTGGATTGAATGGTACCTCCATTTTTACTTTTAAACACAGCTCCTTTCTCTTCTCATTATTGGCTGTTACCCCTTTACGTCTCACCAGCAGGTAGAGGGGATACAGTTCTTGAAAACCCCGTCAGCATTTATTGTTTGTAGACATTTTGCTGATGGTCAGTCGACTGGTCTAAGTTGAAACTTTTTGTAGATTAGATTGCATGGGTCTAACACTCCCTGAGGTTGAGCTTTTATCCATTTTCCTTTTTTTTTTAAAGAGCGTGAGTAAAACTTAACTCCTCATACTCTCTTCTTGAAACATTTGCCTGTTTTGAATGTTTTTGTCCATTCCCTACTTCAGCACAATTTTTTAGGGCAGGTGTCCTTTACAGCCCTGAGTCCTTGTGAATGTTAAGTGACCATTAGCTGTGAGTTTAAAGCTGCTCTTGCAGGAAACGGCCACAAGGTGGCAGCATTTCTCCTTTACCAAATTTGGTAACTGGGGAAACAGAGCCTTAATGGAAGTGGTGTTCTAGGTTGTAAATTCGAATGGAATGTGCCAGGAAAAAAGCACTTTATGTTTATGTCTCATTACTTCTTGTTCATAATTGTAATTTACTTTTTATTTTTTATCCCAGCAAATTTGATTACAATGGTTTGTTTGTTCTAGGTGTGCAAGATGTGGTTCTTTCACACATATACGTGTATCTATTCTTCCTCGCATCCTTTTCCCATGTAGGTTATGACACAATGTTGAGTAGTCTTCTCCTGGTCTTCCGTACGTCTTTGGTGATTATATATTTCACATGGTATGTATATCTCTGTTAACCCCAATATGGTAATGTATCCAATCCTCATCCCTTTCTATTTGGTGAACCATCAGTTTTTTTAATGAATCTGTGATTGCCTTTCTCTGTGGAAATATCTTCATTGGTATCAATTTTTAAGTAACTCCTAAAAGTGATATGATAGGATATGTGTCTTTTGCTTTCTCACTGACTACAGGTGGCGTGATTACGTCTAGACTCATGTATGGTGCTGCAAATGGCATTGTTTCATTTTTTTCACTAGCGAATATTCCATCTGTACATGGAGGAGTTCTTCTTTGTCCACCCATCTGTTGGTGGACTTTTTGGTTACTTCCATATCTTGGCTATCGTAATACTGTGCCATGCAGATTTGCCTGCCTGTGTCTTTCCAATTCTTTCTTCTTAGAGTATAGGTCGAGGTGTGGGCCTGCTGGATCATACGGTAGCTCAATGTTTACCTTTTTAAGGCACCTCCATTCTGTTCTCATTCGTGGCCCTTTTCAAGTTACGTCCCACTTGAAGTTGAGGGTATGCATTTCTCCACAACACCTTCAGCATTTATTGTTTGTAGTTTCCTTGCTGATGGTTATTCTGACATGTGTCAGCTGATACCTCTTTGTGGTTGAATTCGCCTGTGCCTCATAATCCGTTGAAATTGAGCTTTAAGGCATGTCCTTTTTTATTTTTCAACCTGTGATTACCCCTTAGTTCTTCAAAGTGTTCTCTTAAAGTATGTGTCACATTTTGAAATGTTTTGGCCATTACCTCCCTCAAGACATTTTGAGGGAAGGTTTCATTTACAGTTCTGCAGTACTTGTTCCTATGAAATGACCATTAGCACAGGCTTTAAAGCTGCTTTTGCAGGTAAATGCCAGAGGGCGGCAGCCTTTCTATGTCCCCACCATGGTAACTAGGGAAAAGCCCTTGCGGCCTGTGGTGTTTCTCGGTTATAAATTAGAGTGGAGTGTGCCCGGACAAACCCACACAAGCTGATGTCTCCTTACTTTTGTTGGATTTTTAAATTTAATTTTTAGTTTTTATTGGAGTAATTCCCCAGTGTGCACGTGGACCACTTCTACTTTGCGCATTCCTCGGTTGATGGACATTTTCATTGCTTCCAAGTGTTGGCTATGGTAAATATTGTTGGAGTGCAGGATTGCCAGCCTGTGACTTTTTGATTCTCATTTTCTCAGTTGATAGGCCCAGCAGTGGGTGTGACTGATTGACTGGTAGCACCGTGTTTCCCTTTTCAAAGCACCTTCTTTGTGTTTTCATTAGTGGCTCTTACCACGTCCCCCTTAGAATCGAGGGTATGCATTTCTCCACAATCGATTTAGCATTTATTGTTTGCTGCCTTTATGCTAATGGCCCTACTGGCTGCTGTGTGCTGATAGGGTTTTGTAATTTGGGTTTGCATGTCTTTGAAAATTCGTAAAACTCATCATGTTTCTCCACCGTTTTCTTTTCTGTTAAAAAAAAGGAAACAGTTGGGAGTACAATATATTTCTTGAAATTGTCTTCTTGGAAGGTTGCCCTATTTTGAAATTTTTGGTCGATTTTCCACCTCAGAATTTTTTTAGAGAGCAGGTGTCATTTCCCGAACTGCAAGTTTGGTGAATATTTAGTGACCCTTAGCAATGGGTTTAAAGCTGCTGTTGTGGGAAGTGGCCTCAAGCAGGCAGCATTTCTCCACTCCCAAATCTGGGTACTAGGGCAGCAGAGCCTTTCTGGAAGTCGTGTTCCTAGGTTGTAAATTAAATTGGAATGTGCCTGGAGAAACCCCCATAAGTTTATGTCTCATTATTTCTTCTTGGTTTTAAATTTTTTTTTAATTGTGGTAAAGCTTCGAATATTGTCTGTCCTAGGTGTACACAATCTGGTTCATTTGTACATTATATATGTCTATTCAAGTACAGATCCTCTTCCCATGTAAAATGTTACAGAGGGTTCCACAGACCTCCCTTGCTCCATGGTCGGTCTTTTTGAGATATGTATATACTATGTGTTTGTATACATAGAGCAACACTAATCTTAACTTATCCATTCCCCCCACCTTTCCTTTTAGATGAGCATAGTTTGTTTTCAAGTCTGTGAGTGTCTTTCTCTGTGGAAATATATTCATTTGTGTCAGTTATTAGATAACGCCTATAAGTGATATCATAGAATACAGGTCTTTGGTTTCCGAGCTACCTCATGTTTCGTGATTATCTCCAGACCCATTTGTGGTGCCTCAAAGAGCAATGGTTCATTGTTTTCCATGGCTAATATTCCATTGTGTACATGGACCACTTCTTCTTTATCCATTCACCTCTTGTTGGATATTTTGATTGCTTCACTGTCTTGGCTATTGTGAATAAGGCTGCACTGCAGCTTTTGCGGCCTGTGTCTTCTCGATTCTTGTCTTCTCAGGTGAGAGGTCCAATGGTGCGCCTGCTGGATTGAATGGTACCTCCATTTTTACTTTTAAACACAGCTCCTTTCTCTTCTCATTATTGGCTGTTACCCCTTTACGTCTCACCAGCAGGTAGAGGGGATACAGTTCTTGAAAACCCCGTCAGCATTTATTGTTTGTAGACATTTTGCTGATGGTCAGTCGACTGGTCTAAGTTGAAACTTTCTGTAGATTAGATTGCATGGGTCTAACACTCCCTGAGGTTGAGCTTTTATCCATTTTCCTTTTTTTTTAAAAGAGCGTGAGTAAAACTTAACTCCTCATACTCTCTTCTTGAAACATTTGCCTGTTTTGAATTTTTTTGTCCATTCCCTACTTCAGCACAATTTTTTAGGGCAGGTGTCCTTTACAGCCCTGAGTCCTTGTGAATGTTAAGTGACCATTAGCTGTGAGTTTAAAGCTGCTCTTGCAGGAAACGGCCACAAGGTGGCAGCATTTCTCCTTTACCAAATTTGGTAACTGGGGAAACAGAGCCTTAATGGAAGTGGTGTTCTAGGTTGTAAATTTGAATGGAATGTGCCAGGGAAAAAGCACTTTATGTTTATGTCTCATTATTTCTTGTTCATAATTGTAATTTACTTTTTATTTTTTATCCCAGCAAATTTGATTACAATGGTTTGTTTGTTCTAGGTGTGCAAGATGTGGTTCTTTCACACATATACGTGTATCTATTCTTCCTCGCATCCTTTTCCCATGTAGGTTATGACACAATGTTGAGTAGTCTTCTCCTGGTCTTCCGTACGTCTTTGGTGATTATATATTTCACATGGTATGTATATCTCTGTTAACCCCAATATGGTAATGTATCCAATCCTCATCCCTTTCTATTTGGTGAACCATAAGTTTTTTTAATGAATCTGTGATTGCCTTTCTCTGTGGAAATATCTTCATTGGTATCAATTTTTAAGTAACTCCTAAAAGTGATATGATAGGATATGTGTCTTTTGCTTTCTCACTGACTACAGGTGGCGTGATTACGTCTAGACTCATGTATGGTGCTGCAAATGGCATTGTTTCATTTTTTTCACTAGCGAATATTCCATCTGTACATGGAGGAGTTCTTCTTTGTCCACCCATCTGTTGGTGGACTTTTTGGTTACTTCCATATCTTGGCTATCGTAATACTGTGCCATGCAGATTTGCCTGCCTGTGTCTTTCCAATTCTTTCTTCTTAGAGTATAGGTCGAGGTGTGGGCCTGCTGGATCATACGGTAGCTCAATGTTTACCTTTTTAAGGCACCTCCATTCTGTTCTCATTCGTGGCCCTTTTCAAGTTACGTCCCACTTGAAGTTGAGAGTATGCATTTCTCCACAACACCTTCAGCATTTATTGTTTGTAGTTTCCTTGCTGATGGTTATTCTGACAAGTGTCAGCTGATACCTCTTTGTGGTTGAATTCGCCTGTGCCTCATAATCCGTTGAAATTGAGCTTTAAGGCATGTCCTTTTTTATTTTTCAACCTGTGATTACCCCTTAGTTCTTCAAAGTGTTCTCTTAAAGTATGTGTCACATTTTGAAATGTTTTGGCCATTACCTCCCTCAAGACATTTTGAGGGCAGGTTTCATTTACAGTTCTGCAGTACTTGTTCCTATGAAATGACCATTAGCACAGGCTTTAAAGCTGCTTTTGCAGGTAAATGCCAGAGGGCGGCAGCCTTTCTATGTCCCCACCATGGTAACTAGGGAAAAGCCCTTGCGGCCTGTGGTGTTTCTCGGTTATAAATTAGAGTGGAGTGTTCCCGGACAAACCCACACAAGCTGATGTCTCCTTACTTTTGTTGGATTTTTAAATTTAATTTTTAGTTTTTATTGGAGTAATTCCCCAGTGTGCACGTGGACCACTTCTACTTTGCGCATTCCTCGGTTGATGGACATTTTCATTGCTTCCAAGTGTTGGCTATGGTAAATATTGTTGGAGTGCAGGATTGCCAGCCTGTGACTTTTTGATTCTCATTTTCTCAGTTGATAGGCCCAGCAGTGGGTGTGACTGATTGACTGGTAGCACCGTGTTTCCCTTTTCAAAGCACCTTCTTTGTGTTTTCATTAGTGGCTCTTACCACGTCCCCCTTAGAATCGAGGGTATGCATTTCTCCACAATCGATTTAGCATTTATTGTTTGCTGCCTTTATGCTAATGGCCCTACTGGCTGCTGTGTGCTGATAGGGTTTTGTAATTTGGGTTTGCATGTCTTTGAAAATTCGTAAAACTCATCATGTTTCTCCACCGTTTTCTTTTCTGTTAAAAAAAAGGAAACAGTTGGGAGTACAATATATTTCTTGAAATTGTCTTCTTGGAAGGTTGCCCTATTTTGAAATTTTTGGTCGATTTTCCACCTCAGAATTTTTTTAGAGAGCAGGTGTCATTTCCCGAACTGCAAGTTTGGTGAATATTTAGTGACCCTTAGCAATGGGTTTAAAGCTGCTGTTGTGGGAAGTGGCCTCAAGCAGGCAGCATTTCTCCACTCCCAAATCTGGGTACTAGGGCAGCAGAGCCTTTCTGGAAGTCGTGTTCCTAGGTTGTAAATTAAATTGGAATGTGCCTGGAGAAACCCCCATAAGTTTATGTCTCATTATTTCTTCTTGGTTTTAAATTTTTTTTAATTGTGGTAAAGCTTCGAATATTGTCTGTCCTAGGTGTACACAATCTGGTTCATTTGTACATTATATATGTCTATTCAAGTACAGATCCTCTTCCCATGTAAAATGTTACAGAGGGTTCCACAGACCTCCCTTGCTAGATGGTCGGTCTTTTTGAGATATGTATATACTATGTGTTTGTATACATAGAGCAACACTAATCTTAACTTATCCATTCCCCCCACCTTTCCTTTTAGATGAGCATAGTTTGTTTTCTAAGTCTGTGAGTGTCTTTCTCTGTGGAAATATATTCATTTGTGTCAGTTATTAGATAACGCCTATAAGAGATATAGAATACAGGTCTTTGGTTTCCGAGTTACCTCATGTTTCCTGATTATCTCCAGACTCATTTGTGGTGCCTCAAAGAGCAATGGTTCATTGTTTTCCATGGCTAATATTCCATTGTGTACATGGACCACTTCTTCTTTATCCATTCACCTCTTGTTGGATATTTTGATTGCTTCACTGTCTTGGCTAATGTGAATAAGGCTGCACTGCAGTTTTGCGGCCTGTGTCTTCTCGATTCTTGTCTTCTCAGGTGAGAGGTCCAATGGTGCGCCTGCTGGATTGAATGGTACCTCCATTTTTACTTTTAAACACAGCTCCTTTCTCTTCTCATTATTGGCTGTTACCCCTTTACGTCTCACCAGCAGGTAGAGGGGATACAGTTCTTGAAAACCCCGTCAGCATTTATTGTTTGTAGACATTTTGCTGATGGTCAGTCGACTGGTCTAAGTTGAAACTTTCTGTAGATTAGATTGCATGGGTCTAACACTCCCTGAGGTTGAGCTTTTATCCATTTTCCTTTTTTTTTAAAAGAGCGTGAGTAAAACTTAACTCCTCATACTCTCTTCTTGAAACATTTGCCTGTTTTTAATTTTTTTGTCCATTCCCTACTTCAGCACAATTTTTTAGGGCAGGTGTCCTTTACAGCCCTGAGTCCTTGTGAATGTTAAGTGACCATTAGCTGTGAGTTTAAAGCTGCTCTTGCAGGAAACGGCCACAAGGTGGCAGCATTTCTCCTTTACCAAATTTGGTAACTGGGGAAACAGAGCCTTAATGGAAGTGGTGTTCTAGGTTGTAAATTTGAATGGAATGTGCCAGGAAAAAAGCACTTTATGTTTATGTCTCATTATTTCTTGTTCATAATTGTAATTTACTTTTTATTTTTTATCCCAGCAAATTTGATTACAATGGTTTGTTTGTTCTAGGTGTGCAAGATGTGGTTCTTTCACACATATACGTGTATCTATTCTTCCTCGCATCCTTTTCCCATGTAGGTTATGACACAATGTTGAGTAGTCTTCTCCTGGTCTTCCGTACGTCTTTGGTGATTATATATTTCACATGGTATGTATATCTCTGTTAACCCCAATATGGTAATGTGTCCAATCCTCATCCCTTTCTATTTGGTGAACCATAAGTTTTTTTAATGAATCTGTGATTGCCTTTCTCTGTGGAAATATCTTCATTGGTATCAATTTTTAAGTAACTCCTAAAAGTGATATGATAGGATATGTGTCTTTTGCTTTCTCACTGACTACAGGTGGCGTGATTACGTCTAGACTCATGTATGGTGCTGCAAATGGCATTGTTTCATTTTTTTCACTAGCGAATATTCCATCTGTACATGGAGGAGTTCTTCTTTGTCCACCCATCTGTTGGTGGACTTTTTGGTTACTTCCATATCTTGGCTATCGTAATACTGTGCCATGCAGATTTGCCTGCCTGTGTCTTTCCAATTCTTTCTTCTTAGAGTATAGGTCGAGGTGTGGGCCTGCTGGATCATACGGTAGCTCAATGTTTACCTTTTTAAGGCACCTCCATTCTGTTCTCATTCGTGGCCCTTTTCAAGTTACGTCCCACTTGAAGTTGAGGGTATGCATTTCTCCACAACACCTTCAGCATTTATTGTTTGTAGTTTCCTTGCTGACGGTTATTCTGACAAGTGTCAGCTGATACCTCTTTGTGGTTGAATTCGCCTGTGCCTCATAATCCGTTGAAATTGAGCTTTAAGGCATGTCCTTTTTTATTTTTCAACCTGTGATTACCCCTTAGTTCTTCAAAGTGTTCTCTTAAAGTATGTGTCACATTTTGAAATGTTTTGGCCATTACCTCCCTCAAGACATTTTGAGGGCAGGTTTCATTTACAGTTCTGCAGTACTTGTTCCTATGAAATGACCATTAGCACAGGCTTTAAAGCTGCTTTTGCAGGTAAATGCCAGAGGGCGGCAGCCTTTCTATGTCCCCACCATGGTAACTAGGGAAAAGCCCTTGCGGCCTGTGGTGTTTCTCGGTTATAAATTAGAGTGGAGTGTTCCCGGACAAACCCACACAAGCTGATGTCTCCTTACTTTTGTTGGATTTTTAAATTTAATTTTTAGTTTTTATTGGAGTAATTCCCCAGTGTGCACGTGGACCACTTCTACTTTGCGCATTCCTCGGTTGATGGACATTTTCATTGCTTCCAAGTGTTGGCTATGGTAAATATTGTTGGAGTGCAGGATTGCCAGCCTGTGACTTTTTGATTCTCATTTTCTCAGTTGATAGGCCCAGCAGTGGGTGTGACTGATTGACTGGTAGCACCGTGTTTCCCTTTTCAAAGCACCTTCTTTGTGTTTTCATTAGTGGCTCTTACCACGTCCCCCTTAGAATCGAGGGTATGCATTTCTCCACAATCGATTTAGCATTTATTGTTTGCTGCCTTTATGCTAATGGCCCTACTGGCTGCTGTGTGCTGATAGGGTTTTGTAATTTGGGTTTGCATGTCTTTGAAAATTCGTAAAACTCATCATGTTTCTCCACCGTTTTCTTTTCTGTTAAAAAAAAGGAAACAGGTGGGAGTACAATATATTTCTTGAAATTGTCTTCTTGGAAGGTTGCCCTATTTTGAAATTTTTGGTCGATTTTCCACCTCAGAATTTTTTTAGAGAGCAGGTGTCATTTCCCGAACTGCAAGTTTGGTGAATATTTAGTGACCCTTAGCAATGGGTTTAAAGCTGCTGTTGTGGGAAGTGGCCTCAAGCAGGCAGCATTTCTCCACTCCCAAATCTGGGTACTAGGGCAGCAGAGCCTTTCTGGAAGTCGTGTTCCTAGGTTGTAAATTAAATTGGAATGTGCCTGGAGAAACCCCCATAAGTTTATGTCTCATTATTTCTTCTTGGTTTTAAATTTTTTTTTAATTGTGGTAAAGCTTCGAATATTGTCTGTCCTAGGTGTACACAATCTGGTTCATTTGTACATTATATATGTCTATTCAAGTACAGATCCTCTTCCCATGTAAAATGTTACAGAGGGTTCCACAGACCTCCCTTGCTCCATGGTCGGTCTTTTTGAGATATGTATATACTATGTGTTTGTATACATAGAGCAACACTAATCTTAACTTATCCATTCCCCCCACCTTTCCTTTTAGATGAGCATAGTTTGTTTTCTAAGTCTGTGAGTGTCTTTCTCTGTGGAAATATATTCATTTGTGTCAGTTATTAGATAACGCCTATAAGTGATATCATAGAATACAGGTCTTTGGTTTCCGAGCTACCTCATGTTTCGTGACTATCTCCAGACCCATTTGTGGTGCCTCAAAAAGCAATGGTTCATTGTTTTCCATGGCTAATATTCCATTGTGTACATGGACCACTTCTTCTTTATCCATTCACCTCTTGTTGGATATTTTGATTGCTTCACTGTCTTGGCTATTGTGAATAAGGCTGCACTGCAGCTTTTGCGGCCTGTGTCTTCTCGATTCTTGTCTTCTCAGGTGAGAGGTCCAATGGTGCGCCTGCTGGATTGAATGGTACCTCCATTTTTACTTTTAAACACAGCTCCTTTCTCTTCTCATTATTGGCTGTTACCCCTTTACGTCTCACCAGCAGGTAGAGGGGATACAGTTCTTGAAAACCCCGTCAGCATTTATTGTTTGTAGACATTTTGCTGATGGTCAGTCGACTGGTCTAAGTTGAAACTTTTTGTAGATTAGATTGCATGGGTCTAACACTCCCTGAGGTTGAGCTTTTATCCATTTTCCTTTTTTTTTTAAAGAGCGTGAGTAAAACTTAACTCCTCATACTCTCTTCTTGAAACATTTGCCTGTTTTGAATGTTTTTGTCCATTCCCTACTTCAGCACAATTTTTTAGGGCAGGTGTCCTTTACAGCCCTGAGTCCTTGTGAATGTTAAGTGACCATTAGCTGTGAGTTTAAAGCTGCTCTTGCAGGAAACGGCCACAAGGTGGCAGCATTTCTCCTTTACCAAATTTGGTAACTGGGGAAACAGAGCCTTAATGGAAGTGGTGTTCTAGGTTGTAAATTCGAATGGAATGTGCCAGGAAAAAAGCACTTTATGTTTATGTCTCATTACTTCTTGTTCATAATTGTAATTTACTTTTTATTTTTTATCCCAGCAAATTTGATTACAATGGTTTGTTTGTTCTAGGTGTGCAAGATGTGGTTCTTTCACACATATACGTGTATCTATTCTTCCTCGCATCCTTTTCCCATGTAGGTTATGACACAATGTTGAGTAGTCTTCTCCTGGTCTTCCGTACGTCTTTGGTGATTATATATTTCACATGGTATGTATATCTCTGTTAACCCCAATATGGTAATGTATCCAATCCTCATCCCTTTCTATTTGGTGAACCATCAGTTTTTTTAATGAATCTGTGATTGCCTTTCTCTGTGGAAATATCTTCATTGGTATCAATTTTTAAGTAACTCCTAAAAGTGATATGATAGGATATGTGTCTTTTGCTTTCTCACTGACTACAGGTGGCGTGATTACGTCTAGACTCATGTATGGTGCTGCAAATGGCATTGTTTCATTTTTTTCACTAGCGAATATTCCATCTGTACATGGAGGAGTTCTTCTTTGTCCACCCATCTGTTGGTGGACTTTTTGGTTACTTCCATATCTTGGCTATCGTAATACTGTGCCATGCAGATTTGCCTGCCTGTGTCTTTCCAATTCTTTCTTCTTAGAGTATAGGTCGAGGTGTGGGCCTGCTGGATCATACGGTAGCTCAATGTTTACCTTTTTAAGGCACCTCCATTCTGTTCTCATTCGTGGCCCTTTTCAAGTTACGTCCCACTTGAAGTTGAGGGTATGCATTTCTCCACAACACCTTCAGCATTTATTGTTTGTAGTTTCCTTGCTGATGGTTATTCTGACATGTGTCAGCTGATACCTCTTTGTGGTTGAATTCGCCTGTGCCTCATAATCCGTTGAAATTGAGCTTTAAGGCATGTCCTTTTTTATTTTTCAACCTGTGATTACCCCTTAGTTCTTCAAAGTGTTCTCTTAAAGTATGTGTCACATTTTGAAATGTTTTGGCCATTACCTCCCTCAAGACATTTTGAGGGAAGGTTTCATTTACAGTTCTGCAGTACTTGTTCCTATGAAATGACCATTAGCACAGGCTTTAAAGCTGCTTTTGCAGGTAAATGCCAGAGGGCGGCAGCCTTTCTATGTCCCCACCATGGTAACTAGGGAAAAGCCCTTGCGGCCTGTGGTGTTTCTCGGTTATAAATTAGAGTGGAGTGTGCCCGGACAAACCCACACAAGCTGATGTCTCCTTACTTTTGTTGGATTTTTAAATTTAATTTTTAGTTTTTATTGGAGTAATTCCCCAGTGTGCACGTGGACCACTTCTACTTTGCGCATTCCTCGGTTGATGGACATTTTCATTGCTTCCAAGTGTTGGCTATGGTAAATATTGTTGGAGTGCAGGATTGCCAGCCTGTGACTTTTTGATTCTCATTTTCTCAGTTGATAGGCCCAGCAGTGGGTGTGACTGATTGACTGGTAGCACCGTGTTTCCCTTTTCAAAGCACCTTCTTTGTGTTTTCATTAGTGGCTCTTACCACGTCCCCCTTAGAATCGAGGGTATGCATTTCTCCACAATCGATTTAGCATTTATTGTTTGCTGCCTTTATGCTAATGGCCCTACTGGCTGCTGTGTGCTGATAGGGTTTTGTAATTTGGGTTTGCATGTCTTTGAAAATTCGTAAAACTCATCATGTTTCTCCACCGTTTTCTTTTCTGTTAAAAAAAGGAAACAGTTGGGAGTACAATATATTTCTTGAAATTGTCTTCTTGGAAGGTTGCCCTATTTTGAAATTTTTGGTCGATTTTCCACCTCAGAATTTTTTTAGAGAGCAGGTGTCATTTCCCGAACTGCAAGTTTGGTGAATATTTAGTGACCCTTAGCAATGGGTTTAAAGCTGCTGTTGTGGGAAGTGGCCTCAAGCAGGCAGCATTTCTCCACTCCCAAATCTGGGTACTAGGGCAGCAGAGCCTTTCTGGAAGTCGTGTTCCTAGGTTGTAAATTAAATTGGAATGTGCCTGGAGAAACCCCCATAAGTTTATGTCTCATTATTTCTTCTTGGTTTTAAATTTTTTTTTAATTGTGGTAAAGCTTCGAATATTGTCTGTCCTAGGTGTACACAATCTGGTTCATTTGTACATTATATATGTCTATTCAAGTACAGATCCTCTTCCCATGTAAAATGTTACAGAGGGTTCCACAGACCTCCCTTGCTCCATGGTCGGTCTTTTTGAGATATGTATATACTATGTGTTTGTATACATAGAGCAACACTAATCTTAACTTATCCATTCCCCCCACCTTTCCTTTTAGATGAGCATAGTTTGTTTTCAAGTCTGTGAGTGTCTTTCTCTGTGGAAATATATTCATTTGTGTCAGTTATTAGATAACGCCTATAAGTGATATCATAGAATACAGGTCTTTGGTTTCCGAGCTACCTCATGTTTCGTGATTATCTCCAGACCCATTTGTGGTGCCTCAAAGAGCAATGGTTCATTGTTTTCCATGGCTAATATTCCATTGTGTACATGGACCACTTCTTCTTTATCCATTCACCTCTTGTTGGATATTTTGATTGCTTCACTGTCTTGGCTATTGTGAATAAGGCTGCACTGCAGCTTTTGCGGCCTGTGTCTTCTCGATTCTTGTCTTCTCAGGTGAGAGGTCCAATGGTGCGCCTGCTGGATTGAATGGTACCTCCATTTTTACTTTTAAACACAGCTCCTTTCTCTTCTCATTATTGGCTGTTACCCCTTTACGTCTCACCAGCAGGTAGAGGGGATACAGTTCTTGAAAACCCCGTCAGCATTTATTGTTTGTAGACATTTTGCTGATGGTCAGTCGACTGGTCTAAGTTGAAACTTTCTGTAGATTAGATTGCATGGGTCTAACACTCCCTGAGGTTGAGCTTTTATCCATTTTCCTTTTTTTTTAAAAGAGCGTGAGTAAAACTTAACTCCTCATACTCTCTTCTTGAAACATTTGCCTGTTTTGAATTTTTTTGTCCATTCCCTACTTCAGCACAATTTTTTAGGGCAGGTGTCCTTTACAGCCCTGAGTCCTTGTGAATGTTAAGTGACCATTAGCTGTGAGTTTAAAGCTGCTCTTGCAGGAAACGGCCACAAGGTGGCAGCATTTCTCCTTTACCAAATTTGGTAACTGGGGAAACAGAGCCTTAATGGAAGTGGTGTTCTAGGTTGTAAATTTGAATGGAATGTGCCAGGGAAAAAGCACTTTATGTTTATGTCTCATTATTTCTTGTTCATAATTGTAATTTACTTTTTATTTTTTATCCCAGCAAATTTGATTACAATGGTTTGTTTGTTCTAGGTGTGCAAGATGTGGTTCTTTCACACATATACGTGTATCTATTCTTCCTCGCATCCTTTTCCCATGTAGGTTATGACACAATGTTGAGTAGTCTTCTCCTGGTCTTCCGTACGTCTTTGGTGATTATATATTTCACATGGTATGTATATCTCTGTTAACCCCAATATGGTAATGTATCCAATCCTCATCCCTTTCTATTTGGTGAACCATAAGTTTTTTTAATGAATCTGTGATTGCCTTTCTCTGTGGAAATATCTTCATTGGTATCAATTTTTAAGTAACTCCTAAAAGTGATATGATAGGATATGTGTCTTTTGCTTTCTCACTGACTACAGGTGGCGTGATTACGTCTAGACTCATGTATGGTGCTGCAAATGGCATTGTTTCATTTTTTTCACTAGCGAATATTCCATCTGTACATGGAGGAGTTCTTCTTTGTCCACCCATCTGTTGGTGGACTTTTTGGTTACTTCCATATCTTGGCTATCGTAATACTGTGCCATGCAGATTTGCCTGCCTGTGTCTTTCCAATTCTTTCTTCTTAGAGTATAGGTCGAGGTGTGGGCCTGCTGGATCATACGGTAGCTCAATGTTTACCTTTTTAAGGCACCTCCATTCTGTTCTCATTCGTGGCCCTTTTCAAGTTACGTCCCACTTGAAGTTGAGAGTATGCATTTCTCCACAACACCTTCAGCATTTATTGTTTGTAGTTTCCTTGCTGATGGTTATTCTGACAAGTGTCAGCTGATACCTCTTTGTGGTTGAATTCGCCTGTGCCTCATAATCCGTTGAAATTGAGCTTTAAGGCATGTCCTTTTTTATTTTTCAACCTGTGATTACCCCTTAGTTCTTCAAAGTGTTCTCTTAAAGTATGTGTCACATTTTGAAATGTTTTGGCCATTACCTCCCTCAAGACATTTTGAGGGCAGGTTTCATTTACAGTTCTGCAGTACTTGTTCCTATGAAATGACCATTAGCACAGGCTTTAAAGCTGCTTTTGCAGGTAAATGCCAGAGGGCGGCAGCCTTTCTATGTCCCCACCATGGTAACTAGGGAAAAGCCCTTGCGGCCTGTGGTGTTTCTCGGTTATAAATTAGAGTGGAGTGTTCCCGGACAAACCCACACAAGCTGATGTCTCCTTACTTTTGTTGGATTTTTAAATTTAATTTTTAGTTTTTATTGGAGTAATTCCCCAGTGTGCACGTGGACCACTTCTACTTTGCGCATTCCTCGGTTGATGGACATTTTCATTGCTTCCAAGTGTTGGCTATGGTAAATATTGTTGGAGTGCAGGATTGCCAGCCTGTGACTTTTTGATTCTCATTTTCTCAGTTGATAGGCCCAGCAGTGGGTGTGACTGATTGACTGGTAGCACCGTGTTTCCCTTTTCAAAGCACCTTCTTTGTGTTTTCATTAGTGGCTCTTACCACGTCCCCCTTAGAATCGAGGGTATGCATTTCTCCACAATCGATTTAGCATTTATTGTTTGCTGCCTTTATGCTAATGGCCCTACTGGCTGCTGTGTGCTGATAGGGTTTTGTAATTTGGGTTTGCATGTCTTTGAAAATTCGTAAAACTCATCATGTTTCTCCACCGTTTTCTTTTCTGTTAAAAAAAAGGAAACAGTTGGGAGTACAATATATTTCTTGAAATTGTCTTCTTGGAAGGTTGCCCTATTTTGAAATTTTTGGTCGATTTTCCACCTCAGAATTTTTTTAGAGAGCAGGTGTCATTTCCCGAACTGCAAGTTTGGTGAATATTTAGTGACCCTTAGCAATGGGTTTAAAGCTGCTGTTGTGGGAAGTGGCCTCAAGCAGGCAGCATTTCTCCACTCCCAAATCTGGGTACTAGGGCAGCAGAGCCTTTCTGGAAGTCGTGTTCCTAGGTTGTAAATTAAATTGGAATGTGCCTGGAGAAACCCCCATAAGTTTATGTCTCATTATTTCTTCTTGGTTTTAAATTTTTTTTTAATTGTGGTAAAGCTTCGAATATTGTCTGTCCTAGGTGTACACAATCTGGTTCATTTGTACATTATATATGTCTATTCAAGTACAGATCCTCTTCCCATGTAAAATGTTACAGAGGGTTCCACAGACCTCCCTTGCTCCATGGTCGGTCTTTTTGAGATATGTATATACTATGTGTTTGTATACATAGAGCAACACTAATCTTAACTTATCCATTCCCCCCACCTTTCCTTTTAGATGAGCATAGTTTGTTTTCTAAGTCTGTGAGTGTCTTTCTCTGTGGAAATATATTCATTTGTGTCAGTTATTAGATAACGCCTATAAGTGATATCATAGAATACAGGTCTTTGGTTTCCGAGCTACCTCATGTTTCGTGATTATCTCCAGACCCATTTGTGGTGCCTCAAAGAGCAATGGTTCATTGTTTTCCATGGCTAATATTCCATTGTGTACATGGACCACTTCTTCTTTATCCATTCACCTCTTGTTGGATATTTTGATTGCTTCACTGTCTTGGCTATTGTGAATAAGGCTGCACTGCAGCTTTTGCGGCCTGTGTCTTCTCGATTCTTGTCTTCTCAGGTGAGAGGTCCAATGGTGCGCCTGCTGGATTGAATGGTACCTCCATTTTTACTTTTAAACACAGCTCCTTTCTCTTCTCATTATTGGCTGTTACCCCTTTACGTCTCACCAGCAGGTAGAGGGGATACAGTTCTTGAAAACCCCGTCAGCATTTATTGTTTGTAGACATTTTGCTGATGGTCAGTCGACTGGTCTAAGTTGAAACTTTTTGTAGATTAGATTGCATGGGTCTAACACTCCCTGAGGTTGAGCTTTTATCCATTTTCCTTTTTTTTTAAAAGAGCGTGAGTAAAACTTAACTCCTCATACTCTCTTCTTGAAACATTTGCCTGTTTTGAATTTTTTTGTCCATTCCCTACTTCAGCACAATTTTTTAGGGCAGGTGTCCTTTACAGCCCTGAGTCCTTGTGAATGTTAAGTGACCATTAGCTGTGAGTTTAAAGCTGCTCTTGCAGGAAACGGCCACAAGGTGGCAGCATTTCTCCTTTACCAAATTTGGTAACTGGGGAAACAGAGCCTTAATGGAAGTGGTGTTCTAGGTTGTAAATTCGAATGGAATGTGCCAGGAAAAAAGCACTTTATGTTTATGTCTCATTACTTCTTGTTCATAATTGTAATTTACTTTTTATTTTTTATCCCAGCAAATTTGATTACAATGGTTTGTTTGTTCTAGGTGTGCAAGATGTGGTTCTTTCACACATATACGTGTATCTATTCTTCCTCGCATCCTTTTCCCATGTAGGTTATGACACAATGTTGAGTAGTCTTCTCCTGGTCTTCCGTACGTCTTTGGTGATTATATATTTCACATGGTATGTATATCTCTGTTAACCCCAATATGGTAATGTATCCAATCCTCATCCCTTTCTATTTGGTGAACCATAAGTTTTTTTAATGAATCTGTGATTGCCTTTCTCTGTGGAAATATCTTCATTGGTATCAATTTTTAAGTAACTCCTAAAAGTGATATGATAGGATATGTGTCTTTTGCTTTCTCACTGACTACAGGTGGCGTGATTACGTCTAGACTCATGTATGGTGCTGCAAATGGCATTGTTTCATTTTTTTCACTAGCGAATATTCCATCTGTACATGGAGGAGTTCTTCTTTGTCCACCCATCTGTTGGTGGACTTTTTGGTTACTTCCATATCTTGGCTATCGTAATACTGTGCCATGCAGATTTGCCTGCCTGTGTCTTTCCAATTCTTTCTTCTTAGAGTATAGGTCGAGGTGTGGGCCTGCTGGATCATACGGTAGCTCAATGTTTACCTTTTTAAGGCACCTCCATTCTGTTCTCATTCGTGGCCCTTTTCAAGTTACGTCCCACTTGAAGTTGAGAGTATGCATTTCTCCACAACACCTTCAGCATTTATTGTTTGTAGTTTCCTTGCTGATGGTTATTCTGACAAGTGTCAGCTGATACCTCTTTGTGGTTGAATTCGCCTGTGCCTCATAATCCGTTGAAATTGAGCTTTAAGGCATGTCCTTTTTTATTTTTCAACCTGTGATTACCCCTTAGTTCTTCAAAGTGTTCTCTTAAAGTATGTGTCACATTTTGAAATGTTTTGGCCATTACCTCCCTCAAGACATTTTGAGGGCAGGTTTCATTTACAGTTCTGCAGTACTTGTTCCTATGAAATGACCATTAGCACAGGCTTTAAAGCTGCTTTTGCAGGTAAATGCCAGAGGGCGGCAGCCTTTCTATGTCCCCACCATGGTAACTAGGGAAAAGCCCTTGCGGCCTGTGGTGTTTCTCGGTTATAAATTAGAGTGGAGTGTGCCCGGACAAACCCACACAAGCTGATGTCTCCTTACTTTTGTTGGATTTTTAAATTTAATTTTTAGTTTTTATTGGAGTAATTCCCCAGTGTGCACGTGGACCACTTCTACTTTGCGCATTCCTCGGTTGATGGACATTTTCATTGCTTCCAAGTGTTGGCTATGGTAAATATTGTTGGAGTGCAGGATTGCCAGCCTGTGACTTTTTGATTCTCATTTTCTCAGTTGATAGGCCCAGCAGTGGGTGTGACTGATTGACTGGTAGCACCGTGTTTCCCTTTTCAAAGCACCTTCTTTGTGTTTTCATTAGTGGCTCTTACCACGTCCCCCTTAGAATCGAGGGTATGCATTTCTCCACAATCGATTTAGCATTTATTGTTTGCTGCCTTTATGCTAATGGCCCTACTGGCTGCTGTGTGCTGATAGGGTTTTGTAATTTGGGTTTGCATGTCTTTGAAAATTCGTAAAACTCATCATGTTTCTCCACCGTTTTCTTTTCTGTTAAAAAAAAGGAAACAGGTGGGAGTACAATATATTTCTTGAAATTGTCTTCTTGGAAGGTTGCCCTATTTTGAAATTTTTGGTCGATTTTCCACCTCAGAATTTTTTTAGAGAGCAGGTGTCATTTCCCGAACTGCAAGTTTGGTGAATATTTAGTGACCCTTAGCAATGGGTTTAAAGCTGCTGTTGTGGGAAGTGGCCTCAAGCAGGCAGCATTTCTCCACTCCCAAATCTGGGTACTAGGGCAGCAGAGCCTTTCTGGAAGTCGTGTTCCTAGGTTGTAAATTAAATTGGAATGTGCCTGGAGAAACCCCCATAAGTTTATGTCTCATTATTTCTTCTTGGTTTTAAATTTTTTTTTAATTGTGGTAAAGCTTCGAATATTGTCTGTCCTAGGTGTACACAATCTGGTTCATTTGTACATTATATATGTCTATTCAAGTACAGATCCTCTTCCCATGTAAAATGTTACAGAGGGTTCCACAGACCTCCCTTGCTCCATGGTCGGTCTTTTTGAGATATGTATATACTATGTGTTTGTATACATAGAGCAACACTAATCTTAACTTATCCATTCCCCCCACCTTTCCTTTTAGATGAGCATAGTTTGTTTTCTAAGTCTGTGAGTGTCTTTCTCTGTGGAAATATATTCATTTGTGTCAGTTATTAGATAACGCCTATAAGTGATATCATAGAATACAGGTCTTTGGTTTCCGAGCTACCTCATGTTTCGTGACTATCTCCAGACCCATTTGTGGTGCCTCAAAGAGCAATGGTTCATTGTTTTCCATGGCTAATATTCCATTGTGTACATGGACCACTTCTTCTTTATCCATTCACCTCTTGTTGGATATTTTGATTGCTTCACTGTCTTGGCTATTGTGAATAAGGCTGCACTGCAGCTTTTGCGGCCTGTGTCTTCTCGATTCTTGTCTTCTCAGGTGAGAGGTCCAATGGTGCGCCTGCTGGATTGAATGGTACCTCCATTTTTACTTTTAAACACAGCTCCTTTCTCTTCTCATTATTGGCTGTTACCCCTTTACGTCTCACCAGCAGGTAGAGGGGATACAGTTCTTGAAAACCCCGTCAGCATTTATTGTTTGTAGACATTTTGCTGATGGTCAGTCGACTGGTCTAAGTTGAAACTTTTTGTAGATTAGATTGCATGGGTCTAACACTCCCTGAGGTTGAGCTTTTATCCATTTTCCTTTTTTTTTAAAAGAGCGTGAGTAAAACTTAACTCCTCATACTCTCTTCTTGAAACATTTGCCTGTTTTGAATGTTTTTGTCCATTCCCTACTTCAGCACAATTTTTTAGGGCAGGTGTCCTTTACAGCCCTGAGTCCTTGTGAATGTTAAGTGACCATTAGCTGTGAGTTTAAAGCTGCTCTTGCAGGAAACGGCCACAAGGTGGCAGCATTTCTCCTTTACCAAATTTGGTAACTGGGGAAACAGAGCCTTAATGGAAGTGGTGTTCTAGGTTGTAAATTCGAATGGAATGTGCCAGGAAAAAAGCACTTTATGTTTATGTCTCATTACTTCTTGTTCATAATTGTAATTTACTTTTTATTTTTTATCCCAGCAAATTTGATTACAATGGTTTGTTTGTTCTAGGTGTGCAAGATGTGGTTCTTTCACACATATACGTGTATCTATTCTTCCTCGCATCCTTTTCCCATGTAGGTTATGACACAATGTTGAGTAGTCTTCTCCTGGTCTTCCGTACGTCTTTGGTGATTATATATTTCACATGGTATGTATATCTCTGTTAACCCCAATATGGTAATGTATCCAATCCTCATCCCTTTCTATTTGGTGAACCATAAGTTTTTTTAATGAATCTGTGATTGCCTTTCTCTGTGGAAATATCTTCATTGGTATCAATTTTTAAGTAACTCCTAAAAGTGATATGATAGGATATGTGTCTTTTGCTTTCTCACTGACTACAGGTGGCGTGATTACGTCTAGACTCATGTATGGTGCTGCAAATGGCATTGTTTCATTTTTTTCACTAGCGAATATTCCATCTGTACATGGAGGAGTTCTTCTTTGTCCACCCATCTGTTGGTGGACTTTTTGGTTACTTCCATATCTTGGCTATCGTAATACTGTGCCATGCAGATTTGCCTGCCTGTGTCTTTCCAATTCTTTCTTCTTAGAGTATAGGTCGAGGTGTGGGCCTGCTGGATCATACGGTAGCTCAATGTTTACCTTTTTAAGGCACCTCCATTCTGTTCTCATTCGTGGCCCTTTTCAAGTTACGTCCCACTTGAAGTTGAGGGTATGCATTTCTCCACAACACCTTCAGCATTTATTGTTTGTAGTTTCCTTGCTGATGGTTATTCTGACATGTGTCAGCTGATACCTCTTTGTGGTTGAATTCGCCTGTGCCTCATAATCCGTTGAAATTGAGCTTTAAGGCATGTCCTTTTTTATTTTTCAACCTGTGATTACCCCTTAGTTCTTCAAAGTGTTCTCTTAAAGTATGTGTCACATTTTGAAATGTTTTGGCCATTACCTCCCTCAAGACATTTTGAGGGCAGGTTTCATTTACAGTTCTGCAGTACTTGTTCCTATGAAATGACCATTAGCACAGGCTTTAAAGCTGCTTTTGCAGGTAAATGCCAGAGGGCGGCAGCCTTTCTATGTCCCCACCATGGTAACTAGGGAAAAGCCCTTGCGGCCTGTGGTGTTTCTCGGTTATAAATTAGAGTGGAGTGTGCCCGGACAAACCCACACAAGCTGATGTCTCCTTACTTTTGTTGGATTTTTAAATTTAATGTTTAGTTTTTATTGGAGTAATTCCCCAGTGTGCACGTGGACCACTTCTACTTTGCGCATTCCTCGGTTGATGGACATTTTCATTGCTTCCAAGTGTTGGCTATGGTAAATATTGTTGGAGTGCAGGATTGCCAGCCTGTGACTTTTTGATTCTCATTTTCTCAGTTGATAGGCCCAGCAGTGGGTGTGACTGATTGACTGGTAGCACCGTGTTTCCCTTTTCAAAGCACCTTCTTTGTGTTTTCATTAGTGGCTCTTACCACGTCCCCCTTAGAATCGAGGGTATGCATTTCTCCACAATCGATTTAGCATTTATTGTTTGCTGCCTTTATGCTAATGGCCCTACTGGCTGCTGTGTGCTGATAGGGTTTTGTAATTTGGGTTTGCATGTCTTTGAAAATTCGTAAAACTCATCATGTTTCTCCACCGTTTTCTTTTCTGTTAAAAAAAAGGAAACAGTTGGGAGTACAATATATTTCTTGAAATTGTCTTCTTGGAAGGTTGCCCTATTTTGAAATTTTTGGTCGATTTTCCACCTCAGAATTTTTTTAGAGAGCAGGTGTCATTTCCCGAACTGCAAGTTTGGTGAATATTTAGTGACCCTTAGCAATGGGTTTAAAGCTGCTGTTGTGGGAAGTGGCCTCAAGCAGGCAGCATTTCTCCACTCCCAAATCTGGGTACTAGGGCAGCAGAGCCTTTCTGGAAGTCGTGTTCCTAGGTTGTAAATTAAATTGGAATGTGCCTGGAGAAACCCCCATAAGTTTATGTCTCATTATTTCTTCTTGGTTTTAAATTTTTTTTTAATTGTGGTAAAGCTTCGAATATTGTCTGTCCTAGGTGTACACAATCTGGTTCATTTGTACATTATATATGTCTATTCAAGTACAGATCCTCTTCCCATGTAAAATGTTACAGAGGGTTCCACAGACCTCCCTTGCTCCATGGTCGGTCTTTTTGAGATATGTATATACTATGTGTTTGTATACATAGAGCAACACTAATCTTAACTTATCCATTCCCCCCACCTTTCCTTTTAGATGAGCATAGTTTGTTTTCTAAGTCTGTGAGTGTCTTTCTCTGTGGAAATATATTCATTTGTGTCAGTTATTAGATAACGCCTATAAGTGATATCATAGAATACAGGTCTTTGGTTTCCGAGCTACCTCATGTTTCGTGATTATCTCCAGACCCATTTGTGGTGCCTCAAAGAGCAATGGTTCATTGTTTTCCATGGCTAATATTCCATTGTGTACATGGACCACTTCTTCTTTATCCATTCACCTCTTGTTGGATATTTTGATTGCTTCACTGTCTTGGCTATTGTGAATAAGGCTGCACTGCAGCTTTTGCGGCCTGTGTCTTCTCGATTCTTGTCTTCTCAGGTGAGAGGTCCAATGGTGCGCCTGCTGGATTGAATGGTACCTCCATTTTTACTTTTAAACACAGCTCCTTTCTCTTCTCATTATTGGCTGTTACCCCTTTACGTCTCACCAGCAGGTAGAGGGGATACAGTTCTTGAAAACCCCGTCAGCATTTATTGTTTGTAGACATTTTGCTGATGGTCAGTCGACTGGTCTAAGTTGAAACTTTTTGTAGATTAGATTGCATGGGTCTAACACTCCCTGAGGTTGAGCTTTTATCCATTTTCCTTTTTTTTTAAAAGAGCGTGAGTAAAACTTAACTCCTCATACTCTCTTCTTGAAACATTTGCCTGTTTTGAATTTTTTTGTCCATTCCCTACTTCAGCACAATTTTTTAGGGCAGGTGTCCTTTACAGCCCTGAGTCCTTGTGAATGTTAAGTGACCATTAGCTGTGAGTTTAAAGCTGCTCTTGCAGGAAACGGCCACAAGGTGGCAGCATTTCTCCTTTACCAAATTTGGTAACTGGGGAAACAGAGCCTTAATGGAAGTGGTGTTCTAGGTTGTAAATTCGAATGGAATGTGCCAGGAAAAAAGCACTTTATGTTTATGTCTCATTACTTCTTGTTCATAATTGTAATTTACTTTTTATTTTTTATCCCAGCAAATTTGATTACAATGGTTTGTTTGTTCTAGGTGTGCAAGATGTGGTTCTTTCACACATATACGTGTATCTATTCTTCCTCGCATCCTTTTCCCATGTAGGTTATGACACAATGTTGAGTAGTCTTCTCCTGGTCTTCCGTACGTCTTTGGGGATTATATATTTCACATGGTATGTATATCTCTGTTAACCCCAATATGGTAATGTATCCAATCCTCATCCCTTTCTATTTGGTGAACCATAAGTTTTTTTAATGAATCTGTGATTGCCTTTCTCTGTGGAAATATCTTCATTGGTATCAATTTTTAAGTAACTCCTAAAAGTGATATGATAGGATATGTGTCTTTTGCTTTCTCACTGACTACAGGTGGCGTGATTACGTCTAGACTCATGTATGGTGCTGCAAATGGCATTGTTTCATTTTTTTCACTAGCGAATATTCCATCTGTACATGGAGGAGTTCTTCTTTGTCCACCCATCTGTTGGTGGACTTTTTGGTTACTTCCATATCTTGGCTATCGTAATACTGTGCCATGCAGATTTGCCTGCCTGTGTCTTTCCAATTCTTTCTTCTTAGAGTATAGGTCGAGGTGTGGGCCTGCTGGATCATACGGTAGCTCAATGTTTACCTTTTTAAGGCACCTCCATTCTGTTCTCATTCGTGGCCCTTTTCAAGTTACGTCCCACTTGAAGTTGAGAGTATGCATTTCTCCACAACACCTTCAGCATTTATTGTTTGTAGTTTCCTTGCTGATGGTTATTCTGACAAGTGTCAGCTGATACCTCTTTGTGGTTGAATTCGCCTGTGCCTCATAATCCGTTGAAATTGAGCTTTAAGGCATGTCCTTTTTTATTTTTCAACCTGTGATTACCCCTTAGTTCTTCAAAGTGTTCTCTTAAAGTATGTGTCACATTTTGAAATGTTTTGGCCATTACCTCCCTCAAGACATTTTGAGGGCAGGTTTCATTTACAGTTCTGCAGTACTTGTTCCTATGAAATGACCATTAGCACAGGCTTTAAAGCTGCTTTTGCAGGTAAATGCCAGAGGGCGGCAGCCTTTCTATGTCCCCACCATGGTAACTAGGGAAAAGCCCTTGCGGCCTGTGGTGTTTCTCGGTTATAAATTAGAGTGGAGTGTTCCCGGACAAACCCACACAAGCTGATGTCTCCTTACTTTTGTTGGATTTTTAAATTTAATGTTTAGTTTTTATTGGAGTAATTCCCCAGTGTGCACGTGGACCACTTCTACTTTGCGCATTCCTCGGTTGATGGACATTTTCATTGCTTCCAAGTGTTGGCTATGGTAAATATTGTTGGAGTGCAGGATTGCCAGCCTGTGACTTTTTGATTCTCATTTTCTCAGTTGATAGGCCCAGCAGTGGGTGTGACTGATTGACTGGTAGCACCGTGTTTCCCTTTTCAAAGCACCTTCTTTGTGTTTTCATTAGTGGCTCTTACCACGTCCCCCTTAGAATCGAGGGTATGCATTTCTCCACAATCGATTTAGCATTTATTGTTTGCTGCCTTTATGCTAATGGCCCTACTGGCTGCTGTGTGCTGATAGGGTTTTGTAATTTGGGTTTGCATGTCTTTGAAAATTCGTAAAACTCATCATGTTTCTCCACCGTTTTCTTTTCTGTTAAAAAAAAGGAAACAGTTGGGAGTACAATATATTTCTTGAAATTGTCTTCTTGGAAGGTTGCCCTATTTTGAAATTTTTGGTCGATTTTCCACCTCAGAATTTTTTTAGAGAGCAGGTGTCATTTCCCGAACTGCAAGTTTGGTGAATATTTAGTGACCCTTAGCAATGGGTTTAAAGCTGCTGTTGTGGGAAGTGGCCTCAAGCAGGCAGCATTTCTCCACTCCCAAATCTGGGTACTAGGGCAGCAGAGCCTTTCTGGAAGTCGTGTTCCTAGGTTGTAAATTAAATTGGAATGTGCCTGGAGAAACCCCCATAAGTTTATGTCTCATTATTTCTTCTTGGTTTTAAATTTTTTTTTTAATTGTGGTAAAGCTTCGAATATTGTCTGTCCTAGGTGTACACAATCTGGTTCATTTGTACATTATATATGTCTATTCAAGTACAGATCCTCTTCCCATGTAAAATGTTACAGAGGGTTCCACAGACCTCCCTTGCTCCATGGTCGGTCTTTTTGAGATATGTATATACTATGTGTTTGTATACATAGAGCAACACTAATCTTAACTTATCCATTCCCCCCACCTTTCCTTTTAGATGAGCATAGTTTGTTTTCTAAGTCTGTGAGTGTCTTTCTCTGTGGAAATATATTCATTTGTGTCAGTTATTAGATAACGCCTATAAGTGATATCATAGAATACAGGTCTTTGGTTTCCGAGCTACCTCATGTTTCGTGACTATCTCCAGACCCATTTGTGGTGCCTCAAAGAGCAATGGTTCATTGTTTTCCATGGCTAATATTCCATTGTGTACATGGACCACTTCTTCTTTATCCATTCACCTCTTGTTGGATATTTTGATTGCTTCACTGTCTTGGCTATTGTGAATAAGGCTGCACTGCAGCTTTTGCGGCCTGTGTCTTCTCGATTCTTGTCTTCTCAGGTGAGAGGTCCAATGGTGCGCCTGCTGGATTGAATGGTACCTCCATTTTTACTTTTAAACACAGCTCCTTTCTCTTCTCATTATTGGCTGTTACCCCTTTACGTCTCACCAGCAGGTAGAGGGGATACAGTTCTTGAAAACCCCGTCAGCATTTATTGTTTGTAGACATTTTGCTGATGGTCAGTCGACTGGTCTAAGTTGAAACTTTTTGTAGATTAGATTGCATGGGTCTAACACTCCCTGAGGTTGAGCTTTTATCCATTTTCCTTTTTTTTTAAAAGAGCGTGAGTAAAACTTAACTCCTCATACTCTCTTCTTGAAACATTTGCCTGTTTTGAATGTTTTTGTCCATTCCCTACTTCAGCACAATTTTTTAGGGCAGGTGTCCTTTACAGCCCTGAGTCCTTGTGAATGTTAAGTGACCATTAGCTGTGAGTTTAAAGCTGCTCTTGCAGGAAACGGCCACAAGGTGGCAGCATTTCTCCTTTACCAAATTTGGTAACTGGGGAAACAGAGCCTTAATGGAAGTGGTGTTCTAGGTTGTAAATTCGAATGGAATGTGCCAGGAAAAAAGCACTTTATGTTTATGTCTCATTACTTCTTGTTCATAATTGTAATTTACTTTTTATTTTTTATCCCAGCAAATTTGATTACAATGGTTTGTTTGTTCTAGGTGTGCAAGATGTGGTTCTTTCACACATATACGTGTATCTATTCTTCCTCGCATCCTTTTCCCATGTAGGTTATGACACAATGTTGAGTAGTCTTCTCCTGGTCTTCCGTACGTCTTTGGGGATTATATATTTCACATGGTATGTATATCTCTGTTAACCCCAATATGGTAATGTATCCAATCCTCATCCCTTTCTATTTGGTGAACCATAAGTTTTTTTAATGAATCTGTGATTGCCTTTCTCTGTGGAAATATCTTCATTGGTATCAATTTTTAAGTAACTCCTAAAAGTGATATGATAGGATATGTGTCTTTTGCTTTCTCACTGACTACAGGTGGCGTGATTACGTCTAGACTCATGTATGGTGCTGCAAATGGCATTGTTTCATTTTTTTCACTAGCGAATATTCCATCTGTACATGGAGGAGTTCTTCTTTGTCCACCCATCTGTTGGTGGACTTTTTGGTTACTTCCATATCTTGGCTATCGTAATACTGTGCCATGCAGATTTGCCTGCCTGTGTCTTTCCAATTCTTTCTTCTTAGAGTATAGGTCGAGGTGTGGGCCTGCTGGATCATACGGTAGCTCAATGTTTACCTTTTTAAGGCACCTCCATTCTGTTCTCATTCGTGGCCCTTTTCAAGTTACGTCCCACTTGAAGTTGAGAGTATGCATTTCTCCACAACACCTTCAGCATTTATTGTTTGTAGTTTCCTTGCTGATGGTTATTCTGACAAGTGTCAGCTGATACCTCTTTGTGGTTGAATTCGCCTGTGCCTCATAATCCGTTGAAATTGAGCTTTAAGGCATGTCCTTTTTTATTTTTCAACCTGTGATTACCCCTTAGTTCTTCAAAGTGTTCTCTTAAAGTATGTGTCACATTTTGAAATGTTTTGGCCATTACCTCCCTCAAGACATTTTGAGGGCAGGTTTCATTTACAGTTCTGCAGTACTTGTTCCTATGAAATGACCATTAGCACAGGCTTTAAAGCTGCTTTTGCAGGTAAATGCCAGAGGGCGGCAGCCTTTCTATGTCCCCACCATGGTAACTAGGGAAAAGCCCTTGCGGCCTGTGGTGTTTCTCGGTTATAAATTAGAGTGGAGTGTTCCCGGACAAACCCACACAAGCTGATGTCTCCTTACTTTTGTTGGATTTTTAAATTTAATGTTTAGTTTTTATTGGAGTAATTCCCCAGTGTGCACGTGGACCACTTCTACTTTGCGCATTCCTCGGTTGATGGACATTTTCATTGCTTCCAAGTGTTGGCTATGGTAAATATTGTTGGAGTGCAGGATTGCCAGCCTGTGACTTTTTGATTCTCATTTTCTCAGTTGATAGGCCCAGCAGTGGGTGTGACTGATTGACTGGTAGCACCGTGTTTCCCTTTTCAAAGCACCTTCTTTGTGTTTTCATTAGTGGCTCTTACCACGTCCCCCTTAGAATCGAGGGTATGCATTTCTCCACAATCGATTTAGCATTTATTGTTTGCTGCCTTTATGCTAATGGCCCTACTGGCTGCTGTGTGCTGATAGGGTTTTGTAATTTGGGTTTGCATGTCTTTGAAAATTCGTAAAACTCATCATGTTTCTCCACCGTTTTCTTTTCTGTTAAAAAAAAGGAAACAGTTGGGAGTACAATATATTTCTTGAAATTGTCTTCTTGGAAGGTTGCCCTATTTTGAAATTTTTGGTCGATTTTCCACCTCAGAATTTTTTTAGAGAGCAGGTGTCATTTCCCGAACTGCAAGTTTGGTGAATATTTAGTGACCCTTAGCAATGGGTTTAAAGCTGCTGTTGTGGGAAGTGGCCTCAAGCAGGCAGCATTTCTCCACTCCCAAATCTGGGTACTAGGGCAGCAGAGCCTTTCTGGAAGTCGTGTTCCTAGGTTGTAAATTAAATTGGAATGTGCCTGGAGAAACCCCCATAAGTTTATGTCTCATTATTTCTTCTTGGTTTTAAATTTTTTTTTTAATTGTGGTAAAGCTTCGAATATTGTCTGTCCTAGGTGTACACAATCTGGTTCATTTGTACATTATATATGTCTATTCAAGTACAGATCCTCTTCCCATGTAAAATGTTACAGAGGGTTCCACAGACCTCCCTTGCTCCATGGTCGGTCTTTTTGAGATATGTATATACTATGTGTTTGTATACATAGAGCAACACTAATCTTAACTTATCCATTCCCCCCACCTTTCCTTTTAGATGAGCATAGTTTGTTTTCTAAGTCTGTGAGTGTCTTTCTCTGTGGAAATATATTCATTTGTGTCAGTTATTAGATAACGCCTATAAGTGATATCATAGAATACAGGTCTTTGGTTTCCGAGCTACCTCATGTTTCGTGACTATCTCCAGACCCATTTGTGGTGCCTCAAAGAGCAATGGTTCATTGTTTTCCATGGCTAATATTCCATTGTGTACATGGACCACTTCTTCTTTATCCATTCACCTCTTGTTGGATATTTTGATTGCTTCACTGTCTTGGCTATTGTGAATAAGGCTGCACTGCAGCTTTTGCGGCCTGTGTCTTCTCGATTCTTGTCTTCTCAGGTGAGAGGTCCAATGGTGCGCCTGCTGGATTGAATGGTACCTCCATTTTTACTTTTAAACACAGCTCCTTTCTCTTCTCATTATTGGCTGTTACCCCTTTACGTCTCACCAGCAGGTAGAGGGGATACAGTTCTTGAAAACCCCGTCAGCATTTATTGTTTGTAGACATTTTGCTGATGGTCAGTCGACTGGTCTAAGTTGAAACTTTTTGTAGATTAGATTGCATGGGTCTAACACTCCCTGAGGTTGAGCTTTTATCCATTTTCCTTTTTTTTTAAAAGAGCGTGAGTAAAACTTAACTCCTCATACTCTCTTCTTGAAACATTTGCCTGTTTTGAATGTTTTTGTCCATTCCCTACTTCAGCACAATTTTTTAGGGCAGGTGTCCTTTACAGCCCTGAGTCCTTGTGAATGTTAAGTGACCATTAGCTGTGAGTTTAAAGCTGCTCTTGCAGGAAACGGCCACAAGGTGGCAGCATTTCTCCTTTACCAAATTTGGTAACTGGGGAAACAGAGCCTTAATGGAAGTGGTGTTCTAGGTTGTAAATTCGAATGGAATGTGCCAGGAAAAAAGCACTTTATGTTTATGTCTCATTACTTCTTGTTCATAATTGTAATTTACTTTTTATTTTTTATCCCAGCAAATTTGATTACAATGGTTTGTTTGTTCTAGGTGTGCAAGATGTGGTTCTTTCACACATATACGTGTATCTATTCTTCCTCGCATCCTTTTCCCATGTAGGTTATGACACAATGTTGAGTAGTCTTCTCCTGGTCTTCCGTACGTCTTTGGTGATTATATATTTCACATGGTATGTATATCTCTGTTAACCCCAATATGGTAATGTATCCAATCCTCATCCCTTTCTATTTGGTGAACCATAAGTTTTTTTAATGAATCTGTGATTGCCTTTCTCTGTGGAAATATCTTCATTGGTATCAATTTTTAAGTAACTCCTAAAAGTGATATGATAGGATATGTGTCTTTTGCTTTCTCACTGACTACAGGTGGCGTGATTACGTCTAGACTCATGTATGGTGCTGCAAATGGCATTGTTTCATTTTTTTCACTAGCGAATATTCCATCTGTACATGGAGGAGTTCTTCTTTGTCCACCCATCTGTTGGTGGACTTTTTGGTTACTTCCATATCTTGGCTATCGTAATACTGTGCCATGCAGATTTGCCTGCCTGTGTCTTTCCAATTCTTTCTTCTTAGAGTATAGGTCGAGGTGTGGGCCTGCTGGATCATACGGTAGCTCAATGTTTACCTTTTTAAGGCACCTCCATTCTGTTCTCATTCGTGGCCCTTTTCAAGTTACGTCCCACTTGAAGTTGAGGGTATGCATTTCTCCACAACACCTTCAGCATTTATTGTTTGTAGTTTCCTTGCTGATGGTTATTCTGACATGTGTCAGCTGATACCTCTTTGTGGTTGAATTCGCCTGTGCCTCATAATCCGTTGAAATTGAGCTTTAAGGCATGTCCTTTTTTATTTTTCAACCTGTGATTACCCCTTAGTTCTTCAAAGTGTTCTCTTAAAGTATGTGTCACATTTTGAAATGTTTTGGCCATTACCTCCCTCAAGACATTTTGAGGGCAGGTTTCATTTACAGTTCTGCAGTACTTGTTCCTATGAAATGACCATTAGCACAGGCTTTAAAGCTGCTTTTGCAGGTAAATGCCAGAGGGCGGCAGCCTTTCTATGTCCCCACCATGGTAACTAGGGAAAAGCCCTTGCGGCCTGTGGTGTTTCTCGGTTATAAATTAGAGTGGAGTGTGCCCGGACAAACCCACACAAGCTGATGTCTCCTTACTTTTGTTGGATTTTTAAATTTAATTTTTAGTTTTTATTGGAGTAATTCCCCAGTGTGCACGTGGACCACTTCTACTTTGCGCATTCCTCGGTTGATGGACATTTTCATTGCTTCCAAGTGTTGGCTATGGTAAATATTGTTGGAGTGCAGGATTGCCAGCCTGTGACTTTTTGATTCTCATTTTCTCAGTTGATAGGCCCAGCAGTGGGTGTGACTGATTGACTGGTAGCACCGTGTTTCCCTTTTCAAAGCACCTTCTTTGTGTTTTCATTAGTGGCTCTTACCACGTCCCCCTTAGAATCGAGGGTATGCATTTCTCCACAATCGATTTAGCATTTATTGTTTGCTGCCTTTATGCTAATGGCCCTACTGGCTGCTGTGTGCTGATAGGGTTTTGTAATTTGGGTTTGCATGTCTTTGAAAATTCGTAAAACTCATCATGTTTCTCCACCGTTTTCTTTTCTGTTAAAAAAAAGGAAACAGTTGGGAGTACAATATATTTCTTGAAATTGTCTTCTTGGAAGGTTGCCCTATTTTGAAATTTTTGGTCGATTTTCCACCTCAGAATTTTTTTAGAGAGCAGGTGTCATTTCCCGAACTGCAAGTTTGGTGAATATTTAGTGACCCTTAGCAATGGGTTTAAAGCTGCTGTTGTGGGAAGTGGCCTCAAGCAGGCAGCATTTCTCCACTCCCAAATCTGGGTACTAGGGCAGCAGAGCCTTTCTGGAAGTCGTGTTCCTAGGTTGTAAATTAAATTGGAATGTGCCTGGAGAAACCCCCATAAGTTTATGTCTCATTATTTCTTCTTGGTTTTAAATTTTTTTTTAATTGTGGTAAAGCTTCGAATATTGTCTGTCCTAGGTGTACACAATCTGGTTCATTTGTACATTATATATGTCTATTCAAGTACAGATCCTCTTCCCATGTAAAATGTTACAGAGGGTTCCACAGACCTCCCTTGCTCCATGGTCGGTCTTTTTGAGATATGTATATACTATGTGTTTGTATACATAGAGCAACACTAATCTTAACTTATCCATTCCCCCCACCTTTCCTTTTAGATGAGCATAGTTTGTTTTCTAAGTCTGTGAGTGTCTTTCTCTGTGGAAATATATTCATTTGTGTCAGTTATTAGATAACGCCTATAAGTGATATCATAGAATACAGGTCTTTGGTTTCCGAGCTACCTCATGTTTCGTGATTATCTCCAGACCCATTTGTGGTGCCTCAAAGAGCAATGGTTCATTGTTTTCCATGGCTAATATTCCATTGTGTACATGGACCACTTCTTCTTTATCCATTCACCTCTTGTTGGATATTTTGATTGCTTCACTGTCTTGGCTATTGTGAATAAGGCTGCACTGCAGCTTTTGCGGCCTGTGTCTTCTCGATTCTTGTCTTCTCAGGTGAGAGGTCCAATGGTGCGCCTGCTGGATTGAATGGTACCTCCATTTTTACTTTTAAACACAGCTCCTTTCTCTTCTCATTATTGGCTGTTACCCCTTTACGTCTCACCAGCAGGTAGAGGGGATACAGTTCTTGAAAACCCCGTCAGCATTTATTGTTTGTAGACATTTTGCTGATGGTCAGTCGACTGGTCTAAGTTGAAACTTTTTGTAGATTAGATTGCATGGGTCTAACACTCCCTGAGGTTGAGCTTTTATCCATTTTCCTTTTTTTTTAAAAGAGCGTGAGTAAAACTTAACTCCTCATACTCTCTTCTTGAAACATTTGCCTGTTTTGAATTTTTTTGTCCATTCCCTACTTCAGCACAATTTTTTAGGGCAGGTGTCCTTTACAGCCCTGAGTCCTTGTGAATGTTAAGTGACCATTAGCTGTGAGTTTAAAGCTGCTCTTGCAGGAAACGGCCACAAGGTGGCAGCATTTCTCCTTTACCAAATTTGGTAACTGGGGAAACAGAGCCTTAATGGAAGTGGTGTTCTAGGTTGTAAATTCGAATGGAATGTGCCAGGAAAAAAGCACTTTATGTTTATGTCTCATTACTTCTTGTTCATAATTGTAATTTACTTTTTATTTTTTATCCCAGCAAATTTGATTACAATGGTTTGTTTGTTCTAGGTGTGCAAGATGTGGTTCTTTCACACATATACGTGTATCTATTCTTCCTCGCATCCTTTTCCCATGTAGGTTATGACACAATGTTGAGTAGTCTTCTCCTGGTCTTCCGTACGTCTTTGGGGATTATATATTTCACATGGTATGTATATCTCTGTTAACCCCAATATGGTAATGTATCCAATCCTCATCCCTTTCTATTTGGTGAACCATAAGTTTTTTTAATGAATCTGTGATTGCCTTTCTCTGTGGAAATATCTTCATTGGTATCAATTTTTAAGTAACTCCTAAAAGTGATATGATAGGATATGTGTCTTTTGCTTTCTCACTGACTACAGGTGGCGTGATTACGTCTAGACTCATGTATGGTGCTGCAAATGGCATTGTTTCATTTTTTTCACTAGCGAATATTCCATCTGTACATGGAGGAGTTCTTCTTTGTCCACCCATCTGTTGGTGGACTTTTTGGTTACTTCCATATCTTGGCTATCGTAATACTGTGCCATGCAGATTTGCCTGCCTGTGTCTTTCCAATTCTTTCTTCTTAGAGTATAGGTCGAGGTGTGGGCCTGCTGGATCATACGGTAGCTCAATGTTTACCTTTTTAAGGCACCTCCATTCTGTTCTCATTCGTGGCCCTTTTCAAGTTACGTCCCACTTGAAGTTGAGAGTATGCATTTCTCCACAACACCTTCAGCATTTATTGTTTGTAGTTTCCTTGCTGATGGTTATTCTGACAAGTGTCAGCTGATACCTCTTTGTGGTTGAATTCGCCTGTGCCTCATAATCCGTTGAAATTGAGCTTTAAGGCATGTCCTTTTTTATTTTTCAACCTGTGATTACCCCTTAGTTCTTCAAAGTGTTCTCTTAAAGTATGTGTCACATTTTGAAATGTTTTGGCCATTACCTCCCTCAAGACATTTTGAGGGCAGGTTTCATTTACAGTTCTGCAGTACTTGTTCCTATGAAATGACCATTAGCACAGGCTTTAAAGCTGCTTTTGCAGGTAAATGCCAGAGGGCGGCAGCCTTTCTATGTCCCCACCATGGTAACTAGGGAAAAGCCCTTGCGGCCTGTGGTGTTTCTCGGTTATAAATTAGAGTGGAGTGTTCCCGGACAAACCCACACAAGCTGATGTCTCCTTACTTTTGTTGGATTTTTAAATTTAATGTTTAGTTTTTATTGGAGTAATTCCCCAGTGTGCACGTGGACCACTTCTACTTTGCGCATTCCTCGGTTGATGGACATTTTCATTGCTTCCAAGTGTTGGCTATGGTAAATATTGTTGGAGTGCAGGATTGCCAGCCTGTGACTTTTTGATTCTCATTTTCTCAGTTGATAGGCCCAGCAGTGGGTGTGACTGATTGACTGGTAGCACCGTGTTTCCCTTTTCAAAGCACCTTCTTTGTGTTTTCATTAGTGGCTCTTACCACGTCCCCCTTAGAATCGAGGGTATGCATTTCTCCACAATCGATTTAGCATTTATTGTTTGCTGCCTTTATGCTAATGGCCCTACTGGCTGCTGTGTGCTGATAGGGTTTTGTAATTTGGGTTTGCATGTCTTTGAAAATTCGTAAAACTCATCATGTTTCTCCACCGTTTTCTTTTCTGTTAAAAAAAAGGAAACAGTTGGGAGTACAATATATTTCTTGAAATTGTCTTCTTGGAAGGTTGCCCTATTTTGAAATTTTTGGTCGATTTTCCACCTCAGAATTTTTTTAGAGAGCAGGTGTCATTTCCCGAACTGCAAGTTTGGTGAATATTTAGTGACCCTTAGCAATGGGTTTAAAGCTGCTGTTGTGGGAAGTGGCCTCAAGCAGGCAGCATTTCTCCACTCCCAAATCTGGGTACTAGGGCAGCAGAGCCTTTCTGGAAGTCGTGTTCCTAGGTTGTAAATTAAATTGGAATGTGCCTGGAGAAACCCCCATAAGTTTATGTCTCATTATTTCTTCTTGGTTTTAAATTTTTTTTTTAATTGTGGTAAAGCTTCGAATATTGTCTGTCCTAGGTGTACACAATCTGGTTCATTTGTACATTATATATGTCTATTCAAGTACAGATCCTCTTCCCATGTAAAATGTTACAGAGGGTTCCACAGACCTCTCTTGCTCCATGGTCGGTCTTTTTGAGATATGTATATACTATGTGTTTGTATACATAGAGCAACACTAATCTTAACTTATCCATTCCCCCCACCTTTCCTTTTAGATGAGCATAGTTTGTTTTCTAAGTCTGTGAGTGTCTTTCTCTGTGGAAATATATTCATTTGTGTCAGTTATTAGATAACGCCTATAAGTGATATCATAGAATACAGGTCTTTGGTTTCCGAGCTACCTCATGTTTCGTGACTATCTCCAGACCCATTTGTGGTGCCTCAAAGAGCAATGGTTCATTGTTTTCCATGGCTAATATTCCATTGTGTACATGGACCACTTCTTCTTTATCCATTCACCTCTTGTTGGATATTTTGATTGCTTCACTGTCTTGGCTAATGTGAATAAGGCTGCACTGCAGTTTTGCGGCCTGTGTCTTCTCGATTCTTGTCTTCTCAGGTGAGAGGTCCAATGGTGCGCCTGCTGGATTGAATGGTACCTCCATTTTTACTTTTAAACACAGCTCCTTTCTCTTCTCATTATTGGCTGTTACCCCTTTACGTCTCACCAGCAGGTAGAGGGGATACAGTTCTTGAAAACCCCGTCAGCATTTATTGTTTGTAGACATTTTGCTGATGGTCAGTCGACTGGTCTAAGTTGAAACTTTTTGTAGATTAGATTGCATGGGTCTAACACTCCCTGAGGTTGAGCTTTTATCCATTTTCCTTTTTTTTTAAAAGAGCGTGAGTAAAACTTAACTCCTCATACTCTCTTCTTGAAACATTTGCCTGTTTTGAATGTTTTTGTCCATTCCCTACTTCAGCACAATTTTTTAGGGCAGGTGTCCTTTACAGCCCTGAGTCCTTGTGAATGTTAAGTGACCATTAGCTGTGAGTTTAAAGCTGCTCTTGCAGGAAACGGCCACAAGGTGGCAGCATTTCTCCTTTACCAAATTTGGTAACTGGGGAAACAGAGCCTTAATGGAAGTGGTGTTCTAGGTTGTAAATTCGAATGGAATGTGCCAGGAAAAAAGCACTTTATGTTTATGTCTCATTACTTCTTGTTCATAATTGTAATTTACTTTTTATTTTTTATCCCAGCAAATTTGATTACAATGGTTTGTTTGTTCTAGGTGTGCAAGATGTGGTTCTTTCACACATATACGTGTATCTATTCTTCCTCGCATCCTTTTCCCATGTAGGTTATGACACAATGTTGAGTAGTCTTCTCCTGGTCTTCCGTACGTCTTTGGTGATTATATATTTCACATGGTATGTATATCTCTGTTAACCCCAATATGGTAATGTATCCAATCCTCATCCCTTTCTATTTGGTGAACCATAAGTTTTTTTAATGAATCTGTGATTGCCTTTCTCTGTGGAAATATCTTCATTGGTATCAATTTTTAAGTAACTCCTAAAAGTGATATGATAGGATATGTGTCTTTTGCTTTCTCACTGACTACAGGTGGCGTGATTACGTCTAGACTCATGTATGGTGCTGCAAATGGCATTGTTTCATTTTTTTCACTAGCGAATATTCCATCTGTACATGGAGGAGTTCTTCTTTGTCCACCCATCTGTTGGTGGACTTTTTGGTTACTTCCATATCTTGGCTATCGTAATACTGTGCCATGCAGATTTGCCTGCCTGTGTCTTTCCAATTCTTTCTTCTTAGAGTATAGGTCGAGGTGTGGGCCTGCTGGATCATACGGTAGCTCAATGTTTACCTTTTTAAGGCACCTCCATTCTGTTCTCATTCGTGGCCCTTTTCAAGTTACGTCCCACTTGAAGTTGAGGGTATGCATTTCTCCACAACACCTTCAGCATTTATTGTTTGTAGTTTCCTTGCTGATGGTTATTCTGACATGTGTCAGCTGATACCTCTTTGTGGTTGAATTCGCCTGTGCCTCATAATCCGTTGAAATTGAGCTTTAAGGCATGTCCTTTTTTATTTTTCAACCTGTGATTACCCCTTAGTTCTTCAAAGTGTTCTCTTAAAGTATGTGTCACATTTTGAAATGTTTTGGCCATTACCTCCCTCAAGACATTTTGAGGGCAGGTTTCATTTACAGTTCTGCAGTACTTGTTCCTATGAAATGACCATTAGCACAGGCTTTAAAGCTGCTTTTGCAGGTAAATGCCAGAGGGCGGCAGCCTTTCTATGTCCCCACCATGGTAACTAGGGAAAAGCCCTTGCGGCCTGTGGTGTTTCTCGGTTATAAATTAGAGTGGAGTGTGCCCGGACAAACCCACACAAGCTGATGTCTCCTTACTTTTGTTGGATTTTTAAATTTAATTTTTAGTTTTTATTGGAGTAATTCCCCAGTGTGCACGTGGACCACTTCTACTTTGCGCATTCCTCGGTTGATGGACATTTTCATTGCTTCCAAGTGTTGGCTATGGTAAATATTGTTGGAGTGCAGGATTGCCAGCCTGTGACTTTTTGATTCTCATTTTCTCAGTTGATAGGCCCAGCAGTGGGTGTGACTGATTGACTGGTAGCACCGTGTTTCCCTTTTCAAAGCACCTTCTTTGTGTTTTCATTAGTGGCTCTTACCACGTCCCCCTTAGAATCGAGGGTATGCATTTCTCCACAATCGATTTAGCATTTATTGTTTGCTGCCTTTATGCTAATGGCCCTACTGGCTGCTGTGTGCTGATAGGGTTTTGTAATTTGGGTTTGCATGTCTTTGAAAATTCGTAAAACTCATCATGTTTCTCCACCGTTTTCTTTTCTGTTAAAAAAAGGAAACAGTTGGGAGTACAATATATTTCTTGAAATTGTCTTCTTGGAAGGTTGCCCTATTTTGAAATTTTTGGTCGATTTTCCACCTCAGAATTTTTTTAGAGAGCAGGTGTCATTTCCCGAACTGCAAGTTTGGTGAATATTTAGTGACCCTTAGCAATGGGTTTAAAGCTGCTGTTGTGGGAAGTGGCCTCAAGCAGGCAGCATTTCTCCACTCCCAAATCTGGGTACTAGGGCAGCAGAGCCTTTCTGGAAGTCGTGTTCCTAGGTTGTAAATTAAATTGGAATGTGCCTGGAGAAACCCCCATAAGTTTATGTCTCATTATTTCTTCTTGGTTTTAAATTTTTTTTTAATTGTGGTAAAGCTTCGAATATTGTCTGTCCTAGGTGTACACAATCTGGTTCATTTGTACATTATATATGTCTATTCAAGTACAGATCCTCTTCCCATGTAAAATGTTACAGAGGGTTCCACAGACCTCCCTTGCTCCATGGTCGGTCTTTTTGAGATATGTATATACTATGTGTTTGTATACATAGAGCAACACTAATCTTAACTTATCCATTCCCCCCACCTTTCCTTTTAGATGAGCATAGTTTGTTTTCAAGTCTGTGAGTGTCTTTCTCTGTGGAAATATATTCATTTGTGTCAGTTATTAGATAACGCCTATAAGTGATATCATAGAATACAGGTCTTTGGTTTCCGAGCTACCTCATGTTTCGTGATTATCTCCAGACCCATTTGTGGTGCCTCAAAGAGCAATGGTTCATTGTTTTCCATGGCTAATATTCCATTGTGTACATGGACCACTTCTTCTTTATCCATTCACCTCTTGTTGGATATTTTGATTGCTTCACTGTCTTGGCTATTGTGAATAAGGCTGCACTGCAGCTTTTGCGGCCTGTGTCTTCTCGATTCTTGTCTTCTCAGGTGAGAGGTCCAATGGTGCGCCTGCTGGATTGAATGGTACCTCCATTTTTACTTTTAAACACAGCTCCTTTCTCTTCTCATTATTGGCTGTTACCCCTTTACGTCTCACCAGCAGGTAGAGGGGATACAGTTCTTGAAAACCCCGTCAGCATTTATTGTTTGTAGACATTTTGCTGATGGTCAGTCGACTGGTCTAAGTTGAAACTTTTTGTAGATTAGATTGCATGGGTCTAACACTCCCTGAGGTTGAGCTTTTATCCATTTTCCTTTTTTTTTAAAAGAGCGTGAGTAAAACTTAACTCCTCATACTCTCTTCTTGAAACATTTGCCTGTTTTGAATGTTTTTGTCCATTCCCTACTTCAGCACAATTTTTTAGGGCAGGTGTCCTTTACAGCCCTGAGTCCTTGTGAATGTTAAGTGACCATTAGCTGTGAGTTTAAAGCTGCTCTTGCAGGAAACGGCCACAAGGTGGCAGCATTTCTCCTTTACCAAATTTGGTAACTGGGGAAACAGAGCCTTAATGGAAGTGGTGTTCTAGGTTGTAAATTCGAATGGAATGTGCCAGGAAAAAAGCACTTTATGTTTATGTCTCATTACTTCTTGTTCATAATTGTAATTTACTTTTTATTTTTTATCCCAGCAAATTTGATTACAATGGTTTGTTTGTTCTAGGTGTGCAAGATGTGGTTCTTTCACACATATACGTGTATCTATTCTTCCTCGCATCCTTTTCCCATGTAGGTTATGACACAATGTTGAGTAGTCTTCTCCTGGTCTTCCGTACGTCTTTGGTGATTATATATTTCACATGGTATGTATATCTCTGTTAACCCCAATATGGTAATGTATCCAATCCTCATCCCTTTCTATTTGGTGAACCATAAGTTTTTTTAATGAATCTGTGATTGCCTTTCTCTGTGGAAATATCTTCATTGGTATCAATTTTTAAGTAACTCCTAAAAGTGATATGATAGGATATGTGTCTTTTGCTTTCTCACTGACTACAGGTGGCGTGATTACGTCTAGACTCATGTATGGTGCTGCAAATGGCATTGTTTCATTTTTTTCACTAGCGAATATTCCATCTGTACATGGAGGAGTTCTTCTTTGTCCACCCATCTGTTGGTGGACTTTTTGGTTACTTCCATATCTTGGCTATCGTAATACTGTGCCATGCAGATTTGCCTGCCTGTGTCTTTCCAATTCTTTCTTCTTAGAGTATAGGTCGAGGTGTGGGCCTGCTGGATCATACGGTAGCTCAATGTTTACCTTTTTAAGGCACCTCCATTCTGTTCTCATTCGTGGCCCTTTTCAAGTTACGTCCCACTTGAAGTTGAGGGTATGCATTTCTCCACAACACCTTCAGCATTTATTGTTTGTAGTTTCCTTGCTGATGGTTATTCTGACATGTGTCAGCTGATACCTCTTTGTGGTTGAATTCGCCTGTGCCTCATAATCCGTTGAAATTGAGCTTTAAGGCATGTCCTTTTTTATTTTTCAACCTGTGATTACCCCTTAGTTCTTCAAAGTGTTCTCTTAAAGTATGTGTCACATTTTGAAATGTTTTGGCCATTACCTCCCTCAAGACATTTTGAGGGCAGGTTTCATTTACAGTTCTGCAGTACTTGTTCCTATGAAATGACCATTAGCACAGGCTTTAAAGCTGCTTTTGCAGGTAAATGCCAGAGGGCGGCAGCCTTTCTATGTCCCCACCATGGTAACTAGGGAAAAGCCCTTGCGGCCTGTGGTGTTTCTCGGTTATAAATTAGAGTGGAGTGTGCCCGGACAAACCCACACAAGCTGATGTCTCCTTACTTTTGTTGGATTTTTAAATTTAATTTTTAGTTTTTATTGGAGTAATTCCCCAGTGTGCACGTGGACCACTTCTACTTTGCGCATTCCTCGGTTGATGGACGTTTTCATTGCTTCCAAGTGTTGGCTATGGTAAATATTGTTGGAGTGCAGGATTGCCAGCCTGTGACTTTTTGATTCTCATTTTCTCAGTTGATAGGCCCAGCAGTGGGTGTGACTGATTGACTGGTAGCACCGTGTTTCCCTTTTCAAAGCACCTTCTTTGTGTTTTCATTAGTGGCTCTTACCACGTCCCCCTTAGAATCGAGGGTATGCATTTCTCCACAATCGATTTAGCATTTATTGTTTGCTGCCTTTATGCTAATGGCCCTACTGGCTGCTGTGTGCTGATAGGGTTTTGTAATTTGGGTTTGCATGTCTTTGAAAATTCGTAAAACTCATCATGTTTCTCCACCGTTTTCTTTTCTGTTAAAAAAAAGGAAACAGTTGGGAGTACAATATATTTCTTGAAATTGTCTTCTTGGAAGGTTGCCCTATTTTGAAATTTTTGGTCGATTTTCCACCTCAGAATTTTTTTAGAGAGCAGGTGTCATTTCCCGAACTGCAAGTTTGGTGAATATTTAGTGACCCTTAGCAATGGGTTTAAAGCTGCTGTTGTGGGAAGTGGCCTCAAGCAGGCAGCATTTCTCCACTCCCAAATCTGGGTACTAGGGCAGCAGAGCCTTTCTGGAAGTCGTGTTCCTAGGTTGTAAATTAAATTGGAATGTGCCTGGAGAAACCCCCATAAGTTTATGTCTCATTATTTCTTCTTGGTTTTAAATTTTTTTTTAATTGTGGTAAAGCTTCGAATATTGTCTGTCCTAGGTGTACACAATCTGGTTCATTTGTACATTATATATGTCTATTCAAGTACAGATCCTCTTCCCATGTAAAATGTTACAGAGGGTTCCACAGACCTCCCTTGCTCCATGGTCGGTCTTTTTGAGATATGTATATACTATGTGTTTGTATACATAGAGCAACACTAATCTTAACTTATCCATTCCCCCCACCTTTCCTTTTAGATGAGCATAGTTTGTTTTCAAGTCTGTGAGTGTCTTTCTCTGTGGAAATATATTCATTTGTGTCAGTTATTAGATAACGCCTATAAGTGATATCATAGAATACAGGTCTTTGGTTTCCGAGCTACCTCATGTTTCGTGATTATCTCCAGACCCATTTGTGGTGCCTCAAAGAGCAATGGTTCATTGTTTTCCATGGCTAATATTCCATTGTGTACATGGACCACTTCTTCTTTATCCATTCACCTCTTGTTGGATATTTTGATTGCTTCACTGTCTTGGCTATTGTGAATAAGGCTGCACTGCAGCTTTTGCGGCCTGTGTCTTCTCGATTCTTGTCTTCTCAGGTGAGAGGTCCAATGGTGCGCCTGCTGGATTGAATGGTACCTCCATTTTTACTTTTAAACACAGCTCCTTTCTCTTCTCATTATTGGCTGTTACCCCTTTACGTCTCACCAGCAGGTAGAGGGGATACAGTTCTTGAAAACCCCGTCAGCATTTATTGTTTGTAGACATTTTGCTGATGGTCAGTCGACTGGTCTAAGTTGAAACTTTTTGTAGATTAGATTGCATGGGTCTAACACTCCCTGAGGTTGAGCTTTTATCCATTTTCCTTTTTTTTTAAAAGAGCGTGAGTAAAACTTAACTCCTCATACTCTCTTCTTGAAACATTTGCCTGTTTTGAATTTTTTTGTCCATTCCCTACTTCAGCACAATTTTTTAGGGCAGGTGTCCTTTACAGCCCTGAGTCCTTGTGAATGTTAAGTGACCATTAGCTGTGAGTTTAAAGCTGCTCTAGCAAGAAACAGCCACAAGGTGGCAGCATTTCTCCTTTACCAAATTTGGTAACTGGGGAAACAGAGCCTTAATGGAAGTGGTGTTCTAGGTTGTAAATTCGAATGGAATGTGCCAGGAAAAAAGCACTTTATGTTTATGTCTCATTACTTCTTGTTCATAATTGTAATTTACTTTTTATTTTTTATCCCAGCAAATTTGATTACAATGGTTTGTTTGTTCTAGGTGTGCAAGATGTGGTTCTTTCACACATATACGTGAATCTATTCTTCCTCGCATCCTTTTCCCATGTAGGTTATGACACAATGTTGAGTAGTCTTCTCCTGGTCTTCCATACGTCTTTGGTGATTATATATTTTACATGGTATGTATATCTCTGTTAACCCCAATATGGTAATGTATCCAATCCTCATCCCTTTCTATTTGGTGAACCATAAGTTTTTTTAATGAATCTGTGATTGCCTTTCTCTGTGGAAATATCTTCATTGGTATCAATTTTTAAGTAACTCCAAAAAGTGATATGATAGGATATGTGTCTTTTGCTTTCTCACTGACTACAGGTGGCGTGATTACGTCTAGACTCATGTATGGTGCTGCAAATGGCATTGTTTCATTTTTTTCACTAGCAAATATTCCATCTGTACATGGAGGAGTTCTTCTTTGTCCACCCATCTGTTGGTGGACTTTTTGGTTACTTCCATATCTTGGCTATCGTAATACTGTGCCATGCAGATTTGCCTGCCTGTGTCTTTCCAATTCTTTCTTCTTAGATTATAGGTCGAGGAGTGGGCCTGCTGGATCATACGGTAGCTCAATGTTTACCTTTTTAAGGCACCTCCATTCTGTTCTCATTCGTGGCCCTTTTCAAGTTACGTCCCACTTGAAGTTGAGGGTATGCATTTCTCCACAACACCTTCAGCATTTATTGTTTGTAGTTTCCTTGCTGATGGTTATTCTGACAAGTGTCAGCTGATACCTCTTTGTGGTTGAATTCGCCTGTGCCTCATAATCCGTTGAAATTGAGCTTTAAGGCATGTCCTTTTTTATTTTTCAACCTGTGATTACCCCTTAGTTCTTCAAAGTGTTCTCTTAAAGTATGTGTCACATTTTGAAATGTTTTGGCCATTACCTCCCTCAAGACATTTTGAGGGCAGGTTTCATTTACAGTTCTGCAGTACTTGTTCCTATGAAATGACCATTAGCACAGGCTTTAAAGCTGCTTTTGCAGGTAAATGCCAGAGGGCAGCAGCCTTTCTATGTCCCCACCATGGTAACTAGGGAAAAGCCCTTGCGGCCTGTGGTGTTTCTCGGTTATAAATTAGAGTGGAGTGTGCCCGGACAAACCCACACAAGCTGATGTCTCCTTACTTTTGTTGGATTTTTAAATTTAATTTTTAATTTTTATTGGAGTAATTCCCCAGTGTGCACGTGGACCACTTCTACTTTGCGCATTCCTCGGTTGATGGACATTTTCATTGCTTCCAAGTGTTGGCTATGGTAAATATTGTTGGAGTGCAGGATTGCCAGCCTGTGACTTTTTGATTCTCATTTTCTCAGTTGATAGGCCCAGCAGTGGGTGTGACTGATTGACTGGTAGCACCGTGTTTCCCTTTTCAAAGCACCTTCTTTCTGTTTTCATTAGTGGCTCTTACCACGTCCCCCTTAGAATCGAGGGTATGCATTTCTCCACAATCGATTTAGCATTTATTGTTTGCTGCCTTTATGCTAATGGCCCTACTGGCTGCTGTGTGCTGATAGGGTTTTGTAATTTGGGTTTGCATGTCTTTGAAAATTCGTAAAACTCATCATGTTTCTCCACCGTTTTCTTTTCTGTTAAAAAAAAGGAAATAGTTGGGAGTACAATATATCTCTTGAAATTGTCTTCTTGGAAGGTTGCCCTATTTTGAAATTTTTGGTCGATTTTCCACCTAAGAATTTTTTTAGAGAGCAGGTGTCATTTCCCGAACTGCAAGTTTGGTGAATATTTAGTGACCCTTAGCAATGGGTTTAAAGCTGCTGTTGTGGGAAGTGGCCTCAAGCAGGCAGCATTTCTCCACTCCCAAATCTGGGTACTAGGGCAGCAGAGCCTTTCTGGAAGTCGTGTTCCTAGGTTGTAAATTAAATTGGAATGTGCCTGGAGAAACCCCCATAAGTTTATGTCTCATTATTTCTTCTTGGTTTTAAATGTTTTTTTAATTGTGGTAAAGCTTCGAATATTGTCTGTCCTAGGTGTACACAATCTGGTTCATTTGTACATTATATATGTCTATTCAAGTACAGATCCTCTTCCCATGTAAAATGTTATAGAGGGTTCCACAGACCTCCCTTGCTCCATGGTCGGTCTTTTTGAGATATGTATATACTATGTGTTTGTATACATAGAGCAACACTAATCTTAACTTATCCATTCCCCCCACCTTTCCTTTTAGATGAGCATAGTTTGTTTTCTAAGTCTGTGAGTGTCTTTCTCTGTGGAAATATATTCATTTGTGTCAGTTATTAGATAACGCCTATAAGTGATATCATAGAATACAGGTCTTTGGTTTCCGAGCTACCTCATGTTTCGTGATTATCTCCAGACCCATTTGTGGTGCCTCAAAGAGCAATGGTTCATTGTTTTCCATGGCTAATATTCCATTGTGTACATGGACCACTTCTTCTTTATCCATTCACCTCTTGTTGGATATTTTGATTGCTTCACTGTCTTGGCTATTGTGAATAAGGCTGCACTGCAGCTTTTGCGGCCTGTGTCTTCTCGATTCTTGTCTTCTCAGGTGAGAGGTCCAATGGTGCGCCTGCTGGATTGAATGGTACCTCCATTTTTACTTTTAAACACAGCTCCTTTCTCTTCTCATTATTGGCTGTTACCCCTTTACGTCTCACCAGCAGGTAGAGGGGATACAGTTCTTGAAAACCCCGTCAGCATTTATTGTTTGTAGACATTTTGCTGGTGGTCAGTCGACTGGTCTAAGTTGAAACTTTCTGTAGATTAGATTGCATGGGTCTAACACTCCCTGAGGTTGAGCTTTTATCCATTTTCCTTTTTTTTTAAAAGAGCGTGAGTAAAACTTAACTCCTCATACTCTCTTCTTGAAACATTTGCCTGTTTTGAATGTTTTTGTCCATTCCCTACTTCAGCACAATTTTTTAGGGCAGGTGTCCTTTACAGCCCTGAGTCCTTGTGAATGTTAAGTGACCATTAGCTGTGAGTTTAAAGCTGCTCTTGCAGGAAACGGCCACAAGGTGGCAGCATTTCTCCTTTACCAAATTTGGTAACTGGGGAAACAGAGCCTTAATGGAAGTGGTGTTCTAGGTTGTAAATTCGAATGGAATGTGCCAGGAAAAAAGCACTTTATGTTTATGTCTCATTACTTCTTGTTCATAATTGTAATTTACTTTTTATTTTTTATCCCAGCAAATTTGATTACAATGGTTTGTTTGTTCTAGGTGTGCAAGATGTGGTTCTTTCACACATATACGTGTATCTATTCTTCCTCGCATCCTTTTCCCATGTAGGTTATGACACAATGTTGAGTAGTCTTCTCCTGGTCTTCCGTACGTCTTTGGTGATTATATATTTCACATGGTATGTATATCTCTGTTAACCCCAATATGGTAATGTATCCAATCCTCATCCCTTTCTATTTGGTGAACCATAAGTTTTTTTAATGAATCTGTGATTGCCTTTCTCTGTGGAAATATCTTCATTGGTATCAATTTTTAAGTAACTCCTAAAAGTGATATGATAGGATATGTGTCTTTTGCTTTCTCACTGACTACAGGTGGCGTGATTACGTCTAGACTCATGTATGGTGCTGCAAATGGCATTGTTTCATTTTTTTCACTAGCGAATATTCCATCTGTACATGGAGGAGTTCTTCTTTGTCCACCCATCTGTTGGTGGACTTTTTGGTTACTTCCATATCTTGGCTATCGTAATACTGTGCCATGCAGATTTGCCTGCCTGTGTCTTTCCAATTCTTTCTTCTTAGAGTATAGGTCGAGGTGTGGGCCTGCTGGATCATACGGTAGCTCAATGTTTACCTTTTTAAGGCACCTCCATTCTGTTCTCATTCGTGGCCCTTTTCAAGTTACGTCCCACTTGAAGTTGAGGGTATGCATTTCTCCACAACACCTTCAGCATTTATTGTTTGTAGTTTCCTTGCTGATGGTTATTCTGACATGTGTCAGCTGATACCTCTTTGTGGTTGAATTCGCCTGTGCCTCATAATCCGTTGAAATTGAGCTTTAAGGCATGTCCTTTTTTATTTTTCAACCTGTGATTACCCCTTAGTTCTTCAAAGTGTTCTCTTAAAGTATGTGTCACATTTTGAAATGTTTTGGCCATTACCTCCCTCAAGACATTTTGAGGGCAGGTTTCATTTACAGTTCTGCAGTACTTGTTCCTATGAAATGACCATTAGCACAGGCTTTAAAGCTGCTTTTGCAGGTAAATGCCAGAGGGCGGCAGCCTTTCTATGTCCCCACCATGGTAACTAGGGAAAAGCCCTTGCGGCCTGTGGTGTTTCTCGGTTATAAATTAGAGTGGAGTGTGCCCGGAGAAACCCACACAAGCTGATGTCTCCTTACTTTTGTTGGATTTTTAAATTTAATTTTTAGTTTTTATTGGAGTAATTCCCCAGTGTGCACGTGGACCACTTCTACTTTGCGCATTCCTCGGTTGATGGACATTTTCATTGCTTCCAAGTGTTGGCTATGGTAAATATTGTTGGAGTGCAGGATTGCCAGCCTGTGACTTTTTGATTCTCATTTTCTCAGTTGATAGGCCCAGCAGTGGGTGTGACTGATTGACTGGTAGCACCGTGTTTCCCTTTTCAAAGCACCTTCTTTGTGTTTTCATTAGTGGCTCTTACCACGTCCCCCTTAGAATCGAGGGTATGCATTTCTCCACAATCGATTTAGCATTTATTGTTTGCTGCCTTTATGCTAATGGCCCTACTGGCTGCTGTGTGCTGATAGGGTTTTGTAATTTGGGTTTGCATGTCTTTGAAAATTCGTAAAACTCATCATGTTTCTCCACCGTTTTCTTTTCTGTTAAAAAAAAGGAAACAGTTGGGAGTACAATATATTTCTTGAAATTGTCTTCTTGGAAGGTTGCCCTATTTTGAAATTTTTGGTCGATTTTCCACCTCAGAATTTTTTTAGAGAGCAGGTGTCATTTCCCGAACTGCAAGTTTGGTGAATATTTAGTGACCCTTAGCAATGGGTTTAAAGCTGCTGTTGTGGGAAGTGGCCTCAAGCAGGCAGCATTTCTCCACTCCCAAATCTGGGTACTAGGGCAGCAGAGCCTTTCTGGAAGTCGTGTTCCTAGGTTGTAAATTAAATTGGAATGTGCCTGGAGAAACCCCCATAAGTTTATGTCTCATTATTTCTTCTTGGTTTTAAATTTTTTTTTAATTGTGGTAAAGCTTCGAATATTGTCTGTCCTAGGTGTACACAATCTGGTTCATTTGTACATTATATATGTCTATTCAAGTACAGATCCTCTTCCCATGTAAAATGTTACAGAGGGTTCCACAGACCTCCCTTGCTCCATGGTCGGTCTTTTTGAGATATGTATATACTATGTGTTTGTATACATAGAGCAACACTAATCTTAACTTATCCATTCCCCCCACCTTTCCTTTTAGATGAGCATAGTTTGTTTTCAAGTCTGTGAGTGTCTTTCTCTGTGGAAATATATTCATTTGTGTCAGTTATTAGATAACGCCTATAAGTGATATCATAGAATACAGGTCTTTGGTTTCCGAGCTACCTCATGTTTCGTGATTATCTCCAGACCCATTTGTGGTGCCTCAAAGAGCAATGGTTCATTGTTTTCCATGGCTAATATTCCATTGTGTACATGGACCACTTCTTCTTTATCCATTCACCTCTTGTTGGATATTTTGATTGCTTCACTGTCTTGGCTATTGTGAATAAGGCTGCACTGCAGCTTTTGCGGCCTGTGTCTTCTCGATTCTTGTCTTCTCAGGTGAGAGGTCCAATGGTGCGCCTGCTGGATTGAATGGTACCTCCATTTTTACTTTTAAACACAGCTCCTTTCTCTTCTCATTATTGGCTGTTACCCCTTTACGTCTCACCAGCAGGTAGAGGGGATACAGTTCTTGAAAACCCCGTCAGCATTTATTGTTTGTAGACATTTTGCTGATGGTCAGTCGACTGGTCTAAGTTGAAACTTTTTGTAGATTAGATTGCATGGGTCTAACACTCCCTGAGGTTGAGCTTTTATCCATTTTCCTTTTTTTTTAAAAGAGCGTGAGTAAAACTTAACTCCTCATACTCTCTTCTTGAAACATTTGCCTGTTTTGAATTTTTTTGTCCATTCCCTACTTCAGCACAATTTTTTAGGGCAGGTGTCCTTTACAGCCCTGAGTCCTTGTGAATGTTAAGTGACCATTAGCTGTGAGTTTAAAGCTGCTCTAGCAAGAAACAGCCACAAGGTGGCAGCATTTCTCCTTTACCAAATTTGGTAACTGGGGAAACAGAGCCTTAATGGAAGTGGTGTTCTAGGTTGTAAATTCGAATGGAATGTGCCAGGAAAAAAGCACTTTATGTTTATGTCTCATTACTTCTTGTTCATAATTGTAATTTACTTTTTATTTTTTATCCCAGCAAATTTGATTACAATGGTTTGTTTGTTCTAGGTGTGCAAGATGTGGTTCTTTCACACATATACGTGAATCTATTCTTCCTCGCATCCTTTTCCCATGTAGGTTATGACACAATGTTGAGTAGTCTTCTCCTGGTCTTCCATACGTCTTTGGTGATTATATATTTTACATGGTATGTATATCTCTGTTAACCCCAATATGGTAATGTATCCAATCCTCATCCCTTTCTATTTGGTGAACCATAAGTTTTTTTAATGAATCTGTGATTGCCTTTCTCTGTGGAAATATCTTCATTGGTATCAATTTTTAAGTAACTCCAAAAAGTGATATGATAGGATATGTGTCTTTTGCTTTCTCACTGACTACAGGTGGCGTGATTACGTCTAGACTCATGTATGGTGCTGCAAATGGCATTGTTTCATTTTTTTCACTAGCAAATATTCCATCTGTACATGGAGGAGTTCTTCTTTGTCCACCCATCTGTTGGTGGACTTTTTCGTTACTTCCATATCTTGGCTATCGTAATACTGTGCCATGCAGATTTGCCTGCCTGTGTCTTTCCAATTCTTTCTTCTTAGATTATAGGTCGAGGAGTGGGCCTGCTGGATCATACGGTAGCTCAATGTTTACCTTTTTAAGGCACCTCCATTCTGTTCTCATTCGTGGCCCTTTTCAAGTTACGTCCCACTTGAAGTTGAGGGTATGCATTTCTCCACAACACCTTCAGCATTTATTGTTTGTAGTTTCCTTGCTGATGGTTATTCTGACAAGTGTCAGCTGATACCTCTTTGTGGTTGAATTCGCCTGTGCCTCATAATCCGTTGAAATTGAGCTTTAAGGCATGTCCTTTTTTATTTTTCAACCTGTGATTACCCCTTAGTTCTTCAAAGTGTTCTCTTAAAGTATGTGTCACATTTTGAAATGTTTTGGCCATTACCTCCCTCAAGACATTTTGAGGGCAGGTTTCATTTACAGTTCTGCAGTACTTGTTCCTATGAAATGACCATTAGCACAGGCTTTAAAGCTGCTTTTGCAGGTAAATGCCAGAGGGCAGCAGCCTTTCTATGTCCCCACCATGGTAACTAGGGAAAAGCCCTTGCGGCCTGTGGTGTTTCTCGGTTATAAATTAGAGTGGAGTGTGCCCGGACAAAACCACACAAGCTGATGTCTCCTTACTTTTGTTGGATTTTTAAATTTAATTTTTAATTTTTATTGGAGTAATTCCCCAGTGTGCACGTGGACCACTTCTACTTTGCGCATTCCTCGGTTGATGGACATTTTCATTGCTTCCAAGTGTTGGCTATGGTAAATATTGTTGGAGTGCAGGATTGCCAGCCTGTGACTTTTTGATTCTCATTTTCTCAGTTGATAGGCCCAGCAGTGGGTGTGACTGATTGACTGGTAGCACCGTGTTTCCCTTTTCAAAGCACCTTCTTTCTGTTTTCATTAGTGGCTCTTACCACGTCCCCCTTAGAATCGAGGGTATGCATTTCTCCACAATCGATTTAGCATTTATTGTTTGCTGCCTTTATGCTAATGGCCCTACTGGCTGCTGTGTGCTGATAGGGTTTTGTAATTTGGGTTTGCATGTCTTTGAAAATTCGTAAAACTCATCATGTTTCTCCACCGTTTTCTTTTCTGTTAAAAAAAAGGAAATAGTTGGGAGTACAATATATCTCTTGAAATTGTCTTCTTGGAAGGTTGCCCTATTTTGAAATTTTTGGTCGATTTTCCACCTAAGAATTTTTTTAGAGAGCAGGTGTCATTTCCCGAACTGCAAGTTTGGTGAATATTTAGTGACCCTTAGCAATGGGTTTAAAGCTGCTGTTGTGGGAAGTGGCCTCAAGCAGGCAGCATTTCTCCACTCCCAAATCTGGGTACTAGGGCAGCAGAGCCTTTCTGGAAGTCGTGTTCCTAGGTTGTAAATTAAATTGGAATGTGCCTGGAGAAACCCCCATAAGTTTATGTCTCATTATTTCTTCTTGGTTTTAAATGTTTTTTTAATTGTGGTAAAGCTTCGAATATTGTCTGTCCTAGGTGTACACAATCTGGTTCATTTGTACATTATATATGTCTATTCAAGTACAGATCCTCTTCCCATGTAAAATGTTATAGAGGGTTCCACAGACCTCCCTTGCTCCATGGTCGGTCTTTTTGAGATATGTATATACTATGTGTTTGTATACATAGAGCAACACTAATCTTAACTTATCCATTCCCCCCACCTTTCCTTTTAGATGAGCATAGTTTGTTTTCTAAGTCTGTGAGTGTCTTTCTCTGTGGAAATATATTCATTTGTGTCAGTTATTAGATAACGCCTATAAGTGATATCATAGAATACAGGTCTTTGGTTTCCGAGCTACCTCATGTTTCGTGATTATCTCCAGACCCATTTGTGGTGCCTCAAAGAGCAATGGTTCATTGTTTTCCATGGCTAATATTCCATTGTGTACATGGACCACTTCTTCTTTATCCATTCACCTCTTGTTGGATATTTTGATTGCTTCACTGTCTTGGCTATTGTGAATAAGGCTGCACTGCAGCTTTTGCGGCCTGTGTCTTCTCGATTCTTGTCTTCTCAGGTGAGAGGTCCAATGGTGCGCCTGCTGGATTGAATGGTACCTCCATTTTTACTTTTAAACACAGCTCCTTTCTCTTCTCATTATTGGCTGTTACCCCTTTACGTCTCACCAGCAGGTAGAGGGGATACAGTTCTTGAAAACCCCGTCAGCATTTATTGTTTGTAGACATTTTGCTGGTGGTCAGTCGACTGGTCTAAGTTGAAACTTTCTGTAGATTAGATTGCATGGGTCTAACACTCCCTGAGGTTGAGCTTTTATCCATTTTCCTTTTTTTTTAAAAGAGCGTGAGTAAAACTTAACTCCTCATACTCTCTTCTTGAAACATTTGCCTGTTTTGAATTTTTTTGTCCATTCCCTACTTCAGCACAATTTTTTAGGGCAGGTGTCCTTTACAGCCCTGAGTCCTTGTGAATGTTAAGTGACCATTAGCTGTGAGTTTAAAGCTGCTCTTGCAGGAAACGGCCACAAGGTGGCAGCATTTCTCCTTTACCAAATTTGGTAACTGGGGAAACAGAGCCTTAATGGAAGTGGTGTTCTAGGTTGTAAATTCGAATGGAATGTGCCAGGAAAAAAGCACTTTATGTTTATGTCTCATTACTTCTTGTTCATAATTGTAATTTACTTTTTATTTTTTATCCCAGCAAATTTGATTACAATGGTTTGTTTGTTCTAGGTGTGCAAGATGTGGTTCTTTCACACATATACGTGTATCTATTCTTCCTCGCATCCTTTTCCCATGTAGGTTATGACACAATGTTGAGTAGTCTTCTCCTGGTCTTCCGTACGTCTTTGGTGATTATATATTTCACATGGTATGTATATCTCTGTTAACCCCAATATGGTAATGTATCCAATCCTCATCCCTTTCTATTTGGTGAACCATAAGTTTTTTTAATGAATCTGTGATTGCCTTTCTCTGTGGAAATATCTTCATTGGTATCAATTTTTAAGTAACTCCTAAAAGTGATATGATAGGATATGTGTCTTTTGCTTTCTCACTGACTACAGGTGGCGTGATTACGTCTAGACTCATGTATGGTGCTGCAAATGGCATTGTTTCATTTTTTTCACTAGCGAATATTCCATCTGTACATGGAGGAGTTCTTCTTTGTCCACCCATCTGTTGGTGGACTTTTTGGTTACTTCCATATCGTGGCTATCGTAATACTGTGCCATGCAGATTTGCCTGCCTGTGTCTTTCCAATTCTTTCTTCTTAGAGTATAGGTCGAGGTGTGGGCCTGCTGGATCATACGGTAGCTCAATGTTTACCTTTTTAAGGCACCTCCATTCTGTTCTCATTCGTGGCCCTTTTCAAGTTACGTCCCACTTGAAGTTGAGGGTATGCATTTCTCCACAACACCTTCAGCATTTATTGTTTGTAGTTTCCTTGCTGATGGTTATTCTGACATGTGTCAGCTGATACCTCTTTTTGGTTGAATTCGCCTGTGCCTCATAATCCGTTGAAATTGAGCTTTAAGGCATGTCCTTTTTTATTTTTCAACCTGTGATTACCCCTTAGTTCTTCAAAGTGTTCTCTTAAAGTATGTGTCACATTTTGAAATGTTTTGGCCATTACCTCCCTCAAGACATTTTGAGGGCAGGTTTCATTTACAGTTCTGCAGTACTTGTTCCTATGAAATGACCATTAGCACAGGCTTTAAAGCTGCTTTTGCAGGTAAATGCCAGAGGGCGGCAGCCTTTCTATGTCCCCACCATGGTAACTAGGGAAAAGCCCTTGCGGCCTGTGGTGTTTCTCGGTTATAAATTAGAGTGGAGTGTGCCCGGAGAAACCCACACAAGCTGATGTCTCCTTACTTTTGTTGGATTTTTAAATTTAATTTTTAGTTTTTATTGGAGTAATTCCCCAGTGTGCACGTGGACCACTTCTACTTTGCGCATTCCTCGGTTGATGGACATTTTCATTGCTTCCAAGTGTTGGCTATGGTAAATATTGTTGGAGTGCAGGATTGCCAGCCTGTGACTTTTTGATTCTCATTTTCTCAGTTGATAGGCCCAGCAGTGGGTGTGACTGATTGACTGGTAGCACCGTGTTTCCCTTTTCAAAGCACCTTCTTTCTGTTTTCATTAGTGGCTCTTACCACGTCCCCCTTAGAATCGAGGGTATGCATTTCTCCACAATCGATTTAGCATTTATTGTTTGCTGCCTTTATGCTAATGGCCCTACTGGCTGCTGTGTGCTGATAGGGTTTTGTAATTTGGGTTTGCATGTCTTTGAAAATTCGTAAAACTCATCATGTTTCTCCACCGTTTTCTTTTCTGTTAAAAAAAAGGAAATAGTTGGGAGTACAATATATCTCTTGAAATTGTCTTCTTGGAAGGTTGCCCTATTTTGAAATTTTTGGTCGATTTTCCACCTCAGAATTTTTTTAGAGAGCAGGTGTCATTTCCCGAACTGCAAGTTTGGTGAATATTTAGTGACCCTTAGCAATGGGTTTAAAGCTGCTGTTGTGGGAAGTGGCCTCAAGCAGGCAGCATTTCTCCACTCCCAAATCTGGGTACTAGGGCAGCAGAGCCTTTCTGGAAGTCGTGTTCCTAGGTTGTAAATTAAATTGGAATGTGCCTGGAGAAACCCCCATAAGTTTATGTCTCATTATTTCTTCTTGGTTTTAAATGTTTTTTTAATTGTGGTAAAGCTTCGAATATTGTCTGTCCTAGGTGTACACAATCTGGTTCATTTGTACATTATATATGTCTATTCAAGTACAGATCCTCTTCCCATGTAAAATGTTATAGAGGGTTCCACAGACCTCCCTTGCTCCATGGTCGGTCTTTTTGAGATATGTATATACTATGTGTTTGTATACATAGAGCAACACTAATCTTAACTTATCCATTCCCCCCACCTTTCCTTTTAGATGAGCATAGTTTGTTTTCTAAGTCTGTGAGTGTCTTTCTCTGTGGAAATATATTCATTTGTGTCAGTTATTAGATAACGCCTATAAGTGATATCATAGAATACAGGTCTTTGGTTTCCGAGCTACCTCATGTTTCGTGATTATCTCCAGACCCATTTGTGGTGCCTCAAAGAGCAATGGTTCATTGTTTTCCATGGCTAATATTCCATTGTGTACATGGACCACTTCTTCTTTATCCATTCACCTCTTGTTGGATATTTTGATTGCTTCACTGTCTTGGCTATTGTGAATAAGGCTGCACTGCAGCTTTTGCGGCCTGTGTCTTCTCGATTCTTGTCTTCTCAGGTGAGAGGTCCAATGGTGCGCCTGCTGGATTGAATGGTACCTCCATTTTTACTTTTAAACACAGCTCCTTTCTCTTCTCATTATTGGCTGTTACCCCTTTACGTCTCACCAGCAGGTAGAGGGGATACAGTTCTTGAAAACCCCGTCAGCATTTATTGTTTGTAGACATTTTGCTGGTGGTCAGTCGACTGGTCTAAGTTGAAACTTTGTGTAGATTAGATTGCATGGGTCTAACACTCCCTGAGGTTGAGCTTTTATCCATTTTCCTTTTTTTTTAAAAGAGCGTGAGTAAAACTTAACTCCTCATACTCTCTTCTTGAAACATTTGCCTGTTTTGAATTTTTTTGTCCATTCCCTACTTCAGCACAATTTTTTAGGGCAGGTGTCCTTTACAGCCCTGAGTCCTTGTGAATGTTAAGTGACCATTAGCTGTGAGTTTAAAGCTGCTCTTGCAGGAAACGGCCACAAGGTGGCAGCATTTCTCCTTTACCAAATTTGGTAACTGGGGAAACAGAGCCTTAATGGAAGTGGTGTTCTAGGTTGTAAATTCGAATGGAATGTGCCAGGAAAAAAGCACTTTATGTTTATGTCTCATTACTTCTTGTTCATAATTGTAATTTAGTTTTTATTTTTTATCCCAGCAAATTTGATTACAATGGTTTGTTTGTTCTAGGTGTGCAAGATGTGGTTCTTTCACACATATACGTGTATCTATTCTTCCTCGCATCCTTTTCCCATGTAGGTTATGACACAATGTTGAGTAGTCTTCTCCTGGTCTTCCGTACGTCTTTGGTGATTATATATTTCACATGGTATGTATATCTCTGTTAACCCCAATATGGTAATGTATCCAATCCTCATCCCTTTCTATTTGGTGAACCATAAGGTTTTTTAATGAATCTGTGATTGCCTTTCTCTGTGGAAATATCTTCATTGGTATCAATTTTTAAGTAACTCCTAAAAGTGATATGATAGGATATGTGTCTTTTGCTTTCTCACTGACTACAGGTGGCGTGATTACGTCTAGACTCATGTATGGTGCTGCAAATGGCATTGTTTCATTTTTTTCACTAGCGAATATTCCATCTGTACATGGAGGAGTTCTTCTTTGTCCACCCATCTGTTGGTGGACTTTTTGGTTACTTCCATATCTTGGCTATTGTAATACTGTGCCATGCAGATTTGCCTGCCTGTGTCTTTCCAATTCTTTCTTCTTAGAGTATAGGTCGAGGTGTGGGCCTGCTGGATCATACGGTAGCTCAATGTTTACCTTTTTAAGGCACCTCCATTCAGTTCTCATTCGTGGCCCTTTTCAAGTTACGTCCCACTTGAAGTTGAGGGTATGCATTTCTCCACAACACCTTCAGCATTTATTGTTTGTAGTTTCCTTGCTGATGGTTATTCTGACATGTGTCAGCTGATACCTCTTTGTGGTTGAATTCGCCTGTGCCTCATAATCCGTTGAAATTGAGCTTTAAGGCATGTCCTTTTTTATTTTTCAACCTGTGATTACCCCTTAGTTCTTCAAAGTGTTCTCTTAAAGTATGTGTCACATTTTGAAATGTTTTGGCCATTACCTCCCTCAAGACATTTTGAGGGCAGGTTTCATTTACAGTTCTGCAGTACTTGTTCCTATGAAATGACCATTAGCACAGGCTTTAAAGCTGCTTTTGCAGGTAAATGCCAGAGGGCGGCAGCCTTTCTATGTCCCCACCATGGTAACTAGGGAAAAGCCCTTGCGGCCTGTGGTGTTTCTCGGTTATAAATTAGAGTGGAGTGTGCCCGGACAAACCCACACAAGCTGATGTCTCCTTACTTTTGTTGGATTTTTAAATTTAATTTTTAGTTTTTATTGGAGTAATTCCCCAGTGTGCACGTGGACCACTTCTACTTTGCGCATTCCTCGGTTGATGGACATTTTCATTGCTTCCAAGTGTTGGCTATGGTAAATATTGTTGGAGTGCAGGATTGCCAGCCTGTGACTTTTTGATTCTCATTTTCTCAGTTGATAGGCCCAGCAGTGGGTGTGATTGATTGACTGGTAGCACTGTGTTTCCCTTTTCAAAGCACCTTCTTTGTGTTTTCATTAGTGGCTCTTACCACGTCCCCCTTAGAATCGAGGGTATGCATTTCTCCACAATCGATTTAGCATTTATTGTTTGCTGCCTTTATGCTAATGGCCCTACTGGCTGCTGTGTGCTGATAGGGTTTTGTAATTTGGGTTTGCATGTCTTTGAAAATTCGTAAAACTCATCATGTTTCTCCACCGTTTTCTTTTCTGTTAAAAAAAAGGAAACAGTTGGGAGTACAATATATCTCTTGAAAATATCTTCTTGGAAGGTTGCCCTATTTTGAAATTTTTGGTCGATTTTCCACCTCAGAATTTTTTTAGAGAGCAGGTGTCATTTCCCGAACTGCAAGTTTGGTGAATATTTAGTGACCCTTAGCAATGGGTTTAAAGCTGCTGTTGTGGGAAGTGGCCTCAAGCAGGCAGCATTTCTCCACTCCCAAATCTGGGTACTAGGGCAGCAGAGCCTTTCTGGAAGTCGTGTTCCTAGGTTGTAAATTAAATTGGAATGTGCCTGGAGACACCCCCATAAGTTTATGTCTCATTATTTCTTCTTGGTTTTAAAATTTTTTTTAATTGGGGTAAAGCTTCGAATATTGTCTGTCCTAGGTGTACACAATCTGGTTCATTTGTACATTATATATGTCTATTCAAGTACAGATCCTCTTCCCATGTAAAATGTTACAGAGGGTTCCACAGACCTCCCTTGGTAGATGGTCGGTCTTTTTGAGATATGTATATACTATGTGTTTGTATACATATGGCAACACTAATCTTAACTTATCCATTCCCCCCAACTTTCCTTTTAGATGAGCATAGTTTGTTTTCTAAGTCTGTGAGTGTCTTTCTCTGTGGAAATATATTCATTTGTGTCAGTTATTAGATAACCCCTATAAGTGATATCATAGAATACAGGTCTTTGGTTTCCGAGTTACCTCATGTTTCGTGATTATCTCCAGACTCATTTGTGGTGCCTCAAAGAGCAATGGTTCATTGTTTTCCATGGCTAATATTCCATTGTGTACATGGACCACTTCTTCTTTATCCATTCACCTCTTGTTGGATATTTTGATTGCTTCACTGTCTTGGCTAATGTGAATAAGGCTGCACTGCAGTTTTGCGGCCTGTGTCTTCTCGATTCTTGTCTTCTCAGGTGAGAGGTCCAATGGTGCGCCTGCTGGATTGAATGGTACCTCCATTTTTACTTTTAAACACAGCTCCTTTCTCTTCTCATTATTGGCTGTTACCCCTTTACGTCTCACCAGCAGGTAGAGGGGACACAGTTCTTAAAAACCCCGTCAGCATTTATTGTTTTTAGACATTTTGCTGATGGTCAGTCGACTGGTCTAAGTTGAAACTTTTTGTAGATTAGATTGCATGGGTCTAACACTCCCTGAGGTTGAGCTTTTATCCATTTTCCTTTTTTTTTAAAAGAGCGTGAGTAAAACTTAACTCCTCATACTCTCTTCTTGAAACATTTGCCTGTTTTGAATGTTTTTGTCCATTCCCTACTTCAGCACAATTTTTTAGGGCAGGTGTCCTTTACAGCCCTGAGTCCTTGTGAATGTTAAGTGACCATTAGCTGTGAGTTTAAAGCTGCTCTTGCAGGAAACGGCCACAAGGTGGCAGCATTTCTCCTTTACCAAATTTGGTAACTGGGGAAACAGAGCCTTAATGGAAGTGGTGTTCTAGGTTGTAAATTCGAATGGAATGTGCCAGGAAAAAAGCACTTTATGTTTATGTCTCATTACTTCTTGTTCATAATTGTAATTTACTTTTTATTTTTTATCCCAGCAAATTTGATTACAATGGTTTGTTTGTTCTAGGTGTGCAAGATGTGGTTCTTTCACACATATACGTGTATCTATTCTTCCTCGCATCCTTTTCCCATGTAGGTTATGACACAATGTTGAGTAGTCTTCTCCTGGTCTTCCGTACGTCTTTGGTGATTATATATTTCACATGGTATGTATATCTCTGTTAACCCCAATATGGTAATGTATCCAATCCTCATCCCTTTCTATTTGGTGAACCATAAGTTTTTTTAATGAATCTGTGATTGCCTTTCTCTGTGGAAATATCTTCATTGGTATCAATTTTTAAGTAACTCCTAAAAGTGATATGATAGGATATGTGTCTTTTGCTTTCTCACTGACTACAGGTGGCGTGATTACGTCTAGACTCATGTATGGTGCTGCAAATGGCATTGTTTCATTTTTTTCACTAGCGAATATTCCATCTGTACATGGAGGAGTTCTTCTTTGTCCACCCATCTGTTGGTGGACTTTTTGGTTACTTCCATATCTTGGCTATTGTAATACTGTGCCATGCAGATTTGCCTGCCTGTGTCTTTCCAATTCTTTCTTCTTAGATTATAGGTCGAGGAGTGGGCCTGCTGGATCATATGGTAGCTCAATGTTTACCTTTTTAAGTTACCTCCATTCTGTTCTCATTCGTGGCCCTTTTCAAGTTACGTCCCACTTGAAGTTGAGGGTATGCATTTCTCCACAACACCTTCAGCATTTATTGTTTGTAGTTTCCTTGCTGATGGTTATTCTGACAAGTGTCAGCTGATACCTCTTTGTGGTTGAATTCGCCTGTGCCTCATAATCCGTTGAAATTGAGCTTTAAGGCATGTCCTTTTTTATTTTTCAACCTGTGATTACCCCTTAGTTCTTCAAAGTGTTCTCTTAAAGTATGTGTCACATTTTGAAATGTTTTGGCCATTACCTCCCTCAAGACATTTTGAGGGCAGGTTTCATTTACAGTTCTGCAGTACTTGTTCCTATGAAATGACCATTAGCACAGGCTTTAAAGCTGCTTTTGCAGGTAAATGCCAGAGGGCGGCAGCCTTTCTATGTCCCCACCATGGTAACTAGGGAAAAGCCCTTGCGGCCTGTGGTGTTTCTCGGTTATAAATTAGAGTGGAGTGTGCCCGGACAAACCCACACAAGCTGATGTCTCCTTACTTTTGTTGGATTTTTAAATTTAATTTTTAGTTTTTATTGGAGTAATTCCCCAGTGTGCACGTGGACCACTTCTACTTTGCGCATTCCTCGGTTGATGGACATTTTCATTGCTTCCAAGTGTTGGCTATGGTAAATATTGTTGGAGTGCAGGATTGCCAGCCTGTGACTTTTTGATTCTCATTTTCTCAGTTGATAGGCCCAGCAGTGGGTGTGACTGATTGACTGGTAGCACCGTGTTTCCCTTTTCAAAGCACCTTCTTTGTGTTTTCATTAGTGGCTCTTACCACGTCCCCCTTAGAATCGAGGGTATGCATTTCTCCACAATCGATTTAGCATTTATTGTTTGCTGCCTTTATGCTAATGGCCCTACTGGCTGCTGTGTGCTGATAGGGTTTTGTAATTTGGGTTTGCATGTCTTTGAAAATTCGTAAAACTCATCATGTTTCTCCACCGTTTTCTTTTCTGTTAAAAAAAAGGAAACAGTTGGGAGTACAATATATTTCTTGAAATTGTCTTCTTGGAAGGTTCCCCTATTTTGAAATTTTTGGTCGATTTTCCACCTCAGAATTTTTTTAGAGAGCAGGTGTCATTTCCCGAACTGCAAGTTTGGTGAATATTTAGTGACCCTTAGCAATGGGTTTAAAGCTGCTGTTGTGGGAAGTGGCCTCAAGCAGGCAGCATTTCTCCACTCCCAAATCTGGGTACTAGGGCAGCAGAGCCTTTCTGGAAGTCGTGTTCCTAGGTTGTAAATTAAATTGGAATGTGCCTGGAGAAACCCCCATAAGTTTATGTCTCATTATTTCTTCTTGGTTTTAATTTTTTTTTTAATTGTGGTAAAGCTTCGAATATTGTCTGTCATAGGTGTACACAATCTGGTTCATTTGTACATTATATATGTCTATTCAAGTACAGATCCTCTTCCCATGTAAAATGTTACAGAGGGTTCCACAGACCTCCCTTGCTCCATGGTCGGTCTTTTTGAGATATGTATATACTATGTGTTTGTATACATAGAGCAACACTAATCTTAACTTATCCATTCCCCCCACCTTTCCTTTTAGATGAGCATAGTTTGTTTTCTAAGTCTGTGAGTGTCTTTCTCTGTGGAAATATATTCATTTGTGTCAGTTATTAGATAACGCCTATAAGTGATATCATAGAATACAGGTCTTTGGTTTCCGAGCTACCTCATGTTTCGTGATTATCTCCAGACCCATTTGTGGTGCCTCAAAGAGCAATGGTTCATTGTTTTCCATGGCTAATATTCCATTGTGTACATGGACCACTTCTTCTTTATCCATTCACCTCTTGTTGGATATTTTGATTGCTTCACTGTCTTGGCTATTGTGAATAAGGCTGCACTGCAGCTTTTGCGGCCTGTGTCTTCTCGATTCTTGTCTTCTCAGGTGAGAGGTCCAATGGTGCGCCTGCTGGATTGAATGGTACCTCCATTTTTACTTTTAAACACAGCTCCTTTCTCTTCTCATTATTGGCTGTTACCCCTTTACGTCTCACCAGCAGGTAGAGGGGATACAGTTCTTGAAAACCCCGTCAGCATTTATTGTTTGTAGACATTTTGCTGGTGGTCAGTCGACTGGTCTAAGTTGAAACTTTCTGTAGATTAGATTGCATGGGTCTAACACTCCCTGAGGTTGAGCTTTTATCCATTTTCCTTTTTTTTAAAAGAGCGTGAGTAAAACTTAACTCCTCATACTCTCTTCTTGAAACATTTGCCTGTTTTGAATTTTTTTGTCCATTCCCTACTTCAGCACAATTTTTTAGGGCAGGTGTCCTTTACAGCCCTGAGTCCTTGTGAATGTTAAGTGACCATTAGCTGTGAGTTTAAAGCTGCTCTTGCAGGAAACGGCCACAAGGTGGCAGCATTTCTCCTTTACCAAATTTGGTAACTGGGGAAACAGAGCCTTAATGGAAGTGGTGTTCTAGGTTGTAAATTCGAATGGAATGTGCCAGGAAAAAAGCACTTTATGTTTATGTCTCATTACTTCTTGTTCATAATTGTAATTTACTTTTTATTTTTTATCCCAGCAAATTTGATTACAATGGTTTGTTTGTTCTAGGTGTGCAAGATGTGGTTCTTTCACACATATACGTGTATCTATTCTTCCTCGCATCCTTTTCCCATGTAGGTTATGACACAATGTTGAGTAGTCTTCTCCTGGTCTTCCGTACGTCTTTGGTGATTATATATTTCACATGGTATGTATATCTCTGTTAACCCCAATATGGTAATGTATCCAATCCTCATCCCTTTCTATTTGGTGAACCATAAGTTTTTTTAATGAATCTGTGATTGCCTTTCTCTGTGGAAATATCTTCATTGGTATCAATTTTTAAGTAACTCCTAAAAGTGATATGATAGGATATGTGTCTTTTGCTTTCTCACTGACTACAGGTGGCGTGATTACGTCTAGACTCATGTATGGTGCTGCAAATGGCATTGTTTCATTTTTTTCACTAGCGAATATTCCATCTGTACATGGAGGAGTTCTTCTTTGTCCACCCATCTGTTGGTGGACTTTTTGGTTACTTCCATATCGTGGCTATCGTAATACTGTGCCATGCAGATTTGCCTGCCTGTGTCTTTCCAATTCTTTCTTCTTAGAGTATAGGTCGAGGTGTGGGCCTGCTGGATCATACGGTAGCTCAATGTTTACCTTTTTAAGGCACCTCCATTCTGTTCTCATTCGTGGCCCTTTTCAAGTTACGTCCCACTTGAAGTTGAGGGTATGCATTTCTCCACAACACCTTCAGCATTTATTGTTTGTAGTTTCCTTGCTGATGGTTATTCTGACAAGTGTCAGCTGATACCTCTTTGTGGTTGAATTCGCCTGTGCCTCATAATCCGTTGAAATTGAGCTTTAAGGCATGTCCTTTTTTATTTTTCAACCTGTGATTACCCCTTAGTTCTTCAAAGTGTTCTCTTAAAGTATGTGTCACATTTTGAAATGTTTTGGCCATTACCTCCCTCAAGACATTTTGAGGGCAGGTTTCATTTACAGTTCTGCAGTACTTGTTCCTATGAAATGACCATTAGCACAGGCTTTAAAGCTGCTTTTGCAGGTAAATGCCAGAGGGCGGCAGCCTTTCTATGTCCCCACCATGGTAACTAGGGAAAAGCCCTTGCGGCCTGTGGTGTTTCTCGGTTATAAATTAGAGTGGAGTGTGCCCGGACAAACCCACACAAGCTGATGTCTCCTTACTTTTGTTGGATTTTTAAATTTAATTTTTAATTTTTATTGGAGTAATTCCCCAGTGTGCACGTGGACCACTTCTACTTTGCGCATTCCTCGGTTGATGGACATTTTCATTGCTTCCAAGTGTTGGCTATGGTAAATATTGTTGGAGTGCAGGATTGCCAGCCTGTGACTTTTTGATTCTCATTTTCTCAGTTGATAGGCCCAGCAGTGGGTGTGACTGATTGACTGGTAGCACCGTGTTTCCCTTTTCAAAGCACCTTCTTTGTGTTTTCATTAGTGGCTCTTACCACGTCCCCCTTAGAATCGAGGGTATGCATTTCTCCACAATCGATTTAGCATTTATTGTTTGCTGCCTTTATGCTAATGGCCCTACTGGCTGCTGTGTGCTGATAGGGTTTTGTAATTTGGGTTTGCATGTCTTTGAAAATTCGTAAAACTCATCATGTTTCTCCACCGTTTTCTTTTCTGTTAAAAAAAAGGAAATAGTTGGGAGTACAATATATCTCTTGAAATTGTCTTCTTGGAAGGTTGCCCTATTTTGAAATTTTTGGTCGATTTTCCACCTCAGAATTTTTTTAGAGAGCAGGTGTCATTTCCCGAACTGCAAGTTTGGTGAATATTTAGTGACCCTTAGCAATGGGTTTAAAGCTGCTGTTGTGGGAAGTGGCCTCAAGCAGGCAGCATTTCTCCACTCCCAAATCTGGGTACTAGGGCAGCAGAGCCTTTCTGGAAGTCGTGTTCCTAGGTTGTAAATTAAATTGGAATGTGCCTGGAGAAACCCCCATAAGTTTATGTCTCATTATTTCTTCTTGGTTTTAAATGTTTTTTTAATTGTGGTAAAGCTTCGAATATTGTCTGTCCTAGGTGTACACAATCTGGTTCATTTGTACATTATATATGTCTATTCAAGTACAGATCCTCTTCCCATGTAAAATGTTATAGAGGGTTCCACAGACCTCCCTTGCTCCATGGTCGGTCTTTTTGAGATATGTATATACTATGTGTTTGTATACATAGAGCAACACTAATCTTAACTTATCCATTCCCCCCACCTTTCCTTTTAGATGAGCATAGTTTGTTTTCTAAGTCTGTGAGTGTCTTTCTCTGTGGAAATATATTCATTTGTGTCAGTTATTAGATAACGCCTATAAGTGATATCATAGAATACAGGTCTTTGGTTTCCGAGCTACCTCATGTTTCGTGATTATCTCCAGACCCATTTGTGGTGCCTCAAAGAGCAATGGTTCATTGTTTTCCATGGCTAATATTCCATTGTGTACATGGACCACTTCTTCTTTATCCATTCACCTCTTGTTGGATATTTTGATTGCTTCACTGTCTTGGCTATTGTGAATAAGGCTGCACTGCAGCTTTTGCGGCCTGTGTCTTCTCGATTCTTGTCTTCTCAGGTGAGAGGTCCAATGGTGCGCCTGCTGGATTGAATGGTACCTCCATTTTTACTTTTAAACACAGCTCCTTTCTCTTCTCATTATTGGCTGTTACCCCTTTACGTCTCACCAGCAGGTAGAGGGGATACAGTTCTTGAAAACCCCGTCAGCATTTATTGTTTGTAGACATTTTGCTGGTGGTCAGTCGACTGGTCTAAGTTGAAACTTTGTGTAGATTAGATTGCATGGGTCTAACACTCCCTGAGGTTGAGCTTTTATCCATTTTCCTTTTTTTTTAAAAGAGCGTGAGTAAAACTTAACTCCTCATACTCTCTTCTTGAAACATTTGCCTGTTTTGAATTTTTTTGTCCATTCCCTACTTCAGCACAATTTTTTAGGGCAGGTGTCCTTTACAGCCCTGAGTCCTTGTGAATGTTAAGTGACCATTAGCTGTGAGTTTAAAGCTGCTCTTGCAGGAAACGGCCACAAGGTGGCAGCATTTCTCCTTTACCAAATTTGGTAACTGGGGAAACAGAGCCTTAATGGAAGTGGTGTTCTAGGTTGTAAATTCGAATGGAATGTGCCAGGAAAAAAGCACTTTATGTTTATGTCTCATTACTTCTTGTTCATAATTGTAATTTACTTTTTATTTTTTATCCCAGCAAATTTGATTACAATGGTTTGTTTGTTCTAGGTGTGCAAGATGTGGTTCTTTCACACATATACGTGTATCTATTCTTCCTCGCATCCTTTTCCCATGTAGGTTATGACACAATGTTGAGTAGTCTTCTCCTGGTCTTCCGTACGTCTTTGGTGATTATATATTTCACATGGTATGTATATCTCTGTTAACCCCAATATGGTAATGTATCCAATCCTCATCCCTTTCTATTTGGTGAACCATAAGTTTTTTTAATGAATCTGTGATTGCCTTTCTCTGTGGAAATATCTTCATTGGTATCAATTTTTAAGTAACTCCTAAAAGTGATATGATAGGATATGTGTCTTTTGCTTTCTCACTGACTACAGGTGGCGTGATTACGTCTAGACTCATGTATGGTGCTGCAAATGGCATTGTTTCATTTTTTTCACTAGCGAATATTCCATCTGTACATGGAGGAGTTCTTCTTTGTCCACCCATCTGTTGGTGGACTTTTTGGTTACTTCCATATCTTGGCTATTGTAATACTGTGCCATGCAGATTTGCCTGCCTGTGTCTTTCCAATTCTTTCTTCTTAGAGTATAGGTCGAGGTGTGGGCCTGCTGGATCATACGGTAGCTCAATGTTTACCTTTTTAAGGCACCTCCATTCTGTTCTCATTCGTGGCCCTTTTCAAGTTACGTCCCACTTGAAGTTGAGGGTATGCATTTCTCCACAACACCTTCAGCATTTATTGTTTGTAGTTTCCTTGCTGATGGTTATTCTGACATGTGTCAGCTGATACCTCTTTGTGGTTGAATTCGCCTGTGCCTCATAATCCGTTGAAATTGAGCTTTAAGGCATGTCCTTTTTTATTTTTCAACCTGTGATTACCCCTTAGTTCTTCAAAGTGTTCTCTTAAAGTATGTGTCACATTTTGAAATGTTTTGGCCATTACCTCCCTCAAGACATTTTGAGGGCAGGTTTCATTTACAGTTCTGCAGTACTTGTTCCTATGAAATGACCATTAGCACAGGCTTTAAAGCTGCTTTTGCAGGTAAATGCCAGAGGGCGGCAGCCTTTGTATGTCCCCACCATGGTAACTAGGGAAAAGCCCTTGCGGCCTGTGGTGTTTCTCGGTTATAAATTAGAGTGGAGTGTGCCCGGACAAACCCACACAAGCTGATGTCTCCTTACTTTTGTTGGATTTTTAAATTTAATTTTTAGTTTTTATTGGAGTAATTCCCCAGTGTGCACGTGGACCACTTCTACTTTGCGCATTCCTCGGTTCATGGACATTTTCATTGCTTCCAAGTGTTGGCTATGGTAAATATTGTTGGAGTGCAGGATTGCCAGCCTGTGACTTTTTGATTCTCATTTTCTCAGTTGATAGGCCCAGCAGTGGGTGTGACTGATTGACTGGTGGCACCGTGTTTCCCTTTTCAAAGCACCTTCTTTGTGTTTTCATTAGTGGCTCTTACCACGTCCCCCTTAGAATCGAGGGTATGCATTTCTCCACAATCGATTTAGCATTTATTGTTTGCTGCCTTTATGCTAATGGCCCTACTGGCTGCTGTGTGCTGATAGGGTTTTGTAATTTGGGTTTGCATGTCTTTGAAAATTCGTAAAACTCATCATGTTTCTCCACCGTTTTCTTTTCTGTTAAAAAAAAGGAAACAGTTGGGAGTACAATATATTTCTTGAAATTGTCTTCTTGGAAGGTTGCCCTATTTTGAAATTTTTGGTCGATTTTCCACCTCAGAATTTTTTTAGAGAGCAGGTGTCATTTCCCGAACTGCAAGTTTGGTGAATATTTAGTGACCCTTAGCAATGGGTTTAAAGCTGCTGTTGTGGGAAGTGGCCTCAAGCAGGCAGCATTTCTCCACTCCCAAATCTGGGTACTAGGGCAGCAGAGCCTTTCTGGAAGTCGTGTTCCTAGGTTGTAAATTAAATTGGAATGTGCCTGGAGAAACCCCCATAAGTTTATGTCTCATTATTTCTTCTTGGTTTTAAATGTTTTTTTAATTGTGGTAAAGCTTCGAATATTGTCTGTCCTAGGTGTACACAATCTGGTTCATTTGTACATTATATATGTCTATTCAAGTACAGATCCTCTTCCCATGTAAAATGTTACAGAGGGTTCCACAGACCTCCCTTGCTCCATGGTCGGTCTTTTTGAGATATGTATATACTATGTGTTTGTATACATAGAGCAACACTAATCTTAACTTATCCATTCCCCCCACCTTTCCTTTTAGATGAGCATAGTTTGTTTTCAAGTCTGTGAGTGTCTTTCTCTGTGGAAATATATTCATTTGTGTCAGTTATTAGATAACGCCTATAAGTGATATCATAGAATACAGGTCTTTGGTTTCCGAGCTACCTCATGTTTCGTGATTATCTCCAGACCCATTTGTGGTGCCTCAAAGAGCAATGGTTCATTGTTTTCCATGGCTAATATTCCATTGTGTACATGGACCACTTCTTCTTTATCCATTCACCTCTTGTTGGATATTTTGATTGCTTCACTGTCTTGGCTATTGTGAATAAGGCTGCACTGCAGCTTTTGCGGCCTGTGTCTTCTCGATTCTTGTCTTCTCAGGTGAGAGGTCCAATGGTGCGCCTGCTGGATTGAATGGTACCTCCATTTTTACTTTTAAACACAGCTCCTTTCTCTTCTCATTATTGGCTGTTACCCCTTTACGTCTCACCAGCAGGTAGAGGGGATACAGTTCTTGAAAACCCCGTCAGCATTTATTGTTTGTAGACATTTTGCTGATGGTCAGTCGACTGGTCTAAGTTGAAACTTTTTGTAGATTAGATTGCATGGGTCTAACACTCCCTGAGGTTGAGCTTTTATCCATTTTCCTTTTTTTTTAAAAGAGCGTGAGTAAAACTTAACTCCTCATACTCTCTTCTTGAAACATTTGCCTGTTTTGAATTTTTTTGTCCATTCCCTACTTCAGCACAATTTTTTAGGGCAGGTGTCCTTTACAGCCCTGAGTCCTTGTGAATGTTAAGTGACCATTAGCTGTGAGTTTAAAGCTGCTCTAGCAAGAAACAGCCACAAGGTGGCAACATTTCTCCTTTACCAAATTTGGTAACTGGGGAAACAGAGCCTTAATGGAAGTGGTGTTCTAGGTTGTAAATTCGAATGGAATGTGCCAGGAAAAAAGCACTTTATGTTTATGTCTCATTACTTCTTGTTCATAATTGTAATTTACTTTTTATTTTTTATCCCAGCAAATTTGATTACAATGGTTTGTTTGTTCTAGGTGTGCAAGATGTGGTTCTTTCACACATATACGTGAATCTATTCTTCCTCGCATCCTTTTCCTATGTAGGTTATGACACAATGTTGAGTAGTCTTCTCCTGGTCTTCCATACGTCTTTGGTGATTATATATTTTACATGGTATGTATATCTCTGTTAACCCCAATATGGTAATGTATCCAATCCTCATCCCTTTCTATTTGGTGAACCATAAGTTTTTTTAATGAATCTGTGATTGCCTTTCTCTGTGGAAATATCTTCATTGGTATCAATTTTTAAGTAACTCCAAAAAGTGATATGATAGGATATGTGTCTTTTGCTTTCTCACTGACTACAGGTGGCGTGATTACGTCTAGACTCATGTATGGTGCTGCAAATGGCATTGTTTCATTTTTTTCACTAGCAAATATTCCATCTGTACATGGAGGAGTTCTTCTTTGTCCACCCATCTGTTGGTGGACTTTTTGGTTACTTCCATATCTTGGCTATCGTAATACTGTGCCATGCAGATTTGCCTGCCTGTGTCTTTCCAATTCTTTCTTCTTAGATTATAGGTCGAGGAGTGGGCCTGCTGGATCATACGGTAGCTCAATGTTTACCTTTTTAAGGCACCTCCATTCTGTTCTCATTCGTGGCCCTTTTCAAGTTACGTCCCACTTGAAGTTGAGGGTATGCATTTCTCCACAACACCTTCAGCATTTATTGTTTGTAGTTTCCTTGCTGATGGTTATTCTGACAAGTGTCAGCTGATACCTCTTTGTGGTTGAATTCGCCTGTGCCTCATAATCCGTTGAAATTGAGCTTTAAGGCATGTCCTTTTTTATTTTTCAACCTGTGATTACCCCTTAGTTCTTCAAAGTGTTCTCTTAAAGTATGTGTCACATTTTGAAATGTTTTGGCCATTACCTCCCTCAAGACATTTTGAGGGCAGGTTTCATTTACAGTTCTGCAGTACTTGTTCCTATGAAATGACCATTAGCACAGGCTTTAAAGCTGCTTTTGCAGGTAAATGCCAGAGGGCAGCAGCCTTTCTATGTCCCCACCATGGTAACTAGGGAAAAGCCCTTGCGGCCTGTGGTGTTTCTCGGTTATAAATTAGAGTGGAGTGTGCCCGGACAAACCCACACAAGCTGATGTCTCCTTACTTTTGTTGGATTTTTAAATTTAATTTTTAATTTTTATTGGAGTAATTCCCCAGTGTGCACGTGGACCACTTCTACTTTGCGCATTCCTCGGTTGATGGACATTTTCATTGCTTCCAAGTGTTGGCTATGGTAAATATTGTTGGAGTGCAGGATTGCCAGCCTGTGACTTTTTGATTCTCATTTTCTCAGTTGATAGGCCCAGCAGTGGGTGTGACTGATTGACTGGTAGCACTGTGTTTCCCTTTTCAAAGCACCTTCTTTCTGTTTTCATTAGTGGCTCTTACCACGTCCCCCTTAGAATCGAGGGTATGCATTTCTCCACAATCGATTTAGCATTTATTGTTTGCTGCCTTTATGCTAATGGCCCTACTGGCTGCTGTGTGCTGATAGGGTTTTGTAATTTGGGTTTGCATGTCTTTGAAAATTCGTAAAACTCATCATGTTTCTCCACCGTTTTCTTTTCTGTTAAAAAAAAGGAAATAGTTGGGAGTACAATATATCTCTTGAAATTGTCTTCTTGGAAGGTTGCCCTATTTTGAAATTTTTGGTCGATTTTCCACCTAAGAATTTTTTTAGAGAGCAGGTGTCATTTCCCGAACTGCAAGTTTGGTGAATATTTAGTGACCCTTAGCAATGGGTTTAAAGCTGCTGTTGTGGGAAGTGGCCTCAAGCAGGCAGCATTTCTCCACTCCCAAATCTGGGTACTAGGGCAGCAGAGCCTTTCTGGAAGTCGTGTTCCTAGGTTGTAAATTAAATTGGAATGTGCCTGGAGAAACCCCCATAAGTTTATGTCTCATTATTTCTTCTTGGTTTTAAATGTTTTTTTAATTGTGGTAAAGCTTCGAATATTGTCTGTCCTAGGTGTACACAATCTGGTTCATTTGTACATTATATATGTCTATTCAAGTACAGATCCTCTTCCCATGTAAAATGTTACAGAGGGTTCCACAGACCTCCCTTGCTCCATGGTCGGTCTTTTTGAGATATGTATATACTATGTGTTTGTATACATAGAGCAACACTAATCTTAACTTATCCATTCCCCCCACCTTTCCTTTTAGATGAGCATAGTTTGTTTTCAAGTCTGTGAGTGTCTTTCTCTGTGGAAATATATTCATTTGTGTCAGTTATTAGATAACGCCTATAAGTGATATCATAGAATACAGGTCTTTGGTTTCCGAGCTACCTCATGTTTCGTGATTATCTCCAGACCCATTTGTGGTGCCTCAAAGAGCAATGGTTCATTGTTTTCCATGGCTAATATTCCATTGTGTACATGGACCACTTCTTCTTTATCCATTCACCTCTTGTTGGATATTTTGATTGCTTCACTGTCTTGGCTATTGTGAATAAGGCTGCACTGCAGCTTTTGCGGCCTGTGTCTTCTCGATTCTTGTCTTCTCAGGTGAGAGGTCCAATGGTGCGCCTGCTGGATTGAATGGTACCTCCATTTTTACTTTTAAACACAGCTCCTTTCTCTTCTCATTATTGGCTGTTACCCCTTTACGTCTCACCAGCAGGTAGAGGGGATACAGTTCTTGAAAACCCCGTCAGCATTTATTGTTTGTAGACATTTTGCTGGTGGTCAGTCGACTGGTCTAAGTTGAAACTTTCTGTAGATTAGATTGCATGGGTCTAACACTCCCTGAGGTTGAGCTTTTATCCATTTTCCTTTTTTTTTAAAAGAGCGTGAGTAAAACTTAACTCCTCATACTCTCTTCTTGAAACATTTGCCTGTTTTGAATTTTTTTGTCCATTCCCTACTTCAGCACAATTTTTTAGGGCAGGTGTCCTTTACAGCCCTGAGTCCTTGTGAATGTTAAGTGACCATTAGCTGTGAGTTTAAAGCTGCTCTTGCAGGAAACGGCCACAAGGTGGCAGCATTTCTCCTTTACCAAATTTGGTAACTGGGGAAACAGAGCCTTAATGGAAGTGGTGTTCTAGGTTGTAAATTCGAATGGAATGTGCCAGGAAAAAAGCACTTTATGTTTATGTCTCATTACTTCTTGTTCATAATTGTAATTTACTTTTTATTTTTTATCCCAGCAAATTTGATTACAATGGTTTGTTTGTTCTAGGTGTGCAAGATGTGGTTCTTTCACACATATACGTGTATCTATTCTTCCTCGCATCCTTTTCCCATGTAGGTTATGACACAATGTTGAGTAGTCTTCTCCTGGTCTTCCGTACGTCTTTGGTGATTATATATTTCACATGGTATGTATATCTCTGTTAACCCCAATATGGTAATGTATCCAATCCTCATCCCTTTCTATTTGGTGAACCATCAGTTTTTTTAATGAATCTGTGATTGCCTTTCTCTGTGGAAATATCTTCATTGGTATCAATTTTTAAGTAACTCCTAAAAGTGATATGATAGGATATGTGTCTTTTGCTTTCTCACTGACTACAGGTGGCGTGATTACGTCTAGACTCATGTATGGTGCTGCAAATGGCATTGTTTCATTTTTTTCACTAGCGAATATTCCATCTGTACATGGAGGAGTTCTTCTTTGTCCACCCATCTGTTGGTGGACTTTTTGGTTACTTCCATATCTTGGCTATCGTAATACTGTGCCATGCAGATTTGCCTGCCTGTGTCTTTCCAATTCTTTCTTCTTAGAGTATAGGTCGAGGTGTGGGCCTGCTGGATCATACGGTAGCTCAATGTTTACCTTTTTAAGGCACCTCCATTCTGTTCTCATTCGTGGCCCTTTTCAAGTTACGTCCCACTTGAAGTTGAGGGTATGCATTTCTCCACAACACCTTCAGCATTTATTGTTTGTAGTTTCCTTGCTGATGGTTATTCTGACATGTGTCAGCTGATACCTCTTTGTGGTTGAATTCGCCTGTGCCTCATAATCCGTTGAAATTGAGCTTTAAGGCATGTCCTTTTTTATTTTTCAACCTGTGATTACCCCTTAGTTCTTCAAAGTGTTCTCTTAAAGTATGTGTCACATTTTGAAATGTTTTGGCCATTACCTCCCTCAAGACATTTTGAGGGCAGGTTTCATTTACAGTTCTGCAGTACTTGTTCCTATGAAATGACCATTAGCACAGGCTTTAAAGCTGCTTTTGCAGGTAAATGCCAGAGGGCGGCAGCCTTTCTATGTCCCCACCATGGTAACTAGGGAAAAGCCCTTGCGGCCTGTGGTGTTTCTCGGTTATAAATTAGAGTGGAGTGTGCCCGGAGAAACCCACACAAGCTGATGTCTCCTTACTTTTCTGGATTTTTAAATTTAATTTTTAGTTTTTATTGGAGTAATTCCCCAGTGTGCACGTGGACCACTTCTACTTTGCGCATTCCTCGGTTGATGGACATTTTCATTGCTTCCAAGTGTTGGCTATGGTAAATATTGTTGGAGTGCAGGATTGCCAGCCTGTGACTTTTTGATTCTCATTTTCTCAGTTGATAGGCCCAGCAGTGGGTGTGACTGATTGACTGGTAGCACCGTGTTTCCCTTTTCAAAGCACCTTCTTTCTGTTTTCATTAGTGGCTCTTACCACGTCCCCCTTAGAATCGAGGGTATGCATTTCTCCACAATCGATTTAGCATTTATTGTTTGCTGCCTTTATGCTAATGGCCCTACTGGCTGCTGTGTGCTGATAGGGTTTTGTAATTTGGGTTTGCATGTCTTTGAAAATTCGTAAAACTCATCATGTTTCTCCACCGTTTTCTTTTCTGTTAAAAAAAAGGAAACAGTTGGGAGTACAATATATTTCTTGAAATTGTCTTCTTGGAAGGTTGCCCTATTTTGAAATTTTTGGTCGATTTTCCACCTCAGAATTTTTTTAGAGAGCAGGTGTCATTTCCCGAACTGCAAGTTTGGTGAATATTTAGTGACCCTTAGCAATGGGTTTAAAGCTGCTGTTGTGGGAAGTGGCCTCAAGCAGGCAGCATTTCTCCACTCCCAAATCTGGGTACTAGGGCAGCAGAGCCTTTCTGGAAGTCGTGTTCCTAGGTTGTAAATTAAATTGGAATGTGCCTGGAGAAACCCCCATAAGTTTATGTCTCATTATTTCTTCTTGGTTTTAAATTTTTTTTTAATTGTGGTAAAGCTTCGAATATTGTCTGTCCTAGGTGTACACAATCTGGTTCATTTGTACATTATATATGTCTATTCAAGTACAGATCCTCTTCCCATGTAAAATGTTACAGAGGGTTCCACAGACCTCCCTTGCTCCATGGTCGGTCTTTTTGAGATATGTATATACTATGTGTTTGTATACATAGAGCAACACTAATCTTAACTTATCCATTCCCCCCACCTTTCCTTTTAGATGAGCATAGTTTGTTTTCAAGTCTGTGAGTGTCTTTCTCTGTGGAAATATATTCATTTGGGTCAGTTATTAGATAACGCCTATAAGTGATATCATAGAATACAGGTCTTTGGTTTCCGAGCTACCTCATGTTTCGTGATTATCTCCAGACCCATTTGTGGTGCCTCAAAGAGCAATGGTTCATTGTTTTCCATGGCTAATATTCCATTGTGTACATGGACCACTTCTTCTTTATCCATTCACCTCTTGTTGGATATTTTGATTGCTTCACTGTCTTGGCTATTGTGAATAAGGCTGCACTGCAGCTTTTGCGGCCTGTGTCTTCTCGATTCTTGTCTTCTCAGGTGAGAGGTCCAATGGTGCGCCTGCTGGATTGAATGGTACCTCCATTTTTACTTTTAAACACAGCTCCTTTCTCTTCTCATTATTGGCTGTTACCCCTTTACGTCTCACCAGCAGGTAGAGGGGATACAGTTCTTGAAAACCCCGTCAGCATTTATTGTTTGTAGACATTTTGCTGATGGTCAGTCGACTGGTCTAAGTTGAAACTTTTTGTAGATTAGATTGCATGGGTCTAACACTCCCTGAGGTTGAGCTTTTATCCATTTTCCTTTTTTTTTAAAAGAGCGTGAGTAAAACTTAACTCCTCATACTCTCTTCTTGAAACATTTGCCTGTTTTGAATTTTTTTGTCCATTCCCTACTTCAGCACAATTTTTTAGGGCAGGTGTCCTTTACAGCCCTGAGTCCTTGTGAATGTTAAGTGACCATTAGCTGTGAGTTTAAAGCTGCTCTTGCAGGAAACGGCCACAAGGTGGCAGCATTTCTCCTTTACCAAATTTGGTAACTGGGGAAACAGAGCCTTAATGGAAGTGGTGTTCTAGGTTGTAAATTCGAATGGAATGTGCCAGGAAAAAAGCACTTTATGTTTATGTCTCATTACTTCTTGTTCATAATTGTAATTTACTTTTTATTTTTTATCCCAGCAAATTTGATTACAATGGTTTGTTTGTTCTAGGTGTGCAAGATGTGGTTCTTTCACACATATACGTGTATCTATTCTTCCTCGCATCCTTTTCCCATGTAGGTTATGACACAATGTTGAGTAGTCTTCTCCTGGTCTTCCGTACGTCTTTGGTGATTATATATTTCACATGGTATGTATATCTCTGTTTACCCCAATATGGTAATGTATCCAATCCTCATCCCTTTCTATTTGGTGAACCATCAGTTTTTTTAATGAATCTGTGATTGCCTTTCTCTGTGGAAATATCTTCATTGGTATCAATTTTTAAGTAACTCCTAAAAGTGATATGATAGGATATGTGTCTTTTGCTTTCTCACTGACTACAGGTGGCGTGATTACGTCTAGACTCATGTATGGTGCTGCAAATGGCATTGTTTCATTTTTTTCACTAGCGAATATTCCATCTGTACATGGAGGAGTTCTTCTTTGTCCACCCATCTGTTGGTGGACTTTTTGGTTACTTCCATATCTTGGCTATTGTAATACTGTGCCATGCAGATTTGCCTGCCTGTGTCTTTCCAATTCTTTCTTCTTAGATTATAGGTCGAGGAGTGGGCCTGCTGGATCATATGGTAGCTCAATGTTTACCTTTTTAAGGCACCTCCATTCTGTTCTCATTCGTGGCCCTTTTCAAGTTATGTCCCACTTGAAGTTGAGGGTATGCATTTCTCCACAACACCTTCAGCATTTATTGTTTGTAGTTTCCTTGCTGATGGTTATTCTGACAAGTGTGAGCTGATACCTCTTTGTGGTTGAATTCGCCTGTGCCTCATAATCCGTTGAAATTGAGCTTTAAGGCATGTCCTTTTTTATTTTTCAACCTGTGATTAACCCTTAGTTCTTCAAAGTGTTCTCTTAAAGTATGTGTCACATTTTGAAATGTTTTGGCCATTACCTCCCTCAAGACATTTTGAGGGCAGGTTTCATTTACAGTTCTGCAGTACTTGTTCCTATGAAATGACCATTAGCACAGGCTTTAAAGCTGCTTTTGCAGGTAAATGCCAGAGGGCGGCAGCCTTTGTATGTCCCCACCATGGTAACTAGGGAAAAGCCCTTGCGGCCTGTGGTGTTTCTCGGTTATAAATTAGAGTGGAGTGTGCCCGGACAAACCCACACAAGCTGATGTCTCCTTACTTTTGTTGGATTTTTAAATTTAATTTTTAGTTTTTATTGGAGTAATTCCCCAGTGTGCACGTGGACCACTTCTACTTTGCGCATTCCTCGGTTGATGGACATTTTCATTGCTTCCAAGTGTTGGCTATGGTAAATATTGTTGGAGTGCAGGATTGCCGGCCTGTGACTTTTTGATTCTCATTTTCTCAGGTGATAGGCCCAGCAGTGGGTGTGATTGATTGACTGGTAGCACCGTGTTTCCCTTTTCAAAGCACCTTCTTTGTGTTTTCATTAGTGGCTCTTACCACGTCCCCCTTAGAATCGAGGGTATGCATTTCTCCATAATCGATTTAGCATTTATTGTTTGCTGCCTTTATGCTAATGGCCCTACTGGCTGCTGTGTGCTGATAGGGTTTTGTAATTTGGGTTTGCATGTCTTTGAAAATTCGTAAAACTCATCATGTTTCTCCACCGTTTTCTTTTCTGTTAAAAAAAAGGAAAGAGTTGGGAGTACAATATATTTCTTGAAATTTTCTTCTTGGAAGGTTGCCCTATTTTGAAATTTTTGGTCGATTTTCCACCTCAGAATTTTTTTAGAGAGCAGGTGTCATTTCCCGAACTGCAAGTTTGGTGAATATTTAGTGACCCTTAGCAATGGGTTTAAAGCTGCTGTTGTGGGAAGTGGCCTCAAGCAGGCAGCATTTCTCCACTCCCAAATCTGGGTACTAGGGCAGCAGAGCCTTTCTGGAAGTCGTGTTCCTAGGTTGTAAATTAAATTGGAATGTGCCTGGAGAAACCCCCATAAGTTTATGTCTCATTATTTCTTCTTGGTTTTAAATTTTTTTTTAATTGTGGTAAAGCTTCGAATATTGTCTGTCCTAGGTGTACACAATCTGGTTCATTTGTACATTATATATGTCTATTCAAGTACAGATCCTCTTCCCATGTAAAATGTTACAGAGGGTTCCACAGACCTCCCTTGCTCCATGGTCGGTCTTTTTGAGATATGTATATACTATGTGTTTGTATACATAGAGCAACACTAATCTTAACTTATCCATTCCCCCCACCTTTCCTTTTAGATGAGCATAGTTTGTTTTCTAAGTCTGTGAGTGTCTTTCTCTGTGGAAATATATTCATTTGTGTCAGTTATTAGATAACGCCTATAAGTGATATCATAGAATACAGGTCTTTGGTTTCCGAGCTACCTCATGTTTCGTGATTATCTCCAGACCCATTTGTGGTGCCTCAAAGAGCAATGGTTCATTGTTTTCCATGGCTAATATTCCATTGTGTACATGGACCACTTCTTCTTTATCCATTCACCTCTTGTTGGATATTTTGATTGCTTCACTGTCTTGGCTATTGTGAATAAGGCTGCACTGCAGCTTTTGCGGCCTGTGTCTTCTCGATTCTTGTCTTCTCAGGTGAGAGGTCCAATGGTGCGCCTGCTGGATTGAATGGTACCTCCATTTTTACTTTTAAACACAGCTCCTTTCTCTTCTCATTATTGGCTGTTACCCCTTTACGTCTCACCAGCAGGTAGAGGGGATACAGTTCTTGAAAACCCCGTCAGCATTTATTGTTTGTAGACATTTTGCTGATGGTCAGTCGACTGGTCTAAGTTGAAACTTTTTGTAGATTAGATTGCATGGGTCTAACACTCCCTGAGGTTGAGCTTTTATCCATTTTCCTTTTTTTTAAAAGAGCGTGAGTAAAACTTAACTCCTCATACTCTCTTCTTGAAACATTTGCCTGTTTTGTATTTTTTTGTCCATTCCCTACTTCAGCACAATTTTTTAGGGCAGGTGTCCTTTACAGCCCTGAGTCCTTGTGAATGTTAAGTGACCATTAGCTGTGAGTTTACAGCTGCTCTTGCAGGAAACGGCCACAAGGTGGCAGCATTTCTCCTTTACCAAATTTGGTAACTGGGGAAACAGAGCCTTAATGGAAGTGGTGTTCTAGGTTGTAAATTCGAATGGAATGTGCCAGGAAAAAAGCACTTTATGTTTATGTCTCATTACTTCTTGTTCATAATTGTAATTTACTTTTTATTTTTTATCCCAGCAAATTTGATTACAATGGTTTGTTTGTTCTAGGTGTGCAAGATGTGGTTCTTTCACACATATACGTGTATCTATTCTTCCTCGCCTCCTTTTCCCGTGTAGGTTATGACACAATGTTGAGTAGTCTTCTCCTGGTCTTCCGTACGTCTTTGGTGATTATATATTTCACATGGTATGTATATCTCTGTTAACCCCAATATGGTAATGTATCCAATCCTCATCCCTTTCTATTTGGTGAACCATAAGTTTTTTTAATGAATCTGTGATTGCCTTTCTCTGTGGAAATATCTTCATTGGTATCAATTTTTAAGTAACTCCTAAAAGTGATATGATGGGATATGTGTCTTTTGCTTTCTCACTGACTACAGGTGGCGTGATTACGTCTAGACTCATGTATGGTGCTGCAAATGGCATTGTTTCATTTTTTTCACTAGCGAATATTCCATCTGTACATGGAGGAGTTCTTCTTTGTCCACCCATCTGTTGGTGGACTTTTTCGTTACTTCCATATCTTGGCTATCGTAATACTGTGCCATGCAGATTTGCCTGCCTGTGTCTTTCCAATTCTTTCTTCTTAGATTATAGGTCGAGGAGTGGGCCTGCTGGATCATACGGTAGCTCAATGTTTACCATTTTAAGGCACCTCCATTCTGTTCTCATTCGTGGCCCTTTTCAAGTTACGTCCCACTTGAAGTTGAGGGTATGCATTTCTCCACAACACCTTCAGCATTTATTGTTTGTAGTTTCCTTGCTGATGGTTATTCTGACAAGTGTGAGCTGATACCTCTTTGTGGTTGAATTCGCCTGTGCCTCATAATCCGTTGAAATTGAGCTTTAAGGCATGTCCTTTTTATTTTTCAACCTGTGATTACCCCTTAGTTCTTCAAAGTGTTCTCTTAAAGTATGTGTCACATTTTGAAATGTTTTGGCCATTACCTCCCTCAAGACATTTTGAGGGCAGGTTTCATTTACAGTTCTGCAGTACTTGTTCCTATGAAATTACCACTAGCACAGGCTTTAAAGCTGCTTTTGCAGGTAAATGCCAGAGGGCGGCAGCCTTTCTATGTCCCCACCATGGTAACTAGGGAAAAGCCCTTGCGGCCTGTGGTGTTTCTCGGTTATAAATTAGAGTGGAGTGTGCCCGGACCAACCCACACAAGCTGATGTCTCCTTACTTTTGTTGGATTTTTAAATTTAATTTTTAGTTTTTATTGGAGTAATTCCCCAGTGTGCACGTGGACCACTTCTACTTTGCGCATTCCTCAGTTGATGGACATTTTCATTGCTTCCAAGTGTTGGCTATGGTAAATATTGTTGGAGTGCAGGATTGCCAGCCTGTGACTTTTTGATTCTCATTTTCTCAGTTGATAGGCCCAGCAGTGGGTGTGATTGATTGACTGGTAGCACCGTGTTTCCCTTTTCAAAGCACCTTCTTTGTGTTTTCATTAGTGGCTCTTACCACGTCCCCCTTAGAATCGAGGGTATGCATTTCTCCACAATCGATTTAGCATTTATTGTTTCCTGTCTTTATGCTAATGGCCCTACTGGCTGCTGTGTGCTGATAGGGTTTTGTAATTTGGGTTTGCATGTCTTTGAAAATTCGTAAAACTCATCATGTTTCTCCACCGTTTTCTTTTCTGTTAAAAAAAAGGAAACAGTTGGGAGTACAATATATCTCTTGAAACTATCTTCTTGGAAGGTTGCCCTATTTTGAAATTTTTGGTCGATTTTCCACCTCAGAATTTTTTTAGAGAGCAGGTGTCATTTCCCGAACTGCAAGTTTGGTGAATATTTAGTGAACCTTAGCAATGGGTTTAAAGCTGCTGTTGTGGGAAGTGGCCTCAAGCAGGCAGCATTTCTCCACTCCCAAATCTGGGTACTAGGGCAGCAGAGCCTTTCTGGAATTCGTGTTCCTAGGTTGTAAATTAAATTGGAATGTGCCTGGAGACACCCCCATAAGTTTATGTCTCATTATTTCTTCTTGGTTTTAAATTTTTTTTTAATTGGGGTAAAGCTTCGAATATTGTCTCTCCTAGGTGTACACAATCTGGTTCATGTGTACATTATATATGTCTATTCAAGTACAGATCCTCTTCCCATGTTAAATGTTACAGAGTGTTCCACAGACCTCCCTTGCTTGATGGTCGGTCTTTTTGAGATATGTATATACTATGTGTTTGTATACATAGAGCAACACTAATCTTAACTTATCCATTACCCCCACCTTTCCTTTTAGATGAGCATAGTTTGTTTTCTAAGTCTGTGAGTGTCTTTCTCTGTGGAAATATATTCATTTGTGTCAGTTATTAGATAACGCCTATAAGTGATATAGAATACAGGTCTTTGGTTTCCGAGTTACCTCATGTTTCGTGATTATCTCCAGACTCATTTGTGGTGCCTCAAAGAGCAATGGTTCATTGTTTTCCATGGCTAATATTCCATTGTGTACATGGACCACTTCTTCTTTATCCATTCACCTCTTGTTGGATATTTTGATTGCTTCACTGTCTTGGCTAATGTGAATAAGGCTGCACTGCAGTTTTGCGGCCTGTGTCTTCTCGATTCTTGTCTTCTCAGGTGAGAGGTCCAATGGTGCGCCTGCTGGATTGAATGGTACCTCCATTTTTACTTTTAAACACAGCTCCTTTCTCTTCTCATTATTGGCTGTTACCCCTTTACGTCTCACCAGCAGGTAGAGGGGATACAGTTCTTGAAAACCCCGTCAGCATTTATTGTTTGTAGACATTTTGCTGATGGTCAGTCGACTGGTCTAAGTTGAAACTTTTTGTAGATTAGATTGCATGGGTCTAACACTCCCTGAGGTTGAGCTTTTATCCATTTTCCTTTTTTTTTAAAAGAGCGTGAGTAAAACTTAACTCCTCATACTCTCTTCTTGAAACATTTGCCTGTTTTGAATTTTTTTGTCCATTCCCTACTTCAGCTCAATTTTTTAGGGCAGGTGTCCTTTACAGCCCTGAGTCCTTGTGAATGTTAAGTGACCATTAGCTGTGAGTTTAAAGCTGCTCTTGCAGGAAACGGCCACAAGGTGGCAGCACTTCTCCTTTACCAAATTTGGTAACTGGGGAAACAGAGCCTTAATGGAAGTGGTGTTCTAGGTTGTAAATTCGAATGGAATGTGCCAGGAAAAAAGCACTTTATGTTTATGTCTCATTACTTCTTGTTCATAATTGTAATTTACTTTTTATTTTTTATCCCAGCAAATTTGATTACAATGGTTTGTTTGTTCTAGGTGTGCAAGATGTGGTTCTTTCACACATATACGTGTATCTATTCTTCCTCGCATCCTTTTCCCGTGTAGGTTATGACACAATGTTGAGTAGTCTTCTCCTGGTCTTCCGTACGTCTTTGGTGATTATATATTTCACATGGTATGTATATCTCTGTTAACCCCAATATGGTAATGTATCCAATCATCATCCCTTTCTATTTGGTGAACCATAAGTTTTTTTAATTAATCTGTGATTGCCTTTCTCTGTGGAAATATCTTCATTGGTATCAATTTTTAAGTAACTCCTAAAAGTGATATGATGGGATATGTGTCTTTTGCTTTCTCACTGACTACAGGTGGCGTGATTACGTCTAGACTCATGTATGGTGCTGCAAATGGCATTGTTTCATTTTTTTCACTAGCGAATATTCCATCTGTACATGGAGGAGTTCTTCTTTGTCCACCCATCTGTTGGTGGACTTTTTCGTTACTTCCATATCTTGGCTATCGTAATACTGTGCCATGCAGATTTGCCTGCCTGTGTCTTTCCAATTCTTTCTTCTTAGATTATAGGTCGAGGAGTGGGCCTGCTGGATCATACGGTAGCTCAATGTTTACCATTTTAAGGCACCTCCATTCTGTTCTCATTCGTGGCCCTTTTCAAGTTACGTCCCACTTGAAGTTGAGGGTATGCATTTCTCCACAACACCTTCAGCATTTATTGTTTGTAGTTTCCTTGCTGATGGTTATTCTGACAAGTGTGTGCTGATACCTCTTTGTGGTTGAATTTGCCTGTGCCTCATAATCCGTTGAAATTGAGCTTTAAGGCATGTCCTTTTTATTTTTCAACCTGTGATTACCCCTTAGTTCTTCAAAGTGTTCTCTTAAAGTATGTGTCACATTTTGAAATGTTTTGGCCATTACCTCCCTCAAGACATTTTGAGGGCAGGTTTCATTTACAGTTCTGCAGTACTTGTTCCTATGAAATGACCATTAGCACAGGCTTTAAAGCTGCTTTTGCAGGTAAATGCCAGAGGGCGGCAGCCTTTCTATGTCCCCACCATGGTAACTAGGGAAAAGCCCTTGCGGCCTGTGGTGTTTCTCGGTTATAAATTAGAGTGGAGTGTGTCCGTACAAACCCACACAAGCTGATGTCTCCTTACTTTTGTTGGATTTTTAAATTTAATTTTTAGTTTTTATTGGAGTAATTCCCCAGTGTGCACGTGGACCACTTCTACTTTGCGCATTCCTCGGTTGATGGACATTTTCATTGCTTCCAAGTGTTGGCTATGGTAAATATTGTTGGATGCAGGATTGCCAGCCTGTGACTTTTTGATTCTCATTTTCTCAGTTGATAGGCCCAGCAGTGGGTGTGATTGATTGACTGGTAGCACCGTGTTTCCCTTTTCAAAGCACCTTCTTTGTGTTTTCATTAGTGGCTCTTACCACGTCCCCCTTAGAATCGAGGGTATGCATTTCTCCACAATCGATATAGCATTTATTGTTTGCTGCCTTTATGCTAATGGCCCTACTGGCTGCTGTGTGCTGATAGGGTTTTGTAATTTGGGTTTGCATGTCTTTGAAAATTCGTAAAACTCATCATGTTTCTCCACCATTTTATTTTCTGTTAAAAAAAGGAAACAGTTGGGAGTACAATATATCTCTTGAAAATGCCTTCTTGGAAGGTTGCCCTATTTTGAAATTTTTGGTCGATTTTCCACCTCAGAATTTTTTTAGAGAGCAGGTGTCATTTCCCGAACTGCAAGTTTGGTGAATATTTAGTGACCCTTAGCAATGGGTTTAAAGCTGCTGTTGTGGGAAGTGGCCTCAAGCAGGCAGCATTTCTCCACTCCCAAATCTGGGTACTAGGGCAGCAGAGCCTTTCTGGAAGTCGTGTTCCTAGGTTGTAAATTAAATTGGAATGTGCCTGGAGAAACCCCCATAAGTTTATGTCTCATTATTTCTTCTTGGTTTTAAATTTTTTTTTAATTGTGGTAAAGCTTCGAATATTGTCTGTCCTAGGTGTACACAATCTGGTTCATTTGTACATTATATATGTCTATTCAAGTACAGATCCTCTTCCCATGTAAAATGTTACAGAGGGTTCCACAGACCTCCCTTGCTCCATGGTCGGTCTTTTTGAGATATGTATATACTATGTGTTTGTATACATAGAGCAACACTAATCTTAAATTATCCATTCCCCCCACCTTTCCTTTTAGATGAGCATAGTTTGTTTTCTAAGTCTGTGAGTGTCTTTCTCTGTGGAAATATATTCATTTGGGTCAGTTATTAGATAACGCCTATAAGTGATATCATAGAATACAGGTCTTTGGTTTCCGAGCTACCTCATGTTTCGTGACTATCTCCAGACCCATTTGTGGTGCCTCAAAGAGCAATGGTTCATTGTTTTCCATGGCTAATATTCCATTGTGTACATGGACCACTTCTTCTTTATCCATTCACCTCTTGTTGGATATTTTGATTGCTTCACTGTCTTGGCTATTGTGAATAAGGCTGCACTGCAGCTTTTGCGGCCTGTGTCTTCTCGATTCTTGTCTTCTCAGGTGAGAGGTCCAATGGTGCGCCTGCTGGATTGAATGGTACCTCCATTTTTACTTTTAAACACAGCTCCTTTCTCTTCTCATTATTGGCTGTTACCCCTTTACGTCTCACCAGCAGGTAGAGGGGATACAGTTCTTGAAAACCCCGTCAGCATTTATTGTTTGTAGACATTTTGCTGATGGTCAGTCGACTGGTCTAAGTTGAAACTTTTTGTAGATTAGATTGCATGGGTCTAACACTCCCTGAGGTTGAGCTTTTATCCATTTTCCTTTTTTTTTAAAAGAGCGTGAGTAAAACTTAACTCCTCATACTCTCTTCTTGAAACATTTGCCTGTTTTGAATTTTTTTGTCCATTCCCTACTTCGGCACAATTTTTTAGGGCAGGTGTCCTTTACAGCCCTGAGTCCTTGTGAATGTTATGTGACCATTAGCTGTGAGTTTAAAGCTGCTCTTGCAGGAAACGGCCACAAGGTGGCAGCATTTCTCCTTTACCAAATTTGGTAACTGGGGAAACAGAGCCTTAATGGAAGTGGTGTTCTAGGTTGTAAATTCGAATGGAATGTGCCAGGAAAAAAGCACTTTATGTTTATGTCTCATTACTTCTTGTTCATAATTGTAATTTACTTTTTATTTTTTATCCCAGCAAATTTGATTACAATGGTTTGTTTGTTCTAGGTGTGCAAGATGTGGTTCTTTCACACATATACGTGTATCTATTCTTCCTCGCATCCTTTTCCCATGTAGGTTATGACACAATGTTGAGTAGTCTTCTCCTGGTCTTCCGTACGTCTTTGGTGATTATATATTTCACATGGTATGTATATCTCTGTTAACCCCAATATGGTAATGTATCCAATCCTCATCCCTTTCTATTTGGTGAACCATAAGTTTTTTTAATGAATCTGTGATTGCCTTTCTCTGTGGAAATATCTTCATTGGTATCAATTTTTAAGTAACTCCTAAAAGTGATATGATAGGATATGTGTCTTTTGCTTTCTCACTGACTACAGGTGGCGTGATTACGTCTAGACTCATGTATGGTGCTGCAAATGGCATTGTTTCATTTTTTTCACTAGCGAATATTCCATCTGTACATGGAGGAGTTCTTCTTTGTCCACCCATCTGTTGGTGGACTTTTTGGTTACTTCCATATCTTGGCTATCGTAATACTGTGCCATGCAGATTTGCCTGCCTGTGTCCTTCCAATTCTTTCTTCTTAGAGTATAGGTCGAGGAGTGGGCCTGCTGGATCATACGGTAGCTCAATGTTTACCTTTTTAAGGCACCTCCATTCTGTTCTCATTCGTGGCCCTTTTCAAGTTACGTCCCACTTGAAGTTGAGGGTATGCATTTCTCCACAACACCTTCAGCATTTATTGTTTGTAGTTTCCTTGCTGATGGTTATTCTGACAAGGGTGAGCTGATACCTCTTTGTGGTTGAATTCGCCTGTGCCTCATAATCCGTTGAAATTGAGCTTTAAGGCATGTCCTTTTTATTTTTCAACCTGTGATTACCCCTTAGTTCTTCAAAGTGTTCTCTTAAAGTATGTGTCACATTTTGAAATGTTTTGGCCATTACCTCCCTCAAGACATTTTGAGGGCAGGTTTCATTTACAGTTCTGCAGTACTTGTTCCTATGAAATGACCACTAGCACAGGCCTTAAAGCTGCTTTTGCAGGTAAATGCCAGAGGGCGGCAGCCTTTCTATGTCCCCACCATGGTAACTAGGGAAAAGCCCTTGCGGCCTGTGGTGTTTCTCGGTTATAAATTAGAGTGGAGTGTGTCCGTACAAACCCACACAAGCTGATGTCTCCTTACTTTTGTTGGATTTTTAAATTTAATTTTTAGTTTTTATTGGAGTAATTCCCCAGTGTGCACGTGGACCACTTCTACTTTGCGCATTCCTCGGTTGATGGACATTTTCATTGCTTCCAAGTGTTGGCTATGGTAAATATTGTTGGATGCAGGATTGCCAGCCTGTGACTTTTTGATTCTCATTTTCTCAGTTGATAGGCCCAGCAGTGGGTGTGATTGATTGACTGGTAGCACCGTGTTTCCCTTTTCAAAGCACCTTCTTTGTGTTTTCATTAGTGGCTCTTACCACGTCCCCCTTAGAATCGAGGGTATGCATTTCTCCACAATCGATTTAGCATTTATTGTTTCCTGCCTTTATGCTAATGGCCCTACTGGCTGCTGTGTGCTGATAGGGTTTTGTAATTTGGGTTTGCATGTCTTTGAAAATTCGTAAAACTCATCATGTTTCTCCACCGTTTTCTTTTCTGTTAAAAAAAAGGAAACAGTTGGGAGTACAATATATCTCTTGAAATTATCTTCTTGGAAGGTTGCCCTATTTTGAAATTTTTGGTCGATTTTCCACCCCAGAATTTTTTTAGAGAGCAGGTGTCATTTCCCGAACTGCAAGTTTGGTGAATATTTAGTGACCCTTAGCAATGGGTTTAAAGCTGCTGTTGTGGGAAGTGGCCTCAAGCAGGCAGCATTTCTCCACTCCCAAATCTGGGTACTAGGGCAGCAGAGCCTTTCTGGAAGTCGTGTTCCTAGGTTGTAAATTAAATTGGAATGTGCCTGGAGACACCCCCATAAGTTTATGTCTCATTATTTCTTCTTGGTTTTAAATTTTTTTTTAATTGGGGTAAAGCTTCGAATATTGTCTCTCCTAGGTGTACACAATCTGGTTCATGTGTACATTATATATGTCTATTCAAGTACAGATCCTCTTCCCATGTTAAATGTTACAGAGTGTTCCACAGACCTCCCTTGCTAGATGGTCGGTCTTTTTGAGATATGTATATGCTATGTGTTTGTATACATAGAGCAACACTAATCTTAACTTATCCATTCCCCCCACCTTTCCTTTTAGATGAGCATAGTTTGTTTTCTAAGTCTGTGAGTGTCTTTCTCTGTGGAAATATATTCATTTGTGTCAGTTATTAGATAACGCCTATAAGTGATATAGAATACAGGTCTTTGGTTTCCGAGTTACCTCATGTTTCGTGATTATCTCCAGACTCATTTGTGGTGCCTCAAAGAGCAATGGTTCATTGTTTTCCATGGCTAATATTCCATTGTGTACATGGACCACTTCTTCTTTATCCATTCACCTCTTGTTGGATATTTTGATTGCTTCACTGTCTTGGCTAATGTGAATAAGGCTGCACTGCAGTTTTGCGGCCTGTGTCTTCTCGATTCTTGTCTTCTCAGGTGAGAGGTCCAATGGTGCACCTGCTGGATTGAATGGTACCTCCATTTTTACTTTTAAACAAAGCTCCTTTCTCCTCTCATTATTGGCTGTTACCCCTTTACGTCTCACCAGCAGGTAGAGGGGATACAGTTCTTGAAAACCCCGTCAGCATTTATTGTTTGTAGACATTTTGCTGATGGTCAGTCGACTGGTCTAAGTTGAAACTTTTTGTAGATTAGATTGCATGGGTCTAACACTCCCTGAGGTTGAGCTTTTATCCATTTTCCTTTTTTTTTAAAAGAGCGTGAGTAAAACTTAACTCCTCATACTCTCTTCTTGAAACATTTGCCTGTTTTGAATGTTTTTGTCCATTCCCTACTTCAGCACAATTTTTTAGGGCAGGTGTCCTTTACAGCCCTGAGTCCTTGTGAATGTTAAGTGACCATTAGCTGTGAGTTTAAAGCTGCTCTTGCAGGAAACGGCCACAAGGTGGCAGCATTTCTCCTTTACCAAATTTGGTAACTGGGGAAACAGAGCCTTAATGGAAGTGGTGTTCTAGGTTGTAAATTCGAATGGAATGTGCCAGGAAAAAAGCACTTTATGTTTATGTCTCATTACTTCTTGTTCATAATTGTAATTTACTTTTTATTTTTTATCCCAGCAAATTTGATTACAATGGTTTGTTTGTTCTAGGTGTGCAAGATGTGGTTCTTTCACACATATACGTGTATCTATTCTTCCTCGCATCCTTTTCCCATGTAGGTTATGACACAATGTTGAGTAGTCTTCTCCTGGTCTTCCGTACGTCTTTGGTGATTATATATTTCACATGGTATGTATATCTCTGTTAACCCCAATATGGTAATGTATCCAATCCTCATCCCTTTCTATTTGGTGAACCATCAGTTTTTTTAATGAATCTGTGATTGCCTTTCTCTGTGGAAATATCTTCATTGGTATCAATTTTTAAGTAACTCCTAAAAGTGATATGATAGGATATGTGTCTTTTGCTTTCTCACTGACTACAGGTGGCGTGATTACGTCTAGACTCATGTATGGTGCTGCAAATGGCATTGTTTCATTTTTTTCACTAGCGAATATTCCATCTGTACATGGAGGAGTTCTTCTTTGTCCACCCATCTGTTGGTGGACTTTTTGGTTACTTCCATATCTTGGCTATCGTAATACTGTGCCATGCAGATTTGCCTGCCTGTGTCTTTCCAATTCTTTCTTCTTAGATTATAGGTCGAGGAGTGGGCCTGCTGGATCATACGGTAGCTCAATGTTTACCTTTTCAAGGCACCTCCATTCTGTTCTCATTCGTGGCCCTTTTCAAGTTACGTCCCACTTGAAGTTGAGGGTATGCATTTCTCCACAACACCTTCAGCATTTATTGTTTGTAGTTTCCTTGCTGATGGTTATTCTGACAAGTGTGAGCTGATACCTCTTTGTGGTTGAATTCGCCTGTGCCTCATAATCCGTTGAAATTGAGCTTTAAGGCATGTCCTTTTTATTTTTCAACCTGTGATTACCCCTTAGTTCTTCAAAGTGTTCTCTTAAAGTATGTGTCACATTTTGAAATGTTTTGGCCATTACCTCCCTCAAGACATTTTGAGGGCAGTTTTCCTTTACAGTTCTGCAGTACTTGTTCCTATGAAATGACCATTAGCACAGGCTTTAAAGCTGCTTTTGCAGGTAAATGCCAGAGGGCGGCAGCCTTTCTATGTCCCCACCATGGTAACTAGGGAAAAGCCCTTGCGGCCTGTGGTGTTTCTCGGTTATAAATTAGAGTGGAGTGTGCCCGGACAAACCCACACAAGCTGATGTCTCCTTATTTTTGTTGGATTTTTAAATTTAATTTTTAGTTTTTATTGGAGTAATTCCCCAGTGTGCACGTGGACCACTTCTACTTTGCGCATTCCTCGGTTTATGGACATTTTCATTGCTTCCAAGTGTTGGCTATGGTAAATATTGTTGGAGTGCAGGATTGCCAGCCTGTGACTTTTTGATTCTCATTTTCTCAGGTGATAGGCCCAGCAGTGGGTGTGATTGATTGACTGGTAGCACCGTGTTTCCCTTTTCAAAGCACCTTCTTTGTGTTTTCATTAGTGGCTCTTACCACGTCCCCCTTAGAATCGAGGGTATGCATTTCTCCACAATCGATTTAGCATTTATTGTTTGCTGCCTTTATGCTAATGGCCCTACTGGCTGCTGTGTGCTGATAGGGTTTTGTAATTTGGGTTTGCATGTCTTTGAAAATTCGTAAAACTCATCATTTTTCTCCACCGTTTTCTTTTCTGTTAAAAAAAAGGAAACAATTGGGAGTACAATATATCTCTTGAAATTTTCTTCTTGGAAGGTTGCCCTATTTTGAAATTTTTGGTCGATTTTCCACCTCAGAATTTTTTTAGAGAGCAGGTGTCATTTCCCGAACTGCAAGTTTGGTGAATATTTAGTGACCCTTAGCAATGGGTTTAAAGCTGCTGTTGTGGGAAGTGGCCTCAAGCAGGCAGCATTTCTCCACTCCCAAATCTGGGTACTAGGGCAGCAGAGCCTTTCTGGAAGTCGTGTTCCTAGGTTGTAAATTAAATTGGAATGTGCCTGGAGACACCCCCATAAGTTTATGTCTCATTATTTCATCTTGGTTTTAAATTTTTTTTTAATTGTGGTAAAGCTTCGAATATTGTCTGTCCTAGGTGTACACAATCTGGTTCATTTGTACATTATATATGTCTATTCAAGTACAGATCCTCTTCCCATGTAAAATGTTACAGAGGGTTCCACAGACCTCCCTTGCTCCATGGTCGGTCTTTTTGAGATATGTATATACTATGTGTTTGTATACATAGAGCAACACTAATCTTAACTTATCCATTCCCCCACCTTTCCTTTTAGATGAGCATAGTTTGTTTTCTAAGTCTGTGAGTGTCTTTCTCTGTGGAAATATATTCATTTGTGTCAGTTATTAGATAACGCCTATAAGTGATATCATAGAATACAGGTCTTTGGTTTCCGAGTTACCTCATGTTTCGTGATTATCTCCAGACTCATTTGTGGTGCCTCAAAGAGCAATGGTTCATTGTTTTCCATGGCTAATATTCCATTGTGTACATGGACCACTTCTTCTTTATCCATTCACCTCTTGTTGGATATTTTGATTGCTTCACTGTCTTGGCTAATGTGAATAAGGCTGCACTGCAGTTTTGCGGCCTGTGTCTTCTCGATTCTTGTCTTCTCAGGTGAGAGGTCCAATGGTGCACCTGCTGGATTGAATGGTACCTCCATTTTTACTTTTAAACAAAGCTCCTTTCTCCTCTCATTATTGGCTGTTACCCCTTTACGTCTCACCAGCAGGTAGAGGGGATACAGTTCTTGAAAACCCCGTCAGCATTTATTGTTTGTAGACATTTTGCTGATGGTCAGTCGACTGGTCTAAGTTGAAACTTTTTGTAGATTAGATTGCATGGGTCTAACACTCCCTGAGGTTGAGCTTTTATCCATTTTCCTTTTTTTTTAAAAGAGCGTGAGTAAAACTTAACTCCTCATACTCTCTTCTTGAAACATTTGCCTGTTTTGAATGTTTTTGTCCATTCCCTACTTCAGCACAATTTTTTAGGGCAGGTGTCCTTTACAGCCCTGAGTCCTTGTGAATGTTAAGTGACCATTAGCTGTGAGTTTAAAGCTGCTCTTGCAGGAAACGGCCACAAGGTGGCAGCATTTCTCCTTTACCAAATTTGGTAACTGGGGAAACAGAGCCTTAATGGAAGTGGTGTTCTAGGTTGTAAATTCGAATGGAATGTGCCAGGAAAAAAGCACTTTATGTTTATGTCTCATTACTTCTTGTTCATAATTGTAATTTACTTTTTATTTTTTATCCCAGCAAATTTGATTACAATGGTTTGTTTGTTCTAGGTGTGCAAGATGTGGTTCTTTCACACATATACGTGTATCTATTCTTCCTCGCATCCTTTTCCCATGTAGGTTATGACACAATGTTGAGTAGTCTTCTCCTGGTCTTCCGTACGTCTTTGGTGATTATATATTTCACATGGTATGTATATCTCTGTTAACCCCAATATGGTAATGTATCCAATCCTCATCCCTTTCTATTTGGTGAACCATCAGTTTTTTTAATGAATCTGTGATTGCCTTTCTTTGTGGAAATATCTTCATTGGTATCAATTTTTAAGTAACTCCTAAAAGTGATATGATAGGATATGTGTCTTTTGCTTTCTCACTGACTACAGGTGGCGTGATTACGTCTAGACTCATGTATGGTGCTGCAAATGGCATTGTTTCATTTTTTTCACTAGCGAATATTCCATCTGTACATGGAGGAGTTCTTCTTTGTCCACCCATCTGTTGGTGGACTTTTTGGTTACTTCCATATCTTGGCTATCGTAATACTGTGCCATGCAGATTTGCCTGCCTGTGTCTTTCCAATTCTTTCTTCTTAGATTATAGGTCGAGGAGTGGGCCTGCTGGATCATACGGTAGCTCAATGTTTACCTTTTCAAGGCACCTCCATTCTGTTCTCATTCGTGGCCCTTTTCAAGTTACGTCCCACTTGAAGTTGAGGGTATGCATTTCTCCACAACACCTTCAGCATTTATTGTTTGTAGTTTCCTTGCTGATGGTTATTCTGACAAGTGTGAGCTGATACCTCTTTGTGGTTGAATTCGCCTGTGCCTCATAATCCGTTGAAATTGAGCTTTAAGGCATGTCCTTTTTATTTTTCAACCTGTGATTACCCCTTAGTTCTTCAAAGTGTTCTCTTAAAGTATGTGTCACATTTTGAAATGTTTTGGCCATTACCTCCCTCAAGACATTTTGAGGGCAGTTTTCCTTTACAGTTCTGCAGTACTTGTTCCTATGAAATGACCATTAGCACAGGCTTTAAAGCTGCTTTTGCAGGTAAATGCCAGAGGGCGGCAGCCTTTCTATGTCCCCACCATGGTAACTAGGGAAAAGCCCTTGCGGCCTGTGGTGTTTCTCGGTTATAAATTAGAGTGGAGTGTGCCCGGACAAACCCACACAAGCTGATGTCTCCTTATTTTTGTTGGATTTTTAAATTTAATTTTTAGTTTTTATTGGAGTAATTCCCCAGTGTGCACGTGGACCACTTCTACTTTGCGCATTCCTCGGTTTATGGACATTTTCATTGCTTCCAAGTGTTGGCTATGGTAAATATTGTTGGAGTGCAGGATTGCCAGCCTGTGACTTTTTGATTCTCATTTTCTCAGGTGATAGGCCCAGCAGTGGGTGTGATTGATTGACTGGTAGCACCGTGTTTCCCTTTTCAAAGCACCTTCTTTGTGTTTTCATTAGTGGCTCTTACCACGTCCCCCTTAGAATCGAGGGTATGCATTTCTCCACAATCGATTTAGCATTTATTGTTTGCTGCCTTTATGCTAATGGCCCTACTGGCTGCTGTGTGCTGATAGGGTTTTGTAATTTGGGTTTGCATGTCTTTGAAAATTCGTAAAACTCATCATTTTTCTCCACCGTTTTCTTTTCTGTTAAAAAAAAGGAAACAATTGGGAGTACAATATATCTCTTGAAATTTTCTTCTTGGAAGGTTGCCCTATTTTGAAATTTTTGGTCGATTTTCCACCTCAGAATTTTTTTAGAGAGCAGGTGTCATTTCCCGAACTGCAAGTTTGGTGAATATTTAGTGACCCTTAGCAATGGGTTTAAAGCTGCTGTTGTGGGAAGTGGCCTCAAGCAGGCAGCATTTCTCCACTCCCAAATCTGGGTACTAGGGCAGCAGAGCCTTTCTGGAAGTCGTGTTCCTAGGTTGTAAATTAAATTGGAATGTGCCTGGAGAAACCCCCATAAGTTTATGTCTCATTATTTCATCTTGGTTTTAAATTTTTTTTTAATTGTGGTAAAGCTTCGAATATTGTCTGTCCTAGGTGTACACAATCTGGTTCATTTGTACATTATATATGTCTATTCAAGTACAGATCCTCTTCCCATGTAAAATGTTACAGAGGGTTCCACAGACCTCCCTTGCTCCATGGTCGGTCTTTTTGAGATATGTATATACTATGTGTTTGTATACATAGAGCAACACTAATCTTAACTTATCCATTCCCCCACCTTTCCTTTTAGATGAGCATAGTTTGTTTTCTAAGTCTGTGAGTGTCTTTCTCTGTGGAAATATATTCATTTGTGTCAGTTATTAGATAACGCCTATAAGTGATATCATAGAATACAGGTCTTTGGTTTCCGAGTTACCTCATGTTTCGTGATTATCTCCAGACTCATTTGTGGTGCCTCAAAGAGCAATGGTTCATTGTTTTCCATGGCTAATATTCCATTGTGTACATGGACCACTTCTTCTTTATCCATTCACCTCTTGTTGGATATTTTGATTGCTTCACTGTCTTGGCTATTGTGAATAAGGCTGCACTGCAGGTTTTGCGGCCTGTGTCTTCTCGATTCTTGTCTTCTCAGGTGAGAGGTCCAATGGTGCGCCTGCTGGATTGAATGGTACCTCCATTTTTACTTTTAAACACAGCTCCTTTCTCTTCTCATTATTGGCTGTTACCCCTTTACGTCTCACCAGCAGGTAGAGGGGACACAGTTCTTGAAAACCCCGTCAGCATTTATTGTTTGTAGACATTTTGCTGATGGTCAGTCGACTGGTCTAAGTTGAAACTTTTTGTAGATTAGATTGCATGGGTCTAACACTCCCTGAGGTTGAGCTTTTATCCATTTTCCTTTTTTTTTAAAAGAGCGTGAGTAAAACCTAACTCCTCATACTCTCTTCTTGAAACATTTGCCTGTTTTGAATTTTTTGTCCATTCCCTACTTCAGCACAATTTTTTAGGGCAGGTGTCCTTTACAGCCCTGAGTCCTTGTGAATGTTAAGTGACCATTAGCTGTGAGTTTAAAGCTGCTTTTGCAGGAAACGGCCACAAGGTGGCAGCATTTCTCCTTTACCAAATTTGGTAACTGGGGAAACAGAGCCTTAATGGAAGTGGTGTTCTAGGTTGTAAATTCGAATGGAATGTGCCAGGGAAAAAGCACTTTATGTTTATGTCTCATTACTTCTTGTTCATAATTGTAATTTACTTTTTATTTTTTATCCCAGCAAATTTGATTACAATGATTTGTTTTTTCTAGGTGTGCAAGATGTGGTTCTTTCACACATATACGTGAATCTATTCTTCCTCGCATCCTTTTCCCATGTAGTTTATGACACAATGTTGAGTAGTCTTCTCCTGGTCTTCCGTACGTCTTTGGTGATTATATATTTCACATGGTATGTATATCTCTGTTAACCCCAATATGGTAATGTATCCAATCCTCATCCCTTTCTATTTGGTGAACCATCAGTTTTTTTAATGAATCTGTGATTGCCTTTCTTTGTGGAAATATCTTCATTGGTATCAATTTTTAAGTAACTCCTAAAAGTGATATGATAGGATATGTGTCTTTTGCTTTCTCACTGACTACAGGTGGCGTGATTACGTCTAGACTCATGTATGGTGCTGCAAATGGCATTGTTTCATTTTTTTCACTAGCGAATATTCCATCTGTACATGGAGGAGTTCTTCTTTGTCCACCCATCTGTTGGTGGACTTTTTGGTTACTTCCATATCTTGGCTATCGTAATACTGTGCCATGCAGATTTGCCTGCCTGTGTCTTTCCAATTCTTTCTTCTTAGATTATAGGTCGAGGAGTGGGCCTGCTGGATCATACGGTAGCTCAATGTTTACCTTTTTAAGGCACCTCCATTCTGTTCTCATTCGTGGCCCTTTTCAAGTTACGTCCCACTTGAAGTTGAGGGTATGCATTTCTCCACAACACATTCAGCATTTATTGTTTGTAGTTTCCTTGCTGATGGTTATTCTGACAAGTGTGAGCTGATACCTCTTTGTGGTTGAATTCGCCTGTGCCTCATAATCCGTTGAAATTGAGCTTTAAGGCATGTCCTTTTTATTTTTCAACCTGTGATTACCCCTTAGTTCTTCAAAGTGTTCTCTTAAAGTATGTGTCACATTTTGAAATGTTTTGGCCATTACCTCCCTCAAGACATTTTGAGGGCAGTTTTCCTTTACAGTTCTGCAGTACTTGTTCCTATGAAATGACCATTAGCACAGGCTTTAAAGCTGCTTTTGCAGGTAAATGCCAGAGGGCGGCAGCCTTTCTATGTCCCCACCATGGTAACTAGGGAAAAGCCCTTGCGGCCTGTGGTGTTTCTCGGTTATAAATTAGAGTGGAGTGTGCCCGGACAAACCCACACAAGCTGATGTCTCCTTATTTTTGTTGGATTTTTAAATTTAATTTTTAGTTTTTATTGGAGTAATTCCCCAGTGTGCACGTGGACCACTTCTACTTTGCGCATTCCTCGGTTGATGGACATTTTCATTGCTTCCAAGTGTTGGCTATGGTAAATATTGTTGGAGTGCAGGATTGCCAGCCTGTGACTTTTTGATTCTCATTTTCTCAGGTGATAGGCCCAGCAGTGGGTGTGATTGATTGACTGGTAGCACCGTGTTTCCCTTTTCAAAGCACCTTCTTTGTGTTTTCATTAGTGGCTCTTACCACGTCCCCCTTAGAATCGAGGGTATGCATTTCTCCACAATCGATTTAGCATTTATTGTTTGCTGCCTTTATGCTAATGGCCCTACTGGCTGCTGTGTGCTGATAGGGTTTTGTAATTTGGGTTTGCATGTCTTTGAAAATTCGTAAAACTCATCATTTTTCTCCACCGTTTTCTTTTCTGTTAAAAAAAAGTAAACAATTGGGAGTACAATATATCTCTTGAAATTTTCTTCTTGGAAGGTTGCCCTATTTTGAAATTTTTGGTCGATTTTCCACCTCAGAATTTTTTTAGAGAGCAGGTGTCATTTCCCGAACTGCAAGTTTGGTGAATATTTAGTGACCCTTAGCAATGGGTTTAAAGCTGCTGTTGTGGGAAGTGGCCTTAAGCAGGCAGCATTTTTCCACTCCCAAATCTGGGTACTAGGGCAGCAGAACCTTTCTGGAAGTCGTGTTCCTAGGTTGTAAATTAAATTGGAATGTGCCTGGAGAAACCCCCATAAGTTTATGTCTCATTATTTCATCTTGGTTTTAAATTTTTTTTTAATTGTGGTAAAGCTTCGAATATTGTCTGTCCTAGGTGTACACAATCTGGTTCATTTGTACATTATATATGTCTATTCAAGTACAGATCCTCTTCCCATGTAAAATGTTACAGAGGGTTCCACAGACCTCCCTTGCTCCATGGTCGGTCTTTTTGAGATATGTATATACTATGTGTTTGTATACATAGAGCAACACTAATCTTAACTTATCCATTCCCCCACCTTTCCTTTTAGATGAGCATAGTTTGTTTTCTAAGTCTTTGAGTGTCTTTCTCTGTGGAAATATATTCATTTGTGTCAGTTATTAGATAACGCCTATAAGTGATATCATAGAATACAGGTCTTTGGTTTCCGAGCTACCTCATGTTTCGTGATTATCTCCAGACCCATTTGTCGTGCCTCAAAGAGCAATGGTTCATTGTTTTCCATGGCTAATATTCCATTGTGTACATGGGCCACTTCTTCTTAATCCATTCACCTCTTGTTGGATATTTTGATTGCTTCACTGTCTTGGCTATTGTGAATAAGGCTGCACTGCAGCTTTTGCGGCCTGTGTCTTCTCGATTCTTGTCTTCTCAGGTGAGAGGTCCAATGGTGCGCCTGCTGGATTGAATGGTACCTCCATTTTTACTTTTAAACACAGCTCCTTTCTCTTCTCATTATTGGCTGTTACCCCTTTACGTCTCACCAGCAGGTAGAGGGGATACAGTTCTTGAAAACCCCGTCAGCATTTATTGTTTGTAGACATTTTGCTGATGGTCAGTCGACTGGTCTAAGTTGAAACTTTTTGTAGATTAGATTGCATGGGTCTAACACTCCCTGAGGTTGAGCTTTTATCCATTTTCCTTTTTTTTTAAAAGAGCGTGAGTAAAACTTAACTCCTCATACTCTCTTCTTGAAACATTTGCCTGTTTTGAATTTTTTTGTCCATTCCCTACTTCAGCACAATTTTTTAGGGCAGGTGTCCTTTACAGCCCTGAGTCCTTGTGAATGTTAAGTGACCATTAGCTGTGAGTTTAAAGCTGCTCTTGCAGGAAACGGCCACAAGGTGGCAGCATTTCTCCTTTACCAAATTTGGTAACTGGGGAAACAGAGCCTTAATGGAAGTGGTGTTCTAGGTTGTAAATTCGAATGGAATGTGCCAGGAAAAAAGCACTTTATGTTTATGTCTCATTACTTCTTGTTCATAATTGTAATTTACTTTTTATTTTTTATCCCAGCAAATTTGATTACAATGGTTTGTTTGTTCTAGGTGTGCAAGATGTGGTTCTTTCACACATATACGTGTATCTATTCTTCCTCGCATCCTTTTCCCATGTAGGTTATGACACAATGTTGAGTAGTCTTCTCCTGGTCTTCCGTACGTCTTTGGTGATTATATATTTCACATGGTATGTATATCTCTGTTAACCCCAATATGGTAATGTATCCAATCCTCATCCCTTTCTATTTGGTGAACCATAAGTTTTTTTAATGAATCTGTGATTGCCTTTCTCTGTGGAAATATCTTCATTGGTATCAATTTTTAAGTAACTCCTAAAAGTGATATGATAGGATATGTGTCTTTTGCTTTCTCACTGACTACAGGTGGCGTGATTACGTCTAGACTCATGTATGGTGCTGCAAATGGCATTGTTTCATTTTTTTCACTAGTGAATATTCCATCTGTACATGGAGGAGTTCTTCTTTGTCCACCCATCTGTTGGTGGACTTTTTGGTTACTTCCATATCTTGGCTATTGTAATACTGTGCCATGCAGATTTGCCTGCCTGTGTCTTTCCAATTCTTTCTTCTTAGATTATAGGTCGAGGAGTGGGCCTGCTGGATCATATGGTAGCTCAATGTTTACCTTTTTAAGGCACCTCCATTCTGTTCTCATTTGTGGCCCTTTTCAAGTTATGTCCCACTTGAAGTTGAGGGTATGCATTTCTCCACAACACCTTCAGCATTTATTGTTTGTAGTTTCCTTGCTGATGGTTATTCTGACAAGTGTGAGCTGATACCTCTTTGTGGTTGAATTCGCCTGTGCCTCATAATCCGTTGAAATTGAGCTTTAAGGCATGTCCTTTTTTATTTTTCAACCTGTGATTACCCCTTAGTTCTTCAAAGTGTTCTCTTAAAGTATGTGTCACATTTTGAAATGTTTTGGCCATTACCTCCCTCAAGACATTTTGAGGGCAGGTTTCATTTACAGTTCTGCAGTACTTGTTCCTATGAAATGACCATTAGCACAGGCTTTAAAGCTGCTTTTGCAGGTAAATGCCAGAGGGCGGCAGCCTTTCTATGTCCCCACCATGGTAACTAGGGAAAAGCCCTTGCGGCCTGTGGTGTTTCTCGGTTATAAATTAGAGTGGAGTGTGCCCGGACAAACCCACACAAGCTGATGTCTCCTTACTTTTGTTGGATTTTTAAATTTAATTTTTAGTTTTTATTGGAGTAATTCCCCAGTGTGCACGTGGACCACTTCTACTTTGCGCATTCCTCGGTTGATGGACATTTTCATTGCTTCCAAGTGTTGGCTATGGTAAATATTGTTGGAGTGCAGGATTGCCAGCCTGTGACTTTTTGATTCTCATTTTCTCAGTTGATAGGCCCAGCAGTGGGTGTGACTGATTGACTGGTAGCACCGTGTTTCCCTTTTCAAAGCACCTTCTTTGTGTTTTCATTAGTGGTTCTTACCACGTCCCCCTTAGAATCGAGGGTATGCATTTCTCCACAATCGATTTAGCATTTATTGTTTGCTGCCTTTATGCTAATGGCCCTACTGGCTGCTGTGTGCTGATAGGGTTTTGTAATTTGGGTTTGCATGTCTTTGAAAATTCGTAAAACTCATCATGTTTCTCCACCGTTTTCTTTTCTGTTAAAAAAAAGGAAACAGTTGGGAGTACAATATATTTCTTGAAATTTTCTTCTTGGAAGGTTGCCCTATTTTGAAAATTTTGGTCGATTTTCCACCTCAGAATTTTTTTAGAGAGCAGGTGTCATTTCCCGAACTGCAAGTTTGGTGAATATTTAGTGACCCTTAGCAATGGGTTTAAAGCTGCTGTTGTGGGAAGTGGCCTCAAGCAGGCAGCATTTCTCCACTCCCAAATCTGGGTACTAGGGCAGCAGAGCCTTTCTGGAAGTCGTGTTCCTAGGTTGTAAATTAAATTGGAATGTGCCTGGAGAAACCCCCATAAGTTTATGTCTCATTATTTCTTCTTGGTTTTAAATTATTTTTTAATTGTGGTAAAGCTTCGAATATTGTCTGTCCTAGGTGTACACAATCTGGTTCATTTGTACATTATATATGTCTATTCAGGTACAGATCCTCTTCCCATGTAAAATGTTACAGAGGGTTCCACAGACCTCCCTTGCTCCATTGTCGGTCTTTTTGAGATATGTATATACTATGTGTTTGTATACATAGAGCAACACTAATCTTAACTTATCCATTCCCCCCACCTTTCCTTTTAGATGAGCATAGTTTGTTTTCTAAGTCTGTGAGTGTCTTTCTCTGTGGAAATATATTCATTTGTGTCAGTTATTAGATAACGCCTATAAGTGATATCATAGAATACAGGTCTTTGGTTTCCGAGCTACCTCATGTTTCGTGATTATCTCCAGACCCATTTGTGGTGCCTCAAAGAGCAATGGTTCATTGTTTTCCATGGCTAATATTCCATTGTGTACATGGACCACTTCTTCTTTATCCATTCACCTCTTGTTGGATATTTTGATTGCTTCACTGTCTTGGCTATTGTGAATAAGGCTGCACTGCAGCTTTTGCGGCCTGTGTCTTCTCGATTCTTGTCTTCTCAGGTGAGAGGTCCAATGGTGCGCCTGCTGGATTGAATGGTACCTCCATTTTTACTTTTAAACACAGCTCCTTTCTCTTCTCATTATTGGCTGTTACCCCTTTACGTCTCACCAGCAGGTAGAGGGGATACAGTTCTTGAAAACCCCGTCAGCATTTATTGTTTGTAGACATTTTGCTGATGGTCAGTCGACTGGTCTAAGTTGAAACTTTTTGTAGATTAGATTGCATGGGTCTAACACTCCCTGAGGTTGAGCTTTTATCCATTTTCCTTTTTTTTTAAAAGAGCGTGAGTAAAACTTAACTCCTCATACTCTCTTCTTGAAACATTTGCCTGTTTTGAATTTTTTTGTCCATTCCCTACTTCAGCACAATTTTTTAGGGCAGGTGTCCTTTACAGCCCTGAGTCCTTGTGAATGTTAAGTGACCATTAGCTGTGAGTTTAAAGCTGCTCTTGCAGGAAACGGCCACAAGGTGGCAGCATTTCTCCTTTACCAAATTTGGTAACTGGGGAAACAGAGCCTTAATGGAAGTGGTGTTCTAGGTTGTAAATTCGAATGGAATGTGCCAGGAAAAAAGCACTTTATGTTTATGTCTCATTACTTCTTGTTCATAATTGTAATTTACTTTTTATTTTTTATCCCAGCAAATTTGATTACAATGGTTTGTTTGTTCTAGGTGTGCAAGATGTGGTTCTTTCACACATATACGTGTATCTATTCTTCCTCGCATCCTTTTCCCATGTAGGTTATGACACAATGTTGAGTAGTCTTCTCCTGGTCTTCCGTACGTCTTTGGTGATTATATATTTCACATGGTATGTATATCTCTGTTTACCCCAATATGGTAATGTATCCAATCCTCATCCCTTTCTATTTGGTGAACCATCAGTTTTTTTAATGAATCTGTGATTGCCTTTCTCTGTGGAAATATCTTCATTGGTATCAATTTTTAAGTAACTCCTAAAAGTGATATGATAGGATATGTGTCTTTTGCTTTCTCACTGACTACAGGTGGCGTGATTACGTCTAGACTCATGTATGGTGCTGCAAATGGCATTGTTTCATTTTTTTCACTAGCGAATATTCCATCTGTACATGGAGGAGTTCTTCTTTGTCCACCCATCTGTTGGTGGACTTTTTGGTTACTTCCATATCTTGGCTATTGTAATACTGTGCCATGCAGATTTGCCTGCCTGTGTCTTTCCAATTCTTTCTTCTTAGATTATAGGTCGAGGAGTGGTCCTGCTGGATCATACGGTAGCTCAATGTTTACCTTTTTAAGGCACCTCCATTCTGTTCTCATTCGTGGCCCTTTTCAAGTTCGTCCCACTTGAAGTTGAGGGTATGCATTTCTCCACAACACCTTCAGCATTTATTGTTTGTAGTTTCCTTGCTGATGGTTATTCTGACAAGTGTGAGCTGATACCTCTTTGTGGTTGAATTCGCCTGTGCCTCATAATCCGTTGAAATTGAGCTTTAAGGCATGTCCTTTTTTATTTTTCAACCTGTGATTACCCCTTAGTTCTTCAAAGTGTTCTCTTAAAGTATGTGTCACATTTTGAAATGTTTTGGCCATTACCTCCCTCAAGACATTTTGAGGGCAGGTTTCATTTACAGTTCTGCAGTACTTGTTCCTATGAAATGACCATTAGCACAGGCTTTAAAGCTGCTTTTGCAGGTAAATGCCAGAGGGCGGCAGCCTTTGTATGTCCCCACCATGGTAACTAGGGAAAAGCCCTTGCGGCCTGTGGTGTTTCTCGGTTATAAATTAGAGTGGAGTGTGCCCGGACAAACCCACACAAGCTGATGTCTCCTTACTTTTGTTGGATTTTTAAATTTAATTTTTAGTTTTTATTGGAGTAATTCCCCAGTGTGCACGTGGACCACTTCTACTTTGCGCATTCCTCGGTTGATGGACATTTTCATTGCTTCCAAGTGTTGGCTATGGTAAATATTGTTGGAGTGCAGGATTGCCGGCCTGTGACTTTTTGATTCTCATTTTCTCAGGTGATAGGCCCAGCAGTGGGTGTGATTGATTGACTGGTAGCACCGTGTTTCCCTTTTCAAAGCACCTTCTTTGTGTTTTCATTAGTGGCTCTTACCACGTCCCCCTTAGAATCGAGGGTATGCATTTCTCCACAATCGATTTAGCATTTATTGTTTGCTGCCTTTATGCTAATGGCCCTACTGGCTGCTGTGTGCTGATAGGGTTTTGTAATTTGGGTTTGCATGTCTTTGAAAATTCGTAAAACTCATCATGTTTCTCCACCGTTTTCTTTTCTGTTAAAAAAAAGGAAAGAGTTGGGAGTACAATATATTTCTTGAAATTTTCTTCTTGGAAGGTTGCCCTATTTTGAAATTTTTGGTCGATTTTCCACCTCAGAATTTTTTTAGAGAGCAGGTGTCATTTCCCGAACTGCAAGTTTGGTGAATATTTAGTGACCCTTAGCAATGGGTTTAAAGCTGCTGTTGTGGGAAGTGGCCTCAAGCAGGCAGCATTTCTCCACTCCCAAATCTGGGTACTAGGGCAGCAGAGCCTTTCTGGAAGTCGTGTTCCTAGGTTGTAAATTAAATTGGAATGTGCCTGGAGAAACCCCCATAAGTTTATGTCTCATTATTTCTTCTTGGTTTTAAATTTTTTTTTAATTGTGGTAAAGCTTCGAATATTGTCTGTCCTAGGTGTACACAATCTGGTTCATTTGTACATTATATATGTCTATTCAAGTACAGATCCTCTTCCCATGTAAAATGTTACAGAGGGTTCCACAGACCTCCCTTGCTCCATGGTCGGTCTTTTTGAGATATGTATATACTATGTGTTTGTATACATAGAGCAACACTAATCTTAACTTATCCATTCCCCCCACCTTTCCTTTTAGATGAGCATAGTTTGTTTTCTAAGTCTGTGAGTGTCTTTCTCTGTGGAAATATATTCATTTGTGTCAGTTATTAGATAACGCCTATAAGTGATATCATAGAATACAGGTCTTTGGTTTCCGAGCTACCTCATGTTTCGTGACTATCTCCAGACCCATTTGTGGTGCCTCAAAGAGCAATGGTTCATTGTTTTCCATGGCTAATATTCCATTGTGTACATGGACCACTTCTTCTTTATCCATTCACCTCTTGTTGGATATTTTGATTGCTTCACTGTCTTGGCTATTGTGAATAAGGCTGCACTGCAGCTTTTGCGGCCTGTGTCTTCTCGATTCTTGTCTTCTCAGGTGAGAGGTCCAATGGTGCGCCTGCTGGATTGAATGGTACCTCCATTTTTACTTTTAAACACAGCTCCTTTCTCTTCTCATTATTGGCTGTTACCCCTTTACGTCTCACCAGCAGGTAGAGGGGATACAGTTCTTGAAAACCCCGTCAGCATTTATTGTTTGTAGACATTTTGCTGATGGTCAGTCGACTGGTCTAAGTTGAAACTTTTTGTAGATTAGATTGCATGGGTCTAACACTCCCTGAGGTTGAGCTTTTATCCATTTTCCTTTTTTTTAAAAGAGCGTGAGTAAAACTTAACTCCTCATACTCTCTTCTTGAAACATTTGCCTGTTTTGTATTTTTTTGTCCATTCCCTACTTCAGCACAATTTTTTAGGGCAGGTGTCCTTTACAGCCCTGAGTCCTTGTGAATGTTAAGTGACCATTAGCTGTGAGTTTACAGCTGCTCTTGCAGGAAACGGCCACAAGGTGGCAGCATTTCTCCTTTACCAAATTTGGTAACTGGGGAAACAGAGCCTTAATGGAAGTGGTGTTCTAGGTTGTAAATTCGAATGGAATGTGCCAGGAAAAAAGCACTTTATGTTTATGTCTCATTACTTCTTGTTCATAATTGTAATTTACTTTTTATTTTTTATCCCAGCAAATTTGATTACAATGGTTTGTTTGTTCTAGGTGTGCAAGATGTGGTTCTCTCACACATATACGTGAATCTATTCTTCCTCGCATCCTTTTCCCATGTAGGTTATGACACAATGTTGAGTAGTCTTCTCCTGGTCTTCCGTACGTCTTTGGTGATTATATATTTCACATGGTATGTATATCTCTGTTAACCCCAATATGGTAATGTATCCAATCCTCATCCCTTTCTATTTGGTGAACCATAAGTTTTTTTAATGAATCTGTGATTGCCTTTCTCTGTGGAAATATCTTCATTGGTATCAATTTTTAAGTAACTCCTAAAAGTGATATGATAGGATATGCGTCTTTTGCTTTCTCAATGACTACAGGTGGCGTGATTACGTCTAGACTCATGTATGGTGCTGCAAATGGCATTGTTTCATTTTTTTCACTAGCGAATATTCCATCTGTACATGGAGGAGTTCTTCTTTGTCCACCCATCTGTTGGTGGACTTTTTGGTTACTTCCATATCTTGGCTATTGTAATACTGTGCCATGCAGATTTGCCTGCCTGTGTCTTTCCAATTCTTTCTTCTTAGATTATAGGTCGAGGAGTGGGCCTGCTGGATCATACGGTAGCTCAATGTTTACCTTTTTAAGGCACCTCCATTCTGTTCTCATTCGTGGCCCTTTTCAAGTTCGTCCCACTTGAAGTTGAGGGTATGCATTTCTCCACAACACCTTCAGCATTTATTGTTTGTAGTTTCCTTGCTGATGGTTATTCTGACAAGTGTGAGCTGATATCTCTTTGTGGTTGAATTCGCCTGTGCCTCATAATCCGTTGAAATTGAGCTTTAAGGCATGTCCTTTTTATTTTTCAACCTGTGATTACCCCTTAGTTCTTCAAAGTGTTCTCTTAAAGTATGTGTCACATTTTGAAATGTTTTGGCCATTACCTCCCTCAAGACATTTTGAGGGCAGGTTTCATTTACAGTTCTGCAGTACTTGTTCCTATGAAATGACCATTAGCACAGGCTTTAAAGCTGCTTTTGCAGGTAAATGCCAGAGGGCGGCAGCCTTTGTATGTCCCCACCATGGTAACTAGGGAAAAGCCCTTGCGGCCTGTGGTGTTTCTCGGTTATAAATTAGAGTGGAGTGTGCCCGGACAAACCCACACAAGCTGATGTCTCCTTACTTTTGTTGGATTTTTAAATTTAATTTTTAGTTTTTATTGGAGTAATTCCCCAGTGTGCACGTGGACCACTTCTACTTTGCGCATTCCTCAGTTGATGGACATTTTCATTGCTTCCAAGTGTTGGCTATGGTAAATATTGTTGGAGTGCAGGATTGCCGGCCTGTGACTTTTTGATTCTCATTTTCTCAGGTGATAGGCCCAGCAGTGGGTGTGATTGATTGACTGGTAGCACCGTGTTTCCCTTTTCAAAGCACCTTCTTTGTGTTTTCATTAGTGGCTCTTACCACGTCCCCCTTAGAATCGAGGGTATGCATTTCTCCACAATCGATTTAGCATTTATTGTTTGCTGCCTTTATGCTAATGGCCCTACTGGCTGCTGTGTGCTGATAGGGTTTTGTAATTTGGGTTTGCATGTCTTTGAAAATTCGTAAAACTCATCATGTTTCTCCACCGTTTTCTTTTCTGTTAAAAAAAAGGAAAGAGTTGGGAGTACAATATATTTCTTGAAATTTTCTTCTTGGAAGGTTGCCCTATTTTGAAATTTTTGGTCGATTTTCCACCTCAGAATTTTTTTAGAGAGCAGGTGTCATTTCCCGAACTGCAAGTTTGGTGAATATTTAGTGACCCTTAGCAATGGGTTTAAAGCTGCTGTTGTGGGAAGTGGCCTCAAGCAGGCAGCATTTCTCCACTCCCAAATCTGGGTACTAGGGCAGCAGAGCCTTTCTGGAAGTCGTGTTCCTAGGTTGTAAATTAAATTGGAATGTGCCTGGAGAAACCCCCATAAGTTTATGTCTCATTATTTCTTCTTGGTTTTAAATTTTTTTTTAATTGTGGTAAAGCTTCGAATATTGTCTGTCCTAGGTGTACACAATCTGGTTCATTTGTACATTATATATGTCTATTCAAGTACAGATCCTCTTCCCATGTAAAATGTTACAGAGGGTTCCACAGACCTCCCTTGCTCCATGGTCGGTCTTTTTGAGATATGTATATACTATGTGTTTGTATACATAGAGCAACACTAATCTTAAATTATCCATTCCCCCCACCTTTCCTTTTAGATGAGCATAGTTTGTTTTCTAAGTCTGTGAGTGTCTTTCTCTGTGGAAATATATTCATTTGGGTCAGTTATTAGATAACGCCTATAAGTGATATCATAGAATACAGGTCTTTGGTTTCCGAGCTACCTCATGTTTCGTGACTATCTCCAGACCCATTTGTGGTGCCTCAAAGAGCAATGGTTCATTGTTTTCCATGGCTAATATTCCATTGTGTACATGGACCACTTCTTCTTTATCCATTCACCTCTTGTTGGATATTTTGATTGCTTCACTGTCTTGGCTATTGTGAATAAGGCTGCACTGCAGCTTTTGCGGCCTGTGTCTTCTCGATTCTTGTCTTCTCAGGTGAGAGGTCCAATGGTGCGCCTGCTGGATTGAATGGTACCTCCATTTTTACTTTTAAACACAGCTCCTTTCTCTTCTCATTATTGGCTGTTACCCCTTTACGTCTCACCAGCAGGTAGAGGGGATACAGTTCTTGAAAACCCCGTCAGCATTTATTGTTTGTAGACATTTTGCTGATGGTCAGTCGACTGGTCTAAGTTGAAACTTTTTGTAGATTAGATTGCATGGGTCTAACACTCCCTGAGGTTGAGCTTTTATCCATTTTCCTTTTTTTTAAAAGAGCGTGAGTAAAACTTAACTCCTCATACTCTCTTCTTGAAACATTTGCCTGTTTTGTATTTTTTTTGTCCATTCCCTACTTCAGCACAATTTTTTAGGGCAGGTGTCCTTTACAGCCCTGAGTCCTTGTGAATGTTAAGTGACCATTAGCTGTGAGTTTAAAGCTGCTCTTGCAGGAAACGGCCACAAGGTGGCAGCATTTCTCCTTTACCAAATTTGGTAACTGGGGAAACAGAGCCTTAATGGAAGTGGTGTTCTAGGTTGTAAATTCGAATGGAATGTGCCAGGAAAAAAGCACTTTATGTTTATGTCTCATTACTTCTTGTTCATAATTGTAATTTACTTTTTATTTTTTATCCCAGCAAATTTGATTACAATGGTTTGTTTGTTCTAGGTGTGCAAGATGTGGTTCTTTCACACATATACGTGAATCTATTCTTCCTCGCATCCTTTTCCCATGTAGGTTATGACACAATGTTGAGTAGTCTTCTCCTGGTCTTCCGTACGCCTTTGGTGATTATATATTTCACATGGTATGTATATCTCTGTTAACCCCAATATGGTAATGTATCCAATCCTCATCCCTTTCTATTTGGTGAACCATAAGTTTTTTTAATGAATCTGTGATTGCCTTTCTCTGTGGAAATATCTTCATTGGTATCAATTTTTAAGTAACTCCTAAAAGTGATATGATAGGATATGCGTCTTTTGCTTTCTCACTGACTACAGGTGGCGTGATTACGTCTAGACTCATGTATGGTGCTGCAAATGGCATTGTTTCATTTTTTTCACTAGCGAATATTCCATCTGTACATGGAGGAGTTCTTCTTTGTCCACCCATCTGTTGGTGGACTTTTTGGTTACTTCCATATCTTGGCTATTGTAATACTGTGCCATGCAGATTTGCCTGCCTGTGTCTTTCCAATTCTTTCTTCTTAGATTATAGGTCGAGGAGTGGGCCTGCTGGATCATACGGTAGCTCAATGTTTACCTTTTTAAGGCACCTCCATTCTGTTCTCATTCGTGGCCCTTTTCAAGTTCGTCCCACTTGAAGTTGAGGGTATGCATTTCTCCACAACACCTTCAGCATTTATTGTTTGTAGTTTCCTTGCTGATGGTTATTCTGACAAGTGTGAGCTGATACCTCTTTGTGGTTGAATTCGCCTGTGCCTCATAATCCGTTGAAATTGAGCTTTAAGGCATGTCCTTTTTATTTTTCAACCTGTGATTACCCCTTAGTTCTTCAAAGTGTTCTCTTAAAGTATGTGTCACATTTTGAAATGTTTTGGCCATTACCTCCCTCAAGACATTTTGAGGGCAGGTTTCATTTACATTTCTGCAGTACTTGTTCCTATGAAATGACCATTAGCACAGGCTTTAAAGCTGCTTTTGCAGGTAAATGCCAGAGGGCGGCAGCCTTTCTATGTCCCCACCATGGTAACTAGGGAAAAGCCCTTGCGGCCTGTGGTGTTTCTCGGTTATAAATTAGAGTGGAGTGTGCCCGGACCAACCCACACAAGCTGATGTCTCCTTACTTTTGTTGGATTTTTAAATTTAATTTTTAGTTTTTATTGGAGTAATTCCCCAGTGTGCACGTGGACCACTTCTACTTTGCGCATTCCTCAGTTGATGGACATTTTCATTGCTTCCAAGTGTTGGCTATGGTAAATATTGTTGGAGTGCAGGATTGCCAGCCTGTGACTTTTTGATTCTCATTTTCTCAGTTGATAGGCCCAGCAGTGGGTGTGATTGATTGACTGGTAGCACCGTGTTTCCCTTTTCAAAGCACCTTCTTTGTGTTTTCATTAGTGGCTCTTACCACGTCCCCCTTAGAATCGAGGGTATGCATTTCTCCACAATCGATTTAGCATTTATTGTTTGCTGCCTTTATGCTAATGGCCCTACTGGCTGCTGTGTGCTGATAGGGTTTTGTCATTTGGGTTTGCATGTCTTTGAAAATTCGTAAAACTCATCATGTTTCTCCACCGTTTTCTTTTCTGTTAAAAAAAAGGAAAGAGTTGGGAGTACAATATATTTCTTGAAATTTTCTTCTTGGAAGGTTGCCCTATTTTGAAATTTTTGGTCGATTTTCCACCTCAGAATTTTTTTAGAGAGCAGGTGTCATTTCCCGAACTGCAAGTTTGGTGAATATTTAGTGACCCTTAGCAATGGGTTTAAAGCTGCTGTTGTGGGAAGTGGCCTCAAGCAGGCAGCATTTCTCCACTCCCAAATCTGGGTACTAGGGCAGCAGAGCCTTTCTGGAAGTCGTGTTCCTAGGTTGTAAATTAAATTGGAATGTGCCTGGAGAAACCCCCATAAGTTTATGTCTCATTATTTCTTCTTGGTTTTAAATTTTTTTTTAATTGTGGTAAAGCTTCGAATATTGTCTGTCCTAGGTGTACACAATCTGGTTCATTTGTACATTATATATGTCTATTCAAGTACAGATCCTCTTCCCATGTAAAATGTTACAGAGGGTTCCACAGACCTCCCTTGCTCCATGGTCGGTCTTTTTGAGATATGTATATACTATGTGTTTGTATACATAGAGCAACACTAATCTTAAATTATCCATTCCCCCCACCTTTCCTTTTAGATGAGCATAGTTTGTTTTCTAAGTCTGTGAGTGTCTTTCTCTGTGGAAATATATTCATTTGGGTCAGTTATTAGATAACGCCTATAAGTGATATCATAGAATACAGGTCTTTGGTTTCCGAGCTACCTCATGTTTCGTGACTATCTCCAGACCCATTTGTGGTGCCTCAAAGAGCAATGGTTCATTGTTTTCCATGGCTAATATTCCATTGTGTACATGGACCACTTCTTCTTTATCCATTCACCTCTTGTTGGATATTTTGATTGCTTCACTGTCTTGGCTATTGTGAATAAGGCTGCACTGCAGCTTTTGCGGCCTGTGTCTTCTCGATTCTTGTCTTCTCAGGTGAGAGGTCCAATGGTGCGCCTGCTGGATTGAATGGTACCTCCATTTTTACTTTTAAACACAGCTCCTTTCTCTTCTCATTATTGGCTGTTACCCCTTTACGTCTCACCAGCAGGTAGAGGGGATACAGTTCTTGAAAACCCCGTCAGCATTTATTGTTTGTAGACATTTTGCTGATGGTCAGTCGACTGGTCTAAGTTGAAACTTTTTGTAGATTAGATTGCATGGGTCTAACACTCCCTGAGGTTGAGCTTTTATCCATTTTCCTTTTTTTTAAAAGAGCGTGAGTAAAACTTAACTCCTCATACTCTCTTCTTGAAACATTTGCCTGTTTTGTATTTTTTTTGTCCATTCCCTACTTCAGCACAATTTTTTAGGGCAGGTGTCCTTTACAGCCCTGAGTCCTTGTGAATGTTAAGTGACCATTAGCTGTGAGTTTAAAGCTGCTCTTGCAGGAAACGGCCACAAGGTGGCAGCATTTCTCCTTTACCAAATTTGGTAACTGGGGAAACAGAGCCTTAATGGAAGTGGTGTTCTAGGTTGTAAATTCGAATGGAATGTGCCAGGAAAAAAGCACTTTATGTTTATGTCTCATTACTTCTTGTTCATAATTGTAATTTACTTTTTATTTTTTATCCCAGCAAATTTGATTACAATGGTTTGTTTGTTCTAGGTGTGCAAGATGTGGTTCTTTCACACATATACGTGAATCTATTCTTCCTCGCATCCTTTTCCCATGTAGGTTATGACACAATGTTGAGTAGTCTTCTCCTGGTCTTCCGTACGCCTTTGGTGATTATATATTTCACATGGTATGTATATCTCTGTTAACCCCAATATGGTAATGTATCCAATCCTCATCCCTTTCTATTTGGTGAACCATAAGTTTTTTTAATGAATCTGTGATTGCCTTTCTCTGTGGAAATATCTTCATTGGTATCAATTTTTAAGTAACTCCTAAAAGTGATATGATAGGATATGCGTCTTTTGCTTTCTCACTGACTACAGGTGGCGTGATTACGTCTAGACTCATGTATGGTGCTGCAAATGGCATTGTTTCATTTTTTTCACTAGCGAATATTCCATCTGTACATGGAGGAGTTCTTCTTTGTCCACCCATCTGTTGGTGGACTTTTTGGTTACTTCCATATCTTGGCTATTGTAATACTGTGCCATGCAGATTTGCCTGCCTGTGTCTTTCCAATTCTTTCTTCTTAGATTATAGGTCGAGGAGTGGGCCTGCTGGATCATACGGTAGCTCAATGTTTACCTTTTTAAGGCACCTCCATTCTGTTCTCATTCGTGGCCCTTTTCAAGTTCGTCCCACTTGAAGTTGAGGGTATGCATTTCTCCACAACACCTTCAGCATTTATTGTTTGTAGTTTCCTTGCTGATGGTTATTCTGACAAGTGTGAGCTGATACCTCTTTGTGGTTGAATTCGCCTGTGCCTCATAATCCGTTGAAATTGAGCTTTAAGGCATGTCCTTTTTATTTTTCAACCTGTGATTACCCCTTAGTTCTTCAAAGTGTTCTCTTAAAGTATGTGTCACATTTTGAAATGTTTTGGCCATTACCTCCCTCAAGACATTTTGAGGGCAGGTTTCATTTACATTTCTGCAGTACTTGTTCCTATGAAATGACCATTAGCACAGGCTTTAAAGCTGCTTTTGCAGGTAAATGCCAGAGGGCGGCAGCCTTTCTATGTCCCCACCATGGTAACTAGGGAAAAGCCCTTGCGGCCTGTGGTGTTTCTCGGTTATAAATTAGAGTGGAGTGTGCCCGGACCAACACACACAAGCTGATGTCTCCTTACTTTTGTTGGATTTTTAAATTTAATTTTTAGTTTTTATTGGAGTAATTCCCCAGTGTGCACGTGGACCACTTCTACTTTGCGCATTCCTCAGTTGATGGACATTTTCATTGCTTCCAAGTGTTGGCTATGGTAAATATTGTTGGAGTGCAGGATTGCCAGCCTGTGACTTTTTGATTCTCATTTTCTCAGTTGATAGGCCCAGCAGTGGGTGTGATTGATTGACTGGTAGCACCGTGTTTCCCTTTTCAAAGCACCTTCTTTGTGTTTTCATTAGTGGCTCTTACCACGTCCCCCTTAGAATCGAGGGTATGCATTTCTCCACAATCGATTTAGCATTTATTGTTTCCTGTCTTTATGCTAATGGCCCTACTGGCTGCTGTGTGCTGATAGGGTTTTGTAATTTGGGTTTGCATGTCTTTGAAAATTCGTAAAACTCATCATGTTTCTCCACCGTTTTCTTTTCTGTTAAAAAAAAGGAAACAGTTGGGAGTACAATATATCTCTTGAAACTATCTTCTTGGAAGGTTGCCCTATTTTGAAATTTTTGGTCGATTTTCCACCTCAGAATTTTTTTAGAGAGCAGGTGTCATTTCCCGAACTGCAAGTTTGGTGAATATTTAGTGAACCTTAGCAATGGGTTTAAAGCTGCTGTTGTGGGAAGTGGCCTCAAGCAGGCAGCATTTCTCCACTCCCAAATCTGGGTACTAGGGCAGCAGAGCCTTTCTGGAATTCGTGTTCCTAGGTTGTAAATTAAATTGGAATGTGCCTGGAGACACCCCCATAAGTTTATGTCTCATTATTTCTTCTTGGTTTTAAATTTTTTTTTAATTGGGGTAAAGCTTCGAATATTGTCTCTCCTAGGTGTACACAATCTGGTTCATGTGTACATTATATATGTCTATTCAAGTACAGATCCTCTTCCCATGTTAAATGTTACAGAGTGTTCCACAGACCTCCCTTGCTTGATGGTCGGTCTTTTTGAGATATGTATATACTATGTGTTTGTATACATAGAGCAACACTAATCTTAACTTATCCATTCCCCCCACCTTTCCTTTTAGATGAGCATAGTTTGTTTTCTAAGTCTGTGAGTGTCTTTCTCTGTGGAAATATATTCATTTGTGTCAGTTATTAGATAACGCCTATAAGTGATATAGAATACAGGTCTTTGGTTTCCGAGTTACCTCATGTTTCGTGATTATCTCCAGACTCATTTGTGGTGCCTCAAAGAGCAATGGTTCATTGTTTTCCATGGCTAATATTCCATTGTGTACATGGACCACTTCTTCTTTATCCATTCACCTCTTGTTGGATATTTTGATTGCTTCACTGTCTTGGCTAATGTGAATAAGGCTGCACTGCAGTTTTGCGGCCTGTGTCTTCTCGATTCTTGTCTTCTCAGGTGAGAGGTCCAATGGTGCGCCTGCTGGATTGAATGGTACCTCCATTTTTACTTTTAAACACAGCTCCTTTCTCTTCTCATTATTGGCTGTTACCCCTTTACGTCTCACCAGCAGGTAGAGGGGATACAGTTCTTGAAAACCCCGTCAGCATTTATTGTTTGTAGACATTTTGCTGATGGTCAGTCGACTGGTCTAAGTTGAAACTTTTTGTAGATTAGATTGCATGGGTCTAACACTCCCTGAGGTTGAGCTTTTATCCATTTTCCTTTTTTTTTAAAAGAGCGTGAGTAAAACTTAACTCCTCATACTCTCTTCTTGAAACATTTGCCTGTTTTGAATTTTTTTGTCCATTCCCTACTTCAGCTCAATTTTTTAGGGCAGGTGTCCTTTACAGCCCTGAGTCCTTGTGAATGTTAAGTGACCATTAGCTGTGAGTTTAAAGCTGCTCTTGCAGGAAACGGCCACAAGGTGGCAGCACTTCTCCTTTACCAAATTTGGTAAATGGGGAAACAGAGCCTTAATGGAAGTGGTGTTCTAGGTTGTAAATTCGAATGGAATGTGCCAGGAAAAAAGCACTTTATGTTTATGTCTCATTACTTCTTGTTCATAATTGTAATTTACTTTTTATTTTTTATCCCAGCAAATTTGATTACAATGGTTTGTGTGTTCTAGGTGTGCAAGATGTGGTTCTTTCACACATATACGTGTATCTATTCTTCCTCGCATCCTTTTCCCGTGTAGGTTATGACACAATGTTGAGTAGTCTTCTCCTGGTCTTCCGTACGTCTTTGGTGATTATATATTTCACATGGTATGTATATCTCTGTTAACCCCAATATGGTAATGTATCCAATCATCATCCCTTTCTATTTGGTGAACCATAAGTTTTTTTAATTAATCTGTGATTGCCTTTCTCTGTGGAAATATCTTCATTGGTATCAATTTTTAAGTAACTCCTAAAAGTGATATGATGGGATATGTGTCTTTTGCTTTCTCACTGACTACAGGTGGCGTGATTACGTCTAGACTCATGTATGGTGCTGCAAATGGCATTGTTTCATTTTTTTCACTAGCGAATATTCCATCTGTACATGGAGGAGTTCTTCTTTGTCCACCCATCTGTTGGTGGACTTTTTGGTTACTTCCATATCTTGGCTATTGTAATACTGTGCCATGCAGATTTGCCTGCCTGTGTCTTTCCAATTCTTTCTTCTTAGATTATAGGTCGAGGAGTGGGCCTGCTGGATCATACGGTAGCTCAATGTTTACCTTTTTAAGGCACCTCCATTCTGTTCTCATTCGTGGCCCTTTTCAAGTTCGTCCCACTTGAAGTTGAGGGTATGCATTTCTCCACAACACCTTCAGCATTTATTGTTTGTAGTTTCCTTGCTGATGGTTATTCTGACAAGTGTGAGCTGATACCTCTTTGTGGTTGAATTCGCCTGTGCCTCATAATCCGTTGAAATTGAGCTTTAAGGCATGTCCTTTTTATTTTTCAACCTGTGATTACCCCTTAGTTCTTCAAAGTGTTCTCTTAAAGTATGTGTCACATTTTGAAATGTTTTGGCCATTACCTCCCTCAAGACATTTTGAGGGCAGGTTTCATTTACAGTTCTGCAGTACTTGTTCCTATGAAATGACCATTAGCACAGGCTTTAAAGCTGCTTTTGCAGGTAAATGCCAGAGGGCGGCAGCCTTTCTATGTCCCCACCATGGTAACTAGGGAAAAGCCCTTGCGGCCTGTGGTGTTTCTCGGTTATAAATTAGATTGGAGTGTGTCCGTACAAACCCACACAAGCTGATGTCTCCTTACTTTTGTTGGATTTTTAAATTTAATTTTTAGTTTTTATTGGAGTAATTCCCCAGTGTGCACGTGGACCACTTCTACTTTGCGCATTCCTCGGTTGATGGACATTTTCATTGCTTCCAAGTGTTGGCTATGGTAAATATTGTTGGATGCAGGATTGCCAGCCTGTGACTTTTTGATTCTCATTTTCTCAGTTGATAGGCCCAGCAGTGGGTGTGATTGATTGACTGGTAGCACCGTGTTTCCCTTTTCAAAGCACCTTCTTTGTGTTTTCATTAGTGGCTCTTACCACGTCCCCCTTAGAATCGAGGGTATGCATTTCTCCACAATCGATATAGCATTTATTGTTTGCTGCCTTTATGCTAATGGCCCTACTGGCTGCTGTGTGCTGATAGGGTTTTGTAATTTGGGTTTGCATGTCTTTGAAAATTCGTAAAACTCATCATGTTTCTCCACCATTTTATTTTCTGTTAAAAAAAGGAAACAGTTGGGAGTACAATATATCTCTTGAAAATGCCTTCTTGGAAGGTTGCCCTATTTTGAAATTTTTGGTCGATTTTCCACCTCAGAATTTTTTTAGAGAGCAGGTGTCATTTCCCGAACTGCAAGTTTGGTGAATATTTAGTGACCCTTAGCAATGGGTTTAAAGCTGCTGTTGTGGGAAGTGGCCTCAAGCAGGCAGCATTTCTCCACTCCCAAATCTGGGTACTAGGGCAGCAGAGCCTTTCTTGAAGTCGTGTTCCTAGGTTGTAAATTAAATTGGAATGTGCCTGGAGAAACCCCCATAAGTTTATGTCTCATTATTTCTTCTTGGTTTTAAATTTTTTTTTAATTGTGGTAAAGCTTCGAATATTGTCTGTCCTAGGTGTACACAATCTGGTTCATTTGTACATTATATATGTCTATTCAAGTACAGATCCTCTTCCCATGTAAAATGTTACAGAGGGTTCCACAGACCTCCCTTGCTCCATGGTCGGTCTTTTTGAGATATGTATATACTATGTGTTTGTATACATAGAGCAACACTAATCTTAAATTATCCATTCCCCCCACCTTTCCTTTTAGATGAGCATAGTTTGTTTTCTAAGTCTGTGAGTGTCTTTCTCTGTGGAAATATATTCATTTGGGTCAGTTATTAGATAACGCCTATAAGTGATATCATAGAATACAGGTCTTTGGTTTCCGAGCTACCTCATGTTTCGTGACTATCTCCAGACCCATTTGTGGTGCCTCAAAGAGCAATGGTTCATTGTTTTCCATGGCTAATATTCCATTGTGTACATGGACCACTTCTTCTTTATCCATTCACCTCTTGTTGGATATTTTGATTGCTTCACTGTCTTGGCTATTGTGAATAAGGCTGCACTGCAGCTTTTGCGGCCTGTGTCTTCTCGATTCTTGTCTTCTCAGGTGAGAGGTCCAATGGTGCGCCTGCTGGATTGAATGGTACCTCCATTTTTACTTTTAAACACAGCTCCTTTCTCTTCTCATTATTGGCTGTTACCCCTTTACGTCTCACCAGCAGGTAGAGGGGATACAGTTCTTGAAAACCCCGTCAGCATTTATTGTTTGTAGACATTTTGCTGATGGTCAGTCGACTGGTCTAAGTTGAAACTTTTTGTAGATTAGATTGCATGGGTCTAACACTCCCTGAGGTTGAGCTTTTATCCATTTTCCTTTTTTTTTAAAAGAGCGTGAGTAAAACTTAACTCCTCATACTCTCTTCTTGAAACATTTGCCTGTTTTGAATTTTTTTGTCCATTCCCTACTTCAGCTCAATTTTTTAGGGCAGGTGTCCTTTACAGCCCTGAGTCCTTGTGAATGTTAAGTGACCATTAGCTGTGAGTTTAAAGCTGCTCTTGCAGGAAACGGCCACAAGGTGGCAGCACTTCTCCTTTACCAAATTTGGTAAATGGGGAAACAGAGCCTTAATGGAAGTGGTGTTCTAGGTTGTAAATTCGAATGGAATGTGCCAGGAAAAAAGCACTTTATGTTTATGTCTCATTACTTCTTGTTCATAATTGTAATTTACTTTTTATTTTTTATCCCAGCAAATTTGATTACAATGGTTTGTGTGTTCTAGGTGTGCAAGATGTGGTTCTTTCACACATATACGTGTATCTATTCTTCCTCGCATCCTTTTCCCGTGTAGGTTATGACACAATGTTGAGTAGTCTTCTCCTGGTCTTCCGTACGTCTTTGGTGATTATATATTTCACATGGTATGTATATCTCTGTTAACCACAATATGGTAATGTATCCAATCATCATCCCTTTCTATTTGGTGAACCATAAGTTTTTTTAATTAATCTGTGATTGCCTTTCTCTGTGGAAATATCTTCATTGGTATCAATTTTTAAGTAACTCCTAAAAGTGATATGATGGGATATGTGTCTTTTGCTTTCTCACTGACTACAGGTGGCGTGATTACGTCTAGACTCATGTATGGTGCTGCAAATGGCATTGTTTCATTTTTTTCACTAGCGAATATTCCATCTGTACATGGAGGAGTTCTTCTTTGTCCACCCATCTGTTGGTGGACTTTTTCGTTACTTCCATATCTTGGCTATCGTAATACTGTGCCATGCAGATTTGCCTGCCTGTGTCTTTCCAATTCTTTCTTCTTAGATTATAGGTCGAGGAGTGGGCCTGCTGGATCATACGGTAGCTCAATGTTTACCATTTTAAGGCACCTCCATTCTGTTCTCATTCGTGGCCCTTTTCAAGTTACGTCCCACTTGAAGTTGAGGGTATGCATTTCTCCACAACACCTTCAGCATTTATTGTTTGTAGTTTCCTTGCTGATGGTTATTCTGACAAGTGTGAGCTGATACCTCTTTGTGGTTGAATTCGCCTGTGCCTCATAATCCGTTGAAATTGAGCTTTAAGGCATGTCCTTTTTATTTTTCAACCTGTGATTACCCCTTAGTTCTTCAAAGTGTTCTCTTAAAGTATGTGTCACATTTTGAAATGTTTTGGCCATTACCTCCCTCAAGACATTTTGAGGGCAGGTTTCATTTACAGTTCTGCAGTACTTGTTCCTATGAAATGACCATTAGCACAGGCTTTAAAGCTGCTTTTGCAGGTAAATGCCAGAGGGCGGCAGCCTTTCTATGTCCCCACCATGGTAACTAGGGAAAAGCCCTTGCGGCCTGTGGTGTTTCTCGGTTATAAATTAGATTGGAGTGTGTCCGTACAAACCCACACAAGCTGATGTCTCCTTACTTTTGTTGGATTTTTAAATTTAATTTTTAGTTTTTATTGGAGTAATTCCCCAGTGTGCACGTGGACCACTTCTACTTTGCGCATTCCTCGGTTGATGGACATTTTCATTGCTTCCAAGTGTTGGCTATGGTAAATATTGTTGGATGCAGGATTGCCAGCCTGTGACTTTTTGATTCTCATTTTCTCAGTTGATAGGCCCAGCAGTGGGTGTGATTGATTGACTGGTAGCACCGTGTTTCCCTTTTCAAAGCACCTTCTTTGTGTTTTCATTAGTGGCTCTTACCACGTCCCCCTTAGAATCGAGGGTATGCATTTCTCCACAATCGATATAGCATTTATTGTTTGCTGCCTTTATGCTAATGGCCCTACTGGCTGCTGTGTGCTGATAGGGTTTTGTAATTTGGGTTTGCATGTCTTTGAAAATTCGTAAAACTCATCATGTTTCTCCACCATTTTATTTTCTGTTAAAAAAAGGAAACAGTTGGGAGTACAATATATCTCTTGAAAATGCCTTCTTGGAAGGTTGCCCTATTTTGAAATTTTTGGTCGATTTTCCACCTCAGAATTTTTTTAGAGAGCAGGTGTCATTTCCCGAACTGCAAGTTTGGTGAATATTTAGTGACCCTTAGCAATGGGTTTAAAGCTGCTGTTGTGGGAAGTGGCCTCAAGCAGGCAGCATTTCTCCACTCCCAAATCTGGGTACTAGGGCAGCAGAGCCTTTCTTGAAGTCGTGTTCCTAGGTTGTAAATTAAATTGGAATGTGCCTGGAGAAACCCCCATAAGTTTATGTCTCATTATTTCTTCTTGGTTTTAAATTTTTTTTTAATTGTGGTAAAGCTTCGAATATTGTCTGTCCTAGGTGTACACAATCTGGTTCATTTGTACATTATATATGTCTATTCAAGTACAGATCCTCTTCCCATGTAAAATGTTACAGAGGGTTCCACAGACCTCCCTTGCTCCATGGTCGGTCTTTTTGAGATATGTATATACTATGTGTTTGTATACATAGAGCAACACTAATCTTAAATTATCCATTCCCCCCACCTTTCCTTTTAGATGAGCATAGTTTGTTTTCTAAGTCTGTGAGTGTCTTTCTCTGTGGAAATATATTCATTTGGGTCAGTTATTAGATAACGCCTATAAGTGATATCATAGAATACAGGTCTTTGGTTTCCGAGCTACCTCATGTTTCGTGACTATCTCCAGACCCATTTGTGGTGCCTCAAAGAGCAATGGTTCATTGTTTTCCATGGCTAATATTCCATTGTGTACATGGACCACTTCTTCTTTATCCATTCACCTCTTGTTGGATATTTTGATTGCTTCACTGTCTTGGCTATTGTGAATAAGGCTGCACTGCAGCTTTTGCGGCCTGTGTCTTCTCGATTCTTGTCTTCTCAGGTGAGAGGTCCAATGGTGCGCCTGCTGGATTGAATGGTACCTCCATTTTTACTTTTAAACACAGCTCCTTTCTCTTCTCATTATTGGCTGTTACCCCTTTACGTCTCACCAGCAGGTAGAGGGGATACAGTTCTTGAAAACCCCGTCAGCATTTATTGTTTGTAGACATTTTGCTGATGGTCAGTCGACTGGTCTAAGTTGAAACTTTTTGTAGATTAGATTGCATGGGTCTAACACTCCCTGAGGTTGAGCTTTTATCCATTTTCCTTTTTTTTTAAAAGAGCGTGAGTAAAACTTAACTCCTCATACTCTCTTCTTGAAACATTTGCCTGTTTTGAATTTTTTTGTCCATTCCCTACTTCGGCACAATTTTTTAGGGCAGGTGTCCTTTACAGCCCTGAGTCCTTGTGAATGTTAAGTGACCATTAGCTGTGAGTTTAAAGCTGCTCTTGCAGGAAACGGCCACAAGGTGGCAGCATTTCTCCTTTACCAAATTTGGTAACTGGGGAAACAGAGCCTTAATGGAAGTGGTGTTCTAGGTTGTAAATTCGAATGGAATGTGCCAGGAAAAAAGCACTTTATGTTTATGTCTCATTACTTCTTGTTCATAATTGTAATTTACTTTTTATTTTTTATCCCAGCAAATTTGATTACAATGGTTTGTTTGTTCTAGGTGTGCAAGATGTGGTTCTTTCACACATATACGTGTATCTATTCTTCCTCGCATCCTTTTCCCATGTAGGTTATGACACAATGTTGAGTAGTCTTCTCCTGGTCTTCCGTACGTCTTTGGTGATTATATATTTCACATGGTATGTATATCTCTGTTAACCCCAATATGGTAATGTATCCAATCCTCATCCCTTTCTATTTGGTGAACCATAAGTTTTTTTAATGAATCTGTGATTGCCTTTCTCTGTGGAAATATCTTCATTGGTATCAATTTTTAAGTAACTCCTAAAAGTGATATGATAGGATATGTGTCTTTTGCTTTCTCACTGACTACAGGTGGCGTGATTACGTCTAGACTCATGTATGGTGCTGCAAATGGCATTGTTTCATTTTTTTCACTAGCGAATATTCCATCTGTACATGGAGGAGTTCTTCTTTGTCCACCCATCTGTTGGTGGACTTTTTGGTTACTTCCATATCTTGGCTATCGTAATACTGTGCCATGCAGATTTGCCTGCCTGTGTCCTTCCAATTCTTTCTTCTTAGAGTATAGGTCGAGGAGTGGGCCTGCTGGATCATACGGTAGCTCAATGTTTACCTTTTTAAGGCACCTCCATTCTGTTCTCATTCGTGGCCCTTTTCAAGTTACGTCCCACTTGAAGTTGAGGGTATGCATTTCTCCACAACACCTTCAGCATTTATTGTTTGTAGTTTCCTTGCTGATGGTTATTCTGACAAGTGTGAGCTGATACCTCTTTGTGGTTGAATTCGCCTGTGCCTCATAATCCGTTGAAATTGAGCTTTAAGGCATGTCCTTTTTATTTTTCAACCTGTGATTACCCCTTAGTTCTTCAAAGTGTTCTCTTAAAGTATGTGTCACATTTTGAAATGTTTTGGCCATTACCTCCCTCAAGACATTTTGAGGGCAGGTTTCATTTACAGTTCTGCAGTACTTGTTCCTATGAAATGACCATTAGCACAGGCTTTAAAGCTGCTTTTGCAGGTAAATGCCAGAGGGCGGCAGCCTTTCTATGTCCCCACCATGGTAACTAGGGAAAAGCCCTTGCGGCCTGTGGTGTTTCTCGGTTATAAATTAGAGTGGAGTGTGTCCGTACAAACCCACACAAGCTGATGTCTCCTTACTTTTGTTGGATTTTTAAATTTAATTTTTAGTTTTTATTGGAGTAATTCCCCAGTGTGCACGTGGACCACTTCTACTTTGCGCATTCCTCGGTTGATGGACATTTTCATTGCTTCCAAGTGTTGGCTATGGTAAATATTGTTGGATGCAGGATTGCCAGCCTGTGACTTTTTGATTCTCATTTTCTCAGTTGATAGGCCCAGCAGTGGGTGTGATTGATTGACTGGTAGCACCGTGTTTCCCTTTTCAAAGCACCTTCTTTGTGTTTTCATTAGTGGCTCTTACCACGTCCCCCTTAGAATCGAGGGTATGCATTTCTCCACAATCGATATAGCATTTATTGTTTGCTGCCTTTATGCTAATGGCCCTACTGGCTGCTGTGTGCTGATAGGGTTTTGTAATTTGGGTTTGCATGTCTTTGAAAATTCGTAAAACTCATCATGTTTCTCCACCATTTTATTTTCTGTTAAAAAAAGGAAACAGTTGGGAGTACAATATATCTCTTGAAAATGCCTTCTTGGAAGGTTGCCCTATTTTGAAATTTTTGGTCGATTTTCCACCTCAGAATTTTTTTAGAGAGCAGGTGTCATTTCCCGAACTGCAAGTTTGGTGAATATTTAGTGACCCTTAGCAATGGGTTTAAAGCTGCTGTTGTGGGAAGTGGCCTCAAGCAGGCAGCATTTCTCCACTCCCAAATCTGGGTACTAGGGCAGCAGAGCCTTTCTTGAAGTCGTGTTCCTAGGTTGTAATTAAATTGGAATGTGCCTGGAGAAACCCCCATAAGTTTATGTCTCATTATTTCTTCTTGGTTTTAAATTTTTTTTTAATTGTGGTAAAGCTTCGAATATTGTCTGTCCTAGGTGTACACAATCTGGTTCATTTGTACATTATATATGTCTATTCAAGTACAGATCCTCTTCCCATGTAAAATGTTACAGAGGGTTCCACAGACCTCCCTTGCTCCATGGTCGGTCTTTTTGAGATATGTATATACTATGTGTTTGTATACATAGAGCAACACTAATCTTAAATTATCCATTCCCCCCACCTTTCCTTTTAGATGAGCATAGTTTGTTTTCTAAGTCTGTGAGTGTCTTTCTCTGTGGAAATATATTCATTTGGGTCAGTTATTAGATAACGCCTATAAGTGATATCATAGAATACAGGTCTTTGGTTTCCGAGCTACCTCATGTTTCGTGACTATCTCCAGACCCATTTGTGGTGCCTCAAAGAGCAATGGTTCATTGTTTTCCATGGCTAATATTCCATTGTGTACATGGACCACTTCTTCTTTATCCATTCACCTCTTTTTGGATATTTTGATTGCTTCACTGTCTTGGCTATTGTGAATAAGGCTGCACTGCAGCTTTTGCGGCCTGTGTCTTCTCGATTCTTGTCTTCTCAGGTGAGAGGTCCAATGGTGCGCCTGCTGGATTGAATGGTACCTCCATTTTTACTTTTAAACACAGCTCCTTTCTCTTCTCATTATTGGCTGTTACCCCTTTACGTCTCACCAGCAGGTAGAGGGGATACAGTTCTTGAAAACCCCGTCAGCATTTATTGTTTGTAGACATTTTGCTGATGGTCAGTCGACTGGTCTAAGTTGAAACTTTTTGTAGATTAGATTGCATGGGTCTAACACTCCCTGAGGTTGAGCTTTTATCCATTTTCCTTTTTTTTTAAAAGAGCGTGAGTAAAACTTAACTCCTCATACTCTCTTCTTGAAACATTTGCCTGTTTTGAATTTTTTTGTCCATTCCCTACTTCGGCACAATTTTTTAGGGCAGGTGTCCTTTACAGCCCTGAGTCCTTGTGAATGTTAAGTGACCATTAGCTGTGAGTTTAAAGCTGCTCTTGCAGGAAACGGCCACAAGGTGGCAGCATTTCTCCTTTACCAAATTTGGTAACTGGGGAAACAGAGCCTTAATGGAAGTGGTGTTCTAGGTTGTAAATTCGAATGGAATGTGCCAGGAAAAAAGCACTTTATGTTTATGTCTCATTACTTCTTGTTCATAATTGTAATTTACTTTTTATTTTTTATCCCAGCAAATTTGATTACAATGGTTTGTTTGTTCTAGGTGTGCAAGATGTGGTTCTTTCACACATATACGTGTATCTATTCTTCCTCGCATCCTTTTCCCATGCAGGTTATGACACAATGTTGAGTAGTCTTCTCCTGGTCTTCCGTACGTCTTTGGTGATTATATATTTCACATGGTATGTATATCTCTGTTAACCCCAATATGGTAATGTATCCAATCCTCATCCCTTTCTATTTGGTGAACCATAAGTTTTTTTAATGAATCTGTGATTGCCTTTCTCTGTGGAAATATCTTCATTGGTATCAATTTTTAAGTAACTCCTAAAAGTGATATGATAGGATATGTGTCTTTTGCTTTCTCACTGACTACAGGTGGCGTGATTACGTCTAGACTCATGTATGGTGCTGCAAATGGCATTGTTTCATTTTTTTCACTAGCGAATATTCCATCTGTACATGGAGGAGTTCTTCTTTGTCCACCCATCTGTTGGTGGACTTTTTGGTTACTTCCATATCTTGGCTATCGTAATACTGTGCCATGCAGATTTGCCTGCCTGTGTCCTTCCAATTCTTTCTTCTTAGAGTATAGGTCGAGGAGTGGGCCTGCTGGATCATACGGTAGCTCAATGTTTACCTTTTTAAGGCACCTCCATTCTGTTCTCATTCGTGGCCCTTTTCAAGTTACGTCCCACTTGAAGTTGAGGGTATGCATTTCTCCACAACACCTTCAGCATTTATTGTTTGTAGTTTCCTTGCTGATGGTTATTCTGACAAGTGTGAGCTGATACCTCTTTGTGGTTGAATTCGCCTGTGCCTCATAATCCGTTGAAATTGAGCTTTAAGGCATGTCCTTTTTATTTTTCAACCTGTGATTACCCCTTAGTTCTTCAAAGTGTTCTCTTAAAGTATGTGTCACATTTTGAAATGTTTTGGCCATTACCTCCCTCAAGACATTTTGAGGGCAGGTTTCATTTACAGTTCTGCAGTACTTGTTCCTATGAAATGACCACTAGCACAGGCTTTAAAGCTGCTTTTGCAGGTAAATGCCAGAGGGCGGCAGCCTTTCTATGTCCCCACCATGGTAACTAGGGAAAAGCCCTTGCGGCCTGTGGTGTTTCTCGGTTATAAATTAGAGTGGAGTGTGTCCGTACAAACCCACACAAGCTGATGTCTCCTTACTTTTGTTGGATTTTTAAATTTAATTTTTAGTTTTTATTGGAGTAATTCCCCAGTGTGCACGTGGACCACTTCTACTTTGCGCATTCCTCGGTTGATGGACATTTTCATTGCTTCCAAGTGTTGGCTATGGTAAATATTGTTGGATGCAGGATTGCCAGCCTGTGACTTTTTGATTCTCATTTTCTCAGTTGATAGGCCCAGCAGTGGGTGTGATTGATTGACTGGTAGCACCGTGTTTCCCTTTTCAAAGCACCTTCTTTGTGTTTTCATTAGTGGCTCTTACCACGTCCCCCTTAGAATCGAGGGTATGCATTTCTCCACAATCGATTTAGCATTTATTGTTTCCTGCCTTTATGCTAATGGCCCTACTGGCTGCTGTGTGCTGATAGGGTTTTGTAATTTGGGTTTGCATGTCTTTGAAAATTCGTAAAACTCATCATGTTTCTCCACCGTTTTCTTTTCTGTTAAAAAAAAGGAAACAGTTGGGAGTACAATATATCTCTTGAAACTATCTTCTTGGAATGTTGCCCTATTTTGAAATTTTTGGTCGATTTTCCACCCCAGAATTTTTTTAGAGAGCAGGTGTCATTTCCCGAACTGCAAGTTTGGTGAATATTTAGTGACCCTTAGCAATGGGTTTAAAGCTGCTGTTGTGGGAAGTGGCCTCAAGCAGGCAGCATTTCTCCACTCCCAAATCTGGGTACTAGGGCAGCAGAGCCTTTCTGGAAGTCGTGTTCCTAGGTTGTAAATTAAATTGGAATGTGCCTGGAGACACCCCCATAAGTTTATGTCTCATTATTTCTTCTTGGTTTTAAATTTTTTTTTAATTGGGGTAAAGCTTCGAATATTGTCTCTCCTAGGTGTACACAATCTGGTTCATGTGTACATTATATATGTCTATTCAAGTACAGATCCTCTTCCCATGTTAAATGTTACAGAGTGTTCCACAGACCTCCCTTGCTAGATGGTCGGTCTTTTTGAGATATGTATATGCTATGTGTTTGTATACATAGAGCAACACTAATCTTAACTTATCCATTCCCCCCACCTTTCCTTTTAGATGAGCATAGTTTGTTTTCTAAGTCTGTGAGTGTCTTTCTCTGTGGAAATATATTCATTTGTGTCAGTTATTAGATAACGCCTATAAGTGATATAGAATACAGGTCTTTGGTTTCCGAGTTACCTCATGTTTCGTGATTATCTCCAGACTCATTTGTGGTGCCTCAAAGAGCAATGGTTCATTGTTTTCCATGGCTAATATTCCATTGTGTACATGGACCACTTCTTCTTTATCCATTCACCTCTTGTTGCATATTTTGATTGCTTCACTGTCTTGGCTAATGTGAATAAGGCTGCACTGCAGTTTTGCGGCCTGTGTCTTCTCGATTCTTGTCTTCTCAGGTGAGAGGTCCAATGGTGCACCTGCTCGATTGAATGGTACCTCCATTTTTACTTTTAAACAAAGCTCCTTTCTCCTCTCATTATTGGCTGTTACCCCTTTACGTCTCACCAGCAGGTAGAGGGGATACAGTTCTTGAAAACCCCGTCAGCATTTATTGTTTGTAGACATTTTGCTGATGGTCAGTCGACTGGTCTAAGTTGAAACTTTTTGTAGATTAGATTGCATGGGTCTAACACTCCCTGAGGTTGAGCTTTTATCCATTTTCCTTTTTTTTTAAAAGAGCGTGAGTAAAACTTAACTCCTCATACTCTCTTCTTGAAACATTTGCCTGTTTTGAATGTTTTTGTCCATTCCCTACTTCAGCACAATTTTTTAGGGCAGGTGTCCTTTACAGCCCTGAGTCCTTGTGAATGTTAAGTGACCATTAGCTGTGAGTTTAAAGCTGCTCTTGCAGGAAACGGCCACAAGGTGGCAGCATTTCTCCTTTACCAAATTTGGTAACTGGGGAAACAGAGCCTTAATGGAAGTGGTGTTCTAGGTTGTAAATTCGAATGGAATGTGCCAGGAAAAAAGCACTTTATGTTTATGTCTCATTACTTCTTGTTCATAATTGTAATTTACTTTTTATTTTTTATCCCAGCAAATTTGATTACAATGGTTTGTTTGTTCTAGGTGTGCAAGATGTGGTTCTTTCACACATATACGTGTATCTATTCTTCCTCGCATCCTTTTCCCATGTAGGTTATGACACAATGTTGAGTAGTCTTCTCCTGGTGTTCCGTACGTCTTTGGTGATTATATATTTCACATGGTATGTATATCTCTGTTAACCCCAATATGGTAATGTATCCAATCCTCATCCCTTTCTATTTGGTGAACCATAAGTTTTTTTAATGAATCTGTGATTGCCTTTCTCTGTGGAAATATCTTCATTGGTATCAATTTTTAAGTAACTCCTAAAAGTGATATGATAGGATATGTGTCTTTTGCATTCTCACTGACTACAGGTGGCGTGATTACGTCTAGACTCATGTATGGTGCTGCAAATGGCATTGTTTCATTTTTTTCACTAGCGAATATTCCATCTGTACATGGAGGAGTTCTTCTTTGTCCACCCATCTGTTGGTGGACTTTTTGGTTACTTCCATATCTTGGCTATTGTAATACTGTGCCATGCAGATTTGCCTGCCTGTGTCTTTCCAATTCTTTCTTCTTAGATTATAGGTCGAGGAGTGGGCCTGCTGGATCATACGGTAGCTCAATGTTTACCTTTTTAAGGCACCTCCATTCTGTTCTCATTCGTGGCCCTTTTCAAGTTCGTCCCACTTGAAGTTGAGGGTATGCATTTCTCCACAACACCTTCAGCATTTATTGTTTGTAGTTTCCTTGCTGATGGTTATTCTGACAAGTGTGAGCTGATACCTCTTTGTGGTTGAATTCGCCTGTGCCTCATAATCCGTTGAAATTGAGCTTTAAGGCATGTCCTTTTTATTTTTCAACCTGTGATTACCCCTTAGTTCTTCAAAGTGTTCTCTTAAAGTATGTGTCACATTTTGAAATGTTTTGGCCATTACCTCCCTCAAGAGATTTTGAGGGCAGGTTTCATTTACATTTCTGCAGTACTTGTTCCTATGAAATGACCATTAGCACAGGCTTTAAAGCTGCTTTTGCAGGTAAATGCCAGAGGGCGGCAGCCTTTCTATGTCCCCACCATGGTAACTAGGGAAAAGCCCTTGCGGCCTGTGGTGATTCTCGGTTATAAATTAGAGTGGAGTGTGCCCGGACCAACACACACAAGCTGATGTCTCCTTACTTTTGTTGGATTTTTAAATTTAATTTTTAGTTTTTATTGGAGTAATTCCCCAGTGTGCACGTGGACCACTTCTACTTTGCGCATTCCTCGGTTGATGGACATTTTCATTGCTTCCAAGTGTTGGCTATGGAAAATATTGTTGGAGTGCAGGATTGCCAGCCTGTGACTTTTTGATTCTCATTTTCTCAGTTGATAGGCCCAGCAGTGGGTGTGATTGATTGACTGGTAGCACCGTGTTTCCCTTTTCAAAGCACCTTCTTTGTGTTTTCATTAGTGGCTCTTACCACGTCCCCCTTAGAATCGAGGGTATGCATTTCTCCACAATCGATTTAGCATTTATTGTTTCCTGCCTTTATGCTAATGGCCCTACTGGCTGCTGTGTGCTGATAGGGTTTTGTAATTTGGGTTTGCATGTCTTTGAAAATTCGTAAAACTCATCATGTTTCTCCACCGTTTTCTTTTCTGTTAAAAAAAAGGAAACAGTTGGGAGTACAATATATCTCTTGAAACTATCTTCTTGGAAGGTTGCCCTATTTTGAAATTTTTGGTCGATTTTCCACCCCAGAATTTTTTTAGAGAGCAGGTGTCATTTCCCGAACTGCAAGTTTGGTGAATATTTAGTGACCCTTAGCAATGGGTTTAAAGCTGCTGTTGTGGGAAGTGGCCTCAAGCAGGCAGCATTTCTCCACTCCCAAATCTGGGTACTAGGGCAGCAGAGCCTTTCTGGAAGTCGTGTTCCTAGGTTGTAAATTAAATTGGAATGTGCCTGGAGACACCCCCATAAGTTTATGTCTCATTATTTCTTCTTGGTTTTAAATTTTTTTTTAATTGGGGTAACGCTTCGAATATTGTCTCTCCTAGGTGTACACAATCTGGTTCATGTGTACATTATATATGTCTATTCAAGTACAGATCCTCTTCCCATGTTAAATGTTACAGAGTGTTCCACAGACCTCCCTTGCTAGATGGTCGGTCTTTTTGAGATATGTATATGCTATGTGTTTGTATACATAGAGCAACACTAATCTTAACTTATCCATTCCCCCCACCTTTCCTTTTAGATGAGCATAGTTTGTTTTCTAAGTCTGTGAGTGTCTTTCTCTGTGGAAATATATTCATTTGTGTCAGTTATTAGATAACGCCTATAAGTGATATAGAATACAGGTCTTTGGTTTCCGAGTTACCTCATGTTTCGTGATTATCTCCAGACTCATTTGTGGTGCCTCAAAGAGCAATGGTTCATTGTTTTCCATGGCTAATATTCCATTGTGTACATGGACCACTTCTTCTTTATCCATTCACCTCTTGTTGGATATTTTGATTGCTTCACTGTCTTGGCTAATGTGAATAAGGCTGCACTGCAGTTTTGCGGCCTGTGTCTTCTCGATTCTTGTCTTCTCAGGTGAGAGGTCCAATGGTGCACCTGCTGGATTGAATGGTACCTCCATTTTTACTTTTAAACACAGCTCCTTTCTCTTCTCATTATTGGCTGTTACCCCTTTACGTCTCACCAGCAGGTAGAGGGGATACAGTTCTTGAAAACCCCGTCAGCATTTATTGTTTGTAGACATTTTGCTGATGGTCAGTCGACTGGTCTAAGTTGAAACTTTTTGTAGATTAGATTGCATGGGTCTAACACTCCCTGAGGTTGAGCTTTTATCCATTTTCCTTTTTTTTTAAAAGAGCGTGAGTAAAACTTAACTCCTCATACTCTCTTCTTGAAACATTTGCCTGTTTTGAATTTTTTTGTCCATTCCCTACTTCAGCACAATTTTTTAGGGCAGGTGTCCTTTACAGCCCTGAGTCCTTGTGAATGTTAAGTGACCATTAGCTGTGAGTTTAAAGCTGCTCTTGCAGGAAACGGCCACAAGGTGGCAGCATTTCTCCTTTACCAAATTTGGTAACTGGGGAAACAGAGCCTTAATGGAAGTGGTGTTCTAGGTTGTAAATTCGAATGGAATGTGCCAGGAAAAAAGCACTTTATGTTTATGTCTCATTACTTCTTGTTCATAATTGTAATTTACTTTTTATTTTTTATCCCAGCAAATTTGATTACAATGGTTTGTTTGTTCTAGGTGTGCAAGATGTGGTTCTTTCACACATATACGTGTATCTATTCTTTCTCGCATCCTTTTCCCATGTAGGTTATGACACAATGTTGAGTAGTCTTCTCCTGGTCTTCCGTACATCTTTGGTGATTATATATTTCACATGGTATGTATATCTCTGTTAACCCCAATATGGTAATGTATCCAATCCTCATCCCTTTCTATTTGGTGAACCATAAGTTTTTTTAATGGATCTGTGATTGCCTTTCTCTGTGGAAATATCTTCATTGGTATCAATTTTTAAGTAACTCCTAAAAGTGATATGATAGGATATGTGTCTTTTGCTTTCTCACTGACTACAGGTGGCGTGATTACGTCTAGACTCATGTATGGTGCTGCAAATGGCATTGTTTCATTTTTTTCACTAGCGAATATTCCATCTGTACATGGAGGAGTTCTTCTTTGTCCACCCATCTGTTGGTGGACTTTTTGGTTACTTCCATATCTTGGCTATCGTAATACTGTGCCATGCAGATTTGCCTGCCTGTGTCTTTCCAATTCTTTCTTCTTAGAGTATAGGTCGAGGAGTGGGCCTGCTGGATCATACGGTAGCTCAATGTTTACCTTTTTAAGGCACCTCCATTCTGTTCTCATTCGTGGCCCTTTTCAAGTTACGTCCCACTTGAAGTTGAGGGTATGCATTTCTCCACAACACCTTCAGCATTTATTGTTTGTAGTTTCCTTGCTGATGGTTATTCTGACAAGTGTGAGCTGATACCTCTTTGTGGTTGAATTCGCCTGTGCCTCATAATCCGTTGAAATTGAGCTTTAAGGCATGTCCTTTTTATTTTTCAACCTGTGATTACCCCTTAGTTCTTCAAAGTGTTCTCTTAAAGTATGTGTCACATTTTGAAATGTTTTGGCCATTACCTCCCTCAAGACATTTTGAGGGCAGGTTTCACTTACAGTTCTGCAGTACTTGTTCCTATGAAATGACCATTAGCACAGGCTTTAAAGCTGCTTTTGCAGGTAAATGCCAGAGGGCGGCAGCCTTTCTATGTCCCCACCATGGTAACTAGGGAAAAGCCCTTGCGGCCTGTGGTGTTTCTCGGTTATAAATTAGAGTGGAGTGTGTCCGGACAAACCCACACAAGCTGATGACTCCTTACTTTTGTTGGATTTTTAAATTTAATTTTTAGTTTTTATTGGAGTAATTCCCCAGTGTGCACGTGGACCACTTCTACTTTGCGCATTCCTCGGTTGATGGACATTTTCATTGCTTCCAAGTGTTGGCTATGGTAAATATTGTTGGAGTGCAGGATTGCCAGCCTGTGACTTTTTGATTCTCATTTTCTCAGGTGATAGGCCCAGCAGTGGGTGTTATTGATTGACTGGTAGCACCGTGTTTCACTTTTCAAAGCACCTTCTTTGTGTTTTCATTAGTGGCTCTTACCACGTCCCCCTTAGAATCGAGGGTATGCATTTCTCCACAATCGATATAGCATTTATTGTTTGCTGCCTTTATGCTAATGGCCCTACTGGCTGCTGTGTGCTAATAGGGTTTTGTAATTTGGGTTTGCATGTCTTTGAAAATTCGTAAAACTCATCATGTTTCTCCAGCATTTTCTTTTCTGTTAAAAAAAAGGAAACAGTTGGGAGTACAATATATCTCTTGAAAATGTCTTCTTGGAAGGTTGCCCTATTTTGAAATTTTTGGTCGATTTTCCACCTCAGAATTTTTTTAGAGAGCAGGTGTCATTTCCCGAACTGCAAGTTTGGTGAATATTTAGTGACCCTTAGCAATGGGTTTAAAGCTGCTGTTGTGGGAAGTGGCCTCAAGCAGGCAGCATTTCTCCACTCCCAAATCTGGGTACTAGGGCAGCAGAGCCTTTCTGGAAGTCGTGTTCCTAGGTTGTAAATTAAATTGGAATGTGCCTGGAGAAACCCCCATAAGTTTATGTCTCATTATTTCTTCTTGGTTTTAAATTTTTTTTTAATTGTGGTAAAGCTTCGAATATTGTCTGTCCTAGGTGTACACAATCTGGTTCATTTGTACATTATATATGTCTATTCAAGTACAGATCCTCTTCCCATGTAAAATGTTACAGAGGGTTCCACAGACCTCCCTTGCTCCATGGTCGGTCTTTTTGAGATATGTATATACTATGTGTTTGTATACATAGAGCAACACTAATCTTAACTTATCCATTCCCCCCACCTTTCCTTTTAGATGAGCATAGTTTGTTTTCTAAGTCTGTGAGTGTCTTTCTCTGTGGAAATATATTCATTTGGGTCAGTTATTAGATAACGCCTATAAGTGATATCATAGAATACAGGTCTTTGGTTTCCGAGCTACCTCATGTTTCGTGACTATCTCCAGACCCATTTGTGGTGCCTCAAAGAGCAATGGTTCATTGTTTTCCATGGCTAATATTCCATTGTGTACATGGACCACTTCTTCTTTATCCATTCACCTCTTGTTGGATATTTTGATTGCTTCACTGTCTTGGCTATTGTGAATAAGGCTGCACTGCAGCTTTTGCGGCCTGTGTCTTCTCGGTTCTTGTCTTCTCAGGTGAGAGGTCCAATGGTGCGCCTGCTGGATTGAATGGTACCTCCATTTTTACTTTTAAACACAGCTCCTTTCTCTTCTCATTATTGGCTGTTACCCCTTTACGTCTCACCAGCAGGTAGAGGGGATACAGTTCTTGAAAACCCCGTCAGCATTTATTGTTTGTAGACATTTTGCTGATGGTCAGTCGACTGGTCTAAGTTGAAACTTTTTGTAGATTAGATTGCATGGGTCTAACACTCCCTGAGGTTGAGCTTTTATCCATTTTCCTTTTTTTTTAAAAGAGCGTGAGTAAAACTTAACTCCTCATACTCTCTTCTTGAAACATTTGCCTGTTTTGAATGTTTTTGTCCATTCCCTACTTCAGCACAATTTTTTAGGGCAGGTGTCCTTTACAGCCCTGAGTCCTTGTGAATGTTAAGTGACCATTAGCTGTGAGTTTAAAGCTGCTCTTGCAGGAAACGGCCACAAGGTGGCAGCATTTCTCCTTTACCAAATTTGGTAACTGGGGAAACAGAGCCTTAATGGAAGTGGTGTTCTAGGTTGTAAATTCGAATGGAATGTGCCAGGAAAAAAGCACTTTATGTTTATGTCTCATTACTTCTTGTTCATAATTGTAATTTACTTTTTATTTTTTATCCCAGCAAATTTGATTACAATGGTTTGTTTGTTCTAGGTGTGCAAGATGTGGTTCTTTCACACATATACGTGTATCTATTCTTCCTCGCATCCTTTTCCCATGTAGGTTATGACACAATGTTGAGTAGTCTTCTCCTGGTCTTCCGTACATCTTTGGTGATTATATATTTCACATGGTATGTATATCTCTGTTAACCCCAATATGGTAATGTATCCAATCCTCATCCCTTTCTATTTGGTGAACCATAAGTTTTTTTAATGAATCTGTGATTGCCTTTCTCTGTGGAAATATCTTCATTGGTATCAATTTTTAAGTAACTCCTAAAAGTTATATGATAGGATATGTGTCTTTTGCTTTCTCACTGACTACAGGTGGCGTGATTACGTCTAGACTCATGTATGGTGCTGCAAATGGCATTGTTTCATTTTTTTCACTAGCGAATATTCCATCTGTACATGGAGGAGTTCTTCTTTGTCCACCCATCTGTTGGTGGACTTTTTGGTTACTTCCATATCTTGGCTATCGTAATACTGTGCCATGCAGATTTGCCTGCCTGTGTCTTTCCAATTCTTTCTTCTTAGAGTATAGGTCGAGGTGTGGGCCTGCTGGATCATACGGTAGCTCAATGTTTACCTTTTTAAGGCACCTCCATTCTGTTCTCATTCGTGGCCCTTTTCAAGTTACGTCCCACTTGAAGTTGAGGGTATGCATTTCTCCACAACACCTTCAGCATTTATTGTTTGTAGTTTCCTTGCTGATGGTTATTCTGACAAGTGTGAGCTGATACCTCTTTGTGGTTGAATTCGCCTGTGCCTCATAATCCGTTGAAATTGAGCTTTAAGCCATGTCCTTTTTATTTTTCAACCTGTGATTACCCCTTAGTTCTTCAAAGTGTTCTCTTAAATTATGTGTCACATTTTGAAATGTTTTGGCCATTACCTCCCTCAAGACATTTTGAGGGCAGGTTTCATTTACAGTTCTGCAGTACTTGTTCCTATGAAATGACCATTAGCACAGGCTTTAAAGCTGCTTTTGCAGGTAAATGCCAGAGGGCGGCAGCCTTTCTATGTCCCCACCATGGTAACTAGGGAAAAGCCCTTGCGGCCTGTGGTGTTTCTCGGTTATAAATTAGAGTGGAGTGTGCCCGGACAAACCCACACAAGCTGATGTCTCCTTACTTTTGTTGGATTTTTAAATTTAATTTTTAGTTTTTATTGGAGTAATTCCCCAGTGTGCACGTGGACCACTTCTACTTTGCGCATTCCTCGGTTGATGGACATTTTCATTCCTTACAAGTGTTGGCTATGGTAAATATTGTTGGAGTGCAGGATTGCCAGCCTGTGACTTTTTGATTCTCATTTTCTCAGTTGATAGGCCCAGCAGTGGGTGTGACTGATTGACTGGTAGCACCGTGTTTCCCTTTTCAAAGCACCTTCTTTGTGTTTTCATTAGTGGCTCTTACCACGTCCCCCTTAGAATCGAGGGTATGCATTTCTCCACAATCGATTTAGCATTTATTGTTTGCTGCCTTTATGCTAATGGCCCTACTGGCTGCTGTGTGCTGATAGAGTTTTGTAATTTGGGTTTGCATGTCTTTGAAAATTCGTAAAACTCATCATGTTTCTCCACCGTTTTCTTTTCTGTTAAAAAAAAGGAAACATTTGGGAGTACAATATATTTCTTGAAATTGTCTTCTTGGAAGGCTGCCCTATTTTGAAATTTTTGGTCGATTTTCCACCTCAGAATTTTTTTAGAGAGCAGGTGTCATTTCCCGAACTGCAAGTTTGGTGAATATTTAGTGACCCTTAGCAATGGGTTTAAAGCTGCTGTTGTGGGAAGTGGCCTCAAGCAGGCAGCATTTCTCCACTCCCAAATCTGGGTACTAGGGCAGCAGAGCCTTTCTGGAAGTCGTGTTCCTAGGTTGTAAATTAAATTGGAATGTGCCTGGAGAAACCCCCATAAGTTTATGTCTCATTATTTCTTCTTGGTTTTAATTTTTTTTTTAATTGTGGTAAAGCTTCGAATATTGTCTGTCCTAGGTGTACACAATCTGGTTCATTTGTACATTATATATGTCTATTCATGTACAGATCCTCTTCCCATGTAAAATGTTACAGAGGGTTCCACAGACCTCCCTTGCTCCATGGTCGGTCTTTTTGAGATATGTATATACTATGTGTTTGTATACATAGAGCAACACTAATCTAAACTTATCCATTCCCCCCACCTTTCCTTTTAGATGAGCATAGTTTGTTTTCAAGTCTGTGAGTGTCTTTCTCTGTGGAAATATATTCATTTGTGTCAGTTATTAGATAACGCCTATAAGTGATATCATAGAATACAGGTCTTTGGTTTCCGAGCTACCTCATGTTTCGTGATTATCTCCAGACTCATTTGTGGTGCCTCAAAGAGCAATGGTTCATTGTTTTCCATGGCTAATATTCCATTGTGTACATGGACCACTTCTTCTTTATCCATTCACCTCTTGTTGGATATTTTGATTGCTTCACTGTCTTGGCTATTGTGAATAAGGCTGCACTGCAGCTTTTGCGGCCTGTGTCTTCTCGATTCTTGTCTTCTCAGGTGAGAGGTCCAATGGTGCGCCTGCTGGATTGAATGGTACCTCCATTTTTACTTTTAAACACAGCTCCTTTCTCTTCTCTTTATTGGCTGTTACCCCTTTACGTCTCACCAGCAGGTAGAGGGGATACAGTTCTTGAAAACCCCGTCAGCATTTATTGTTTGTAGACATTTTGCTGATGGTCAGTCGACTGGTCTAAGTTGAAACTTTTTGTAGATTAGATTGCATGGGTCTAACACTCCCTGAGGTTGAGCTTTTATCCATTTTCCTTTTTTTTTTAAAAGAGCGTGAGTAAAACTTAACTCCTCATACTCTCTTCTTGAAACATTTGCCTGTTTTGAATTTTTTTGTCCATTCCCTACTTCAGCACAATTTTTTAGGGCAGGTGTCCTTTACAGCCCTGAGTCCTTGTGAATGTTAAGTGACCATTAGCTGTGAGTTTAAAGCTGCTCTTGCAGGAAACGGCCACAAGGTGGCAGCATTTCTCCTTTACCAAATTTGGTAACTGGGGAAACAGAGCCTTAATGGAAGTGGTGTTCTAGGTTGTAAATTCGAATGGAATGTGCCAGGAAAAAAGCACTTTATGTTTATGTCTCATTACTTCTTGTTCATAATTGTAATTTACTTTTTATTTTTTATCCCAGCAAATTTGATTACAATGGTTTGTTTGTTCTAGGTGTGCAAGATGTGGTTCTTTCACACATATACGTGAATCTATTCTTCCTCGCATCCTTTTCCCATGTAGGTTATGACACAATGTTGAGTAGTCTTCTCCTGGTCTTCCGTACGTCTTTGGTGATTATATATTTCACATGGTATGTATATCTCTGTTAACCCCAATATGGTAATGTATCCAATCCTCATCCCTTTCTATTTGGTGAACCATAAGTTTTTTTTAATGAATCTGTGATTGCCTTTCTCTGTGGAAATATCTTCATTGGTATCAATTTTTAAGTAACTCCTAAAAGTGATATGATAGGATATGTGTCTTTTGCTTTCTCACTGACTAAAGGTGGCGTGATTACGTCTAGACTCATGTATGGTGCTGCAAATGGCATTGTTTCATTTTTTTCACTAGCGAATATTCCATCTGTACATGGAGGAGTTCTTCTTTGTCCACCCATCTGTTGGTGGACTTTTTGGTTACTTCCATATCTTGGCTATTGTAATACTGTGCCATGCAGATTTGCCTGCCTGTGTCTTTCCAATTCTTTCTTCTTAGATTATAGGTCGAGGAGTGGGCCTGCTGGATCATACGGTAGCTCAATGTTTACCTTTTTAAGGCACCTCCATTCTGTTCTCATTTGTGGCCCTTTTCAAGTTCGTCCCACTTGAAGTTGAGGGTATGCATTTCTCCACAACACCTTCAGCATTTATTGTTTGTAGTTTCCTTGCTGATGGTTATTCTGACAAGTGTCAGCTGATACCTCTTTGTGGTTGAATTCGCCTGTGCCTCATAATCCGTTGAAACTGAGCTTTAAGGCATGTCCTTTTTATTTTTCAACCTGTGATTACCCCTTAGTTCTTCAAAGTGTTCTCTTAAAGTATGTGTCACATTTTGAAATGTTTTGGCCATTACCTCCCTCAAGACATTTTGAGGGCAGGTTTCATTTACATTTCTGCAGTACTTGTTCCTATGAAATGACCATTAGCACAGGCTTTAAAGCTGCTTTTGCAGGTAAATGCCAGAGGGCGGCAGCCTTTCTATGTCCCCACCATGGTAACTAGGGAAAAGCCCTTGCGGCCTGTGGTGTTTCTCGGTTATAAATTAGAGTGGAGTGTGCCCGGACAAAACCACACAAGCTGATGTCTCCTTACTTTTGTTGGATTTTTAAATTTAATGTTTAGTTTTTATTGGAGTAATTCCCCAGTGTGCACGTGGACCACTTCTACTTTGCGCATTCCTCGGTTGATGGACATTTTCATTGCTTCCAAGTGTTGGCTATGGTAAATATTGTTGGAGTACAGGATTGCCAGCCTGTGACTTTTTGATTCTCATTTTCTCAGTTGATAGGCCCAGCAGTGGGTGTGATTGATTGACTGGTAGCACCGTGTTTCCCTTTTCAAAGCACCTTCTTTGTGTTTTCATTAGTGGCTCTTACCACGTCCCCCTTAGAATCGAGGGTATGCATTTCTCCACAATCGATTTAGCATTTATTGTTTCCTGCCTTTATGCTAATGGCCCTACTGGCTGCTGTGTGCTGATAGGGTTTTGTAATTTGGGTTTGCATGTCTTTGAAAATTCGTAAAACTCATCATGTTTCTCCACCGTTTTCTTTTCTGTTAAAAAAAAGGAAACAGTTGGGAGTACAATATATCTCTTGAAACTGTCTTCTTGGAAGGTTGCCCTATTTTGAAATTTTTGGTCGATTTTCCACCTCAGAATTTTTTTAGAGAGCAGGTGTCATTTCCCGAACTGCAAGTTTGGTGAATATTTAGTGACCCTTAGCCATGGGTTTAAAGCTGCTGTTGTGGGAAGTGGCCTCAAGCAGGCAGCATTTCTCCACTCCCAAATCTGGGTACTAGGGCAGCAGAGCCTTTCTGGAAGTCGTGTTCCTAGGTTGTAAATTAAATTGGAATGTGCCTGGAGACACCCCCATAAGTTTATCTCTCATTATTTCTTCTTGGTTTTAAATTTTTTTTTAATTGGGGTAAAGCTTCGAATATTGTCTGTCCTAGGTGTACACAATCTGGTTCATTTGTACATTATATATGTCTATTCAAGTACAGATCCTCTTCCCATGTTAAATGTTACAGAGTGTTCCACAGACCTCCCTTGCTCCATGGTCGGTCTTTTTGAGATATGTATATACTATGTGTTTGTATACATAGAGCAACACTAATCTTAACTTATCCATTCCCCCCACCTTTCCTTTTAGATGAGCATAGTTTGTTTTCTAAGTCTGTGAGTGTCTTTCTCTGTGGAAATATATTCATTTGTGTCAGTTATTAGATAACGCCTATAAGTGATATCATAGAATACAGGTCTTTGGTTTCCGAGCTACCTCATCTTTCGTGATTATCTCCAGACCCATTTGTGGTGCCTCAAAGAGCAATGGTTCATTGTTTTCCATGGCTAATATTCCATTGTGTACATGGACCACTTCTTCTTTATCCATTCACCTCTTGTTGGATATTTTGATTGCTTCACTGTCTTGGCTATTGTGAATAAGGCTGCACTGCAGCTTTTGCGGCTTGTGTCTTCTCGATTCTTGTCTTCTCAGGTGAGAGGTCCAATGGTGCGCCTGCTGGATTGAATGGTACCTCCATTTTTACTTTTAAACACAGCTCCTTTCTCTTCTCATTATTGGCTGTTACCCCTTTACGTCTCACCAGCAGGTAGAGGGGATACAGTTCTTGAAAACCCCGTCAGCATTTATTGTTTGTAGACATTTTGCTGATGGTCAGTCGACTGGTCTAAGTTGAAACTTTCTGTAGATTAGATTGCATGGGTCTAACACTCCCTGAGGTTGAGCTTTTATCCATTTTCCTTTTTTTTTAAAAGAGCGTGAGTAAAACTTAACTCCTCATACTCTCTTCTTGAAACATTTGCCTGTTTTGAATTTTTTTGTCCATTCCCTTCTTCAGCACAATTTTTTAGGGCAGGTGTCCTTTACAGCCCTGAGTCCTTTTGAATGTTAAGTGACCATTAGCTGTGAGTTTAAAGCTGCTCTTGCAGGAAACGGCCACAAGGTGGCAGCATTTCTCCTTTACCAAATTTGGTAACTGGGGAAACAGAGCCTTAATGGAAGTGGTGTTCTAGGTTGTAAATTCGAATGGAATGTGCCAGGAAAAAAGCACTTTATGTTTATGTCTCATTACTTCTTTTTCATAATTGTAATTTACTTTTTATTTTTTATCCCAGCAAATTTGATTACAATGGTTTGTTTGTTCTAGGTGTGCAAGATGTGGTTCTTTCACACATATACGTGTATCTATTCTTCCTCGCATCCTTTTCCCATGTAGGTTATGACACAATGTTGAGTAGTCTTCTCCTGGTCTTCCGTACGTCTTTGGGGATTATATATTTCACATGGTATGTATATCTCTGTTAACCCCAATATGGTAATGTATCCAATCCTCATCCCTTTCTATTTGGTGAACCATAAGTTTTTTTAATGAATCTGTGATTGCCTTTCTCTGTGGAAATATCTTCATTGGTATCAATTTTTAAGTAACTCCTAAAAGTGATATGATAGGATATGTGTCTTTTGCTTTCTCACTGACTACAGGTGGCATGATTACGTCTAGACTCATGTATGGTGCTGCAAATGGCATTGTTTCATTTTTTTCACTAGCGAATATTCCATCTGTACATGGAGGAGTTCTTCATTGTCCACCCATCTGTTGGTGGACTTTTTGGTTACTTCCATATCTTGGCTATCGTAATACTGTGCCATGCAGATTTGCCTGCCTGTGTCTTTCCAATTCTTTCTTCTTAGAGTATAGGTCGAGGTGTGGGCCTGCTGGATCATACGGTAGCTCAATGTTTACCTTTTTAAGGCACCTCCATTCTGTTCTCATTCGTGGCCCTTTTCAAGTTACGTCCCACTTGAAGTTGAGAGTATGCATTTCTCCACAACACCTTCAGCATTTATTGTCTGTAGTTTCCTTGCTGATGGTTATTCTGACAAGTGTCAGCTGATACCTCTTTGTGGTTGAATTCGCCTGTGCCTCATAATCCGTTGAAATTGAGCTTTAAGGCATGTCCTTTTTTATTTTTCAACCTGTGATTACCCCTTAGTTCTTCAAAGTGTTCTCTTAAAGTATGTGTCACATTTTGAAATGTTTTGGCCATTACCTCCCTCAAGACATTTTGAGGGCAGGTTTCATTTACAGTTCTGCAGTACTTGTTCCTATGAAATGACCATTAGCACAGGCTTTAAAGCTGCTTTTGCAGGTAAATGCCAGAGGGCGGCAGCCTTTCTATGTCCCCACCATGGTAACTAGGGAAAAGCCCTTGCGGCCTGTGGTGTTTCTCGGTTATAAATTAGAGTGGAGTGTTCCCGGACAAACCCACACAAGCTGATGTCTCCTTACTTTTGTTGGATTTTTAAATTTAATTTTTAGTTTTTATTGGAGTAATTCCCCAGTGTGCACGTGGACCACTTCTACTTTGCGCATTCCTCGGTTGATGGACATTTTCATTGCTTCCAAGTGTTGGCTATGGTAAATATTGTTGGAGTGCAGGATTGCCAGCCTGTGACTTTTTGATTCTCATTTTCTCAGTTGATAGGCCCAGCAGTGGGTGTGACTGATTGACTGGTAGCACCGTGTTTCCCTTTTCAAAGCACCTTCTTTGTGTTTTCATTAGTGGCTCTTACCACGTCCCCCTTAGAATCGAGGGTATGCATTTCTCCACAATCGATTTAGCATTTATTGTTTGCTGCCTTTATGCTAATGGCCCTACTGGCTGCTGTGTGCTGATAGGGTTTTGTAATTTGGGTTTGCATGTCTTTGAAAATTCGTAAAACTCATCATGTTTCTCCACCGTTTTCTTTTCTGTTAAAAAAAAGGAAACAGTTGGGAGTACAATATATTTCTTGAAATTGTCTTCTTGGAAGGTTGCCCTATTTTGAAATTTTTGGTCGATTTTCCACCTCAGAATTTTTTTAGAGAGCAGGTGTCATTTCCCGAACTGCAAGTTTGGTGAATATTTAGTGACCCTTAGCAATGGGTTTAAAGCTGCTGTTGTGGGAAGTGGCCTCAAGCAGGCAGCATTTCTCCACTCCCAAATCTGGGTACTAGGGCAGCAGAGCCTTTCTGGAAGTCGTGTTCCTAGGTTGTAAATTAAATTGGAATGTGCCTGGAGAAACCCCCATAAGTTTATGTCTCATTATTTCTTCTTGGTTTTAAATTTTTTTTTAATTGTGGTAAAGCTTCGAATATTGTCTGTCCTAGGTGTACACAATCTGGTTCATTTGTACATTATATATGTCTATTCAAGTACAGATCCTCTTCCCATGTAAAATGTTACAGAGGGTTCCACAGACCTCCCTTGCTCCATGGTCGGTCTTTTTGAGATATGTATATACTATGTGTTTGTATACATAGAGCAACACTAATCTAAACTTATCCATTCCCCCCACCTTTCCTTTTAGATGAGCATAGTTTGTTTTCAAGTCTGTGAGTGTCTTTCTCTGTGGAAATATATTCATTTGTGTCAGTTATTAGATAACGCCTATAAGTGATATCATAGAATACAGGTCTTTGGTTTCCGAGCTACCTCATGTTTCGTGATTATCTCCAGACTCATTTGTGGTGCCTCAAAGAGCAATGGTTCATTGTTTTCCATGGCTAATATTCCATTGTGTACATGGACCACTTCTTCTTTATCCATTCACCTCTTGTTGGATATTTTGATTGCTTCACTGTCTTGGCTATTGTGAATAAGGCTGCACTGCAGCTTTTGCGGCCTGTGTCTTCTCGATTCTTGTCTTCTCAGGTGAGAGGTCCAATGGTGCGCCTGCTGGATTGAATGGTACCTCCATTTTTACTTTTAAACACAGCTCCTTTCTCTTCTCTTTATTGGCTGTTACCCCTTTACGTCTCACCAGCAGGTAGAGGGGATACAGTTCTTGAAAACCCCGTCAGCATTTATTGTTTGTAGACATTTTGCTGATGGTCAGTCGACTGGTCTAAGTTGAAACTTTTTGTAGATTAGATTGCATGGGTCTAACACTCCCTGAGGTTGAGCTTTTATCCATTTTCCTTTTTTTTTTAAAAGAGCGTGAGTAAAACTTAACTCCTCATACTCTCTTCTTGAAACATTTGCCTGTTTTGAATGTTTTTGTCCATTCCCTACTTCAGCACAATTTTTTAGGGCAGGTGTCCTTTACAGCCCTGAGTCCTTGTGAATGTTAAGTGACCATTAGCTGTGAGTTTAAAGCTGCTCTTGCAGGAAACGGCCACAAGGTGGCAGCATTTCTCCTTTACCAAATTTGGTAACTGGGGAAACAGAGCCTTAATGGAAGTGGTGTTCTAGGTTGTAAATTCGAATGGAATGTGCCAGGAAAAAAGCACTTTATGTTTATGTCTCATTACTTCTTGTTCATAATTGTAATTTACTTTTTATTTTTTATCCCAGCAAATTTGATTACAATGGTTTGTTTGTTCTAGGTGTGCAAGATGTGGTTCTTTCACACATATACGTGAATCTATTCTTCCTCGCATCCTTTTCCCATGTAGGTTATGACACAATGTTGAGTAGTCTTCTCCTGGTCTTCCGTACGTCTTTGGTGATTATATATTTCACATGGTATGTATATCTCTGTTAACCCCAATATGGGAATGTATCCAATCCTCATCCCTTTCTATTTGGTGAACCATAAGTTTTTTTTAATGAATCTGTGATTGCCTTTCTCTGTGGAAATATCTTCATTGGTATCAATTTTTAAGTAACTCCTAAAAGTGATATGATAGGATATGTGTCTTTTGCTTTCTCACTGACTAAAGGTGGCGTGATTACGTCTAGACTCATGTATGGTGCTGCAAATGGCATTGTTTCATTTTTTTCACTAGCGAATATTCCATCTGTACATGGAGGAGTTCTTCTTTGTCCACCCATCTGTTGGTGGACTTTTTGGTTACTTCCATATCTTGGCTATTGTAATACTGTGCCATGCAGATTTGCCTGCCTGTGTCTTTCCAATTCTTTCTTCTTAGATTATAGGTCGAGGAGTGGGCCTGCTGGATCATACGGTAGCTCAATGTTTACCTTTTTAAGGCACCTCCATTCTGTTCTCATTTGTGGCCCTTTTCAAGTTCGTCCCACTTGAAGTTGAGGGTATGCATTTCTCCACAACACCTTCAGCATTTATTGTTTGTAGTTTCCTTGCTGATGGTTATTCTGACAAGTGTGAGCTGATACCTCTTTGTGGTTGAATTCGCCTGTGCCTCATAATCCGTTGAAATTGAGCTTTAAGGCATGTCCTTTTTATTTTTCAACCTGTGATTACCCCTTAGTTCTTCAAAGTGTTCTCTTAAAGTATGTGTCACATTTTGAAATGTTTTGGCCATTACCTCCCTCAAGACATTTTGAGGGCAGGTTTCATTTACATTTCTGCAGTACTTGTTCCTATGAAATGACCATTAGCACAGGCTTTAAAGCTGCTTTTGCAGGTAAATGCCAGAGGGCGGCAGCCTTTCTATGTCCCCACCATGGTAACTAGGGAAAAGCCCTTGCGGCCTGTGGTGTTTCTCGGTTATAAATTAGAGTGGAGTGTGCCCGGACAAAACCACACAAGCTGATGTCTCCTTACTTTTGTTGGATTTTTAAATTTAATGTTTAGTTTTTATTGGAGTAATTCCCCAGTGTGCACGTGGACCACTTCTACTTTGCGCATTCCTCGGTTGATGGACATTTTCATTGCTTCCAAGTGTTGGCTATGGTAAATATTGTTGGAGTACAGGATTGCCAGCCTGTGACTTTTTGATTCTCATTTTCTCAGTTGATAGGCCCAGCAGTGGGTGTGATTGATTGACTGGTAGCACCGTGTTTCCCTTTTCAAAGCACCTTCTTTGTGTTTTCATTAGTGGCTCTTACCACGTCCCCCTTAGAATCGAGGGTATGCATTTCTCCACAATCGATTTAGCATTTATTGTTTCCTGCCTTTATGCTAATGGCCCTACTGGCTGCTGTGTGCTGATAGGGTTTTGTAATTTGGGTTTGCATGTCTTTGAAAATTCGTAAAACTCATCATGTTTCTCCACCGTTTTCTTTTCTGTTAAAAAAAAGGAAACAGTTGGGAGTACAATATATCTCTTGAAACTGTCTTCTTGGAAGGTTGCCCTATTTTGAAATTTTTGGTCGATTTTCCACCTCAGAATTTTTTTAGAGAGCAGGTGTCATTTCCCGAACTGCAAGTTTGGTGAATATTTAGTGACCCTTAGCCATGGGTTTAAAGCTGCTGTTGTGGGAAGTGGCCTCAAGCAGGCAGCATTTCTCCACTCCCAAATCTGGGTACTAGGGCAGCAGAGCCTTTCTGGAAGTCGTGTTCCTAGGTTGTAAATTAAATTGGAATGTGCCTGGAGACACCCCCATAAGTTTATCTCTCATTATTTCTTCTTGGTTTTAAATTTTTTTTTAATTGGGGTAAAGCTTCGAATATTGTCTGTCCTAGGTGTACACAATCTGGTTCATTTGTACATTATATATGTCTATTCAAGTACAGATCCTCTTCCCATGTTAAATGTTACAGAGTGTTCCACAGACCTCCCTTGCTCCATGGTCGGTCTTTTTGAGATATGTATATACTATGTGTTTGTATACATAGAGCAACACTAATCTTAACTTATCCATTCCCCCCACCTTTCCTTTTAGATGAGCATAGTTTGTTTTCTAAGTCTGTGAGTGTCTTTCTCTGTGGAAATATATTCATTTGTGTCAGTTATTAGATAACGCCTATAAGTGATATCATAGAATACAGGTCTTTGGTTTCCGAGCTACCTCATCTTTCGTGATTATCTCCAGACCCATTTGTGGTGCCTCAAAGAGCAATGGTTCATTGTTTTCCATGGCTAATATTCCATTGTGTACATGGACCACTTCTTCTTTATCTATTCACCTCTTGTTGGATATTTTGATTGCTTCACTGTCTTGGCTATTGTGAATAAGGCTGCACTGCAGCTTTTGCGGCTTGTGTCTTCTCGATTCTTGTCTTCTCAGGTGAGAGGTCCAATGGTGCGCCTGCTGGATTGAATGGTACCTCCATTTTTACTTTTAAACACAGCTCCTTTCTCTTCTCATTATTGGCTGTTACCCCTTTACGTCTCACCAGCAGGTAGAGGGGATACAGTTCTTGAAAACCCCGTCAGCATTTATTGTTTGTAGACATTTTGCTGATGGTCAGTCGACTGGTCTAAGTTGAAACTTTCTGTAGATTAGATTGCATGGGTCTAACACTCCCTGAGGTTGAGCTTTTATCCATTTTCCTTTTTTTTTAAAAGAGCGTGAGTAAAACTTAACTCCTCATACTCTCTTCTTGAAACATTTGCCTGTTTTGAATTTTTTTGTCCATTCCCTTCTTCAGCACAATTTTTTAGGGCAGGTGTCCTTTACAGCCCTGAGTCCTTTTGAATGTTAAGTGACCATTAGCTGTGAGTTTAAAGCTGCTCTTGCAGGAAACGGCCACAAGGTGGCAGCATTTCTCCTTTACCAAATTTGGTAACTGGGGAAACAGAGCCTTAATGGAAGTGGTGTTCTAGGTTGTAAATTCGAATGGAATGTGCCAGGAAAAAAGCACTTTATGTTTATGTCTCATTACTTCTTTTTCATAATTGTAATTTACTTTTTATTTTTTATCCCAGCAAATTTGATTACAATGGTTTGTTTGTTCTAGGTGTGCAAGATGTGGTTCTTTCACACATATACGTGTATCTATTCTTCCTCGCATCCTTTTCCCATGTAGGTTATGACACAATGTTGAGTAGTCTTCTCCTGGTCTTCCGTACGTCTTTGGGGATTATATATTTCACATGGTATGTATATCTCTGTTAACCCCAATATGGTAATGTATCCAATCCTCATCCCTTTCTATTTGGTGAACCATAAGTTTTTTTAATGAATCTGTGATTGCCTTTCTCTGTGGAAATATCTTCATTGGTATCAATTTTTAAGTAACTCCTAAAAGTGATATGATAGGATATGTGTCTTTTGCTTTCTCACTGACTACAGGTGGCATGATTACGTCTAGACTCATGTATGGTGCTGCAAATGGCATTGTTTCATTTTTTTCACTAGCGAATATTCCATCTGTACATGGAGGAGTTCTTCATTGTCCACCCATCTGTTGGTGGACTTTTTGGTTACTTCCATATCTTGGCTATCGTAATACTGTGCCATGCAGATTTGCCTGCCTGTGTCTTTCCAATTCTTTCTTCTTAGAGTATAGGTCGAGGTGTGGGCCTGCTGGATCATACGGTAGCTCAATGTTTACCTTTTTAAGGCACCTCCATTCTGTTCTCATTCGTGGCCCTTTTCAAGTTACGTCCCACTTGAAGTTGAGAGTATGCATTTCTCCACAACACCTTCAGCATTTATTGTTTGTAGTTTCCTTGCTGATGGTTATTCTGACAAGTGTCAGCTGATACCTCTTTGTGGTTGAATTCGCCTGTGCCTCATAATCCGTTGAAATTGAGCTTTAAGGCATGTCCTTTTTTATTTTTCAACCTGTGATTACCCCTTAGTTCTTCAAAGTGTTCTCTTAAAGTATGTGTCACATTTTGAAATGTTTTGGCCATTACCTCCCTCAAGACATTTTGAGGGCAGGTTTCATTTACAGTTCTGCAGTACTTGTTCCTATGAAATGACCATTAGCACAGGCTTTAAAGCTGCTTTTGCAGGTAAATGCCAGAGGGCGGCAGCCTTTCTATGTCCCCACCATGGTAACTAGGGAAAAGCCCTTGCGGCCTGTGGTGTTTCTCGGTTATAAATTAGAGTGGAGTGTTCCCGGACAAACCCACACAAGCTGATGTCTCCTTACTTTTGTTGGATTTTTAAATTTAATTTTTAGTTTTTATTGGAGTAATTCCCCAGTGTGCACGTGGACCACTTCTACTTTGCGCATTCCTCGGTTGATGGACATTTTCATTGCTTCCAAGTGTTGGCTATGGTAAATATTGTTGGAGTGCAGGATTGCCAGCCTGTGACTTTTTGATTCTCATTTTCTCAGTTGATAGGCCCAGCAGTGGGTGTGACTGATTGACTGGTAGCACCGTGTTTCCCTTTTCAAAGCACCTTCTTTGTGTTTTCATTAGTGGCTCTTACCACGTCCCCCTTAGAATCGAGGGTATGCATTTCTCCACAATCGATTTAGCATTTATTGTTTGCTGCCTTTATGCTAATGGCCCTACTGGCTGCTGTGTGCTGATAGGGTTTTGTAATTTGGGTTTGCATGTCTTTGAAAATTCGTAAAACTCATCATGTTTCTCCACCGTTTTCTTTTCTGTTAAAAAAAAGGAAACAGTTGGGAGTACAATATATTTCTTGAAATTGTCTTCTTGGAAGGTTGCCCTATTTTGAAATTTTTGGTCGATTTTCCACCTCAGAATTTTTTTAGAGAGCAGGTGTCATTTCCCGAACTGCAAGTTTGGTGAATATTTAGTGACCCTTAGCAATGGGTTTAAAGCTGCTGTTGTGGGAAGTGGCCTCAAGCAGGCAGCATTTCTCCACTCCCAAATCTGGGTACTAGGGCAGCAGAGCCTTTCTGGAAGTCGTGTTCCTAGGTTGTAAATTAAATTGGAATGTGCCTGGAGAAACCCCCATAAGTTTATGTCTCATTATTTCTTCTTGGTTTTAAATTTTTTTTTAATTGTGGTAAAGCTTCGAATATTGTCTGTCCTAGGTGTACACAATCTGGTTCATTTGTACATTATATATGTCTATTCAAGTACAGATCCTCTTCCCATGTAAAATGTTACAGAGGGTTCCACAGACCTCCCTTGCTCCATGGTCGGTCTTTTTGAGATATGTATATACTATGTGTTTGTATACATAGAGCAACACTAATCTAAACTTATCCATTCCCCCCACCTTTCCTTTTAGATGAGCATAGTTTGTTTTCAAGTCTGTGAGTGTCTTTCTCTGTGGAAATATATTCATTTGTGTCAGTTATTAGATAACGCCTATAAGTGATATCATAGAATACAGGTCTTTGGTTTCCGAGCTACCTCATGTTTCGTGATTATCTCCAGACTCATTTGTGGTGCCTCAAAGAGCAATGGTTCATTGTTTTCCATGGCTAATATTCCATTGTGTACATGGACCACTTCTTCTTTATCCATTCACCTCTTGTTGGATATTTTGATTGCTTCACTGTCTTGGCTATTGTGAATAAGGCTGCACTGCAGCTTTTGCGGCCTGTGTCTTCTCGATTCTTGTCTTCTCAGGTGAGAGGTCCAATGGTGCGCCTGCTGGATTGAATGGTACCTCCATTTTTACTTTTAAACACAGCTCCTTTCTCTTCTCTTTATTGGCTGTTACCCCTTTACGTCTCACCAGCAGGTAGAGGGGATACAGTTCTTGAAAACCCCGTCAGCATTTATTGTTTGTAGACATTTTGCTGATGGTCAGTCGACTGGTCTAAGTTGAAACTTTTTGTAGATTAGATTGCATGGGTCTAACACTCCCTGAGGTTGAGCTTTTATCCATTTTCCTTTTTTTTTTAAAAGAGCGTGAGTAAAACTTAACTCCTCATACTCTCTTCTTGAAACATTTGCCTGTTTTGAATGTTTTTGTCCATTCCCTACTTCAGCACAATTTTTTAGGGCAGGTGTCCTTTACAGCCCTGAGTCCTTGTGAATGTTAAGTGACCATTAGCTGTGAGTTTAAAGCTGCTCTTGCAGGAAACGGCCACAAGGTGGCAGCATTTCTCCTTTACCAAATTTGGTAACTGGGGAAACAGAGCCTTAATGGAAGTGGTGTTCTAGGTTGTAAATTCGAATGGAATGTGCCAGGAAAAAAGCACTTTATGTTTATGTCTCATTACTTCTTGTTCATAATTGTAATTTACTTTTTATTTTTTATCCCAGCAAATTTGATTACAATGGTTTGTTTGTTCTAGGTGTGCAAGATGTGGTTCTTTCACACATATACGTGAATCTATTCTTCCTCGCATCCTTTTCCCATGTAGGTTATGACACAATGTTGAGTAGTCTTCTCCTGGTCTTCCGTACGTCTTTGGTGATTATATATTTCACATGGTATGTATATCTCTGTTAACCCCAATATGGGAATGTATCCAATCCTCATCCCTTTCTATTTGGTGAACCATAAGTTTTTTTTAATGAATCTGTGATTGCCTTTCTCTGTGGAAATATCTTCATTGGTATCAATTTTTAAGTAACTCCTAAAAGTGATATGATAGGATATGTGTCTTTTGCTTTCTCACTGACTAAAGGTGGCGTGATTACGTCTAGACTCATGTATGGTGCTGCAAATGGCATTGTTTCATTTTTTTCACTAGCGAATATTCCATCTGTACATGGAGGAGTTCTTCTTTGTCCACCCATCTGTTGGTGGACTTTTTGGTTACTTCCATATCTTGGCTATTGTAATACTGTGCCATGCAGATTTGCCTGCCTGTGTCTTTCCAATTCTTTCTTCTTAGATTATAGGTCGAGGAGTGGGCCTGCTGGATCATACGGTAGCTCAATGTTTACCTTTTTAAGGCACCTCCATTCTGTTCTCATTTGTGGCCCTTTTCAAGTTCGTCCCACTTGAAGTTGAGGGTATGCATTTCTCCACAACACCTTCAGCATTTATTGTTTGTAGTTTCCTTGCTGATGGTTATTCTGACAAGTGTGAGCTGATACCTCTTTGTGGTTGAATTCGCCTGTGCCTCATAATCCGTTGAAATTGAGCTTTAAGGCATGTCCTTTTTATTTTTCAACCTGTGATTACCCCTTAGTTCTTCAAAGTGTTCTCTTAAAGTATGTGTCACATTTTGAAATGTTTTGGCCATTACCTCCCTCAAGACATTTTGAGGGCAGGTTTCATTTACATTTCTGCAGTACTTGTTCCTATGAAATGACCATTAGCACAGGCTTTAAAGCTGCTTTTGCAGGTAAATGCCAGAGGGCGGCAGCCTTTCTATGTCCCCACCATGGTAACTAGGGAAAAGCCCTTGCGGCCTGTGGTGTTTCTCGATTATAAATTAGAGTGGAGTGTGCCCGGACAAAACCACACAAGCTGATGTCTCCTTACTTTTGTTGGATTTTTAAATTTAATGTTTAGTTTTTATTGGAGTAATTCCCCAGTGTGCACGTGGACCACTTCTACTTTGCGCATTCCTCGGTTGATGGACATTTTCATTGCTTCCAAGTGTTGGCTATGGTAAATATTGTTGGAGTACAGGATTGCCAGCCTGTGACTTTTTGATTCTCATTTTCTCAGTTGATAGGCCCAGCAGTGGGTGTGATTGATTGACTGGTAGCACCGTGTTTCCCTTTTCAAAGCACCTTCTTTGTGTTTTCATTAGTGGCTCTTACCACGTCCCCCTTAGAATCGAGGGTATGCATTTCTCCACAATCGATTTAGCATTTATTGTTTCCTGCCTTTATGCTAATGGCCCTACTGGCTGCTGTGTGCTGATAGGGTTTTGTAATTTGGGTTTGCATGTCTTTGAAAATTCGTAAAACTCATCATGTTTCTCCACCGTTTTCTTTTCTGTTAAAAAAAAGGAAACAGTTGGGAGTACAATATATCTCTTGAAACTGTCTTCTTGGAAGGTTGCCCTATTTTGAAATTTTTGGTCGATTTTCCACCTCAGAATTTTTTTAGAGAGCAGGTGTCATTTCCCGAACTGCAAGTTTGGTGAATATTTAGTGACCCTTAGCCATGGGTTTAAAGCTGCTGTTGTGGGAAGTGGCCTCAAGCAGGCAGCATTTCTCCACTCCCAAATCTGGGTACTAGGGCAGCAGAGCCTTTCTGGAAGTCGTGTTCCTAGGTTGTAAATTAAATTGGAATGTGCCTGGAGACACCCCCATAAGTTTATCTCTCATTATTTCTTCTTGGTTTTAAATTTTTTTTTAATTGGGGTAAAGCTTCGAATATTGTCTGTCCTAGGTGTACACAATCTGGTTCATTTGTACATTATATATGTCTATTCAAGTACAGATCCTCTTCCCATGTTAAATGTTACAGAGTGTTCCACAGACCTCCCTTGCTCCATGGTCGGTCTTTTTGAGATATGTATATACTATGTGTTTGTATACATAGAGCAACACTAATCTTAACTTATCCATTCCCCCCACCTTTCCTTTTAGATGAGCATAGTTTGTTTTCTAAGTCTGTGAGTGTCTTTCTCTGTGGAAATATATTCATTTGTGTCAGTTATTAGATAACGCCTATAAGTGATATCATAGAATACAGGTCTTTGGTTTCCGAGCTACCTCATCTTTCGTGATTATCTCCAGACCCATTTGTGGTGCCTCAAAGAGCAATGGTTCATTGTTTTCCATGGCTAATATTCCATTGTGTACATGGACCACTTCTTCTTTATCCATTCACCTCTTGTTGGATATTTTGATTGCTTCACTGTCTTGGCTATTGTGAATAAGGCTGCACTGCAGCTTTTGCGGCTTGTGTCTTCTCGATTCTTGTCTTCTCAGGTGAGAGGTCCAATGGTGCGCCTGCTGGATTGAATGGTACCTCCATTTTTACTTTTAAACACAGCTCCTTTCTCTTCTCATTATTGGCTGTTACCCCTTTACGTCTCACCAGCAGGTAGAGGGGATACAGTTCTTGAAAACCCCGTCAGCATTTATTGTTTGTAGACATTTTGCTGATGGTCAGTCGACTGGTCTAAGTTGAAACTTTCTGTAGATTAGATTGCATGGGTCTAACACTCCCTGAGGTTGAGCTTTTATCCATTTTCCTTTTTTTTTAAAAGAGCGTGAGTAAAACTTAACTCCTCATACTCTCTTCTTGAAACATTTGCCTGTTTTGAATTTTTTTGTCCATTCCCTTCTTCAGCACAATTTTTTAGGGCAGGTGTCCTTTACAGCCCTGAGTCCTTTTGAATGTTAAGTGACCATTAGCTGTGAGTTTAAAGCTGCTCTTGCAGGAAACGGCCACAAGGTGGCAGCATTTCTCCTTTACCAAATTTGGTAACTGGGGAAACAGAGCCTTAATGGAAGTGGTGTTCTAGGTTGTAAATTCGAATGGAATGTGCCAGGAAAAAAGCACTTTATGTTTATGTCTCATTACTTCTTTTTCATAATTGTAATTTACTTTTTATTTTTTATCCCAGCAAATTTGATTACAATGGTTTGTTTGTTCTAGGTGTGCAAGATGTGGTTCTTTCACACATATACGTGTATCTATTCTTCCTCGCATCCTTTTCCCATGTAGGTTATGACACAATGTTGAGTAGTCTTCTCCTGGTCTTCCGTACGTCTTTGGGGATTATATATTTCACATGGTATGTATATCTCTGTTAACCCCAATATGGTAATGTATCCAATCCTCATCCCTTTCTATTTGGTGAACCATAAGTTTTTTTAATGAATCTGTGATTGCCTTTCTCTGTGGAAATATCTTCATTGGTATCAATTTTTAAGTAACTCCTAAAAGTGATATGATAGGATATGTGTCTTTTGCTTTCTCACTGACTACAGGTGGCATGATTACGTCTAGACTCATGTATGGTGCTGCAAATGGCATTGTTTCATTTTTTTCACTAGCGAATATTCCATCTGTACATGGAGGAGTTCTTCATTGTCCACCCATCTGTTGGTGGACTTTTTGGTTACTTCCATATCTTGGCTATCGTAATACTGTGCCATGCAGATTTGCCTGCCTGTGTCTTTCCAATTCTTTCTTCTTAGAGTATAGGTCGAGGTGTGGGCCTGCTGGATCATACGGTAGCTCAATGTTTACCTTTTTAAGGCACCTCCATTCTGTTCTCATTCGTGGCCCTTTTCAAGTTACGTCCCACTTGAAGTTGAGAGTATGCATTTCTCCACAACACCTTCAGCATTTATTGTTTGTAGTTTCCTTGCTGATGGTTATTCTGACAAGTGTCAGCTGATACCTCTTTGTGGTTGAATTCGCCTGTGCCTCATAATCCGTTGAAATTGAGCTTTAAGGCATGTCCTTTTTTATTTTTCAACCTGTGATTACCCCTTAGTTCTTCAAAGTGTTCTCTTAAAGTATGTGTCACATTTTGAAATGTTTTGGCCATTACCTCCCTCAAGACATTTTGAGGGCAGGTTTCATTTACAGTTCTGCAGTACTTGTTCCTATGAAATGACCATTAGCACAGGCTTTAAAGCTGCTTTTGCAGGTAAATGCCAGAGGGCGGCAGCCTTTCTATGTCCCCACCATGGTAACTAGGGAAAAGCCCTTGCGGCCTGTGGTGTTTCTCGGTTATAAATTAGAGTGGAGTGTTCCCGGACAAACCCACACAAGCTGATGTCTCCTTACTTTTGTTGGATTTTTAAATTTAATTTTTAGTTTTTATTGGAGTAATTCCCCAGTGTGCACGTGGACCACTTCTACTTTGCGCATTCCTCGGTTGATGGACATTTTCATTGCTTCCAAGTGTTGGCTATGGTAAATATTGTTGGAGTGCAGGATTGCCAGCCTGTGACTTTTTGATTCTCATTTTCTCAGTTGATAGGCCCAGCAGTGGGTGTGACTGATTGACTGGTAGCACCGTGTTTCCCTTTTCAAAGCACCTTCTTTGTGTTTTCATTAGTGGCTCTTACCACGTCCCCCTTAGAATCGAGGGTATGCATTTCTCCACAATCGATTTAGCATTTATTGTTTGCTGCCTTTATGCTAATGGCCCTACTGGCTGCTGTGTGCTGATAGGGTTTTGTAATTTGGGTTTGCATGTCTTTGAAAATTCGTAAAACTCATCATGTTTCTCCACCGTTTTCTTTTCTGTTAAAAAAAAGGAAACAGTTGGGAGTACAATATATTTCTTGAAATTGTCTTCTTGGAAGGTTGCCCTATTTTGAAATTTTTGGTCGATTTTCCACCTCAGAATTTTTTTAGAGAGCAGGTGTCATTTCCCGAACTGCAAGTTTGGTGAATATTTAGTGACCCTTAGCAATGGGTTTAAAGCTGCTGTTGTGGGAAGTGGCCTCAAGCAGGCAGCATTTCTCCACTCCCAAATCTGGGTACTAGGGCAGCAGAGCCTTTCTGGAAGTCGTGTTCCTAGGTTGTAAATTAAATTGGAATGTGCCTGGAGAAACCCCCATAAGTTTATGTCTCATTATTTCTTCTTGGTTTTAAATTTTTTTTTAATTGTGGTAAAGCTTCGAATATTGTCTGTCCTAGGTGTACACAATCTGGTTCATTTGTACATTATATATGTCTATTCAAGTACAGATCCTCTTCCCATGTAAAATGTTACAGAGGGTTCCACAGACCTCCCTTGCTCCATGGTCGGTCTTTTTGAGATATGTATATACTATGTGTTTGTATACATAGAGCAACACTAATCTTAACTTATCCATTCCCCCCAACTTTCCTTTTAGATGAGCATAGTTTGTTTTCTAAGTCTGTGAGTGTCTTTCTCTGTGGAAATATATTCATTTGTGTCAGTTATTAGATAACGCCTATAAGTGATATAGAATACAGGTCTTTGGTTTCCGAGTTACCTCATGTTTCCTGATTATCTCCAGACTCATTTGTGGTGCCTCAAAGAGCAATGGTTCATTGTTTTCCATGGCTAATATTCCATTGTGTACATGGACCACTTCTTCTTTATCCATTCACCTCTTGTTGGATATTTTGATTGCTTCACTGTCTTGGCTAATGTGAATAAGGCTGCACTGCAGTTTTGCGGCCTGTGTCTTCTCGATTCTTGTCTTCTCAGGTGAGAGGTCCAATGGTGCGCCTGCTGGATTGAATGGTACCTCCATTTTTACTTTTAAACACAGCTCCTTTCTCTTCTCATTATTGGCTGTTACCCCTTTACGTCTCACCAGCAGGTAGAGGGGATACAGTTCTTGAAAACCCCGTCAGCATTTATTGTTTGTAGACATTTTGCTGATGGTCAGTCGACTGGTCTAAGTTGAAACTTTCTGTAGATTAGATTGCATGGGTCTAACACTCCCTGAGGTTGAGCTTTTATCAATTTTCCTTTTTTTTTAAAAGAGCGTGAGTAAAACTTAACTCCTCATACTCTCTTCTTGAAACATTTGCCTGTTTTGAATTTTTTTGTCCATTCCCTACTTCAGCACAATTTTTTAGGGCAGGTGTCCTTTACAGCCCTGAGTCCTTGTGAATGTTAAGTGACCATTAGCTGTGAGTTTAAAGCTGCTCTTGCAGGAAACGGCCACAAGGTGGCAGCATTTCTCCTTTACCAAATTTGGTAACTGGGGAAACAGAGCCTTAATGGAAGTGGTGTTCTAGGTTGTAAATTTGAATGGAATGTGCCAGGAAAAAAGCACTTTATGTTTATGTCTCATTATTTCTTGTTCATAATTGTAATTTACTTTTTATTTTTTATCCCAGCAAATTTGATTACAATGGTTTGTTTGTTCTAGGTGTGCAAGATGTGGTTCTTTCACACATATACGTGTATCTATTCTTCCTCGCATCCTTTTCCCATGTAGGTTATGACACAATGTTGAGTAGTCTTCTCCTGGTCTTCCGTACGTCTTTGGTGATTATATATTTCACATGGTATGTATATCTCTGTTAACCCCAATATGGTAATGTATCCAATCCTCATCCCTTTCTATTTGGTGAACCATAAGTTTTTTTAATGAATCTGTGATTGCCTTTCTCTGTGGAAATATCTTCATTGGTATCAATTTTTAAGTAACTCCTAAAAGTGATATGATAGGATATGTGTCTTTTGCTTTCTCACTGACTACAGGTGGCGTGATTACGTCTAGACTCATGTATGGTGCTGCAAATGGCATTGTTTCATTTTTTTCACTAGCGAATATTCCATCTGTACATGGAGGAGTTCTTCTTTGTCCACCCATCTGTTGGTGGACTTTTTGGTTACTTCCATATCTTGGCTATCGTAATACTGTGCCATGCAGATTTGCCTGCCTGTGTCTTTCCAATTCTTTCTTCTTAGAGTATAGGTCGAGGTGTGGGCCTGCTGGATCATACGGTAGCTCAATGTTTACCTTTTTAAGGCACCTCCATTCTGTTCTCATTCGTGGCCCTTTTCAAGTTACGTCCCACTTGAAGTTGAGAGTATGCATTTCTCCACAACACCTTCAGCATTTATTGTTTGTAGTTTCCTTGCTGATGGTTATTCTGACAAGTGTCAGCTGATACCTCTTTGTGGTTGAATTCGCCTGTGCCTCATAATCCGTTGAAATTGAGCTTTAAGGCATGTCCTTTTTTATTTTTCAACCTGTGATTACCCCTTAGTTCTTCAAAGTGTTCTCTTAAAGTATGTGTCACATTTTGAAATGTTTTGGCCATTACCTCCCTCAAGACATTTTGAGGGCAGGTTTCATTTACAGTTCTGCAGTACTTGTTCCTATGAAATGACCATTAGCACAGGCTTTAAAGCTGCTTTTGCAGGTAAATGCCAGAGGGCGGCAGCCTTTCTATGTCCCCACCATGGTAACTAGGGAAAAGCCCTTGCGGCCTGTGGTGTTTCTCGGTTATAAATTAGAGTGGAGTGTGCCCGGACAAACCCACACAAGCTGATGTCTCCTTACTTTTGTTGGATTTTTAAATTTAATTTTTAGTTTTTATTGGAGTAATTCCCCAGTGTGCACGTGGACCACTTCTACTTTGCGCATTCCTCGGTTGATGGACATTTTCATTGCTTCCAAGTGTTGGCTATGGTAAATATTGTTGGAGTGCAGGATTGCCAGCCTGTGACTTTTTGATTCTCATTTTCTCAGTTGATAGGCCCAGCAGTGGGTGTGACTGATTGACTGGTAGCACCGTGTTTCCCTTTTCAAAGCACCTTCTTTGTGTTTTCATTAGTGGCTCTTACCACGTCCCCCTTAGAATCGAGGGTATGCATTTCTCCACAATCGATTTAGCATTTATTGTTTGCTGCCTTTATGCTAATGGCCCTACTGGCTGCTGTGTGCTGATAGGGTTTTGTAATTTGGGTTTGCATGTCTTTGAAAATTCGTAAAACTCATCATGTTTCTCCACCGTTTTCTTTTCTGTTAAAAAAAAGGAAACAGTTGGGAGTACAATATATTTCTTGAAATTGTCTTCTTGGAAGGTTGCCCTATTTTGAAATTTTTGGTCGATTTTCCACCTCAGAATTTTTTTAGAGAGCAGGTGTCATTTCCCGAACTGCAAGTTTGGTGAATATTTAGTGACCCTTAGCAATGGGTTTAAAGCTGCTGTTGTGGGAAGTGGCCTCAAGCAGGCAGCATTTCTCCACTCCCAAATCTGGGTACTAGGGCAGCAGAGCCTTTCTGGAAGTCGTGTTCCTAGGTTGTAAATTAAATTGGAATGTGCCTGGAGAAACCCCCATAAGTTTATGTCTCATTATTTCTTCTTGGTTTTAAATTTTTTTTTAATTGTGGTAAAGCTTCGAATATTGTCTGTCCTAGGTGTACACAATCTGGTTCATTTGTACATTATATATGTCTATTCAAGTACAGATCCTCTTCCCATGTAAAATGTTACAGACGGTTCCACAGACCTCCCTTGCTAGATGGTCGGTCTTTTTGAGATATGTATATACTATGTGTTTGTATACATAGAGCAACACTAATCTTAACTTATCCATTCCCCCCACCTTTCCTTTTAGATGAGCATAGTTTGTTTTCTAAGTCTGTGAGTGTCTTTCTCTGTGGAAATATATTCATTTGTGTCAGTTATTAGATAACGCCTATAAGTGATATCATAGAATACAGGTCTTTGGTTTCCGAGCTACCTCATCTTTCGTGATTATCTCCAGACCCATTTGTGGTGCCTCAAAGAGCAATGGTTCATTGTTTTCCATGGCTAATATTCCATTGTGTACATGGACCACTTCTTCTTTATCCATTCACCTCTTGTTGGATATTTTGATTGCTTCACTGTCTTGGCTATTGTGAATAAGGCTGCACTGCAGCTTTTGCGGCCTGTGTCTTCTCGATTCTTGTCTTCTCAGGTGAGAGGTCCAATGGTGCGCCTGCTGGATTGAATGGTACCTCCATTTTTACTTTTAAACACAGCTCCTTTCTCTTCTCATTATTGGCTGTTACCCCTTTACGTCTCACCAGCAGGTAGAGGGGATACAGTTCTTGAAAACCCCGTCAGCATTTATTGTTTGTAGACATTTTGCTGATGGTCAGTCGACTGGTCTAAGTTGAAACTTTCTGTAGATTAGATTGCATGGGTCTAACACTCCCTGAGGTTGAGCTTTTATCCATTTTCCTTTTTTTTAAAAAGAGCGTGAGTAAAACTTAACTCCTCATACTCTCTTCTTGAAACATTTGCCTGTTTTGAATTTTTTTGTCCATTCCCTTCTTCAGCACAATTTTTTAGGGCAGGTGTCCTTTACAGCCCTGAGTCCTTGTGAATGTTAAGTGACCATTAGCTGTGAGTTTAAAGCTGCTCTTGCAGGAAACGGCCACAAGGTGGCAGCATTTCTCCTTTACCAAATTTGGTAACTGGGGAAACAGAGCCTTAATGGAAGTGGTGTTCTAGGTTGTAAATTCGAATGGAATGTGCCAGGAAAAAAGCACTTTATGTTTATGTCTCATTACTTCTTGTTCATAATTGTAATTTACTTTTTATTTTTTATCCCAGCAAATTTGATTACAATGGTTTGTTTGTTCTAGGTGTGCAAGATGTGGTTCTTTCACACATATACGTGTATCTATTCTTCCTCGCATCCTTTTCCCATGTAGGTTATGACACAATGTTGAGTAGTCTTCTCCTGGTCTTCCGTACGTCTTTGGGGATTACATATTTCACATGGTATGTATATCTCTGTTAACCCCAATATGGTAATGTATCCAATCCTCATCCCTTTCTATTTGGTGAACCATAAGTTTTTTTAATGAATCTGTGATTGCCTTTCTCTGTGGAAATATCTTCATTGGTATCAATTTTTAAGTAACTCCTAAAAGTGATATGATAGGATATGTGTCTTTTGCTTTCTCACTGACTACAGGTGGCATGATTACGTCTAGACTCATGTATGGTGCTGCAAATGGCATTGTTTCATTTTTTTCACTAGCGAATATTCCATCTGTACATGGAGGAGTTCTTCATTGTCCACCCATCTGTTGGTGGACTTTTTGGTTACTTCCATATCTTGGCTATCGTAATACTGTGCCATGCAGATTTGCCTGCCTGTGTCTTTCCAATTCTTTCTTCTTAGAGTATAGGTCGAGGTGTGGGCCTGCTGGATCATACGGTAGCTCAATGTTTACCTTTTTAAGGCACCTCCATTCTGTTCTCATTCGTGGCCCTTTTCAAGTTACGTCCCACTTGAAGTTGAGAGTATGCATTTCTCCACAACACCTTCAGCATTTATTGTTTGTAGTTTCCTTGCTGATGGTTATTCTGACAAGTGTCAGCTGATACCTCTTTGTGGTTGAATTCGCCTGTGCCTCATAATCCGTTGAAATTGAGCTTTAAGGCATGTCCTTTTTTATTTTTCAACCTGTGATTACCCCTTAGTTCTTCAAAGTGTTCTCTTAAAGTATGTGTCACATTTTGAAATGTTTTGGCCATTACCTCCCTCAAGACATTTTGAGGGCAGGTTTCATTTACAGTTCTGCAGTACTTGTTCCTATGAAATGACCATTAGCACAGGCTTTAAAGCTGCTTTTGCAGGTAAATGCCAGAGGGCGGCAGCCTTTCTATGTCCCCACCATGGTAACTAGGGAAAAGCCCTTGCGGCCTGTGGTGTTTCTCGGTTATAAATTAGAGTGGAGTGTGCCCGGACAAACCCACACAAGCTGATGTCTCCTTACTTTTGTTGGATTTTTAAATTTAATTTTTAGTTTTTATTGGAGTAATTCCCCAGTGTGCACGTGGACCACTTCTACTTTGCGCATTCCTCGGTTGATGGACATTTTCATTGCTTCCAAGTGTTGGCTATGGTAAATATTGTTGGAGTGCAGGATTGCCAGCCTGTGACTTTTTGATTCTCATTTTCTCAGTTGATAGGCCCAGCAGTGGGTGTGACTGATTGACTGGTAGCACCGTGTTTCCCTTTTCAAAGCACCTTCTTTGTGTTTTCATTAGTGGCTCTTACCACGTCCCCCTTAGAATCGAGGGTATGCATTTCTCCACAATCGATTTAGCATTTATTGTTTGCTGCCTTTATGCTAATGGCCCTACTGGCTGCTGTGTGCTGATAGGGTTTTGTAATTTGGGTTTGCATGTCTTTGAAAATTCGTAAAACTCATCATGTTTCTCCACCGTTTTCTTTTCTGTTAAAAAAAAGGAAACAGTTGGGAGTACAATATATTTCTTGAAATTGTCTTCTTGGAAGGTTGCCCTATTTTGAAATTTTTGGTCGATTTTCCACCTCAGAATTTTTTTAGAGAGCAGGTGTCATTTCCCGAACTGCAAGTTTGGTGAATATTTAGTGACCCTTAGCAATGGGTTTAAAGCTGCTGTTGTGGGAAGTGGCCTCAAGCAGGCAGCATTTCTCCACTCCCAAATCTGGGTACTAGGGCAGCAGAGCCTTTCTGGAAGTCGTGTTCCTAGGTTGTAAATTAAATTGGAATGTGCCTGGAGAAACCCCCATAAGTTTATGTCTCATTATTTCTTCTTGGTTTTAAATTTTTTTTTAATTGTGGTAAAGCTTCGAATATTGTCTGTCCTAGGTGTACACAATCTGGTTCATTTGTACATTATATATGTCTATTCAAGTACAGATCCTCTTCCCATGTAAAATGTTACAGAGGGTTCCACAGACCTCCCTTGCTCCATGGTCGGTCTTTTTGAGATATGTATATACTATGTGTTTGTATACATAGAGCAACACTAATCTTAACTTATCCATTCCCCCCAACTTTCCTTTTAGATGAGCATAGTTTGTTTTCTAAGTCTGTGAGTGTCTTTCTCTGTGGAAATATATTCATTTGTGTCAGTTATTAGATAACGCCTATAAGTGATATAGAATACAGGTCTTTGGTTTCCGAGTTACCTCATGTTTCCTGATTATCTCCAGACTCATTTGTGGTGCCTCAAAGAGCAATGGTTCATTGTTTTCCATGGCTAATATTCCATTGTGTACATGGACCACTTCTTCTTTATCCATTCACCTCTTGTTGGATATTTTGATTGCTTCACTGTCTTGGCTAATGTGAATAAGGCTGCACTGCAGTTTTGCGGCCTGTGTCTTCTCGATTCTTGTCTTCTCAGGTGAGAGGTCCAATGGTGCGCCTGCTGGATTGAATGGTACCTCCATTTTTACTTTTAAACACAGCTCCTTTCTCTTCTCATTATTGGCTGTTACCCCTTTACGTCTCACCAGCAGGTAGAGGGGATACAGTTCTTGAAAACCCCGTCAGCATTTATTGTTTGTAGACATTTTGCTGATGGTCAGTCGACTGGTCTAAGTTGAAACTTTCTGTAGATTAGATTGCATGGGTCTAACACTCCCTGAGGTTGAGCTTTTATCAATTTTCCTTTTTTTTTAAAAGAGCGTGAGTAAAACTTAACTCCTCATACTCTCTTCTTGAAACATTTGCCTGTTTTGAATTTTTTTGTCCATTCCCTACTTCAGCACAATTTTTTAGGGCAGGTGTCCTTTACAGCCCTGAGTCCTTGTGAATGTTAAGTGACCATTAGCTGTGAGTTTAAAGCTGCTCTTGCAGGAAACGGCCACAAGGTGGCAGCATTTCTCCTTTACCAAATTTGGTAACTGGGGAAACAGAGCCTTAATGGAAGTGGTGTTCTAGGTTGTAAATTTGAATGGAATGTGCCAGGAAAAAAGCACTTTATGTTTATGTCTCATTATTTCTTGTTCATAATTGTAATTTACTTTTTATTTTTTATCCCAGCAAATTTGATTACAATGGTTTGTTTGTTCTAGGTGTGCAAGATGTGGTTCTTTCACACATATACGTGTATCTATTCTTCCTCGCATCCTTTTCCCATGTAGGTTATGACACAATGTTGAGTAGTCTTCTCCTGGTCTTCCGTACGTCTTTGGTGATTATATATTTCACATGGTATGTATATCTCTGTTAACCCCAATATGGTAATGTATCCAATCCTCATCCCTTTCTATTTGGTGAACCATAAGTTTTTTTAATGAATCTGTGATTGCCTTTCTCTGTGGAAATATCTTCATTGGTATCAATTTTTAAGTAACTCCTAAAAGTGATATGATAGGATATGTGTCTTTTGCTTTCTCACTGACTACAGGTGGCGTGATTACGTCTAGACTCATGTATGGTGCTGCAAATGGCATTGTTTCATTTTTTTCACTAGCGAATATTCCATCTGTACATGGAGGAGTTCTTCTTTGTCCACCCATCTGTTGGTGGACTTTTTGGTTACTTCCATATCTTGGCTATCGTAATACTGTGCCATGCAGATTTGCCTGCCTGTGTCTTTCCAATTCTTTCTTCTTAGAGTATAGGTCGAGGTGTGGGCCTGCTGGATCATACGGTAGCTCAATGTTTACCTTTTTAAGGCACCTCCATTCTGTTCTCATTCGTGGCCCTTTTCAAGTTACGTCCCACTTGAAGTTGAGAGTATGCATTTCTCCACAACACCTTCAGCATTTATTGTTTGTAGTTTCCTTGCTGATGGTTATTCTGACAAGTGTCAGCTGATACCTCTTTGTGGTTGAATTCGCCTGTGCCTCATAATCCGTTGAAATTGAGCTTTAAGGCATGTCCTTTTTTATTTTTCAACCTGTGATTACCCCTTAGTTCTTCAAAGTGTTCTCTTAAAGTATGTGTCACATTTTGAAATGTTTTGGCCATTACCTCCCTCAAGACATTTTGAGGGCAGGTTTCATTTACAGTTCTGCAGTACTTGTTCCTATGAAATGACCATTAGCACAGGCTTTAAAGCTGCTTTTGCAGGTAAATGCCAGAGGGCGGCAGCCTTTCTATGTCCCCACCATGGTAACTAGGGAAAAGCCCTTGCGGCCTGTGGTGTTTCTCGGTTATAAATTAGAGTGGAGTGTGCCCGGACAAACCCACACAAGCTGATGTCTCCTTACTTTTGTTGGATTTTTAAATTTAATTTTTAGTTTTTATTGGAGTAATTCCCCAGTGTGCACGTGGACCACTTCTACTTTGCGCATTCCTCGGTTGATGGACATTTTCATTGCTTCCAAGTGTTGGCTATGGTAAATATTGTTGGAGTGCAGGATTGCCAGCCTGTGACTTTTTGATTCTCATTTTCTCAGTTGATAGGCCCAGCAGTGGGTGTGACTGATTGACTGGTAGCACCGTGTTTCCCTTTTCAAAGCACCTTCTTTGTGTTTTCATTAGTGGCTCTTACCACGTCCCCCTTAGAATCGAGGGTATGCATTTCTCCACAATCGATTTAGCATTTATTGTTTGCTGCCTTTATGCTAATGGCCCTACTGGCTGCTGTGTGCTGATAGGGTTTTGTAATTTGGGTTTGCATGTCTTTGAAAATTCGTAAAACTCATCATGTTTCTCCACCGTTTTCTTTTCTGTTAAAAAAAAGGAAACAGTTGGGAGTACAATATATTTCTTGAAATTGTCTTCTTGGAAGGTTGCCCTATTTTGAAATTTTTGGTCGATTTTCCACCTCAGAATTTTTTTAGAGAGCAGGTGTCATTTCCCGAACTGCAAGTTTGGTGAATATTTAGTGACCCTTAGCAATGGGTTTAAAGCTGCTGTTGTGGGAAGTGGCCTCAAGCAGGCAGCATTTCTCCACTCCCAAATCTGGGTACTAGGGCAGCAGAGCCTTTCTGGAAGTCGTGTTCCTAGGTTGTAAATTAAATTGGAATGTGCCTGGAGAAACCCCCATAAGTTTATGTCTCATTATTTCTTCTTGGTTTTAAATTTTTTTTTAATTGTGGTAAAGCTTCGAATATTGTCTGTCCTAGGTGTACACAATCTGGTTCATTTGTACATTATATATGTCTATTCAAGTACAGATCCTCTTCCCATGTAAAATGTTACAGAGGGTTCCACAGACCTCCCTTGCTCCATGGTCGGTCTTTTTGAGATATGTATATACTATGTGTTTGTATACATAGAGCAACACTAATCTTAACTTATCCATTCCCCCCACCTTTCCTTTTAGATGAGCATAGTTTGTTTTCTAAGTCTGTGAGTGTCTTTCTCTGTGGAAATATATTCATTTGTGTCAGTTATTAGATAACGCCTATAAGTGATATCATAGAATACAGGTCTTTGGTTTCGGAGCTACCTCATGTTTCGTGATTATCCCCAGACCCATTTGTGGTGCCTCAAAGAGCAATGGTTCATTGTTTTCCATGGCTAATATTCCATTGTGTACATGGACCACTTCTTCTTTATCCATTCACCTCTTGTTGGATATTTTGATTGCTTCACTGTCTTGGCTATTGTGAATAAGGCTGCACTGCAGCTTTTGCGGCCTGTGTCTTCTCGATTCTTGTCTTCTCAGGTGAGAGGTCCAATGGTGCGCCTGCTGGATTGAATGGTACCTCCATTTTTACTTTTAAACACAGCTCCTTTCTCTTCTCATTATTGGCTGTTACCCCTTTACGTCTCACCAGCAGGTAGAGGGGATACAGTTCTTGAAAACCCCGTCAGCATTTATTGTTTGTAGACATTTTGCTGATGGTCAGTCGACTGGTCTAAGTTGAAACTTTTTGTAGATTAGATTGCATGGGTCTAACACTCCCTGAGGTTGAGCTTTTATCCATTTTCCTTTTTTTTTAAAAGAGCGTGAGTAAAACTTAACTCCTCATACTCTCTTCTTGAAACATTTGCCTGTTTTGAATTTTTTTGTCCATTCCCTACTTCAGCACAATTTTTTAGGGCAGGTGTCCTTTACAGCCCTGAGTCCTTGTGAATGTAAAGTGACCATTAGCTGTGAGTTTAAAGCTGCTCTTGCAGGAAACGGCCACAAGGTGGCAGCATTTCTCCTTTACCAAATTTGGTAAGTGGGGAAACAGAGCCTTAATGGAAGTGGTGTTCTAGGTTGTAAATTCGAATGGAATGTGCCAGGAAAAAAGCACTTTATGTTTATGTCTCATTACTTCTTGTTCATAATTGTAATTTACTTTTTATTTTTTATCCCAGCAAATTTGATTACAATGGTTTGTTTGTTCTAGGTGTGCAAGATGTGGTTCTTTCACACATATACGTGTATCTATTCTTCCTCGCATCCTTTTCCCATGTAGGTTATGACACAATGTTGAGTAGTCTTCTCCTGGTCTTCCGTACGTCTTTGGGGATTATATATTTCACATGGTATGTATATCTCTGTTAACCCCAATATGGTAATGTATCCAATCCTCATCCCTTTCTATTTGGTGAACCATAAGTTTTTTTAATGAATCTGTGATTGCCTTTCTCTGTGGAAATATCTTCATTGGTATCAATTTTTAAGTAACTCCAAAAAGTGATATGATAGGATATGTGTCTTTTGCTTTCTCACTGACTACAGGTGGCGTGATTACGTCTAGACTCATGTATGGTGCTGCAAATGGCATTGTTTCATTTTTTTCACTAGCGAATATTCCATCTGTACATGGAGGAGTTCTTCTTTGTCCACCCATCTGTTGGTGGACTTTTTGGTTACTTCCATATCTTGGCTATCGTAATACTGTGCCATGCAGATTTGCCTGCCTGTGTCTTTCCAATTCTTTCTTCTTAGAGTATAGGTCGAGGTGTGGGCCTGCTGGATCATACGGTAGCTCAATGTTTACCTTTTTAAGGCACCTCCATTCTGTTCTCATTCGTGGCCCTTTTCAAGTTACGTCCCACTTGAAGTTGAGAGTATGCATTTCTCCACAACACCTTCAGCATTTATTGTTTGTAGTTTCCTTGCTGATGGTTATTCTGACAAGTGTCAGCTGATACCTCTTTGTGGTTGAATTCGCCTGTGCCTCATAATCCGTTGAAATTGAGCTTTAAGGCATGTCCTTTTTTATTTTTCAACCTGTGATTACCCCTTAGTTCTTCAAAGTGTTCTCTTAAAGTATGTGTCACATTTTGAAATGTTTTGGCCATTACCTCCCTCAAGACATTTTGAGGGCAGGTTTCATTTACAGTTCTGCAGTACTTGTTCCTATGAAATGACCATTAGCACAGGCTTTAAAGCTGCTTTTGCAGGTAAATGCCAGAGGGCGGCAGCCTTTCTATGTCCCCACCATGGTAACTAGGGAAAAGCCCTTGCGGCCTGTGGTGTTTCTCGGTTATAAATTAGAGTGGAGTGTTCCCGGACAAACCCACACAAGCTGATGTCTCCTTACTTTTGTTGGATTTTTAAATTTAATTTTTAGTTTTTATTGGAGTAATTCCCCAGTGTGCACGTGGACCACTTCTACTTTGCGCATTCCTCGGTTGATGGACATTTTCATTGCTTCCAAGTGTTGGCTATGGTAAATATTGTTGGAGTGCAGGATTGCCAGCCTGTGACTTTTTGATTCTCATTTTCTCAGTTGATAGGCCCAGCAGTGGGTGTGACTGATTGACTGGTAGCACCGTGTTTCCCTTTTCAAAGCACCTTCTTTGTGTTTTCATTAGTGGCTCTTACCACGTCCCCCTTAGAATCGAGGGTATGCATTTCTCCACAATCGATTTAGCATTTATTGTTTGCTGCCTTTATGCTAATGGCCCTACTGGCTGCTGTGTGCTGATAGGGTTTTGTAATTTGGGTTTGCATGTCTTTGAAAATTCGTAAAACTCATCATGTTTCTCCACCGTTTTCTTTTCTGTTAAAAAAAAGGAAACAGTTGGGAGTACAATATATTTCTTGAAATTGTCTTCTTGGAAGGTTGCCCTATTTTGAAATTTTTGGTCGATTTTCCACCTCAGAATTTTTTTAGAGAGCAGGTGTCATTTCCCGAACTGCAAGTTTGGTGAATATTTAGTGACCCTTAGCAATGGGTTTAAAGCTGCTGTTGTGGGAAGTGGCCTCAAGCAGGCAGCATTTCTCCACTCCCAAATCTGGGTACTAGGGCAGCAGAGCCTTTCTGGAAGTCGTGTTCCTAGGTTGTAAATTAAATTGGAATGTGCCTGGAGAAACCCCCATAAGTTTATGTCTCATTATTTCTTCTTGGTTTTAAATTTTTTTTTAATTGTGGTAAAGCTTCGAATATTGTCTGTCCTAGGTGTACACAATCTGGTTCATTTGTACATTATATATGTCTATTCAAGTACAGATCCTCTTCCCATGTAAAATGTTACAGAGGGTTCCACAGACCTCCCTTGCTCCATGGTCGGTCTTTTTGAGATATGTATATACTATGTGTTTGTATACATAGAGCAACACTAATCTTAACTTATCCATTCCCCCCACCTTTCCTTTTAGATGAGCATAGTTTGTTTTCTAAGTCTGTGAGTGTCTTTCTCTGTGGAAATATATTCATTTGTGTCAGTTATTAGATAACGCCTATAAGTGATATCATAGAATACAGGTCTTTGGTTTCGGAGCTACCTCATGTTTCGTGATTATCCCCAGACCCATTTGTGGTGCCTCAAAGAGCAATGGTTCATTGTTTTCCATGGCTAATATTCCATTGTGTACATGGACCACTTCTTCTTTATCCATTCACCTCTTGTTGGATATTTTGATTGCTTCACTGTCTTGGCTATTGTGAATAAGGCTGCACTGCAGCTTTTGCGGCCTGTGTCTTCTCGATTCTTGTCTTCTCAGGTGAGAGGTCCAATGGTGCGCCTGCTGGATTGAATGGTACCTCCATTTTTACTTTTAAACACAGCTCCTTTCTCTTCTCATTATTGGCTGTTACCCCTTTACGTCTCACCAGCAGGTAGAGGGGATACAGTTCTTGAAAACCCCGTCAGCATTTATTGTTTGTAGACATTTTGCTGATGGTCAGTCGACTGGTCTAAGTTGAAACTTTTTGTAGATTAGATTGCATGGGTCTAACACTCCCTGAGGTTGAGCTTTTATCCATTTTCCTTTTTTTTTAAAAGAGCGTGAGTAAAACTTAACTCCTCATACTCTCTTCTTGAAACATTTGCCTGTTTTGAATTTTTTTGTCCATTCCCTACTTCAGCACAATTTTTTAGGGCAGGTGTCCTTTACAGCCCTGAGTCCTTGTGAATGTAAAGTGACCATTAGCTGTGAGTTTAAAGCTGCTCTTGCAGGAAACGGCCACAAGGTGGCAGCATTTCTCCTTTACCAAATTTGGTAAGTGGGGAAACAGAGCCTTAATGGAAGTGGTGTTCTAGGTTGTAAATTCGAATGGAATGTGCCAGGAAAAAAGCACTTTATGTTTATGTCTCATTACTTCTTGTTCATAATTGTAATTTACTTTTTATTTTTTATCCCAGCAAATTTGATTACAATGGTTTGTTTGTTCTAGGTGTGCAAGATGTGGTTCTTTCACACATATACGTGTATCTATTCTTCCTCGCATCCTTTTCCCATGTAGGTTATGACACAATGTTGAGTAGTCTTCTCCTGGTCTTCCGTACGTCTTTGGGGATTATATATTTCACATGGTATGTATATCTCTGTTAACCCCAATATGGTAATGTATCCAATCCTCATCCCTTTCTATTTGGTGAACCATAAGTTTTTTTAATGAATCTGTGATTGCCTTTCTCTGTGGAAATATCTTCATTGGTATCAATTTTTAAGTAACTCCAAAAAGTGATATGATAGGATATGTGTCTTTTGCTTTCTCACTGACTACAGGTGGCGTGATTACGTCTAGACTCATGTATGGTGCTGCAAATGGCATTGTTTCATTTTTTTCACTAGCGAATATTCCATCTGTACATGGAGGAGTTCTTCTTTGTCCACCCATCTGTTGGTGGACTTTTTGGTTACTTCCATATCTTGGCTATCGTAATACTGTGCCATGCAGATTTGCCTGCCTGTGTCTTTCCAATTCTTTCTTCTTAGAGTATAGGTCGAGGTGTGGGCCTGCTGGATCATACGGTAGCTCAATGTTTACCTTTTTAAGGCACCTCCATTCTGTTCTCATTCGTGGCCCTTTTCAAGTTACGTCCCACTTGAAGTTGAGAGTATGCATTTCTCCACAACACCTTCAGCATTTATTGTTTGTAGTTTCCTTGCTGATGGTTATTCTGACAAGTGTCAGCTGATACCTCTTTGTGGTTGAATTCGCCTGTGCCTCATAATCCGTTGAAATTGAGCTTTAAGGCATGTCCTTTTTTATTTTTCAACCTGTGATTACCCCTTAGTTCTTCAAAGTGTTCTCTTAAAGTATGTGTCACATTTTGAAATGTTTTGGCCATTACCTCCCTCAAGACATTTTGAGGGCAGGTTTCATTTACAGTTCTGCAGTACTTGTTCCTATGAAATGACCATTAGCACAGGCTTTAAAGCTGCTTTTGCAGGTAAATGCCAGAGGGCGGCAGCCTTTCTATGTCCCCACCATGGTAACTAGGGAAAAGCCCTTGCGGCCTGTGGTGTTTCTCGGTTATAAATTAGAGTGGAGTGTTCCCGGACAAACCCACACAAGCTGATGTCTCCTTACTTTTGTTGGATTTTTAAATTTAATTTTTAGTTTTTATTGGAGTAATTCCCCAGTGTGCACGTGGACCACTTCTACTTTGCGCATTCCTCGGTTGATGGACATTTTCATTGCTTCCAAGTGTTGGCTATGGTAAATATTGTTGGAGTGCAGGATTGCCAGCCTGTGACTTTTTGATTCTCATTTTCTCAGTTGATAGGCCCAGCAGTGGGTGTGACTGATTGACTGGTAGCACCGTGTTTCCCTTTTCAAAGCACCTTCTTTGTGTTTTCATTAGTGGCTCTTACCACGTCCCCCTTAGAATCGAGGGTATGCATTTCTCCACAATCGATTTAGCATTTATTGTTTGCTGCCTTTATGCTAATGGCCCTACTGGCTGCTGTGTGCTGATAGGGTTTTGTAATTTGGGTTTGCATGTCTTTGAAAATTCGTAAAACTCATCATGTTTCTCCACCGTTTTCTTTTCTGTTAAAAAAAAGGAAACAGTTGGGAGTACAATATATTTCTTGAAATTGTCTTCTTGGAAGGTTGCCCTATTTTGAAATTTTTGGTCCATTTTCCACCTCAGAATTTTTTTAGAGAGCAGGTGTCATTTCCCGAACTGCAAGTTTGGTGAATATTTAGTGACCCTTAGCAATGGGTTTAAAGTTGCTGTTGTGGGAAGTGGCCTCAAGCAGGCAGCATTTCTCCACTCCCAAATCTGGGTACTAGGGCAGCAGAGCCTTTCTGGAAGTCGTGTTCCTAGGTTGTAAATTAAATTGGAATGTGCCTGGAGAAACCCCCATAAGTTTATGTCTCATTATTTCTTCTTGGTTTTAAATTTTTTTTTAATTGTGGTAAAGCTTCGAATATTGTCTGTCCTAGGTGTACACAATCTGGTTCATTTGTACATTATATATGTCTATTCAAGTACAGATCCTCTTCCCATGTAAAATGTTACAGAGGGTTCCACAGACCTCCCTTGCTCCATGGTCGGTCTTTTTGAGATATGTATATACTATGTGTTTGTATACATAGAGCAACACTAATCTTAACTTATCCATTCCCCCCACCTTTCCTTTTAGATGAGCATAGTTTGTTTTCTAAGTCTGTGAGTGTCTTTCTCTGTGGAAATATATTCATTTGTGTCAGTTATTAGATAACGCCTATAAGTGATATCATAGAATACAGGTCTTTGGTTTCGGAGCTACCTCATGTTTCGTGATTATCTCCAGACCCATTTGTGGTGCCTCAAAGAGCAATGGTTCATTGTTTTCCATGGCTAATATTCCATTGTGTACATGGACCACTTCTTCTTTATCCATTCACCTCTTGTTGGATATTTTGATTGCTTCACTGTATTGGCTATTGTGAATAAGGCTGCACTGCAGCTTTTGCGGCCTGTGTCTTCTCGATTCTTGTCTTCTCAGGTGAGAGGTCCAATGGTGCGCCTGCTGGATTGAATGGTACCTCCATTTTTACTTTTAAACACAGCTCCTTTCTCTTCTCATTATTGGCTGTTACCCCTTTACGTCTCACCAGCAGGTAGAGGGGATAAAGTTCTTGAAAACCCCGTCAGCATTTATTGTTTGTAGACATTTTGCTGATGGTCAGTCGACTGGTCTAAGTTGAAACTTTCTGTAGATTAGATTGCATGGGTCTAACACTCCCTGAGGTTGAGCTTTTATCCATTTTCCTTTTTTTTTAAAAGAGCGTGAGTAAAACTTAACTCCTCATACTCTCTTCTTGAAACATTTGCCTGTTTTGAATTTTTTTGTCCATTCCCTACTTCAGCACAATTTTTTAGGGCAGGTGTCCTTTACAGCCCTGAGTCCTTGTGAATGTTAAGTGACCATTAGCTGTGAGTTTAAAGCTGCTCTTGCAGGAAACGGCCACAAGGTGGCAGCATTTCTCCTTTACCAAATTTGGTAACTGGGGAAACAGAGCCTTAATGGAAGTGGTGTTCTAGGTTGTAAATTCGAATGGAATGTGCCAGGAAAAAAGCACTTTATGTTTATGTCTCATTACTTCTTGTTCATAATTGTAATTTACTTTTTATTTTTTATCCCAGCAAATTTGATTACAATGGTTTGTTTGTTCTAGGTGTGCAAGATGTGGTTCTTTCACACATATACGTGTATCTATTCTTCCTCGCATCCTTTTCCCATGTAGGTTATGACACAATGTTGAGTAGTCTTCTCCTGGTCTTCCGTACGTCTTTGGTGATTATATATTTCACATGGTATGTATATCTCTGTTAACCCAATATGGTAATGTGTCCAATCCTCATCCCTTTCTATTTGGTGAACCATAAGTTTTTTTAATGAATCTGTGATTGCCTTTCTCTGTGGAAATATCTTCATTGGTATCAATTTTTAAGTAACTCCTAAAAGTGATATGATAGGATATGTGTCTTTTGCTTTCTCACTGACTACAGGTGGCGTGATTACGTCTAGACTCATGTATGGTGCTGCAAATGGCATTGTTTCATTTTTTTCACTAGCGAATATTCCATCTGTACATGGAGGAGTTCTTCTTTGTCCACCCATCTGTTGGTGGACTTTTTGGTTACTTCCATATCTTGGCTATCGTAATACTGTGCCATGCAGATTTGCCTGCCTGTGTCTTTCCAATTCTTTCTTCTTAGAGTATAGGTCGAGGTGTGGGCCTGCTGGATCATACGGTAGCTCAATGTTTACCTTTTTAAGGCACCTCCATTCTGTTCTCATTCGTGGCCCTTTTCAAGTTACGTCCCACTTGAAGTTGAGGGTATGCATTTCTCCACAACACCTTCAGCATTTATTGTTTGTAGTTTCCTTGCTGATGGTTATTCTGACAAGTGTCAGCTGATACCTCTTTGTGGTTGAATTCGCCTGTGCCTCATAATCCGTTGAAATTGAGCTTTAAGGCATGTCCTTTTTTATTTTTCAACCTGTGATTACCCCTTAGTTCTTCAAAGTGTTCTCTTAAAATATGTGTCACATTTTGAAATGTTTTGGCCATTACCTCCCTCAAGACATTTTGAGGGCAGGTTTCATTTACAGTTCTGCAGTACTTGTTCCTATGAAATGACCATTAGCACAGGCTTTAAAGCTGCTTTTGCAGGTAAATGCCAGAGGGCGGCAGCCTTTCTATGTCCCCACCATGGTAACTAGGGAAAAGCCCTTGCGGCCTGTGGTGTTTCTCGGTTATAAATTAGAGTGGAGTGTGCCCGGAGAAACCCACACAAGCTGATGTCTCCTTACTTTTGTTGGATTTTTAAATTTAATTTTTAGTTTTTATTGGAGTAATTCCCCAGTGTGCACGTGGACCACTTCTACTTTGCGCATTCCTCGGTTGATGGACATTTTCATTGCTTCCAAGTGTTGGCTATGGTAAATATTGTTGGAGTGCAGGATTGCCAGCCTGTGACTTTTTGATTCTCATTTTCTCAGTTGATAGGCCCAGCAGTGGGTGTGACTGATTGACTGGTAGCACCGTGTTTCCCTTTTCAAAGCACCTTCTTTGTGTTTTCATTAGTGGCTCTTACCACGTCCCCCTTAGAATCGAGGGTATGTATTTCTCCACAATCGATTTAGCATTTATTGTTTGCTGCCTTTATGCTAATGGCCCTACTGGCTGCTGTGTGCTGATAGGGTTTTGTAATTTGGGTTTGCATGTCTTTGAAAATTCGTAAAACTCATCATGTTTCTCCACCGTTTTCTTTTCTGTTAAAAAAAAGGAAACAGTTGGGAGTACAATATATTTCTTGAAATTGTCTTCTTGGAAGGTTGCCCTATTTTGAAATTTTTGGTCGATTTTCCACCTCAGAATTTTTTTAGAGAGCAGGTGTCATTTCCCGAACTGCAAGTTTGGTGAATATTTAGTGACCCTTAGCAATGGGTTTAAAGCTGCTGTTGTGGGAAGTGGCCTCAAGCAGGCAGCATTTCTCCACTCCCAAATCTGGGTACTAGGGCAGCAGAGCCTTTCTGGAAGTCGTGTTCCTAGGTTGTAAATTAAATTGGAATGTGCCTGGAGAAACCCCCATAAGTTTATGTCTCATTATTTCTTCTTGGTTTTAAATTTTTTTTTAATTGTGGTAAAGCTTCGAATATTGTCTGTCCTAGGTGTACACAATCTGGTTCATTTGTACATTATATATGTCTATTCAAGTACAGATCCTCTTCCCATGTAAAATGTTACAGAGGGTTCCACAGACCTCCCTTGCTCCATGGTCGGTCTTTTTGAGATATGTATATACTATGTGTTTGTATACATAGAGCAACACTAATCTTAACTTATCCATTCCCCCCACCTTTCCTTTTAGATGAGCATAGTTTGTTTTCTAAGTCTGTGAGTGTCTTTCTCTGTGGAAATATATTCATTTGTGTCAGTTATTAGATAACGCCTATAAGTGATATCATAGAATACAGGTCTTTGGTTTCGGAGCTACCTCATGTTTCGTGATTATCCCCAGACCCATTTGTGGTGCCTCAAAGAGCAATGGTTCATTGTTTTCCATGGCTAATATTCCATTGTGTACATGGACCACTTCTTCTTTATCCATTCACCTCTTGTTGGATATTTTGATTGCTTCACTGTCTTGGCTATTGTGAATAAGGCTGCACTGCAGCTTTTGCGGCCTGTGTCTTCTCGATTCTTGTCTTCTCAGGTGAGAGGTCCAATGGTGCGCCTGCTGGATTGAATGGTACCTCCATTTTTACTTTTAAACACAGCTCCTTTCTCTTCTCATTATTGGCTGTTACCCCTTTACGTCTCACCAGCAGGTAGAGGGGATACAGTTCTTGAAAACCCCGTCAGCATTTATTGTTTGTAGACATTTTGCTGATGGTCAGTCGACTGGTCTAAGTTGAAACTATTTGTAGATTAGATTGCATGGGTCTAACACTCCCTGAGGTTGAGCTTTTATCCATTTTCCTTTTTTTTTAAAAGAGCGTGAGTAAAACTTAACTCCTCATACTCTCTTCTTGAAACATTTGCCTGTTTTGAATGTTTTTGTCCATTCCCTACTTCAGCACAATTTTTTAGGGCAGGTGTCCTTTACAGCCCTGAGTCCTTGTGAATGTTAAGTGACCATTAGCTGTGAGTTTAAAGCTGCTCTTGCAGGAAACGGCCACAAGGTGGCAGCATTTCTCCTTTACCAAATTTGGTAAGTGGGGAAACAGAGCCTTAATGGAAGTGGTGTTCTAGGTTGTAAATTCGAATGGAATGTGCCAGGAAAAAAGCACTTTATGTTTATGTCTCATTACTTCTTGTTCATAATTGTAATTTACTTTTTATTTTTTATCCCAGCAAATTTGATTACAATGGTTTGTTTGTTCTAGGTGTGCAAGATGTGGTTCTTTCACACATATACGTGTATCTATTCTTCCTCGCATCCTTTTCCCATGTAGGTTATGACACAATGTTGAGTAGTCTTCTCCTGGTCTTCCGTACGTCTTTGGGGATTATATATTTCACATGGTATGTATATCTCTGTTAACCCCAATATGGTAATGTATCCAATCCTCATCCCTTTCTATTTGGTGAACCATAAGTTTTTTTAATGAATCTGTGATTGCCTTTCTCTGTGGAAATATCTTCATTGGTATCAATTTTTAAGTAACTCCTAAAAGTGATATGATAGGATATGTGTCTTTTGCTTTCTCACTGACTACAGGTGGCGTGATTACGTCTAGACTCATGTATGGTGCTGCAAATGGCATTGTTTCATTTTTTTCACTAGCGAATATTCCATCTGTACATGGAGGAGTTCTTCTTTGTCCACCCATCTGTTGGTGGACTTTTTGGTTACTTCCATATCTTGGCTATCGTAATACTGTGCCATGCAGATTTGCCTGCCTGTGTCTTTCCAATTCTTTCTTCTTAGAGTATAGGTCGAGGTGTGGGCCTGCTGGATCATACGGTAGCTCAATGTTTACCTTTTTAAGGCACCTCCATTCTGTTCTCATTCGTGGCCCTTTTCAAGTTACGTCCCACTTGAAGTTGAGGGTATGCATTTCTCCACAACACCTTCAGCATTTATTGTTTGTAGTTTCCTTGCTGATGGTTATTCTGACATGTGTCAGCTGATACCTCTTTGTGGTTGAATTCGCCTGTGCCTCATAATCCGTTGAAATTGAGCTTTAAGGCATGTCCTTTTTTATTTTTCAACCTGTGATTACCCCTTAGTTCTTCAAAGTGTTCTCTTAAAGTATGTGTCACATTTTGAAATGTTTTGGCCATTACCTCCCTCAAGACATTTTGAGGGCAGGTTTCATTTACAGTTCTGCAGTACTTGTTCCTATGAAATGACCATTAGCACAGGCTTTAAAGCTGCTTTTGCAGGTAAATGCCAGAGGGCGGCAGCCTTTCTATGTCCCCACCATGGTAACTAGGGAAAAGCCCTTGCGGCCTGTGGTGTTTCTCGGTTATAAATTAGAGTGGAGTGTGCCCGGACAAACCCACACAAGCTGATGTCTCCTTACTTTTGTTGGATTTTTAAATTTAATTTTTAGTTTTTATTGGAGTAATTCCCCAGTGTGCACGTGGACCACTTCTACTTTGCGCATTCCTCGGTTGATGGACATTTTCATTGCTTCCAAGTGTTGGCTATGGTAAATATTGTTGGAGTGCAGGATTGCCAGCCTGTGACTTTTTGATTCTCATTTTCTCAGTTGATAGGCCCAGCAGTGGGTGTGACTGATTGACTGGTAGCACCGTGTTTCCCTTTTCAAAGCACCTTCTTTGTGTTTTCATTAGTGGCTCTTACCACGTCCCCCTTAGAATCGAGGGTATGCATTTCTCCACAATCGATTTAGCATTTATTGTTTGCTGCCTTTATGCTAATGGCCCTACTGGCTGCTGTGTGCTGATAGGGTTTTGTAATTTGGGTTTGCATGTCTTTGAAAATTCGTAAAACTCATCATGTTTCTCCACCGTTTTCTTTTCTGTTAAAAAAAAGGAAACAGTTGGGAGTACAATATATTTCTTGAAATTGTCTTCTTGGAAGGTTGCCCTATTTTGAAATTTTTGGTCGATTTTCCACCTCAGAATTTTTTTAGAGAGCAGGTGTCATTTCCCGAACTGCAAGTTTGGTGAATATTTAGTGACCCTTAGCAATGGGTTTAAAGCTGCTGTTGTGGGAAGTGGCCTCAAGCAGGCAGCATTTCTCCACTCCCAAATCTGGGTACTAGGGCAGCAGAGCCTTTCTGGAAGTCGTGTTCCTAGGTTGTAAATTAAATTGGAATGTGCCTGGAGAAACCCCCATAAGTTTATGTCTCATTATTTCTTCTTGGTTTTAAATGTTTTTTTAATTGTGGTAAAGCTTCGAATATTGTCTGTCCTAGGTGTACACAATCTGGTTCATTTGTACATTATATATGTCTATTCAAGTACAGATCCTCTTCCCATGTAAAATGTTACAGAGGGTTCCACAGAACTCCCTTGCTCCATGGTCGGTCTTTTTGAGATATGTATATACTATGTGTTTGTATACATAGAGCAACACTAATCTTAACTTATCCATTCCCCCCACCTTTCCTTTTAGATGAGCATAGTTTGTTTTCAAGTCTGTGAGTGTCTTTCTCTGTGGAAATATATTCATTTGTGTCAGTTATTAGATAACGCCTATAAGTGATATCATAGAATACAGGTCTTTGGTTTCGGAGCTACCTCATGTTTCGTGATTATCTCCAGACCCATTTGTGGTGCCTCAAAGAGCAATGGTTCATTGTTTTCCATGGCTAATATTCCATTGTGTACATGGACCACTTCTTCTTTATCCATTCACCTCTTGTTGGATATTTTGATTGCTTCACTGTCTTGGCTATTGTGAATAAGGCTGCACTGCAGCTTTTGCGGCCTGTGTCTTCTCGATTCTTGTCTTCTCAGGTGAGAGGTCCAATGGTGCGCCTGCTGGATTGAATGGTACCTCCATTTTTACTTTTAAACACAGCTCCTTTCTCTTCTCATTATTGGCTGTTACCCCTTTACGTCTCACCAGCAGGTAGAGGGGATACAGTTCTTGAAAACCCCGTCAGCATTTATTGTTTGTAGACATTTTGCTGATGGTCAGTCGACTGGTCTAAGTTGAAACTTTCTGTAGATTAGATTGCATGGGTCTAACACTCCCTGAGGTTGAGCTTTTATCCATTTTCCTTTTTTTTTAAAAGAGCGTGAGTAAAACTTAACTCCTCATACTCTCTTCTTGAAACATTTGCCTGTTTTGAATTTTTTTGTCCATTCCCTACTTCAGCACAATTTTTTAGGGCAGGTGTCCTTTACAGCCCTGAGTCCTTGTGAATGTTAAGTGACCATTAGCTGTGAGTTTAAAGCTGCTCTTGCAGGAAACGGCCACAAGGTGGCAGCATTTCTCCTTTACCAAATTTGGTAAGTGGGGAAACAGAGCCTTAATGGAAGTGGTGTTCTAGGTTGTAAATTCGAATGGAATGTGCCAGGAAAAAAGCACTTTATGTTTATGTCTCATTACTTCTTGTTCATAATTGTAATTTACTTTTTATTTTTTATCCCAGCAAATTTGATTACAATGGTTTGTTTGTTCTAGGTGTGCAAGATGTGGTTCTTTCACACATATACGTGTATCTATTCTTCCTCGCATCCTTTTCCCATGTAGGTTATGACACAATGTTGAGTAGTCTTCTCCTGGTCTTCCGTACGTCTTTGGTGATTATATATTTCACATGGTATGTATATCTCTGTTAACCCCAATATGGTAATGTGTCCAATCCTCATCCCTTTCTATTTGGTGAACCATAAGTTTTTTTAATGAATCTGTGATTGCCTTTCTCTGTGGAAATATCTTCATTGGTATCAATTTTTAAGTAACTCCTAAAAGTGATATGATAGGATATGTGTCTTTTGCTTTCTCACTGACTACAGGTGGCGTGATTACGTCTAGACTCATGTATGGTGCTGCAAATGGCATTGTTTCATTTTTTTCACTAGCGAATATTCCATCTGTACATGGAGGAGTTCTTCTTTGTCCACCCATCTGTTGGTGGACTTTTTGGTTACTTCCATATCTTGGCTATCGTAATACTGTGCCATGCAGATTTGCCTGCCTGTGTCTTTCCAATTCTTTCTTCTTAGAGTATAGGTCGAGGTGTGGGCCTGCTGGATCATACGGTAGCTCAATGTTTACCTTTTTAAGGCACCTCCATTCTGTTTTCATTCGTGGCCCTTTTCAAGTTACGTCCCACTTGAAGTTGAGGGTATGCATTTCTCCACAACACCTTCAGCATTTATTGTTTGTAGTTTCCTTGCTGATGGTTATTCTGACAAGTGTCAGCTGATACCTCTTTGTGGTTGAATTCGCCTGTGCCTCATAATCCGTTGAAATTGAGCTTTAAGGCATGTCCTTTTTTATTTTTCAACCTGTGATTACCCCTTAGTTCTTCAAAGTGTTCTCTTAAAATATGTGTCACATTTTGAAATGTTTTGGCCATTACCTCCCTCAAGACATTTTGAGGGCAGGTTTCATTTACAGTTCTGCAGTACTTGTTCCTATGAAATGACCATTAGCACAGGCTTTAAAGCTGCTTTTGCAGGTAAATGCCAGAGGGCGGCAGCCTTTCTATGTCCCCACCATGGTAACTAGGGAAAAGCCCTTGCGGCCTGTGGTGTTTCTCGGTTATAAATTAGAGTGGAGTGTGCCCGGAGAAACCCACACAAGCTGATGTCTCCTTACTTTTGTTGGATTTTTAAATTTAATTTTTAGTTTTTATTGGAGTAATTCCCCAGTGTGCACGTGGACCACTTCTACTTTGCGCATTCCTCGGTTGATGGACATTTTCATTGCTTCCAAGTGTTGGCTATGGTAAATATTGTTGGAGTGCAGGATTGCCAGCCTGTGACTTTTTGATTCTCATTTTCTCAGTTGATAGGCCCAGCAGTGGGTGTGACTGATTGACTGGTAGCACCGTGTTTCCCTTTTCAAAGCACCTTCTTTGTGTTTTCATTAGTGGCTCTTACCACGTCCCCCTTAGAATCGAGGGTATGCATTTCTCCACAATCGATTTAGCATTTATTGTTTGCTGCCTTTATGCTAATGGCCCTACTGGCTGCTGTGTGCTGATAGGGTTTTGTAATTTGGGTTTGCATGTCTTTGAAAATTCGTAAAACTCATCATGTTTCTCCACCGTTTTCTTTTCTGTTAAAAAAAAGGAAACAGTTGGGAGTACAATATATTTCTTGAAATTGTCTTCTTGGAAGGTTGCCCTATTTTGAAATTTTTGGTCGATTTTCCACCTCAGAATTTTTTTAGAGAGCAGGTGTCATTTCCCGAACTGCAAGTTTGGTGAATATTTAGTGACCCTTAGCAATGGGTTTAAAGCTGCTGTTGTGGGAAGTGGCCTCAAGCAGGCAGCATTTCTCCACTCCCAAATCTGGGTACTAGGGCAGCAGAGCCTTTCTGGAAGTCGTGTTCCTAGGTTGTAAATTAAATTGGAATGTGCCTGGAGAAACCCCCATAAGTTTATGTCTCATTATTTCTTCTTGGTTTTAAATTTTTTTTTAATTGTGGTAAAGCTTCGAATATTGTCTGTCCTAGGTGTACACAATCTGGTTCATTTGTACATTATATATGTCTATTCAAGTACAGATCCTCTTCCCATGTAAAATGTTACAGAGGGTTCCACAGACCTCCCTTGCTCCATGGTCGGTCTTTTTGAGATATGTATATACTATGTGTTTGTATACATAGAGCAACACTAATCTTAACTTATCCATTCCCCCCACCTTTCCTTTTAGATGAGCATAGTTTGTTTTCTAAGTCTGTGAGTGTCTTTCTCTGTGGAAATATATTCATTTGTGTCAGTTATTAGATAACGCCTATAAGTGATATCATAGAATACAGGTCTTTGGTTTCGGAGCTACCTCATGTTTCGTGATTATCTCCAGACCCATTTGTGGTGCCTCAAAGAGCAATGGTTCATTGTTTTCCATGGCTAATATTCCATTGTGTACATGGACCACTTCTTCTTTATCCATTCACCTCTTGTTGGATATTTTGATTGCTTCACTGTCTTGGCTATTGTGAATAAGGCTGCACTGCAGCTTTTGCGGCCTGTGTCTTCTCGATTCTTGTCTTCTCAGGTGAGAGGTCCAATGGTGCGCCTGCTGGATTGAATGGTACCTCCATTTTTACTTTTAAACACAGCTCCTTTCTCTTCTCATTATTGGCTGTTACCCCTTTACGTCTCACCAGCAGGTAGAGGGGATACAGTTCTTGAAAACCCCGTCAGCATTTATTGTTTGTAGACATTTTGCTGATGGTCAGTCGACTGGTCTAAGTTGAAACTATTTGTAGATTAGATTGCATGGGTCTAACACTCCCTGAGGTTGAGCTTTTATCCATTTTCCTTTTTTTTTAAAAGAGCGTGAGTAAAACTTAACTCCTCATACTCTCTTCTTGAAACATTTGCCTGTTTTGAATGTTTTTGTCCATTCCCTACTTCAGCACAATTTTTTAGGGCAGGTGTCCTTTACAGCCCTGAGTCCTTGTGAATGTTAAGTGACCATTAGCTGTGAGTTTAAAGCTGCTCTTGCAGGAAACGGCCACAAGGTGGCAGCATTTCTCCTTTACCAAATTTGGTAACTGGGGAAACAGAGCCTTAATGGAAGTGGTGTTCTAGGTTGTAAATTCGAATGGAATGTGCCAGGAAAAAAGCACTTTATGTTTATGTCTCATTACTTCTTGTTCATAATTGTAATTTACTTTTTATTTTTTATCCCAGCAAATTTGATTACAATGGTTTGTTTGTTCTAGGTGTGCAAGATGTGGTTCTTTCACACATATACGTGTATCTATTCTTCCTCGCATCCTTTTCCCATGTAGGTTATGACACAATGTTGAGTAGTCTTCTCCTGGTCTTCCGTACGTCTTTGGTGATTATATATTTCACATGGTATGTATATCTCTGTTAACCCCAATATGGTAATGTATCCAATCCTCATCCCTTTCTATTTGGTGAACCATAAGTTTTTTTAATGAATCTGTGATTGCCTTTCTCTGTGGAAATATCTTCATTGGTATCAATTTTTAAGTAACTCCTAAAAGTGATATGATAGGATATGTGTCTTTTGCTTTCTCACTGACTACAGGTGGCGTGATTACGTCTAGACTCATGTATGGTGCTGCAAATGGCATTGTTTCATTTTTTTCACTAGCGAATATTCCATCTGTACATGGAGGAGTTCTTCTTTGTCCACCCATCTGTTGGTGGACTTTTTGGTTACTTCCATATCTTGGCTATCGTAATACTGTGCCATGCAGATTTGCCTGCCTGTGTCTTTCCAATTCTTTCTTCTTAGAGTATAGGTCGAGGTGTGGGCCTGCTGGATCATACGGTAGCTCAATGTTTACCTTTTTAAGGCACCTCCATTCTGTTCTCATTCGTGGCCCTTTTCAAGTTACGTCCCACTTGAAGTTGAGGGTATGCATTTCTCCACAACACCTTCAGCATTTATTGTTTGTAGTTTCCTTGCTGATGGTTATTCTGACATGTGTCAGCTGATACCTCTTTGTGGTTGAATTCGCCTGTGCCTCATAATCCGTTGAAATTGAGCTTTAAGGCATGTCCTTTTTTATTTTTCAACCTGTGATTACCCCTTAGTTCTTCAAAGTGTTCTCTTAAAGTATGTGTCACATTTTGAAATGTTTTGGCCATTACCTCCCTCAAGACATTTTGAGGGCAGGTTTCATTTACAGTTCTGCAGTACTTGTTCCTATGAAATGACCATTAGCACAGGCTTTAAAGCTGCTTTTGCAGGTAAATGCCAGAGGGCGGCAGCCTTTCTATGTCCCCACCATGGTAACTAGGGAAAAGCCCTTGCGGCCTGTGGTGTTTCTCGGTTATAAATTAGAGTGGAGTGTGCCCGGACAAACCCACACAAGCTGATGTCTCCTTACTTTTGTTGGATTTTTAAATTTAATTTTTAGTTTTTATTGGAGTAATTCCCCAGTGTGCACGTGGACCACTTCTACTTTGCGCATTCCTCGGTTGATGGACATTTTCATTGCTTCCAAGTGTTGGCTATGGTAAATATTGTTGGAGTGCAGGATTGCCAGCCTGTGACTTTTTGATTCTCATTTTCTCAGTTGATAGGCCCAGCAGTGGGTGTGACTGATTGACTGGTAGCACCGTGTTTCCCTTTTCAAAGCACCTTCTTTGTGTTTTCATTAGTGGCTCTTACCACGTCCCCCTTAGAATCGAGGGTATGCATTTCTCCACAATCGATTTAGCATTTATTGTTTGCTGCCTTTATGCTAATGGCCCTACTGGCTGCTGTGTGCTGATAGGGTTTTGTAATTTGGGTTTGCATGTCTTTGAAAATTCGTAAAACTCATCATGTTTCTCCACCGTTTTCTTTTCTGTTAAAAAAAAGGAAACAGTTGGGAGTACAATATATTTCTTGAAATTGTCTTCTTGGAAGGTTGCCCTATTTTGAAATTTTTGGTCGATTTTCCACCTCAGAATTTTTTTAGAGAGCAGGTGTCATTTCCCGAACTGCAAGTTTGGTGAATATTTAGTGACCCTTAGCAATGGGTTTAAAGCTGCTGTTGTGGGAAGTGGCCTCAAGCAGGCAGCATTTCTCCACTCCCAAATCTGGGTACTAGGGCAGCAGAGCCTTTCTGGAAGTCGTGTTCCTAGGTTGTAAATTAAATTGGAATGTGCCTGGAGAAACCCCCATAAGTTTATGTCTCATTATTTCTTCTTGGTTTTAAATGTTTTTTTAATTGTGGTAAAGCTTCGAATATTGTCTGTCCTAGGTGTACACAATCTGGTTCATTTGTACATTATATATGTCTATTCAAGTACAGATCCTCTTCCCATGTAAAATGTTACAGAGGGTTCCACAGAACTCCCTTGCTCCATGGTCGGTCTTTTTGAGATATGTATATACTATGTGTTTGTATACATAGAGCAACACTAATCTTAACTTATCCATTCCCCCCACCTTTCCTTTTAGATGAGCATAGTTTGTTTTCAAGTCTGTGAGTGTCTTTCTCTGTGGAAATATATTCATTTGTGTCAGTTATTAGATAACGCCTATAAGTGATATCATAGAATACAGGTCTTTGGTTTCCGAGCTACCTCATGTTTCGTGATTATCTCCAGACCCATTTGTGGTGCCTCAAAGAGCAATGGTTCATTGTTTTCCATGGCTAATATTCCATTGTGTACATGGACCACTTCTTCTTTATCCATTCACCTCTTGTTGGATATTTTGATTGCTTCACTGTCTTGGCTATTGTGAATAAGGCTGCACTGCAGCTTTTGCGGCCTGTGTCTTCTCGATTCTTGTCTTCTCAGGTGAGAGGTCCAATGGTGCGCCTGCTGGATTGAATGGTACCTCCATTTTTACTTTTAAACACAGCTCCTTTCTCTTCTCATTATTGGCTGTTACCCCTTTACGTCTCACCAGCAGGTAGAGGGGATACAGTTCTTGAAAACCCCGTCAGCATTTATTGTTTGTAGACATTTTGCTGATGGTCAGTCGACTGGTCTAAGTTGAAACTTTTTGTAGATTAGATTGCATGGGTCTAACACTCCCTGAGGTTGAGCTTTTATCCATTTTCCTTTTTTTTTAAAAGAGCGTGAGTAAAACTTAACTCCTCATACTCTCTTCTTGAAACATTTGCCTGTTTTGAATTTTTTTGTCCATTCCCTACTTCAGCACAATTTTTTAGGGCAGGTGTCCTTTACAGCCCTGAGTCCTTGTGAATGTTAAGTGACCATTAGCTGTGAGTTTAAAGCTGCTCTAGCAAGAAACAGCCACAAGGTGGCAGCATTTCTCCTTTACCAAATTTGGTAACTGGGGAAACAGAGCCTTAATGGAAGTGGTGTTCTAGGTTGTAAATTCGAATGGAATGTGCCAGGAAAAAAGCACTTTATGTTTATGTCTCATTACTTCTTGTTCATAATTGTAATTTACTTTTTATTTTTTATCCCAGCAAATTTGATTACAATGGTTTGTTTGTTCTAGGTGTGCAAGATGTGGTTCTTTCACACATATACGTGAATCTATTCTTCCTCGCATCCTTTTCCCATGTAGGTTATGACACAATGTTGAGTAGTCTTCTCCTGGTCTTCCATACGTCTTTGGTGATTATATATTTTACATGGTATGTATATCTCTGTTAACCCCAATATGGTAATGTATCCAATCCTCATCCCTTTCTATTTGGTGAACCATAAGTTTTTTTAATGAATCTGTGATTGCCTTTCTCTGTGGAAATATCTTCATTGGTATCAATTTTTAAGTAACTCCAAAAAGTGATATGATAGGATATGTGTCTTTTGCTTTCTCACTGACTACAGGTGGCGTGATTACGTCTAGACTCATGTATGGTGCTGCAAATGGCATTGTTTCATTTTTTTCACTAGCAAATATTCCATCTGTACATGGAGGAGTTCTTCTTTGTCCACCCATCTGTTGGTGGACTTTTTGGTTACTTCCATATCTTGGCTATCGTAATACTGTGCCATGCAGATTTGCCTGCCTGTGTCTTTCCAATTCTTTCTTCTTAGATTATAGGTCGAGGAGTGGGCCTGCTGGATCATACGGTAGCTCAATGTTTACCTTTTTAAGGCACCTCCATTCTGTTCTCATTCGTGGCCCTTTTCAAGTTACGTCCCACTTGAAGTTGAGGGTATGCATTTCTCCACAACACCTTCAGCATTTATTGTTTGTAGTTTCCTTGCTGATGGTTATTCTGACAAGTGTCAGCTGATACCTCTTTGTGGTTGAATTCGCCTGTGCCTCATAATCCGTTGAAATTGAGCTTTAAGGCATGTCCTTTTTTATTTTTCAACCTGTGATTACCCCTTAGTTCTTCAAAGTGTTCTCTTAAAGTATGTGTCACATTTTGAAATGTTTTGGCCATTACCTCCCTCAAGACATTTTGAGGGCAGGTTTCATTTACAGTTCTGCAGTACTTGTTCCTATGAAATGACCATTAGCACAGGCTTTAAAGCTGCTTTTGCAGGTAAATGCCAGAGGGCAGCAGCCTTTCTATGTCCCCACCATGGTAACTAGGGAAAAGCCCTTGCGGCCTGTGGTGTTTCTCGGTTATAAATTAGAGTGGAGTGTGCCCGGACAAACCCACACAAGCTGATGTCTCCTTACTTTTGTTGGATTTTTAAATTTAATTTTTAATTTTTATTGGAGTAATTCCCCAGTGTGCACGTGGACCACTTCTACTTTGCGCATTCCTCGGTTGATGGACATTTTCATTGCTTCCAAGTGTTGGCTATGGTAAATATTGTTGGAGTGCAGGATTGCCAGCCTGTGACTTTTTGATTCTCATTTTCTCAGTTGATAGGCCCAGCAGTGGGTGTGACTGATTGACTGGTAGCACCGTGTTTCCCTTTTAAAAGCACCTTCTTTCTGTTTTCATTAGTGGCTCTTACCACGTCCCCCTTAGAATCGAGGGTATGCATTTCTCCACAATCGATTTAGCATTTATTGTTTGCTGCCTTTATGCTAATGGCCCTACTGGCTGCTGTGTGCTGATAGGGTTTTGTAATTTGGGTTTGCATGTCTTTGAAAATTCGTAAAACTCATCATGTTTCTCCACCGTTTTCTTTTCTGTTAAAAAAAAGGAAATAGTTGGGAGTACAATATATCTCTTGAAATTGTCTTCTTGGAAGGTTGCCCTATTTTGAAATTTTTGGTCGATTTTCCACCTCAGAATTTTTTTAGAGAGCAGGTGTCATTTCCCGAACTGCAAGTTTGGTGAATATTTAGTGACCCTTAGCAATGGGTTTAAAGCTGCTGTTGTGGGAAGTGGCCTCAAGCAGGCAGCATTTCTCCACTCCCAAATCTGGGTACTAGGGCAGCAGAGCCTTTCTGGAAGTCGTGTTCCTAGGTTGTAAATTAAATTGGAATGTGCCTGGAGAAACCCCCATAAGTTTATGTCTCATTATTTCTTCTTGGTTTTAAATGTTTTTTTAATTGTGGTAAAGCTTCATATATTGTCTGTCCTAGGTGTACACAATCTGGTTCATTTGTACATTATATATGTCTATTCAAGTACAGATCCTCTTCCCATGTAAAATGTTATAGAGGGTTCCACAGACCTCCCTTGCTCCATGGTCGGTCTTTTTGAGATATGTATATACTATGTGTTTGTATACATAGAGCAACACTAATCTTAACTTATCCATTCCCCCCACCTTTCCTTTTAGATGAGCATAGTTTGTTTTCTAAGTCTGTGAGTGTCTTTCTCTGTGGAAATATATTCATTTGTGTCAGTTATTAGATAACGCCTATAAGTGATATCATAGAATACAGGTCTTTGGTTTCCGAGCTACCTCATATTTCGTGATTATCTCCAGACCCATTTGTGGTGCCTCAAAGAGCAATGGTTCATTGTTTTCCATGGCTAATATTCCATTGTGTACATGGACCACTTCTTCTTTATCCATTCACCTCTTGTTGGATATTTTGATTGCTTCACTGTCTTGGCTATTGTGAATAAGGCTGCACTGCAGCTTTTGCGGCCTGTGTCTTCTCGATTCTTGTCTTCTCAGGTGAGAGGTCCAATGGTGCGCCTGCTGGATTGAATGGTACCTCCATTTTTACTTTTAAACACAGCTCCTTTCTCTTCTCATTATTGGCTGTTACCCCTTTACGTCTCACCAGCAGGTAGAGGGGATACAGTTCTTGAAAACCCCGTCAGCATTTATTGTTTGTAGACATTTTGCTGGTGGTCAGTCGACTGGTCTAAGTTGAAACTTTCTGTAGATTAGATTGCATGGGTCTAACACTCCCTGAGGTTGAGCTTTTATCCATTTTCCTTTTTTTTTAAAAGAGCGTGAGTAAAACTTAACTCCTCATACTCTCTTCTTGAAACATTTGCCTGTTTTGAATTTTTTTGTCCATTCCCTACTTCAGCACAATTTTTTAGGGCAGGTGTCCTTTACAGCCCTGAGTCCTTGTGAATGTTAAGTGACCATTAGCTGTGAGTTTAAAGCTGCTCTTGCAGGAAACGGCCACAAGGTGGCAGCATTTCTCCTTTACCAAATTTGGTAACTGGGGAAACAGAGCCTTAATGGAAGTGGTGTTCTAGGTTGTAAATTCGAATGGAATGTGCCAGGAAAAAAGCACTTTATGTTTATGTCTCATTACTTCTTGTTCATAATTGTAATTTACTTTTTATTTTTTATCCCAGCAAATTTGATTACAATGGTTTGTTTGTTCTAGGTGTGCAAGATGTGGTTCTTTCACACATATACGTGTATCTATTCTTCCTCGCATCCTTTTCCCATGTAGGTTATGACACAATGTTGAGTAGTCTTCTCCTGGTCTTCCGTACGTCTTTGGTGATTATATATTTCACATGGTATGTATATCTCTGTTAACCCCAATATGGTAATGTATCCAATCCTCATCCCTTTCTATTTGGTGAACCATAAGTTTTTTTAATGAATCTGTGATTGCCTTTCTCTGTGGAAATATCTTCATTGGTATCAATTTTTAAGTAACTCCTAAAAGTGATATGATAGGATATGTGTCTTTTGCTTTCTCACTGACTACAGGTGGCGTGATTACGTCTAGACTCATGTATGGTGCTGCAAATGGCATTGTTTCATTTTTTTCACTAGCGAATATTCCATCTGTACATGGAGGAGTTCTTCTTTGTCCACCCATCTGTTGGTGGACTTTTTGGTTACTTCCATATCTTGGCTATTGTAATACTGTGCCATGCAGATTTGCCTGCCTGTGTCTTTCCAATTCTTTCTTCTTAGAGTATAGGTCGAGGTGTGGGCCTGCTGGATCATACGGTAGCTCAATGTTTACCTTTTTAAGGCACCTCCATTCTGTTCTCATTCGTGGCCCTTTTCAAGTTATGTCCCACTTGAAGTTGAGGGTATGCATTTCTCCACAACACCTTCAGCATTTATTGTTTGTAGTTTCCTTGCTGATGGTTATTCTGACATGTGTCAGCTGATACCTCTTTGTGGTTGAATTCGCCTGTGCCTCATAATCCGTTGAAATTGAGCTTTAAGGCATGTCCTTTTTTATTTTTCAACCTGTGATTACCCCTTAGTTCTTCAAAGTGTTCTCTTAAAGTATGTGTCACATTTTGAAATGTTTTGGCCATTACCTCCCTCAAGACATTTTGAGGGCAGGTTTCATTTACAGTTCTGCAGTACTTGTTCCTATGAAATGACCATTAGCACAGGCTTTAAAGCTGCTTTTGCAGGTAAATGCCAGAGGGAGGCAGCCTTTCTATGTCCCCACCATGGTAACTAGGGAAAAGCCCTTGCGGCCTGTGGTGTTTCTCGGTTATAAATTAGAGTGGAGTGTGCCCGGACAAACCCACACAAGCTGATGTCTCCTTACTTTTGTTGGATTTTTAAATTTAATTTTTAATTTTTATTGGAGTAATTCCCCAGTGTGCACGTGGACCACTTCTACTTTGCGCATTCCTCGGTTGATGGACATTTTCATTGCTTCCAAGTGTTGGCTATGGTAAATATTGTTGGAGTGCAGGATTGCCAGCCTGTGACTTTTTGATTCTCATTTTCTCAGTTGATAGGCCCAGCAGTGGGTGTGACTGATTGACTGGTAGCACCGTGTTTCCCTTTTCAAAGCACCTTCTTTCTGTTTTCATTAGTGGCTCTTACCACGTCCCCCTTAGAATCGAGGGTATGCATTTCTCCACAATCGATTTAGCATTTATTGTTTGCTGCCTTTATGCTAATGGCCCTACTGGCTGCTGTGTGCTGATAGGGTTTTGTAATTTGGGTTTGCATGTCTTTGAAAATTCGTAAAACTCATCATGTTTCTCCACCGTTTTCTTTTCTGTTAAAAAAAAGGAAATAGTTGGGAGTACAATATATCTCTTGAAATTGTCTTCTTGGAAGGTTGCCCTATTTTGAAATTTTTGGTCGATTTTCCACCTCAGAATTTTTTTAGAGAGCAGGTGTCATTTCCCGAACTGCAAGTTTGGTGAATATTTAGTGACCCTTAGCAATGGGTTTAAAGCTGCTGTTGTGGGAAGTGGCCTCAAGCAGGCAGCATTTCTCCACTCCCAAATCTGGGTACTAGGGCAGCAGAGCCTTTCTGGAAGTCGTGTTCCTAGGTTGTAAATTAAATTGGAATGTGCCTGGAGAAACCCCCATAAGTTTATGTCTCATTATTTCTTCTTGGTTTTAAATGTTTTTTTAATTGTGGTAAAGCTTCATATATTGTCTGTCCTAGGTGTACACAATCTGGTTCATTTGTACATTATATATGTCTATTCAAGTACAGATCCTCTTCCCATGTAAAATGTTATAGAGGGTTCCACAGACCTCCCTTGCTCCATGGTCGGTCTTTTTGAGATATGTATATACTATGTGTTTGTATACATAGAGCAACACTAATCTTAACTTATCCATTCCCCCCACCTTTCCTTTTAGATGAGCATAGTTTGTTTTCTAAGTCTGTGAGTGTCTTTCTCTGTGGAAATATATTCATTTGTGTCAGTTATTAGATAACGCCTATAAGTGATATCATAGAATACAGGTCTTTGGTTTCCGAGCTACCTCATATTTCGTGATTATCTCCAGACCCATTTGTGGTGCCTCAAAGAGCAATGGTTCATTGTTTTCCATGGCTAATATTCCATTGTGTACATGGACCACTTCTTCTTTATCCATTCACCTCTTGTTGGATATTTTGATTGCTTCACTGTCTTGGCTATTGTGAATAAGGCTGCACTGCAGCTTTTGCGGCCTGTGTCTTCTCGATTCTTGTCTTCTCAGGTGAGAGGTCCAATGGTGCGCCTGCTGGATTGAATGGTACCTCCATTTTTACTTTTAAACACAGCTCCTTTCTCTTCTCATTATTGGCTGTTACCCCTTTACGTCTCACCAGCAGGTAGAGGGGATACAGTTCTTGAAAACCCCGTCAGCATTTATTGTTTGTAGACATTTTGCTGGTGGTCAGTCGACTGGTCTAAGTTGAAACTTTCTGTAGATTAGATTGCATGGGTCTAACACTCCCTGAGGTTGAGCTTTTATCCATTTTCCTTTTTTTTTAAAAGAGCGTGAGTAAAACTTAACTCCTCATACTCTCTTCTTGAAACATTTGCCTGTTTTGAATTTTTTTGTCCATTCCCTACTTCAGCACAATTTTTTAGGGCAGGTGTCCTTTACAGCCCTGAGTCCTTGTGAATGTTAAGTGACCATTAGCTGTGAGTTTAAAGCTGCTCTTGCAGGAAACGGCCACAAGGTGGCAGCATTTCTCCTTTACCAAATTTGGTAACTGGGGAAACAGAGCCTTAATGGAAGTGGTGTTCTAGGTTGTAAATTCGAATGGAATGTGCCAGGAAAAAAGCACTTTATGTTTATGTCTCATTACTTCTTGTTCATAATTGTAATTTACTTTTTATTTTTTATCCCAGCAAATTTGATTACAATGGTTTGTTTGTTCTAGGTGTGCAAGATGTGGTTCTTTCACACATATACGTGTATCTATTCTTCCTCGCATCCTTTTCCCATGTAGGTTATGACACAATGTTGAGTAGTCTTCTCCTGGTCTTCCGTACGTCTTTGGTGATTATATATTTCACATGGTATGTATATCTCTGTTAACCCCAATATGGTAATGTATCCAATCCTCATCCCTTTCTATTTGGTGAACCATAAGTTTTTTTAATGAATCTGTGATTGCCTTTCTCTGTGGAAATATCTTCATTGGTATCAATTTTTAAGTAACTCCTAAAAGTGATATGATAGGATATGTGTCTTTTGCTTTCTCACTGACTACAGGTGGCGTGATTACGTCTAGACTCATGTATGGTGCTGCAAATGGCATTGTTTCATTTTTTTCACTAGCGAATATTCCATCTGTACATGGAGGAGTTCTTCTTTGTCCACCCATCTGTTGGTGGACTTTTTGGTTACTTCCATATCTTGGCTATTGTAATACTGTGCCATGCAGATTTGCCTGCCTGTGTCTTTCCAATTCTTTCTTCTTAGAGTATAGGTCGAGGTGTGGGCCTGCTGGATCATACGGTAGCTCAATGTTTACCTTTTTAAGGCACCTCCATTCTGTTCTCATTCGTGGCCCTTTTCAAGTTACGTCCCACTTGAAGTTGAGGGTATGCATTTCTCCACAACACCTTCAGCATTTATTGTTTGTAGTTTCCTTGCTGATGGTTATTCTGACATGTGTCAGCTGATACCTCTTTGTGGTTGAATTCGCCTGTGCCTCATAATCCGTTGAAATTGAGCTTTAAGGCATGTCCTTTTTTATTTTTCAACCTGTGATTACCCCTTAGTTCTTCAAAGTGTTCTCTTAAAGTATGTGTCACATTTTGAAATGTTTTGGCCATTACCTCCCTCAAGACATTTTGAGGGCAGGTTTCATTTACAGTTCTGCAGTACTTGTTCCTATGAAATGACCATTAGCACAGGCTTTAAAGCTGCTTTTGCAGGTAAATGCCAGAGGGCGGCAGCCTTTCTATGTCCCCACCATGGTAACTAGGGAAAAGCCCTTGCGGCCTGTGGTGTTTCTCGGTTATAAATTAGAGTGGAGTGTTCCCGGACAAACCCACACAAGCTGATGTCTCCTTACTTTTGTTGGATTTTTAAATTTAATTTTTAGTTTTTATTGGAGTAATTCCCCAGTGTGCACGTGGACCACTTCTACTTTGCGCATTCCTCGGTTGATGGACATTTTCATTGCTTCCAAGTGTTGGCTATGGTAAATATTGTTGGAGTGCAGGATTGCCAGCCTGTGACTTTTTGATTCTCATTTTCTCAGTTGATAGGCCCAGCAGTGGGTGTGACTGATTGACTGGTGGCACCGTGTTTCCCTTTTCAAAGCACCTTCTTTGTGTTTTCATTAGTGGCTCTTACCACGTCCCCCTTAGAATCGAGGGTATGCATTTCTCCACAATCGATTTAGCATTTATTGTTTGCTGCCTTTATGCTAATGGCCCTACTGGCTGCTGTGTGCTGATAGGGTTTTGTAATTTGGGTTTGCATGTCTTTGAAAATTCGTAAAACTCATCATGTTTCTCCACCGTTTTCTTTTCTGTTAAAAAAAAGGAAACAGTTGGGAGTACAATATATTTCTTGAAATTGTCTTCTTGGAAGGTTGCCCTATTTTGAAATTTTTGGTCGATTTTCCACCTCAGAATTTTTTTAGAGAGCAGGTGTCATTTCCCGAACTGCAAGTTTGGTGAATATTTAGTGACCCTTAGCAATGGGTTTAAAGCTGCTGTTGTGGGAAGTGGCCTCAAGCAGGCAGCATTTCTCCACTCCCAAATCTGGGTACTAGGGCAGCAGAGCCTTTCTGGAAGTCGTGTTCCTAGGTTGTAAATTAAATTGGAATGTGCCTGGAGAAACCCCCATAAGTTTATGTCTCATTATTTCTTCTTGGTTTTAAATGTTTTTTTAATTGTGGTAAAGCTTCGAATATTGTCTGTCCTAGGTGTACACAATCTGGTTCATTTGTACATTATATATGTCTATTCAAGTACAGATCCTCTTCCCATGTAAAATGTTACAGAGGGTTCCACAGACCTCCCTTGCTCCATGGTCGGTCTTTTTGAGATATGTATATACTATGTGTTTGTATACATAGAGCAACACTAATCTTAACTTATCCATTCCCCCCACCTTTCCTTTTAGATGAGCATAGTTTGTTTTCAAGTCTGTGAGTGTCTTTCTCTGTGGAAATATATTCATTTGTGTCAGTTATTAGATAACGCCTATAAGTGATATCATAGAATACAGGTCTTTGGTTTCCGAGCTACCTCATGTTTCGTGATTATCTCCAGACCCATTTGTGGTGCCTCAAAGAGCAATGGTTCATTGTTTTCCATGGCTAATATTCCATTGTGTACATGGACCACTTCTTCTTTATCCATTCACCTCTTGTTGGATATTTTGATTGCTTCACTGTCTTGGCTATTGTGAATAAGGCTGCACTGCAGCTTTTGCGGCCTGTGTCTTCTCGATTCTTGTCTTCTCAGGTGAGAGGTCCAATGGTGCGCCTGCTGGATTGAATGGTACCTCCATTTTTACTTTTAAACACAGCTCCTTTCTCTTCTCATTATTGGCTGTTACCCCTTTACGTCTCACCAGCAGGTAGAGGGGATACAGTTCTTGAAAACCCCGTCAGCATTTATTGTTTGTAGACATTTTGCTGATGGTCAGTCGACTGGTCTAAGTTGAAACTTTTTGTAGATTAGATTGCATGGGTCTAACACTCCCTGAGGTTGAGCTTTTATCCATTTTCCTTTTTTTTTAAAAGAGCGTGAGTAAAACTTAACTCCTCATACTCTCTTCTTGAAACATTTGCCTGTTTTGAATTTTTTTGTCCATTCCCTACTTCAGCACAATTTTTTAGGGCAGGTGTCCTTTACAGCCCTGAGTCCTTGTGAATGTTAAGTGACCATTAGCTGTGAGTTTAAAGCTGCTCTAGCAGGAAACAGCCACAAGGTGGCAGCATTTCTCCTTTACCAAATTTGGTAACTGGGGAAACAGAGCCTTAATGGAAGTGGTGTTCTAGGTTGTAAATTCGAATGGAATGTGCCAGGAAAAAAGCACTTTATGTTTATGTCTCATTACTTCTTGTTCATAATTGTAATTTACTTTTTATTTTTTATCCCAGCAAATTTGATTACAATGGTTTGTTTGTTCTAGGTGTGCAAGATGTGGTTCTTTCACACATATACGTGAATCTATTCTTCCTCGCATCCTTTTCCCATGTAGGTTATGACACAATGTTGAGTAGTCTTCTCCTGGTCTTCCGTACGTCTTTGGTGATTATATATTTTACATGGTATGTATATCTCTGTTAACCCCAATATGGTAATGTATCCAATCCTCATCCCTTTCTATTTGGTGAACCATAAGTTTTTTTAATGAATCTGTGATTGCCTTTCTCTGTGGAAATATCTTCATTGGTATCAATTTTTAAGTAACTCCTAAAAGTGATATGATAGGATATGTGTCTTTTGCTTTCTCACTGACTACAGGTGGCGTGATTACGTCTAGACTCATGTATGGTGCTGCAAATGGCATTGTTTCATTTTTTTCACTAGCAAATATTCCATCTGTACATGGAGGAGTTCTTCTTTGTCCACCCATCTGTTGGTGGACTTTTTGGTTACTTCCATATCTTGGCTATTGTAATACTGTGCCATGCAGATTTGCCTGCCTGTGTCTTTCCAATTCTTTCTTCTTAGAGTATAGGTCGAGGAGTGGGCCTGCTGGATCATACGGTAGCTCAATGTTTACCTTTTTAAGGCACCTCCATTCTGTTCTCATTCGTGGCCCTTTTCAAGTTCGTCCCACTTGAAGTTGAGGGTATGCATTTCTCCACAACACCTTCAGCATTTATTGTTTGTAGTTTCCTTGCTGATGGTTATTCTGACATGTGTCAGCTGATACCTCTTTGTGGTTGAATTCGCCTGTGCCTCATAATCCGTTGAAATTGAGCTTTAAGGCATGTCCTTTTTATTTTTCAACCTGTGATTACCCCTTAGTTCTTCAAAGTGTTCTCTTAAAGTATGTGTCACATTTTGAAATGTTTTGGCCATTACCTCCCTCAAGACATTTTGAGGGCAGGTTTCATTTACATTTCTGCAGTACTTGTTCCTATGAAATGACCATTAGCACAGGCTTTAAAGCTGCTTTTGCAGGTAAATGCCAGAGGGCGGCAGCCTTTCTATGTCCCCACCATGGTAACTAGGGAAAAGCCCTTGCGGCCTGTGGTGTTTCTCGGTTATAAATTAGAGTGGAGTGTGCCCGGACAAACCCACACAAGCTGATGTCTCCTTACTTTTGTTGGATTTTTAAATTTAATTTTTAGTTTTTATTGGAGTAATTCCCCAGTGTGCACGTGGACCACTTCTACTTTGCGCATTCCTCGGTTGATGGACATTTTCATTGCTTCCAAGTGTTGGCTATGGTAAATATTGTTGGAGTGCAGGATTGCCAGCCTGTGACTTTTTGATTCTCATTTTCTCAGTTGATAGGCCCAGCAGTGGGTGTGATTGATTGACTGGTAGCACCGTGTTTCCCTTTTCAAAGCACCTTCTTTGTGTTTTCATTAGTGGCTCTTACCACGTCCCCCTTAGAATCGAGGGTATGCATTTCTCCACAATCGATTTAGCATTTATTGTTTCCTGCCTTTATGCTAATGGCCCTACTGGCTGCTGTGTGCTGATAGGGTTTTGTAATTTGGGTTTGCATGTCTTTGAAAATTCGTAAAACTCATCATGTTTCTCCACCGTTTTCTTTTCTGTTAAAAAAAAGGAAACAGTTGGGAGTACAATATATCTCTTGAAACTATCTTCTTGGAAGGTGGCCCTATTTTGAAATTTTTGGTCGATTTTCCACCTCAGAATTTTTTTAGAGAGCAGGTGTCATTTCCCGAACTGCAAGTTTGGTGAATATTTAGTGACCCTTAGCAATGGGTTTAAAGCTGCTGTTGTGGGAAGTGGCCTCAAGCAGGCAGCATTTCTCCACTCCCAAATCTGGGTACTAGGGCAGCAGAGCCTTTCTGGAAGTCGTGTTCCTAGGTTGTAAATTAAATTGGAATGTGCCTGGAGACACCCCCATAAGTTTATGTCTCATTATTTCTTCTTGGTTTTAAATTTTTTTTTAATTGGGGTAAAGCTTTGAATATTGTCTCTCCTAGGTGTACACAATCTGGTTCATTTGTACATTATATATGTCTATTCAAGTACAGATCCTCTTCCCATGTAAAATGTTACAGAGGGTTCCACAGACCTCCCTTGCTAGATGGTCGGTCTTTTTGAGATATGTATATACTATGTGTTTGTATACATATGGCAACACTAATCTTAACTTATCCATTCCCCCCACCTTTCCTTTTAGATGAGCATAGTTTGTTTTCTAAGTCTGTGAGTGTCTTTCTCTGTGGAAATATATTCATTTGTGTCAGTTATTAGATAACCCCTATAAGTGATATCATAGAATACAGGTCTTTGGTTTCCGAGTTACCTCATGTTTCGTGATTATCTCCAGACTCATTTGTGGTGCCTCAAAGAGCAATGGTTCATTGTTTTCCATGGCTAATATTCCATTGTGTACATGGACCACTTCTTCTTTATCCATTCACCTCTTGTTGGATATTTTGATTGCTTCACTGTCTTGGCTAATGTGAATAAGGCTGCACTGCAGTTTTGCGGCCTGTGTCTTCTCGATTCTTGTCTTCTCAGGTGAGAGGTCCAATGGTGCGCCTGCTGGATTGAATGGTACCTCCATTTTTACTTTTAAACACAGCTCCTTTCTCTTCTCATTATTGGCTGTTACCCCTTTACGTCTCACCAGCAGGTAGAGGGGACACAGTTCTTAAAAACCCCGTCAGCATTTATTGTTTGTAGACATTTTGCTGATGGTCAGTCGACTGGTCTAAGTTGAAACTTTTTGTAGATTAGATTGCATGGGTCTAACACTCCCTGAGGTTGAGCTTTTATCCATTTTCCTTTTTTTTTAAAAGAGCGTGAGTAAAACTTAACTCCTCATACTCTCTTCTTGAAACATTTGCCTGTTTTGAATTTTTTTGTCCATTCCCTACTTCAGCACAATTTTTTAGGGCAGGTGTCCTTTACAGCCCTGAGTCCTTGTGAATGTTAAGTGACCATTAGCTGTGAGTTTAAAGCTGCTCTTGCAGGAAACGGCCACAAGGTGGCAGCATTTCTCCTTTACCAAATTTGGTAACTGGGGAAACAGAGCCTTAATGGAAGTGGTGTTCTAGGTTGTAAATTCGAATGGAATGTGCCAGGAAAAAAGCACTTTATGTTTATGTCTCATTACTTCTTGTTCATAATTGTAATTTACTTTTTATTTTTTATCCCAGCAAATTTGATTACAATGGTTTGTTTGTTCTAGGTGTGCAAGATGTGGTTCTTTCACACATATACGTGTATCTATTCTTCCTCGCATCCTTTTCCCATGTAGGTTATGACACAATGTTGAGTAGTCTTCTCCTGGTCTTCCGTACGTCTTTGGTGATTATATATTTCACATGGTATGTATATCTCTGTTAACCCCAATATGGTAATGTATCCAATCCTCATCCCTTTCTATTTGGTGAACCATAAGTTTTTTTAATGAATCTGTGATTGCCTTTCTCTGTGGAAATATCTTCATTGGTATCAATTTTTAAGTAACTCATAAAAGTGATATGATAGGATATGTGTCTTTTGCTTTCTCACTGACTACAGGTGGCGTGATTACGTCTAGACTCATGTATGGTGCTGCAAATGGCATTGTTTCATTTTTTTCACTAGCGAATATTCCATCTGTACATGGAGGAGTTCTTCTTTGTCCACCCATCTGTTGGTGGACTTTTTGGTTACTTCCATATCTTGGCTATTGTAATACTTTGCCATGCAGATTTGCCTGCCTGTGTCTTTCCAATTCTTTCTTCTTAGATTATAGGTCGAGGAGTGGGCCTGCTGGATCATACGGTAGCTCAATGTTTACCTTTTTAAGGCACCTCCATTCTGTTCTCATTCGTGGCCCTTTTCAAGTTACGTCCCACTTGAAGTTGAGGGTATGCATTTCTCCACAACACCTTCAGCATTTATTGTTTGTAGTTTCCTTGCTGATGGTTATTCTGACAAGTGTGAGCTGATACCTCTTTGTGGTTGAATTCGCCTGTGCCTCATAATCCGTTGAAATTGAGCTTTAAGGCATGTCGTTTTTATTTTTCAACCTGTGATTACCCCTTATTTTTTCAAAGTGTTCTCGTAAAGTATGTGTCACATTTTGAAATGTTTTGGCCATTACCTCCCTCAAGACATTTTGAGGGCAGGTTTCATTTACAGTTCTGCAGTACTTGTTCCTATGAAATGACCACTAGCACAGGCTTTAAAGCTGCTTTTGCAGGTAAATGCCAGAGGGCGGCAGCCTTTCTATGTCCCCACCATGGTAACTAGGGAAAAGCCCTTGCGGCCTGTGGTGTTTCTCGGTTATAAATTAGAGTGGAGTGTGCCCGGACAAACCCACACAAGCTGATGTCTCCTTACTTTTGTTGGATTTTTAAATTTAATTTTTAGTTTTTATTGGAGTAATTCCCCAGTGTGCACGTGGACCACTTCTACTTTGCGCATTCCTCGGTTGATGGACATTTTCATTGCTTCCAAGTGTTGGCTATGGTAAATATTGTTGGAGTGCAGGATTGCCAGCCTGTGACTTTTTGATTCTCATTTTCTCAGTTGATAGGCCCAGCAGTGGGTGTGATTGATTGACTGGTAGCACCGTGTTTCCCTTTTCAAAGCACCTTCTTTGTCTTTTCATTAGTGGCTCTTACCACGTCCCCCTTAGAATCGAGGGTATGCATTTCTCCACAATCGATTTAGCATTTATTGTTTGCTGCCTTTATGCTAATGGCCCTACTGGCTGCTGTGTGCTGATAGGGTTTTGTAATTTGGGTTTGCATGTCTTTGAAAATTCGTAAAACTCATCATGTTTCTCCACCGTTTTCTTTTCTGTTAAAAAAAAGGAAACAGTTGGGAGTACAATATATTTCTTGAAATTGTCTTCTTGGAAGGTTGCCCTATTTTGAAATTTTTGGTCGATTTTCCACCTCAGAATTTTTTTAGAGAGCAGGTGTCATTTCCCGAACTGCAAGTTTGGTGAATATTTAGTGACCCTTAGCAATGGGTTTAAAGCTGCTGTTGTGGGAAGTGGCCTCAAGCAGGCAGCATTTCTCCACTCCCAAATCTGGGTACTAGGGCAGCAGAGCCTTTCTGGAAGTCGTGTTCCTAGGTTGTAAATTAAATTGGAATGTGCCTGGAGAAACCCCCATAAGTTTATGTCTCATTATTTCTTCTTGGTTTTAAATGTTTTATTAATTGTGGTAAAGCTTCGAATATTGTCTGTCCTAGGTGTACACAATCTGGTTCATTTGTACATTATATATGTCTATTCAAGTACAGATCCTCTTCCCATGTAAAATGTTACAGAGGGTTCCACAGACCTCCCTTGCTCCATGGTCGGTCTTTTTGAGATATGTATATACTATGTGTTTGTATACATAGAGCAACACTAATCTAAACTTATCCATTCCCCCCACCTTTCCTTTTAGATGAGCATAGTTTGTTTTCTAAGTCTGTGAGTGTCTTTCTCTGTGGAAATATATTCATTTGTGTCAGTTATTAGATAACGCCTATAAGTGATATCATAGAATACAGGTCTTTGGTTTCCGAGCTACCTCATGTTTCGTGATTATCTCCAGACCCATTTGTGGTGCCTCAAAGAGCAATGGTTCATTGTTTTCCATGGCTAATATTCCATTGTGTACATGGACCACTTCTTCTTTATCCATTCACCTCTTGTTGGATATTTTGATTGCTTCACTGTCTTGGCTATTGTGAATAAGGCTGCACTGCAGCTTTTGCGGCCTGTGTCTTCTCGATTCTTGTCTTCTCAGGTGAGAGGTCCAATGGTGCGCCTGCTGGATTGAATGGTACCTCCATTTTTACTTTTAAACACAGCTCCTTTCTCTTCTCATTATTGGCTGTTACCCCTTTACGTCTCACCAGCAGGTAGAGGGGATACAGTTCTTGAAAACCCCGTCAGCATTTATTGTTTGTAGACATTTTGCTGATGGTCAGTCGACTGGTCTAAGTTGAAACTTTTTGTAGATTAGATTGCATGGGTCTAACACTCCCTGAGGTTGAGCTTTTATCCATTTTCCTTTTTTTTTAAAAGAGCGTGAGTAAAACTTAACTCCTCATACTCTCTTCTTGAAACATTTGCCTGTTTTGAATGTTTTTGTCCATTCCCTACTTCAGCACAATTTTTTAGGGCAGGTGTCCTTTACAGCCCTGAGTCCTTGTGAATGTTAAGTGACCATTAGCTGTGAGTTTAAAGCTGCTCTTGCAGGAAACGGCCACAAGGTGGCAGCATTTCTCCTTTACCAAATTTGGTAACTGGGGAAACAGAGCCTTAATGGAAGTGGTGTTCTAGGTTGTAAATTCGAATGGAATGTGCCAGGAAAAAAGCACTTTATGTTTATGTCTCATTACTTCTTGTTCATAATTGTAATTTACTTTTTATTTTTTATCCCAGCAAATTTGATTACAATGGTTTGTTTGTTCTAGGTGTGCAAGATGTGGTTCTTTCACACATATACGTGTATCTATTCTTCCTCGCATCCTTTTCCCATGTAGGTTATGACACAATGTTGAGTAGTCTTCTCCTGGTGTTCCGTACGTCTTTGGTGATTATATATTTCACATGGTATGTATATCTCTGTTAACCCCAATATGGTAATGTATCCAATCCTCATCCCTTTCTATTTGGTGAACCATAAGTTTTTTTAATGAATCTGTGATTGCCTTTCTCTGTGGAAATATCTTCATTGGTATCAATTTTTAAGTAACTCCTAAAAGTGATATGATAGGATATGTGTCTTTTGCTTTCTCACTGACTACAGGTGGCGTGATTACGTCTAGACTCATGTATGGTGCTGCAAATGGCATTGTTTCATTTTTTTCACTAGCGAATATTCCATCTGTACATGGAGGAGTTCTTCTTTGTCCACCCATCTGTTGGTGGACTTTTTGGTTACTTCCATATCTTGGCTATTGTAATACTGTGACATGCAGATTTGCCTGCCTGTGTCTTTCCAATTCTTTCTTCTTAGATTATAGGTCGAGGAGTGGGCCTGCTGGATCATATGGTAGCTCAATGTTTACCTTTTTAAGGCACCTCCATTCTGTTCTCATTCGTGGCCCTTTTCAAGTTATGTCCCACTTGAAGTTGAGGGTATGCATTTCTCCACAACACCTTCAGCATTTATTGTTTGTAGTTTCCTTGCTGATGGTTATTCTGACAAGTGTGAGCTGATACCTCTTTGTGGTTGAATTCGCCTGTGCCTCATAATCCGTTGAAATTGAGCTTTAAGGCATGTCCTTTTTATTTTTCAACCTGTGATTACCCCTTATTTTTTCAAAGTGTTCTCGTAAAGTATGTGTCACATTTTGAAATGTTTTGGCCATTACCTCCCTCAAGACATTTTGAGGGCAGGTTTCATTTACAGTTCTGCAGTACTTGTTCCTATGAAATGACCACTAGCACAGGCTTTAAAGCTGCTTTTGCAGGTAAATGCCAGAGGGCGGCAGCCTTTCTATGTCCCCACCATGGTAACTAGGGAAAAGCCCTTGCGGCCTGTGGTGTTTCTCGGTTATAAATTAGAGTGGAGTGTGCCCGGACAAACCCACACAAGCTGATGTCTCCTTACTTTTGTTGGATTTTTAAATTTAATTTTTAGTTTTTATTGGAGTAATTCCCCAGTGTGCACGTGGACCACTTCTACTTTGCGCATTCCTCGGTTGATGGACATTTTCATTGCTTCCAAGTGTTGGCTATGGTAAATATTGTTGGAGTGCAGGATTGCCAGCCTGTGACTTTTTGATTCTCATTTTCTCAGTTGATAGGCCCAGCAGTGGGTGTGACTGATTGACTGGTAGCACCGTGTTTCCCTTTTCAAAGCACCTTCTTTGTGTTTTCATTAGTGGCTCTTACCACGTCCCCCTTAGAATCGAGGGTATGCATTTCTCCACAATCGATTTAGCATTTATTGTTTGCTGCCTTTATGCTAATGGCCCTACTGGCTGCTGTGTGCTGATAGGGTTTTGTAATTTGGGTTTGCATGTCTTTGAAAATTCGTAAAACTCATCATGTTTCTCCACCGTTTTCTTTTCTGTTAAAAAAAAGGAAACAGTTGGGAGTACAATATATTTCTTGAAATTGTCTTCTTGGAAGGTTGCCCTATTTTGAAATTTTTGGTCGATTTTCCACCTCAGAATTTTTTTAGAGAGCAGGTGTCATTTCCCGAACTGCAAGTTTGGTGAATATTTAGTGACCCTTAGCAATGGGTTTAAAGCTGCTGTTGTGGGAAGTGGCCTCAAGCAGGCAGCATTTCTCCACTCCCAAATCTGGGTACTAGGGCAGCAGAGCCTTTCTGGAAGTCGTGTTCCTAGGTTGTAAATTAAATTGGAATGTGCCTGGAGAAACCCCCATAAGTTTATGTCTCATTATTTCTTCTTGGTTTTAAATTTTTTTTTAATTGTGGTAAAGCTTCGAATATTGTCTGTCCTAGGTGTACACAATCTGGTTCATTTGTACATTATATATGTCTATTCAAGTACAGATCCTCTTCCCATGTAAAATGTTACAGAGGGTTCCACAGACCTCCCTTGCTCCATGGTCGGTCTTTTTGAGATATGTATATAGTATGTGTTTGTATACATAGAGCAACACTAATCTTAACTTATCCATTCCCCCCACCTTTCCTTTTAGATGAGCATAGTTTGTTTTCAAGTCTGTGAGTGTCTTTCTCTGTGGAAATATATTCATTTGTGTCAGTTATTAGATAACGCCTATAAGTGATATCATAGAATACAGGTCTTTGGTTTCCGAGCTACCTCATGTTTCGTGATTATCTCCAGACCCATTTGTGGTGCCTCAAAGAGCAATGGTTCATTGTTTTCCATGGCTAATATTCCATTGTGTACATGGACCACTTCTTCTTTATCCATTCACCTCTTGTTGGATATTTTGATTGCTTCACTGTCTTGGCTAATGTGAATAAGGCTGCACTGCAGTTTTGCGGCCTGTGTCTTCTCGATTCTTGTCTTCTCAGGTGAGAGGTCCAATGGTGCGCCTGCTGGATTGAATGGTACCTCCATTTTTACTTTTAAACACAGCTCCTTTCTCTTCTCATTATTGGCTGTTACCCCTTTACGTCTCACCAGCAGGTAGAGGGGACACAGTTCTTAAAAACCCCGTCAGCATTTATTGTTTGTAGACATTTTGCTGATGGTCAGTCGACTGGTCTAAGTTGAAACTTTTTGTAGATTAGATTGCATGGGTCTAACACTCCCTGAGGTTGAGCTTTTATCCATTTTCCTTTTTTTTTAAAAGAGCGTGAGTAAAACTTAACTCCTCATACTCTCTTCTTGAAACATTTGCCTGTTTTGAATTTTTTTGTCCATTCCCTACTTCAGCACAATTTTTTAGGGCAGGTGTCCTTTACAGCCCTGAGTCCTTGTGAATGTTAAGTGACCATTAGCTGTGAGTTTAAAGCTGCTCTTGCAGGAAACGGCCACAAGGTGGCAGCATTTCTCCTTTACCAAATTTGGTAACTGGGGAAACAGAGCCTTAATGGAAGTGGTGTTCTAGGTTGTAAATTCGAATGGAATGTGCCAGGAAAAAAGCACTTTATGTTTATGTCTCATTACTTCTTGTTCATAATTGTAATTTACTTTTTATTTTTTATCCCAGCAAATTTGATTACAATGGTTTGTTTGTTCTAGGTGTGCAAGATGTGGTTCTTTCACACATATACGTGTATCTATTCTTCCTCGCATCCTTTTCCCATGTAGGTTATGACACAATGTTGAGTAGTCTTCTCCTGGTCTTCCGTACGTCTTTGGTGATTATATATTTCACATGGTATGTATATCTCTGTTAACCCCAATATGGTAATGTATCCAATCCTCATCCCTTTCTATTTGGTGAACCATAAGTTTTTTTAATGAATCTGTGATTGCCTTTCTCTGTGGAAATATCTTCATTGGTATCAATTTTTAAGTAACTCATAAAAGTGATATGATAGGATATGTGTCTTTTGCTTTCTCACTGACTACAGGTGGCGTGATTACGTCTAGACTCATGTATGGTGCTGCAAATGGCATTGTTTCATTTTTTTCACTAGCGAATATTCCATCTGTACATGGAGGAGTTCTTCTTTGTCCACCCATCTGTTGGTGGACTTTTTGGTTACTTCCATATCTTGGCTATTGTAATACTTTGCCATGCAGATTTGCCTGCCTGTGTCTTTCCAATTCTTTCTTCTTAGATTATAGGTCGAGGAGTGGGCCTGCTGGATCATACGGTAGCTCAATGTTTACCTTTTTAAGGCACCTCCATTCTGTTCTCATTCGTGGCCCTTTTCAAGTTACGTCCCACTTGAAGTTGAGGGTATGCATTTCTCCACAACACCTTCAGCATTTATTGTTTGTAGTTTCCTTGCTGATGGTTATTCTGACAAGTGTGAGCTGATACCTCTTTGTGGTTGAATTCGCCTGTGCCTCATAATCCGTTGAAATTGAGCTTTAAGGCATGTCGTTTTTATTTTTCAACCTGTGATTACCCCTTATTTTTTCAAAGTGTTCTCGTAAAGTATGTGTCACATTTTGAAATGTTTTGGCCATTACCTCCCTCAAGACATTTTGAGGGCAGGTTTCATTTACAGTTCTGCAGTACTTGTTCCTATGAAATGACCACTAGCACAGGCTTTAAAGCTGCTTTTGCAGGTAAATGCCAGAGGGCGGCAGCCTTTCTATGTCCCCACCATGGTAACTAGGGAAAAGCCCTTGCGGCCTGTGGTGTTTCTCGGTTATAAATTAGAGTGGAGTGTGCCCGGACAAACCCACACAAGCTGATGTCTCCTTACTTTTGTTGGATTTTTAAATTTAATTTTTAGTTTTTATTGGAGTAATTCCCCAGTGTGCACGTGGACCACTTCTACTTTGCGCATTCCTCGGTTGATGGACATTTTCATTGCTTCCAAGTGTTGGCTATGGTAAATATTGTTGGAGTGCAGGATTGCCAGCCTGTGACTTTTTGATTCTCATTTTCTCAGTTGATAGGCCCAGCAGTGGGTGTGATTGATTGACTGGTAGCACCGTGTTTCCCTTTTCAAAGCACCTTCTTTGTCTTTTCATTAGTGGCTCTTACCACGTCCCCCTTAGAATCGAGGGTATGCATTTCTCCACAATCGATTTAGCATTTATTGTTTGCTGCCTTTATGCTAATGGCCCTACTGGCTGCTGTGTGCTGATAGGGTTTTGTAATTTGGGTTTGCATGTCTTTGAAAATTCGTAAAACTCATCATGTTTCTCCACCGTTTTCTTTTCTGTTAAAAAAAAGGAAACAGTTGGGAGTACAATATATTTCTTGAAATTGTCTTCTTGGAAGGTTGCCCTATTTTGAAATTTTTGGTCGATTTTCCACCTCAGAATTTTTTTAGAGAGCAGGTGTCATTTCCCGAACTGCAAGTTTGGTGAATATTTAGTGACCCTTAGCAATGGGTTTAAAGCTGCTGTTGTGGGAAGTGGCCTCAAGCAGGCAGCATTTCTCCACTCCCAAATCTGGGTACTAGGGCAGCAGAGCCTTTCTGGAAGTCGTGTTCCTAGGTTGTAAATTAAATTGGAATGTGCCTGGAGAAACCCCCATAAGTTTATGTCTCATTATTTCTTCTTGGTTTTAAATGTTTTATTAATTGTGGTAAAGCTTCGAATATTGTCTGTCCTAGGTGTACACAATCTGGTTCATTTGTACATTATATATGTCTATTCAAGTACAGATCCTCTTCCCATGTAAAATGTTACAGAGGGTTCCACAGACCTCCCTTGCTCCATGGTCGGTCTTTTTGAGATATGTATATACTATGTGTTTGTATACATAGAGCAACACTAATCTAAACTTATCCATTCCCCCCACCTTTCCTTTTAGATGAGCATAGTTTGTTTTCTAAGTCTGTGAGTGTCTTTCTCTGTGGAAATATATTCATTTGTGTCAGTTATTAGATAACGCCTATAAGTGATATCATAGAATACAGGTCTTTGGTTTCCGAGCTACCTCATGTTTCGTGATTATCTCCAGACCCATTTGTGGTGCCTCAAAGAGCAATGGTTCATTGTTTTCCATGGCTAATATTCCATTGTGTACATGGACCACTTCTTCTTTATCCATTCACCTCTTGTTGGATATTTTGATTGCTTCACTGTCTTGGCTATTGTGAATAAGGCTGCACTGCAGCTTTTGCGGCCTGTGTCTTCTCGATTCTTGTCTTCTCAGGTGAGAGGTCCAATGGTGCGCCTGCTGGATTGAATGGTACCTCCATTTTTACTTTTAAACACAGCTCCTTTCTCTTCTCATTATTGGCTGTTACCCCTTTACGTCTCACCAGCAGGTAGAGGGGATACAGTTCTTGAAAACCCCGTCAGCATTTATTGTTTGTAGACATTTTGCTGATGGTCAGTCGACTGGTCTAAGTTGAAACTTTTTGTAGATTAGATTGCATGGGTCTAACACTCCCTGAGGTTGAGCTTTTATCCATTTTCCTTTTTTTTTAAAAGAGCGTGAGTAAAACTTAACTCCTCATACTCTCTTCTTGAAACATTTGCCTGTTTTGAATGTTTTTGTCCATTCCCTACTTCAGCACAATTTTTTAGGGCAGGTGTCCTTTACAGCCCTGAGTCCTTGTGAATGTTAAGTGACCATTAGCTGTGAGTTTAAAGCTGCTCTTGCAGGAAACGGCCACAAGGTGGCAGCATTTCTCCTTTACCAAATTTGGTAACTGGGGAAACAGAGCCTTAATGGAAGTGGTGTTCTAGGTTGTAAATTCGAATGGAATGTGCCAGGAAAAAAGCACTTTATGTTTATGTCTCATTACTTCTTGTTCATAATTGTAATTTACTTTTTATTTTTTATCCCAGCAAATTTGATTACAATGGTTTGTTTGTTCTAGGTGTGCAAGATGTGGTTCTTTCACACATATACGTGTATCTATTCTTCCTCGCATCCTTTTCCCATGTAGGTTATGACACAATGTTGAGTAGTCTTCTCCTGGTGTTCCGTACGTCTTTGGTGATTATATATTTCACATGGTATGTATATCTCTGTTAACCCCAATATGGTAATGTATCCAATCCTCATCCCTTTCTATTTGGTGAACCATAAGTTTTTTTAATGAATCTGTGATTGCCTTTCTCTGTGGAAATATCTTCATTGGTATCAATTTTTAAGTAACTCCTAAAAGTGATATGATAGGATATGTGTCTTTTGCTTTCTCACTGACTACAGGTGGCGTGATTACGTCTAGACTCATGTATGGTGCTGCAAATGGCATTGTTTCATTTTTTTCACTAGCGAATATTCCATCTGTACATGGAGGAGTTCTTCTTTGTCCACCCATCTGTTGGTGGACTTTTTGGTTACTTCCATATCTTGGCTATTGTAATACTGTGACATGCAGATTTGCCTGCCTGTGTCTTTCCAATTCTTTCTTCTTAGATTATAGGTCGAGGAGTGGGCCTGCTGGATCATATGGTAGCTCAATGTTTACCTTTTTAAGGCACCTCCATTCTGTTCTCATTCGTGGCCCTTTTCAAGTTATGTCCCACTTGAAGTTGAGGGTATGCATTTCTCCACAACACCTTCAGCATTTATTGTTTGTAGTTTCCTTGCTGATGGTTATTCTGACAAGTGTGAGCTGATACCTCTTTGTGGTTGAATTCGCCTGTGCCTCATAATCCGTTGAAATTGAGCTTTAAGGCATGTCCTTTTTATTTTTCAACCTGTGATTACCCCTTATTTTTTCAAAGTGTTCTCGTAAAGTATGTGTCACATTTTGAAATGTTTTGGCCATTACCTCCCTCAAGACATTTTGAGGGCAGGTTTCATTTACAGTTCTGCAGTACTTGTTCCTATGAAATGACCACTAGCACAGGCTTTAAAGCTGCTTTTGCAGGTAAATGCCAGAGGGCGGCAGCCTTTCTATGTCCCCACCATGGTAACTAGGGAAAAGCCCTTGCGGCCTGTGGTGTTTCTCGGTTATAAATTAGAGTGGAGTGTGCCCGGACAAACCCACACAAGCTGATGTCTCCTTACTTTTGTTGGATTTTTAAATTTAATTTTTAGTTTTTATTGGAGTAATTCCCCAGTGTGCACGTGGACCACTTCTACTTTGCGCATTCCTCGGTTGATGGACATTTTCATTGCTTCCAAGTGTTGGCTATGGTAAATATTGTTGGAGTGCAGGATTGCCAGCCTGTGACTTTTTGATTCTCATTTTCTCAGTTGATAGGCCCAGCAGTGGGTGTGACTGATTGACTGGTAGCACCGTGTTTCCCTTTTCAAAGCACCTTCTTTGTGTTTTCATTAGTGGCTCTTACCACGTCCCCCTTAGAATCGAGGGTATGCATTTCTCCACAATCGATTTAGCATTTATTGTTTGCTGCCTTTATGCTAATGGCCCTACTGGCTGCTGTGTGCTGATAGGGTTTTGTAATTTGGGTTTGCATGTCTTTGAAAATTCGTAAAACTCATCATGTTTCTCCACCGTTTTCTTTTCTGTTAAAAAAAAGGAAACAGTTGGGAGTACAATATATTTCTTGAAATTGTCTTCTTGGAAGGTTGCCCTATTTTGAAATTTTTGGTCGATTTTCCACCTCAGAATTTTTTTAGAGAGCAGGTGTCATTTCCCGAACTGCAAGTTTGGTGAATATTTAGTGACCCTTAGCAATGGGTTTAAAGCTGCTGTTGTGGGAAGTGGCCTCAAGCAGGCAGCATTTCTCCACTCCCAAATCTGGGTACTAGGGCAGCAGAGCCTTTCTGGAAGTCGTGTTCCTAGGTTGTAAATTAAATTGGAATGTGCCTGGAGAAACCCCCATAAGTTTATGTCTCATTATTTCTTCTTGGTTTTAAATTTTTTTTTAATTGTGGTAAAGCTTCGAATATTGTCTGTCCTAGGTGTACACAATCTGGTTCATTTGTACATTATATATGTCTATTCAAGTACAGATCCTCTTCCCATGTAAAATGTTACAGAGGGTTCCACAGACCTCCCTTGCTCCATGGTCGGTCTTTTTGAGATATGTATATAGTATGTGTTTGTATACATAGAGCAACACTAATCTTAACTTATCCATTCCCCCCACCTTTCCTTTTAGATGAGCATAGTTTGTTTTCAAGTCTGTGAGTGTCTTTCTCTGTGGAAATATATTCATTTGTGTCAGTTATTAGATAACGCCTATAAGTGATATCATAGAATACAGGTCTTTGGTTTCCGAGCTACCTCATGTTTCGTGATTATCTCCAGACCCATTTGTGGTGCCTCAAAGAGCAATGGTTCATTGTTTTCCATGGCTAATATTCCATTGTGTACATGGACCACTTCTTCTTTATCCATTCACCTCTTGTTGGATATTTTGATTGCTTCACTGTCTTGGCTATTGTGAATAAGGCTGCACTGCAGCTTTTGCGGCCTGTGTCTTCTCGATTCTTGTCTTCTCAGGTGAGAGGTCCAATGGTGCGCCTGCTGGATTGAATGGTACCTCCATTTTTACTTTTAAACACAGCTCCTTTCTCTTCTCATTATTGGCTGTTACCCCTTTACGTCTCACCAGCAGGTAGAGGGGATACAGTTCTTGAAAACCCCGTCAGCATTTATTGTTTGTAGACATTTTGCTGATGGTCAGTCGACTGGTCTAAGTTGAAACTTTTTGTAGATTAGATTGCATGGGTCTAACACTCCCTGAGGTTGAGCTTTTATCCATTTTCCTTTTTTTTTAAAAGAGCGTGAGTAAAACTTAACTCCTCATACTCTCTTCTTGAAACATTTGCCTGTTTTGAATTTTTTTGTCCATTCCCTACTTCAGCACAATTTTTTAGGGCAGGTGTCCTTTACAGCCCTGAGTCCTTGTGAATGTTAAGTGACCATTAGCTGTGAGTTTAAAGCTGCTCTAGCAGGAAACAGCCACAAGGTGGCAGCATTTCTCCTTTACCAAATTTGGTAACTGGGGAAACAGAGCCTTAATGGAAGTGGTGTTCTAGGTTGTAAATTCGAATGGAATGTGCCAGGAAAAAAGCACTTTATGTTTATGTCTCATTACTTCTTGTTCATAATTGTAATTTACTTTTTATTTTTTATCCCAGCAAATTTGATTACAATGGTTTGTTTGTTCTAGGTGTGCAAGATGTGGTTCTTTCACACATATACGTGAATCTATTCTTCCTCGCATCCTTTTCCCATGTAGGTTATGACACAATGTTGAGTAGTCTTCTCCTGGTCTTCCGTACGTCTTTGGTGATTATATATTTTACATGGTATGTATATCTCTGTTAACCCCAATATGGTAATGTATCCAATCCTCATCCCTTTCTATTTGGTGAACCATAAGTTTTTTTAATGAATCTGTGATTGCCTTTCTCTGTGGAAATATCTTCATTGGTATCAATTTTTAAGTAACTCCTAAAAGTGATATGATAGGATATGTGTCTTTTGCTTTCTCACTGACTACAGGTGGCGTGATTACGTCTAGACTCATGTATGGTGCTGCAAATGGCATTGTTTCATTTTTTTCACTAGCAAATATTCCATCTGTACATGGAGGAGTTCTTCTTTGTCCACCCATCTGTTGGTGGACTTTTTGGTTACTTCCATATCTTGGCTATTGTAATACTGTGCCATGCAGATTTGCCTGCCTGTGTCTTTCCAATTCTTTCTTCTTAGATTATAGGTCGAGGAGTGGGCCTGCTGGATCATACGGTAGCTCAATGTTTACCTTTTTAAGGCACCTCCATTCTGTTCTCATTCGTGGCCCTTTTCAAGTTCGTCCCACTTGAAGTTGAGGGTATGCATTTCTCCACAACACCTTCAGCATTTATTGTTTGTAGTTTCCTTGCTGATGGTTATTCTGACAAGTGTGAGCTGATACCTCTTTGTGGTTGAATTCGCCTGTGCCTCATAATCCGTTGAAATTGAGCTTTAAGGCATGTCCTTTTTATTTTTCAACCTGTGATTACCCCTTAGTTCTTCAAAGTGTTCTCTTAAAGTATGTGTCACATTTTGAAATGTTTTGGCCATTACCTCCCTCAAGACATTTTGAGGGCAGGTTTCATTTACATTTCTGCAGTACTTGTTCCTATGAAATGACCATTAGCACAGGCTTTAAATCTGCTTTTGCAGGTAAATGCCAGAGGGCGGCAGCCTTTCTATGTCCCCACCATGGTAACAAGGGAAAAGCCCTTGCGGCCTGTGGTGTTTCTCGGTTATAAATTAGAGTGGAGTGTGCCCGGACAAACCCACACAAGCTGATGTCTCCTTACTTTTGTTGGATTTTTAAATTTAATTTTTAGTTTTTATTGGAGTAATTCCCCAGTGTGCACGTGGACCACTTCTACTTTGCGCATTCCTCGGTTGATGGACATATTCATTGCTTCCAAGTGTTGGCTATGGTAAATATTGTTGGAGTGCAGGATTGCCAGCCTGTGACTTTTTGATTCTCATTTTCTCAGGTGATAGGCCCAGCAGTGGGTGTGATTGATTGACTGGTAGCACCGTGTTTCCCTTTTCAAAGCACCTTCTTTGTCTTTTCATTAGTGGCTCTTACCACGTCACCCTTAGAATCGAGGGTATGCATTTCTCCACAATCGATTTAGCATTTATTGTTTCCTGCCTTTATGCTAATGGCCCTACTGGCTGCTGTGTGCTGATAGGGTTTTGTAATTTGGGTTTGCATGTCTTTGAAAATTCGTAAAACTCATCATGTTTCTCCACCGTTTTCTTTTCTGTTAAAAAAAAGGAAACAGTTGGGAGTACAATATATCTCTTGAAACTATCTTCTTGGAAGGTTGCCCTATTTTGAAATTTTTGGTCGATTTTCCACCTCAGAATTTTTTTAGAGAGCAGGTGTCATTTCCCGAACTGCAAGTTTGGTGAATATTTAGTGACCCTTAGCAATGGGTTTAAAGCTGCTGTTGTGGGAAGTGGCCTCAAACAGGCAGCATTTCTCCACTCCCAAATCTGGGTACTAGGGCAGCAGAGCCTTTCTGGAAGTCGTGTTCCTAGGTTGTAAATTAAATTGGAATGTGCCTGGAGACACCCCCATAAGTTTATGTCTCATTATTTCTTCTTGGTTTTAAATTTTTTTTTAATTGGGGTAAAGCTTCGAATATTGTCTCTCCTAGGTGTACACAATCTGGTTCATTTGTACATTATATATGTCTATTCAAGTACAGATCCTCTTCCCATGTAAAATGTTACAGAGGGTTCCACAGACCTCCCTTGCTAGATGGTCGGTCTTTTTGAGATATGTATATACTATGTGTTTGTATACATATGGCAACACTAATCTTAACTTATCCATTCCCCCCACCTTTCCTTTTAGATGAGCATAGTTTGTTTTCTAAGTCTGTGAGTGTCTTTCTCTGTGGAAATATATTCATTTGTGTCAGTTATTAGATAACCCCTATAAGTGATATCATAGAATACAGGTCTTTGGTTTCCGAGTTACCTCATGTTTCGTGATTATCTCCAGACTCATTTGTGGTGCCTCAAAGAGCAATGGTTCATTGTTTTCCATGGCTAATATTCCATTGTGTACATGGACCACTTCTTCTTTATCCATTCACCTCTTGTTGGATATTTTGATTGCTTCACTGTCTTGGCTAATGTGAATAAGGCTGCACTGCAGTTTTGCGGCCTGTGTCTTCTCGATTCTTGTCTTCTCAGGTGAGAGGTCCAATGGTGCGCCTGCTGGATTGAATGGTACCTCCATTTTTACTTTTAAACACAGCTCCTTTCTCTTCTCATTATTGGCTGTTACCCCTTTACGTCTCACCAGCAGGTAGAGGGGACACAGTTCTTAAAAACCCCGTCAGCATTTATTGTTTGTAGACATTTTGCTGATGGTCAGTCGACTGGTCTAAGTTGAAACTTTTTGTAGATTAGATTGCATGGGTCTAACACTCCCTGAGGTTGAGCTTTTATCCATTTTCCTTTTTTTTTAAAAGAGCGTGAGTAAAACTTAACTCCTCATACTCTCTTCTTGAAACATTTGCCTGTTTTGAATTTTTTTGTCCATTCCCTACTTCAGCACAGTTTTTTAGGGCAGGTGTCCTTTACAGCCCTGAGTCCTTGTGAATGTTAAGTGACCATTAGCTGTGAGTTTAAAGCTGCTCTTGCAGGAAACGGCCACAAGGTGGCAGCATTTCTCCTTTACCAAATTTGGTAACTGGGGAAACAGAGCCTTAATGGAAGTGGTGTTCTAGGTTGTAAATTCGAATGGAATGTGCCAGGAAAAAAGCACTTTATGTTTATGTCTCATTACTTCTTGTTCATAATTGTAATTTACTTTTTATTTTTTATCCCAGCAAATTTGATTACAATGGTTTGTTTGTTCTAGGTGTGCAAGATGTGGTTCTTTCACACATATACGTGTATCTATTCTTCCTCGCATCCTTTTCCCATGTAGGTTATGACACAATGTTGAGTAGTCTTCTCCTGGTCTTCCGTACGTCTTTGGTGATTATATATTTCACATGGTATGTATATCTCTGTTAACCCCAATATGGTAATGTATCCAATCCTCATCCCTTTCTATTTGGTGAACCATAAGTTTTTTTAATGAATCTGTGATTGCCTTTCTCTGTGGAAATATCTTCATTGGTATCAATTTTTAAGTAACTCCTAAAAGTGATATGATAGGATATGTGTCTTTTGCTTTCTCACTGACTACAGGTGGCGTGATTACGTCTAGACTCATGTATGGTGCTGCAAATGGCATTGTTTCATTTTTTTCACTAGCGAATATTCCATCTGTACATGGAGGAGTTCTTCTTTGTCCACCCATCTGTTGGTGGACTTTTTGGTTACTTCCATATCTTGGCTATCGTAATACTGTGCCATGCAGATTTGCCTGCCTGTGTCTTTCCAATTCTTTCTTCTTAGAGTATAGGTCGAGGTGTGGGCCTGCTGGATCATACGGTAGCTCAATGTTTACCTTTTTAAGGCACCTCCATTCTGTTCTCATTCGTGGCCCTTTTCAAGTTACGTCCCACTTGAAGTTGAGGGTATGCATTTCTCCACAACACCTTCAGCATTTATTGTGTGTAGTTTCCTTGCTGATGGTTATTCTGACATGTGTCAGCTGATACCTCTTTGTGGTTGAATTCGCCTGTGCCTCATAATCCGTTGAAATTGAGCTTTAAGGCATGTCCTTTTTTATTTTTCAACCTGTGATTACCCCTTAGTTCTTCAAAGTGTTCTCTTAAAGTATGTGTCACATTTTGAAATGTTTTGGCCATTACCTCCCTCAAGACATTTTGAGGGCAGGTTTCATTTACAGTTCTGCAGTACTTGTTCCTATGAAATGACCATTAGCACAGGCTTTAAAGCTGCTTTTGCAGGTAAATGCCAGAGGGCGGCAGCCTTTCTATGTCCCCACCATGGTAACTAGGGAAAAGCCCTTGCGGCCTGTGGTGTTTCTCGGTTATAAATTAGAGTGGAGTGTGCCCGGACAAACCCACACAAGCTGATGTCTCCTTACTTTTGTTGGATTTTTAAATTTAATTTTTAGTTTTTATTGGAGTAATTCCCCAGTGTGCACGTGGACCACTTCTACTTTGCGCATTCCTCGGTTGATGGACATTTTCATTGCTTCCAAGTGTTGGCTATGGTAAATATTGTTGGAGTGCAGGATTGCCAGCCTGTGACTTTTTGATTCTCATTTTCTCAGTTGATAGGCGCAGCAGTGGGTGTGACTGATTGACTGGTAGCACCGTGTTTCCCTTTTCAAAGCACCTTCTTTGTGTTTTCATTAGTGGCTCTTACCACGTCCCCCTTAGAATCGAGGGTATGCATTTCTCCACAATCGATTTAGCATTTATTGTTTGCTGCCTTTATGCTAATGGCCCTACTGGCTGCTGTGTGCTGATAGGGTTTTGTAATTTGGGTTTGCATGTCTTTGAAAATTCGTAAAACTCATCATGTTTCTCCACCGTTTTCTTTTCTGTTAAAAAAAAGGAAACAGTTGGGAGTACAATATATTTCTTGAAATTGTCTTCTTGGAAGGTTGCCCTATTTTGAAATTTTTGGTCGATTTTCCACCTCAGAATTTTTTTAGAGAGCAGGTGTCATTTCCCGAACTGCAAGTTTGGTGAATATTTAGTGACCCTTAGCAATGGGTTTAAAGCTGCTGTTGTGGGAAGTGGCCTCAAGCAGGCAGCATTTCTCCACTCCCAAATCTGGGTACTAGGGCAGCAGAGCCTTTCTGGAAGTCGTGTTCCTAGGTTGTAAATTAAATTGGAATGTGCCTGGAGAAACCCCCATAAGTTTATGTCTCATTATTTCTTCTTGGTTTTAAATGTTTTTTTAATTGTGGTAAAGCTTCGAATATTGTCTGTCCTAGGTGTACACAATCTGGTTCATTTGTACATTATATATGTCTATTCAAGTACAGATCCTCTTCCCATGTAAAATGTTACAGAGGGTTCCACAGACCTCCCTTGCTCCATGGTCGGTCTTTTTGAGATATGTATATACTATGTGTTTGTATACATAGAGCAACACTAATCTTAACTTATCCATTCCCCCCACCTTTCGTTTTAGATGAGCATAGTTTGTTTTCTAAGTCTGTGAGTGTCTTTCTCTGTGGAAATATATTCATTTGTGTCAGTTATTAGATAACGCCTATAAGTGATATCATAGAATACAGGTCTTTGGTTTCCGAGCTACCTCATGTTTCGTGACTATCTCCAGACCCATTTGTGGTGCCTCAAAGAGCAATGGTTCATTGTTTTCCATGGCTAATATTCCATTGTGTACATGGACCACTTCTTCTTTATCCATTCACCTCTTGTTGGATATTTTGATTGCTTCACTGTCTTGGCTATTTTGAATAAGGCTGCACTGCAGCTTTTGCGGCCTGTGTCTTCTCGATTCTTGTCTTCTCAGGTGAGAGGTCCAATGGTGCGCCTGCTGGATTGAATGGTACCTCCATTTTTACTTTTAAACACAGCTCCTTTCTCTTCTCATTATTGGCTGTTACCCCTTTACGTCTCACCAGCAGGTAGAGGGGATACAGTTCTTGAAAACCCCGTCAGCATTTATTGTTTGTAGACATTTTGCTGATGGTCAGTCGACTGGTCTAAGTTGAAACTTTTTGTAGATTAGATTGCATGGGTCTAACACTCCCTGAGGTTGAGCTTTTATCCATTTTCCTTTTTTTTTAAAAGAGCGTGAGTAAAACTTAACTCCTCATACTCTCTTCTTGAAACATTTGCCTGTTTTGAATGTTTTTGTCCATTCCCTACTTCAGCACAATTTTTTAGGGCAGGTGTCCTTTACAGCCCTGAGTCCTTGTGAATGTTAAGTGACCATTAGCTGTGAGTTTAAAGCTGCTCTTGCAGGAAACGGCCACAAGGTGGCAGCATTTCTCCTTTACCAAATTTGGTAACTGGGGAAACAGAGCCTTAATGGAAGTGGTGTTCTAGGTTGTAAATTCGAATGGAATGTGCCAGGAAAAAAGCACTTTATGTTTATGTCTCATTACTTCTTGTTCATAATTGTAATTTACTTTTTATTTTTTATCCCAGCAAATTTGATTACAATGGTTTGTTTGTTCTAGGTGTGCAAGATGTGGTTCTTTCACACATATACGTGTATCTATTCTTCCTCGCATCCTTTTCCCATGTAGGTTATGACACAATGTTGAGTAGTCTTCTCCTGGTCTTCCGTACGTCTTTGGTGATTATATATTTCACATGGTATGTATATCTCTGTTAACCCCAATATGGTAATGTATCCAATCCTCATCCCTTTCTATTTGGTGAACCATAAGTTTTTTTAATGAATCTGTGATTGCCTTTCTCTGTGGAAATATCTTCATTGGTATCAATTTTTAAGTAACTCCTAAAAGTGATATGATAGGATATGTGTCTTTTGCTTTCTCACTGACTACAGGTGGCGTGATTACGTCTAGACTCATGTATGGTGCTGCAAATGGCATTGTTTCATTTTTTTCACTAGCGAATATTCCATCTGTACATGGAGGAGTTCTTCTTTGTCCACCCATCTGTTGGTGGACTTTTTGGTTACTTCCATATCTTGGCTATCGTAATACTGTGCCATGCAGATTTGCCTGCCTGTGTCTTTCCAATTCTTTCTTCTTAGAGTATAGGTCGAGGTGTGGGCCTGCTGGATCATACGGTAGCTCAATGTTTACCTTTTTAAGGCACCTCCATTCTGTTCTCATTCGTGGCCCTTTTCAAGTTACGTCCCACTTGAAGTTGAGGGTATGCATTTCTCCACAACACCTTCAGCATTTATTGTTTGTAGTTTCCTTGCTGATGGTTATTCTGACATGTGTCAGCTGATACCTCTTTGTGGTTGAATTCGCCTGTGCCTCATAATCCGTTGAAATTGAGCTTTAAGGCATGTCCTTTTTTATTTTTCAACCTGTGATTACCCCTTAGTTCTTCAAAGTGTTCTCTTAAAGTATGTGTCACATTTTGAAATGTTTTGGCCATTACCTCCCTCAAGACATTTTGAGGGCAGGTTTCATTTACAGTTCTGCAGTACTTGTTCCTATGAAATGACCATTAGCACAGGCTTTAAAGCTGCTTTTGCAGGTAAATGCCAGAGGGCGGCAGCCTTTCTATGTCCCCACCATGGTAACTAGGGAAAAGCCCTTGCGGCCTGTGGTGTTTCTCGGTTATAAATTAGAGTGGAGTGTGCCCGGACAAACCCACACAAGCTGATGTCTCCTTACTTTTGTTGGATTTTTAAATTTAATTTTTAGTTTTTATTGGAGTAATTCCCCAGTGTGCACGTGGACCACTTCTACTTTGCGCATTCCTCGGTTGATGGACATTTTCATTGCTTCCAAGTGTTGGCTATGGTAAATATTGTTGGAGTGCAGGATTGCCAGCCTGTGACTTTTTGATTCTCATTTTCTCAGTTGATAGGCCCAGCAGTGGGTGTGACTGATTGACTGGTAGCACCGTGTTTCCCTTTTCAAAGCACCTTCTTTGTGTTTTCATTAGTGGCTCTTACCACGTCCCCCTTAGAATCGAGGGTATGCATTTCTCCACAATCGATTTAGCATTTATTGTTTGCTGCCTTTATGCTAATGGCCCTACTGGCTGCTGTGTGCTGATAGGGTTTTGTAATTTGGGTTTGCATGTCTTTGAAAATTCGTAAAACTCATCATGTTTCTCCACCGTTTTCTTTTCTGTTAAAAAAAAGGAAACAGTTGGGAGTACAATATATTTCTTGAAATTGTCTTCTTGGAAGGTTGCCCTATTTTGAAATTTTTGGTCGATTTTCCACCTCAGAATTTTTTTAGAGAGCAGGTGTCATTTCCCGAACTGCAAGTTTGGTGAATATTTAGTGACCCTTAGCAATGGGTTTAAAGCTGCTGTTGTGGGAAGTGGCCTCAAGCAGGCAGCATTTCTCCACTCCCAAATCTGGGTACTAGGGCAGCAGAGCCTTTCTGGAAGTCGTGTTCCTAGGTTGTAAATTAAATTGGAATGTGCCTGGAGAAACCCCCATAAGTTTATGTCTCATTATTTCTTCTTGGTTTTAAATTTTTTTTTAATTGTGGTAAAGCTTCGAATATTGTCTGTCCTAGGTGTACACAATCTGGTTCATTTGTACATTATATATGTCTATTCAAGTACAGATCCTCTTCCCATGTAAAATGTTACAGAGGGTTCCACAGACCTCCCTTGCTCCATGGTCGGTCTTTTTGAGATATGTATATACTATGTGTTTGTATACATAGAGCAACACTAATCTTAACTTATCCATTCCCCCCACCTTTCCTTTTAGATGAGCATAGTTTGTTTTCAAGTCTGTGAGTGTCTTTCTCTGTGGAAATATATTCATTTGTGTCAGTTATTAGATAACGCCTATAAGTGATATCATAGAATACAGGTCTTTGGTTTCCGAGCTACCTCATGTTTCGTGATTATCTCCAGACCCATTTGTGGTGCCTCAAAGAGCAATGGTTCATTGTTTTCCATGGCTAATATTCCATTGTGTACATGGACCACTTCTTCTTTATCCATTCACCTCTTGTTGGATATTTTGATTGCTTCACTGTCTTGGCTATTGTGAATAAGGCTGCACTGCAGCTTTTGCGGCCTGTGTCTTCTCGATTCTTGTCTTCTCAGGTGAGAGGTCCAATGGTGCGCCTGCTGGATTGAATGGTACCTCCATTTTTACTTTTAAACACAGCTCCTTTCTCTTCTCATTATTGGCTGTTACCCCTTTATGTCTCACCAGCAGGTAGAGGGGATACAGTTCTTGAAAACCCCGTCAGCATTTATTGTTTGTAGACATTTTGCTGATGGTCAGTCGACTGGTCTAAGTTGAAACTTTTTGTAGATTAGATTGCATGGGTCTAACACTCCCTGAGGTTGAGCTTTTATCCATTTTCCTTTTTTTTTAAAAGAGCGTGAGTAAAACTTAACTCCTCATACTCTCTTCTTGAAACATTTGCCTGTTTTGAATGTTTTTGTCCATTCCCTACTTCAGCACAATTTTTTAGGGCAGGTGTCCTTTACAGCCCTGAGTCCTTGTGAATGTTAAGTGACCATTAGCTGTGAGTTTAAAGCTGCTCTTGCAGGAAACGGCCACAAGGTGGCAGCATTTCTCCTTTACCAAATTTGGTAACTGGGGAAACAGAGCCTTAATGGAAGTGGTGTTCTAGGTTGTAAATTCGAATGGAATGTGCCAGGAAAAAAGCACTTTATGTTTATGTCTCATTACTTCTTGTTCATAATTGTAATTTACTTTTTATTTTTTATCCCAGCAAATTTGATTACAATGGTTTGTTTGTTCTAGGTGTGCAAGATGTGGTTCTTTCACACATATACTTGTATCTATTCTTCCTCGCATCCTTTTCCCATGTAGGTTATGACACAATGTTGAGTAGTCTTCTCCTGGTCTTCCGTACGTCTTTGGTGATTATATATTTCACATGGTATGTATATCTCTGTTAACCCCAATATGGTAATGTATCCAATCCTCATCCCTTTCTATTTGGTGAACCATAAGTTTTTTTAATGAATCTGTGATTGCCTTTCTCTGTGGAAATATCTTCATTGGTATCAATTTTTAAGTAACTCCTAAAAGTGATATGATAGGATATGTGTCTTTTGCTTTCTCACTGACTACAGGTGGCGTGATTACGTCTAGACTCATGTATGGTGCTGCAAATGGCATTGTTTCATTTTTTTCACTAGCGAATATTCCATCTGTACATGGAGGAGTTCTTCTTTGTCCACCCATCTGTTGGTGGACTTTTTGGTTACTTCCATATCTTGGCTATCGTAATACTGTGCCATGCAGATTTGCCTGCCTGTGTCTTTCCAATTCTTTCTTCTTAGAGTATAGGTCGAGGTGTGGGCCTGCTGGATCATACGGTAGCTCAATGTTTACCTTTTTAAGGCACCTCCATTCTGTTCTCATTCGTGGCCCTTTTCAAGTTACGTCCCACTTGAAGTTGAGGGTATGCATTTCTCCACAACACCTTCAGCATTTATTGTTTGTAGTTTCCTTGCTGATGGTTATTCTGACATGTGTCAGCTGATACCTCTTTGTGGTTGAATTCGCCTGTGCCTCATAATCCGTTGAAATTGAGCTTTAAGGCATGTCCTTTTTATTTTTCAACCTGTGATTACCCCTTAGTTCTTCAAAGTGTTCTCTTAAAGTATGTGTCACATTTTGAAATGTTTTGGCCATTACCTCCCTCAAGACATTTTGAGGGCAGGTTTCATTTACAGTTCTGCAGTACTTGTTCCTATGAAATGACCATTAGCACAGGCTTTAAAGCTGCTTTTGCAGGTAAATGCCAGAGGGCGGCAGCCTTTCTATGTCCCCACCATGGTAACTAGGGAAAAGCCCTTGCGGCCTGTGGTGTTTCTCGGTTATAAATTAGAGTGGAGTGTGCCCGGACAAACCCACACAAGCTGATGTCTCCTTACTTTTGTTGGATTTTTAAATTTAATTTTTAGTTTTTATTGGAGTAATTCCCCAGTGTGCACGTGGACCACTTCTACTTTGCGCATTCCTCGGTTGATGGACATTTTCATTGCTTCCAAGTGTTGGCTATGGTAAATATTGTTGGAGTGCAGGATTGCCAGCCTGTGACTTTTTGATTCTCATTTTCTCAGTTGATAGGCCCAGCAGTGGGTGTGACTGATTGACTGGTAGCACCGTGTTTCCCTTTTCAAAGCACCTTCTTTGTGTTTTCATTAGTGGCTCTTACCACGTCCCCCTTAGAATCGAGGGTATGCATTTCTCCACAATCGATTTAGCATTTATTGTTTGCTGCCTTTATGCTAATGGCCCTACTGGCTGCTGTGTGCTGATAGGGTTTTGTAATTTGGGTTTGCATGTCTTTGAAAATTCGTAAAACTCATCATGTTTCTCCACCGTTTTCTTTTCTGTTAAAAAAAAGGAAACAGTTGGGAGTACAATATATTTCTTGAAATTGTCTTCTTGGAAGGTTGCCCTATTTTGAAATTTTTGGTCGATTTTCCACCTCAGAATTTTTTTAGAGAGCAGGTGTCATTTCCCGAACTGCAAGTTTGGTGAATATTTAGTGACCCTTAGCAATGGGTTTAAAGCTGCTGTTGTGGGAAGTGGCCTCAAGCAGGCAGCATTTCTCCACTCCCAAATCTGGGTACTAGGGCAGCAGAGCCTTTCTGGAAGTCGTGTTCCTAGGTTGTAAATTAAATTGGAATGTGCCTGGAGAAACCCCCATAAGTTTATGTCTCATTATTTCTTCTTGGTTTTAAATTTTTTTTTAATTGTGGTAAAGCTTCGAATATTGTCTGTCCTAGGTGTACACAATCTGGTTCATTTGTACATTATATATGTCTATTCAAGTACAGATCCTCTTCCCATGTAAAATGTTACAGAGGGTTCCACAGACCTCCCTTGCTCCATGGTCGGTCTTTTTGAGATATGTATATACTATGTGTTTGTATACATAGAGCAACACTAATCTTAACTTATCCATTCCCCCCACCTTTCCTTTTAGATGAGCATAGTTTGTTTTCAAGTCTGTGAGTGTCTTTCTCTGTGGAAATATATTCATTTGTGTCAGTTATTAGATAACGCCTATAAGTGATATCATAGAATACAGGTCTTTGGTTTCCGAGCTACCTCATGTTTCGTGATTATCTCCAGACCCATTTGTGGTGCCTCAAAGAGCAATGGTTCATTGTTTTCCATGGCTAATATTCCATTGTGTACATGGACCACTTCTTCTTTATCCATTCACCTCTTGTTGGATATTTTGATTGCTTCACTGTCTTGGCTATTGTGAATAAGGCTGCACTGCAGCTTTTGCGGCCTGTGTCTTCTCGATTCTTGTCTTCTCAGGTGAGAGGTCCAATGGTGCGCCTGCTGGATTGAATGGTACCTCCATTTTTACTTTTAAACACAGCTCCTTTCTCTTCTCATTATTGGCTGTTACCCCTTTACGTCTCACCAGCAGGTAGAGGGGATACAGTTCTTGAAAACCCCGTCAGCATTTATTGTTTGTAGACATTTTGCTGATGGTCAGTCGACTGGTCTAAGTTGAAACTTTTTGTAGATTAGATTGCATGGGTCTAACACTCCCTGAGGTTGAGCTTTTATCCATTTTCCTTTTTTTTTAAAAGAGCGTGAGTAAAACTTAACTCCTCATACTCTCTTCTTGAAACATTTGCCTGTTTTGAATTTTTTTGTCCATTCCCTACTTCAGCACAATTTTTTAGGGCAGGTGTCCTTTACAGCCCTGAGTCCTTGTGAATGTTAAGTGACCATTAGCTGTGAGTTTAAAGCTGCTCTAGCAGGAAACAGCCACAAGGTGGCAGCATTTCTCCTTTACCAAATTTGGTAACTGGGGAAACAGAGCCTTAATGGAAGTGGTGTTCTAGGTTGTAAATTCGAATGGAATGTGCCAGGAAAAAAGCACTTTATGTTTATGTCTCATTACTTCTTGTTCATAATTGTAATTTACTTTTTATTTTTTATCCCAGCAAATTTGATTACAATGGTTTGTTTGTTCTAGGTGTGCAAGATGTGGTTCTTTCACACATATACGTGAATCTATTCTTCCTCGCATCCTTTTCCCATGTAGGTTATGACACAATGTTGAGTAGTCTTCTCCTGGTCTTCCGTACGTCTTTGGTGATTATATATTTTACATGGTATGTATATCTCTGTTAACCCCAATATGGTAATGTATCCAATCCTCATCCCTTTCTATTTGGTGAACCATAAGTTTTTTTAATGAATCTGTGATTGCCTTTCTCTGTGGAAATATCTTCATTGGTATCAATTTTTAAGTAACTCCTAAAAGTGATATGATAGGATATGTGTCTTTTGCTTTCTCACTGACTACAGGTGGCGTGATTACGTCTAGACTCATGTATGGTGCTGCAAATGGCATTGTTTCATTTTTTTCACTAGCAAATATTCCATCTGTACATGGAGGAGTTCTTCTTTGTCCACCCATCTGTTGGTGGACTTTTTGGTTACTTCCATATCTTGGCTATTGTAATACTGTGCCATGCAGATTTGCCTGCCTGTGTCTTTCCAATTCTTTCTTCTTAGATTATAGGTCGAGGAGTGGGCCTGCTGGATCATACGGTAGCTCAATGTTTACCTTTTTAAGGCACCTCCATTCTGTTCTCATTCGTGGCCCTTTTCAAGTTCGTCCCACTTGAAGTTGAGGGTATGCATTTCTCCACAACACCTTCAGCATTTATTGTTTGTAGTTTCCTTGCTGATGGTTATTCTGACAAGTGTGAGCTGATACCTCTTTGTGGTTGAATTCGCCTGTGCCTCATAATCCGTTGAAATTGAGCTTTAAGGCATGTCCTTTTTATTTTTCAACCTGTGATTACCCCTTAGTTCTTCAAAGTGTTCTCTTAAAGTATGTGTCACATTTTGAAATGTTTTGGCCATTACCTCCCTCAAGACATTTTGAGGGCAGGTTTCATTTACATTTCTGCAGTACTTGTTCCTATGAAATGACCATTAGCACAGGCTTTAAAGCTGCTTTTGCAGGTAAATGCCAGAGGGCGGCAGCCTTTCTATGTCCCCACCATGGTAACTAGGGAAAAGCCCTTGCGGCCTGTGGTGTTTCTCGGTTATAAATTAGAGTGGAGTGTGCCCGGACAAACCCACACAAGCTGATGTCTCCTTACTTTTGTTGGATTTTTAAATTTAATTTTTAGTTTTTATTGGAGTAATTCCCCAGTGTGCACGTGGACCACTTCTACTTTGCGCATTCCTCGGTTGATGGACATTTTCATTGCTTCCAAGTGTTGGCTATGGTAAATATTGTTGGAGTGCAGGATTGCCAGCCTGTGACTTTTTGATTCTCATTTTCTCAGTTGATAGGCCCAGCAGTGGGTGTGATTGATTGACTGGTAGCACCGTGTTTCCCTTTTCAAAGCACCTTCTTTGTGTTTTCATTAGTGGCTCTTACCACGTCCCCCTTAGAATCGAGGGTATGCATTTCTCCACAATCGATTTAGCATTTATTGTTTCCTGCCTTTATGCTAATGGCCCTACTGGCTGCTGTGTGCTGATAGGGTTTTGTAATTTGGGTTTGCATGTCTTTGAAAATTCGTAAAACTCATCATGTTTCTCCACCGTTTTCTTTTCTGTTAAAAAAAAGGAAACAGTTGGGAGTACAATATATCTCTTGAAACTATCTTCTTGGAAGGTGGCCCTATTTTGAAATTTTTGGTCGATTTTCCACCTCAGAATTTTTTTAGAGAGCAGGTGTCATTTCCCGAACTGCAAGTTTGGTGAATATTTAGTGACCCTTAGCAATGGGTTTAAAGCTGCTGTTGTGGGAAGTGGCCTCAAGCAGGCAGCATTTCTCCACTCCCAAATCTGGGTACTAGGGCAGCAGAGCCTTTCTGGAAGTCGTGTTCCTAGGTTGTAAATTAAATTGGAATGTGCCTGGAGACACCCCCATAAGTTTATGTCTCATTATTTCTTCTTGGTTTTAAATTTTTTTTTAATTGGGGTAAAGCTTTGAATATTGTCTCTCCTAGGTGTACACAATCTGGTTCATTTGTACATTATATATGTCTATTCAAGTACAGATCCTCTTCCCATGTAAAATGTTACAGAGGGTTCCACAGACCTCCCTTGCTAGATGGTCGGTCTTTTTGAGATATGTATATACTATGTGTTTGTATACATATGGCAACACTAATCTTAACTTATCCATTCCCCCCACCTTTCCTTTTAGATGAGCATAGTTTGTTTTCTAAGTCTGTGAGTGTCTTTCTCTGTGGAAATATATTCATTTGTGTCAGTTATTAGATAACCCCTATAAGTGATATCATAGAATACAGGTCTTTGGTTTCCGAGTTACCTCATGTTTCGTGATTATCTCCAGACTCATTTGTGGTGCCTCAAAGAGCAATGGTTCATTGTTTTCCATGGCTAATATTCCATTGTGTACATGGACCACTTCTTCTTTATCCATTCACCTCTTGTTGGATATTTTGATTGCTTCACTGTCTTGGCTAATGTGAATAAGGCTGCACTGCAGTTTTGCGGCCTGTGTCTTCTCGATTCTTGTCTTCTCAGGTGAGAGGTCCAATGGTGCGCCTGCTGGATTGAATGGTACCTCCATTTTTACTTTTAAACACAGCTCCTTTCTCTTCTCATTATTGGCTGTTACCCCTTTACGTCTCACCAGCAGGTAGAGGGGACACAGTTCTTAAAAACCCCGTCAGCATTTATTGTTTGTAGACATTTTGCTGATGGTCAGTCGACTGGTCTAAGTTGAAACTTTTTGTAGATTAGATTGCATGGGTCTAACACTCCCTGAGGTTGAGCTTTTATCCATTTTCCTTTTTTTTTAAAAGAGCGTGAGTAAAACTTAACTCCTCATACTCTCTTCTTGAAACATTTGCCTGTTTTGAATTTTTTTGTCCATTCCCTACTTCAGCACAATTTTTTAGGGCAGGTGTCCTTTACAGCCCTGAGTCCTTGTGAATGTTAAGTGACCATTAGCTGTGAGTTTAAAGCTGCTCTTGCAGGAAACGGCCACAAGGTGGCAGCATTTCTCCTTTACCAAATTTGGTAACTGGGGAAACAGAGCCTTAATGGAAGTGGTGTTCTAGGTTGTAAATTCGAATGGAATGTGCCAGGAAAAAAGCACTTTATGTTTATGTCTCATTACTTCTTGTTCATAATTGTAATTTACTTTTTATTTTTTATCCCAGCAAATTTGATTACAATGGTTTGTTTGTTCTAGGTGTGCAAGATGTGGTTCTTTCACACATATACGTGTATCTATTCTTCCTCGCATCCTTTTCCCATGTAGGTTATGACACAATGTTGAGTAGTCTTCTCCTGGTCTTCCGTACGTCTTTGGTGATTATATATTTCACATGGTATGTATATCTCTGTTAACCCCAATATGGTAATGTATCCAATCCTCATCCCTTTCTATTTGGTGAACCATAAGTTTTTTTAATGAATCTGTGATTGCCTTTCTCTGTGGAAATATCTTCATTGGTATCAATTTTTAAGTAACTCATAAAAGTGATATGATAGGATATTTGTCTTTTGCTTTCTCACTGACTACAGGTGGCGTGATTACGTCTAGACTCATGTATGGTGCTGCAAATGGCATTGTTTCATTTTTTTCACTAGCGAATATTCCATCTGTACATGGAGGAGTTCTTCTTTGTCCACCCATCTGTTGGTGGACTTTTTGGTTACTTCCATATCTTGGCTATTGTAATACTTTGCCATGCAGATTTGCCTGCCTGTGTCTTTCCAATTCTTTCTTCTTAGATTATAGGTCGAGGAGTGGGCCTGCTGGATCATACGGTAGCTCAATGTTTACCTTTTTAAGGCACCTCCATTCTGTTCTCATTCGTGGCCCTTTTCAAGTTACGTCCCACTTGAAGTTGAGGGTATGCATTTCTCCACAACACCTTCAGCATTTATTGTTTGTAGTTTCCTTGCTGATGGTTATTCTGACAAGTGTGAGCTGATACCTCTTTGTGGTTGAATTCGCCTGTGCCTCATAATCCGTTGAAATTGAGCTTTAAGGCATGTCGTTTTTATTTTTCAACCTGTGATTACCCCTTAGTTTTTCAAAGTGTTCTCGTAAAGTATGTGTCACATTTTGAAATGTTTTGGCCATTACCTCCCTCAAGACATTTTGAGGGCAGGTTTCATTTACAGTTCTGCAGTACTTGTTCCTATGAAATGACCACTAGCACAGGCTTTAAAGCTGCTTTTGCAGGTAAATGCCAGAGGGCGGCAGCCTTTCTATGTCCCCACCATGGTAACTAGGGAAAAGCCCTTGCGGCCTGTGGTGTTTCTCGGTTATAAATTAGAGTGGAGTGTGCCCGGACAAACCCACACAAGCTGATGTCTCCTTACTTTTGTTGGATTTTTAAATTTAATTTTTAGTTTTTATTGGAGTAATTCCCCAGTGTGCACGTGGACCACTTCTACTTTGCGCATTCCTCGGTTGATGGACATTTTCATTGCTTCCAAGTGTTGGCTATGGTAAATATTGTTGGAGTGCAGGATTGCCAGCCTGTGACTTTTTGATTCTCATTTTCTCAGTTGATAGGCCCAGCAGTGGGTGTGATTGATTGACTGGTAGCACCGTGTTTCCCTTTTCAAAGCACCTTCTTTGTCTTTTCATTAGTGGCTCTTACCACGTCCCCCTTAGAATCGAGGGTATGCATTTCTCCACAATCGATTTAGCATTTATTGTTTGCTGCCTTTATGCTAATGGCCCTACTGGCTGCTGTGTGCTGATAGGGTTTTGTAATTTGGGTTTGCATGTCTTTGAAAATTCGTAAAACTCATCATGTTTCTCCACCGTTTTCTTTTCTGTTAAAAAAAAGGAAACAGTTGGGAGTACAATATATTTCTTGAAATTGTCTTCTTGGAAGGTTGCCCTATTTTGAAATTTTTGGTCGATTTTCCACCTCAGAATTTTTTTAGAGAGCAGGTGTCATTTCCCGAACTGCAAGTTTGGTGAATATTTAGTGACCCTTAGCAATGGGTTTAAAGCTGCTGTTGTGGGAAGTGGCCTCAAGCAGGCAGCATTTCTCCACTCCCAAATCTGGGTACTAGGGCAGCAGAGCCTTTCTGGAAGTCGTGTTCCTAGGTTGTAAATTAAATTGGAATGTGCCTGGAGAAACCCCCATAAGTTTATGTCTCATTATTTCTTCTTGGTTTTAAATGTTTTATTAATTGTGGTAAAGCTTCGAATATTGTCTGTCCTAGGTGTACACAATCTGGTTCATTTGTACATTATATATGTCTATTCAAGTACAGATCCTCTTCCCATGTAAAATGTTACAGAGGGTTCCACAGACCTCCCTTGCTCCATGGTCGGTCTTTTTGAGATATGTATATACTATGTGTTTGTATACATAGAGCAACACTAATCTAAACTTATCCATTCCCCCCACCTTTCCTTTTAGATGAGCATAGTTTGTTTTCTAAGTCTGTGAGTGTCTTTCTCTGTGGAAATATATTCATTTGTGTCAGTTATTAGATAACGCCTATAAGTGATATCATAGAATACAGGTCTTTGGTTTCCGAGCTACCTCATGTTTCGTGATTATCTCCAGACCCATTTGTGGTGCCTCAAAGAGCAATGGTTCATTGTTTTCCATGGCTAATATTCCATTGTGTACATGGACCACTTCTTCTTTATCCATTCACCTCTTGTTGGATATTTTGATTGCTTCACTGTCTTGGCTATTGTGAATAAGGCTGCACTGCAGCTTTTGCGGCCTGTGTCTTCTCGATTCTTGTCTTCTCAGGTGAGAGGTCCAATGGTGCGCCTGCTGGATTGAATGGTACCTCCATTTTTACTTTTAAACACAGCTCCTTTCTCTTCTCATTATTGGCTGTTACCCCTTTACGTCTCACCAGCAGGTAGAGGGGATACAGTTCTTGAAAACCCCGTCAGCATTTATTGTTTGTAGACATTTTGCTGATGGTCAGTCGACTGGTCTAAGTTGAAACTTTTTGTAGATTAGATTGCATGGGTCTAACACTCCCTGAGGTTGAGCTTTTATCCATTTTCCTTTTTTTTTAAAAGAGCGTGAGTAAAACTTAACTCCTCATACTCTCTTCTTGAAACATTTGCCTGTTTTGAATGTTTTTGTCCATTCCCTACTTCAGCACAATTTTTTAGGGCAGGTGTCCTTTACAGCCCTGAGTCCTTGTGAATGTTAAGTGACCATTAGCTGTGAGTTTAAAGCTGCTCTTGCAGGAAACGGCCACAAGGTGGCAGCATTTCTCCTTTACCAAATTTGGTAACTGGGGAAACAGAGCCTTAATGGAAGTGGTGTTCTAGGTTGTAAATTCGAATGGAATGTGCCAGGAAAAAAGCACTTTATGTTTATGTCTCATTACTTCTTGTTCATAATTGTAATTTACTTTTTATTTTTTATCCCAGCAAATTTGATTACAATGGTTTGTTTGTTCTAGGTGTGCAAGATGTGGTTCTTTCACACATATACGTGTATCTATTCTTCCTCGCATCCTTTTCCCATGTAGGTTATGACACAATGTTGAGTAGTCTTCTCCTGGTGTTCCGTACGTCTTTGGTGATTATATATTTCACATGGTATGTATATCTCTGTTAACCCCAATATGGTAATGTATCCAATCCTCATCCCTTTCTATTTGGTGAACCATAAGTTTTTTTAATGAATCTGTGATTGCCTTTCTCTGTGGAAATATCTTCATTGGTATCAATTTTTAAGTAACTCCTAAAAGTGATATGATAGGATATGTGTCTTTTGCTTTCTCACTGACTACAGGTGGCGTGATTACGTCTAGACTCATGTATGGTGCTGCAAATGGCATTGTTTCATTTTTTTCACTAGCGAATATTCCATCTGTACATGGAGGAGTTCTTCTTTGTCCACCCATCTGTTGGTGGACTTTTTGGTTACTTCCATATCTTGGCTATTGTAATACTGTGACATGCAGATTTGCCTGCCTGTGTCTTTCCAATTCTTTCTTCTTAGATTATAGGTCGAGGAGTGGGCCTGCTGGATCATATGGTAGCTCAATGTTTACCTTTTTAAGGCACCTCCATTCTGTTCTCATTCGTGGCCCTTTTCAAGTTATGTCCCACTTGAAGTTGAGGGTATGCATTTCTCCACAACACCTTCAGCATTTATTGTTTGTAGTTTCCTTGCTGATGGTTATTCTGACAAGTGTGAGCTGATACCTCTTTGTGGTTGAATTCGCCTGTGCCTCATAATCCGTTGAAATTGAGCTTTAAGGCATGTCCTTTTTATTTTTCAACCTGTGATTACCCCTTATTTTTTCAAAGTGTTCTCGTAAAGTATGTGTCACATTTTGAAATGTTTTGGCCATTACCTCCCTCAAGACATTTTGAGGGCAGGTTTCATTTACAGTTCTGCAGTACTTGTTCCTATGAAATGACCACTAGCACAGGCTTTAAAGCTGCTTTTGCAGGTAAATGCCAGAGGGCGGCAGCCTTTCTATGTCCCCACCATGGTAACTAGGGAAAAGCCCTTGCGGCCTGTGGTGTTTCTCGGTTATAAATTAGAGTGGAGTGTGCCCGGACAAACCCACACAAGCTGATGTCTCCTTACTTTTGTTGGATTTTTAAATTTAATTTTTAGTTTTTATTGGAGTAATTCCCCAGTGTGCACGTGGACCACTTCTACTTTGCGCATTCCTCGGTTGATGGACATTTTCATTGCTTCCAAGTGTTGGCTATGGTAAATATTGTTGGAGTGCAGGATTGCCAGCCTGTGACTTTTTGATTCTCATTTTCTCAGTTGATAGGCCCAGCAGTGGGTGTGACTGATTGACTGGTAGCACCGTGTTTCCCTTTTCAAAGCACCTTCTTTGTGTTTTCATTAGTGGCTCTTACCACGTCCCCCTTAGAATCGAGGGTATGCATTTCTCCACAATCGATTTAGCATTTATTGTTTGCTGCCTTTATGCTAATGGCCCTACTGGCTGCTGTGTGCTGATAGGGTTTTGTAATTTGGGTTTGCATGTCTTTGAAAATTCGTAAAACTCATCATGTTTCTCCACCGTTTTCTTTTCTGTTAAAAAAAAGGAAACAGTTGGGAGTACAATATATTTCTTGAAATTGTCTTCTTGGAAGGTTGCCCTATTTTGAAATTTTTGGTCGATTTTCCACCTCAGAATTTTTTTAGAGAGCAGGTGTCATTTCCCGAACTGCAAGTTTGGTGAATATTTAGTGACCCTTAGCAATGGGTTTAAAGCTGCTGTTGTGGGAAGTGGCCTCAAGCAGGCAGCATTTCTCCACTCCCAAATCTGGGTACTAGGGCAGCAGAGCCTTTCTGGAAGTCGTGTTCCTAGGTTGTAAATTAAATTGGAATGTGCCTGGAGAAACCCCCATAAGTTTATGTCTCATTATTTCTTCTTGGTTTTAAATTTTTTTTTAATTGTGGTAAAGCTTCGAATATTGTCTGTCCTAGGTGTACACAATCTGGTTCATTTGTACATTATATATGTCTATTCAAGTACAGATCCTCTTCCCATGTAAAATGTTACAGAGGGTTCCACAGACCTCCCTTGCTCCATGGTCGGTCTTTTTGAGATATGTATATAGTATGTGTTTGTATACATAGAGCAACACTAATCTTAACTTATCCATTCCCCCCACCTTTCCTTTTAGATGAGCATAGTTTGTTTTCAAGTCTGTGAGTGTCTTTCTCTGTGGAAATATATTCATTTGTGTCAGTTATTAGATAACGCCTATAAGTGATATCATAGAATACAGGTCTTTGGTTTCCGAGCTACCTCATGTTTCGTGATTATCTCCAGACCCATTTGTGGTGCCTCAAAGAGCAATGGTTCATTGTTTTCCATGGCTAATATTCCATTGTGTACATGGACCACTTCTTCTTTATCCATTCACCTCTTGTTGGATATTTTGATTGCTTCACTGTCTTGGCTAATGTGAATAAGGCTGCACTGCAGTTTTGCGGCCTGTGTCTTCTCGATTCTTGTCTTCTCAGGTGAGAGGTCCAATGGTGCGCCTGCTGGATTGAATGGTACCTCCATTTTTACTTTTAAACACAGCTCCTTTCTCTTCTCATTATTGGCTGTTACCCCTTTACGTCTCACCAGCAGGTAGAGGGGACACAGTTCTTAAAAACCCCGTCAGCATTTATTGTTTGTAGACATTTTGCTGATGGTCAGTCGACTGGTCTAAGTTGAAACTTTTTGTAGATTAGATTGCATGGGTCTAACACTCCCTGAGGTTGAGCTTTTATCCATTTTCCTTTTTTTTTAAAAGAGCGTGAGTAAAACTTAACTCCTCATACTCTCTTCTTGAAACATTTGCCTGTTTTGAATTTTTTTGTCCATTCCCTACTTCAGCACAATTTTTTAGGGCAGGTGTCCTTTACAGCCCTGAGTCCTTGTGAATGTTAAGTGACCATTAGCTGTGAGTTTAAAGCTGCTCTTGCAGGAAACGGCCACAAGGTGGCAGCATTTCTCCTTTACCAAATTTGGTAACTGGGGAAACAGAGCCTTAATGGAAGTGGTGTTCTAGGTTGTAAATTCGAATGGAATGTGCCAGGAAAAAAGCACTTTATGTTTATGTCTCATTACTTCTTGTTCATAATTGTAATTTACTTTTTATTTTTTATCCCAGCAAATTTGATTACAATGGTTTGTTTGTTCTAGGTGTGCAAGATGTGGTTCTTTCACACATATACGTGTATCTATTCTTCCTCGCATCCTTTTCCCATGTAGGTTATGACACAATGTTGAGTAGTCTTCTCCTGGTCTTCCGTACGTCTTTGGTGATTATATATTTCACATGGTATGTATATCTCTGTTAACCCCAATATGGTAATGTATCCAATCCTCATCCCTTTCTATTTGGTGAACCATAAGTTTTTTTAATGAATCTGTGATTGCCTTTCTCTGTGGAAATATCTTCATTGGTATCAATTTTTAAGTAACTCATAAAAGTGATATGATAGGATATGTGTCTTTTGCTTTCTCACTGACTACAGGTGGCGTGATTACGTCTAGACTCATGTATGGTGCTGCAAATGGCATTGTTTCATTTTTTTCACTAGCGAATATTCCATCTGTACATGGAGGAGTTCTTCTTTGTCCACCCATCTGTTGGTGGACTTTTTGGTTACTTCCATATCTTGGCTATTGTAATACTTTGCCATGCAGATTTGCCTGCCTGTGTCTTTCCAATTCTTTCTTCTTAGATTATAGGTCGAGGAGTGGGCCTGCTGGATCATACGGTAGCTCAATGTTTACCTTTTTAAGGCACCTCCATTCTGTTCTCATTCGTGGCCCTTTTCAAGTTACGTCCCACTTGAAGTTGAGGGTATGCATTTCTCCACAACACCTTCAGCATTTATTGTTTGTAGTTTCCTTGCTGATGGTTATTCTGACAAGTGTGAGCTGATACCTCTTTGTGGTTGAATTCGCCTGTGCCTCATAATCCGTTGAAATTGAGCTTTAAGGCATGTCGTTTTTATTTTTCAACCTGTGATTACCCCTTATTTTTTCAAAGTGTTCTCGTAAAGTATGTGTCACATTTTGAAATGTTTTGGCCATTACCTCCCTCAAGACATTTTGAGGGCAGGTTTCATTTACAGTTCTGCAGTACTTGTTCCTATGAAATGACCACTAGCACAGGCTTTAAAGCTGCTTTTGCAGGTAAATGCCAGAGGGCGGCAGCCTTTCTATGTCCCCACCATGGTAACTAGGGAAAAGCCCTTGCGGCCTGTGGTGTTTCTCGGTTATAAATTAGAGTGGAGTGTGCCCGGACAAACCCACACAAGCTGATGTCTCCTTACTTTTGTTGGATTTTTAAATTTAATTTTTAGTTTTTATTGGAGTAATTCCCCAGTGTGCACGTGGACCACTTCTACTTTGCGCATTCCTCGGTTGATGGACATTTTCATTGCTTCCAAGTGTTGGCTATGGTAAATATTGTTGGAGTGCAGGATTGCCAGCCTGTGACTTTTTGATTCTCATTTTCTCAGTTGATAGGCCCAGCAGTGGGTGTGATTGATTGACTGGTAGCACCGTGTTTCCCTTTTCAAAGCACCTTCTTTGTCTTTTCATTAGTGGCTCTTACCACGTCCCCCTTAGAATCGAGGGTATGCATTTCTCCACAATCGATTTAGCATTTATTGTTTGCTGCCTTTATGCTAATGGCCCTACTGGCTGCTGTGTGCTGATAGGGTTTTGTAATTTGGGTTTGCATGTCTTTGAAAATTCGTAAAACTCATCATGTTTCTCCACCGTTTTCTTTTCTGTTAAAAAAAAGGAAACAGTTGGGAGTACAATATATTTCTTGAAATTGTCTTCTTGGAAGGTTGCCCTATTTTGAAATTTTTGGTCGATTTTCCACCTCAGAATTTTTTTAGAGAGCAGGTGTCATTTCCCGAACTGCAAGTTTGGTGAATATTTAGTGACCCTTAGCAATGGGTTTAAAGCTGCTGTTGTGGGAAGTGGCCTCAAGCAGGCAGCATTTCTCCACTCCCAAATCTGGGTACTAGGGCAGCAGAGCCTTTCTGGAAGTCGTGTTCCTAGGTTGTAAATTAAATTGGAATGTGCCTGGAGAAACCCCCATAAGTTTATGTCTCATTATTTCTTCTTGGTTTTAAATTTTTTTTTAATTGTGGTAAAGCTTCGAATATTGTCTGTCCTAGGTGTACACAATCTGGTTCATTTGTACATTATATATGTCTATTCAAGTACAGATCCTCTTCCCATGTAAAATGTTACAGAGGGTTCCACAGACCTCCCTTGCTCCATGGTCGGTCTTTTTGAGATATGTATATAGTATGTGTTTGTATACATAGAGCAACACTAATCTTAACTTATCCATTCCCCCCACCTTTCCTTTTAGATGAGCATAGTTTGTTTTCAAGTCTGTGAGTGTCTTTCTCTGTGGAAATATATTCATTTGTGTCAGTTATTAGATAACGCCTATAAGTGATATCATAGAATACAGGTCTTTGGTTTCCGAGCTACCTCATGTTTCGTGATTATCTCCAGACCCATTTGTGGTGCCTCAAAGAGCAATGGTTCATTGTTTTCCATGGCTAATATTCCATTGTGTACATGGACCACTTCTTCTTTATCCATTCACCTCTTGTTGGATATTTTGATTGCTTCACTGTCTTGGCTATTGTGAATAAGGCTGCACTGCAGCTTTTGCGGCCTGTGTCTTCTCGATTCTTGTCTTCTCAGGTGAGAGGTCCAATGGTGCGCCTGCTGGATTGAATGGTACCTCCATTTTTACTTTTAAACACAGCTCCTTTCTCTTCTCATTATTGGCTGTTACCCCTTTACGTCTCACCAGCAGGTAGAGGGGATACAGTTCTTGAAAACCCCGTCAGCATTTATTGTTTGTAGACATTTTGCTGATGGTCAGTCGACTGGTCTAAGTTGAAACTTTTTGTAGATTAGATTGCATGGGTCTAACACTCCCTGAGGTTGAGCTTTTATCCATTTTCCTTTTTTTTTAAAAGAGCGTGAGTAAAACTTAACTCCTCATACTCTCTTCTTGAAACATTTGCCTGTTTTGAATTTTTTTGTCCATTCCCTACTTCAGCACAATTTTTTAGGGCAGGTGTCCTTTACAGCCCTGAGTCCTTGTGAATGTTAAGTGACCATTAGCTGTGAGTTTAAAGCTGCTCTAGCAGGAAACAGCCACAAGGTGGCAGCATTTCTCCTTTACCAAATTTGGTAACTGGGGAAACAGAGCCTTAATGGAAGTGGTGTTCTAGGTTGTAAATTCGAATGGAATGTGCCAGGAAAAAAGCACTTTATGTTTATGTCTCATTACTTCTTGTTCATAATTGTAATTTACTTTTTATTTTTTATCCCAGCAAATTTGATTACAATGGTTTGTTTGTTCTAGGTGTGCAAGATGTGGTTCTTTCACACATATACGTGAATCTATTCTTCCTCGCATCCTTTTCCCATGTAGGTTATGACACAATGTTGAGTAGTCTTCTCCTGGTCTTCCGTACGTCTTTGGTGATTATATATTTTACATGGTATGTATATCTCTGTTAACCCCAATATGGTAATGTATCCAATCCTCATCCCTTTCTATTTGGTGAACCATAAGTTTTTTTAATGAATCTGTGATTGCCTTTCTCTGTGGAAATATCTTCATTGGTATCAATTTTTAAGTAACTCCTAAAAGTGATATGATAGGATATGTGTCTTTTGCTTTCTCACTGACTACAGGTGGCGTGATTACGTCTAGACTCATGTATGGTGCTGCAAATGGCATTGTTTCATTTTTTTCACTAGCAAATATTCCATCTGTACATGGAGGAGTTCTTCTTTGTCCACCCATCTGTTGGTGGACTTTTTGGTTACTTCCATATCTTGGCTATTGTAATACTGTGCCATGCAGATTTGCCTGCCTGTGTCTTTCCAATTCTTTCTTCTTAGATTATAGGTCGAGGAGTGGGCCTGCTGGATCATACGGTAGCTCAATGTTTACCTTTTTAAGGCACCTCCATTCTGTTCTCATTCGTGGCCCTTTTCAAGTTCGTCCCACTTGAAGTTGAGGGTATGCATTTCTCCACAACACCTTCAGCATTTATTGTTTGTAGTTTCCTTGCTGATGGTTATTCTGACAAGTGTGAGCTGATACCTCTTTGTGGTTGAATTCGCCTGTGCCTCATAATCCGTTGAAATTGAGCTTTAAGGCATGTCCTTTTTATTTTTCAACCTGTGATTACCCCTTAGTTCTTCAAAGTGTTCTCTTAAAGTATGTGTCACATTTTGAAATGTTTTGGCCATTACCTCCCTCAAGACATTTTGAGGGCAGGTTTCATTTACATTTCTGCAGTACTTGTTCCTATGAAATGACCATTAGCACAGGCTTTAAATCTGCTTTTGCAGGTAAATGCCAGAGGGCGGCAGCCTTTCTATGTCCCCACCATGGTAACAAGGGAAAAGCCCTTGCGGCCTGTGGTGTTTCTCGGTTATAAATTAGAGTGGAGTGTGCCCGGACAAACCCACACAAGCTGATGTCTCCTTACTTTTGTTGGATTTTTAAATTTAATTTTTAGTTTTTATTGGAGTAATTCCCCAGTGTGCACGTGGACCACTTCTACTTTGCGCATTCCTCGGTTGATGGACATATTCATTGCTTCCAAGTGTTGGCTATGGTAAATATTGTTGGAGTGCAGGATTGCCAGCCTGTGACTTTTTGATTCTCATTTTCTCAGGTGATAGGCCCAGCAGTGGGTGTGATTGATTGACTGGTAGCACCGTGTTTCCCTTTTCAAAGCACCTTCTTTGTCTTTTCATTAGTGGCTCTTACCACGTCACCCTTAGAATCGAGGGTATGCATTTCTCCACAATCGATTTAGCATTTATTGTTTCCTGCCTTTATGCTAATGGCCCTACTGGCTGCTGTGTGCTGATAGGGTTTTGTAATTTGGGTTTGCATGTCTTTGAAAATTCGTAAAACTCATCATGTTTCTCCACCGTTTTCTTTTCTGTTAAAAAAAAGGAAACAGTTGGGAGTACAATATATCTCTTGAAACTATCTTCTTGGAAGGTTGCCCTATTTTGAAATTTTTGGTCGATTTTCCACCTCAGAATTTTTTTAGAGAGCAGGTGTCATTTCCCGAACTGCAAGTTTGGTGAATATTTAGTGACCCTTAGCAATGGGTTTAAAGCTGCTGTTGTGGGAAGTGGCCTCAAACAGGCAGCATTTCTCCACTCCCAAATCTGGGTACTAGGGCAGCAGAGCCTTTCTGGAAGTCGTGTTCCTAGGTTGTAAATTAAATTGGAATGTGCCTGGAGACACCCCCATAAGTTTATGTCTCATTATTTCTTCTTGGTTTTAAATTTTTTTTTAATTGGGGTAAAGCTTCGAATATTGTCTCTCCTAGGTGTACACAATCTGGTTCATTTGTACATTATATATGTCTATTCAAGTACAGATCCTCTTCCCATGTAAAATGTTACAGAGGGTTCCACAGACCTCCCTTGCTAGATGGTCGGTCTTTTTGAGATATGTATATACTATGTGTTTGTATACATATGGCAACACTAATCTTAACTTATCCATTCCCCCACCTTTCCTTTTAGATGAGCATAGTTTGTTTTCTAAGTCTGTGAGTGTCTTTCTCTGTGGAAATATATTCATTTGTGTCAGTTATTAGATAACCCCTATAAGTGATATCATAGAATACAGGTCTTTGGTTTCCGAGTTACCTCATGTTTCGTGATTATCTCCAGACTCATTTGTGGTGCCTCAAAGAGCAATGGTTCATTGTTTTCCATGGCTAATATTCCATTGTGTACATGGACCACTTCTTCTTTATCCATTCACCTCTTGTTGGATATTTTGATTGCTTCACTGTCTTGGCTAATGTGAATAAGGCTGCACTGCAGTTTTGCGGCCTGTGTCTTCTCGATTCTTGTCTTCTCAGGTGAGAGGTCCAATGGTGCGCCTGCTGGATTGAATGGTACCTCCATTTTTACTTTTAAACACAGCTCCTTTCTCTTCTCATTATTGGCTGTTACCCCTTTACGTCTCACCAGCAGGTAGAGGGGACACAGTTCTTAAAAACCCCGTCAGCATTTATTGTTTGTAGACATTTTGCTGATGGTCAGTCGACTGGTCTAAGTTGAAACTTTTTGTAGATTAGATTGCATGGGTCTAACACTCCCTGAGGTTGAGCTTTTATCCATTTTCCTTTTTTTTTAAAAGAGCGTGAGTAAAACTTAACTCCTCATACTCTCTTCTTGAAACATTTGCCTGTTTTGAATTTTTTTGTCCATTCCCTACTTCAGCACAATTTTTTAGGGCAGGTGTCCTTTACAGCCCTGAGTCCTTGTGAATGTTAAGTGACCATTAGCTGTGAGTTTAAAGCTGCTCTTGCAGGAAACGGCCACAAGGTGGCAGCATTTCTCCTTTACCAAATTTGGTAACTGGGGAAACAGAGCCTTAATGGAAGTGGTGTTCTAGGTTGTAAATTCGAATGGAATGTGCCAGGAAAAAAGCACTTTATGTTTATGTCTCATTACTTCTTGTTCATAATTGTAATTTACTTTTTATTTTTTATCCCAGCAAATTTGATTACAATGGTTTGTTTGTTCTAGGTGTGCAAGATGTGGTTCTTTCACACATATACGTGTATCTATTCTTCCTCGCATCCTTTTCCCATGTAGGTTATGACACAATGTTGAGTAGTCTTCTCCTGGTCTTCCGTACGTCTTTGGTGATTATATATTTCACATGGTATGTATATCTCTGTTAACCCCAATATGGTAATGTATCCAATCCTCATCCCTTTCTATTTGGTGAACCATAAGTTTTTTTAATGAATCTGTGATTGCCTTTCTCTGTGGAAATATCTTCATTGGTATCAATTTTTAAGTAACTCATAAAAGTGATATGATAGGATATGTGTCTTTTGCTTTCTCACTGACTACAGGTGGCGTGATTACGTCTAGACTCATGTATGGTGCTGCAAATGGCATTGTTTCATTTTTTTCACTAGCGAATATTCCATCTGTACATGGAGGAGTTCTTCTTTGTCCACCCATCTGTTGGTGGACTTTTTGGTTACTTCCATATCTTGGCTATTGTAATACTTTGCCATGCAGATTTGCCTGCCTGTGTCTTTCCAATTCTTTCTTCTTAGATTATAGGTCGAGGAGTGGGCCTGCTGGATCATACGGTAGCTCAATGTTTACCTTTTTAAGGCACCTCCATTCTGTTCTCATTCGTGGCCCTTTTCAAGTTACGTCCCACTTGAAGTTGAGGGTATGCATTTCTCCACAACACCTTCAGCATTTATTGTTTGTAGTTTCCTTGCTGATGGTTATTCTGACAAGTGTGAGCTGATACCTCTTTGTGGTTGAATTCGCCTGTGCCTCATAATCCGTTGAAATTGAGCTTTAAGGCATGTCGTTTTTATTTTTCAACCTGTGATTACCCCTTATTTTTTCAAAGTGTTCTCGTAAAGTATGTGTCACATTTTGAAATGTTTTGGCCATTACCTCCCTCAAGACATTTTGAGGGCAGGTTTCATTTACAGTTCTGCAGTACTTGTTCCTATGAAATGACCACTAGCACAGGCTTTAAAGCTGCTTTTGCAGGTAAATGCCAGAGGGCGGCAGCCTTTCTATGTCCCCACCATGGTAACTAGGGAAAAGCCCTTGCGGCCTGTGGTGTTTCTCGGTTATAAATTAGAGTGGAGTGTGCCCGGACAAACCCACACAAGCTGATGTCTCCTTACTTTTGTTGGATTTTTAAATTTAATTTTTAGTTTTTATTGGAGTAATTCCCCAGTGTGCACGTGGACCACTTCTACTTTGCGCATTCCTCGGTTGATGGACATTTTCATTGCTTCCAAGTGTTGGCTATGGTAAATATTGTTGGAGTGCAGGATTGCCAGCCTGTGACTTTTTGATTCTCATTTTCTCAGTTGATAGGCCCAGCAGTGGGTGTGATTGATTGACTGGTAGCACCGTGTTTCCCTTTTCAAAGCACCTTCTTTGTCTTTTCATTAGTGGCTCTTACCACGTCCCCCTTAGAATCGAGGGTATGCATTTCTCCACAATCGATTTAGCATTTATTGTTTGCTGCCTTTATGCTAATGGCCCTACTGGCTGCTGTGTGCTGATAGGGTTTTGTAATTTGGGTTTGCATGTCTTTGAAAATTCGTAAAACTCATCATGTTTCTCCACCGTTTTCTTTTCTGTTAAAAAAAAGGAAACAGTTGGGAGTACAATATATTTCTTGAAATTGTCTTCTTGGAAGGTTGCCCTATTTTGAAATTTTTGGTCGATTTTCCACCTCAGAATTTTTTTAGAGAGCAGGTGTCATTTCCCGAACTGCAAGTTTGGTGAATATTTAGTGACCCTTAGCAATGGGTTTAAAGCTGCTGTTGTGGGAAGTGGCCTCAAGCAGGCAGCATTTCTCCACTCCCAAATCTGGGTACTAGGGCAGCAGAGCCTTTCTGGAAGTCGTGTTCCTAGGTTGTAAATTAAATTGGAATGTGCCTGGAGAAACCCCCATAAGTTTATGTCTCATTATTTCTTCTTGGTTTTAAATGTTTTATTAATTGTGGTAAAGCTTCGAATATTGTCTGTCCTAGGTGTACACAATCTGGTTCATTTGTACATTATATATGTCTATTCAAGTACAGATCCTCTTCCCATGTAAAATGTTACAGAGGGTTCCACAGACCTCCCTTGCTCCATGGTCGGTCTTTTTGAGATATGTATATACTATGTGTTTGTATACATAGAGCAACACTAATCTAAACTTATCCATTCCCCCCACCTTTCCTTTTAGATGAGCATAGTTTGTTTTCTAAGTCTGTGAGTGTCTTTCTCTGTGGAAATATATTCATTTGTGTCAGTTATTAGATAACGCCTATAAGTGATATCATAGAATACAGGTCTTTGGTTTCCGAGCTACCTCATGTTTCGTGATTATCTCCAGACCCATTTGTGGTGCCTCAAAGAGCAATGGTTCATTGTTTTCCATGGCTAATATTCCATTGTGTACATGGACCACTTCTTCTTTATCCATTCACCTCTTGTTGGATATTTTGATTGCTTCACTGTCTTGGCTATTGTGAATAAGGCTGCACTGCAGCTTTTGCGGCCTGTGTCTTCTCGATTCTTGTCTTCTCAGGTGAGAGGTCCAATGGTGCGCCTGCTGGATTGAATGGTACCTCCATTTTTACTTTTAAACACAGCTCCTTTCTCTTCTCATTATTGGCTGTTACCCCTTTACGTCTCACCAGCAGGTAGAGGGGATACAGTTCTTGAAAACCCCGTCAGCATTTATTGTTTGTAGACATTTTGCTGATGGTCAGTCGACTGGTCTAAGTTGAAACTTTTTGTAGATTAGATTGCATGGGTCTAACACTCCCTGAGGTTGAGCTTTTATCCATTTTCCTTTTTTTTTAAAAGAGCGTGAGTAAAACTTAACTCCTCATACTCTCTTCTTGAAACATTTGCCTGTTTTGAATGTTTTTGTCCATTCCCTACTTCAGCACAATTTTTTAGGGCAGGTGTCCTTTACAGCCCTGAGTCCTTGTGAATGTTAAGTGACCATTAGCTGTGAGTTTAAAGCTGCTCTTGCAGGAAACGGCCACAAGGTGGCAGCATTTCTCCTTTACCAAATTTGGTAACTGGGGAAACAGAGCCTTAATGGAAGTGGTGTTCTAGGTTGTAAATTCGAATGGAATGTGCCAGGAAAAAAGCACTTTATGTTTATGTCTCATTACTTCTTGTTCATAATTGTAATTTACTTTTTATTTTTTATCCCAGCAAATTTGATTACAATGGTTTGTTTGTTCTAGGTGTGCAAGATGTGGTTCTTTCACACATATACGTGTATCTATTCTTCCTCGCATCCTTTTCCCATGTAGGTTATGACACAATGTTGAGTAGTCTTCTCCTGGTGTTCCGTACGTCTTTGGTGATTATATATTTCACATGGTATGTATATCTCTGTTAACCCCAATATGGTAATGTATCCAATCCTCATCCCTTTCTATTTGGTGAACCATAAGTTTTTTTAATGAATCTGTGATTGCCTTTCTCTGTGGAAATATCTTCATTGGTATCAATTTTTAAGTAACTCCTAAAAGTGATATGATAGGATATGTGTCTTTTGCTTTCTCACTGACTACAGGTGGCGTGATTACGTCTAGACTCATGTATGGTGCTGCAAATGGCATTGTTTCATTTTTTTCACTAGCGAATATTCCATCTGTACATGGAGGAGTTCTTCTTTGTCCACCCATCTGTTGGTGGACTTTTTGGTTACTTCCATATCTTGGCTATTGTAATACTGTGACATGCAGATTTGCCTGCCTGTGTCTTTCCAATTCTTTCTTCTTAGATTATAGGTCGAGGAGTGGGCCTGCTGGATCATATGGTAGCTCAATGTTTACCTTTTTAAGGCACCTCCATTCTGTTCTCATTCGTGGCCCTTTTCAAGTTATGTCCCACTTGAAGTTGAGGGTATGCATTTCTCCACAACACCTTCAGCATTTATTGTTTGTAGTTTCCTTGCTGATGGTTATTCTGACAAGTGTGAGCTGATACCTCTTTGTGGTTGAATTCGCCTGTGCCTCATAATCCGTTGAAATTGAGCTTTAAGGCATGTCCTTTTTATTTTTCAACCTGTGATTACCCCTTATTTTTTCAAAGTGTTCTCGTAAAGTATGTGTCACATTTTGAAATGTTTTGGCCATTACCTCCCTCAAGACATTTTGAGGGCAGGTTTCATTTACAGTTCTGCAGTACTTGTTCCTATGAAATGACCACTAGCACAGGCTTTAAAGCTGCTTTTGCAGGTAAATGCCAGAGGGCGGCAGCCTTTCTATGTCCCCACCATGGTAACTAGGGAAAAGCCCTTGCGGCCTGTGGTGTTTCTCGGTTATAAATTAGAGTGGAGTGTGCCCGGACAAACCCACACAAGCTGATGTCTCCTTACTTTTGTTGGATTTTTAAATTTAATTTTTAGTTTTTATTGGAGTAATTCCCCAGTGTGCACGTGGACCACTTCTACTTTGCGCATTCCTCGGTTGATGGACATTTTCATTGCTTCCAAGTGTTGGCTATGGTAAATATTGTTGGAGTGCAGGATTGCCAGCCTGTGACTTTTTGATTCTCATTTTCTCAGTTGATAGGCCCAGCAGTGGGTGTGACTGATTGACTGGTAGCACCGTGTTTCCCTTTTCAAAGCACCTTCTTTGTGTTTTCATTAGTGGCTCTTACCACGTCCCCCTTAGAATCGAGGGTATGCATTTCTCCACAATCGATTTAGCATTTATTGTTTGCTGCCTTTATGCTAATGGCCCTACTGGCTGCTGTGTGCTGATAGGGTTTTGTAATTTGGGTTTGCATGTCTTTGAAAATTCGTAAAACTCATCATGTTTCTCCACCGTTTTCTTTTCTGTTAAAAAAAAGGAAACAGTTGGGAGTACAATATATTTCTTGAAATTGTCTTCTTGGAAGGTTGCCCTATTTTGAAATTTTTGGTCGATTTTCCACCTCAGAATTTTTTTAGAGAGCAGGTGTCATTTCCCGAACTGCAAGTTTGGTGAATATTTAGTGACCCTTAGCAATGGGTTTAAAGCTGCTGTTGTGGGAAGTGGCCTCAAGCAGGCAGCATTTCTCCACTCCCAAATCTGGGTACTAGGGCAGCAGAGCCTTTCTGGAAGTCGTGTTCCTAGGTTGTAAATTAAATTGGAATGTGCCTGGAGAAACCCCCATAAGTTTATGTCTCATTATTTCTTCTTGGTTTTAAATTTTTTTTTAATTGTGGTAAAGCTTCGAATATTGTCTGTCCTAGGTGTACACAATCTGGTTCATTTGTACATTATATATGTCTATTCAAGTACAGATCCTCTTCCCATGTAAAATGTTACAGAGGGTTCCACAGACCTCCCTTGCTCCATGGTCGGTCTTTTTGAGATATGTATATAGTATGTGTTTGTATACATAGAGCAACACTAATCTTAACTTATCCATTCCCCCCACCTTTCCTTTTAGATGAGCATAGTTTGTTTTCAAGTCTGTGAGTGTCTTTCTCTGTGGAAATATATTCATTTGTGTCAGTTATTAGATAACGCCTATAAGTGATATCATAGAATACAGGTCTTTGGTTTCCGAGCTACCTCATGTTTCGTGATTATCTCCAGACCCATTTGTGGTGCCTCAAAGAGCAATGGTTCATTGTTTTCCATGGCTAATATTCCATTGTGTACATGGACCACTTCTTCTTTATCCATTCACCTCTTGTTGGATATTTTGATTGCTTCACTGTCTTGGCTATTGTGAATAAGGCTGCACTGCAGCTTTTGCGGCCTGTGTCTTCTCGATTCTTGTCTTCTCAGGTGAGAGGTCCAATGGTGCGCCTGCTGGATTGAATGGTACCTCCATTTTTACTTTTAAACACAGCTCCTTTCTCTTCTCATTATTGGCTGTTACCCCTTTACGTCTCACCAGCAGGTAGAGGGGATACAGTTCTTGAAAACCCCGTCAGCATTTATTGTTTGTAGACATTTTGCTGATGGTCAGTCGACTGGTCTAAGTTGAAACTTTTTGTAGATTAGATTGCATGGGTCTAACACTCCCTGAGGTTGAGCTTTTATCCATTTTCCTTTTTTTTTAAAAGAGCGTGAGTAAAACTTAACTCCTCATACTCTCTTCTTGAAACATTTGCCTGTTTTGAATTTTTTTGTCCATTCCCTACTTCAGCACAATTTTTTAGGGCAGGTGTCCTTTACAGCCCTGAGTCCTTGTGAATGTTAAGTGACCATTAGCTGTGAGTTTAAAGCTGCTCTAGCAGGAAACAGCCACAAGGTGGCAGCATTTCTCCTTTACCAAATTTGGTAACTGGGGAAACAGAGCCTTAATGGAAGTGGTGTTCTAGGTTGTAAATTCGAATGGAATGTGCCAGGAAAAAAGCACTTTATGTTTATGTCTCATTACTTCTTGTTCATAATTGTAATTTACTTTTTATTTTTTATCCCAGCAAATTTGATTACAATGGTTTGTTTGTTCTAGGTGTGCAAGATGTGGTTCTTTCACACATATACGTGAATCTATTCTTCCTCGCATCCTTTTCCCATGTAGGTTATGACACAATGTTGAGTAGTCTTCTCCTGGTCTTCCGTACGTCTTTGGTGATTATATATTTTACATGGTATGTATATCTCTGTTAACCCCAATATGGTAATGTATCCAATCCTCATCCCTTTCTATTTGGTGAACCATAAGTTTTTTTAATGAATCTGTGATTGCCTTTCTCTGTGGAAATATCTTCATTGGTATCAATTTTTAAGTAACTCCTAAAAGTGATATGATAGGATATGTGTCTTTTGCTTTCTCACTGACTACAGGTGGCGTGATTACGTCTAGACTCATGTATGGTGCTGCAAATGGCATTGTTTCATTTTTTTCACTAGCAAATATTCCATCTGTACATGGAGGAGTTCTTCTTTGTCCACCCATCTGTTGGTGGACTTTTTGGTTACTTCCATATCTTGGCTATTGTAATACTGTGCCATGCAGATTTGCCTGCCTGTGTCTTTCCAATTCTTTCTTCTTAGATTATAGGTCGAGGAGTGGGCCTGCTGGATCATACGGTAGCTCAATGTTTACCTTTTTAAGGCACCTCCATTCTGTTCTCATTCGTGGCCCTTTTCAAGTTCGTCCCACTTGAAGTTGAGGGTATGCATTTCTCCACAACACCTTCAGCATTTATTGTTTGTAGTTTCCTTGCTGATGGTTATTCTGACAAGTGTGAGCTGATACCTCTTTGTGGTTGAATTCGCCTGTGCCTCATAATCCGTTGAAATTGAGCTTTAAGGCATGTCCTTTTTATTTTTCAACCTGTGATTACCCCTTAGTTCTTCAAAGTGTTCTCTTAAAGTATGTGTCACATTTTGAAATGTTTTGGCCATTACCTCCCTCAAGACATTTTGAGGGCAGGTTTCATTTACATTTCTGCAGTACTTGTTCCTATGAAATGACCATTAGCACAGGCTTTAAATCTGCTTTTGCAGGTAAATGCCAGAGGGCGGCAGCCTTTCTATGTCCCCACCATGGTAACAAGGGAAAAGCCCTTGCGGCCTGTGGTGTTTCTCGGTTATAAATTAGAGTGGAGTGTGCCCGGACAAACCCACACAAGCTGATGTCTCCTTACTTTTGTTGGATTTTTAAATTTAATTTTTAGTTTTTATTGGAGTAATTCCCCAGTGTGCACGTGGACCACTTCTACTTTGCGCATTCCTCGGTTGATGGACATATTCATTGCTTCCAAGTGTTGGCTATGGTAAATATTGTTGGAGTGCAGGATTGCCAGCCTGTGACTTTTTGATTCTCATTTTCTCAGGTGATAGGCCCAGCAGTGGGTGTGATTGATTGACTGGTAGCACCGTGTTTCCCTTTTCAAAGCACCTTCTTTGTCTTTTCATTAGTGGCTCTTACCACGTCACCCTTAGAATCGAGGGTATGCATTTCTCCACAATCGATTTAGCATTTATTGTTTCCTGCCTTTATGCTAATGGCCCTACTGGCTGCTGTGTGCTGATAGGGTTTTGTAATTTGGGTTTGCATGTCTTTGAAAATTCGTAAAACTCATCATGTTTCTCCACCGTTTTCTTTTCTGTTAAAAAAAAGGAAACAGTTGGGAGTACAATATATCTCTTGAAACTATCTTCTTGGAAGGTTGCCCTATTTTGAAATTTTTGGTCGATTTTCCACCTCAGAATTTTTTTAGAGAGCAGGTGTCATTTCCCGAACTGCAAGTTTGGTGAATATTTAGTGACCCTTAGCAATGGGTTTAAAGCTGCTGTTGTGGGAAGTGGCCTCAAACAGGCAGCATTTCTCCACTCCCAAATCTGGGTACTAGGGCAGCAGAGCCTTTCTGGAAGTCGTGTTCCTAGGTTGTAAATTAAATTGGAATGTGCCTGGAGACACCCCCATAAGTTTATGTCTCATTATTTCTTCTTGGTTTTAAATTTTTTTTTAATTGGGGTAAAGCTTCGAATATTGTCTCTCCTAGGTGTACACAATCTGGTTCATTTGTACATTATATATGTCTATTCAAGTACAGATCCTCTTCCCATGTAAAATGTTACAGAGGGTTCCACAGACCTCCCTTGCTAGATGGTCGGTCTTTTTGAGATATGTATATACTATGTGTTTGTATACATATGGCAACACTAATCTTAACTTATCCATTCCCCCCACCTTTCCTTTTAGATGAGCATAGTTTGTTTTCTAAGTCTGTGAGTGTCTTTCTCTGTGGAAATATATTCATTTGTGTCAGTTATTAGATAACCCCTATAAGTGATATCATAGAATACAGGTCTTTGGTTTCCGAGTTACCTCATGTTTCGTGATTATCTCCAGACTCATTTGTGGTGCCTCAAAGAGCAATGGTTCATTGTTTTCCATGGCTAATATTCCATTGTGTACATGGACCACTTCTTCTTTATCCATTCACCTCTTGTTGGATATTTTGATTGCTTCACTGTCTTGGCTAATGTGAATAAGGCTGCACTGCAGTTTTGCGGCCTGTGTCTTCTCGATTCTTGTCTTCTCAGGTGAGAGGTCCAATGGTGCGCCTGCTGGATTGAATGGTACCTCCATTTTTACTTTTAAACACAGCTCCTTTCTCTTCTCATTATTGGCTGTTACCCCTTTACGTCTCACCAGCAGGTAGAGGGGACACAGTTCTTAAAAACCCCGTCAGCATTTATTGTTTGTAGACATTTTGCTGATGGTCAGTCGACTGGTCTAAGTTGAAACTTTTTGTAGATTAGATTGCATGGGTCTAACACTCCCTGAGGTTGAGCTTTTATCCATTTTCCTTTTTTTTTAAAAGAGCGTGAGTAAAACTTAACTCCTCATACTCTCTTCTTGAAACATTTGCCTGTTTTGAATTTTTTTGTCCATTCCCTACTTCAGCACAATTTTTTAGGGCAGGTGTCCTTTACAGCCCTGAGTCCTTGTGAATGTTAAGTGACCATTAGCTGTGAGTTTAAAGCTGCTCTTGCAGGAAACGGCCACAAGGTGGCAGCATTTCTCCTTTACCAAATTTGGTAACTGGGGAAACAGAGCCTTAATGGAAGTGGTGTTCTAGGTTGTAAATTCGAATGGAATGTGCCAGGAAAAAAGCACTTTATGTTTATGTCTCATTACTTCTTGTTCATAATTGTAATTTACTTTTTATTTTTTATCCCAGCAAATTTGATTACAATGGTTTGTTTGTTCTAGGTGTGCAAGATGTGGTTCTTTCACACATATACGTGTATCTATTCTTCCTCGCATCCTTTTCCCATGTAGGTTATGACACAATGTTGAGTAGTCTTCTCCTGGTCTTCCGTACGTCTTTGGTGATTATATATTTCACATGGTATGTATATCTCTGTTAACCCCAATATGGTAATGTATCCAATCCTCATCCCTTTCTATTTGGTGAACCATAAGTTTTTTTAATGAATCTGTGATTGCCTTTCTCTGTGGAAATATCTTCATTGGTATCAATTTTTAAGTAACTCATAAAAGTGATATGATAGGATATGTGTCTTTTGCTTTCTCACTGACTACAGGTGGCGTGATTACGTCTAGACTCATGTATGGTGCTGCAAATGGCATTGTTTCATTTTTTTCACTAGCGAATATTCCATCTGTACATGGAGGAGTTCTTCTTTGTCCACCCATCTGTTGGTGGACTTTTTGGTTACTTCCATATCTTGGCTATTGTAATACTTTGCCATGCAGATTTGCCTGCCTGTGTCTTTCCAATTCTTTCTTCTTAGATTATAGGTCGAGGAGTGGGCCTGCTGGATCATACGGTAGCTCAATGTTTACCTTTTTAAGGCACCTCCATTCTGTTCTCATTCGTGGCCCTTTTCAAGTTACGTCCCACTTGAAGTTGAGGGTATGCATTTCTCCACAACACCTTCAGCATTTATTGTTTGTAGTTTCCTTGCTGATGGTTATTCTGACAAGTGTGAGCTGATACCTCTTTGTGGTTGAATTCGCCTGTGCCTCATAATCCGTTGAAATTGAGCTTTAAGGCATGTCCTTTTTATTTTTCAACCTGTGATTACCCCTTATTTTTTCAAAGTGTTCTCGTAAAGTATGTGTCACATTTTGAAATGTTTTGGCCATTACCTCCCTCAAGACATTTTGAGGGCAGGTTTCATTTACAGTTCTGCAGTACTTGTTCCTATGAAATGACCACTAGCACAGGCTTTAAAGCTGCTTTTGCAGGTAAATGCCAGAGGGCGGCAGCCTTTCTATGTCCCCACCATGGTAACTAGGGAAAAGCCCTTGCGGCCTGTGGTGTTTCTCGGTTATAAATTAGAGTGGAGTGTGCCCGGACAAACCCACACAAGCTGATGTCTCCTTACTTTTGTTGGATTTTTAAATTTAATTTTTAGTTTTTATTGGAGTAATTCCCCAGTGTGCACGTGGACCACTTCTACTTTGCGCATTCCTCGGTTGATGGACATTTTCATTGCTTCCAAGTGTTGGCTATGGTAAATATTGTTGGAGTGCAGGATTGCCAGCCTGTGACTTTTTGATTCTCATTTTCTCAGTTGATAGGCCCAGCAGTGGGTGTGATTGATTGACTGGTAGCACCGTGTTTCCCTTTTCAAAGCACCTTCTTTGTCTTTTCATTAGTGGCTCTTACCACGTCCCCCTTAGAATCGAGGGTATGCATTTCTCCACAATCGATTTAGCATTTATTGTTTGCTGCCTTTATGCTAATGGCCCTACTGGCTGCTGTGTGCTGATAGGGTTTTGTAATTTGGGTTTGCATGTCTTTGAAAATTCGTAAAACTCATCATGTTTCTCCACCGTTTTCTTTTCTGTTAAAAAAAAGGAAACAGTTGGGAGTACAATATATTTCTTGAAATTGTCTTCTTGGAAGGTTGCCCTATTTTGAAATTTTTGGTCGATTTTCCACCTCAGAATTTTTTTAGAGAGCAGGTGTCATTTCCCGAACTGCAAGTTTGGTGAATATTTAGTGACCCTTAGCAATGGGTTTAAAGCTGCTGTTGTGGGAAGTGGCCTCAAGCAGGCAGCATTTCTCCACTCCCAAATCTGGGTACTAGGGCAGCAGAGCCTTTCTGGAAGTCGTGTTCCTAGGTTGTAAATTAAATTGGAATGTGCCTGGAGAAACCCCCATAAGTTTATGTCTCATTATTTCTTCTTGGTTTTAAATGTTTTATTAATTGTGGTAAAGCTTCGAATATTGTCTGTCCTAGGTGTACACAATCTGGTTCATTTGTACATTATATATGTCTATTCAAGTACAGATCCTCTTCCCATGTAAAATGTTACAGAGGGTTCCACAGACCTCCCTTGCTCCATGGTCGGTCTTTTTGAGATATGTATATACTATGTGTTTGTATACATAGAGCAACACTAATCTTAACTTATTCATTCCCCCCACCTTTCCTTTTAGATGAGCATAGTTTGTTTTCTAAGTCTGTGAGTGTCTTTCTCTGTGGAAATATATTCATTTGTGTCAGTTATTAGATAACGCCTATAAGTGATATCATAGAATACAGGTCTTTGGTTTCCGAGCTACCTCATGTTTCGTGATTATCTCCAGACCCATTTGTGGTGCCTCAAAGAGCAATGGTTCATTGTTTTCCATGGCTAATATTCCATTGTGTACATGGACCACTTCTTCTTTATCCATTCACCTCTTGTTGGATATTTTGATTGCTTCACTGTCTTGGCTATTGTGAATAAGGCTGCACTGCAGCTTTTGCGGCCTGTGTCTTCTCGATTCTTGTCTTCTCAGGTGAGAGGTCCAATGGTGCGCCTGCTGGATTGAATGGTACCTCCATTTTTACTTTTAAACACAGCTCCTTTCTCTTCTCATTATTGGCTGTTACCCCTTTACGTCTCACCAGCAGGTAGAGGGGATACAGTTCTTGAAAACCCCGTCAGCATTTATTGTTTGTAGACATTTTGCTGATGGTCAGTCGACTGGTCTAAGTTGAAACTTTTTGTAGATTAGATTGCATGGGTCTAACACTCCCTGAGGTTGAGCTTTTATCCATTTTCCTTTTTTTTTAAAAGAGCGTGAGTAAAACTTAACTCCTCATACTCTCTTCTTGAAACATTTGCCTGTTTTGAATTTTTTTGTCCATTCCCTACTTCAGCACAATTTTTTAGGGCAGGTGTCCTTTACAGCCCTGAGTCCTTGTGAATGTTAAGTGACCATTAGCTGTGAGTTTAAAGCTGCTCTAGCAGGAAACAGCCACAAGGTGGCAGCATTTCTCCTTTACCAAATTTGGTAACTGGGGAAACAGAGCCTTAATGGAAGTGGTGTTCTAGGTTGTAAATTCGAATGGAATGTGCCAGGAAAAAAGCACTTTATGTTTATGTCTCATTACTTCTTGTTCATAATTGTAATTTACTTTTTATTTTTTATCCCAGCAAATTTGATTACAATGGTTTGTTTGTTCTAGGTGTGCAAGATGTGGTTCTTTCACACATATACGTGAATCTATTCTTCCTCGCATCCTTTTCCCATGTAGGTTATGACACAATGTTGAGTAGTCTTCTCCTGGTCTTCCGTACGTCTTTGGTGATTATATATTTTACATGGTATGTATATCTCTGTTAACCCCAATATGGTAATGTATCCAATCCTCATCCCTTTCTATTTGATGAACCATAAGTTTTTTTAATGAATCTGTGATTGCCTTTCTCTGTGGAAATATCTTCATTGGTATCAATTTTTAAGTAACTCCTAAAAGTGATATGATAGGATATGTGTCTTTTGCTTTCTCACTGACTACAGGTGGCGTGATTACGTCTAGACTCATGTATGGTGCTGCAAATGGCATTGTTTCATTTTTTTCACTAGCAAATATTCCATCTGTACATGGAGGAGTTCTTCTTTGTCCACCCATCTGTTGGTGGACTTTTTGGTTACTTCCATATCTTGGCTATTGTAATACTGTGCCATGCAGATTTGCCTGCCTGTGTCTTTCCAATTCTTTCTTCTTAGATTATAGGTCGAGGAGTGGGCCTGCTGGATCATACGGTAGCTCAATGTTTACCTTTTTAAGGCACCTCCATTCTGTTCTCATTCGTGGCCCTTTTCAAGTTCGTCCCACTTGAAGTTGAGGGTATGCATTTCTCCACAACACCTTCAGCATTTATTGTTTGTAGTTTCCTTGCTGATGGTTATTCTGACAAGTGTGAGCTGATACCTCTTTGTGGTTGAATTCGCCTGTGCCTCATAATCCGTTGAAATTGAGCTTTAAGGCATGTCCTTTTTATTTTTCAACCTGTGATTACCCCTTAGTTCTTCAAAGTGTTCTCTTAAAGTATGTGTCACATTTTGAAATGTTTTGGCCATTACCTCCCTCAAGACATTTTGAGGGCAGGTTTCATTTACATTTCTGCAGTACTTGTTCCTATGAAATGACCATTAGCACAGGCTTTAAATCTGCTTTTGCAGGTAAATGCCAGAGGGCGGCAGCCTTTCTATGTCCCCACCATGGTAACAAGGGAAAAGCCCTTGCGGCCTGTGGTGTTTCTCGGTTATAAATTAGAGTGGAGTGTGCCCGGACAAACCCACACAAGCTGATGTCTCCTTACTTTTGTTGGATTTTTAAATTTAATTTTTAGTTTTTATTGGAGTAATTCCCCAGTGTGCACGTGGACCACTTCTACTTTGCGCATTCCTCGGTTGATGGACATTTTCATTGCTTCCAAGTGTTGGCTATGGTAAATATTGTTGGAGTGCAGGATTGCCAGCCTGTGACTTTTTGATTCTCATTTTCTCAGTTGATAGGCCCAGCAGTGGGTGTGATTGATTGACTGGTAGCACCGTGTTTCCCTTTTCAAAGCACCTTCTTTGTCTTTTCATTAGTGGCTCTTACCACGTCACCCTTAGAATCGAGGGTATGCATTTCTCCACAATCGATTTAGCATTTATTGTTTCCTGCCTTTATGCTAATGGCCCTACTGGCTGCTGTGTGCTGATAGGGTTTTGTAATTTGGGTTTGCATGTCTTTGAAAATTCGTAAAACTCATCATGTTTCTCCACCGTTTTCTTTTCTGTTAAAAAAAAGGAAACAGTTGGGAGTACAATATATCTCTTGAAACTATCTTCTTGGAAGGTTGCCCTATTTTGAAATTTTTGGTCGATTTTCCACCTCAGAATTTTTTTAGAGAGCAGGTGTCATTTCCCGAACTGCAAGTTTGGTGAATATTTAGTGACCCTTAGCAATGGGTTTAAAGCTGCTGTTGTGGGAAGTGGCCTCAAACAGGCAGCATTTCTCCACTCCCAAATCTGGGTACTAGGGCAGCAGAGCCTTTCTGGAAGTCGTGTTCCTAGGTTGTAAATTAAATTGGAATGTGCCTGGAGACACCCCCATAAGTTTATGTCTCATTATTTCTTCTTGGTTTTAAATTTTTTTTTAATTGGGGTAAAGCTTCGAATATTGTCTCTCCTAGGTGTACACAATCTGGTTCATTTGTACATTATATATGTCTATTCAAGTACAGATCCTCTTCCCATGTAAAATGTTACAGAGGGTTCCACAGACCTCCCTTGCTAGATGGTCGGTCTTTTTGAGATATGTATATACTATGTGTTTGTATACATATGGCAACACTAATCTTAACTTATCCATTCCCCCCACCTTTCCTTTTAGATGAGCATAGTTTGTTTTCTAAGTCTGTGAGTGTCTTTCTCTGTGGAAATATATTCATTTGTGTCAGTTATTAGATAACCCCTATAAGTGATATCATAGAATACAGGTCTTTGGTTTCCGAGTTACCTCATGTTTCGTGATTATCTCCAGACTCATTTGTGGTGCCTCAAAGAGCAATGGTTCATTGTTTTCCATGGCTAATATTCCATTGTGTACATGGACCACTTCTTCTTTATCCATTCACCTCTTGTTGGATATTTTGATTGCTTCACTGTCTTGGCTAATGTGAATAAGGCTGCACTGCAGTTTTGCGGCCTGTGTCTTCTCGATTCTTGTCTTCTCAGGTGAGAGGTCCAATGGTGCGCCTGCTGGATTGAATGGTACCTCCATTTTTACTTTTAAACACAGCTCCTTTCTCTTCTCATTATTGGCTGTTACCCCTTTACGTCTCACCAGCAGGTAGAGGGGACACAGTTCTTAAAAACCCCGTCAGCATTTATTGTTTGTAGACATTTTGCTGATGGTCAGTCGACTGGTCTAAGTTGAAACTTTTTGTAGATTAGATTGCATGGGTCTAACACTCCCTGAGGTTGAGCTTTTATCCATTTTCCTTTTTTTTAAAAGAGCGTGAGTAAAACTTAACTCCTCATACTCTCTTCTTGAAACATTTGCCTGTTTTGAATTTTTTTGTCCATTCCCTACTTCAGCACAATTTTTTAGGGCAGGTGTCCTTTACAGCCCTGAGTCCTTGTGAATGTTAAGTGACCATTAGCTGTGAGTTTAAAGCTGCTCTTGCAGGAAACGGCCACAAGGTGGCAGCATTTCTCCTTTACCAAATTTGGTAACTGGGGAAACAGAGCCTTAATGGAAGTGGTGTTCTAGGTTGTAAATTCGAATGGAATGTGCCAGGAAAAAAGCACTTTATGTTTATGTCTCATTACTTCTTGTTCATAATTGTAATTTACTTTTTATTTTTTATCCCAGCAAATTTGATTACAATGGTTTGTTTGTTCTAGGTGTGCAAGATGTGGTTCTTTCACACATATACGTGTATCTATTCTTCCTCGCATCCTTTTCCCATGTAGGTTATGACACAATGTTGAGTAGTCTTCTCCTGGTCTTCCGTACGTCTTTGGTGATTATATATTTCACATGGTATGTATATCTCTGTTAACCCCAATATGGTAATGTATCCAATCCTCATCCCTTTCTATTTGGTGAACCATAAGTTTTTTTAATGAATCTGTGATTGCCTTTCTCTGTGGAAATATCTTCATTGGTATCAATTTTTAAGTAACTCATAAAAGTGATATGATAGGATATGTGTCTTTTGCTTTCTCACTGACTACAGGTGGCGTGATTACGTCTAGACTCATGTATGGTGCTGCAAATGGCATTGTTTCATTTTTTTCACTAGCGAATATTCCATCTGTACATGGAGGAGTTCTTCTTTGTCCACCCATCTGTTGGTGGACTTTTTGGTTACTTCCATATCTTGGCTATTGTAATACTTTGCCATGCAGATTTGCCTGCCTGTGTCTTTCCAATTCTTTCTTCTTAGATTATAGGTCGAGGAGTGGGCCTGCTGGATCATACGGTAGCTCAATGTTTACCTTTTTAAGGCACCTCCATTCTGTTCTCATTCGTGGCCCTTTTCAAGTTACGTCCCACTTGAAGTTGAGGGTATGCATTTCTCCACAACACCTTCAGCATTTATTGTTTGTAGTTTCCTTGCTGATGGTTATTCTGACAAGTGTGAGCTGATACCTCTTTGTGGTTGAATTCGCCTGTGCCTCATAATCCGTTGAAATTGAGCTTTAAGGCATGTCGTTTTTATTTTTCAACCTGTGATTACCCCTTATTTTTTCAAAGTGTTCTCGTAAAGTATGTGTCACATTTTGAAATGTTTTGGCCATTACCTCCCTCAAGACATTTTGAGGGCAGGTTTCATTTACAGTTCTGCAGTACTTGTTCCTATGAAATGACCACTAGCACAGGCTTTAAAGCTGCTTTTGCAGGTAAATGCCAGAGGGCGGCAGCCTTTCTATGTCCCCACCATGGTAACTAGGGAAAAGCCCTTGCGGCCTGTGGTGTTTCTCGGTTATAAATTAGAGTGGAGTGTGCCCGGACAAACCCACACAAGCTGATGTCTCCTTACTTTTGTTGGATTTTTAAATTTAATTTTTAGTTTTTATTGGAGTAATTCCCCAGTGTGCACGTGGACCACTTCTACTTTGCGCATTCCTCGGTTGATGGACATTTTCATTGCTTCCAAGTGTTGGCTCTGGTAAATATTGTTGGAGTGCAGGATTGCCAGCCTGTGACTTTTTGATTCTCATTTTCTCAGTTGATAGGCCCAGCAGTGGGTGTGACTGATTGACTGGTAGCACCGTGTTTCCCTTTTCAAAGCACCTTCTTTGTGTTTTCATTAGTGGCTCTTACCACGTCCCCCTTAGAATCGAGGGTATGCATTTCTCCACAATCGATTTAGCATTTATTGTTTGCTGCCTTTATGCTAATGGCCCTACTGGCTGCTGTGTGCTGATAGGGTTTTGTAATTTGGGTTTGCATGTCTTTGAAAATTCGTAAAACTCATCATGTTTCTCCACCGTTTTCTTTTCTGTTAAAAAAAAGGAAACAGTTGGGAGTACAATATATTTCTTGAAATTGTCTTCTTGGAAGGTTGCCCTATTTTGAAATTTTTGGTCGATTTTCCACCTCAGAATTTTTTTAGAGAGCAGGTGTCATTTCCCGAACTGCAAGTTTGGTGAATATTTAGTGACCCTTAGCAATGGGTTTAAAGCTGCTGTTGTGGGAAGTGGCCTCAAGCAGGCAGCATTTCTCCACTCCCAAATCTGGGTACTAGGGCAGCAGAGCCTTTCTGGAAGTCGTGTTCCTAGGTTGTAAATTAAATTGGAATGTGCCTGGAGAAACCCCCATAAGTTTATGTCTCATTATTTCTTCTTGGTTTTAAATTTTTTTTTAATTGTGGTAAAGCTTCGAATATTGTCTGTCCTAGGTGTACACAATCTGGTTCATTTGTACATTATATATGTCTATTCAAGTACAGATCCTCTTCCCATGTAAAATGTTACAGAGGGTTCCACAGACCTCCCTTGCTCCATGGTCGGTCTTTTTGAGATATGTATATACTATGTGTTTGTATACATAGAGCAACACTAATCTTAACTTATCCATTCCCCCCACCTTTCCTTTTAGATGAGCATAGTTTGTTTTCAAGTCTGTGAGTGTCTTTCTCTGTGGAAATATATTCATTTGTGTCAGTTATTAGATAACGCCTATAAGTGATATCATAGAATACAGGTCTTTGGTTTCCGAGCTACCTCATGTTTCGTGATTATCTCCAGACCCATTTGTGGTGCCTCAAAGAGCAATGGTTCATTGTTTTCCATGGCTAATATTCCATTGTGTACATGGACCACTTCTTCTTTATCCATTCACCTCTTGTTGGATATTTTGATTGCTTCACTGTCTTGGCTATTGTGAATAAGGCTGCACTGCAGCTTTTGCGGCCTGTGTCTTCTCGATTCTTGTCTTCTCAGGTGAGAGGTCCAATGGTGCGCCTGCTGGATTGAATGGTACCTCCATTTTTACTTTTAAACACAGCTCCTTTCTCTTCTCATTATTGGCTGTTACCCCTTTACGTCTCACCAGCAGGTAGAGGGGATACAGTTCTTGAAAACCCCGTCAGCATTTATTGTTTGTAGACATTTTGCTGATGGTCAGTCGACTGGTCTAAGTTGAAACTTTTTGTAGATTAGATTGCATGGGTCTAACACTCCCTGAGGTTGAGCTTTTATCCATTTTCCTTTTTTTTTAAAAGAGCGTGAGTAAAACTTAACTCCTCATACTCTCTTCTTGAAACATTTGCCTGTTTTGAATTTTTTTGTCCATTCCCTACTTCAGCACAATTTTTTAGGGCAGGTGTCCTTTACAGCCCTGAGTCCTTGTGAATGTTAAGTGACCATTAGCTGTGAGTTTAAAGCTGCTCTAGCAGGAAACAGCCACAAGGTGGCAGCATTTCTCCTTTACCAAATTTGGTAACTGGGGAAACAGAGCCTTAATGGAAGTGGTGTTCTAGGTTGTAAATTCGAATGGAATGTGCCAGGAAAAAAGCACTTTATGTTTATGTCTCATTACTTCTTGTTCATAATTGTAATTTACTTTTTATTTTTTATCCCAGCAAATTTGATTACAATGGTTTGTTTGTTCTAGGTGTGCAAGATGTGGTTCTTTCACACATATACGTGAATCTATTCTTCCTCGCATCCTTTTCCCATGTAGGTTATGACACAATGTTGAGTAGTCTTCTCCTGGTCTTCCGTACGTCTTTGGTGATTATATATTTTACATGGTATGTATATCTCTGTTAACCCCAATATGGTAATGTATCCAATCCTCATCCCTTTCTATTTGGTGAACCATAAGTTTTTTTAATGAATCTGTGATTGCCTTTCTCTGTGGAAATATCTTCATTGGTATCAATTTTTAAGTAACTCCTAAAAGTGATATGATAGGATATGTGTCTTTTGCTTTCTCACTGACTACAGGTGGCGTGATTACGTCTAGACTCATGTATGGTGCTGCAAATGGCATTGTTTCATTTTTTTCACTAGCAAATATTCCATCTGTACATGGAGGAGTTCTTCTTTGTCCACCCATCTGTTGGTGGACTTTTTGGTTACTTCCATATCTTGGCTATTGTAATACTGTGCTATGCAGATTTGCCTGCCTGTGTCTTTCCAATTCTTTCTTCTTAGATTATAGGTCGAGGAGTGGGCCTGCTGGATCATACGGTAGCTCAATGTTTACCTTTTTAAGGCACCTCCATTCTGTTCTCATTCGTGGCCCTTTTCAAGTTCGTCCCACTTGAAGTTGAGGGTATGCATTTCTCCACAACACCTTCAGCATTTATTGTTTGTAGTTTCCTTGCTGATGGTTATTCTGACAAGTGTGAGCTGATACCTCTTTGTGGTTGAATTCGCCTGTGCCTCATAATCCGTTGAAATTGAGCTTTAAGGCATGTCCTTTTTATTTTTCAACCTGTGATTACCCCTTAGTTCTTCAAAGTGTTCTCTTAAAGTATGTGTCACATTTTGAAATGTTTTGGCCATTACCTCCCTCAAGACATTTTGAGGGCAGGTTTCATTTACATTTCTGCAGTACTTGTTCCTATGAAATGACCATTAGCACAGGCTTTAAATCTGCTTTTGCAGGTAAATGCCAGAGGGCGGCAGCCTTTCTATGTCCCCACCATGGTAACAAGGGAAAAGCCCTTGCGGCCTGTGGTGTTTCTCGGTTATAAATTAGAGTGGAGTGTGCCCGGACAAACCCACACAAGCTGATGTCTCCTTACTTTTGTTGGATTTTTAAATTTAATTTTTAGTTTTTATTGGAGTAATTCCCCAGTGTGCACGTGGACCACTTCTACTTTGCGCATTCCTCGGTTGATGGACATTTTCATTGCTTCCAAGTGTTGGCTATGGTAAATATTGTTGGAGTGCAGGATTGCCAGCCTGTGACTTTTTGATTCTCATTTTCTCAGGTGATAGGCCCAGCAGTGGGTGTGATTGATTGACTGGTAGCACCGTGTTTCCCTTTTCAAAGCACCTTCTTTGTCTTTTCATTAGTGGCTCTTACCACGTCACCCTTAGAATCGAGGGTATGCATTTCTCCACAATCGATTTAGCATTTATTGTTTCCTGCCTTTATGCTAATGGCCCTACTGGCTGCTGTGTGCTGAAAGGGTTTTGTAATTTGGGTTTGCATGTCTTTGAAAATTCGTAAAACTCATCATGTTTCTCCACCGTTTTCTTTTCTGTTAAAAAAAAGGAAACAGTTGGGAGTACAATATATCTCTTGAAACTATCTTCTTGGAAGGTTGCCCTATTTTGAAATTTTTGGTCGATTTTCCACCTCAGAATTTTTTTAGAGAGCAGGTGTCATTTCCCGAACTGCAAGTTTGGTGAATATTTAGTGACCCTTAGCAATGGGTTTAAAGCTGCTGTTGTGGGAAGTGGCCTCAAACAGGCAGCATTTCTCCACTCCCAAATCTGGGTACTAGGGCAGCAGAGCCTTTCTGGAAGTCGTGTTCCTAGGTTGTAAATTAAATTGGAATGTGCCTGGAGACACCCCCATAAGTTTATGTCTCATTATTTCTTCTTGGTTTTAAATTTTTTTTTAATTGGGGTAAAGCTTCGAATATTGTCTCTCCTAGGTGTACACAATCTGGTTCATTTGTACATTATATATGTCTATTCAAGTACAGATCCTCTTCCCATGTAAAATGTTACAGAGGGTTCCACAGACCTCCCTTGCTAGATGGTCGGTCTTTTTGAGATATGTATATACTATGTGTTTGTATACATATGGCAACACTAATCTTAACTTATCCATTCCCCCCACCTTTCCTTTTAGATGAGCATAGTTTGTTTTCTAAGTCTGTGAGTGTCTTTCTCTGTGGAAATATATTCATTTGTGTCAGTTATTAGATAACCCCTATAAGTGATATCATAGAATACAGGTCTTTGGTTTCCGAGTTACCTCATGTTTCGTGATTATCTCCAGACTCATTTGTGGTGCCTCAAAGAGCAATGGTTCATTGTTTTCCATGGCTAATATTCCATTGTGTACATGGACCACTTCTTCTTTATCCATTCACCTCTTGTTGGATATTTTGATTGCTTCACTGTCTTGGCTAATGTGAATAAGGCTGCACTGCAGTTTTGCGGCCTGTGTCTTCTCGATTCTTGTCTTCTCAGGTGAGAGGTCCAATGGTGCGCCTGCTGGATTGAATGGTACCTCCATTTTTACTTTTAAACACAGCTCCTTTCTCTTCTCATTATTGGCTGTTACCCCTTTACGTCTCACCAGCAGGTAGAGGGGACACAGTTCTTAAAAACCCCGTCAGCATTTATTGTTTGTAGACATTTTGCTGATGGTCAGTCGACTGGTCTAAGTTGAAACTTTTTGTAGATTAGATTGCATGGGTCTAACACTCCCTGAGGTTGAGCTTTTATCCATTTTCCTTTTTTTTTAAAAGAGCGTGAGTAAAACTTAACTCCTCATACTCTATTCTTGAAACATTTGCCTGTTTTGAATTTTTTTGTCCATTCCCTACTTCAGCACAATTTTTTAGGGCAGGTGTCCTTTACAGCCCTGAGTCCTTGTGAATGTTAAGTGACCATTAGCTGTGAGTTTAAAGCTGCTCTTGCAGGAAACGGCCACAAGGTGGCAGCATTTCTCCTTTACCAAATTTGGTAACTGGGGAAACAGAGCCTTAATGGAAGTGGTGTTCTAGGTTGTAAATTCGAATGGAATGTGCCAGGAAAAAAGCACTTTATGTTTATGTCTCATTACTTCTTGTTCATAATTGTAATTTACTTTTTATTTTTTATCCCAGCAAATTTGATTACAATGGTTTGTTTGTTCTAGGTGTGCAAGATGTGGTTCTTTCACACATATACGTGTATCTATTCTTCCTCGCATCCTTTTCCCATGTAGGTTATGACACAATGTTGAGTAGTCTTCTCCTGGTCTTCCGTACGTCTTTGGTGATTATATATTTCACATGGTATGTATATCTCTGTTAACCCCAATATGGTAATGTATCCAATCCTCATCCCTGTCTATTTGGTGAACCATCAGTTTTTTTAATGAATCTGTGATTGCCTTTCTCTGTGGAAATATCTTCATTGGTATCAATTTTTAAGTAACTCCTAAAAGTGATATGATAGGATATGTGTCTTTTGCTTTCTCACTTACTACAGGTGGCGTGATTACGTCTAGACTCATGTATGGTGCTGTAAATGGCATTGTTTCATTTTTTTCACTAGCGAATATTCCATCTGTACATGGAGCAGTTCTTCTTTGTCCACCCATCTGTTGGTGGACTTTTTGGTTACTTCCATATCTTGGCTATTGTAATACTGTGCCATGCAGATTTGCCTGCCTGTGTCTTTCCAATTCTTTCTTCTTAGATTATAGGTCGAGGAGTGGGCCTGCTGGATCATACGGTAGCTCAATGTTTACCTTTTTAAGGCACCTCCATTCTGTTCTCATTCGTGGCCCTTTTCAAGTTACGTCCCACTTGAAGTTGAGGGTATGCATTTCTCCACAACACCTTCAGCATTTATTGTTTGTAGTTTCCTTGCTGATGGTTATTCTGACAAGTGTGAGCTGATACCTCTTTGTGGTTGAATTCGCCTGTGCCTCATAATCCGTTGAAATTGAGCTTTAAGGCATGTCCTTTTTATTTTTCAACCTGTGTTACCCCTTAGTTCTTCAAAGTGTTCTCTTAAAATATGTGTCACATTTTGAAATGTTTTGGCCATTACCTCCCTCAAGACATTTTGAGGGTAGCTTTCATTTACAGTTCTGCAGTACTTGTTCCTATGAAATGACCATTAGCACAGGCTTTAAAGCTGCTTTTGCAGGTAAATGCCAGAGGGCGGCAGCCTTTCTATGTCCCCACCATGGTAACTAGGGAAAAGCCCTTGCGGCCTGTGGTGTTTCTCGGTTATAAATTAGAGTGGAGTGTGCCCGGACAAACCCACACAAGCTGATGTCTCCTTACTTTTGTTGGATTTTTAAATTTAATTTTTAGTTTTTATTGGAGTAATTCCCCAGTGTGCACGTGGACCACTTCTACTTTGCGCATTCCTCAGTTGATGGACATTTTCATTGCTTCCAAGTGTTGGCTCTGGTAAATATTGTTGGAGTGCAGGATTGCCAGCCTGTGACTTTTTGATTCTCATTTTCTCAGTTGATAGGCCCAGCAGTGGGTGTGATTGATTGACTGGTAGCACCGTGTTTCCCTTTTCAAAGCACCTTCTTTGTGTTTTCATTAGTGGCTCTTACCACGTCCCCCTTAGAATCGAGGGTATGCATTTCTCCACAATCGATTTAGCATTTATTGTTTGCTGCCTTTATGCTAATGGCCCTACTGGCTGCTGTATGCTGATAGGGTTTTGTAATTTGGGTTTGCATGTCTTTGAAAATTCGTAAAACTCATCATGTTTCTCCACCGTTTTCTTTTCTGTTAAAAAAAAGGAAACAGTTGGGAGTACAATATATCTCTTGAAAATGTCTTCTTGGAAGGTTGCCCTATTTTGAAATTTTTGGTCGATTTTCCACCTCAGTATTTTTTTAGAGAGCAGGTGTCATTTCCCGAACTGCAAGTTTGGTGAATATATAGTGACCCTTAGCAATGGGTTTAAAGCTGCTGTTGTGGGAAGTGGCCTCAAGCAGGCAGCATTTCTCCACTCCCAAATCTGGGTACTAGGGCAGCAGAGCCTTTCTGGAAGTCGTGTTCCTAGGTTGTAAATTAAATTGGAATGTGCCTGGAGAAATCCCCATAAGTTTATGTCTCATTATTTCTTCTTGGTTTTAAAATTTTTTTTAATTGTGGTAAAGCTTCGAATATTGTCTGTCCTAGGTGTACACAATCTGGTTCATTTGTACACTATATATGTCTATTCAAGTACAGATCCTCTTCCCATGTAAAATGTTACAGAGTGTTCCACAGACCTCCCTTGGTACATGGCCGGTCTTTTTGAGATATGTATATACTATGTGTTTGTATACATATAGCAACACTAATCTTAACTTATCCATTCCCCCCACCTTTCCTTTTACATGAGCATAGTTTGTTTTCTAAGTCTGTGAGTGTCTTTCTCTGTGGAAATATATTCATTTGTGTCAGTTATTAGATAACGCCTATAAGTGATATCATAGAATACAGGTCTTTGGTTTCCGAGTTACCTCATGTTTCGTGATTATCTCCAGACTCATTTGTGGTGCCTCAAAGAGCAATGGTTCATTGTTTTCCATGGCTAATATTCCATTGTGTACATGGACCACTTCTTCTTTATCCATTCACCTCTTGTTGGATATTTTGATTGCTTCACTGTCTTGGCTAATGTGAATTAGGCTGCACTGCAGTTTTGCGGCCTGTGTCTTCTCGATTCTTGTCTTCTCAGGTGAGAGGTCCAATGGTGCGCCTGCTGGATTGAATGGTACCTCCATTTTTACTTTTAAACACAGCTCCTTTCTCTTCTCATTATTGGCTGTTACCCCTTTACGTCTCACCAGCAGGTGGAGGGCACACAGTTCTTAAAAACCCCGTCAGCATTTATTGTTTGTAGACATTTTGCTGATGGTCAGTCGACTGGTCTAAGTTGAAACTTTTTGTAGATTAGATTGCATGGGTCTAACACTCCCCGAGGTTGAGCTTTTATCCATTTTCCTTTTTTTTTTTTTAAAAGAGCGTGAGTAAAACTTAACTCCTCATACTCTCTTCTTGAAACATTTGCCTGTTTTGAAATTTTTTGTCCATTCCCTACTTCAGCACAATTTTTTAGGGCACGTGTCCTTTACAGCCCTGAGTCCTTGTGAATGTTAAGTGACCATTAGCTGTGAGTTTAAAGCTGCTCTTGCAGGAAACGGCCAGAAGGTGGCAGCATTTCTCCTTTACCAAATTTGGTAACTGGGGAAACAGAGCCTTAATGGAAGTGGTGTTCTAGGTTGTAAATTCGAATGGAATGTGCCAGGAAAAAAGCACTTTATGTTTATGTCTCTTTACTTCTTGTTCATAATTGTAATTTACTTTTTATTTTTTATCCCAGCAAATTGGATTACATTGGTTTGTTTGTTCTAGGTGTGCAAGATGTGGTTCTTTCACACATATACGTGTATCTATTCTTCCTCGCATCCTTTTCCCATGTAGGTTATGACACAATGTTGAGTACTCTTCTCCTGGTCTTCCGTACGTCTTTGGTGATTATATATTTCACATGGTATGTATATCTCTGTTAACCCCAATATGGTAATGTATCCAATCCTCATCCCTTTCTATTTTGTGAACTATCAGATTTTTTAATGAATCTGTGATTGCCTTTCTCTGTGGAAATATCTTCATTGGTATCAATTTTTAAGTAACTCCTAAAAGTGATATGATAGGATATGTGTCTTTTGCTTTCTCACTTACTACAGGTGGCGTGATTACGTCTAGACTCATGTATGGTGCTGTAAATGGCATTGTTTCATTTTTTTCACTAGCGAATATTCCATCTGTACATGGAGGAGTTCTTCTTTGTCCACCCATCTGTTGGTGGACTTTTTGGTTACTTCCATATCTTGGCTATTGTAATACTGTGCCATGCAGATTTGCCTGCCTGTGTCTTTCCAATTCTTTCTTCTTAGATTATAGGTCGAGGAGTGGGCCTGCTGGATCATACGGTAGCTCAATGTTTACCTTTTTAAGGCACCTCCATTCTGTTCTCATTCGTGGCCCTTTTCAAGTTACGTCCCACTTGAAGTTGAGGGTATGCATTTCTCCACAACACCTTCAGCATTTATTGTTTGTAGTTTCCTTGCTGATGGTTATTCTGACAAGTGTGAGCTGATACCTCTTTGTGGCTGAATTCGGCTGTGCCTCATAATCCGTTGAAATTGAGCTTTAAGGCATGTCCTTTTTATTTTTCAACCTGTGATTACCCCTTAGTTCTTCAAAGTGTTCTCTTAAAGTATGTGTCACATTTTGAAATGTTTTGGCCATTACCTCCCTCAAGACATTTTGAGGGTAGGTTTCATTTACAGTTCTGCAGTACTTGTTCCTATGAAATGACCATTAGCACAGGCTTTAAAGCTGCTTTTGCAGGTAAATGCCAGAGCGCGGCAGCCTTTCTATGTCCCCACCATGGTAACTAGGGAAAAGCCCTTGCGGCCTGTGGTGTTTCTCGGTTATAAATTAGAGTGGAGTGTGCCCGGACAAACCCACACAAGCTGATGTCTCCTTACTTTTGTTGGATTTTTAAATTTAATTTTTAGTTTTTATTGGAGTAATTCCCCAGTGTGCACGTGGACCACTTCTACTTTGCGCATTCCTCAGTTGATGGACATTTTCATTGCTTCCAAGTGTTGGCTCTGGTAAATATTGTTGGAGTGCAGGATTGCCAGCCTGTGACTTTTTGATTCTCATTTTCTCAGTTGATAGGCCCAGCAGTGGGTGTGATTGATTGACTGGTAGCACCGTGTTTCCCTTTTCAAAGCACCTTCTTTGTGTTTTCATTAGTGGCTCTTACCACGTCCCCCTTAGAATCGAGGGTATGCATTTCTCCACAATCGATTTAGCATTTATTGTTTGCTGCCTTTATGCTAATGGCCCTACTGGCTGCTGTATGCTGATAGGGTTTTGTAATTTGGGTTTGCATGTCTTTGAAAATTCGTAAAACTCATCATGTTTCTCCACCGTTTTCTTTTCTGTTAAAAAAAGGGAAACAGTTGGGAGTACAATATATCTCTTGAAAATGTCTTCTTGGAAGGTTGCCCTATTTTGAAATTTTTGGTCGATTTTCCACCTCAGAATTTTTTTAGAGAGCAGGTGTCATTTCCCGAACTGCAAGTTTGGTGAATATTTAGTGACCATTAGCAATGGGTTTAAAGCTGCTGTTGTGGGAAGTGGCCTCAAGTAGGCAGCATTTCTCCACTCCCAAATCTGGGTACTAGGGCAGCAGAGCCTTTCTGGCAGTCGTGTTCCTAGGTTGTAAATTAAATTGGAATGTGCCTGGAGAAACCCCCATAAGTTTATGTCTCATTATTTCTTCTTGGTTTTAAAATTTTTTTTAATTGGGGTAAAGCTTCGAATATTGTCTGTCCTAGGTGTACACAATCTGGTTCATTTGTACATTATATATGTCTATTCAAGTACAGATCCTCTTCCCATGTAAAATGTTACAGAGGGTTCCACAGACCTCCCTTGCTAGATGGTCGGTCTTTTTGAGATATGTATATACTATGTGTTTGTATACATATAGCAACACTAATTTTAACTTATCCATTCCCCCCACCTTTCCTTTTAGATGAGCATAGTTTGTTTTCTAAGTCTGTGAGTGTCTTTCTCTGTGGAAATATATTCATTCGTGTCAGTTATTAGATAACGCCTATAAGTGATATCATAGAATACAGGTCTTTGGTTTCCGAGTTACCTCATGTTTCGTGATTATCTCCAGACTCATTTGTGGTGCCTTAAAGAGCAATGGTTCATTGTTTTCCATGGCTAATATTCCATTGTGTACATGGACCACTTCTTCTTTATCCATTCACCTCTTGTTGGATATTTTGATTGCTTCACTGTCTTGGCTAATGTGAATAAGGCTGCACTGCAGTTTTGCGGCCTGTGTCTTCTCGATTCTTGGCTTCTCAGGTGAGAGGTCCAATGGTGTGCCTGCTGGATTGAATGGTACCTCCATTTTTACTTTTAAACACAGCTCCTTTCTCTTCTCATTATTGGGTGTTACCCCTTTACGTCTCACCAGCAGGTAGAGGGGACACAGTTCTTAAAAACCCCGTCAGCATTTATTGTTTGTAGACATTTTGCTGATGGTCAGTCGACTGGTCTAAGTTGAAACTTTTTGTAGATTAGATTGCATGGGTCTAACACTCCCTGAGGTTGAGCTTTTATCCATTTTCCTTTTTTTTTTTAAAAGAGCGTGAGTAAAACTTAACTCCTCATACTCTCTTCTTGAAACATTTGCCTGTTTTGAAATTTTTTGTCCATTCCCTACTTCAGCACAATTTTTTAGGGCAGGTGTCCTTTACAGCCCTGAGTCCTTGTGAATGTTAAGTGACCATTAGCTGTGAGTTTAAAGCTGCTCTTGCAGGAAACGGCCAGAAGGTGGCAGCATTTCTCCTTTACCAAATTTGGTAACTGGGGAAACAGAGCCTTAATGGAAGTGGTGTTCTAGGTTGTAAATTCGAATGGAATGTGCCAGGAAAAAAGCACTTTATGTTTATGTCTCTTTACTTCTTGTTCATAATTGTAATTTACTTTTTATTTTTTATCCCAGCAAATTGGATTACATTGGTTTGTTTGTTCTAGGTGTGCAAGATGTGGTTCTTTCACACATATACGTGTATCTATTCTTCCTCGCATCCTTTTCCCATGTAGGTTATGACACAATGTTGAGTAGTCTTCTCCTGGTCTTCCGTACGTCTTTGGTGATTATATATTTCACATGGTATGTATATCTCTGTTAACCCCAATATGGTAATGTATCCAATCCTCATCCCTTTCTATTTGGTGAACCATCAGATTTTTTAATGAATCTGTGATTGCCTTTCTCTGTGGAAATATCTTCATTGGTATCAATTTTTAAGTAACTCCTAAAAGTGATATGATAGGATATGTGTCTTTTGCTTTCTCACTTACTACAGGTGGCGTGATTACGTCTAGACTCATGTATGGTGCTGTAAATGGCATTGTTTCATTTTTTTCACTAGCGAATATTCCATCTGTACATGGAGGAGTTCTTCTTTGTCCACCCATCTGTTGGTGGACTTTTTGGTTACTTCCATATCTTGGCTATTGTAATACTGTGCCATGCAGATTTGCCTGCCTGTGTCTTTCCAATTCTTTCTTCTTAGATTATAGGTCGAGGAGTGGGCCTGCTGGATCATACGGTAGCTCAATGTTTACCTTTTTAAGGCACCTCCATTCTGTTCTCATTCGTGGCCCTTTTCAAGTTATGTCCCACTTGAAGTTGAGGGTATGCATTTCTCCACAACACCTTCAGCATTTATTGATTGTAGTTTCCTTGCTGATGGTTATTCTGACAAGTGTGAGCTGATACCTCTTTGTGGTTGAATTCGCCTGTGCCTCATAATCCGTTGAAATTGAGCTTTAAGGCATGTCCTTTTTATTTTTCAACCTGTGTTACCCCTTAGTTCTTCAAAGTGTTCTCTTAAAATATGTGTCACATTTTGAAATGTTTTGGCCATTACCTCCCTCAAGACATTTTGAGGGTAGCTTTCATTTACAGTTCTGCAGTACTTGTTCCTATGAAATGACCATTAGCACAGGCTTTAAAGCTGCTTTTGCAGGTAAATGCCAGACGGCGGCAGCCTTTCTATGTCCCCACCATGATAACTAGGGAAAAGCCCTTGCGGCCTGTGGTGTTTCTCGGTTATAAATTAGAGTGGAGTGTGCCCGGACAAACCCACACAAGCTGATGTCTCCTTACTTTTGTTGGATTTTTAAATTTAATTTTTAGTTTTTATTGGAGTAATTCCCCAGTGTGCACGTGGACCACTTCTACTTTGCGCATTCCTCAGTTGATGGACATTTTCATTGCTTCCAAGTGTTGGCTCTGGTAAATATTGTTGGAGTGCAGGATTGCCAGCCTGTGACTTTTTGATTCTCATTTTCTCAGTTGATAGGCCCAGCAGTGGGTGTGATTGATTGACTGGTAGCACCGTGTTTCCCTTTTCAAAGCACCTTCTTTGTGTTTTCATTAGTGGCTCTTACCACGTCCCCCTCAGAATCGAGGGTATGCATTTCTCCACAATCGATTTAGCATTTATTGTTTGCTGCCTTTATGCTAATGGCCCTACTGGCTGCTGTATGCTGATAGGGTTTTGTAATTTGGGTTTGCATGTCTTTGAAAATTCGTAAAACTCATCATTTTTCTCCACCGTTTTCTTTTCTGTTAAAAAAAAGGAAACAATTGGGAGTACAATATATCTCTTGAAATTTTCTTCTTGGAAGGTTGCCCTATTTTGAAATTTTTGGTCGATTTTCCACCCCAGAATTTTTTTAGAGAGCAGGTGTCATTTCCCGAACTGCAAGTTTGGTGAATATTTAGTGACCCTTAGCAATGGGTTTAAAGCTGCTGTTGTGGGAAGTGGCCTCAAGCAGGCAGCATTTCTCCACTCCCAAATCCTGGGTACTAGGGCAGCAGTGCCTTTCTGGAAGTCGTATTCCTAGGTTGTAAATTAAATTGGAATGTGCCTGGAGAAACCCCCATAAATTTATGTCTCATTATTTCTTCTTGGTTTTAAAATTTTTTTTAATTGTGGTAAAGCTTCGAATATTGTCTGTCCTAGGTGTACACAATCTGGTTCATTTGTACATTATATATGTCTATTCAAGTACAGATCCTCTTCCCATGTAAAATGTTACAGAGGGTTCCACAGACCTCCCTTGCTCCATGGTCGGTCTTTTTGAGATATGTATATACTATGTGTTTGTATACATAGAGCAACACTAATCTTAACTTATCCATTCCCCCCACCTTTCCTTTTACATGAGCATAGTTTGTTTTCTAAGTCTGTGAGTGTCTTTCTCTGTGGAAATATATTCATTTGTGTCAGTTATTAGATAACACCTATAAGTGATATCATAGAATACAGGTCTTTGGTTTCCGAGTTACCTCATGTTTCGTGATTATCTCCAGACTCATTTGTGGTGCCTCAAAGAGCAATGGTTCATTGTTTTCCATGGCTAATATTCCATTGTGTACATGGACCACTTCTTCTTTATCCATTCACCTCTTGTTGGATATTTTGATTGCTTCACTGTCTTGGCTATTGTGAATAAGGCTGCACTGCAGCTTTTGCGGCCTGTGTCTTCTCGATTCTTGTCTTCTCAGGTGAGAGGTCCAATGGTGCGCCTGCTGGATTGAATGGTACCTCCATTTTTACTTTTAAACACAGCTCCTTTCTGTTCTCATTATTGGCTGTTACCCCTTTACGTCTCACCAGCAGGTAGAGGGGATACAGTTCTTGAAAACCCCGTCAGCATTTATTGTTTGTAGACATTTTGCTGATGGTCAGTCGACTGGTCTAAGTTGAAACTTTTTGTAGATTAGATTGCATGGGTCTAACACTCCCTGAGTTTGAGCTTTTATCCATTTTCCTTTTTTTTTTAAAAGAGCGTGAGTAAAACTTAACTCCTCATACTCTCTTCTTGAAACATTTGCCTGTTTTGAATTTTTTTGTCCATTCCCTACTTCAGCACAATTTTTTAGGGCAGGTGTCCTTTACAGCCCTGAGTCCTTGTGAATGTTAAGTGACCATTAGCTGTGAGTTTAAAGCTGCTCTTGTAGGAAACGGCCACAAGGTGGCAGCATTTCTCCTTTACCAAATTTGGTAACTGGGGAAACAGAGCCTTAATGGAAGTGGTGTTCTAGGTTGTAAATTCGAATGGAATGTGCCAGGAAAAAAGCACTTTATGTTTATGTCTCATTACTTCTTGTTCATAATTGTAATTTACTTTTTATTTTTTATCCCAGCAAATTTGATTACAATGGTTTGTTTGTTCTAGGTGTGCAAGATGTGGTTCTTTCACACATATACGTGTATCTATTCTCCCTCGCATCCTTTTCCCATGTAGGTTATGACACAATGTTGAGTAGTCTTCTCCTGGTCTTCCGTACGTCTTTGGTGATTATATATTTCACATGGTATGTATATCTCTGTTAACCCCAATATGGTAATGTATCCAATCCTCATCCCTTTCTATTTGGTGAACCATCAGTTTTTTTAATGAATCTGTGATTGCCTTTCTCTGTGGAAATATCTTCATTGGTATCAATTTTTAAGTAACTTCTAAAAGTGATATGATAGGATATGTGTCTTTTGCTTTCTCACTTACTACAGGTGGCGTGACTACGTCTAGACTCATGTATGGTTCTGCAAATGGCATTGTTTCATTTTTTTCACTAGCGAATATTCCATCTGTACATGGAGGAGTTCTTCTTTGTCCACCCATCTGTTGGTGGACTTTTTGGTTACTTCCATATCTTGGCTATTGTAATATTGTGCCATGCAGATTTGCCTGCCTGTGTCTTTCCAATTCTTTCTTCTTAGATTATAGGTCGAGGAGTGGGCCTGCTGGATCATACGGTAGCTCAATGTTTACCTTTTTAAGGCACCTCCATTCTGTTCTCATTCGTGGCCCTTTTCAAGTTACGTCCCACTTGAAGTTGCGGGTATGCATTTCTCCACAACACCTTCAGCATTTATTGTGTGTAGTTTCCTTGCTGATGGTTATTCTGACAAGTGTGAGCTGATACCTCTTTGTGGTTGAATTCGCCTGTGCCTCATAATCCGTTGAAATTGAGCTTTAAGGCATGTCCTTTTTATTTTTCAACCTGTGATTACCCCTTAGTTCTTCAAAGTGTTCTCTTAAAGTATGTGTCACATTTTGAAATGTTTTGGCCATTACCTCCCTCAAGACATTTTGAGGGCAGGTTTCATTTACAGTTCTGCAGTACTTGTTCCTATGAAATGACCATTAGCACAGGCTTTAAAGCTGCTTTTGCAGGTAAATGCCAGAGGGCAGCAGCCTTTCTATGTCCCCACCATGGTAACTAGGGAAAAGCCCTTGCGGCCTGTGGTGTTTCTCGGTTATAAATTAGAGTGGAGTGTGCCCGGACAAACCCACACAAGCTGATGTCTCCTTACTTTTGTTGGATTTTTAAATTTAATTTTTAGTTTCTATTGGAGTAGTTCCCCAGTGTGCACGTGGACCACTTCTACTTTGCACATTCCTCGGTTGATGGACATTTTCATTGCTTCCAAGTGTTGGCTATGGTAAATATTGTTGGAGTGCAGGATTGCCAGCCTGTGACTTTTTGATTCTCATTTTCTCAGGTGATAGGCCCAGCAGTGGTTGTGATTGATTGACTGGTAGCACCGTGTTTCCCTTTTCAAAGCACCTTCTTTGTGTTTTCATTATTGGCTCTTACCACGTCCCCCTCAGAATCGAGGGTATGCATTTCTCCACAATCGATTTAGCATTTATTGTTTGCTGCCTTTATGCTAATGGCCCTACTGGCTGCTGTGTGCTGATAGGGTTTTGTAATTTGGGTTTGCATGTCTTTGAAAATTCGTAAAACTCATCATTTTTCTCCACCGTTTTCTTTTCTGTTAAAAAAAAGGAAACAGTTGGGAGTACAATATATCTCTTGAAATTTTCTTCTTGGAAGGTTGCCCTATTTTGAAATTTTTGGTCGATTTTCCACCCCAGAATTTTTTTAGAGAGCAGGTGTCATTTCCCGAACTGCAAGTTTGGTGAATATTTAGTGACCCTTAGCAATGGGTTTAAAGCTGCTGTTGTGGGAAGTGGCCTCAAGCAGGCAGCATTTCTCCACTCCCAAATCTGGGTACTAGGGCAGCAGTGCCTTTCTGGAAGTCGTATTCCTAGGTTGTAAATTAAATTGGAATGTGCCTGGAGAAACCCCCATAAATTTATGTCTCATTATTTCTTCTTGGTTTTAAAATTATTTTTAATTGTGGTAAAGCTTCGAATATTGTCTGTCCTAGGTGTACACAATCTGGTTCATTTGTACATTATATATGTCTATTCAAGTACAGATCCTCTTCCCATGTAAAATGTTACAGAGGGTTCCACAGACCTCCCTTGCTCCATGGTCGGTCTTTTTGAGATATGTATATACTATGTGTTTGTATACATAGAGCAACACTAATCTTAACTTATCCATTCCCCCCACCTTTCCTTTTAGATGAGCATAGTTTGATTTCTAAGTCTGTGAGTGTCTTTCTCAGTGGAAATATATTCATTTGTGTCAGTTATTACTTAGCGCCTATAAGTGATATCATAGAATACAGGTCTTTGGTTTCCGAGTTACCTCATGTTTCGTGATTATCTCCAGACTCATTTGTGGTGCCTCAAAGAGCAATGGTTCATTGTTTTCCATGGCTAATATTCCATTGTGTACGTGGACCACTTCTTCTTTATCCATTCACCTCTTGTTGGATATTTTGATTGCTTCACTGTCTTGGCTATTGTGAATAAGGCTTCACTGCAGCTTTTGCGGCCTGTGTCTTCTCGATTCTTGTCTTCTCAGGTGAGAGGTCCAATGGTGCGCCTGCTGGATTGAATGGTACCTCCATTTTTACTTTTAAACACAGCTCCTTTCTCTTCTCATTATTGGCTGTTACCCCTTTACGTCTCACCAGCAGGTAGAGGGGACACAGTTCTTAAAAACCCCGTCAGCATTTATTGTTTGTAGACATTTTGCTGATGGTCAGTCGACTGGTCTAAGTTGAAACTTTTTGTAGATTAGATTTCATGGGTCTAACACTCGCTGAGGTTGAGCTTTAATCCATTTTCCTTTTTTTTTAAAAGAGCGTGAGTAAAACTTAACTCCTCATACTCTCTTGAAACATTTGCCTGTTGTGAATTTTTTTGTCCATTTCCTACTTCAGCACAATTTTTTAGGGCAGGTGTCCTTTACAGCCCTGAGTCCTTGTGAATGTTAAGTGACCATTAGCTGTGAGTTTAAAGCTGCTCTTGCAGGAAACGGCCACAAGGTGGCAGCATTTCTCCTTTACCAAATTTGGTAAGTGGGGAAACAGAGCCTTAATGGAAGTGGTGTTCTAGGTTGTAAATTCGAATGGAATGTGCCAGGAAAAAAGCACTTTATGTTTATGTCTCATTACTTCTTGTTCATAATTGTAATTTACTTTTTATTTTTTATCCCAGCAAATTTGATTACAATGGTTTGTTTGTTCTAGGTGTGCAAGATGTAGTTCTTTCACACATATACGTGTATCTATTCTTCCTCGCATCCTTTTCCCATGTAGGTTATGACACAATGTTGAGTAGTGTTCTCCTGGTCTTCCGTACGCCTTTGGTGATTATATATTTCACATGGTATGTATATCTCTGTTAACCCCAATATGGTAATGTATCCAATCCTCATCCCTTTCTATTTGGTGAACCATAAGTTTTTTTTAATGAATCTGTGATTGCCTTTCTCTGTGGAAATATCTTCATTGGTATCAATTTTTAAGTAACTCCTAAAAGTGATATGATAGGATATGTGTCTTTTGCTTTCTCACTTACTACAGGTGGCGTGATTACGTCTAGACTCATGTATGGTGCTGCAAATGGCATTGTTTCATTTTTTTCACTAGCGAATATTCCATCTGTACATGGAGGAGTTCTTCTTTGTCCACCCATCTGTTGGTGGACTTTTTGGTTACTTCCGTATCTTGGCTATTGTAATAATGTGCCATGCAGATTTGCCTGCCTGTGTCTTTCCAATTCTTTCTTCTTAGATTATAGGTCGAGGAGTGGGCCTGCTGGATCATACGGTAGCTCAATGTTTACCTTTTTAAGGCACCTCCACTCTGTTCTCATTCGTGGCCCTTTTCAAGTTACGTCCCACTTGAAGTTGAGGGTATGCATTTCTCCACAACACCTTCAGCATTTATTGTTTGTAGTTTCCTTGCTGATAGTTATTCTGACAAGTGTGAGCTGATACCTCTTTGTGGTTGAATTCGCCTGTGCCTCATAATCCGTTGAAATTGAGCTTTAAGGCATGTCCTTTTTATTTTTCAACCTGTGATTACCCCTTAGGTCTTCAAAGTGTTCTCTTAAAGTATGTGTCTCATTTTGAAATATTTTGGCCATTACCTCCCTCAAGACATTTTGAGGGCAGGTTTCATTTACAGTTCTGCAGTACTTGTTCCTATGAAATGACCATTAGCACAGGCTTTAAAGCTGCTTTTGCAGGTAAATGCCAGAGGGCGGCAGCCTTTGTATGTCCCCACCATGGTAACTAGGGAAAAGCCCTTGCGGCCTGTGGTGTTTCTCGGTTATAAATTAGAGTGGAGTGTGCCCGGACAAACCCACACAAGCTGATGTCTCCTTACTTTTGTTGGATTTTTAAATTTAATTTTTAGTTTTTATTGGAGTAATTCCCCAGTGTGCACGTGGATCACTTCTACTTTGCGCATTTCTCGGTTGATGGACATTTTCATTGCTTCCAAGTGTTGGCTATGGTAAATATTGTTGGAGTGCAGGATTGCCAGCCTGTGACTTTTTGATTCTCATTTTCTCAGGTGATAGGCCCAGCAGTGGGTGTGATTGATTGACTGGTAGCATCGTGTTTCCCTTTCCAAAGCACATTCTTTGGGTTTCATTATTGGCTCTTACCACGTCCCCCTCAGAATCGAGGGTATGCATTTCTCCACAATCGATTTAGCATTTATAGTTTGCTGCCTTTATGCTAATGGCCCTACTGGCTGCTGTGTGCTGATAGGGTTTTGTAATTTGGGTTTGCATGTCTTTGAAAATTCGTAAAACTCATCATGTTTCTCCACCGTTTTCTTTTCTGTTAAAAAAAGGAAACAGTTGGGAGTACAATATATCTCTTGAAATTTTCTTCTTGGAAGGTTGCCCTATTTTGAAATTTTTGGTCGATTTTCCACCCCAGAATTTTTTTAGAGAGCAGGTGTCATTTCCCGAACTGCAAGTTTGGTGAATATTTAGCGACCCTTAGCAATGGGTTTAAAGCTGCTGTTGTGGGAAGTGGCCTCAAGCAGGCAGCATTTCTCCACTCCCAAATCTGGGTACTAGGGCAGCAGAGCCTTTCTGGAAGTCGTGTTCCTAGGTTGTAAATTAAATTGGAATGTGCCTGGAGAAACCCCCATAAATTTATGTCTCATTATTTCTTCTTGGTTTTAAAATTTTTTTTAATTGTGGTAGAGCTTCGAATATTGTCTGTTCTAGGTGTACACAATCTGGTTCATTTGTACATTATATATGTCTATTCAAGTACAGATCCTCTTCCCATGTAAAATGTTACAGAGGGTTCCACAGACCTCCCTTGCTCCATGGTCGGTCTTTTTGAGATATGTATATACTATGTGTTTGTATACATAGAGCAACACTAATCTTAACTTATCCATTCCCCCCACCTTTCCTTTTAGATGAGCATAGTTTGTTTTCTAAGTCTGTGAGTGTCTTTCTCTGTGGAAATATATTCATTTGTGTCAGTTATTACATAACGCCTATAAGTGATATCATAGAATACAGGTCTTTGGTTTCCGAGCTACCTCATGTTTCGTGATTATCTCCAGACCCATTTGTGGTGCCTCCTAGAGCATTGGTTCATTGTTTTCCATGGCTAATATTCCATTGTGTACGTGGACCACTTCTTCTTTTTCCATTCACCTCTTGTTGGATATTTTGATTGCTTCACTGTCTTGGCTATTGTGAATAAGGCTGCACTGCAGCTTTTGCGGCCTGTGTCTTCTCGATTCTTGTCTTCTCAGGTGAGAGGTCCAATGGTGCGCCTTCTGGATTGAATGGTACCTCCATTTTTACTTTTAAACACAGCTCCTTTCTTTTCTCATTATTGGCTGTTACCCCTTTACGTCTCACCAGCTTGTAGAGGGGACACAGTTCTTGAAAACCCCGTCAGCATTTATTGTTTGTAGACATTTTGCTGATGGTCAGTCGACTGGTCTAAGTTGAAACTTTTTGTAGATTAGATAGCATGGGTCTAACACTCCCTGAGGTTGAGCTTTTATCCATTTTCCTTTTTTTTTAAAAGAGCGTGAGTAAAACTTAACTCCTCATACTCTCTTCTTGAAACATTTGCCTGTGTTGAATTTTTTTGTCCATTCCCTACTTCAGCACAATTTTTTAGGGCAGGTGTCCTTTACAGCCCTGAGTCCTTGTGAATGTTAAGTGACCATTAGCTGTGAGTTTAAAGCTGCTCTTGCAGGAAACGGCCACAAGGTGGCAGCATTTCTCCTTTACCAAATTTGGTAACTGGGGAAACAGAGCCTTAATGGAAGTGGTGTTCTAGGTTGTAAATTCGAATGGAATGTGCCAGGAAAAAAGCACTTTATGTTTATGTCTCATTACTTCTTGTTCATAATTGTAATTTACTTTTTATTTTTTATCCCAGCAAATTTGATTACAATGGTTTGTTTGTTCTAGGTGTGCAAGATGTGGTTCTTTCACACATATACGTGTATCTATTCTTCCTCGCATCCTTTTCCCATGTAGGTTATGACACAATGTTGAGTAGTCTTCTCCTGGTCTTCCGTACGCCTTTGGTGATTATATATTTCACATGGTATGTATATCTCTGTTAACCCCAATATGGTAATGTATCCAATCCTCATCCCTTTCTTTTTGGTGAACCATAAGTTTTTTTTAATGAATCTGTGATTGCCTTTCTCTGTGGAAATATCTTCATTGGTATCAATTTTTAAGTAACTCCTAAAAGTGATATGATAGGATATGTGTCTTTTGCTTTCTCACTTACTACAGGTGGCGTGATTACGTCTAGACTCATGTATGGTGCTGCAAATGACATTGTTTCATTTTTTTTCACTAGCGAATATTCCATCTGTACATGGAGGAGTTCTTCTTTGTCCACCCATCTGTTGGTGGACTTTTTGGTTACTTCCATATCTTGGCTATTGTAATACTGTGCCATGCAGATTTGCCTGCCTGTGTCTTTCCAATTCTTTCTTCTTTGATTATAGGTCGAGGAGTGGGCCTGCTGGATCATACGGTAGCTCAATGTTTACCTTTTTAAGGCACCTCCATTCTGTTCTCATTCGTGGCCCTTTTCAAGTTACGCCCCACTTGAAGTTGAGGGTATGCATTTCTCCACAACACCTTCAGCATTTATTGTTTGTAGTTTCCTTGCTGATAGTTATTCTGACAAGTGTGAGCTGATACCTCTTTGTGGTTGAATTCGCCTGTGCCTCATAATCCGTTGAAATTGAGCTCTAAGGCATGTCCTTTTTATTTTTCAACCTGTGATTACCCCTTAGTTCTTCAAAGTGTTCTCTTAAAGTATGTGTCTCCTTTTGAAATGTTTTGGCCATTACCTCCCTCAAGACATTTTGAGGGCAGGTTTCATTTACAGTTCTGCAGTACTTGTTCCTATGAAATGACCATTAGCACAGGCTTTAAAGCTGCTTTTGCAGGTAAATGCCAGAGGGCGGCAGCCTTTGTATGTCCCCACCATGGTAACTAGGGAAAAGCCCTTGCGGCCTGTGGTGTTTCCCGGTTATAAATTAGAGTGGCGTGTGCCCGGACAAACCCACACAAGCTGATGTCTCCTGACTTTTGTTGGTTTTTTAAATGTAATTTTTATTTTTTATTAGAGTAATTTCTCACTGGGTACGTGGACCATTTCTACTTTGTGCATTCCTCGGTTGATGGACATTTTCATTGCTTCCAGGTGTTGGCTATGGTAAATGTTGTTGGAGTGCTGGATTGCCAGCCTGTGACTTTTTAATTCTCATTTTCTCAGGTGATAGGCCCAGCAATGGGTGTGATTGATTGACTGGTAGCACCGTGTTTCCCTTTTCAAAGCACCTTCTTTGTGTTTTCATTAGTGGATCTTACCACGTCCCCCTCAGAATCGAGGGTATGCATTTCTCCACAATCGATTTAGCATTTATTGTTTGCTGCCTTTATGCTAATGGACCTACTGGCTGCTGTGTGCTGATAGGGTTTTGTAATTTGGGTTTGCATGTCTTTGAAAATTCGTAAAACTCATCATGTTTCTCCACCGTTTTCTTTTCTGTTAAAAAAAAAGGAAACAGTTGGGAGTACAATATATCTCTTGAAATTTTCTTCTTGGAAGGTTGCCCTATTTTGAAATTTTTGGTCGATTTTCCACCCCAGAATTTTTTTAGAAAGCAGGTGTCATTTCCCGAACTGCAAGTTTGGTGATTATTTAGTGACCTTTAGCAATGGGTTTAAAGCTGCTTTTGTGGGAAGTGACCTCAAGCAGGCAGCATTTCTCCACTCCCAAATCTGGGTACTAGGGCAGCAGAGCCTTTCTGGAAGTCTTGTTCCTAGGTTGTAAATTAAATTGGAATGTGCATGGAGAAACCCCCATAAGTTTATGTCTCATTATTTCTTCTTGGTTTTAAAATTTTTTTAATTGGGGTAAAGCTTCGATTATTGTCTGTCCTAGATGTACACAATCTGGTTCATTTGTACATTATATATGTCTATTCAAGTACAGATCCTCTTCCCATGTAAAATGTTACAGAGGGTTCCACAGACCTCCCCTGCTACATGGTCGGTCTTTTTGAGATATGTATATACTATGTGTTTGTATACATAGAGCAACACTAATCTTAACTTATCCATTCTCCCCACCTTTCCTTTTACATGAGCAGAGTTTGTTTTCTAAGTCTGTGAGTGTCTTTCTCTGTGGAAATATATTCATTTGTGTCAGTTATTAGATTACGCCTATAAGTGATATCATAGAATACAGGTCTTTGGTTTCCGAGTTACCTAATGTTTCGTGATTATCTCCAGACTCATTTGTGGTGCCTCAAAGAGCAATGGTTCATTGTTTTCCATGGCTAATATTCCATTGTGTACGTGGACCACTTCTTCTTTATCCATTCACCTCTTGTTGGATATTTTGATTGCTTCACTGTCTTGGCTATTGTGAATAAGGCTGCACTGCAGCTTTTGCGGCCTGTGTCTTCTCGATTCTTGTCTTCTCAGGTGAGAGGTCCAATGGTGCGCCTGCTGGATTGAATGGTACCTCCATTTTTACTTTTAAACACAGCTCCTTTCTGTTCTCATTATTGGCTGTTACCCCTTTACGTCTCACCAGCTTGTAGAGGGGACACAGTTCTTGAAAACCCCGTCAGCATTTATTGTTTGTAGACATTTTGCTGATGGTCAGTCGACTGGTCTAAGTTGAAACTTTTTGTAGATTAGATAGCATGGGTCTAACACTCCCTGAGGTTGAGCTTTTATCCATTTTCCTTTTTTTTTTAAAAGAGCGTGAGTAAAACTTAACTCCTCATACTCTCTTCTTGAAACATTTTCCTGTTTTGAATTTTTTTGTCCATTCCCTACTTCAGCACAATTTTTTAGGGCAGGTGTCCTTTACAGCCCTGAGTCCTTGTGAATGTTAAGTGACCATTAGCTGTGAGTTTAAAGCTGCTCTTGCAGGAAACGGCCACAAGGTGGCAGCATTTCTCCTTTACCAAATTTGGTAACTGGGGAAACAGAGCCTTAATGGAAGTGGTGTTCTAGGTTGTAAATTCGAATGGAATGTGCCAGGAAAGAGCACTTTATGTTTATGTCTCTTTACTTCTTGTTCATAATTGTAATTTACTTTTTATTTTTTATCCCAGCAAATTTGATTACAATGGTTTGTTTGTTCAGGTGTGCAAGATGTGGTTCTTTCACACATATACGTGTATCTATTCTTCCTCGCATCCTTTTCCCATGTAGGTTATGACACAATGTTGAGTAGTCTTCTCCTGGTCTTCCGTACGCCTTTGGTGATTATATATTTCACATGGTATGTATATCTCTGTTAACCCCAATATGGTAATGTATCCAATCCTCATCCCTTTCTATTTGGTGAACCATAAGTTTTTTTTAATGAATCTGTGATTGCCTTTCTCTGTGGAAATATCATCATTGGTATCAATTTTTAAGTAACTCCTAAAAGTGATATGATAGGATATGTGTCTTTTGCTTTCTCACTTACTACAGGTGGCGTGATTGCGTCTAGACTCATGTATGGTGCTGCAAATGGCATTGTTTCATTTTTTTCACTAGCGAATATTCCATCTGTATATGGAGGAGTTCTTCTTTGTCCACCCATCTGTTGGTGGACTTTTTGGTTACTTCCATATCTTGGCTATTTTAATACTGTGCCATGCAGATTTGCCTGCCTGTGTCTTTCCAATTCTTTCTTCTTAGATTATAGGTCGAGGAGTGGGCCTGCTGGATCATACGGTAGCTCAATGTTTACCTTTTTAAGGCACCACCATTCTGTTCTCATTCGTGGCCCTTTTCAAGTTACGTCCCACTTGAAGTTGAGGGTATGCATTTCTCCACATCACCTTCAGCATTTATTGTTTGTAGTTTCCTTGCTGATAGTTATTCTGACAAGTGTGAGCTGATACCTCTTTGTGGTTGAATTCGCCTGTGCCTCATAATCCGTTGAAATTGAGCTTTAAGGCATGTCCTTTTTATTTTTCAACCTGTGATTACCCCTTAGATCTTCAAAGTGTTCTCTTAAAGTATGTGTCTCATTTTGAAATATTTTGGCCATTACCTCCCTCAAGACATTTTGAGGGCAGGTTTCATTTACAGTTCTGCAGTACTTGTTCCTATGAAATGACCATTAGCACAGGCTTTAAAGCTGCTTTTGCAGGTAAATGCCAGAGGGCGGCAGCCTTTGTATGTCCCCACCATGCTAACTAGGGAAAAGCCCTTGCGGCCTGTGGTGTTTCTCGGTTATAAATTAGAGTGGAGTGTGCCCGGACAAACCCACACAAGCTGATGTCTCCTTACTTTTGTTGGATTTTTAAATTTAATTTTTAGTTTTTATTGGAGTAATTCCCCAGTGTGCACGTGGACCACTTCTACTTTGAGCATTCCTCTGTTGATGGACATTTTCATTGCTTCCAAGTGTTGGCTATGGTAAATATTGTTGGAGTGCAGGATTGCCAGCCTGTGACTTTTTGATTCTCATTTTCTCAGGTGATAGGCCCAGCAGTGGGTGTGATTGATTGACTGGTAGCACCGTGTTTCCCTTTTCAAAGCACCTTCTTTGTGTTTTCATTAGTGGCTCTTACCACGTCCCCCTCAGAATCGAGGGTATGCATTTCTCCACAATCGATTTAGCATTTATTGTTTGCTGCCTTTATGCTAATGGCCCTACTGGCTGCTGTGTGCCGATAGGGTTTTGTAATTTGGGTTCGCATGTCTTTTAAAATTTGTAAAACTCATCATTTTTCTCCACCGTTTTCTTTTCTGTTAAAAAAAAGGTAACAGTTGGGAGTACAATATATCTCTTGAAATTTTCTTCTTGGAAGGTTGCCCTATTTTGAAATTTTTGGTCGATTTTCCACCCCAGAATTTTTTTAGAGAGCAGGTGTCATTTCCCGAACTGCAAGTTTGGTGAATATTTAGTGACCTTTAGCAATGGGTTTAAAGCTGCTGTTGTGGGAAGTGACCTCAAGCAGGCAGCATTTCTCCACTCCCAATTCTGGTTACTAGGGCAGCAGAGCCTTTCTGCAAGTCGTGTTCCTAGGTTGTAAATTAAATTGGAATGTGCATGGAGAAACCCCCATAAGTTTATCTCTCATTATTTCTTCTTGGTTTTAAAATTTTTTTAAATTGGGGTAAAGCTTAGAATATTGTCTGTCCTAGGTGTACACAATCTGGTTCATTTGTACATTATATATGTCTATTCAAGTACAGATCCTCTTCCCATGTAAAATGTTACAGAGGGTTCTACAGACCTCCCTTGCTACATGGTCGGTCTTTTTGAGATATGTATATACTATGTGTTTGTATACATAGAGCAACACTAATCTTAACTTACCATTCTCCCCACCTTTCCTTTTACATGAGCAAAGTTTGTTTTCTAAGTCTGTGAGTGTCTTTCTCTGTGGAAATATATTCATTTGTGTCAGTTAGTAGATAACGCCTATAAGTGATATCATAGAATACAGGTCTTTGGTTTCCGAGTTACCTCATGTTTCGTGATTATCTCCAGACTCATTTGTGGTGCCTCAAAGAGCAATGGTTCATTGTTTTCCATGGCTAATATTCCATTGTGTACGTGGACCACTTCTTCTTTATCCATTCACCTCTTGTTGGATATTTTGATTGCTTCACTGTCTTGGCTATTGTGAATAAGGCTGCACTGCAGCTTTTGCGGCCTGTGTCTTCTCGATACTTGTCTTCTCAGGTGAGAGGTCCAATGGTGCACCTGCTGGATTGAATGGTACGTCCATTTTTACTTTTAAAAACAGCTCCTTTCTGTTCTCATTATTGGCTGTTACCCCTTTACGTCTCACCAGCAGGTAGAGGGGACACAGTTCTCTAAAACCCCGTCAGCATTTATTGTTTGTAGACTTTTTGCTGATGGTCAGTCGACTGGTGTAAGATTAGCGTTACCATATGTATACAAATACATATTATATACATGTATCAAAAAGACTGAACATATAGCAAGGGAGGTCAACGGAACACTGTAATATTTTACATGGGAAGAGGATCTGTACTTGAATAGACATATATATAATGTACAAATGAACAAGATTGTGTACACCTAGGACAGACAATATTCTAAGCTTTACCCCAATTAAAAACATTTTAAAACCAAGAAGAAATAATGAGACATAAACTTATGGGGGTTTCTCCATGCACATTCCAATTTAATTTACAACCTAGGAACACGACTTCCAGAAAGGCTCTGCTGCCCTAGTACCCAGATTTGGGAGTGGAGAAATGCTGCCTGCTTGAGGTCACTTCCCACAACAGCAGCTTTAAACCCATTGCTAAAGGTCACTAAATATTCACCAAACTTGCAGTTCGGGAAATGACACCTGCTCTCTAAAAAAATTCTGGGGTGGAAAATCGACCAAAAAATTCAAAATAGGGCAACCTTCCAAGAAGAAAATTTCAAGAGATATATTGTACTCCCAACTGTTACCTTTTTTTTTAACAGAAAAGAAAACGGTGGAGAAAAATGATGAGTTTTAAAAATTTTAAAAGACATGCGAACCCAAATTACAAAACCCTATCGGCACACAGCAGCCAGTAGGGCCATTAGCATAAAGGCAGCAAACAATAAATGCTAAATCGATTGTGGAGAAATGCATACCCTCGATTCTGAGGGGGACGTGGTAAGAGCCACTAATGAAAACACAAAGAAGGTGCTTTGAAAAGGGAAACACGGTGCCACCAGTCAATCAATCACACCCACTGCTGGGCCTATCACCTGAGAAAATGAGAATCAAAAAGTCACAGGCTGGAAATCCTGCACTCCAAGAATATTTACCATAGCCAACAGTTGGAAGCAATGAAAATGTCCATCAACGGAGGAATGCGCAAAGTAGAAGTGGTCAACGTGCACACTGGGGAATTACTCCAATAAAAAATAAAAATTAAATTTAAAAATCCAACAAAAGTAGGGAGACATCAGCTTGTGTGGGTTTGTCCGGGCACACTCCACTCTAATTTATAACCGAGAAACACCACAGGCCGCAAGGGCTTTTCCCTAGTTACCATGGTGGGGACATACAAAGGCTGCCGCCCTCTGGCATTTACCTGCAAAAGCAGCTTTAAAGCCTGTGTTAATGGTCATTTCATAGGAACAAGTACTGCAGAACTGTAAATGAAACCTTCCCTCAAAATGTCTTGAGGGAGGTAATGGCCAAAATAATTCCAAATGAGACACATACTTTATGAGAACACTTTGAAGAACTAAGGGGTAAACACAGGTTGAAAAATAAAAAGGACATGCCTTAAAGCTCAATTTCAACGGATTATGAGGCACAGGCGAATTCAACCACAAAGAGGTATCAGCTCACACTTGTCAGAATAACTATCAGCAAGGAAACTACAAACAATAAATGCTGAAGGTGTTGTGGAGAAATGCATACCCTCAAATTCAAGTGGGACGTAACTTGAAAAGGGCCACGAATGAGAGCAGAATGGTGGTGCCTTAAAAAGGTAAACATTGAGATTCCATATGATCCAGCAGGCCCACTCCTCGACTTCTAATCTAAGAAGAGAGAATTGGAAAGACACAGGCAGGCAAATCTGCATGGCACAGTATTACAATAGCCAGGATATGGAAGTAACCAAAAAGTCCACCAACAGATGGGTGGCCAAAGAAGAACTCCTCCATGTACAGATGGAATATTCGCTAGTGAAAAAAAATGAAACAATGCCATTTGCAGCACCATACATGAGTCTAGACGTAATCACGCCACCTGTAGTAAGTGAGAAAGCAAAAGACACATATCCTATCATATCACTTTTAGGAGTTACTTAAAAATTGATACCAATGAAGATATTGCCACAGAGAAAGGCAATCACAGATTCATTAAAAAAACTTATGGTTCACCAAATAGAAAGGGATGAGGATTGGATAAATTACCATATTGGGGTTGAGATATACAAACCATATGAAATATATAACCACCAAAGTCGTACGGAAGACCAGGAGAAGACTACTCAACATTGTGTCGTAACCCTACATGGGAAAAGGATGCGAGGAAGAATAGATACACGTATATGTGTGAAAGAACCACATCTTGCACACCTAGAGCAAACAAACCATTGTAATCAAATTTGCTGGGATAAAAAATAAAAGTAAATTACAAATATGAACAAGAAGTAATGAGACACAAATTAAAGGGCTTTTTCCTCGCACATTCCATTCTAATTTTCAACCTAGAACACCCCTTCCAGTAAGGCTCCGTTGCCCTAGTAACCAGATTTGGTAAAGGAGAAATGTTGCCGCCTTGTGGCCGATTCCCGCAAGAGCAGCTTTTAACCCACAGCTAATGGTCACTTACCATTCACAAGGACTCAGGGCTGTAAAGGACACCTGCCCTCAAAATTGTGCTGAGGTAGGGAATGCATAAAAAAATTCAAAACAGGCAAAATTTTCAAGAAGATAATATGAAGAGGTAAGTTTTACTCACTCTCTTTTTAAAGAAAGGAAAATGGATAAAAGCTCAATCTCAGGAATTATTAGACTCATGCAATCTAATCTACAAAAAGTTTTCAACTCGCACCAGTCGACTGACCATTGGCAAAATGTCTACAAACAATAAATGCTGAAGAGGTTTTAGAGAACTGTGTACCCTCTAGCTGCTGGTGAGATGTAAAAGGGTTAAACGCTAATAATGAGAACAGAAAGGAGCTGCGTTTAAAAGGAAAAATTGAGGTACCATTCAATCCAGCAGGCGTACCAATGGACCTCTCACCTGAGAAGACCAGAATGAAGAAGACCCGGGCTGCCAAAGCTGCACTGCAGCCTTATTCCCAATAGACAAGAGAGTGAAGCAACCAAAATGTCCATCAACAGATGAAAGGATAAAGAAGAAACGGTCCCTGTACACAATGAATACTAGACATGGAAAACGATGAAACACTGCTCTTTGAGGCACCATAGATGATCTTGGAGATAATCACAGAACATGAGGTAAGTCGGAAAGCAAAAGTCCTATATCCTATGATATCACTTATAGGCGTTATCTAATAACTGACACAAATGAACATATTTCCACAGAGAAAGTCAATCACAGACTTATTAAAAAAATACTGTGCTTGTCTAAAAGGAAAGGTGGGGGGAATGGATAAATGAAGATGAGCGTTACCATATGTATACAAATACATATTATATACATATATCAAAAAGACCGACCGTATAGCAAGGAGGGTTTACGGAACAATCTGTAATAATTTACACGGGAAAAGGATCTCTACATAAATAGGTATATAGAATATGTAGATGAACCAGAGTGCGTACACCTTGGACAAACAACATTCTAACCATTACCCCAATTGATAAAATTAAAACAACGAACTAGGAGTAATGAGACATAAACTTATGGGGAGTTTTCCTGGCACATTCGATTCAAATTTACAACCTAGGCAAACGACTTCCAGAAGGGCTCTGCTGCCCTAGTACCCAGATTTGGGAATGGAGAAATGCTGCATCCTTGTGGCCGTTTCCCACAACAGCAGCTTTAAACCCACTGCAAAAGGTCACTAAATATTCACCAATTGCAGTTCTGTAAATGACACCTGCCCTCCAAAAAATACTGAGGTCGAAAATCGACCAAAAAATTCTAGAGTGCAACCTTCCAAAAAGAAAATTTGAAGAGGTATATTATAGTCACACTTTTTTTCTTTTAACAGAAAACAAAAAGGCGTGGAAAAATGATGACTTGTAGGAATTTTTAAAGACATGTAAACCCAAATTACAAAAACCTATCAGCTCACAGCAGCCAGTAGGGCCATTAGCATAACTGCTGCAAACAATAAATGCTAAATCGATTGTGGAGGAATGCGTACCCTCTATTCTAAGGGGGACGTGGTAAGAGCCACTAATGAAAGCACAATTGAGGTGCCTTGAAAAGGTAAACGTTGAGCTACCATACCAGTCAAACAATCACACCCAATGCTGGGTCTATCACCTGAGAAAGTGAAAATCAAAAATCACAGGCTGGCAATCCTGCACTCCAGCTATGTTTACCATAGGCAACACTTGGAAGCAACGAAAATGTCCATCAAGAGAGGAATGCACCAAGAAGAAGTGGTCCATGTACACAATGGAATATTAACCATGGAAAACATTGAAGCAGTGCTCTTTGAGGCACCATAGATGAGCCTGGAGATAATCACAAAACATGAAGTAGGTCGGAAAGCTAAAGACCTATAGCCTATATTATCATTTATGGCATTATCTAATAACTGACACAGATGAACATATTTCCAAAGAGAAAGAAACTCACAGGCTTAGAAAACAAACTATGCTCATCTACGAGGAAAGGAGGGGGGAAATTTGGAAATGAAGATTAGTGTTACTATACATATACAAATACATATTATATACATGTATCCAAAAGACCGAACATATCGCAAGGGAGGTCGACGGAACACTGTAATATTTTACATGGGAAGAGAGTCTGTACATTAATAGACATACATAATGTACAAATGAACCAGATTGTGTACACCTAGGACAAACAATATTCTAAATTTTACCCAGATTAAAAAAAAATTTAAAAACCAAGAAGAAGTAATGAGACATTAACTTATGGGGATTTCTCCTGGCAAATTCCATTCTAATTTACAACCTAGGACAATGACTTCCAGAAAGGCTCTGCTGCCCTAGTACCCAGATTGGGGAATGGAGAAATGCTACCTCCTTTTGGCCGTTTCCCACAACAGCAGCTTTGAACCCACTGCAAAAGGTCACTAAATTTTCACCAACTTGCAGTTCTGTAAATGGCACCTGCCCTCCAGAAAATTTCTGGGGTCAAAAATCGACCCAAAAATTCAGAAGAGGGCAACCATCGAAGAAGACAATTTCAAGAGCTATATTGTGCTCACGGTTTTTTCTTTTAAGAGAAAAGAAAAAGGCGTAGGAATATGATGAATTTTAAAAATTTTAATGACATGCATACCCATATTACAAAAACCTATCAGCTCACAGCAGTCAGAATGGCCATTAGGAAAAATACTGCAAAAAATGAACGGTGAAGGGAGTGTGGAGAAATGCGTACACTCGGTTGTAAGGGGGGGCATGTAAAGAGACATTAATGAAAACACAATGTAGGTGCTTTGAAAAGGTAAACATTAGGCTACCAGTCAATCAATCACAACCACTGCTTGGCCTATCACCTGAGAAAATGAGAATCAAAAAGTCACAGGCTGGCAAACCTGTACGCCAGCAAGATTTACCATAGCCAGCACTTGGAAGCAATGAAAATGTCCATCAACCGAGGAATGCACCAAGAAGAAGTGGTCCACGTACACAAAGGAATATTACTCTAATAATAAATATAAATTAAATTTAAAAACAAACAAAAGCAAGGAGACATCAACATTTGTGGGTTTACCCGGGCACATTGCACTCTAATTTATAACCGAAGAACACCACTGGCCGGTAGGTCTGTTTCCCTAGTACCAGCATGGGGAACGTAGAAAGGCTACCGCTCTCTGGCCGTTACCTGCAAAAGCAGGTTTAAAGCCTGAGCTAATGGTCACTTCATATGAACAAGTACGGCAGGGCTGTAAATGAAACCTGCCCTCAAAATGTCTTGAGGGAGATAATGGCCAAAATATTTCAAATGGTGACACATACTTTAAGAAAACACTTTGAAGAAATAAGCTCTAATCACAGCTGGAAAAATAAAAAGGACATGTATTAAAGCTGAATTTCAACGCATTATGAGACACATGCAAATTCAACCATACAGAGGTATCAGCTCACACCACTCAGAATAACAATCAGCAAAAACTACAAAGAATACTTGCTGAAGGTGCTGGGAAGAAATACATACCCTCCACTATAAGTGGGACATAACCTGGAATGAGCCACTAAGGAGAACAGAATAGAGGTGCCTTTAAAAGGTAAACATTGAGCTACCATATGATGCAGCAGACCTATTCCTGGACCTATAAACTAAGAAGAGAGAATTGGAAAGACACAGGCAGGCAAATCTGCATGGCACAGTATTACAATAGCCAAGATATGGAAGTAACCAAAAAGTCCACCAACAGATGGGTGGACAAAGAAGAACTCCTCCATGTACAGATGGAATATTCGCTAGTGAAAAAAATGAAACAATGCCATTTGCAGCACCATACATGAGTCTAGACGTAATCACGCCACCTGTAGTAAGTGAGAAAGCAAAGACACATATCCTATCATATCACTTTTAGGAGTTACTTAAAAATTGATACCAATGAAGATATTTCCACAGAGAAAGGCAATCACAGATTCATTAAAAAAATCTTATGGTTCACCATATAGAAAGGGATGAGGATTGGATACATTACCATACTGGGGTTAACAGAGATATACAAACCATGTGAAATATATAATCACCAAAGACGTACGGAAGACCAGGAGAAGACTACTCAACATTGTGGCATAACCTACATGGGAAAAGGATGCGTGGAAGAATAGAAACATGTATGTGTGTGAAAGAAGCAAATCTTGCACACCTAGAACAAACAAACTATTGTAATCAATTGTGCTGGAATAAAGAATAAAAAGTAAATTACAAATATGAACTAGAAGTTATGAGACATAAACTTAAAGGGCTTTTTCCTGGCACATTCCATTCTAATTTACAACCTAGAACACCACTTCCATTAAGCCTCTGTTTCCCTAGTTACGAAATTTGGAAAAGGAGAAATGCTGCCACCTTGTGGCCGTTTCCTGCAACAGCAGCTTTAAACTCACAGCTAATGCTCACTTAACATACACAAGGACTCAGAGCTGTAAAGGACACCTGCCCTAAAAAAATGTGCTGAAGGAGGGAATGGACAAAAATTTCAAAACAGGCAAATGTTTCAAGAAGAGAGTATGAAGAGTTAAGTTTTACTCACGGTGTTTTAAAAAAAAGGAAAATGGATAAAAGCTCAACCTCAGGGAGTGTTAGACCCATGCAATCTATTCTATAAAAAGTTTCAACTTACACCAGTCGACTGACCATCAGCAAAAAGTCTACAAACAATAAATGCTGAAGGGGTTTTAGAGAACTGTGTACCCTCTACCTGCTGGTGAGACGTAAAGGGGTAACAGCCAATAATGAGAACAGAAAGGAGCTGTGTTTAAAAGTAAAAATGGAGGTACCATTCAATCCAGCAGGCGCACCATTGGACCTCTCACCTGAGAAGACAAGAATCGAGAAGACTCAGGCCGCAAAAGCTGCAGTGCAGCCTTATTCACAATAGCCAAGACAGTGAAGCAATGAAAATGTCCAACAACAGGTGAATGGATAAAGAAGAAGTGGTCCATGTACACAATGGAATATTAGCCATGGAAAACAATGAACCATTGCTCTCTGAGGAACCACAAATGAGTCTGGAGATAATCACGAAACATGAGGTAACTCGGAAACCAAAGACCTGTATTCTATGATATCACTTATAGGCGTTATCTAATAACTGACACAAATGAATATATTTCCAAGGGAAAGACACTCACAGACTTAGAAAACAAACTATGCTCATCTAACAGGAAAGGTGGGGGGAATGGATAAATTAAGATTAGTGTTGCTATATCTATACAAACACATATTATATACATTTCTCAAAAAGACCGACCATGTAGCAAGGGAGGTCTGCGGAAACCTCTGTAACATTTTACATGGGAAAAGGATCTGTACTTGAATAGACATATATAATGTACAAATGAACCAGATTGTGTACACCTAGGACAAACAATATTCTAAGCTTTACCCCAATTAAAAAAATTTTTTAAATCCAAGAAGAAATAATGAGACATAAACGTATGGGGGTTTCTCCATGCACATTTCAATTTAATTTACAACCTAGGAACACGACTTGCAGAAAGGCTCTGCTGCCCTACTACCCAGATTTGGGAATGGAGAAATGCTGCCTGCTTGAGGCCACTTCCCACAACAGCAGCTTTAAACCCATTGCTAAAGGTCACTAAATATTCACCAAACTTGTAGTTCGGGAAATGACACCTGCTCTCTAAAAAAATTATGGGGTGGAAAATCGACCAAAAATTTCAAAATAGGGCAACCTTCCAAGAAGACAATTTCAAGAGATATATTGTACTCCCAACTGTTTCCTTTTTTTTAACAGAAAAGAAAACGGTGGAGAAAAATGATGAGTTTTACGAATTTTCAAAGACATGCAAACCCACATTACAAAAACCTATCAGCTCACAGCAGCCAGTATGGCCATTAGCATAAATGCGGCAAACAATAAATGCTGAAGCGATTGTGGAGAAATGCGTACCCTCGATTCTAAGGGGGACGTGGTAAGTGCCAGTAATGAAAACACAAAGATGGTGCTTTGAAAAGGAAAACACGGTGCTACCAGTCAGTCAATCACACCCACTGCTGGGCCTATCACCTGTGAAAATGAGAATCAGAAAGTCACAGGCTGGCAATCCTGCACTCCAACAATATTTACCATAGCCAACGCTTGGAAGCAATGAAAATGTCCATCAACCGAGGAATGCACAAAGTAGAAGTGGTCCACGTACACGGTGCAAAATTACTCCAATAAAAACTAAAAATTAAATTTAAAAATCCAACAAAAGTAAGGAGACATCAGCTTGTGTGGGTTTGTCTGGGCACACTCCACTCTAATTTATAACCGAGAAACACCACAGGCCGCAATGGCTTCTCCCTAGTTACCAGGGTGGGGAACTTAGAAAGGCTGCCACCCTCTGGCAGTTACCTGCAAAAGCAGCATTAAAGCCTGTGCTCATGGTCATTTCATAGGAACAAGTACTGCAGAACTGTAAATGAAACCTGCCCTCAAAATGTCTTGAGGGAGGTAATGGCCAAAACATTTCAAAATGTGACGCATACTTTAAGAGAACAATTTGAAGAACTAAGGGGTAATCACAGCTTGAAAAATAAAAAGGACATGCCTTAAAGCTCAATTTCAACGGATTATGAGGCACGTGCGAATTCAACCACAAAAAGGTATCAGCTCACAATTGTCAGAATTACCATCAACAAGAAATCTACAAACAAAAATGCTGAAGGTGTTGTGGAGAAATGTGTACCCTCAACTTCAAGGGGGACGTAAGTTGGAAAGGGCCACAAATGAGAGCAGAATGGAGGTGCCTTAAAAAGGTAAACATTGAGCTACCATATGATCCAGCAGAAGCACTCCTCGACATATAATCTAAGAAGAGAGAATTGGAAAGACACAGGCAGGCAAATCTGCATGGCACAGTATTACAATAGCCAAGATATGGAAGTAACCAAAAAGTCCACCAACAGATGGGTGGACAAAGAAGAACTCCTCCATGTACAGATGGAATATTCGCTAGTGAAAAAAATGAAACAATGCCATTTGCAGCACCATACATGAGTCTAGACGTAATCACGCCACCTGTAGTAAGTGAGAAAGCAAAGACACATATCCTATCATATCACTTTTAGGAGTTACTTAAAAATTGATACCAATGAAGATATTTCCACAGAGAAAGGCAATCACAGATTCATTAAAAAAATCTTATGGTTCACCATATAGAAAGGGATGAGGATTGGATACATTACCATACTGGGGTTAACAGAGATATACAAACCATGTGAAATATATAATCACCAAAGACGTACGGAAGACCAGGAGAAGACTACTCAACATTGTGGCATAACCTACATGGGAAAAGGATGCGTGGAAGAATAGAAACACGTATGTGTGTGAAAGAAGCAAATCTTGCACACCTAGAACAAACAAACTATTGTAATCAAATGTGCTGGAATAAAGAATAAAAAGTAAATTACAAATATGAACAAGAAGTTATGAGACATAAACTTAAAGGGCTTTTTCCTGGCACATTCCATTCTAATTTACAACCTAGAACACCACTTCCATTAAGCCTCTGTTTCCCTAGTTACGAAATTTGGAAAAGGAGAAACGCTGCCACCTTGTGGCCGTTTCCTGCAAGAGCAGCTTTAAACTCACAGCTAATGCTCACTTAACATACACAAGGACTCAGAGCTGTAAAGGACACCTGCCCTAAAAAAATGTGCTGAAGGAGGGAATGGACAAAAATTTCAAAACAGGCAAATGTTTCAAGAAGAGAGTATGAAGAGTTAAGTTTTACTCACGGTGTTTTAAAAAAAAGGAAAATGGATAAAAGCTCAACCTCAGGGAGTGTTAGACCCATGCAATCTATTCTATAAAAAGTTTCAACTTACACCAGTCGACTGACCATCAGCAAAAAGTCTACAAACAATAAATGCTGAAGGGGTTTTAGAGAACTGTGTCCCCTCTACCTGCTGGTGAGACGTAAAGGGGTAACAGCCAATAATGAGAACAGAAAGGAGCTGTGTTTAAAAGTAAATATGGAGGTACCATTCAATCCAGCAGGCGCACCATTGGACCTCTCACCTGAGAAGACAAGAATCGAGAAGACTCAGGCCGCAAAAGCTGCAGTGCAGCCTTATTCACAATAGCCAAGACAGTGAAGCAATGAAAATGTCCAACAACAGGTGAATGGATAAAGAAGAAGTGGTCCATGTACACAATGGAATATTAGCCATGGAAAACAATGAACCATTGCTCTCTGAGGAACCACAAATGAGTCTGGAGATAATCACGAAACATGAGGTAACTCGGAAACCAAAGACCTGTATTCTATGATATCACTTATAGGCGTTATCTAATAACTGACACAAATGAATATATTTCCAAGGGAAAGACACTCACAGACTTAGAAAACAAACTATGCTCATCTAACAGGAAAGGTGGGGGGAATGGATAAATTAAGATTAGTGTTGCTATATCTATACAAACACATATTATATACATTTCTCAAAAAGACCGACCATGTAGCAAGAGAGGTCTGCGGAAACCTCTGTAACATTTTACATGGGAAAAGGATCTGTACTTGAATAGACATATATAATGTACAAATGAACCAGATTGTGTACACCTAGGACAAACAATATTCTAAGCTTTACCCCAATTAAAAAAATTTTTTAAATCCAAGAAGAAATAATGAGACATAAACGTATGGGGGTTTCTCCATGCACATTTCAATTTAATTTACAACCTAGGAACACGACTTGCAGAAAGGCTCTGCTGCCCTAGTACCCAGATTTGGGAATGGAGAAATGCTGCCTGCTTGAGGCCACTTCCCACAACAGCAGCTTTAAACCCATTGCTAAAGGTCACTAAATATTCACCAAACTTGCAGTTCGGGAAATGACACCTGCTCTCTAAAAAAATTCTGGGGTGGAAAATCGACCAAAAATTTCAAAATAGGGCAACCTTCCAAGAAGACAATTTCAAGAGATATATTGTACTCCCAACTGTTTCCTTTTTTTTAACAGAAAAGAAAACGGTGGAGAAAAATGATGAGTTTTACGAATTTTCAAAGACATGCAAACCCACATTACAAAAACCTATCAGCTCACAGCAGCCAGTATGGCCATTAGCATAAATGCGGCAAACAATAAATGCTGAAGCGATTGTGGAGAAATGCGTACCCTCGATTCTAAGGGGGACGTGGTAAGTGCCAGTAATGAAAACACAAAGATGGTGCTTTGAAAAGGAAAACACGGTGCTACCAGTCAGTCAATCACACCCACTGCTGGGCCTATCACCTGTGAAAATGAGAATCAAAAAGTCACAGGCTGGCAATCCTGCACTCCAACAATATTTACCATAGCCAACGCTTGGAAGCAATGAAAATGTCCATCAACCGAGGAATGCACAAAGTAGAAGTGGTCCACGTACACGGTGGAAAATTACTCCAATAAAAACTAAAAATTAAATTTAAAAATCCAACAAAAGTCAGGAGACATCAGCTTGTGTGGGTTTGTCCGGGCACACTCCACTCTAATTTATAACCGAGAAACACCACAGGCCGCAAGGGCTTCTCCCTAGTTACCAGGGTGGGGAACTTAGAAAGGCTGCCACCCTCTGGCAGTTACCTGCAAAAGCAGCATTAAAGCCTGTGCTCATGGTCATTTCATAGGAACAAGTACTGCAGAACTGTAAATGAAACCTGCCCTCAAAATGTCTTGAGGGAGGTAATGGCCAAAACATTTCAAAATGTGACGCATACTTTAAGAGAACAATTTGAAGAACTAAGGGGTAATCACAGCTTGAAAAATAAAAAGGACATGCCTTAAAGCTCAATTTCAACGGATTATGAGGCACGTGCGAATTCAACCACAAATAGGTATCAGCTCACAATTGTCAGAATAACCATCAACAAGAAATCTACAAACAAAAATGCTGAAGGTGTTGTGGAGAAATGCGTACCCTCAACTTCAAGGGGGACGTAAGTTGGAAAGGGCCACAAATGAGAGCAGAATGGAGGTGCCTTAAAAAGGTAAACATTGAGCTACCATATGATCCAGCAGAAGCACTCCTCGACATATAATCTAAGAAGAGAGAATTGGAAAGACACAGGCAGGCAAATCTGCATGGCACAGTATTACAATAGCCAAGATATGGAAGTAACCAAAAAGTCCACCAACAGATGGGTGGACAAAGAAGAACTCCTCCATGTACAGATGGAATATTCGCTAGTGAAAAAAATGAAATAATGCCATTTGCAGCACCATACATGAGTCTAGACGTAATCACGCCACCTGTAGTAAGTGAGAAAGCAAAAGACACATATCCTATCATATCACTTTTAGGAGTTACTTAAAAATTGATACCAATGAAGATATTTCCACAGAGAAAGGCAATCACAGATTCATTAAAAAAATCTTATGGTTCACCAAATAGAAAGGGATGAGGATTGGATACATTACCATATTGGGGTTAACAGAGATATACAAACCATGTGAAATATATAATCACCAAAGACGTACGGAAGACCAGGAGAAGACTACTCAACATTGTGGCATAACCTACATGGGAAAAGGATGCGTGGAAGAATAGAAACATGTATGTGTGTGAAAGAAGCACATCTTGCACACCTAGAACAAACAAACCATTGTAATCAAATGTGCTGGGATAAAGAATAAAAAGTAAATTACAAATATGAACAAGAAGTTATGAGACATAAACTTAAAGGGCTTTTTCCTGGCACATTCCATTCTAATTTACAACCTAGAACACCACTTCCATTAAGCCTCTGTTTCCCTAGTTACAAAATTTGGAAAAGGAGAAATGCTGCCACCTTGTGGCCGTTTCCTGCAAGAGCAGCTTTAAACTCAGAGCTAATGCTCACTTAACATACACAAGGACTCAGGGCTGTAAAGGACACCTGTCCTAAAAAAATGTGCTGAAGGAGGGAATGGACAAAAAAATTCAAAACAGGCAAATGTTTCAAGAAGAGAGTATGAAGAGTTAAGTTTTACTCACGGTGTTTTAAAAAAAAGGAAAATGGATAAAAGCTCAACCTCAGGGAGTGTTAGACCCATGCAATCTATTCTATAAAAAGTTTCAACTTACACCAGTCGACTGACCATCAGCAAAAAGTCTACAAACAATAAATGCTGAAGGGGTTTTAGAGAACTGTGTCCCCTCTACCTGCTGGTGAGACGTAAAGGGGTAACAGCCAATAATGAGAACAGAAAGGAGCTGTGTTTAAAAGTAAAAATGGAGGTACCATTCAATCCAGCAGGCGCACCATTGGACCTCTCACCTGAGAAGACAAGAATCGAGAAGACTCAGGCCGCAAAAGCTGCAGTGCAGCCTTATTCACAATAGCCAAGACAGTGAAGCAATGAAAATGTCCAACAACAGGTGAATGGATAAAGAAGAAGTGGTCCATGTACACAATGGAATATTAGCCATGGAAAACAATGAACCATTGCTCTCTGAGGCACCACAAATGAGTCTGGAGATAATCACGAAACATGAGGTAACTCGGAAACCAAAGACCTGTATTCTATCATATCACTTATAGGCGTTATCTAATAACTGACACAAATGAATATATTTCCACAGAGAAAGACACTCACAGACTTAGAAAACAAACTATGCTCATCTAAAAGGAAAGGTGGGGAGAAAGGATAAATTAAGATTAGTGTTGCTATATCTATACAAACACATATTATATACATTTCTCAAAAAGACCGACCATGTAGCAAGGGAGGTCTGCGGAAACCTCTGTAACATTTTACATGGGAAGAGGATCTGTACTTGAATAGACATATATAATGTACAAATGAACCAGATTGTGTACACCTAGGACAAACAATATTCTAAGCTTTACCCCAATTAAAAAAAATTTTTAAATCCAAGAAGAAATAATGAGACATAAACGTATGGGGGTTTCTCCATGCACATTCCAATTTAATTTACAACCTAGGAACACGACTGCCAGAAAGGCTCTGCTGCCCTAGTACCCAGATTTGGGAATGGAGAAATGCTGCCTGCTTGAGGCCACTTCCCACAACAGCAGCTTTAAACCCATTGCTAAAGGTCACTAAATATTCACCAAACTTGCAGTTCGGGAAATGACACCTGCTCTCTAAAAAAATTCTGGGGTGGAAAATCGACCAAAAATTTCAAAATAGGGCAACCTTCCAAGAAGACAATTTCAAGAGATATATTGTACTCCCAACTGTTTCCTTTTTTTTAACAGAAAAGAAAACGGTGGAGAAAAATGATGAGTTTTACGAATTTTCAAAGACATGCAAACCCACATTACAAAAACCTATCAGCTCACAGCAGCCAGTATGGCCATTAGCATAAATGCGGCAAACAATAAATGCTGAAGCGATTGTGGAGAAATGCGTACCCTCGATTCTAACGGGGACGTGGTAAGTGCCAGTAATGAAAACACAAAGAAGGTGCTTTGAAAAGGAAAACACGGTGCTACCAGTCAGTCAATCACACCCACTGCTGGGCCTATCACCTGTGAAAATGAGAATCAAAAAGTCACAGGCTGGCAATCCTGCACTCCAACAATATTTACCATAGCCAACGCTTGGAAGCAATGAAAATGTCCATCAACCGAGGAATGCACAAAGTAGAAGTGGTCCACGTACACGGTGGAAAATTACTCCAATAAAAAATAAAAATTAAATTTAAAAATCCAACAAAAGTCAGGAGACATCAGCTTGTGTGGGTTTGTCCGGGCACACTCCACTCTAATTTATAACCGAGAAACACCACAGGCCGCAAGGGCTTCTCCCTAGTTACCAGGGTGGGGAACATAGAAAGGCTGCCACACTCTGGCAGTTACCTGCAAAAGCAGCATTAAAGCCTGTGCTCATGGTCATTTCATAGGAACAAGTACTGCAGAACTGTAAATGAAACCTGCCCTCAAAATGTCTTGAGGGAGGTAATGGCCAAAACATTTCAAAATGTGACACATACTTTAAGAAAACAATTTGAAGAACTAAGGGGTAATCACAGCTTGAAAAATAAAAAGGACATGCCTTAAAGCTCAATTTCAACGGATTATGAGGCACGTGCGAATTCAACCACAAAAAGGTATCAGCTCACAATTGTCAGAATAACCATCAACAAGAAATCTACAAACAAAAATGCTGAAGGTGTTGTGGAGAAATGCGTACCCTCAACTTCAAGGGGGACGGAAGTTGGAAAGGGCCACAAATGAGAGCAGAATGGAGGTGCCGTAAAAAGGTAAACATTGAGCTACCATATGATCCAGCAGAAGCACTCCTCGACATATAATCTAAGAAGAGAGAATTGGAAAGACACAGGCAGGCAAATCTGCATGGCACAGTATTACAATAGCCAAGATATGGAAGTAACCAAAAAGTCCACCAACAGATGGGTGGACAAAGAAGAACTCCTCCATGTACAGATGGAATATTCGCTAGTGAAAAAAATGAAACAATGCCATTTGCAGCACCATACATGAGTCTAGACGTAATCACGCCACCTGTAGTAAGTGAGAAAGCAAAAGACACATATCCTATCATATCACTTTTAGGAGTTACTTAAAAATTGATACCAATGAAGATATTTCCACAGAGAAAGGCAATCACAGATTCATTAAAAAAATCTTATGGTTCACCAAATAGAAAGGGATGAGGATTGGATACATTACCATATTGGGGTTAACAGAGATATACAAACCATATGAAATATATAATCACCAAAGACGTACGGAAGACCAGGAGAAGACTACTCAACATTGTGGCATAACCTACATGGGAAAAGGATGCGTGGAAGAATAGAAACATGTATGTGTGTGAAAGAAGCACATCTTGCACACCTAGAACAAACAAACCATTGTAATCAAATGTGCTGGGATAAAGAATAAAAAGTAAATTACAAATATGAACAAGAAGTTATGAGACATAAACTTAAAGGGCTTTTTCCTGGCACATTCCATTCTAATTTACAACCTAGAACACCACTTCCATTAAGCCTCTGTTTCCCTAGTTACGAAATTTGGAAAAGGAGAAATGCTGCCACCTTGTGGCCGTTTCCTGCAAGAGCAGCTTTAAACTCAGAGCTAATGCTCACTTAACATACACAAGGACTCAGGGCTGTAAAGGACACCTGTCCTAAAAAAATGTGCTGAAGGAGGGAATGGACAAAATATTCAAAACAGGCAAATGTTTCAAGAAGAGAGTATGAAGAGTTAAGTTTTACTCACGGTGTTTTAAAAAAAAGGAAAATGGATAAAAGCTCAACCTCAGGGAGTGTTAGACCCATGCAATCTATTCTATAAAAAGTTTCAACTTACACCAGTCGACTGACCATCAGCAAAAAGTCTACAAACAATAAATGCTGAAGGGGTTTTAGAGAACTGTGTTCCCCTCTACCTGCTGGTGAGACGTAAAGGGGTAACAGCCAATAATGAGAACAGAAAGGAGCTGTGTTTAAAAGTAAAAATGGAGGTACCATTCAATCCAGCAGGCGCACCATTGGACCTTTCACCTGAGAAGACAAGAATCGAGAAGACTCAGGCCGCAAAAGCTGCAGTGCAGCCTTATTCACAATAGCCAAGACAGTGAAGCAATGAAAATGTCCAACAACAGGTGAATGGATAAAGAAGAAGTGGTCCATGTACACAATGGAATATTAGCCATGGAAAACAATGAACCATTGCTCTCTGAGGCACCACAAATGAGTCTGGAGATAATCACGAAACATGAGGTAACTCGGAAACCAAAGACCTGTATTCTATGATATCACTTATAGGCGTTATCTAATAACTGACACAAATGAATATATTTCCACAGAGAAAGACACTCACAGACTTAGAAAACAAACTATGCTCATCTAAAAGGAAAGGTGGGGAGAAAGGATAAATTAAGATTAGTGTTGCTATATCTATACAAACACATATTATATACATTTCTCAAAAAGACCGACCATGTAGCAAGGGAGGTCTGCGGAAACCTCTGTAACATTTTACATGGGAAGAGGATCTGTACTTGAATAGACATATATAATGTACAAATGAACCAGATTGTGTACACCTAGGACAAACAATATTCTAAGCTTTACCCCAATTAAAAAAATTTTTTAAATCCAAGAAGAAATAATGAGACATAAACGTATGGGGGTTTCTCCATGCACATTCCAATTTAATTTACAACCTAGGAACACGACTGCCAGAAAGGCTCTGCTGCCCTAGTACCCAGATTTGGGAATGGAGAAATGCTGCCTGCTTGAGGCCACTTCCCACAACAGCAGCTTTAAACCCATTGCTAAAGGTCACTAAATATTCACCAAACTTGCAGTTCGGGAAATGACACCTGCTCTCTAAAAAAATTCTGGGGTGGAAAATCGACCAAAAATTTCAAAATAGGGCAACCTTCCAAGAAGACAATTTCAAGAGATATATTGTACTCCCAACTGTTTCCTTTTTTTTAACAGAAAAGAAAACGGTGGAGAAAAATGATGAGATTTACGAATTTTCAAAGACATGCAAACCCACATTACAAAAACCTATCAGCTCACAGCAGCCAGTATGGCCATTAGCATAAATGCGGCAAACAATAAATGCTGAAGCGATTGTGGAGAAATGCGTACCCTCGATTCTAACGGGGACGTGGTAAGTGCCAGTAATGAAAACACAAAGAAGGTGCTTTGAAAAGGAAAACACGGTGCTACCAGTCAGTCAATCACACCCACTGCTGGGCCTATCACCTGTGAAAATGAGAATCAAAAAGTCACAGGCTGGCAATCCTGCACTCCAACAATATTTACCATAGCCAACGCTTGGAAGCAATGAAAATGTCCATCAACCGAGGAATGCACAAAGTAGAAGTGGTCCACGTACACGGTGGAAAATTACTCCAATAAAAAATAAAAATTAAATTTAAAAATCCAACAAAATTCAGGAGACATCAGCTTGTGTGGGTTTGTCCGGGCACACTCCACTCTAATTTATAACCGAGAAACACCACAGGCCGCAAGGGCTTCTCCCTAGTTACCAGGGTGGGGAACATAGAAAGGCTGCCACCCTCTGGCAGTTACCTGCAAAAGCAGCATTAAAGCCTGTGCTCATGGTCATTTCATAGGAACAAGTACTGCAGAACTGTAAATGAAACCTGCCCTCAAAATGTCTTGAGGGAGGTAATGGCCAAAACATTTCAAAATGTGACACATACTTTAAGAAAACAATTTGAAGAACTAAGGGGTAATCACAGCTTGAAAAATAAAAAGGACATGCCTTAAAGCTCAATTTCAACGGATTATGAGGCACGTGCGAATTCAACCACAAAAAGGTATCAGCTCACAATTGTCAGAATAACCATCAACAAGAAATCTACAAACAAAATGCTGAAGGTGTTGTGGAGAAATGCGTACCCTCCACTTCAAGGGGGACGGAAGTTGGAAAGGGCCACAAATGAGAGCAGAATGGAGGTGCCTTAAAAAGGTAAACATTGAGCTACCATATGATCCAGCGGAACCACTCCTCGACATATAATCTAAGAAGAGAGAATTGGAAAGACACAGGCAGGCAAATCTGCATGGCACAGTATTACAATAGCCAAGATATGGAAGTAACCAAAAAGTCCACCAACAGATGGGTGGACAAAGAAGAACTCCTCCATGTACAGATCGAATATTCGCTAGTGAAAAAAAATGAAACAATGCCATTTGCAGCACCATACATGAGTCTAGACGTAATCACGCCACCTGTAGTAAGTGAGAAAGCAAAAGACACATATCCTATCATATCACTTTTAGGAGTTACTTAAAAATTGATACCAATGAAGATATTTCCACAGAGAAAGGCAATCACAGATTCATTAAAAAAATCTTATGGTTCACCAAATAGAAAGGGATGAGGATTGGATACATTACCATATTGGGGTTAACAGAGATATACAAACCATGTGAAATATATAATCACCAAAGACGTACGGAAGACCAGGAGAAGACTACTCAACATTGTGGCATAACCTACATGGGAAAAGGATGCGTGGAAGAATAGAAACATGTATGTGTGTGAAAGAAGCACATCTTGCACACCTAGAACAAACAAACCATTGTAATCAAATGTGCTGGGATAAAGAATAAAAAGTAAATTACAAATATGAACAAGAAGTTATGAGACATAAACTTAAAGGGCTTTTTCCTGGCACATTCCATTCTAATTTACAACCTAGAACACCACTTCCATTAAGCCTCTGTTTCCCTAGTTACGAAATTTGGAAAAGGAGAAATGCTGCCACCTTGTGGCCGTTTCCTGCAAGAGCAGCTTTAAACTCAGAGCTAATGCTCACTTAACATACACAAGGACTCAGGGCTGTAAAGGACACCTGTCCTAAAAAAATGTGCTGAAGGAGGGAATGGACAAAATATTCAAAACAGGCAAATGTTTCAAGAAGAGAGTATGAAGAGTTAAGTTTTACTCACGGTGTTTTAAAAAAAAGGAAAACGGATAAAAGCTCAACCTCAGGGAGTGTTAGACCCATGCAATCTATTCTATAAAAAGTTTCAACTTACACCAGTCGACTGACCATCAGCAAAAAGTCTACAAACAATAAATGCTGAAGGGGTTTTAGAGAACTGTGTCCCCTCTACCTGCTGGTGAGACGTAAAGGGGTAACAGCCAATAATGAGAACAGAAAGGAGCTGTGTTTAAAAGTAAAAATGGAGGTACCATTCAATCCAGCAGGCGCACCATTGGACCTCTCACCTGAGAAGACAAGAATCGAGAAGACTCAGGCCGCAAAAGCTGCAGTGCAGCCTTATTCACAATAGCCAAGACAGTGAAGCAATGAAAATGTCCAACAACAGGTGAATGGATAAAGAAGAAGTGGTCCATGTACACAATGGAATATTAGCCATGGAAAACAATGAACCATTGCTCTCTGAGGCACCACAAATGAGTCTGGAGATAATCACGAAACATGAGGTAACTCGGAAACCAAAGACCTGTATTCTATGATATCACTTATAGGCGTTATCTAATAACTGACACAAATGAATATATTTCCACAGAGAAAGACACTCACAGACTTAGAAAACAAACTATGCTCATCTAAAAGGAAAGGTGGGGAGAAAGGATAAATTAAGATTAGTGTTGCTATATCTATACAAACACATATTATATACATTTCTCAAAAAGACCGACCATGTAGCAAGGGAGGTCTGCGGAAACCTCTGTAACATTTTACATGGGAAGAGGATCTGTACTTGAATAGACATATATAATGTACAAATGAACCAGATTGTGTACACCTAGGACAAACAATATTCTAAGCTTTACACCAATTAAAAAAATTTTTTAAATCCAAGAAGAAATAATGAGACATAAACGTATGGGGGTTTCTCCATGCACATTCCAATTTAATTTACAACCTAGGAACACGACTGCCAGAAAGGCTCTGCTGCCCTAGTACCCAGATTTGGGAATGGAGAAATGCTGCCTGCTTGAGGCCACTTCCCACAACAGCAGCTTTAAACCCATTGCTAAAGGTCACTAAATATTCACCAAACTTGCAGTTCGGGAAATGACACCTGCTCTCTAAAAAAATTCTGGGGTGGAAAATCGACCAAAAATTTCAAAATAGGGCAACCTTCCAAGAAGACAATTTCAAGAGATATATTGTACTCCCAACTGTTTCCTTTTTTTAACAGAAAAGAAAACGGTGGAGAAAAATGATGAGATTTACGAATTTTCAAAGACATGCAAACCCACATTACAAAAACCTATCAGCTCACAGCAGCCAGTATGGCCATTAGCATAAATGCGGCAAACAATAAATGATGAAGCGATTGTGGAGAAATGCGTACCCTCGATTCTAACGGGGACGTGGTAAGTGCCAGTAATGAAAACACAAAGAAGGTGCTTTGAAAAGGAAAACACGGTGCTACCAGTCAGTCAATCACACCCACTGCTGGGCCTATCACCTGTGAAAATGAGAATCAAAAAGTCACAGGCTGGCAATCCTGCACTCCAACAATATTTACCATAGCCAACGCTTGGAAGCAATGAAAATGTCCATCAACCGAGGAATGCACAAAGTAGAAGTGGTCCACATACACGGTGGAAAATTACTCCAATAAAAAATAAAAATTAAATTTAAAAATCCAACAAAAGTCAGGAGACATCAGCTTGTGTGGGTTTGTCCGGGCACACTCCACTCTAATTTATAACCGAGAAACACCACAGGCCGCAAGGGCTTCTCCCTAGTTACCAGGGTGGGGAACATAGAAAGGCTGCCACCCTCTGGCAGTTACCTGCAAAAGCAGCATTAAAGCCTGTGCTCATGGTCATTTCATAGGAACAAGTACTGCAGAACTGTAAATGAAACCTGCCCTCAAAATGTCTTGAGGGAGGTAATGGCCAAAACATTTCAAAATGTGACACATACTTTAAGAAAACAATTTGAAGAACTAAGGGGTAATCACAGCTTGAAAAATAAAAAGGACATGCCTTAAAGCTCAATTTCAACGGATTATGAGGCACGTGCGAATTCAACCACAAAAAGGTATCAGCTCACAATTGTCAGAATAACCATCAACAAGAAATCTACAAACAAAATGCTGAAGGTGTTGTGGAGAAATGTGTACCCTCCACTTCAAGGGGGACGGAAGTTGGAAAGGGCCACAAATGAGAGCAGAATGGAGGTGCCTTAAAAAGGTAAACATTGAGCTACCATATGATCCAGCGGAACCACTCCTCGACATATAATCTAAGAAGAGAGAATTGGAAAGACACAGGCAGGCAAATCTGCATGGCACAGTATTACAATAGCCAAGATATGGAAGTAACCAAAAAGTCCACCAACAGATGGGTGGACAAAGAAGAACTCCTCCATGTACAGATCGAATATTCGCTAGTGAAAAAAAATGAAACAATGCCATTTGCAGCACCATACATGAGTCTAGACGTAATCACGCCACCTGTAGTAAGTGAGAAAGCAAAAGACACATATCCTATCATATCACTTTTAGGAGTTACTTAAAAATTGATACCAATGAAGATATTTCCACAGAGAAAGGCAATCACAGATTCATTAAAAAAATCTTATGGTTCACCAAATAGAAAGGGATGAGGATTGGATACATTACCATATTGGGGTTAACAGAGATATACAAACCATGTGAAATATATAATCACCAAAGACGTACGGAAGACCAGGAGAAGACTACTCAACATTGTGGCATAACCTACATGGGAAAAGGATGCGTGGAAGAATAGAAACATGTATGTGTGTGAAAGAAGCACATCTTGCACACCTAGAACAAACACACCATTGTAATCAAATGTGCTGGGATAAAGAATAGAAAGTAAATTACAAATATGAACAAGAAGTTATGAGACATAAACTTAAAGGGCTTTTTCCTGGCACATTCCATTCTAATTTACAACCTAGAACACCACTTCCATTAAGCCTCTGTTTCCCTAGTTACGAAATTTGGAAAAGGAGAAATGCTGCCACCTTGTGGCCGTATCCTGCAAGAGCAGCTTTAAACTCAGAGCTAATGCTCACTTAACATACACAAGGACTCAGGGCTGTAAAGGACACCTGTCCTAAAAAAATGTGCTGAAGGAGGGAATGGACAAAAAAATTCAAAACAGGCAAATGTTTCAAGAAGTGAGTATGAAGAGTTAAGTTTTACTCACGGTGTTTTAAAAAAAAGGAAAACGGATAAAAGCTCAACCTCAGGTAGTGTTAGACCCATGCAATCTATTCTATAAAAAGTTTCAACTTACACCAGTCGACTGACCATCAGCAAAAAGTCTACAAACAATAAATGCTGAAGGGGTTTTAGAGAACTGTGTCCCCTCTACCTGCTGGTGAGACGTAAAGGGGTAACAGCCAATAATGAGAACAGAAAGGAGCTGTGTTTAAAAGTAAAAATGGAGGTACCATTCAATCCAGCAGGCGCACCATTGGACCTCTCACCTGAGAAGACAAGAATCGAGAAGACTCAGGCCGCAAAAGCTGCAGTGCAGCCTTATTCACAATAGCCAAGACAGTGAAGCAATGAAAATGTCCAACAACAGGTGAATGGATAAAGAAGAAGTGGTCCATGTACACAATGGAATATTAGCCATGGAAAACAATGAACCATTGCTCTCTGAGGCACCACAAATGAGTCTGGAGATAATCACGAAACATGAGGTAACTCGGAAACCAAAGACCTGTATTCTATGATATCACTTATAGGCGTTATCTAATAACTGACACAAATGAATATATTTCCACAGAGAAAGACACTCACAGACTTAGAAAACAAACTATGCTCATCTAAAAGGAAAGGTGGGGAGAAAGGATAAATTAAGATTAGTGTTGCTATATCTATACAAACACATATTATATACATTTCTCAAAAAGACTGACCATGTAGCAAGGGAGGTCTGCAGAAACCTCTGTAACATTTTACATGGGAAGAGGATCTGTACTTGAATAGACATATATAATGTACAAATGAACCAGATTGTGTACACCTAGGACAAACAATATTCTAAGCTTTACCCCAATTAAAAAAATTTTTTAAATCCAAGAAGAAATAATGAGACATAAACGTATGGGGGTTTCTCCATGCACATTCCAATTTAATTTACAACCTAGGAACACGACTGCCAGAAAGGCTCTGCTGCCCTAGTACCCAGATTTGGGAATGGAGAAATGCTGCCTGCTTGAGGCCACTTCCCACAACAGCAGCTTTAAACCCATTGCTAAAGGTCACTAAATATTCACCAAACTTGCAGTTCGGGAAATGACACCTGCTCTCTAAAAAAATTCTGGGGTGGAAAATCGACCAAAAATTTCAAAATAGGGCAACCTTCCAAGAAGACAATTTCAAGAGATATATTGTACTCCCAACTGTTTCCTTTTTTTTAACAGAAAAGAAAACGGTGGAGAAAAATGATGAGATTTACGAATTTTCAAAGACATGCAAACCCACATTACAAAAACCTATCAGCTCACAGCAGCCAGTATGGCCATTAGCATAAATGCGGCAAACAATAAATGCTGAAGCGATTGTGGAGAAATGCGTACCCTCGATTCTAACGGGGACGTGGTAAGTGCCAGTAATGAAAACACAAAGAAGGTGCTTTGAAAAGGAAAACACGGTGCTACCAGTCAGTCAATCACACCCACTGCTGGGCCTATCACCTGTGAAAATGAGAATCAAAAAGTCACAGGCTGGCAATCCTGCACTCCAACAATATTTACCATAGCCAACGCTTGGAAGCAATGAAAATGTCCATCAACCGAGGAATGCACAAAGTAGAAGTGGTCCACGTACACGGTGGAAAATTACTCCAATAAAAAATAAAAATTAAATTTAAAAATCCAACAAAAGTCAGGAGACATCAGCTTGTGTGGGTTTGTCCGGGCACACTCCACTCTAATTTATAACCGAGAAACACCACAGGCCGCAAGGGCTTCTCCCTAGTTACCAGGGTGGGGAACATAGAAAGGCTGCCACCCTCTGGCAGTTACCTGCAAAAGCAGCATTAAAGCCTGTGCTCATGGTCATTTCATAGGAACAAGTACTGCAGAACTGTAAATGAAACCTGCCCTCAAAATGTCTTGAGGGAGGTAATGGCCAAAACATTTCAAAATGTGACACATACTTTAAGAAAACAATTTGAAGAACTAAGGGGTAATCACAGCTTGAAAAATAAAAAGGACATGCCTTAAAGCTCAATTTCAACGGATTATGAGGCACGTGCGAATTCAACCACAAAAAGGTATCAGCTCACAATTGTCAGAATAACCATCAACAAGAAATCTACAAACAAAAATGCTGAAGGTGTTGTGGAGAAATGCGTACCCTCAACTTCAAGGGGGACGGAAGTTGGAAAGGGCCACAAATGAGAACAGAATGGAGGTGCCTTAAAAAGGTAAACATTGAGCTACCATATCATCCAGCGGAACCACTCCTCGACATATAATCTAAGAAGAGAGAATTGGAAAGACACAGGCAGGCAAATCTGCATGGCACAGTATTACAATAGCCAAGATATGGAAGTAACCAAAAAGTCCACCAACAGATGGGTGGACAAAGAAGAACTCCTCCATGTACAGATGGAATATTCGCTAGTGAAAAAAATGAAACAATGCCATTTGCAGCACCATACATGAGTCTAGACGTAATCACGCCACCTGTAGTAAGTGAGAAAGCAAAAGACACATATCCTATCATATCACTTTTAGGAGTTACTTAAAAATTGATACCAATGAAGATATTTCCACAGAGAAAGGCAATCACAGATTCATTAAAAAAATCTTATGGTTCACCAAATAGAAAGGGATGAGGATTGGATACATTACCATATTGGGGTTAACAGAGATATACAAACCATGTGAAATATATAATCACCAAAGACGTACGGAAGACCAGGAGAAGACTACTCAACATTGTGGCATAGCCTACATGGGAAAAGGATGCGTGGAAGAATAGAAACATGTATGTGTGTGAAAGAAGCACATCTTGCACACCTAGAACAAACAAACCATTGTAATCAAATGTGCTGGGATAAAGAATAAAAAGTAAATTACAAATATGAACAAGAAGTTATGAGACATAAACTTAAGGGGCTTTTTCCTGGCACATTCCATTCTAATTTACAACCTAGAACACCACTTCCATTAAGCCTCTGTTTCCCTAGTTACGAAATTTGGAAAAGGAGAAATGCTGCCACCTTGTGGCCGTTTCCTGCAAGAGCAGCTTTAAACTCAGAGCTAATGCTCACTTAACATACACAAGGACTCAGGGCTGTAAAGGACACCTGTCCTAAAAAAATGTGCTGAAGGAGGGAATGGACAAAAAAATTCAAAACAGGCAAATGTTTCAAGAAGTGAGTATGAAGAGTTAAGTTTTACTCACGGTGTTTTAAAAAAAAGGAAAATGGATAAAAGCTCAACCTCAGGGAGTGTTAGACCCATGCAATCTATTCTATAAAAAGTTTCAACTTACACCAGTCGACTGACCATCAGCAAAAAGTCTACAAACAATAAATGCTGAAGGGGTTTTAGAGAACTGTGTCCCCTCTACCTGCTGGTGAGACGTAAAGGGGTAACAGCCAATAATGAGAACAGAAAGGAGCTGTGTTTAAAAGTAAAAATGGAGGTACCATTCAATCCAGCAGGCGCACCATTGGACCTCTCACCTGAGAAGACAAGAATCGAGAAGACTCAGGCCGCAAAAGCTGCAGTGCAGCCTTATTCACAATAGCCAAGACAGTGAAGCAATGAAAATGTCCAACAACAGGTGAATGGATAAAGAAGAAGTGGTCCATGTACACAATGGAATATTAGCCATGGAAAACAATGAACCATTGCTCTCTGAGGCACCACAAATGAGTCTGGAGATAATCACGAAACATGAGGTAACTCGGAAACCAAAGACCTGTATTCTATGATATCACTTATAGGTGTTATCTAATAACTGACACAAATGAATATATTTCCACAGAGAAAGACACTGACAGACTTAAAAAACAAACTATGCTCATCCTAAAGGAAAGGTGGGGGGAATGGATAAATTAAGATTAGTGTTGCTATATCTATACAAACACATATTATATACATATCTCAAAAAGACCGACCATGTAGCAACGGAGGTCTGTGGAACCCTCTGTAACATTATACATGGGAAGAGGATCTGTACTTGAATAGACATATATAATGTACAAATGAACCAGATTGTGTACACCTAGGACAAACAATATTCTAAGCTTTACCCCAATTAAAAAATTTTTTTAAATCCAAGAAGAAATAATGAGACATAAACGTATGGGGGTTTCTCCATGCACATTCCAATTTAATTTACAACCTAGGAACACGACTGCCAGAAAGGCTCTGCTGCCCTAGTACCCAGATTTGGGAATGGAGAAATGCTGCCTGCTTGAGGCCACTTCCCACAACAGCAGCTTTAAACCCATTGCTAAAGGTCACTAAATATTCACCAAACTTGCAGTTCGGGAAATGACACCTGCTCTCTAAAAAAATTCTGGGGTGGAAAATCGACCAAAAATTTCAAAATAGGGCAACCTTCCAAGAAGACAATTTCAAGAGATATATTGTACTCCCAACTGTTTCCTTTTTTTTAACAGAAAAGAAAACGGTGGAGAAAAATGATGAGTTTTACGAATTTTCAAAGACATGCAAACCCACATTACAAAAACCTATCAGCTCACAGCAGCCAGTATGGCCATTAGCATAAATGCGGCAAACAATAAATGCTGAAGCGATTGTGGAGAAATGCGTACCCTCGATTCTAAGGGGGACGTGGTAAGTGCCAGTAATGAAAACACAAAGAAGGTGCTTTGAAAAGGAAAACACGGTGCTACCAGTCAGTCAATCACACCCACTGCTGGGCCTATCACCTGTGAAAATGAGAATCAAAAAGTCACAGGCTGGCAATCCTGCACTCCAACAATATTTACCATAGCCAACGCTTGGAAGCAATGAAAATGTCCATCAACCGAGGAATGCACAAAGTAGAAGTGGTCCACGTACACGGTGGAAAATTACTCCAATAAAAAATAAAAATTAAATTTAAAAATCCAACAAAAGTCAGGAGACATCAGCTTGTGTGGGTTTGTCCGGGCACACTCCACTCTAATTTATAACCGAGAAACACCACAGGCCGCAAGGGCTTCTCCCTAGTTACCAGGGTGGGGAACATAGAAAGGCTGCCACCCTCTGGCAGTTACCTGCAAAAGCAGCATTAAAGCCTGTGCTCATGGTCATTTCATAGGAACAAGTACTGCAGAACTGTAAATGAAACCTGCCCTCAAAATGTCTTGAGGGAGGTAATGGCCAAAACATTTCAAAATGTGACACATACTTTAAGAAAACAATTTGAAGAACTAAGGGGTAATCACAGCTTGAAAAATAAAAAGGACATGCCTTAAAGCTCAATTTCAACGGATTATGAGGCACGTGCGAATTCAACCACAAAAAGGTATCAGCTCACAATTGTCAGAATAACCATCAACAAGAAATCTACAAACAAAAATGCTGAAGGTGTTGTGGAGAAATGCGTACCCTCAACTTCAAGGGGGACGTAAGTTGGAAAGGGCCACAAATGAGAGCAGAATGGAGGTGCCGTAAAAAGGTAAACATTGAGCTACCATATGATCCAGCAGAAGCACTCCTCGACATATAATCTAAGAAGAGAGAATTGGAAAGACACAGGCAGGCAAATCTGCATGGCACAGTATTACAATAGCCAAGATATGGAAGTAACCAAAAAGTCCACCAACAGATGGGTGGACAAAGAAGAACTCCTCCATGTACAGATGGAATATTCGCTAGTGAAAAAAATGAAACAATGCCATTTGCAGCACCATACATGAGTCTAGACGTAATCACGCCACCTGTAGTAAGTGAGAAAGCAAAAGACACATATCCTATCATATCACTTTTAGGAGTTACTTAAAAATTGATACCAATGAAGATATTTCCACAGAGAAAGGCAATCACAGATTCATTAAAAAAATCTTATGGTTCACCAAATAGAAAGGGATGAGGATTGGATACATTACCATATTGGGGTTAACAGAGATATACAAACCATATGAAATATATAATCACCAAAGACGTACGGAAGACCAGGAGAAGACTACTCAACATTGTGGCATAACCTACATGGGAAAAGGATGCGTGGAAGAATAGAAACATGTATGTGTGTGAAAGAAGCACATCTTGCACACCTAGAACAAACAAACCATTGTAATCAAATGTGCTGGGATAAAGAATAAAAAGTAAATTACAAATATGAACAAGAAGTTATGAGACATAAACTTAAAGGGCTTTTTCCTGGCACATTCCATTCTAATTTACAACCTAGAACACCACTTCCATTAAGCCTCTGTTTCCCTAGTTACGAAATTTGGAAAAGGAGAAATGCTGCCACCTTGTGGCCGTTTCCTGCAAGAGCAGCTTTAAACTCAGAGCTAATGCTCACTTAACATACACAAGGACTCAGGGCTGTAAAGGACACCTGTCCTAAAAAAATGTGCTGAAGGAGGGAATGGACAAAATATTCAAAACAGGCAAATGTTTCAAGAAGAGAGTATGAAGAGTTAAGTTTTACTCACGGTGTTTTAAAAAAAAGGAAAATGGATAAAAGCTCAACCTCAGGGAGTGTTAGACCCATGCAATCTATTCTATAAAAAGTTTCAACTTACACCAGTCGACTGACCATCAGCAAAAAGTCTACAAACAATAAATGCTGAAGGGGTTTTAGAGAACTGTGTCCCCTCTACCTGCTGGTGAGACGTAAAGGGGTAACAGCCAATAATGAGAACAGAAAGGAGCTGTGTTTAAAAGTAAAAATGGAGGTACCATTCAATCCAGCAGGCGCACCATTGGACCTCTCACCTGAGAAGACAAGAATCGAGAAGACTCAGGCCGCAAAAGCTGCAGTGCAGCCTTATTCACAATAGCCAAGACAGTGAAGCAATGAAAATGTCCAACAACAGGTGAATGGATAAAGAAGAAGTGGTCCATGTACACAATGGAATATTAGCCATGGAAAACAATGAACCATTGCTCTCTGAGGCACCACAAATGAGTCTGGAGATAATCACGAAACATGAGGTAACTCGGAAACCAAAGACCTGTATTCTATGATATCACTTATAGGCGTTATCTAATAACTGACACAAATGAATATATTTCCACAGAGAAAGACACTCACAGACTTAGAAAACAAACTATGCTCATCTAAAAGGAAAGGTGGGGAGAAAGGATAAATTAAGATTAGTGTTGCTATATCTATACAAACACATATTATATACATTTCTCAAAAAGACCGACCATGTAGCAAGGGAGGTCTGCGGAAACCTCTGTAACATTTTACATGGGAAGAGGATCTGTACTTGAATAGACATATATAATGTACAAATGAACCAGATTGTGTACACCTAGGACAAACAATATTCTAAACTTTACCCCAATTAAAAAAAATTTTTAAATCCAAGAAGAAATAATGAGACATAAACGTATGGGGGTTTCTCCATGCACATTCCAATTTAATTTACAACCTAGGAACACGACTGCCAGAAAGGCTCTGCTGCCCTAGTACCCAGATTTGGGAATGGAGAAATGCTGCCTGCTTGAGGCCACTTCCCACAACAGCAGCTTTAAACCCATTGCTAAAGGTCACTAAATATTCACCAAACTTGCAGTTCGGGAAATGACACCTGCTCTCTAAAAAAATTCTGGGGTGGAAAATCGACCAAAAATTTCAAAATAGGGCAACCTTCCAAGAAGACAATTTCAAGAGATATATTGTACTCCCAACTGTTTCCTTTTTTTTAACAGAAAAGAAAACGGTGGAGAAAAATGATGAGTTTTACGAATTTTCAAAGACATGCAAACCCACATTACAAAAACCTATCAGCTCACAGCAGCCAGTATGGCCATTAGCATAAATGCGGCAAACAATAAATGCTGAAGCGATTGTGGAGAAATGCGTACCCTCGATTCTAACGGGGACGTGGTAAGTGCCAGTAATGAAAACACAAAGAAGGTGCTTTGAAAAGGAAAACACGGTGCTACCAGTCAGTCAATCACACCCACTGCTGGGCCTATCACCTGTGAAAATGAGAATCAAAAAGTCACAGGCTGGCAATCCTGCACTCCAACAATATTTACCATAGCCAACGCTTGGAAGCAATGAAAATGTCCATCAACCGAGGAATGCACAAAGTAGAAGTGGTCCACGTACACGGTGGAAAATTACTCCAATAAAAAATAAAAATTAAATTTAAAAATCCAACAAAAGTCAGGAGACATCAGCTTGTGTGGGTTTGTCCGGGCACACTCCACTCTAATTTATAACCGAGAAACACCACAGGCCGCAAGGGCTTCTCCCTAGTTACCAGGGTGGGGAACATAGAAAGGCTGCCACCCTCTGGCAGTTACCTGCAAAAGCAGCATTAAAGCCTGTGCTCATGGTCATTTCATAGGAACAAGTACTGCAGAACTGTAAATGAAACCTGCCCTCAAAATGTCTTGAGGGAGGTAATGGCCAAAACATTTCAAAATGTGACACATACTTTAAGAAAACAATTTGAAGAACTAAGGGGTAATCACAGCTTGAAAAATAAAAAGGACATGCCTTAAAGCTCAATTTCAACGGATTATGAGGCACGTGCGAATTCAACCACAAAAAGGTATCAGCTCACAATTGTCAGAATAACCATCAACAAGAAATCTACAAACAAAAATGCTGAAGGTGTTGTGGAGAAATGCGTACCCTCAACTTCAAGGGGGACGTAAGTTGGAAAGGGCCACAAATGAGAGCAGAATGGAGGTGCCGTAAAAAGGTAAACATTGAGCTACCATATGATCCAGCAGAAGCACTCCTCGACATATAATCTAAGAAGAGAGAATTGGAAAGACACAGGCAGGCAAATCTGCATGGCACAGTATTACAATAGCCAAGATATGGAAGTAACCAAAAAGTCCACCAACAGATGGGTGGACAAAGAAGAACTCCTCCATGTACAGATGGAATATTCGCTAGTGAAAAAAATGAAACAATGCCATTTGCAGCACCATACATGAGTCTAGACGTAATCACGCCACCTGTAGTAAGTGAGAAAGCAAAAGACACATATCCTATCATATCACTTTTAGGAGTTACTTAAAAATTGATACCAATGAAGATATTTCCACAGAGAAAGGCAATCACAGATTCATTAAAAAAATCTTATGGTTCACCAAATAGAAAGGGATGAGGATTGGATACATTACCATATTGGGGTTAACAGAGATATACAAACCATATGAAATATATAATCACCAAAGACGTACGGAAGACCAGGAGAAGACTACTCAACATTGTGGCATAACCTACATGGGAAAAGGATGCGTGGAAGAATAGAAACATGTATGTGTGTGAAAGAAGCACATCTTGCACACCTAGAACAAACAAACCATTGTAATCAAATGTGCTGGGATAAAGAATAAAAAGTAAATTACAAATATGAACAAGAAGTTATGAGACATAAACTTAAAGGGCTTTTTCCTGGCACATTCCATTCTAATTTACAACCTAGAACACCACTTCCATTAAGCCTCTGTTTCCCTAGTTACGAAATTTGGAAAAGGAGAAATGCTGCCACCTTGTGGCCGTTTCCTGCAAGAGCAGCTTTAAACTCAGAGCTAATGCTCACTTAACATACACAAGGACTCAGGGCTGTAAAGGACACCTGTCCTAAAAAAATGTGCTGAAGGAGGGAATGGACAAAATATTCAAAACAGGCAAATGTTTCAAGAAGAGAGTATGAAGAGTTAAGTTTTACTCACGGTGTTTTAAAAAAAAGGAAAATGGATAAAAGCTCAACCTCAGGGAGTGTTAGACCCATGCAATCTATTCTATAAAAAGTTTCAACTTACACCAGTCGACTGACCATCAGCAAAAAGTCTACAAACAATAAATGCTGAAGGGGTTTTAGAGAACTGTGTCCCCTCTACCTGCTGGTGAGACGTAAAGGGGTAACAGCCAATAATGAGAACAGAAAGGAGCTGTGTTTAAAAGTAAAAATGGAGGTACCATTCAATCCAGCAGGCGCACCATTGGACCTCTCACCTGAGAAGACAAGAATCGAGAAGACTCAGGCCGCAAAAGCTGCAGTGCAGCCTTATTCACAATAGCCAAGACAGTGAAGCAATGAAAATGTCCAACAACAGGTGAATGGATAAAGAAGAAGTGGTCCATGTACACAATGGAATATTAGCCATGGAAAACAATGAACCATTGCTCTCTGAGGCACCACAAATGAGTCTGGAGATAATCACGAAACATGAGGTAACTCGGAAACCAAAGACCTGTATTCTATGATATCACTTATAGGCGTTATCTAATAACTGACACAAATGAATATATTTCCACAGAGAAAGACACTCACAGACTTAGAAAACAAACTATGCTCATCTAAAAGGAAAGGTGGGGAGAAAGGATAAATTAAGATTAGTGTTGCTATATCTATACAAACACATATTATATACATTTCTCAAAAAGACCGACCATGTAGCAAGGGAGGTCTGCGGAAACCTCTGTAACATTTTACATGGGAAGAGGATCTGTACTTGAATAGACATATATAATGTACAAATGAACCAGATTGTGTACACCTAGGACAAACAATATTCTAAACTTTACCCCAATTAAAAAAAATTTTTAAATCCAAGAAGAAATAATGAGACATAAACGTATGGGGGTTTCTCCATGCACATTCCAATTTAATTTACAACCTAGGAACACGACTGCCAGAAAGGCTCTGCTGCCCTAGTACCCAGATTTGGGAATGGAGAAATGCTGCCTGCTTGAGGCCACTTCCCACAACAGCAGCTTTAAACCCATTGCTAAAGGTCACTAAATATTCACCAAACTTGCAGTTCGGGAAATGACACCTGCTCTCTAAAAAAATTCTGGGGTGGAAAATCGACCAAAAATTTCAAAATAGGGCAACCTTCCAAGAAGACAATTTCAAGAGATATATTGTACTCGCAACTGTTTCCTTTTTTTTAACAGAAAAGAAAACGGTGGAGAAAAATGATGAGTTTTACGAATTTTCAAAGACATGCAAACCCACATTACAAAAACCTATCAGCTCACAGCAGCCAGTATGGCCATTAGCATAAATGCGGCAAACAATAAATGCTGAAGCGATTGTGGAGAAATGCGTACCCTCGATTCTAACGGGGACGTGGTAAGTGCCAGTAATGAAAACACAAAGAAGGTGCTTTGAAAAGGAAAACACGGTGCTACCAGTCAGTCAATCACACCCACTGCTGGGCCTATCACCTGTGAAAATGAGAATCAAAAAGTCACAGGCTGGCAATCCTGCACTCCAACAATATTTACCATAGCCAACGCTTGGAAGCAATGAAAATGTCCATCAACCGAGGAATGCACAAAGTAGAAGTGGTCCACGTACACGGTGGAAAATTACTCCAATAAAAAATAAAAATTAAATTTAAAAATCCAACAAAAGTCAGGAGACATCAGCTTGTGTGGGTTTGTCCGGGCACACTCCACTCTAATTTATAACCGAGAAACACCACAGGCCGCAAGGGCTTCTCCCTAGTTACCAGGGTGGGGAACATAGAAAGGCTGCCACCCTCTGGCAGTTACCTGCAAAAGCAGCATTAAAGCCTGTGCTCATGGTCATTTCATAGGAACAAGTACTGCAGAACTGTAAATGAAACCTGCCCTCAAAATGTCTTGAGGGAGGTAATGGCCAAAACATTTCAAAATGTGACACATACTTTAAGAAAACAATTTGAAGAACTAAGGGGTAATCACAGCTTGAAAAATAAAAAGGACATGCCTTAAAGCTCAATTTCAACGGATTATGAGGCACGTGCGAATTCAACCACAAAAAGGTATCAGCTCACAATTGTCAGAATAACCATCAACAAGAAATCTACAAACAAAATGCTGAAGGTGTTGTGGAGAAATGCGTACCCTCAACTTCAAGGGGGACGGAAGTTGGAAAGGGCCACAAATGAGAGCAGAATGGAGGTGCCTTAAAAAGGTAAACATTGAGCTACCATATGATTCAGCGGAACCACTCCTCGACATATAATCTAAGAAGAGAGAATTGGAAAGACACAGGCAGGCAAATCTGCATGGCACAGTATTACAATAGCCAAGATATGGAAGTAACCAAAAAGTCCACCAACAGATGGGTGGACAAAGAAGAACTCCTCCATGTACAGATCAAATATTCGCTAGTGAAAAAAAATGAAACAATGCCATTTGCAGCACCATACATGAGTCTAGACGTAATCACGCCACCTGTAGTAAGTGAGAAAGCAAAAGACACATATCCTATCATATCACTTTTAGGAGTTACTTAAAAATTGATACCAATGAAGATATTTCCACAGAGAAAGGCAATCACAGATTCATTAAAAAAATCTTATGGTTCACCAAATAGAAAGGGATGAGGATTGGATACATTACCATATTGGGGTTAACAGAGATATACAAACCATGTGAAATATATAATCACCAAAGACGTACGGAAGACCAGGAGAAGACTACTCAACATTGTGGCATAACCTACATGGGAAAAGGATGCGTGGAAGAATAGAAACATGTATGTGTGTGAAAGAAGCACATCTTGCACACCTAGAACAAACAAACCATTGTAATCAAATGTGCTGGGATAAAGAATAAAAAGTAAATTACAAATATGAACAAGAAGTTATGAGACATAAACTTAAAGGGCTTTTTCCTGGCACATTCCATTCTAATTTACAACCTAGAACACCACTTCCATTAAGCCTCTGTTTCCCTAGTTACAAAATTTGGAAAAGGAGAAATGCTGCCACCTTGTGGCCGTTTCCTGCAAGAGCAGCTTTAAACTCAGAGCTAATGCTCACTTAACATACACAAGGACTCAGGGCTGTAAAGGACACCTGTCCTAAAAAAATGTGCTGAAGGAGGGAATGGACAAAAAAATTCAAAACAGGCAAATGTTTCAAGAAGAGAGTATGAAGAGTTAAGTTTTACTCACGGTGTTTTAAAAAAAAGGAAAACGGATAAAAGCTCAACCTCAGGTAGTGTTAGACCCATGCAATCTATTCTATAAAAAGTTTCAACTTACACCAGTCGACTGACCATCAGCAAAAAGTCTACAAACAATAAATGCTGAAGGGGTTTTAGAGAACTGTGTCCCCTCTACCTGCTGGTGAGACGTAAAGGGGTAACAGCCAATAATGAGAACAGAAAGGAGCTGTGTTTAAAAGTAAAAATGGAGGTACCATTCAATCCAGCAGGCGCACCATTGGACCTCTCACCTGAGAAGACAAGAATCGAGAAGACTCAGGCCGCAAAAGCTGCAGTGCAGCCTTATTCACAATAGCCAAGACAGTGAAGCAATGAAAATGTCCAACAACAGGTGAATGGATAAAGAAGAAGTGGTCCATGTACACAATGGAATATTAGCCATGGAAAACAATGAACCATTGCTCTCTGAGGCACCACAAATGAGTCTGGAGATAATCACGAAACATGAGGTAACTCGGAAACCAAAGACCTGTATTCTATGATATCACTTATAGGCGTTATCTAATAACTGACACAAATGAATATATTTCCACAGAGAAAGACACTCACAGACTTAGAAAACAAACTATGCTCATCTAAAAGGAAAGGTGGGGAGAAAGGATAAATTAAGATTAGTGTTGCTATATCTATACAAACACATATTATATACATTTCTCAAAAAGACTGACCATGTAGCAAGGGAGGTCTGCAGAAACCTCTGTAACATTTTACATGGGAAGAGGATCTGTACTTGAATAGACATATATAATGTACAAATGAACCAGATTGTGTACACCTAGGACAAACAATATTCTAAGCTTTACCCCAATTAAAAAAATTTTTTAAATCCAAGAAGAAATAATGAGACATAAACGTATGGGGGTTTCTCCATGCACATTCCAATTTAATTTACAACCTAGGAACACGACTGCCAGAAAGGCTCTGCTGCCCTAGTACCCAGATTTGGGAATGGAGAAATGCTGCCTGCTTGAGGCCACTTCCCACAACAGCAGCTTTAAACCCATTGCTAAAGGTCACTAAATATTCACCAAACTTGCAGTTCGGGAAATGACACCTGCTCTCTAAAAAAATTCTGGGGTGGAAAATCGACCAAAAATTTCAAAATAGGGCAACCTTCCAAGAAGACAATTTCAAGAGATATATTTTACTCCCAACTGTTTCCTTTTTTTTAACAGAAAAGAAAACGGTGGAGAAAAATGATGAGATTTACGAATTTTCAAAGACATGCAAACCCACATTACAAAAACCTATCAGCTCACAGCAGCCAGTATGGCCATTAGCATAAATGCGGCAAACAATAAATGCTGAAGCGATTGTGGAGAAATGCGTACCCTCGATTCTAACGGGGACGTTGTAAGTGCCAGTAATGAAAACACAAAGAAGGTGCTTTGAAAAGGAAAACACGGTGCTACCAGTCAGTCAATCACACCCACTGCTGGGCCTATCACCTGTGAAAATGAGAATCAAAAAGTCACAGGCTGGCAATCCTGCACTCCAACAATATTTACCATAGCCAACGCTTGGAAGCAATGAAAATGTCCATCAACCGAGGAATGCACAAAGTAGAAGTGGTCCACGTACACGGTGGAAAATTACTCCAATAAAAAATAAAAATTAAATTTAAAAATCCAACAAAAGTCAGGAGACATCAGCTTGTGTGGGTTTGTCCGGGCACACTCCACTCTAATTTATAACCGAGAAACACCACAGGCCGCAAGGGCTTCTCCCTAGTTACCAGGGTGGGGAACATAGAAAGGCTGCCACCCTCTGGCAGTTACATGCAAAAGCAGCATTAAAGCCTGTGCTCATGGTCATTTCATAGGAACAAGTACTGCAGAACTGTAAATGAAACCTGCCCTCAAAATGTCTTGAGGGAGGTAATGGCCAAAACATTTCAAAATGTGACACATACTTTAAGAAAACAATTTGAAGAACTAAGGGGTAATCACAGCTTGAAAAATAAAAAGGACATGCCTTAAAGCTCAATTTCAACGGATTATGAGGCACGTGCGAATTCAACCACAAAAAGGTATCAGCTCACAATTGTCAGAATAACCATCAACAAGAAATCTACAAACAAAAATGCTGAAGGTGTTGTGGAGAAATGCGTACCCTCAACTTCAAGGGGGACGGAAGTTGGAAAGGGCCACAAATGAGAGCAGAATGGAGGTGCCTTAAAAAGGTAAACATTGAGCTACCATATCATCCAGCGGAACCACTCCTCGACATATAATCTAAGAAGAGAGAATTGGAAAGACACAGGCAGGCAAATCTGCATGGCACAGTATTACAATAGCCAAGATATGGAAGTAACCAAAAAGTCCACCAACAGATGGGTGGACAAAGAAGAACTCCTCCATGTACAGATGGAATATTCGCTAGTGAAAAAAATGAAACAATGCCATTTGCAGCACCATACATGAGTCTAGACGTAATCACGCCACCTGTAGTAAGTGAGAAAGCAAAAGACACATATCCTATCATATCACTTTTAGGAGTTACTTAAAAATTGATACCAATGAAGATATTTCCACAGAGAAAGGCAATCACAGATTCATTAAAAAAATCTTATGGTTCACCAAATAGAAAGGGATGAGGATTGGATACATTACCATATTGGGGTTAACAGAGATATACAAACCATGTGAAATATATAATCACCAAAGACGTACGGAAGACCAGGAGAAGACTACTCAACATTGTGGCATAGCCTACATGGGAAAAGGATGCGTGGAAGAATAGAAACATGTATGTGTGTGAAAGAAGCACATCTTGCACACCTAGAACAAACAAACCATTGTAATCAAATGTGCTGGGATAAAGAATAATAAGTAAATTACAAATATGAACAAGAAGTTATGAGACATAAACTTAAAGGGCTTTTTCCTGGCACATTCCATTCTAATTTACAACCTAGAACACCACTTCCATTAAGCCTCTGTTTCCCTAGTTACGAAATTTGGAAAAGGAGAAATGCTGCCACCTTGTGGCCGTTTCCTGCAAGAGCAGCTTTAAACTCAGAGCTAATGCTCACTTAACATACACAAGGACTCAGGGCTGTAAAGGACACCTGTCCTAAAAAAATGTGCTGAAGGAGGGAATGGACAAAAAAATTCAAAACAGGCAAATGTTTCAAGAAGTGAGTATGAAGAGTTAAGTTTTACTCACGGTGTTTTAAAAAAAAGGAAAATGGATAAAAGCTCAACCTCAGGGAGTGTTAGACCCATGCAATCTATTCTATAAAAAGTTTCAACTTACACCAGTCGACTGACCATCAGCAAAAAGTCTACAAACAATAAATGCTGAAGGGGTTTTAGAGAACTGTGTCCCCTCTACCTGCTGGTGAGACGTAAAGGGGTAACAGCCAATAATGAGAACAGAAAGGAGCTGTGTTTAAAAGTAAAAATGGAGGTACCATTCAATCCAGCAGGCGCACCATTGGACCTCTCACCTGAGAAGACAAGAATCGAGAAGACTCAGGCCGCAAAAGCTGCAGTGCAGCCTTATTCACAATAGCCAAGACAGTGAAGCAATGAAAATGTCCAACAACAGGTGAATGGATAAAGAAGAAGTGGTCCATGTACACAATGGAATATTAGCCATGGAAAACAATGAACCATTGCTCTCTGAGGCAACACAAATGAGTCTGGAGATAATCACGAAACATGAGGTAACTCGGAAACCAAAGACCTGTATTCTATGATATCACTTATAGGTGTTATCTAATAACTGACACAAATGAATATATTTCCACAGAGAAAGACACTGACAGACTTAAAAAACAAACTATGCTCATCCTAAAGGAAAGGTGGGGGGAATGGATAAATTAAGATTAGTGTTGCTATATCTATACAAACACATATTATATACATATCTCAAAAAGACCGACCATGTAGCAACGGAGGTCTGTGGAACCCTCTGTAACATTTTACATGGGAAGAGGATCTGTACTTGAATAGACATATATAATGTACTAATGAACCAGATTGTGTACACCTAGGACAAACAGTATTCTAAGCTTTACCCCAATTAAAACACTTTTAAAATCCAAGAAGAAATAATGACACATAAACTTATGGGGCTTTCTCCATGCACATTACAATGTAATTTACAACCTAGAAACACGACTTGCAGAAAGGCTCTGCTGCCCTAGTACCCAGACTTGGGAATGGAGAAATGCTGCCTGCTTGAGGCCACTTCCCACAACTGCAGCTTTAAACCCATTGCTAAAGGTCACTAAATGTTCACCAAACTTGCAGTTCGGGAAATGACACCTGCTCTCTAAAAAAACTCTGGGGTGGAAAATCGACCAAAAAATTCAAAACAGGGCAACCTTCCAAGAAGAGAATTTCAAGAGTTATATTGTACTCCCAATTGTTTCCTTTTTTTAACAGAAAAGAAAACGGTGGAGAAAAATGGTGAGTTTTACGAATTTTCAAAGACATGCAAACCCAAATTACAAAACCCTATCAGCTCACAGCAGCCAGTAGGGCCATTAGCATAAATGCTGCAAACAATAAATGCTAAATCAATTGTGGTGGAATGCGTACCCTCGATTCTAAGGGGGACGTGGTAAGAGGCAATAATGAAAACACAAAGAAGGTGCTTTGAAAAGGGAAACACGGTGCTACCAGTCAATCAATCACACCCACTGCTGGGCCTATCACCTGAGAAAATGCGAATTAAAAAGCCACAGGCTGGCAATCCAGCACTCCAACAACATTTACCATAGCCAACTCCTGGAAGCAATGAAAATGTCCATCAACCGAGGAATGTGCAAAGTAGAAGTGGTCCACGTACCCGGTGGGAAATTACTCTAATAAAAAATAAAAATTACATTTAAAAAAACAACAAAAGTCAGGAGACATCAGCTTGTGTGGTATTATCCGGGCACACTCCACTCTGATTTATAACCGAGAAACACCACAGGCCGCAAGGGCTTTTCCCTAGGTACCAGGGTGGGGAACATAGAAAGGCTGCCACCCTCTGGGAGTTACCTGCAAAAGCAGCTTTAAAGCCTGTGCTCATGGTCATTTCATAGGAACAAGTACTGCAGGATTGTAAATGAAACCTGCCCTCAAAATGTCTTGAGGGAGGTAATGGCCAAAACATTTCAAAATGTGACACATATTTTAAGAGATCACTTTGAAGATCTAAGGAGTAATCACAGCTTGAAAAATAAAAAGGACATGCCTTAAAGCTCAATTTCACCGGATTATGAGGCACATGCAAATTCAACCACAAAGAGGTATCAGCTCACACTTGTCAGAATAACCATCAGCAAGGAAACTACAAACAATAAATGCTGAAGGTGTTGTGGAGAAATGCATACCCTCAACTTCAAGTGGGACGTAAGTTGGAAAGCGCCACGAATGAGAGCAGAATGGAGGTGCCTTAAAAAGGTAAACATTGAGCTACCATATGATCCAGCAGGCCCACTCCTCGACCTATAATCTAAGAAGAGAGAAATGGAAAGACACAGGCAGGCAAATCTGCATGGCACAGTATTACAATAGCCAGCATATGGAAGTAACCAAAAAGTCCACCAACAGATGGGTGGACAAAGAAGAACTCCTCCATGTACAGATGGAAGATTCCCTAGTGAAAAAAATGAAACAATGCCATTTGCAGCACCATAGATGAGTCTAGACGTAATCACGCCACCTGTAGTAAGTGAGAAAGCAAAAGACACATATGCTATCAATTCACATTTAGGAGTTACTTAAAAATTGATGCCAATGAAGATATTTCCACAGAGAAAGACAATCACAGATTCATGAAAAAACTTACGGTTCACCATATAGAAAGGGATGAGGATTGGATACATTACCATATTGGGGTTAACAGAGATATACAAACCATGTGAAATATATAACCACCAAAGACGTACGGAAGACCAGGAGAAGACTACTCAACATTGTGTCATAACCCTACATGGGAAAAGGATGCGAGGAAGAATAGATACATGTATATGTGTGAAACAACCACATCTTGCACACCTAGAGCAAACAAACCATTGTAATCAAATTTGCTGGGATAAAAAATAAAAGTAAATTACAAATATGAACAAGAAGTAATCAGACATAAACTTAAGGGCTTTTTCCTGGCACATTCCATTCTAATATACAACCTAGAACACCACTTCCATTAAGGCTCTGTTTCCCTAGTAACCAAATTTGGTAAAGGAGAAACGCTGCCACCTTGTGGCCGTCTCCTGCAAGAGCAGCTTTAAACTCACAGCTAATGGTCACTTAACATTCACAAGGACTCAGGGCTGTAAAGGACACCTGCCCTAAAAAATTGTGCTGAAGTAGGGAATGGACAAAAAAATTCAAAAACAGGCAAATGTTTCAAGATGAGAGTATGAAGAGTTAAGTTTTACTCACGCTCCTTTAAAAAAAAAAGGAAAATGGATAAAAGCTCAACCTCAGGGAGTGTTAGACCCATGCAATCTAATCTACAAAAAGTTTCAAATTAGACCAGTCGACTGACCATCAGCAAAATGTCTACAAACAATAAATGCTGACGGGGTTTTTCAGAACTGTGTCCCCTCTACCTGCTGGTGAGACGTAAAGGGGTAACAGCCAATAATGAGAACAGAAAGGAGCTGTGTTTAAAAGTAAAAATGGAGGTACCATTCAATCCAGCAGGCACACCATTGGACCTCTCACCTGAGAAGACAAAAATCGAGAAGACACAGGCCGCAAAAGCTGCAGTGCAAACTTATTCACAATAGTCAAGACAGTGAAGCAATCAAAATGTCCAAGAACAGGTGAATGGATAAAGAAGAAATGGTCCATGTACACAATGGGATATTAGCCATGGAAAACAATGAACAATTGCTCTTTGAGGCACCACAAATGAGTCTGGAGATAATCACGAAACATGAGGTAACTCGGAAACCAAAGACCTGCATTCTATGATATCACTTATAGGCGTTATCTAATAACTGACACAAATGAATATATTTCCACAGAGAAAGACACTCACAGACTTAGAAAAAAACTATGCCCATGTAAAAGGAAAGGTGGGGAGAATGGATAAATTAAGGTTAGTGTTGCTATATCTATACAAACACATATTATATACATATCTCAAAAAGACCGACCATGTAGCAAGGGAGGTCTGTGGAACCCTCTGTAACATTTTACATGGGAAGAGGATCTGTACTTGAATAGACATATATAATGTACAAATGAACCAGATTGTGTACACCTAGGACAAACAATATTCTAAGCTTTACCCCAATTAAAAAATGTTTTTAAATCCAAGAAGAAATAATGAGACCTAAACGTATGTGGGTTTCTCCATGCACATTCCAATTTAATTTACAACCTAGGAACACAACTGCCAGAAAGGCTCTGCTGCCTTACTACCCAGATTTGGGAATGGAGAAATGCTGCCTGCTTGAAGCCACTTCCCACAACAGCAGCTTTAAACCCATTGCTAAAGGTCACTAAATATTCACCAGACTTGCAGTTCGGTAAATGACACCTGCTCTCTAAAAAAATTCTGGGGTGGAAAATCGACCAAAAATTTCAAAATAGGGCAGCCTTCCAAGAAGACAATTTCAAGAGATATATTGTACTCCCAACTGTTTCCATTTTTTTAACAGAAAAGAAAACGTTGGAGAAAAATGATGAGTTTTATGAATTTTCAAAGATATGCAAACCCAAATTACAAAAACCCATCAGCTCACAGCAGCCAGGAGGGCCATTAGAATAAATGCGGCAAACAATAAATGCTGAAGCGATTGTGGAGAAATGCGTACCCTCGATTCTAAGGGGGACGTGGTCAGTGCCAGTAATGAAAACACAAAGAAGGTGCTTTGAAAAGGAAAACACGGTGCTACCAGTCAGTCAATCACACCCACTGCTGGGCCTATCACCTGTGAAAATGAGAATCAAAAAGTCACAGGCTGGCAATCCTGCACTCCAACAATATTTACCATAGCCAACGCTTGGAAGCAATGAAAATGTCCATCAACCGAGGAATGCACAAAGTAGAAGTGGTCCAGGTACACGGTGGAAAATTACTCCAATAAAAAATAAAATTTAAATTTAAAACTCCAACAAAAGTAAGGAGACATCAGTTTGTGTGGGTTTGTCCGGGCACACTCCACTCTAATTTATAACCGAGAAACAGCACAGGCCGCAAGGTCTTCTCCCTAGTTACCAGGGTTTGGAACATAGAAAGGCTGCTACCCTCTGGCAGTTATCTGCAAAAGCAGCATTAAAGCCTGTGCTAATGGTCATTTCATAGGAACAAGTACTGCAGAACTGTAAATGAAACCTGCCCTCAAAATGTCTTGAGGGAGGTAATGGCCAAAACATTTCAAAATGTGACGCATACTTTAAGAGAACAATTTGAAGAACTAAGGGGTAATCACAGCTTGAAAAATAAAAAGGACATGCCTTAAAGCTCAATTTCAACGGATTATGAGGCACGTGCGAATTCAACCACAAAAAGGTATCAGCTCACAATTGTCAGAATAACCATCAACAAGAAATCTACAGACAAAAATGCTGAAGGTGTTGTGGAGAAATGCGTACCCTCAACTTCAAGGGGGACGTAAGTTGGAAAGGGCCACAAATGAGAGCAGAATGGAGGTGCCTTAAAAATGTAAACATTGAGCTACCATATGATCCAGCAGGCCCATTCCTCGACCTATAATCTAAGAAGAGAGAATTGGAAAGACACAGGCAGGCAAATCTCCATGGCACAGTATTACAATAGCCAAGATATGGAAGTAACCAAAAAGTCCACCAACAGATGGGTGGACAAAGAAGAACTCCTCCATGTACAGATGGAATATTCGCTAGTGAAAAAAATGAAACAATGCCATTTGCAGCACCATGGATGAGTCTAGACGTAATCACGCCACCTGTAGTAAGTGAGAAAGCAAAAGACACATATGCTATCAATTCACTTTTAGGAGTTACTTAAAAATTGATGCCAGTAAAGATATTTCCACAGAGAAAGACAATCACAGATTCATGAAAAAACTTATGGTTCATCAAATAGAAAGGGATGAGGATTGGATACATTACCATATTGGGGTTAACAGAGATATACAAACCTTGTGAAATATATAATCAACAAAGACGTACGGAAGACCAGGAGAAGAATAGTCAACATTGTGTCATGACCTACATGGGAAAAGGATGCGTGGAAGAATAGATACATTTATATGTGTGAAAGTAGCACATCTTGCACACCTAGAAAAAACAAACCATTGTAATCAAATGTGCTGGGATAAAGAATAAAAAGTAAATTACAAATATGAACAAGAAGTTATGAGACATAAACTTAAAGGGCTTTTTCCTGGCACCTTCCATTCTAATTTACAACCTAGAACAACACTTCCATTAAGCCTCTGTTTCCCTAGTTACGAAATTTGGAAAAGGAGAAATGCTGCCACCTTGTGGCCGTTTCCTGCAAGAGCAGCTTTAAACTCACAGCTAATGCTCACTTAACATACACAAGGACTCAGGGCTGTAAAGGACACCTGCCCTAAAAAAAATGTGCTGAAGGAGGGAATGGACAAAAAAATTCAAAACAGGCAAATGTTTCAAGAAGAGAGTATGAAGAGTTAAGTTTTACTCACGGTGTTTTAAAAAAAAGGAAAATGGATAAAAGCTCAACCTCAGGGAGTGTTAGACCCATGCAATCTATTCTATAAAAAGTTTCAACTTACACCAGTCGACTGACCATCAGCAAAAAGTCTACAAACAATAAATGCTGAAGGGGTTTTAGAGAATTGTGTACCCTCTACATGCTGGTGAGCCGTAAAGGGGTAACAGCTAATAATGAGAACAGAAAGGAGCTGTGTTTAAAAGTAAAAATGGAGGTACCATTCAAGCCAGCAGGCGCACCATTGGACCTCTCACCTGAGAAGACAAGAATCGAGAAGACTCAGGCCGCAAAAGCTGCAGTGCAGCCTTATTCACAATAGCCAAGACAGTGAAGCAATGAAAATGCCCAACAACAGGTGAATGGATAAAGAAGAAGTGGTCCATGTACACGATGGAACATTAGCCATGGAAAACAATGAACCATTGCTCTCTGAGGCACCACAAATGAGTCTGGAGATAATCAGGAAACATGAGGTAAGTCGGAGAGCAAAAGACCTATATTCTATGATATCACTTATAGGCGTTATCTAATAACTGACACAAATGAACATATTTCCACAGAGAAAGACACTCACAGACTTAGAAAACAAACTGTGCTCATCTAAAAGGAAAGGTGGGGGGAAGGGATAAATTAAGATTAGTGTTACTATATGTATACAAACACATATTATAAACATATCTCAAAAAGACCGACCATATAGCAAGTGAGGTCTGCGGTACCCTCAGTAATATTTTACATGGGAAGAGGATCTGTACTTGAATAGACATATATAATGTACAAATGAACCAGATTGTGTACACCTAGGACAGACAATATTCGAAGCTTTACCCCAATTAAAAAATTTTTTAAAACCAAGAAGAAATAATGAGACATAAACTTATGGGGCTATCTCCATGCACATTCCAATGTAATTTACAACCTAGCAACACGACTTCCAGAAAGGCTCTGCTGCGCTAGTACCCAGATTTGGGAATGGAGCAATGCTGCCTCCTTGAGGCCACTTCCCACAACAGCAGCTTTAAACCCATTGCTAAAGGTCACTAAATATTCACCAAACTTGCAGTTCGGGAAATGACACCTGCTCTCTAAAAAAAAATCTGGGGTGGAAAATAGACCAAAAAATTCAAAAGAGGGCAAGCTTCCAAGAAGAGAATTTCAAGAGTTATATTGTACTCCCAATTATTTCCTTTTTTTAACAGAAAAGAAAACGGTGGAGAAAAATGGTGAGTTTTACGAATTTTCAAAGACATGCAAACCCAAATTACAAAACCCTATCAGCTCACAGCAGCCGGTAGGGCCATTAGCATAAATGCTGCAAACAATAAATGCTAAATCGATTGTGGAGGAATGCGTACCCTCGATTCTAAGGGGGACGTGGTAAGAGGCACTAATGAAAACACAAAGAAGGTGCTTTCAAAAGGGAAACACGGTGCTACCAGTCAATCAATCACACCCACTGCTGGGCCTATCACCTGAGAAAATGAGAATTAAAAAGTCACAGGTTGGCAATCCAGCACTCCAACAACATTTACCATAGCCAACACCTGGAAGCAATGAAAATGTCCATCAACCGAGGAATGCACAAAGTAGAAGTGGTCCACGTACCCAGTGAGAAATTCCTCTAATAAAAAATAAAAATTACATTTAAAAAACCAACAAAAGTCAGGAGACATCAGCTTGTGTGGGTTTGTCCGGGCACACTCCACTCTAATTTATAACCGAGAAACACCACAGGCCGCAAGGGCTTTTCCCTAGGTACCAGGGTGGGGAACATAGAAAGGCTGCCACCCTCTGGCAGTTACCTGCAAAAGCAGCTTTAAAGCCTGTGCTCATGGTCATTTCATAGGAACAAGTACTGCAGGATTGTAAATTAAAACTGCCCTCAAAATGTCTTGAGGGAGGTAATGGCCAAAACATTTCAAAATGTGACACATATTTTAAGAGATCACTTTGAAGAACTAAGGAGTAATCACAGCTTAAAAAATAAAAAGGACATGCCTTAAAGCTCAATTTCACCGGATTATGAGGCACATGCAAATTCAACCACAAAGAGGTATCAGCTCACACTTGTCAGAATAACCATCAGCAAGGAAACTACAAACAATAAATGCTGAAGGTGTTGTGGAGAAATGCATACCCTCAAATACAAGTGGGACGTAAGTTGGAGAGGGCCACGAATGAGAGCAGAATGGAGGTGCCTTAAAAAGGTAAACATTGAGCTACCGTATGATCCAGCAGTACCACTCCTCGACCTATATTCTAAGAAGAGAGAATTGGAAAGACACAGGCAGGCAAATCTGCATGGCACAGTATTACAATAGCCAAGATATGGAAGTAACCAAAAAGTCCACCAACAGATGGGTGGATACAGAAGAACTCCTCCATGTACAGATGGAATATTCGCTAGTGAAAAAAATGAAACAATGCCATTTGCAGCACCATGGATGAGTCTAGACGTAATCACGCCACCTGTAGTAAGTGAGAAAGCAACAGACACATATGCTATTAATTCACTTTTAGGAGTTACTTAAAAATTGATGCCAATGAAGATATTTCCACAGAGAAAGACAATCACAGATTCATGAAAAAACTTATGGTTCACCAAATAGAAAGGGATGAGGACTGGATACATTACCATATTGGGGTTAACAGAGATATACATACCATGTGAAATATATAATCACCAAAGACGTACGGAAGACCACGAGAAGACTACTCAACATTGTGTCATAACCTACATGGGAAAAGGATGCGAGGAAGAATAGATACACGTATATGTGTGAAAGAACCACATCTTGCACACCTAGAAGAAACAAACCATTGTAATCAAATTTGCTGTGATAAAAAATAAAAAGTAAATTACAATTATGAACAAGAAGTAATGAGACATAAACATAAAGTGCTTTTTCCCTGGCACATTCCATTCGAATTTACAACCTAGAACACCACTTCCATTAAGGCTCTGTTTCCCCAGTTACCAAATTTGGTAAAGGAGAAATGCTGCCACCTTGTGGCCGTTTCCTGCAAGAGCAGCTTTAAACTCACAGCTAATGGTCACTTAACATTCACAAGGACTCAGGGCTGTAAAGGACACCTGCCCTAAAAAATTGTGCTGAAGTAGGGAATGGACAAAAAAATTCAAAAACAAGCAAATGTTTCAAGATGAGAGTATGAAGAGTTAAGTTTTACTCACGCTCTTTTAAAAAAAAAAGGAAAATGGATAAAAGCTCAACCTCAGGGAGTGTTAGACCCATGCAATCTAATCTACAAAAAGTTTCAACTTAGACCAGTCGACTGACCATCAGCAAAATGTTTACAAACAATAAATGCTGACGGGGTTTTTAAGAACTGTGTCCCCTCTACCTGCTGGTGAGACGTAAAGGGGTAACAGCCAATAATGAGAACAGAAAGGAGCTGTGTTTAAAAGTAAAAATGGAGGTACCATTCAATCCGGCAGGCACACCATTGGACCTCTCACCTGAGAAGACAAGAATCGAGAAGACACAGGCCGCAAAAGTTGCAGTGCAGCCTTATTCAAAATAGCCAAGACAGTGAAGCAATCAAAATGTCCAAGAACAGGTGAATGGATAAAGAAGAAGTGGTCCATGTACACAATGGGATATTAGCCATGGAAAACAATGAACCATTGCTCTTTGAGGCACCTCAAATGAGTCTGGAGATAATCACGAAACATGAGGTAACTCGGAAACCAAAGACCTGCATTCTATGATATCACTTATAGGCATTATCTAATAACTGACACAAATGAATATATTTCCACAGAGAAAGACACTCACAGACTTAGAAAAAAACTATGGCCATCTAAAAGGAAAGGTGGGGAGAATGGATAAATTAAGGTTAGTGTTGCTATATCTATACAAACACATATTATATACATATCTCAAAAAGACCGACCATGTAGCAAGGGAGGTCTGTGGAACCCTCTGTAACATTTTACATGGGAAGAGGATCTGTACTTGAATAGACATATATAATGTACAAATGAACCAGATTGTGTACACCTAGGACAAACCATATTCTAAGCTTTACCCCAATTAAAAAATGTTTTTAAATCCAAGAAGAAATAATGAGACATAAACGTATGTGGGTTTCTCCATGCACATTCCAATTTAATTTACAACCTAGGAACACAACTGCCAGAAAGGCTCTGCTGCCCTACTACCCAGATTTGGGAATGGAGAAATGCTGCCTGCTTGAGGCCACTTCCCACAACAGCAGCTTTAAACCCATTGCTAAAGGTCACTAAATATTCACCAAACTTGCAGTTCGGGAAATGACACCTGCTCTCTAAAAAAATTCTGGGGTGGAAAATCGACCAAAAATTTCAAAATAGGGCAGCCTTCCAAGAAGACAATTTCAAGAGATATATTGTACTCCCAACTGTTTCCTTTTTTTTAACAGAAAACGGTGGAGAAAAATGATGAGTTTTATGAATTTTCAAAGACATGCAAACCCAAATTACAAAAACCTATCAGCTCACAGCAGCCAGTACGCCCATTAGCATAAATGCGGCAAACAATAAATGCTGAAGCGATTGTGGAGAAATGCGTACCCTCGATTCTAAGGGGGACGTGGTAAGTGCCAGTAATGAAAACACAAAGAAGGTGCTTTGAAAAGGAAAACACGGTGCTACCAGTCAGTCAATCACACCCACTGCTGGGCCTATCACCTGTGAAAATGAGAATCAAAAAGTCACAGGCTGGCAATCCTGCACTCCAACAATATTTACCATAGCCAACGCTTGGAAGCAATGAAAATGTCCATCAACCGAGGAATGCACAAAGTAGAAGTGGTCCACGTACACGGTGGAAAATTACTCCAATAAAAAATAAAATTTAAATTTAAAACTCCAACAAAAGTAAGGAGACATCAGCTTGTGTGGGTTTGTCCGGGCACACTCCACTTAAATTTATAACCGAGAAACACCACAGGCCGCAAGGGCTTCTCCCTAGTTACCAGGGTGGGGAATATAGAAAGGCTGCCACCCTCTGGCAGTTATCTGCAAAAGCAGCATTAAAGCCTGTGCTAATGGTCATTTCATAGGAACAAGTACTGCAGAACTGTAAATGAAACCTGCCCTCAAAATGTCTTGAGGGAGGTAATGGCCAAAACATTTCAAAATGTGACGCATACTTTAAGAGAACAATTTGAAGAACTAAGGGGTAATCACAGCTTGAAAAATAAAAAGGACATGCCTTAAAGCTCAATTTCAACGGATTATGAGGCACGTGCGAATTCAACCACAAAAAGGTATCAGCTCACAATTGTCAGAATAACCATCAACAAGAAATCTACAGACAAAAATGCTGAAGGTGTTGTGGAGAAATGCGTACCCTCAACTTCAAGGGGGACGTAAGTTGGAAAGGGCCACAAATGAGAGCAGAATGGAGGTGCCTTAAAAATGTAAACATTGAGCTACCATATGATCCAGCAGGCCCATTCCTCGACCTATAATCTAAGAAGAGAGAATTGGAAAGACACAGGCAGGCAAATCTAAATGGCACAGTATTACAATAGCCAAGATATGGAAGTAACCAAAAAGTCCACCAACAGATGGGTGGACAAAGAAGAACTCCTCCATGTACAGATGGAATATTCGCTAGTGAAAAAAATGAAACAATGCCATTTGCAGCACCATACATGAGTCTAGACGTAATCACGCCACCTGTAGTAAGTGAGAAAGCAAAAGACACATATGCTATCAATTCACTTGTAGGAGTTACTTAAAAATTGATGCCAGTAAAGATATTTCCACAGAGAAAGACAATCACAGATTCATGAAAAACTTATGGTTCACCAAATAGAAAGGGATGAGGATTGGATACATTACCATATTGGGGTTAACAGAGATATACAAACCTTGTGAAATATATAATCAACAAAGACGTACGGAAGACCAGGAGAAGAATAGTCAACATTGTGTCATGACCTACATGGGAAAAGGATGCGTGGAAGAATAGATACATTTATATGTGTGAAAGTAGCACATCTTGCACACCTAGAAAAAACAAACCATTGTAATCAAATGTGCTGGGATAAAGAATAAAAAGTAAATTACAAATATGAACAAGAAGTTATGAGGCATAAACTTAAAGGGCTTTTTCCTGGCACATTCCATTCTAATTTACAACCTAGAACAACACTTCCATTAAGCCTCTGTTTCCCTAGTTACGAAATTTGGAAAAGGAGAAATGCTGCCACCTTGTGGCCGTTTCCTGCAAGAGCAGCTTTAAACTCACAGCTAATGCTCACTTAACATACACAAGGACTCAGGGCTGTAAAGGACACCTGCCCTAAAAAAAATGTGCTGAAGGAGGGAATGGACAAAAAAATTCAAAACAGGCAAATGTTTCAAGAAGAGAGTATGAAGAGTTAAGTTTTACTCACGGTGTTTTAAAAAAAAGGAAAATGGATAAAAGCTCAACCTCAGGGAGTGTTAGACCCATGCAATCTATTCTATAAAAAAGTTTCAACTTACACCAGTCGACTGACCATCAGCAAAAAGTCTACAAACAATACATGCTGAAGGGGTTTTAGAGAACTGTGTACCCTCTACCTGCTGGTGAGCCGTAAAGGGGTAACAGCCAATAATGAGAACAGAAAGGAGCTGTGTTTAAAAGTAAAAATGGAGGTACCATTCAAGCCAGCAGGCGCACCATTGGACCTCTCACCTGAGAAGACAAGAATCGAGAAGACTCAGGCCGCAAAAGCTGCAGTGCAGCCTTATTCACAATAGCCAAGACAGTGAAGCAATGAAAATGCCCAACAACAGGTGAATGGATAAAGAAGAAGTGGTCCATGTACACAATGGAATATTAGCCATGGAAAACAATGAACCATTGCTCTCTGAGGCACCACAAATGAGTCTGGAGATAATCACGAAACATGAGGTAAGTCGGAGAGCAAAAGACCTATATTCTATGATATCACTTATAGGCGTTATCTAATAACTGACACAAATGAACATATTTCCACAGAGAAAGACACTCACAGACTTAGAAAACAAACTGTGCTCATCTAAAAGGAAAGGTGGGGGGAAGGGATAAATTAAGATTAGTGTTACTATATGTATACAAACACATATTATAAACATATCTCAAAAAGACCGACCATATAGCAAGTGAGGTCTGCGGAACCCTCAGTAACATTTTACATGGGAAGAGGATCTGTACTTGAATAGACATATATAATGTACAAATGAACCAGATTGTGTACACCTAGGACAAACAATATTCTAAGCTTTACCCCAATTAAAACACTTTTAAAATCCAAGAACAAATAATGACACATAAACTTATGGGGCTTTCTCCATGCACATTACAATGTAATTTACAACCTAGCAACACGACTTCCAGAAAGGCTCTGCTGCCCTAGTACCCAGACTTGGGAATGGAGAAATGCTGCCTGCTTGAGGCCACTTCCCACAACAGCAGCTTTAAACCCATTGCTAAATGTCACTAAATATTCACCAATGTTGCAGTTCGGGAAATGACACCTACTCTCTAAAAAAACTCTGGGGTGGAAAATCGACCAAAAAATTCAAAAGACGGCAACCTTCCAAGAAGAGAATTTCAAGAGTTATATTGTACTCCCAATTGTTTCCTTTTTTTAACAGAAAAGAAAACGGTGGAGAAAAATGGTGAGTTTTACGAATTTTCAAAGACATGCAAACCCAAATTACAAAACCCTATCAGCTCACAGCAGCCAGTAGGGCCATTAGCATAAATGCTGCAAACAATAAATGCTAAATCGATTGTGGAGGAATGCGTACCCTCGATTCTAAGGGGGACGTGGTAAGAGGCACTAAAGAAAACACAAAGAAGGTGCTTTGAAAAGGGAAACACGGTGCTACCAGTCAATCAATCACACCCACTGCTGGGCCTATCACCTGAGAAAATGAGAATTAAAAAGTCACAGGCTGGCAATCCAGCACTCCAACAACATTTACCATAGCCAACACCTGGAAGCAATGAAAATGTCCATCAACCGAGGAATGCACAAAGTAGAAGTGCTCCACGTACCCAGTGGGAAATTACTCTAATAAAAAATAAAAATTACATTTAAAAAACCAACAAAATTCAGGAGACATCAGCTTGTGTGGGTTTGTCCGGGCACACTCCACTCTAATTTATAACCGAGAAACACCACAAGCCGCAAGGGCTTTTCCCTAGGTACCAGGGTGGGGAACATAGAAAGGCTGCCACCCTCTGGCAGTTACCTGCAAAAGCAGCTTTAAAGCCTGTGCTCATGGTCATTTCATAGGAACAAGTACTGCAGGATTGTAAATGAAACCTGCCCTCAAAATGTCTTGAGGGAGGTAATGGCCAAAACATTTCAAAATGTGACACATATTTTAAGAGATCACTTTGAAGAACTAAGGAGTAATCACAGCTTGAAAAATAAAAAGGACATGCCTTAAAGCTCAATTTCACCGGATTATGAGGCACATGCAAATTCAACCACAAAGAGGTATCAGCTCACACTTGTCAGAATAACCATCAGCAAGGAAACTACAAACAATAAATGCTGAAGGTGTTGTGGAGAAATGCATACCCTCAAATTCAAGTGGGACGTAAGTTGGAGAGGGCTACGAATGACAGCAGAATGGAGGTGCCTTAAAAAGGTAAACATTGAGCTACCATATGATCCAGCAGGCCCACTCCTCGACCTATAATCTAAGAAGAGAGAATTGGAAAGACACAGGCAGGCAAATCTGCATGGCACAGTATTACAATAGCCAGCATATGGAAGTAACCAAAAAGTCTACCAACAGATGGGTGGACAAAGAAGAACTCCTCCATGTACAGATGGAATATTTGCTAGTGAAAAAAATGAAACAATGCCATTTGCAGCACCATGGATGAGTCTAGATGTAATCACGCCACCTGTAGTAAGTGAGAAAGCAAGAGACACATATGCTTTCAATTCACTTTTAGGAGTTACTTAAAAATTGATGCCAATGTAGATATTTCCACAGAGAAAGGCAATCACAGATTCATGAAAAAAACTTATGGTTCACCATATAGAAAGGGATGAGGATTGGATACATTATCATATTGAGGTTAACAGAGATATACAAACCATGTGAAATATATAACCACCAAAGACGTACGGAAGACCAGGAGAAGACTACTCAACATTGTGTCATAACCCTACATGGGAAAAGGATTCGAGGAAGAATAGATACATGTATATGTGTGAAAGAACCACATCTTGCACACCTAGAGCAATCAAACCATTGTAATCAAATTTGCTGGGATAAAAAATAAAAGTAAATTACAAATATGAACAAGAAGTAATCAGACATAAACTTAAAGGGCTTTTTCCTGGCACATTCCATTCTAATATACAACCTAGAACACCACTTCCATTAAGGCTCTGTTTCCGTAGTAACCAAATTTGGTAAAGGAGAAACGCTGCCACCTTGTGGCTGTCTCCTGCAAGAGCAGCTTTAAACTCACAGCTAATGCTCACTTAACATTCACAAGGACTCAGGGCTCTAAAGGACACCTGCCCTAAAAAAATGTGCTGAAGGTGGGAATGGACAAAAAAATTCAAAACAGGCAAATGTTTCAAGAAGAGATTATGAAGAGTTATGTTTTACTCACACTCTTTTTAAAAAAAAGGAAAATGGATAAAAGCTCAACCTCAGGGAGTGTTAGACGCATGCAATCTAATCTACAAAAAGTTTCAACTTACACCAGTCGACTGATCATCAGCAAAAAGTCAACAAACAATAAATCCTGAAGGGGTTTTAGAGAACTGTGTACCCTCTACCTGCTGGTGAGACGGAAAGGGGTAACAGCCAATAATGAGAACAGAAAGGAGCTGTGTTTAAAAGTAAAAATGGAGGTACCATTCAATCCGGCAGGCGCACCATTGGACCTTTCACCTGAGAAGACAAGAATCGAGAAGACTCAGGCCGCAAAAGCTGCAGTGCAGCCTTATTCACAATAGCCAAGACAGTGAAGCAATCAAAATGTCCAAGAACAGGTGAATGGAGAAAGAAGAAGTGGTCCATGTACACAATGGGATATTAGCCATGGAAAACAATGAACCATTGCTCTTTGAGGCACCACAAATGAGTCTGGAGATAATCACGAAACATGAGGTAACTCGGAAACCAAAGACCTGTATTCTATGATATCACTTATAGGCGTTATCTAATAACTGACACAAATGAATATATTTCCACAGAGAAAGACACTCACAGACTTAGAAAACAAACTATGCTCATCTAAAAGGAAAGGTGGGGAGAATGGATAAATTAAGATTAGTGTTGCTATATCTATACAAACACATATTATATACATATCTCAAAAAGACCGACCATGTAGCAAGGGAGGTCTGTGGATCCCTCTGTAACATTTTACATGGGAAGAGGATCTGTACTTGAATAGAAATATATAATGTACAAATGAACCAGATTGTGTACACCTAGGACAAACAATATTCTAAGCTTTACCCCAATTAAAAAAAAATTTTAAATCCAAGAAGAAATAAAGAGACATAAAAGTATGGGGGTTTCTCCATGCACATTCCAATTTAATTTACAACCTAGGAACACGACTGCCAGAAAGGCTCTGCTGCCCCAATACCCAGATTTGGGAATGGAGAAATGCTGCCTTCTTGAGGCCACTTCCCACAACAGCAGCTTTAAACCCATTGCTAAAGGTCACTAAATATTCACCAAACTTGCAGTTCGGGAAATGACACCTGTTCTCTAAAAAAATTCTGGGGTGGAAAATCGACCAAAAATTTCAAAATAGGGCAACCTTCCAAGAAGACAATTTCAAGAGATATATTGTACTCCCAACTGTTTCCTTTTTTTTAACAGAAAAGTAAACGGTGGAGAAAAATGATGAGTTTTATGAATTTTCAAAGACATGCAAACCCAAATTACAAAAACCTATCAGCTCACAGCAGCCAGTACGGCCATTAGCATAAATGCGGCAAACAATAAATGCTGAAGCGATTGTGGAGAAATGCGTACCCTCGATTCTAAGGGGGACGTGGTAAGTGCCAGTAATGAAAACACAAAGAAGGTGCTTTGAAAAGGAAAACACGGTGCTACCAGTCAGTCAATCACACCCACTGCTGGGCCTATCACCTGTGAAAATGAGAATCAAACAGTCACAGGCTGGCAATCCTGCACTCCAACAATATTTACCATAGCCAACGCTTGGAAGCAATGAAAATGTCCATCAACCGAGGAATGCACAAAGTAGAAGTGGTCCACGTACACGGTGGAAAATTACTCCAATAAAAAATAAAAATTAAATTTAAAACTCCAACAAAAGTAAGGAGACATCAGCTTGTGTGGGTTTGTCCGGGCACACTCCACTCTAATTTATAACCGAGAAACACCACAGGCCGCAAGGGCTTCTCCCTAGTTACCAGGGTGGGGAACATAGAAAGGCTGCCACCCTCTGGCAGTTATCTGCAAAAGCAGCATTAAAGCCTGTGCTAATGGTCATTTCATAGGAACAAGTACTGCAGAACTGTAAATGAAACCTGCCCTCAAAATGTCTTGAGGGAGGTAATGGCCAAAACATTTCAAAATGTGACGCATACTTTAAGAGAACAATTTGAAGAACTAAGGGGTAATCACAGCTTGAAAAATAAAAAGGACATGCCTTAAAGCTCAATTTCAACGGATTATGAGGCACGTGCGAATTCAACCACAAAAAGGTATCAGCTCACAATTGTCAGAATAACCATTAACAAGAAATCTACAGACAAAAATGCTGAAGGTGTTGTGGAGAAATGCGTACCCTCAACTTCAAGGGGGACGTAAGTTGGAAAGGGCCACAAATGAGAGCAGAATGGAGGTGCCTTAAAAAGGTAAACATTGAGCTACCATATGATCCAGCAGGCTCACTCCTCGACCTATAATCTAAGAAGAGAGAATTGGAAAGACACAGGCAGGCAAATCTGCATGGCACAGTATTACAATAGCCAAGATATGGAAGTAACCAAAAAGTCCACCAACAGATGGGTGGACAAAGAAGAACTCCTCCATGTACAGATGGAATATTCGCTAGTGAAAAAAATGAAACAATGCCATTTGCAGCCCATACATGAGTCTAGACGTAAGCATGCCACCTGTAGTAAGTGAGAAAGCAAAAGACACATATCCTATCATATCACTTTTAGGAGTTACTTAAAAATTAATACCAGTGAAGATATTTCCACAGAGGAAGGCAATCAGAGATTCATTAAAAAAATCTTATGGTTCACCAAATAGAAAGGGATGAGGATTGGATACATTACCATATTGGGGTTAACAGAGATATACAAACCATGTGAAATATATAATCACCAAAGACGTACGGAAGACCAGGAGAAGACTACTCAACATTGTGTCATGACCTACATGGGAAAAGGATGCGTGGAAGAATATTTACATGTATATGTGTGAAAGAAGCACATCTTGCACACCTAGAAAAAACAAACCATTGTAATCAAATGTGCTGGGATAAAGAATAAAAAGTAAATTACAAATATGAACAAGAAGTAATCAGACATAAACTTAAAGGGCTTTTTCCTGGCACATTCCATTCTAATTTACAACCTAGAACACCACTTCCATTAAGCCTCTGTTTCCCTAGTTACGAAATTTGGAAAAGGAGAAATGCTGCCACCTTGTGGCCGTTTCCTGCAAGAGCAGCTTTAAACTCACAGCTAATGCTCACTTAACATACACAAGGACTCAGGGCTGTAAAGGACACCTGCCCTAAAAAAAATGTGCTGAAGGAGGGAATGGACAAAAAAATTCAAAACAGGCAAATGTTTCAAGAAGAGAGTATGAAGAGTTAAGTTTTACTCACGGTGTTTTAAAAAAAAGGAAAATGGATAAAAGCTCAACCTCAGGGAGTGTTAGACCCATGCAATCTATTCTATAAAAAAGTTTCAACTTACACCAGTCGACTGACCATCAGCAAAAAGTCTACAAACAATACATGCTGAAGGGGTTTTAGAGAACTGTGTACCCTCTACCTGCTGGTGAGCCGTAAAGGGGTAACAGCCAATAATGAGAACAGAAAGGAGCTGTGTTTAAAAGTAAAAATGGAGGTACCATTCAAGCCAGCAGGCGCACCATTGGACCTCTCACCTGAGAAGACAAGAATCGAGAAGACTCAGGCCGCAAAAGCTGCAGTGCAGCCTTATTCACAATAGCCAAGACAGTGAAGCAATGAAAATGCCCAACAACAGGTGAATGGATAAAGAAGAAGTGGTCCATGTACACAATGGAATATTAGCCATGGAAAACAATGAACCATTGCTCTCTGAGGCACCACAAATGAGTCTGGAGATAATCACGAAACATGAGGTAAGTCGGAGAGCAAAAGACCTATATTCTATGATATCACTTATAGGCGTTATCTAATAACTGACACAAATGAACATATTTCCACAGAGAAAGACACTCACAGACTTAGAAAACAAACTGTGCTCATCTAAAAGGAAAGGTGGGGGGAAGGGATAAATTAAGATTAGTGTTACTATATGTATACAAACACATATTATAAACATATCTCAAAAAGACCGACCATATAGCAAGTGAGGTCTGCGGAACCCTCAGTAACATTTTACATGGGAAGAGGATCTGTACTTGAATAGACATATATAATGTACAAATGAACCAGATTGTGTACACCTAGGACAAACAATATTCTAAGCTTTACCCCAATTAAAACACTTTTAAAATCCAAGAACAAATAATGACACATAAACTTATGGGGCTTTCTCCATGCACATTACAATGTAATTTACAACCTAGCAACACGACTTCCAGAAAGGCTCTGCTGCCCTAGTACCCAGACTTGGGAATGGAGAAATGCTGCCTGCTTGAGGCCACTTCCCACAACAGCAGCTTTAAACCCATTGCTAAATGTCACTAAATATTCACCAATGTTGCAGTTCGGGAAATGACACCTACTCTCTAAAAAAACTCTGGGGTGGAAAATCGACCAAAAAATTCAAAAGACGGCAACCTTCCAAGAAGAGAATTTCAAGAGTTATATTGTACTCCCAATTGTTTCCTTTTTTTAACAGAAAAGAAAACGGTGGAGAAAAATGGTGAGTTTTACGAATTTTCAAAGACATGCAAACCCAAATTACAAAACCCTATCAGCTCACAGCAGCCAGTAGGGCCATTAGCATAAATGCTGCAAACAATAAATGCTAAATCGATTGTGGAGGAATGCGTACCCTCGATTCTAAGGGGGACGTGGTAAGAGGCACTAAAGAAAACACAAAGAAGGTGCTTTGAAAAGGGAAACACGGTGCTACCAGTCAATCAATCACACCCACTGCTGGGCCTATCACCTGAGAAAATGAGAATTAAAAAGTCACAGGCTGGCAATCCAGCACTCCAACAACATTTACCATAGCCAACACCTGGAAGCAATGAAAATGTCCATCAACCGAGGAATGCACAAAGTAGAAGTGCTCCACGTACCCAGTGGGAAATTACTCTAATAAAAAATAAAAATTACATTTAAAAAACCAACAAAATTCAGGAGACATCAGCTTGTGTGGGTTTGTCCGGGCACACTCCACTCTAATTTATAACCGAGAAACACCACAAGCCGCAAGGGCTTTTCCCTAGGTACCAGGGTGGGGAACATAGAAAGGCTGCCACCCTCTGGCAGTTACCTGCAAAAGCAGCTTTAAAGCCTGTGCTCATGGTCATTTCATAGGAACAAGTACTGCAGGATTGTAAATGAAACCTGCCCTCAAAATGTCTTGAGGGAGGTAATGGCCAAAACATTTCAAAATGTGACACATATTTTAAGAGATCACTTTGAAGAACTAAGGAGTAATCACAGCTTGAAAAATAAAAAGGACATGCCTTAAAGCTCAATTTCACCGGATTATGAGGCACATGCAAATTCAACCACAAAGAGGTATCAGCTCACACTTGTCAGAATAACCATCAGCAAGGAAACTACAAACAATAAATGCTGAAGGTGTTGTGGAGAAATGCATACCCTCAAATTCAAGTGGGACGTAAGTTGGAGAGGGCTACGAATGACAGCAGAATGGAGGTGCCTTAAAAAGGTAAACATTGAGCTACCATATGATCCAGCAGGCCCACTCCTCGACCTATAATCTAAGAAGAGAGAATTGGAAAGACACAGGCAGGCAAATCTGCATGGCACAGTATTACAATAGCCAGCATATGGAAGTAACCAAAAAGTCTACCAACAGATGGGTGGACAAAGAAGAACTCCTCCATGTACAGATGGAATATTTGCTAGTGAAAAAAATGAAACAATGCCATTTGCAGCACCATGGATGAGTCTAGATGTAATCACGCCACCTGTAGTAAGTGAGAAAGCAAGAGACACATATGCTTTCAATTCACTTTTAGGAGTTACTTAAAAATTGATGCCAATGTAGATATTTCCACAGAGAAAGGCAATCACAGATTCATGAAAAAAACTTATGGTTCACCATATAGAAAGGGATGAGGATTGGATACATTATCATATTGAGGTTAACAGAGATATACAAACCATGTGAAATATATAACCACCAAAGACGTACGGAAGACCAGGAGAAGACTACTCAACATTGTGTCATAACCCTACATGGGAAAAGGATTCGAGGAAGAATAGATACATGTATATGTGTGAAAGAACCACATCTTGCACACCTAGAGCAATCAAACCATTGTAATCAAATTTGCTGGGATAAAAAATAAAAGTAAATTACAAATATGAACAAGAAGTAATCAGACATAAACTTAAAGGGCTTTTTCCTGGCACATTCCATTCTAATATACAACCTAGAACACCACTTCCATTAAGGCTCTGTTTCCGTAGTAACCAAATTTGGTAAAGGAGAAACGCTGCCACCTTGTGGCTGTCTCCTGCAAGAGCAGCTTTAAACTCACAGCTAATGCTCACTTAACATTCACAAGGACTCAGGGCTCTAAAGGACACCTGCCCTAAAAAAATGTGCTGAAGGTGGGAATGGACAAAAAAATTCAAAACAGGCAAATGTTTCAAGAAGAGATTATGAAGAGTTATGTTTTACTCACACTCTTTTTAAAAAAAAGGAAAATGGATAAAAGCTCAACCTCAGGGAGTGTTAGACGCATGCAATCTAATCTACAAAAAGTTTCAACTTACACCAGTCGACTGATCATCAGCAAAAAGTCAACAAACAATAAATCCTGAAGGGGTTTTAGAGAACTGTGTACCCTCTACCTGCTGGTGAGACGGAAAGGGGTAACAGCCAATAATGAGAACAGAAAGGAGCTGTGTTTAAAAGTAAAAATGGAGGTACCATTCAATCCGGCAGGCGCACCATTGGACCTTTCACCTGAGAAGACAAGAATCGAGAAGACACAGGCCGCAAAAGCTGCAGTGCAGCCTTATTCACAATAGCCAAGACAGTGAAGCAATCAAAATATCCAAGAACAGGTGAATGGATAAAGAAGAAGTGGTCCATGTACACAATGGGATATTAGCCATGGAAAACAATGAACCATTGCTCTTTGAGGCACCACAAATGAGTCTGGAGATAATCACGAAACATGAGGTAACTCGGAAACCAAAGACCTGTATTCTATGATATCACTTATAGGCGTTATCTAATAACTGACACAAATGAATATATTTCCACAGAGAAAGACACTCACAGACTTAGAAAACAAACTATGCTCATCTAAAAGGAAAGGTGGGGAGAATGGATAAATTAAGATTAGTGTTGCTATATCTATACAAACACATATTATATACATATCTCAAAAAGACCGACCATGTAGCAAGGGAGGTCTGTGGATCCCTCTGTAACATTTTACATGGGAAGAGGATCTGTACTTGAATAGAAATATATAATGTACAAATGAACCAGATTGTGTACACCTAGGACAAACAATATTCTAAGCTTTACCCCAATTAAAAAAAAAATTTTAAATCCAAGAAGAAATAAAGAGACATAAAAGTATGGGGGTTTCTCCATGCACATTCCAATTTAATTTACAACCTAGGAACACGACTGCCAGAAAGGCTCTGCTGTCCCACTACCCAGATTTGGGAATGGAGAAATGCTGCCTTCTTGAGGCCACTTCCCACAACAGCAGCTTTAAACCCATTGCTAAAGGTCACTAAATATTCACCAAACTTGCAGTTCGGGAAATGACACCTGTTCTCTAAAAAAATTCTGGGGTGGAAAATCGACCAAAAATTTCAAAATAGGGCAACCTTCCAAGAAGACAATTTCAAGAGATATATTGTACTCCCAACTGTTTCCTTTTTTTTAACAGAAAAGTAAACGGTGGAGAAAAATGATGAGTTTTATGAATTTTCAAAGACATGCAAACCCAAATTACAAAAACCTATCAGCTCACAGCAGCCAGTACGGCCATTAGCATAAATGCGGCAAACAATAAATGCTGAAGCGATTGTGGAGAAATGCGTACCCTCGATTCTAAGGGGGACGTGGTAAGTGCCAGTAATGAAAACACAAAGAAGGTGCTTTGAAAAGGAAAACACGGTGCTACCAGTCAGTCAATCACACCCACTGCTGGGCCTATCACCTGTGAAAATGAGAATCAAACAGTCACAGGCTGGCAATCCTGCACTCCAACAATATTTACCATAGCCAACGCTTGGAAGCAATGAAAATGTCCATCAACCGAGGAATGCACAAAGTAGAAGTGGTCCACGTACACGGTGGAAAATTACTCCAATAAAAAATAAAAATTAAATTTAAAACTCCAACAAAAGTAAAGAGACATCAGCTTGTGTGGGTTTGTCCGGGCACACTCCACTCTAATTTATAACCGAGAAACACCACAGGCCGCAAGGGCTTCTCCCTAGTTACCAGGGTGGGGAACATAGAAAGGCTGCCACCCTCTGGCAGTTATCTGCAAAGGCAGCATTAAAGCCTGTGCTAATGGTCATTTCATAGGAACAAGTACTGCAGAACTGTAAATGAAACCTGCCCTCAAAATGTCTTGAGGGAGGTAATGGCCAAAACATTTCAAAATGTGACGCATACTTTAAGAGAACAATTTGAAGAACTAAGGGGTAATCACAGCTTGAAAAATAAAAAGGACATGCCTTAAAGCTCAATTTCAACGGATTATGAGGCACGTGCGAATTCAACCACAAAAAGGTATCAGCTCACAATTGTCAGAATAACCATTATCAAGAAATCTACAGACAAAAATGCTGAAGGTGTTGTGGAGAAATGCGTACCCTCAACTTCAAGGGGGACGTAAGTTGGAAAGGGCCACAAATGAGAGCAGAATGGAGGTGCCTTAAAAAGGTAAACATATGATCCAGCAGGCTCACTCCTCGACCTATAATCTAAGAAGAGAGAATTGGAAAGACACAGGCAGGCAAATCTGCATGGCACAGTATTACAATAGCCAAGATATGGAAGTAACCAAAAAGTCCACCAACAGATGGGTGGACAAAGAAGAACTCCTCCATGTACAGATGGAATATTCGCTAGTGAAAAAAATGAAACAATGCCATTTGCAGCCCATACATGAGTCTAGACGTAAGCATGCCACCTGTAGTAAGTGAGAAAGCAAAAGACACATATCCTATCATATCACTTTTAGGAGTTACTTAAAAATTAATACCAGTGAAGATATTTCCACAGAGGAAGGCAATCAGAGATTCATTAAAAAAATCTTATGGTTCACCAAATAGAAAGGGATGAGGATTGGATACATTACCATATTGGGGTTAACAGAGATATACAAACCATGTGAAATATATAATCACCAAAGACGTACGGAAGACCAGGAGAAGACTACTCAACATTGTGTCATGACCTACATGGGAAAAGGATGCGTGGAAGAATATTTACATGTATATGTGTGAAAGAAGCACATCTTGCACACCTAGAAAAAACAAACCATTGTAATCAAATGTGCTGGGATAAAGAATAAAAAGTAAATTACAAATATGAACAAGAAGTAATCAGACATAAACTTAAAGGGCTTTTTCCTGGCACATTCCATTCTAATTTACAACCTAGAACACCACTTCCATTAAGCCTCTGTTTCCCTAGTTACGAAATTTGGAAAAGGAGAAATGCTGCCACCTTGTGGCCGTTTCCTGCAAGAGCAGCTTTAAACTCACAGCTAATGCTCACTTAACATACACAAGGACTCAGGGCTGTAAAGGACACCTGCCCTAAAAAAAATGTGCTGAAGGAGGGAATGGACAAAAAAATTCAAAACAGGCAAATGTTTCAAGAAGAGAGTATGAAGAGTTAAGTTTTACTCACGGTGTTTTAAAAAAAAGGAAAATGGATAAAAGCTCAACCTCAGGGAGTGTTAGACCCATGCAATCTATTCTATAAAAAAGTTTCAACTTACACCAGTCGACTGACCATCAGCAAAAAGTCTACAAACAATACATGCTGAAGGGGTTTTAGAGAACTGTGTACCCTCTACCTGCTGGTGAGCCGTAAAGGGGTAACAGCCAATAATGAGAACAGAAAGGAGCTGTGTTTAAAAGTAAAAATGGAGGTACCATTCAAGCCAGCAGGCGCACCATTGGACCTCTCACCTGAGAAGACAAGAATCGAGAAGACTCAGGCCGCAAAAGCTGCAGTGCAGCCTTATTCACAATAGCCAAGACAGTGAAGCAATGAAAATGCCCAACAACAGGTGAATGGATAAAGAAGAAGTGGTCCATGTACACAATGGAATATTAGCCATGGAAAACAATGAACCATTGCTCTCTGAGGCACCACAAATGAGTCTGGAGATAATCACGAAACATGAGGTAAGTCGGAGAGCAAAAGACCTATATTCTATGATATCACTTATAGGCGTTATCTAATAACTGACACAAATGAACATATTTCCACAGAGAAAGACACTCACAGACTTAGAAAACAAACTGTGCTCATCTAAAAGGAAAGGTGGGGGGAAGGGATAAATTAAGATTAGTGTTACTATATGTATACAAACACATATTATAAACATATCTCAAAAAGACCGACCATATAGCAAGTGAGGTCTGCGGAACCCTCAGTAACATTTTACATGGGAAGAGGATCTGTACTTGAATAGACATATATAATGTACAAATGAACCAGATTGTGTACACCTAGGACAAACAATATTCTAAGCTTTACCCCAATTAAAACACTTTTAAAATCCAAGAACAAATAATGACACATAAACTTATGGGGCTTTCTCCATGCACATTACAATGTAATTTACAACCTAGCAACACGACTTCCAGAAAGGCTCTGCTGCCCTAGTACCCAGACTTGGGAATGGAGAAATGCTGCCTGCTTGAGGCCACTTCCCACAACAGCAGCTTTAAACCCATTGCTAAATGTCACTAAATATTCACCAATGTTGCAGTTCGGGAAATGACACCTACTCTCTAAAAAAACTCTGGGGTGGAAAATCGACCAAAAAATTCAAAAGACGGCAACCTTCCAAGAAGAGAATTTCAAGAGTTATATTGTACTCCCAATTGTTTCCTTTTTTTAACAGAAAAGAAAACGGTGGAGAAAAATGGTGAGTTTTACGAATTTTCAAAGACATGCAAACCCAAATTACAAAACCCTATCAGCTCACAGCAGCCAGTAGGGCCATTAGCATAAATGCTGCAAACAATAAATGCTAAATCGATTGTGGAGGAATGCGTACCCTCGATTCTAAGGGGGACGTGGTAAGAGGCACTAAAGAAAACACAAAGAAGGTGCTTTGAAAAGGGAAACACGGTGCTACCAGTCAATCAATCACACCCACTGCTGGGCCTATCACCTGAGAAAATGAGAATTAAAAAGTCACAGGCTGGCAATCCAGCACTCCAACAACATTTACCATAGCCAACACCTGGAAGCAATGAAAATGTCCATCAACCGAGGAATGCACAAAGTAGAAGTGCTCCACGTACCCAGTGGGAAATTACTCTAATAAAAAATAAAAATTACATTTAAAAAACCAACAAAATTCAGGAGACATCAGCTTGTGTGGGTTTGTCCGGGCACACTCCACTCTAATTTATAACCGAGAAACACCACAAGCCGCAAGGGCTTTTCCCTAGGTACCAGGGTGGGGAACATAGAAAGGCTGCCACCCTCTGGCAGTTACCTGCAAAAGCAGCTTTAAAGCCTGTGCTCATGGTCATTTCATAGGAACAAGTACTGCAGGATTGTAAATGAAACCTGCCCTCAAAATGTCTTGAGGGAGGTAATGGCCAAAACATTTCAAAATGTGACACATATTTTAAGAGATCACTTTGAAGAACTAAGGAGTAATCACAGGTTGAAAAATAAAAAGGACATGCCTTAAAGCTCAATTTCACCGGATTATGAGGCACATGCAAATTCAACCACAAAGAGGTATCAGCTCACACTTGTCAGAATAACCATCAGCAAGGAAACTACAAACAATAAATGCTGAAGGTGTTGTGGAGAAATGCATACCCTCAAATTCAAGTGGGACGTAAGTTGGAGAGGGCTACGAATGACAGCAGAATGGAGGTGCCTTAAAAAGGTAAACATTGAGCTACCATATGATCCAGCAGGCCCACTCCTCGACCTATAATCTAAGAAGAGAGAATTGGAAAGACACAGGCAGGCAAATCTGCATGGCACAGTATTACAATAGCCAGCATATGGAAGTAACCAAAAAGTCTACCAACAGATGGGTGGACAAAGAAGAACTCCTCCATGTACAGATGGAATATTTGCTAGTGAAAAAAATGAAACAATGCCATTTGCAGCACCATGGATGAGTCTAGATGTAGTCACGCCACCTGTAGTAAGTGAGAAAGCAAGAGACACATATGCTTTCAATTCACTTTTAGGAGTTACTTAAAAATTGATGCCAATGTAGATATTTCCACAGAGAAAGGCAATCACAGATTCATGAAAAAAACTTATGGTTCACCATATAGAAAGGGATGAGGATTGGATACATTATCATATTGAGGTTAACAGAGATATACAAACCATGTGAAATATATAACCACCAAAGACGTACGGAAGACCAGGAGAAGACTACTCAACATTGTGTCATAACCCTACATGGGAAAAGGATTCGAGGAAGAATAGATACATGTATATGTGTGAAAGAACCACATCTTGCACACCTAGAGCAATCAAACCATTGTAATCAAATTTGCTGGGATAAAAAATAAAAGTAAATTACAAATATGAACAAGAAGTAATCAGACATAAACTTAAAGGGCTTTTTCCTGGCACATTCCATTCTAATATACAACCTAGAACACCACTTCCATTAAGGCTCTGTTTCCGTAGTAACCAAATTTGGTAAAGGAGAAACGCTGCCACCTTGTGGCTGTCTCCTGCAAGAGCAGCTTTAAACTCACAGCTAATGCTCACTTAACATTCACAAGGACTCAGGGCTCTAAAGGACACCTGCCCTAAAAAAATGTGCTGAAGGTGGGAATGGACAAAAAAATTCAAAACAGGCAAATGTTTCAAGAAGAGATTATGAAGAGTTATGTTTTACTCACACTCTTTTTAAAAAAAAGGAAAATGGATAAAAGCTCAACCTCAGGGAGTGTTAGACGCATGCAATCTAATCTACAAAAAGTTTCAACTTACACCAGTCGACTGATCATCAGCAAAAAGTCAACAAACAATAAATCCTGAAGGGGTTTTAGAGAACTGTGTACCCTCTACCTGCTGGTGAGACGGAAAGGGGTAACAGCCAATAATGAGAACAGAAAGGAGCTGTGTTTAAAAGTAAAAATGGAGGTACCATTCAATCCGGCAGGCGCACCATTGGACCTTTCACCTGAGAAGACAAGAATCGAGAAGACACAGGCCGCAAAAGCTGCAGTGCAGCCTTATTCACAATAGCCAAGACAGTGAAGCAATCAAAATGTCCAAGAACAGGTGAATGGATAAAGAAGAAGTGGTCCATGTACACAATGGGATATTAGCCATGGAAAACAATGAACCATTGCTCTTTGAGGCACCACAAATGAGTCTGGAGATAATCACAAAACATGAGGTAACTCGGAAACCAAAGACCTGTATTCTATGATATCACTTATAGGCGTTATCTAATAACTGACACAAATGAATATATTTCCACAGAGAAAGACACTCACAGACTTAGAAAACAAACTATGCTCATCTAAAAGGAAAGGTGGGGAGAATGGATAAATTAAGATTAGTGTTGCTATATCTATACAAACACATATTATATACATATCTCAAAAAGACCGACCATGTAGCAAGGGAGGTCTGTGGATCCCTCTGTAACATTTTACATGGGAAGAGGATCTGTACTTGAATAGAAATATATAATGTACAAATGAACCAGATTGTGTACACCTAGGACAAACAATATTCTAAGCTTTACCCCAATTAAAAAAAAATTTTAAACCCAAGAAGAAATAAAGAGACATAAAAGTATGGGGGTTTCTCCATGCACATTCCAATTTAATTTACAACCTAGGAACACGACTGCCAGAAAGGCTCTGCTGCCCCACTACCCAGATTTGGGAATGGAGAAATGCTGCCTTCTTGAGGCCACTTCCCACAACAGCAGCTTTAAACCCATTGCTAAAGGTCACTAAATATTCACCAAACTTGCAGTTCGGGAAATGACACCTGTTCTCTAAAAAAATTCTGGGGTGGAAAATCGACCAAAAATTTCAAAATAGGGCAACCTTCCAAGAAGACAATTTCAAGAGATATATTGTACTCCCAACTGTTTCCTTTTTTTTAACAGAAAAGTAAACGGTGGAGAAAAATGATGAGTTTTATGAATTTTCAAAGACATGCAAACCCAAATTACAAAAACCTATCAGCTCACAGCAGCCAGTACGACCATTAGCATAAATGCGGCAAACAATAAATGCTGAAGTGATTGTGGAGAAATGCGTACCCTCGATTCTAAGGGGGACGTGGTAAGTGCCAGTAATGAAAACACAAAGAAGGTGCTTTGAAAAGGAAAACACGGTGCTACCAGTCAGTCAATCACACCCACTGCTGGGCCTATCACCTGTGAAAATGAGAATCAAAAAGTCACAGGCTGGCAATCCTGCACTCCAACAATATTTACCATAGCCAACGCTTGGAAGCAATGAAAATGTCCATCAACCGAGGAATGCACAAAGTAGAAGTGGTCCACGTACACGGTGGAAAATTACTCCAATAAAAAATAAAAATTAAATTTAAAACTCTAACAAAAGTAAGGAGACATCAGCTTGTGTGGGTTTGTCCGGGCACACTCCACTCTAATTTATAACCGAGAAACACCACAGGCCGCAAGGGCTTCTCCCTAGTTACCAGGGTGGGGAACATAGAAAGGCTGCCACCCTCTGGCAGTTATCTGCAAAAGCAGCATTAAAGCCTGTGTAATGGTCATTTCATAGGAACAAGTACTGCAGAACTGTAAATGAAACCTGCCCTCAAAATGTCTTGAGGGAGGTAATGGCCAAAACATTTCAAAATGTGACGCATACTTTAAGAGAACAATTTGAAGAACTAAGGGGTAATCACAGCTTGAAAAATAAAAAGGACATGCCTTAAAGCTCAATTTCAACGGATTATGAGGCACGTGCGAATTCAACCACAAAAAGGTATCAGCTCACAATTGTCAGAATAACCATTAACAAGAAATCTACAGACAAAAATGCTGAAGGTGTTGTGGAGAAATGCGTACCCTCAACTTCAAGGGGGACGTAAGTTGGAAAGGGCCACAAATGAGAGCAGAATGGAGGTGCCTTAAAAAGGTAAACATTGAGCTACCATATGATCCAGCAGGCTCACTCCTCGACCTATAATCTAAGAAGAGAGAATTGGAAAGACACAGGCAGGCAAATCTGCATGGCACAGTATTACAATAGCCAAGATATGGAAGTAACCAAAAAGTCCACCAACAGATGGGTGGACAAAGAAGAACTCCTCCATGTACAGATGGAATATTCGCTAGTGAAAAAAATGAAACAATGCCATTTGCAGCCCATACATGAGTCTAGACGTAAGCACGCCACCTGTAGTAAGTGAGAAAGCAAAAGACACATATCCTATCATATCACTTTTAGGAGTTACTTAAAAATTAATACCAGTGAAGATATTTCCACAGAGAAAGGCAATCAGAGATTCATTAAAAAAATCTTATGGTTCACCAAATAGAAAGGGATGAGGATTGGATACATTACCATATTGGGGTTAACAGAGATATACAAACCATGTGAAATATATAATCACCAAAGACGTACGGAAGACCAGGAGAAGACTACTCAACATTGTGTCATGACCTACATGGGAAAAGGATGCGTGGAAGAATAGATACATGTATATGTGTGAAAGAAGCACATCTTGCACACCTAGAAAAAACAAACCATTGTAATCAAATGTGCTGGGATAAAGAATAAAAAGTAAATTACAAATATGAACAAGAAGTTATGAGACATAAAATTAAAGGGCTTTTTCCTGGCACATTCCATTCTAATTTACAACCTAGAACACCACTTCCATTAAGCCTCTGTTTCCCTAGTTACGAAATTTGGAAAAGGAGAAATGCTGCCACCTTGTGGCCGTTTCCTGCAAGAGCAGCTTTAAACTCACAGCTAATGCTCACTTAACATACACAAGGACTCAGGGCTGTAAAGGACACCTGCCCTAAAAAAAATGTGCTGAAGGAGGGAATGGACAAAAAAATTCAAAACGGGCAAATGTTTCAAGAAGAGAGTATGAAGAGTTAAGTTTTACTCACGGTGTTTTAAAAAAAAGGAAAATGGATAAAAGCTCAACCTCAGGGAGTGTTAGACCCATGCAATCTATTCTATAAAAAAGTTTCAACTTACACCAGTCGACTGACCATCAGCAAAAAGTCTACAAACAATACATGCTGAAGGGGTTTTAGAGAACTGTGTACCCTCTACCTGCTGGTGAGACGTAAAGGGGTAACAGCCAATAATGAGAACAGAAAGGAGCTGTGTTTAAAAGTAAAAATGGAGGTACCATTCAAGCCAGCAGGCGCACCATTGGACCTCTCACCTGAGAAGACAAGAATCGAGAAGACTCAGGCCGCAAAAGCTGCAGTGCAGCCTTATTCACAATAGCCAAGACAGTGAAGCAATGAAAATGCCCAACAACAGGTGAATAGATAAAGAAGAAGTGGTCCATGTACACAATGGAATATTAGCCATGGAAAACAATGAACCATTGCTCTCTGAGGCACCACAAATGAGTCTGGAGATAATCACGAAACATGAGGTAAGTCGGAGAGCAAAAGACCTATATTCTATGATATCACTTATAGGCGTTATCTAATAACTGACACTAATGAACATATTTCCACAGAGAAAGACACTCACAGACTTAGAAAACAAACTGTGCTCATCTAAAAGGAAAGGTGGGGGGAAGGGATAAATTAAGATTAGTGTTACTATATGTATACAAACACATATTATAAACATATCTCAAAAAGACCGACCATATAGCAAGTGAGGTCTGCGGAACCCTCAGTAACATTTTACATGGGAAGAGGATCTGTACTTGAATAGACATATATAATGTACAAATGAACCAGATTGTGTACACCTAGGACAAACAATATTCTAAGCTTTACCCCAATTAAAACACTTTTAAAATCCAAGAACAAATAATGACACATAAACTTATGGGGCTTTCTCCATGCACATTACAATGTAATTTACAACCTAGCAACACGACTTCCAGAAAGGCTCTGCTGCCCTAGTACCCAGACTTGGGAATGGAGAAATGCTGCCTGCTTGAGGCCACTTCCCACAACAGCAGCTTTAAACCCATTGCTAAATGTCACTAAATATTCACCAATGTTGCAGTTCGGGAAATGACACCTACTCTCTAAAAAAACTCTGGGGTGGAAAATCGACCAAAAAATTCAAAAGACGGCAGCCTTCCAAGAAGAGAATTTCAAGAGTTATATTGTACTCCCAATTGTTTCCTTTTTTTAACAGAAAAGAAAACGGTGGAGAAAAATGGTGAGTTTTACGAATTTTCAAAGACATGCAAACCCAAATTACAAAACCCTATCAGCTCACAGCAGCCAGTAGGGCCATTAGCATAAATGCTGCAAACAATAAATGCTAAATCGATTGTGGAGGAATGCGTACCCTCGATTCTAAGGGGGACGTGGTAAGAGGCACTAAAGAAAACACAAAGAAGGTGCTTTGAAAAGGGAAACACGGTGCTACCAGTCAATCAATCACACCCACTGCTGGGCCTATCACCTGAGAAAATGAGAATTAAAAAGTCACAGGCTGGCAATCCAGCACTCCAACAACATTTACCATAGCCAACACCTGGAAGCAATGAAAATGTCCATCAACCGAGGAATGCACAAAGTAGAAGTGCTCCACGTACCCAGTGGGAAATTACTCTAATAAAAAATAAAAATTACATTTAAAAAACCAACAAAATTCAGGAGACATCAGCTTGTGTGGGTTTGTCCGGGCACACTCCACTCTAATTTATAACCGAGAAACACCACAAGCCGCAAGGGCTTTTCCCTAGGTACCAGGGTGGGGAACATAGAAAGGCTGCCACCCTCTGGCAGTTACCTGCAAAAGCAGCTTTAAAGCCTGTGCTCATGGTCATTTCATAGGAACAAGTACTGCAGGATTGTAAATGAAACCTGCCCTCAAAATGTCTTGAGGGAAGTAATGGCCAAAACATTTCAAAATGTGACACATATTTTAAGAGATCACTTTGAAGATCTAAGGAGTAATCACAGCTTGAAAAATAAAAAGGACATGCCTTAAAGCTCAATTTCACCGGATTATGAGGCACATGCAAATTCAACCACAAAGAGGTATCAGCTCACACTTGTTAGAATAACCATCAGCAAGGAAACTACAAACAATAAATGCTGAAGGTGTTGTGGAGAAATGCATACCCTCAAATTCAAGTGGGACGTAAGTTGGAGAGGGCTACGAATGACAGCAGAATGGAGGTGCCTTAAAAAGGTAAACATTGAGCTACCATATGATCCAGCAGGCCCACTCCTCGACCTATAATCTAAGAAGAGAGAATTGGAAAGACACAGGCAGGCAAATCTGCATGGCACAGTATTACAATAGCCAGCATATGGAAGTAACCAAAAAGTCTACCAACAGATGGGTGGACAAAGAAGAACTCCTCCATGTACAGATGGAATATTTGCTAGTGAAAAAATGAAACAATGCCATTTGCAGCACCATGGATGAGTCTAGATGTAATCACGCCACCTGTAGTAAGTGAGAAAGCAAGAGACACATATGCTTTCAATTCACTTTTAGGAGTTACTTAAAAATTGATGCCAATGTAGATATTTCCACAGAGAAAGGCAATCACAGATTCATGAAAAAAACTTATGGTTCACCATATAGAAAGGGATGAGGATTGGATACATTATCATATTGAGGTTAACAGAGATATACAAACCATGTGAAATATATAACCACCAAAGACGTACGGAAGACCAGGAGAAGACTACTCAACATTGTGTCATAACCCTACATGGGAAAAGGATTCGAGGAAGAATAGATACATGTATATGTGTGAAAGAACCACATCTTGCACACCTAGAGCAATCAAACCATTGTAATCAAATTTGCTGGGATAAAAAATAAAAGTAAATTACAAATATGAACAAGAAGTAATCAGACATAAACTTAAAGGGCTTTTTCCTGGCACATTCCATTCTAATATACAACCTAGAACACCACTTCCATTAAGGCTCTGTTTCCGTAGTAACCAAATTTGGTAAAGGAGAAACGCTGCCACCTTGTGGCTGTCTCCTGCAAGAGCAGCTTTAAACTCACAGCTAATGCTCACTTAACATTCACAAGGACTCAGGGCTCTAAAGGACACCTGCCCTAAAAAAATGTGCTGAAGGTGGGAATGGACAAAAAAATTCAAAACAGGCAAATGTTTCAAGAAGAGATTATGAAGAGTTATGTTTTACTCACACTCTTTTTAAAAAAAAGGAAAATGGATAAAAGCTCAACCTCAGGGAGTGTTAGACGCATGCAATCTAATCTACAAAAAGTTTCAACTTACACCAGTCGACTGATCATCAGCAAAAAGTCAACAAACAATAAATCCTGAAGGGGTTTTAGAGAACTGTGTACCCTCTACCTGCTGGTGAGACGGAAAGGGGTAACAGCCAATAATGAGAACAGAAAGGAGCTGTGTTTAAAAGTAAAAATGGAGGTACCATTCAATCCGGCAGGCGCACCATTGGACCTTTCACCTGAGAAGACAAGAATCGAGAAGACACAGGCCGCAAAAGCTGCAGTGCAGCCTTATTCACAATAGCCAAGACAGTGAAGCAATCAAAATGTCCAAGAACAGGTGAATGGATAAAGAAGAAGTGGTCCATGTACACAATGGGATATTAGCCATGGAAAACAATGAACCATTGCTCTTTGAGGCACCACAAATGAGTCTGGAGATAATCACGAAACATGAGGTAACTCGGAAACCAAAGACCTGTATTCTATGATATCACTTATAGGCGTTATCTAATAACTGACACAAATGAATATATTTCCACAGAGAAAGACACTCACAGACTTAGAAAACAAACTATGCTCATCTAAAAGGAAAGGTGGGGAGAATGGATAAATTAAGATTAGTGTTGCTATATCTATACAAACACATATTATATACATATCTCAAAAAGACCGACCATGTAGCAAGGGAGGTCTGTGGATCCCTCTGTAACATTTTACATGGGAAGAGGATCTGTACTTGAATAGAAATATATAATGTACAAATGAACCAGATTGTGTACACCTAGGACAAACAATATTCTAAGCTTTACCCCAATTAAAAAAAAATTTTAAACCCAAGAAGAAATAAAGAGACATAAAAGTATGGGGGTTTCTCCATGCACATTCCAATTTAATTTACAACCTAGGAACACGACTGCCAGAAAGGCTCTGCTGCCCCACTACCCAGATTTGGGAATGGAGAAATGCTGCCTTCTTGAGGCCACTTCCCACAACAGCAGCTTTAAACCCATTGCTAAAGGTCACTAAATATTCACCAAACTTGCAGTTCGGGAAATGACACCTGTTCTCTAAAAAAATTCTGGGGTGGAAAATCGACCAAAAATTTCAAAATAGGGCAACCTTCCAAGAAGACAATTTCAAGAGATATATTGTACTCCCAACTGTTTCCTTTTTTTTAACAGAAAAGTAAACGGTGGAGAAAAATGATGAGTTTTATGAATTTTCAAAGACATGCAAACCCAAATTACAAAAACCTATCAGCTCACAGCAGCCAGTACGACCATTAGCATAAATGCGGCAAACAATAAATGCTGAAGTGATTGTGGAGAAATGCGTACCCTCGATTCTAAGGGGGACGTGGTAAGTGCCAGTAATGAAAACACAAAGAAGGTGCTTTGAAAAGGAAAACACGGTGCTACCAGTCAGTCAATCACACCCACTGCTGGGCCTATCACCTGTGAAAATGAGAATCAAAAAGTCACAGGCTGGCAATCCTGCACTCCAACAATATTTACCATAGCCAACGCTTGGAAGCAATGAAAATGTCCATCAACCGAGGAATGCACAAAGTAGAAGTGGTCCACGTACACGGTGGAAAATTACTCCAATAAAAAATAAAAATTAAATTTAAAACTCTAACAAAAGTAAGGAGACATCAGCTTGTGTGGGTTTGTCCGGGCACACTCCACTCTAATTTATAACCGAGAAACACCACAGGCCGCAAGGGCTTCTCCCTAGTTACCAGGGTGGGGAACATAGAAAGGCTGCCACCCTCTGGCAGTTATCTGCAAAAGCAGCATTAAAGCCTGTGTAATGGTCATTTCATAGGAACAAGTACTGCAGAACTGTAAATGAAACCTGCCCTCAAAATGTCTTGAGGGAGGTAATGGCCAAAACATTTCAAAATGTGACGCATACTTTAAGAGAACAATTTGAAGAACTAAGGGGTAATCACAGCTTGAAAAATAAAAAGGACATGCCTTAAAGCTCAATTTCAACGGATTATGAGGCACGTGCGAATTCAACCACAAAAAGGTATCAGCTCACAATTGTCAGAATAACCATTAACAAGAAATCTACAGACAAAAATGCTGAAGGTGTTGTGGAGAAATGCGTACCCTCAACTTCAAGGGGGACGTAAGTTGGAAAGGGCCACAAATGAGAGCAGAATGGAGGTGCCTTAAAAAGGTAAACATTGAGCTACCATATGATCCAGCAGGCTCACTCCTCGACCTATAATCTAAGAAGAGAGAATTGGAAAGACACAGGCAGGCAAATCTGCATGGCACAGTATTACAATAGCCAAGATATGGAAGTAACCAAAAAGTCCACCAACAGATGGGTGGACAAAGAAGAACTCCTCCATGTACAGATGGAATATTCGCTAGTGAAAAAAATGAAACAATGCCATTTGCAGCCCATACATGAGTCTAGACGTAAGCACGCCACCTGTAGTAAGTGAGAAAGCAAAAGACACATATCCTATCATATCACTTTTAGGAGTTACTTAAAAATTAATACCAGTGAAGATATTTCCACAGAGAAAGGCAATCAGAGATTCATTAAAAAAATCTTATGGTTCACCAAATAGAAAGGGATGAGGATTGGATACATTACCATATTGGGGTTAACAGAGATATACAAACCATGTGAAATATATAATCACCAAAGACGTACGGAAGACCAGGAGAAGACTACTCAACATTGTGTCATGACCTACATGGGAAAAGGATGCGTGGAAGAATAGATACATGTATATGTGTGAAAGAAGCACATCTTGCACACCTAGAAAAAACAAACCATTGTAATCAAATGTGCTGGGATAAAGAATAAAAAGTAAATTACAAATATGAACAAGAAGTTATGAGACATAAACTTAAAGGGCTTTTTCCTGGCACATTCCATTCTAATTTACAACCTAGAACACCACTTCCATTAAGCCTCTGTTTCCCTAGTTACGAAATTTGGAAAAGGAGAAATGCTGCCACCTTGTGGCCGTTTCCTGCAAGAGCAGCTTTAAACTCACAGCTAATGCTCACTTAACATACACAAGGACTCAGGGCTGTAAAGGACACCTGCCCTAAAAAAAATGTGCTGAAGGAGGGAATGGACAAAAAAATTCAAAACAGGCAAATGTTTCAAGAAGAGAGTATGAAGAGTTAAGTTTTACTCACGGTGTTTTAAAAAAAAGGAAAATGGATAAAAGCTCAACCTCAGGGAGTGTTAGACCCATGCAATCTATTCTATAAAAAAGTTTCAACTTACACCAGTCGACTGACCATCAGCAAAAAGTCTACAAACAATACATGCTGAAGGGGTTTTAGAGAACTGTGTACCCTCTACCTGCTGGTGAGCCGTAAAGGGGTAACAGCCAATAATGAGAACAGAAAGGAGCTGTGTTTAAAAGTAAAAATGGAGGTACCATTCAAGCCAGCAGGCGCACCATTGGACCTCTCACCTGAGAAGACAAGAATCGAGAAGACTCAGGCCGCAAAAGCTGCAGTGCAGCCTTATTCACAATAGCCAAGACAGTGAAGCAATGAAAATGCCCAACAACAGGTGAATGGATAAAGAAGAAGTGGTCCATGTACACAATGGAATATTAGCCATGGAAAACAATGAACCATTGCTCTCTGAGGCACCACAAATGAGTCTGGAGATAATCACGAAACATGAGGTAAGTCGGAGAGCAAAAGACCTATATTCTATGATATCACTTATAGGCGTTATCTAATAACTGACACAAATGAACATATTTCCACAGAGAAAGACACTCACAGACTTAGAAAACAAACTGTGCTCATCTAAAAGGAAAGGTGGGGGGAAGGGATAAATTAAGATTAGTGTTACTATATGTATACAAACACATATTATAAACATATCTCAAAAAGACCGACCATATAGCAAGTGAGGTCTGCGGAACCCTCAGTAACATTTTACATGGGAAGAGGATCTGTACTTGAATAGACATATATAATGTACAAATGAACCAGATTGTGTACACCTAGGACAAACAATATTCTAAGCTTTACCCCAATTAAAACACTTTTAAAATCCAAGAACAAATAATGACACATAAACTTATGGGGCTTTCTCCATGCACATTACAATGTAATTTACAACCTAGCAACACGACTTCCAGAAAGGCTCTGCTGCCCTAGTACCCAGACTTGGGAATGGAGAAATGCTGCCTGCTTGAGGCCACTTCCCACAACAGCAGCTTTAAACCCATTGCTAAATGTCACTAAATATTCACCAATGTTGCAGTTCGGGAAATGACACCTACTCTCTAAAAAAACTCTGGGGTGGAAAATCGACCAAAAAATTCAAAAGACGGCAACCTTCCAAGAAGAGAATTTCAAGAGTTATATTGTACTCCCAATTGTTTCCTTTTTTTAACAGAAAAGAAAACGGTGGAGAAAAATGGTGAGTTTTACGAATTTTCAAAGACATGCAAACCCAAATTACAAAACCCTATCAGCTCACAGCAGCCAGTAGGGCCATTAGCATAAATGCTGCAAACAATAAATGCTAAATCGATTGTGGAGGAATGCGTACCCTCGATTCTAAGGGGGACGTGGTAAGAGGCACTAAAGAAAACACAAAGAAGGTGCTTTGAAAAGGGAAACACGGTGCTACCAGTCAATCAATCACACCCACTGCTGGGCCTATCACCTGAGAAAATGAGAATTAAAAAGTCACAGGCTGGCAATCCAGCACTCCAACAACATTTACCATAGCCAACACCTGGAAGCAATGAAAATGTCCATCAACCGAGGAATGCACAAAGTAGAAGTGCTCCACGTACCCAGTGGGAAATTACTCTAATAAAAAATAAAAATTACATTTAAAAAACCAACAAAATTCAGGAGACATCAGCTTGTGTGGGTTTGTCCGGGCACACTCCACTCTAATTTATAACCGAGAAACACCACAAGCCGCAAGGGCTTTTCCCTAGGTACCAGGGTGGGGAACATAGAAAGGCTGCCACCCTCTGGCAGTTACCTGCAAAAGCAGCTTTAAAGCCTGTGCTCATGGTCATTTCATAGGAACAAGTACTGCAGGATTGTAAATGAAACCTGCCCTCAAAATGTCTTGAGGGAGGTAATGGCCAAAACATTTCAAAATGTGACACATATTTTAAGAGATCACTTTGAAGAACTAAGGAGTAATCACAGCTTGAAAAATAAAAAGGACATGCCTTAAAGCTCAATTTCACCGGATTATGAGGCACATGCAAATTCAACCACAAAGAGGTATCAGCTCACACTTGTCAGAATAACCATCAGCAAGGAAACTACAAACAATAAATGCTGAAGGTGTTGTGGAGAAATGCATACCCTCAAATTCAAGTGGGACGTAAGTTGGAGAGGGCTACGAATGACAGCAGAATGGAGGTGCCTTAAAAAGGTAAACATTGAGCTACCATATGATCCAGCAGGCCCACTCCTCGACCTATAATCTAAGAAGAGAGAATTGGAAAGACACAGGCAGGCAAATCTGCATGGTACAGTATTACAATAGCCAGCATATGGAAGTAACCAAAAAGTCTACCAACAGATGGGTGGACAAAGAAGAACTCCTCCATGTACAGATGGAATATTTGCTAGTGAAAAAAATGAAACAATGCCATTTGCAGCACCATGGATGAGTCTAGATGTAATCACGCCACCTGTAGTAAGTGAGAAAGCAAGAGACACATATGCTTTCAATTCACTTTTAGGAGTTACTTAAAAATTGATGCCAATGTAGATATTTCCACAGAGAAAGGCAATCACAGATTCATGAAAAAAACTTATGGTTCACCATATAGAAAGGGATGAGGATTGGATACATTATCATATTGAGGTTAACAGAGATATACAAACCATGTGAAATATATAACCACCAAAGACGTACGGAAGACCAGGAGAAGACTACTCAACATTGTGTCATAACCCTACATGGGAAAAGGATTCGAGGAAGAATAGATACATGTATATGTGTGAAAGAACCACATCTTGCACACCTAGAGCAATCAAACCATTGTAATCAAATTTGCTGGGATAAAAAATAAAAGTAAATTACAAATATGAACAAGAAGTAATCAGACATAAACTTAAAGGGCTTTTTCCTGGCACATTCCATTCTAATATACAACCTAGAACACCACTTCCATTAAGGCTCTGTTTCCGTAGTAACCAAATTTGGTAAAGGAGAAACGCTGCCACCTTGTGGCTGTCTCCTGCAAGAGCAGCTTTAAACTCACAGCTAATGCTCACTTAACATTCACAAGGACTCAGGGCGCTAAAGGACACCTGCCCTAAAAAAATGTGCTGAAGGTGGGAATGGACAAAAAAATTCAAAACAGGCAAATGTTTCAAGAAGAGATTATGAAGAGTTATGTTTTACTCACACTCTTTTTAAAAAAAAGGAAAATGGATAAAAGCTCAACCTCAGGGAGTGTTAGACGCATGCAATCTAATCTACAAAAAGTTTCAACTTACACCAGTCGACTGATCATCAGCAAAAAGTCAACAAACAATAAATCCTGAAGGGGTTTTAGAGAACTGTGTACCCTCTACCTGCTGGTGAGATGGAAAGGGGTAACAGCCAATAATGAGAACAGAAAGGAGCTGTGTTTAAAAGTAAAAATGGAGGTACCATTCAATCCGGCAGGCGCACCATTGGACCTTTCACCTGAGAAGACAAGAATCGAGAAGACACAGGCCGCAAAAGCTGCAGTGCAGCCTTATTCACAATAGCCAAGACAGTGAAGCAATCAAATTGTCCAAGAACAGGTGAATGGATAAAGAAGAAGTGGTCCATGTACACAATGGGATATTAGCCATGGAAAACAATGAACCATTGCTCTTTGAGGCACCACAAATGAGTCTGGAGATAATCACGAAACATGAGGTAACTCGGAAACCAAAGACCTGTATTCTATGATATCACTTATAGGCGTTATCTAATAACTGACACAAATGAATATATTTCCACAGAGAAAGACACTCACAGACTTAGAAAACAAACTATGCTCATCTAAAAGGAAAGGTGGGGAGAATGGATAAATTAAGATTAGTGTTGCTATATCTATACAAACACATATTATATACATATCTCAAAAAGACCGACCATGTAGCAAGGGAGGTCTGTGGATCCCTCTGTAACATTTTACATGGGAAGAGGATCTGTACTTGAATAGAAATATATAATGTACAAATGAACCAGATTGTGTACACCTAGGACAAACAATATTCTAAGCTTTACCCCAATTAAAAAAAAATTTTAAATCCAAGAAGAAATAAAGAGACATAAAAGTATGGGGGTTTCTCCATGCACATTCCAATTTAATTTACAACCTAGGAACACGACTGCCAGAAAGGCTCTGCTGCCCCAATACCCAGATTTGGGAATGGAGAAATGCTGCCTTCTTGAGGCCACTTCCCACAACAGCAGCTTTAAACCCATTGCTAAAGGTCACTAAATATTCACCAAACTTGCAGTTCGGGAAATGACACCTGTTCTCTAAAAAAATTCTGGGGTGGAAAATCGACCAAAAATTTCAAAATAGGGCAACCTTCCAAGAAGACAATTTCAAGAGATATATTGTACTCCCAACTGTTTCCTTTTTTTTAACAGAAAAGTAAACGGTGGAGAAAAATGATGAGTTTTATGAATTTTCAAAGACATGCAAACCCAAATTACAAAAACCTATCAGCTCACAGCAGCCAGTACGGCCATTAGCATAAATGCGGCAAACAATAAATGCTGAAGCGATTGTGGAGAAATGCGTACCCTCGATTCTAAGGGGGACGTGGTAAGTGCCAGTAATGAAAACACAAAGAAGGTGCTTTGAAAAGGAAAACACGGTGCTACCAGTCAGTCAATCACACCCACTGCTGGGCCTATCACCTGTGAAAATGAGAATCAAACAGTCACAGGCTGGCAATCCTGCACTCCAACAATATTTACCATAGCCAACGCTTGGAAGCAATGAAAATGTCCATCAACCGAGGAATGCACAAAGTAGAAGTGGTCCACGTACACGGTGGAAAATTACTCCAATAAAAAATAAAAATTAAATTTAAAACTCCAACAAAAGTAAGGAGACATCAGCTTGTGTGGGTTTGTCCGGGCACACTCCACTCTAATTTATAACCGAGAAACACCACAGGCCGCAAGGGCTTCTCCCTAGTTACCAGGGTGGGGAACATAGAAAGGCTGCCACCCTCTGGCAGTTATCTGCAAAAGCAGCATTAAAGCCTGTGCTAATGGTCATTTCATAGGAACAAGTACTGCAGAACTGTAAATGAAACCTGCCCTCAAAATGTCTTGAGGGAGGTAATGGCCAAAACATTTCAAAATGTGACGCATACTTTAAGAGAACAATTTGAAGAACTAAGGGGTAATCACAGCTTGAAAAATAAAAAGGACATGCCTTAAAGCTCAATTTCAACGGATTATGAGGCACGTGCGAATTCAACCACAAAAAGGTATCAGCTCACAATTGTCAGAATAACCATTAACAAGAAATCTACAGACAAAAATGCTGAAGGTGTTGTGGAGAAATGCGTACCCTCAACTTCAAGGGGGACGTAAGTTGGAAAGGGCCACAAATGAGAGCAGAATGGAGGTGCCTTAAAAAGGTAAACATTGAGCTACCATATGATCCAGCAGGCTCACTCCTCGACCTATAATCTAAGAAGAGAGAATTGGAAAGACACAGGCAGGCAAATCTGCATGGCACAGTATTACAATAGCCAAGATATGGAAGTAACCAAAAAGTCCACCAACAGATGGGTGGACAAAGAAGAACTCCTCCATGTACAGATGGAATATTCGCTAGTGAAAAAAATGAAACAATGCCATTTGCAGCCCATACATGAGTCTAGACGTAAGCACGCCACCTGTAGTAAGTGAGAAAGCAAAAGACACATATCCTATCATATCACTTTTAGGAGTTACTTAAAAATTAATACCAGTGAAGATATTTCCACAGAGAAAGGCAATCAGAGATTCATTAAAAAAATCTTATGGTTCACCAAATAGAAAGGGATGAGGATTGGATACATTACCATATTGGGGTTAACAGAGATATACAAACCATGTGAAATATATAATCACCAAAGACGTACGGAAGACCAGGAGAAGACTACTCAACATTGTGTCATGACCTACATGGGAAAAGGATGCGTGGAAGAATATTTACATGTATATGTGTGAAAGAAGCACATCTTGCACACCTAGAAAAAACAAACCATTGTAATCAAATGTGCTGGGATAAAGAATAAAAAGTAAATTACAAATATGAACAAGAAGTTATGAGACATAAACTTAAAGGGCTTTTTCCTGGCACATTCCATTCTAATTTACAACCTAGAACACCACTTCCATTAAGCCTCTGTTTCCCTAGTTACGAAATTTGGAAAAGGAGAAATGCTGCCACCTTGTGGCCGTTTCCTGCAAGAGCAGCTTTAAACTCACAGCTAATGCTCACTTAACATACACAAGGACTCAGGGCTGTAAAGGACACCTGCCCTAAAAAAAATGTGCTGAAGGAGGGAATGGACAAAAAAATTCAAAACAGGCAAATGTTTCAAGAAGAGAGTATGAAGAGTTAAGTTTTACTCACGGTGTTTTAAAAAAAAGGAAAATGGATAAAAGCTCAACCTCAGGGAGTGTTAGACCCATGCAATCTATTCTATAAAAAGTTTCAACTTACACCAGTCGACTGACCATCAGCAAAAAGTCTACAAACAATAAATGCTGAAGGGGTTTTAGAGAATTGTGTACCCTCTACATGCTGGTGAGCCGTAAAGGGGTAACAGCCAATAATGAGAACAGAAAGGAGCTGTGTTTAAAAGTAAAAATGGAGGTACCATTCAAGCCAGCAGGCGCACCATTGGACCTCTCACCTGAGAAGACAAGAATCGAGAAGACTCAGGCAGCAAAAGCTGCAGTGCAGCCTTATTCACAATAGCCAAGACAGTGAAGCAATGAAAATGCCCAACAACAGGTGAATGGATAAAGAAGAAGTGGTCCATGTACACGATGGAACATTAGCCATGGAAAACAATGAACCATTGCTCTCTGAGGCACCACAAATGAGTCTGGAGATAATCAGGAAACATGAGGTAAGTCGGAGAGCAAAAGACCTATATTCTATGATATCACTTATAGGCGTTATCTAATAACTGACACAAATGAACATATTTCCACAGAGAAAGACACTCACAGACTTAGAAAACAAACTGTGCTCATCTAAAAGGAAAGGTGGGGGGAAGGGATAAATTAAGATTAGTGTTACTATATGTATACAAACACATATTATAAACATATCTCAAAAAGACCGACCATATAGCAAGTGAGGTCTGTGGAACCCTCAGTAACATTTTACATGGGAAGAGAATCTGTACTTGAATAGACATATATAATGTACAAATGAACCAGATTGTGTACACCTAGGACAAACAATATTCTAAGCTTTACCCCAATTAAAACACTTTTAAAATCCAAGAACAAATAATGACACATAAACTTATGGGGCTTTCTCCATGCACATTACAATGTAATTTACAACCTAGCAACACGACTTCCAGAAAGGCTCTGCTGCCCTAGTACCCAGACTTGGGAATGGAGAAATGCTGCCTGCTTGAGGCCACTTCCCACAACAGCAGCTTTAAACCCATTGCTAAATGTCACTAAATATTCACCAATGTTGCAGTTCGGGAAATGACACCTACTCTCTAAAAAAACTCTGGGGTGGAAAATCGACCAAAAAATTCAAAAGACGGCAACCTTCCAAGAAGAGAATTTCAAGAGTTATATTGTACTCCCAATTGTTTCCTTTTTTTAACAGAAAAGAAAACGGTGGAGAAAAATGGTGAGTTTTACGAATTTTCAAAGACATGCAAACCCAAATTACAAAACCCTATCAGCTCACAGCAGCCAGTAGGGCCATTAGCATAAATGCTGCAAACAATAAATGCTAAATCGATTGTGGAGGAATGCGTACCCTCGATTCTAAGGGGGACGTGGTAAGAGGCACTAAAGAAAACACAAAGAAGGTGCTTTGAAAAGGGAAACACGGTGCTACCAGTCAATCAATCACACCCACTGCTGGGCCTATCACCTGAGAAAATGAGAATTAAAAAGTCACAGGCTGGCAATCCAGCACTCCAACAACATTTACCATAGCCAACACCTGGAAGCAATGAAAATGTCCATCAACCGAGGAATGCACAAAGTAGAAGTGCTCCACGTACCCAGTGGGAAATTACTCTAATAAAAAATAAAAATTACATTTAAAAAACCAACAAAATTCAGGAGACATCAGCTTGTGTGGGTTTGTCCGGGCACACTCCACTCTAATTTATAACCGAGAAACACCACAAGCCGCAAGGGCTTTTCCCTAGGTACCAGGGTGGGGAACATAGAAAGGCTGCCACCCTCTGGCAGTTACCTGCAAAAGCAGCTTTAAAGCCTGTGCTCATGGTCATTTCATAGGAACAAGTACTGCAGGATTGTAAATGAAACCTGCCCTCAAAATGTCTTGAGGGAGGTAATGGCCAAAACATTTCAAAATGTGACACATATTTTAAGAGATCACTTTGAAGAACTAAGGAGTAATCACAGCTTGAAAAATAAAAAGGACATGCCTTAAAGCTCAATTTCACCGGATTATGAGGCACATGCAAATTCAACCACAAAGAGGTATCAGCTCACACTTGTCAGAATAACCATCAGCAAGGAAACTACAAACAATAAATGCTGAAGGTGTTGTGGAGAAATGCATACCCTCAAATTCAAGTGGGACGTAAGTTGGAGAGGGCTACGAATGACAGCAGAATGGAGGTGCCTTAAAAAGGTAAACATTGAGCTACCATATGATCCAGCAGGCCCACTCCTCGACCTATAATCTAAGAAGAGAGAATTGGAAAGACACAGGCAGGCAAATCTGCATGGCACAGTATTACAATAGCCAGCATATGGAAGTAACCAAAAAGTCTACCAACAGATGGGTGGACAAAGAAGAACTCCTCCATGTACAGATGGAATATTTGCTAGTGAAAAAAATGAAACAATGCCATTTGCAGCACCATGGATGAGTCTAGATGTAATCACGCCACCTGTAGTAAGTGAGAAAGCAAGAGACACATATGCTTTCAATTCACTTTTAGGAGTTACTTAAAAATTGATGCCAATGTAGATATTTCCACAGAGAAAGGCAATCACAGATTCATGAAAAAAACTTATGGTTCACCATATAGAAAGGGATGAGGATTGGATACATTATCATATTGAGGTTAACAGAGATATACAAACCATGTGAAATATATAACCACCAAAGACGTACGGAAGACCAGGAGAAGACTACTCAACATTGTGTCATAACCCTACATGGGAAAAGGATTCGAGGAAGAATAGATACATGTATATGTGTGAAAGAACCACATCTTGCACACCTAGAGCAATCAAACCATTGTAATCAAATTTGCTGGGATAAAAAATAAAAGTAAATTACAAATATGAACAAGAAGTAATCAGACATAAACTTAAAGGGCTTTTTCCTGGCACATTCCATTCTAATATACAACCTAGAACACCACTTCCATTAAGGCTCTGTTTCCGTAGTAACCAAATTTGGTAAAGGAGAAACGCTGCCACCTTGTGGCTGTCTCCTGCAAGAGCAGCTTTAAACTCACAGCTAATGCTCACTTAACATTCACAAGGACTCAGGGCTCTAAAGGACACCTGCCCTAAAAAAATGTGCTGAAGGTGGGAATGGACAAAAAAATTCAAAACAGGCAAATGTTTCAAGAAGAGATTATGAAGAGTTATGTTTTACTCACACTCTTTTTAAAAAAAAGGAAAATGGATAAAAGCTCAACCTCAGGGAGTGTTAGACGCATGCAATCTAATCTACAAAAAGTTTCAACTTACACCAGTCGACTGATCATCAGCAAAAAGTCAACAAACAATAAATCCTGAAGGGGTTTTAGAGAACTGTGTACCCTCTACCTGCTGGTGAGACGGAAAGGGGTAACAGCCAATAATGAGAACAGAAAGGAGCTGTGTTTAAAAGTAAAAATGGAGGTACCATTCAATCCGGCAGGCGCACCATTGGACCTTTCACCTGAGAAGACAAGAATCGAGAAGACTCAGGCCGCAAAAGCTGCAGTGCAGCCTTATTCACAATAGCCAAGACAGTGAAGCAATCAAAATGTCCAAGAACAGGTGAATGGAGAAAGAAGAAGTGGTCCATGTACACAATGGGATATTAGCCATGGAAAACAATGAACCATTGCTCTTTGAGGCACCACAAATGAGTCTGGAGATAATCACGAAACATGAGGTAACTCGGAAACCAAAGACCTGTATTCTATGATATCACTTATAGGCGTTATCTAATAACTGACACAAATGAATATATTTCCACAGAGAAAGACACTCACAGACTTAGAAAACAAACTATGCTCATCTAAAAGGAAAGGTGGGGAGAATGGATAAATTAAGATTAGTGTTGCTATATCTATACAAACACATATTATATACATATCTCAAAAAGACCGACCATGTAGCAAGGGAGGTCTGTGGATCCCTCTGTAACATTTTACATGGGAAGAGGATCTGTACTTGAATAGAAATATATAATGTACAAATGAACCAGATTGTGTACACCTAGGACAAACAATATTCTAAGCTTTACCCCAATTAAAAAAAAATTTTAAATCCAAGAAGAAATAAAGAGACATAAAAGTATGGGGGTTTCTCCATGCACATTCCAATTTAATTTACAACCTAGGAACACGACTGCCAGAAAGGCTCTGCTGCCCCAATACCCAGATTTGGGAATGGAGAAATGCTGCCTTCTTGAGGCCACTTCCCACAACAGCAGCTTTAAACCCATTGCTAAAGGTCACTAAATATTCACCAAACTTGCAGTTCGGGAAATGACACCTGTTCTCTAAAAAAATTCTGGGGTGGAAAATCGACCAAAAATTTCAAAATAGGGCAACCTTCCAAGAAGACAATTTCAAGAGATATATTGTACTCCCAACTGTTTCCTTTTTTTTAACAGAAAAGTAAACGGTGGAGAAAAATGATGAGTTTTATGAATTTTCAAAGACATGCAAACCCAAATTACAAAAACCTATCAGCTCACAGCAGCCAGTACGGCCATTAGCATAAATGCGGCAAACAATAAATGCTGAAGCGATTGTGGAGAAATGCGTACCCTCGATTCTAAGGGGGACGTGGTAAGTGCCAGTAATGAAAACACAAAGAAGGTGCTTTGAAAAGGAAAACACGGTGCTACCAGTCAGTCAATCACACCCACTGCTGGGCCTATCACCTGTGAAAATGAGAATCAAACAGTCACAGGCTGGCAATCCTGCACTCCAACAATATTTACCATAGCCAACGCTTGGAAGCAATGAAAATGTCCATCAACCGAGGAATGCACAAAGTAGAAGTGGTCCACGTACACGGTGGAAAATTACTCCAATAAAAAATAAAAATTAAATTTAAAACTCCAACAAAAGTAAGGAGACATCAGCTTGTGTGGGTTTGTCCGGGCACACTCCACTCTAATTTATAACCGAGAAACACCACAGGCCGCAAGGGCTTCTCCCTAGTTACCAGGGTGGGGAACATAGAAAGGCTGCCACCCTCTGGCAGTTATCTGCAAAAGCAGCATTAAAGCCTGTGCTAATGGTCATTTCATAGGAACAAGTACTGCAGAACTGTAAATGAAACCTGCCCTCAAAATGTCTTGAGGGAGGTAATGGCCAAAACATTTCAAAATGTGACGCATACTTTAAGAGAACAATTTGAAGAACTAAGGGGTAATCACAGCTTGAAAAATAAAAAGGACATGCCTTAAAGCTCAATTTCAACGGATTATGAGGCACGTGCGAATTCAACCACAAAAAGGTATCAGCTCACAATTGTCAGAATAACCATTAACAAGAAATCTACAGACAAAAATGCTGAAGGTGTTGTGGAGAAATGCGTACCCTCAACTTCAAGGGGGACGTAAGTTGGAAAGGGCCACAAATGAGAGCAGAATGGAGGTGCCTTAAAAAGGTAAACATTGAGCTACCATATGATCCAGCAGGCTCACTCCTCGACCTATAATCTAAGAAGAGAGAATTGGAAAGACACAGGCAGGCAAATCTGCATGGCACAGTATTACAATAGCCAAGATATGGAAGTAACCAAAAAGTCCACCAACAGATGGGTGGACAAAGAAGAACTCCTCCATGTACAGATGGAATATTCGCTAGTGAAAAAAATGAAACAATGCCATTTGCAGCCCATACATGAGTCTAGACGTAAGCATGCCACCTGTAGTAAGTGAGAAAGCAAAAGACACATATCCTATCATATCACTTTTAGGAGTTACTTAAAAATTAATACCAGTGAAGATATTTCCACAGAGGAAGGCAATCAGAGATTCATTAAAAAAATCTTATGGTTCACCAAATAGAAAGGGATGAGGATTGGATACATTACCATATTGGGGTTAACAGAGATATACAAACCATGTGAAATATATAATCACCAAAGACGTACGGAAGACCAGGAGAAGACTACTCAACATTGTGTCATGACCTACATGGGAAAAGGATGCGTGGAAGAATATTTACATGTATATGTGTGAAAGAAGCACATCTTGCACACCTAGAAAAAACAAACCATTGTAATCAAATGTGCTGGGATAAAGAATAAAAAGTAAATTACAAATATGAACAAGAAGTAATCAGACATAAACTTAAAGGGCTTTTTCCTGGCACATTCCATTCTAATTTACAACCTAGAACACCACTTCCATTAAGCCTCTGTTTCCCTAGTTACGAAATTTGGAAAAGGAGAAATGCTGCCACCTTGTGGCCGTTTCCTGCAAGAGCAGCTTTAAACTCACAGCTAATGCTCACTTAACATACACAAGGACTCAGGGCTGTAAAGGACACCTGCCCTAAAAAAAATGTGCTGAAGGAGGGAATGGACAAAAAAATTCAAAACAGGCAAATGTTTCAAGAAGAGAGTATGAAGAGTTAAGTTTTACTCACGGTGTTTTAAAAAAAAGGAAAATGGATAAAAGCTCAACCTCAGGGAGTGTTAGACCCATGCAATCTATTCTATAAAAAAGTTTCAACTTACACCAGTCGACTGACCATCAGCAAAAAGTCTACAAACAATACATGCTGAAGGGGTTTTAGAGAACTGTGTACCCTCTACCTGCTGGTGAGCCGTAAAGGGGTAACAGCCAATAATGAGAACAGAAAGGAGCTGTGTTTAAAAGTAAAAATGGAGGTACCATTCAAGCCAGCAGGCGCACCATTGGACCTCTCACCTGAGAAGACAAGAATCGAGAAGACTCAGGCCGCAAAAGCTGCAGTGCAGCCTTATTCACAATAGCCAAGACAGTGAAGCAATGAAAATGCCCAACAACAGGTGAATGGATAAAGAAGAAGTGGTCCATGTACACAATGGAATATTAGCCATGGAAAACAATGAACCATTGCTCTCTGAGGCACCACAAATGAGTCTGGAGATAATCACGAAACATGAGGTAAGTCGGAGAGCAAAAGACCTATATTCTATGATATCACTTATAGGCGTTATCTAATAACTGACACAAATGAACATATTTCCACAGAGAAAGACACTCACAGACTTAGAAAACAAACTGTGCTCATCTAAAAGGAAAGGTGGGGGGAAGGGATAAATTAAGATTAGTGTTACTATATGTATACAAACACATATTATAAACATATCTCAAAAAGACCGACCATATAGCAAGTGAGGTCTGCGGAACCCTCAGTAACATTTTACATGGGAAGAGGATCTGTACTTGAATAGACATATATAATGTACAAATGAACCAGATTGTGTACACCTAGGACAAACAATATTCTAAGCTTTACCCCAATTAAAACACTTTTAAAATCCAAGAACAAATAATGACACATAAACTTATGGGGCTTTCTCCATGCACATTACAATGTAATTTACAACCTAGCAACACGACTTCCAGAAAGGCTCTGCTGCCCTAGTACCCAGACTTGGGAATGGAGAAATGCTGCCTGCTTGAGGCCACTTCCCACAACAGCAGCTTTAAACCCATTGCTAAATGTCACTAAATATTCACCAATGTTGCAGTTCGGGAAATGACACCTACTCTCTAAAAAAACTCTGGGGTGGAAAATCGACCAAAAAATTCAAAAGACGGCAACCTTCCAAGAAGAGAATTTCAAGAGTTATATTGTACTCCCAATTGTTTCCTTTTTTTAACAGAAAAGAAAACGGTGGAGAAAAATGGTGAGTTTTACGAATTTTCAAAGACATGCAAACCCAAATTACAAAACCCTATCAGCTCACAGCAGCCAGTAGGGCCATTAGCATAAATGCTGCAAACAATAAATGCTAAATCGATTGTGGAGGAATGCGTACCCTCGATTCTAAGGGGGACGTGGTAAGAGGCACTAAAGAAAACACAAAGAAGGTGCTTTGAAAAGGGAAACACGGTGCTACCAGTCAATCAATCACACCCACTGCTGGGCCTATCACCTGAGAAAATGAGAATTAAAAAGTCACAGGCTGGCAATCCAGCACTCCAACAACATTTACCATAGCCAACACCTGGAAGCAATGAAAATGTCCATCAACCGAGGAATGCACAAAGTAGAAGTGCTCCACGTACCCAGTGGGAAATTACTCTAATAAAAAATAAAAATTACATTTAAAAAACCAACAAAATTCAGGAGACATCAGCTTGTGTGGGTTTGTCCGGGCACACTCCACTCTAATTTATAACCGAGAAACACCACAAGCCGCAAGGGCTTTTCCCTAGGTACCAGGGTGGGGAACATAGAAAGGCTGCCACCCTCTGGCAGTTACCTGCAAAAGCAGCTTTAAAGCCTGTGCTCATGGTCATTTCATAGGAACAAGTACTGCAGGATTGTAAATGAAACCTGCCCTCAAAATGTCTTGAGGGAGGTAATGGCCAAAACATTTCAAAATGTGACACATATTTTAAGAGATCACTTTGAAGAACTAAGGAGTAATCACAGCTTGAAAAATAAAAAGGACATGCCTTAAAGCTCAATTTCACCGGATTATGAGGCACATGCAAATTCAACCACAAAGAGGTATCAGCTCACACTTGTCAGAATAACCATCAGCAAGGAAACTACAAACAATAAATGCTGAAGGTGTTGTGGAGAAATGCATACCCTCAAATTCAAGTGGGACGTAAGTTGGAGAGGGCTACGAATGACAGCAGAATGGAGGTGCCTTAAAAAGGTAAACATTGAGCTACCATATGATCCAGCAGGCCCACTCCTCGACCTATAATCTAAGAAGAGAGAATTGGAAAGACACAGGCAGGCAAATCTGCATGGTACAGTATTACAATAGCCAGCATATGGAAGTAACCAAAAAGTCTACCAACAGATGGGTGGACAAAGAAGAACTCCTCCATGTACAGATGGAATATTTGCTAGTGAAAAAAATGAAACAATGCCATTTGCAGCACCATGGATGAGTCTAGATGTAATCACGCCACCTGTAGTAAGTGAGAAAGCAAGAGACACATATGCTTTCAATTCACTTTTAGGAGTTACTTAAAAATTGATGCCAATGTAGATATTTCCACAGAGAAAGGCAATCACAGATTCATGAAAAAAACTTATGGTTCACCATATAGAAAGGGATGAGGATTGGATACATTATCATATTGAGGTTAACAGAGATATACAAACCATGTGAAATATATAACCACCAAAGACGTACGGAAGACCAGGAGAAGACTACTCAACATTGTGTCATAACCCTACATGGGAAAAGGATTCGAGGAAGAATAGATACATGTATATGTGTGAAAGAACCACATCTTGCACACCTAGAGCAATCAAACCATTGTAATCAAATTTGCTGGGATAAAAAATAAAAGTAAATTACAAATATGAACAAGAAGTAATCAGACATAAACTTAAAGGGCTTTTTCCTGGCACATTCCATTCTAATATACAACCTAGAACACCACTTCCATTAAGGCTCTGTTTCCGTAGTAACCAAATTTGGTAAAGGAGAAACGCTGCCACCTTGTGGCTGTCTCCTGCAAGAGCAGCTTTAAACTCACAGCTAATGCTCACTTAACATTCACAAGGACTCAGGGCGCTAAAGGACACCTGCCCTAAAAAAATGTGCTGAAGGTGGGAATGGACAAAAAAATTCAAAACAGGCAAATGTTTCAAGAAGAGATTATGAAGAGTTATGTTTTACTCACACTCTTTTTAAAAAAAAGGAAAATGGATAAAAGCTCAACCTCAGGGAGTGTTAGACGCATGCAATCTAATCTACAAAAAGTTTCAACTTACACCAGTCGACTGATCATCAGCAAAAAGTCAACAAACAATAAATCCTGAAGGGGTTTTAGAGAACTGTGTACCCTCTACCTGCTGGTGAGATGGAAAGGGGTAACAGCCAATAATGAGAACAGAAAGGAGCTGTGTTTAAAAGTAAAAATGGAGGTACCATTCAATCCGGCAGGCGCACCATTGGACCTTTCACCTGAGAAGACAAGAATCGAGAAGACACAGGCCGCAAAAGCTGCAGTGCAGCCTTATTCACAATAGCCAAGACAGTGAAGCAATCAAATTGTCCAAGAACAGGTGAATGGATAAAGAAGAAGTGGTCCATGTACACAATGGGATATTAGCCATGGAAAACAATGAACCATTGCTCTTTGAGGCACCACAAATGAGTCTGGAGATAATCACGAAACATGAGGTAACTCGGAAACCAAAGACCTGTATTCTATGATATCACTTATAGGCGTTATCTAATAACTGACACAAATGAATATATTTCCACAGAGAAAGACACTCACAGACTTAGAAAACAAACTATGCTCATCTAAAAGGAAAGGTGGGGAGAATGGATAAATTAAGATTAGTGTTGCTATATCTATACAAACACATATTATATACATATCTCAAAAAGACCGACCATGTAGCAAGGGAGGTCTGTGGATCCCTCTGTAACATTTTACATGGGAAGAGGATCTGTACTTGAATAGAAATATATAATGTACAAATGAACCAGATTGTGTACACCTAGGACAAACAATATTCTAAGCTTTACCCCAATTAAAAAAAAATTTTAAATCCAAGAAGAAATAAAGAGACATAAAAGTATGGGGGTTTCTCCATGCACATTCCAATTTAATTTACAACCTAGGAACACGACTGCCAGAAAGGCTCTGCTGCCCCAATACCCAGATTTGGGAATGGAGAAATGCTGCCTTCTTGAGGCCACTTCCCACAACAGCAGCTTTAAACCCATTGCTAAAGGTCACTAAATATTCACCAAACTTGCAGTTCGGGAAATGACACCTGTTCTCTAAAAAAATTCTGGGGTGGAAAATCGACCAAAAATTTCAAAATAGGGCAACCTTCCAAGAAGACAATTTCAAGAGATATATTGTACTCCCAACTGTTTCCTTTTTTTTAACAGAAAAGTAAACGGTGGAGAAAAATGATGAGTTTTATGAATTTTCAAAGACATGCAAACCCAAATTACAAAAACCTATCAGCTCACAGCAGCCAGTACGGCCATTAGCATAAATGCGGCAAACAATAAATGCTGAAGCGATTGTGGAGAAATGCGTACCCTCGATTCTAAGGGGGACGTGGTAAGTGCCAGTAATGAAAACACAAAGAAGGTGCTTTGAAAAGGAAAACACGGTGCTACCAGTCAGTCAATCACACCCACTGCTGGGCCTATCACCTGTGAAAATGAGAATCAAACAGTCACAGGCTGGCAATCCTGCACTCCAACAATATTTACCATAGCCAACGCTTGGAAGCAATGAAAATGTCCATCAACCGAGGAATGCACAAAGTAGAAGTGGTCCACGTACACGGTGGAAAATTACTCCAATAAAAAATAAAAATTAAATTTAAAACTCCAACAAAAGTAAGGAGACATCAGCTTGTGTGGGTTTGTCCGGGCACACTCCACTCTAATTTATAACCGAGAAACACCACAGGCCGCAAGGGCTTCTCCCTAGTTACCAGGGTGGGGAACATAGAAAGGCTGCCACCCTCTGGCAGTTATCTGCAAAAGCAGCATTAAAGCCTGTGCTAATGGTCATTTCATAGGAACAAGTACTGCAGAACTGTAAATGAAACCTGCCCTCAAAATGTCTTGAGGGAGGTAATGGCCAAAACATTTCAAAATGTGACGCATACTTTAAGAGAACAATTTGAAGAACTAAGGGGTAATCACAGCTTGAAAAATAAAAAGGACATGCCTTAAAGCTCAATTTCAACGGATTATGAGGCACGTGCGAATTCAACCACAAAAAGGTATCAGCTCACAATTGTCAGAATAACCATTAACAAGAAATCTACAGACAAAAATGCTGAAGGTGTTGTGGAGAAATGCGTACCCTCAACTTCAAGGGGGACGTAAGTTGGAAAGGGCCACAAATGAGAGCAGAATGGAGGTGCCTTAAAAAGGTAAACATTGAGCTACCATATGATCCAGCAGGCTCACTCCTCGACCTATAATCTAAGAAGAGAGAATTGGAAAGACACAGGCAGGCAAATCTGCATGGCACAGTATTACAATAGCCAAGATATGGAAGTAACCAAAAAGTCCACCAACAGATGGGTGGACAAAGAAGAACTCCTCCATGTACAGATGGAATATTCGCTAGTGAAAAAAATGAAACAATGCCATTTGCAGCCCATACATGAGTCTAGACGTAAGCACGCCACCTGTAGTAAGTGAGAAAGCAAAAGACACATATCCTATCATATCACTTTTAGGAGTTACTTAAAAATTAATACCAGTGAAGATATTTCCACAGAGAAAGGCAATCAGAGATTCATTAAAAAAATCTTATGGTTCACCAAATAGAAAGGGATGAGGATTGGATACATTACCATATTGGGGTTAACAGAGATATACAAACCATGTGAAATATATAATCACCAAAGACGTACGGAAGACCAGGAGAAGACTACTCAACATTGTGTCATGACCTACATGGGAAAAGGATGCGTGGAAGAATATTTACATGTATATGTGTGAAAGAAGCACATCTTGCACACCTAGAAAAAACAAACCATTGTAATCAAATGTGCTGGGATAAAGAATAAAAAGTAAATTACAAATATGAACAAGAAGTTATGAGACATAAACTTAAAGGGCTTTTTCCTGGCACATTCCATTCTAATTTACAACCTAGAACACCACTTCCATTAAGCCTCTGTTTCCCTAGTTACGAAATTTGGAAAAGGAGAAATGCTGCCACCTTGTGGCCGTTTCCTGCAAGAGCAGCTTTAAACTCACAGCTAATGCTCACTTAACATACACAAGGACTCAGGGCTGTAAAGGACACCTGCCCTAAAAAAAATGTGCTGAAGGAGGGAATGGACAAAAAAATTCAAAACAGGCAAATGTTTCAAGAAGAGAGTATGAAGAGTTAAGTTTTACTCACGGTGTTTTAAAAAAAAGGAAAATGGATAAAAGCTCAACCTCAGGGAGTGTTAGACCCATGCAATCTATTCTATAAAAAGTTTCAACTTACACCAGTCGACTGACCATCAGCAAAAAGTCTACAAACAATAAATGCTGAAGGGGTTTTAGAGAATTGTGTACCCTCTACATGCTGGTGAGCCGTAAAGGGGTAACAGCCAATAATGAGAACAGAAAGGAGCTGTGTTTAAAAGTAAAAATGGAGGTACCATTCAAGCCAGCAGGCGCACCATTGGACCTCTCACCTGAGAAGACAAGAATCGAGAAGACTCAGGCCGCAAAAGCTGCAGTGCAGCCTTATTCACAATAGCCAAGACAGTGAAGCAATGAAAATGCCCAACAACAGGTGAATGGATAAAGAAGAAGTGGTCCATGTACACGATGGAACATTAGCCATGGAAAACAATGAACCATTGCTCTCTGAGGCACCACAAATGAGTCTGGAGATAATCAGGAAACATGAGGTAAGTCGGAGAGCAAAAGACCTATATTCTATGATATCACTTATAGGCGTTATCTAATAACTGACACAAATGAACATATTTCCACAGAGAAAGACACTCACAGACTTAGAAAACAAACTGTGCTCATCTAAAAGGAAAGGTGGGGGGAAGGGATAAATTAAGATTAGTGTTACTATATGTATACAAACACATATTATAAACATATCTCAAAAAGACCGACCATATAGCAAGTGAGGTCTGCGGAACCCTCAGTAACATTTTACATGGGAAGAGAATCTGTACTTGAATAGACATATATAATGTACAAATGAACCAGATTGTGTACACCTAGGACAAACAATATTCTAAGCTTTACCCCAATTAAAACACTTTTAAAATCCAAGAACAAATAATGACACATAAACTTATGGGGCTTTCTCCATGCACATTACAATGTAATTTACAACCTAGCAACACGACTTCCAGAAAGGCTCTGCTGCCCTAGTACCCAGACTTGGGAATGGAGAAATGCTGCCTGCTTGAGGCCACTTCCCACAACAGCAGCTTTAAACCCATTGCTAAATGTCACTAAATATTCACCAATGTTGCAGTTCGGGAAATGACACCTACTCTCTAAAAAAACTCTGGGGTGGAAAATCGACCAAAAAATTCAAAAGACGGCAACCTTCCAAGAAGAGAATTTCAAGAGTTATATTGTACTCCCAATTGTTTCCTTTTTTTAACAGAAAAGAAAACGGTGGAGAAAAATGGTGAGTTTTACGAATTTTCAAAGACATGCAAACCCAAATTACAAAACCCTATCAGCTCACAGCAGCCAGTAGGGCCATTAGCATAAATGCTGCAAACAATAAATGCTAAATCGATTGTGGAGGAATGCGTACCCTCGATTCTAAGGGGGACGTGGTAAGAGGCACTAAAGAAAACACAAAGAAGGTGCTTTGAAAAGGGAAACACGGTGCTACCAGTCAATCAATCACACCCACTGCTGGGCCTATCACCTGAGAAAATGAGAATTAAAAAGTCACAGGCTGGCAATCCAGCACTCCAACAACATTTACCATAGCCAACACCTGGAAGCAATGAAAATGTCCATCAACCGAGGAATGCACAAAGTAGAAGTGCTCCACGTACCCAGTGGGAAATTACTCTAATAAAAAATAAAAATTACATTTAAAAAACCAACAAAATTCAGGAGACATCAGCTTGTGTGGGTTTGTCCGGGCACACTCCACTCTAATTTATAACCGAGAAACACCACAAGCCGCAAGGGCTTTTCCCTAGGTACCAGGGTGGGGAACATAGAAAGGCTGCCACCCTCTGGCAGTTACCTGCAAAAGCAGCTTTAAAGCCTGTGCTCATGGTCATTTCATAGGAACAAGTACTGCAGGATTGTAAATGAAACCTGCCCTCAAAATGTCTTGAGGGAGGTAATGGCCAAAACATTTCAAAATGTGACACATATTTTAAGAGATCACTTTGAAGAACTAAGGAGTAATCACAGCTTGAAAAATAAAAAGGACATGCCTTAAAGCTCAATTTCACCGGATTATGAGGCACATGCAAATTCAACCACAAAGAGGTATCAGCTCACACTTGTCAGAATAACCATCAGCAAGGAAACTACAAACAATAAATGCTGAAGGTGTTGTGGAGAAATGCATACCCTCAAATTCAAGTGGGACGTAAGTTGGAGAGGGCTACGAATGACAGCAGAATGGAGGTGCCTTAAAAAGGTAAACATTGAGCTACCATATGATCCAGCAGGCCCACTCCTCGACCTATAATCTAAGAAGAGAGAATTGGAAAGACACAGGCAGGCAAATCTGCATGGCACAGTATTACAATAGCCAGCATATGGAAGTAACCAAAAAGTCTACCAACAGATGGGTGGACAAAGAAGAACTCCTCCATGTACAGATGGAATATTTGCTAGTGAAAAAAATGAAACAATGCCATTTGCAGCACCATGGATGAGTCTAGATGTAATCACGCCACCTGTAGTAAGTGAGAAAGCAAGAGACACATATGCTTTCAATTCACTTTTAGGAGTTACTTAAAAATTGATGCCAATGTAGATATTTCCACAGAGAAAGGCAATCACAGATTCATGAAAAAAACTTATGGTTCACCATATAGAAAGGGATGAGGATTGGATACATTATCATATTGAGGTTAACAGAGATATACAAACCATGTGAAATATATAACCACCAAAGACGTACGGAAGACCAGGAGAAGACTACTCAACATTGTGTCATAACCCTACATGGGAAAAGGATTCGAGGAAGAATAGATACATGTATATGTGTGAAAGAACCACATCTTGCACACCTAGAGCAATCAAACCATTGTAATCAAATTTGCTGGGATAAAAAATAAAAGTAAATTACAAATATGAACAAGAAGTAATCAGACATAAACTTAAAGGGCTTTTTCCTGGCACATTCCATTCTAATATACAACCTAGAACACCACTTCCATTAAGGCTCTGTTTCCGTAGTAACCAAATTTGGTAAAGGAGAAACGCTGCCACCTTGTGGCTGTCTCCTGCAAGAGCAGCTTTAAACTCACAGCTAATGCTCACTTAACATTCACAAGGACTCAGGGCTCTAAAGGACACCTGCCCTAAAAAAATGTGCTGAAGGTGGGAATGGACAAAAAAATTCAAAACAGGCAAATGTTTCAAGAAGAGATTATGAAGAGTTATGTTTTACTCACACTCTTTTTAAAAAAAAGGAAAATGGATAAAAGCTCAACCTCAGGGAGTGTTAGACGCATGCAATCTAATCTACAAAAAGTTTCAACTTACACCAGTCGACTGATCATCAGCAAAAAGTCAACAAACAATAAATCCTGAAGGGGTTTTAGAGAACTGTGTACCCTCTACCTGCTGGTGAGACGGAAAGGGGTAACAGCCAATAATGAGAACAGAAAGGAGCTGTGTTTAAAAGTAAAAATGGAGGTACCATTCAATCCGGCAGGCGCACCATTGGACCTTTCACCTGAGAAGACAAGAATCGAGAAGACTCAGGCCGCAAAAGCTGCAGTGCAGCCTTATTCACAATAGCCAAGACAGTGAAGCAATCAAAATGTCCAAGAACAGGTGAATGGAGAAAGAAGAAGTGGTCCATGTACACAATGGGATATTAGCCATGGAAAACAATGAACCATTGCTCTTTGAGGCACCACAAATGAGTCTGGAGATAATCACGAAACATGAGGTAACTCGGAAACCAAAGACCTGTATTCTATGATATCACTTATAGGCGTTATCTAATAACTGACACAAATGAATATATTTCCACAGAGAAAGACACTCACAGACTTAGAAAACAAACTATGCTCATCTAAAAGGAAAGGTGGGGAGAATGGATAAATTAAGATTAGTGTTGCTATATCTATACAAACACATATTATATACATATCTCAAAAAGACCGACCATGTAGCAAGGGAGGTCTGTGGATCCCTCTGTAACATTTTACATGGGAAGAGGATCTGTACTTGAATAGAAATATATAATGTACAAATGAACCAGATTGTGTACACCTAGGACAAACAATATTCTAAGCTTTACCCCAATTAAAAAAAAATTTTAAATCCAAGAAGAAATAAAGAGACATAAAAGTATGGGGGTTTCTCCATGCACATTCCAATTTAATTTACAACCTAGGAACACGACTGCCAGAAAGGCTCTGCTGCCCCAATACCCAGATTTGGGAATGGAGAAATGCTGCCTTCTTGAGGCCACTTCCCACAACAGCAGCTTTAAACCCATTGCTAAAGGTCACTAAATATTCACCAAACTTGCAGTTCGGGAAATGACACCTGTTCTCTAAAAAAATTCTGGGGTGGAAAATCGACCAAAAATTTCAAAATAGGGCAACCTTCCAAGAAGACAATTTCAAGAGATATATTGTACTCCCAACTGTTTCCTTTTTTTTAACAGAAAAGTAAACGGTGGAGAAAAATGATGAGTTTTATGAATTTTCAAAGACATGCAAACCCAAATTACAAAAACCTATCAGCTCACAGCAGCCAGTACGGCCATTAGCATAAATGCGGCAAACAATAAATGCTGAAGCGATTGTGGAGAAATGCGTACCCTCGATTCTAAGGGGGACGTGGTAAGTGCCAGTAATGAAAACACAAAGAAGGTGCTTTGAAAAGGAAAACACGGTGCTACCAGTCAGTCAATCACACCCACTGCTGGGCCTATCACCTGTGAAAATGAGAATCAAACAGTCACAGGCTGGCAATCCTGCACTCCAACAATATTTACCATAGCCAACGCTTGGAAGCAATGAAAATGTCCATCAACCGAGGAATGCACAAAGTAGAAGTGGTCCACGTACACGGTGGAAAATTACTCCAATAAAAAATAAAAATTAAATTTAAAACTCCAACAAAAGTAAGGAGACATCAGCTTGTGTGGGTTTGTCCGGGCACACTCCACTCTAATTTATAACCGAGAAACACCACAGGCCGCAAGGGCTTCTCCCTAGTTACCAGGGTGGGGAACATAGAAAGGCTGCCACCCTCTGGCAGTTATCTGCAAAAGCAGCATTAAAGCCTGTGCTAATGGTCATTTCATAGGAACAAGTACTGCAGAACTGTAAATGAAACCTGCCCTCAAAATGTCTTGAGGGAGGTAATGGCCAAAACATTTCAAAATGTGACGCATACTTTAAGAGAACAATTTGAAGAACTAAGGGGTAATCACAGCTTGAAAAATAAAAAGGACATGCCTTAAAGCTCAATTTCAACGGATTATGAGGCACGTGCGAATTCAACCACAAAAAGGTATCAGCTCACAATTGTCAGAATAACCATTAACAAGAAATCTACAGACAAAAATGCTGAAGGTGTTGTGGAGAAATGCGTACCCTCAACTTCAAGGGGGACGTAAGTTGGAAAGGGCCACAAATGAGAGCAGAATGGAGGTGCCTTAAAAAGGTAAACATTGAGCTACCATATGATCCAGCAGGCTCACTCCTCGACCTATAATCTAAGAAGAGAGAATTGGAAAGACACAGGCAGGCAAATCTGCATGGCACAGTATTACAATAGCCAAGATATGGAAGTAACCAAAAAGTCCACCAACAGATGGGTGGACAAAGAAGAACTCCTCCATGTACAGATGGAATATTCGCTAGTGAAAAAAATGAAACAATGCCATTTGCAGCCCATACATGAGTCTAGACGTAAGCATGCCACCTGTAGTAAGTGAGAAAGCAAAAGACACATATCCTATCATATCACTTTTAGGAGTTACTTAAAAATTAATACCAGTGAAGATATTTCCACAGAGGAAGGCAATCAGAGATTCATTAAAAAAATCTTATGGTTCACCAAATAGAAAGGGATGAGGATTGGATACATTACCATATTGGGGTTAACAGAGATATACAAACCATGTGAAATATATAATCACCAAAGACGTACGGAAGACCAGGAGAAGACTACTCAACATTGTGTCATGACCTACATGGGAAAAGGATGCGTGGAAGAATATTTACATGTATATGTGTGAAAGAAGCACATCTTGCACACCTAGAAAAAACAAACCATTGTAATCAAATGTGCTGGGATAAAGAATAAAAAGTAAATTACAAATATGAACAAGAAGTAATCAGACATAAACTTAAAGGGCTTTTTCCTGGCACATTCCATTCTAATTTACAACCTAGAACACCACTTCCATTAAGCCTCTGTTTCCCTAGTTACGAAATTTGGAAAAGGAGAAATGCTGCCACCTTGTGGCCGTTTCCTGCAAGAGCAGCTTTAAACTCACAGCTAATGCTCACTTAACATACACAAGGACTCAGGGCTGTAAAGGACACCTGCCCTAAAAAAAATGTGCTGAAGGAGGGAATGGACAAAAAAATTCAAAACAGGCAAATGTTTCAAGAAGAGAGTATGAAGAGTTAAGTTTTACTCACGGTGTTTTAAAAAAAAGGAAAATGGATAAAAGCTCAACCTCAGGGAGTGTTAGACCCATGCAATCTATTCTATAAAAAAGTTTCAACTTACACCAGTCGACTGACCATCAGCAAAAAGTCTACAAACAATACATGCTGAAGGGGTTTTAGAGAACTGTGTACCCTCTACCTGCTGGTGAGCCGTAAAGGGGTAACAGCCAATAATGAGAACAGAAAGGAGCTGTGTTTAAAAGTAAAAATGGAGGTACCATTCAAGCCAGCAGGCGCACCATTGGACCTCTCACCTGAGAAGACAAGAATCGAGAAGACTCAGGCCGCAAAAGCTGCAGTGCAGCCTTATTCACAATAGCCAAGACAGTGAAGCAATGAAAATGCCCAACAACAGGTGAATGGATAAAGAAGAAGTGGTCCATGTACACAATGGAATATTAGCCATGGAAAACAATGAACCATTGCTCTCTGAGGCACCACAAATGAGTCTGGAGATAATCACGAAACATGAGGTAAGTCGGAGAGCAAAAGACCTATATTCTATGATATCACTTATAGGCGTTATCTAATAACTGACACAAATGAACATATTTCCACAGAGAAAGACACTCACAGACTTAGAAAACAAACTGTGCTCATCTAAAAGGAAAGGTGGGGGGAAGGGATAAATTAAGATTAGTGTTACTATATGTATACAAACACATATTATAAACATATCTCAAAAAGACCGACCATATAGCAAGTGAGGTCTGCGGAACCCTCAGTAACATTTTACATGGGAAGAGGATCTGTACTTGAATAGACATATATAATGTACAAATGAACCAGATTGTGTACACCTAGGACAAACAATATTCTAAGCTTTACCCCAATTAAAACACTTTTAAAATCCAAGAACAAATAATGACACATAAACTTATGGGGCTTTCTCCATGCACATTACAATGTAATTTACAACCTAGCAACACGACTTCCAGAAAGGCTCTGCTGCCCTAGTACCCAGACTTGGGAATGGAGAAATGCTGCCTGCTTGAGGCCACTTCCCACAACAGCAGCTTTAAACCCATTGCTAAATGTCACTAAATATTCACCAATGTTGCAGTTCGGGAAATGACACCTACTCTCTAAAAAAACTCTGGGGTGGAAAATCGACCAAAAAATTCAAAAGACGGCAACCTTCCAAGAAGAGAATTTCAAGAGTTATATTGTACTCCCAATTGTTTCCTTTTTTTAACAGAAAAGAAAACGGTGGAGAAAAATGGTGAGTTTTACGAATTTTCAAAGACATGCAAACCCAAATTACAAAACCCTATCAGCTCACAGCAGCCAGTAGGGCCATTAGCATAAATGCTGCAAACAATAAATGCTAAATCGATTGTGGAGGAATGCGTACCCTCGATTCTAAGGGGGACGTGGTAAGAGGCACTAAAGAAAACACAAAGAAGGTGCTTTGAAAAGGGAAACACGGTGCTACCAGTCAATCAATCACACCCACTGCTGGGCCTATCACCTGAGAAAATGAGAATTAAAAAGTCACAGGCTGGCAATCCAGCACTCCAACAACATTTACCATAGCCAACACCTGGAAGCAATGAAAATGTCCATCAACCGAGGAATGCACAAAGTAGAAGTGCTCCACGTACCCAGTGGGAAATTACTCTAATAAAAAATAAAAATTACATTTAAAAAACCAACAAAATTCAGGAGACATCAGCTTGTGTGGGTTTGTCCGGGCACACTCCACTCTAATTTATAACCGAGAAACACCACAAGCCGCAAGGGCTTTTCCCTAGGTACCAGGGTGGGGAACATAGAAAGGCTGCCACCCTCTGGCAGTTACCTGCAAAAGCAGCTTTAAAGCCTGTGCTCATGGTCATTTCATAGGAACAAGTACTGCAGGATTGTAAATGAAACCTGCCCTCAAAATGTCTTGAGGGAGGTAATGGCCAAAACATTTCAAAATGTGACACATATTTTAAGAGATCACTTTGAAGAACTAAGGAGTAATCACAGCTTGAAAAATAAAAAGGACATGCCTTAAAGCTCAATTTCACCGGATTATGAGGCACATGCAAATTCAACCACAAAGAGGTATCAGCTCACACTTGTCAGAATAACCATCAGCAAGGAAACTACAAACAATAAATGCTGAAGGTGTTGTGGAGAAATGCATACCCTCAAATTCAAGTGGGACGTAAGTTGGAGAGGGCTACGAATGACAGCAGAATGGAGGTGCCTTAAAAAGGTAAACATTGAGCTACCATATGATCCAGCAGGCCCACTCCTCGACCTATAATCTAAGAAGAGAGAATTGGAAAGACACAGGCAGGCAAATCTGCATGGCACAGTATTACAATAGCCAGCATATGGAAGTAACCAAAAAGTCTACCAACAGATGGGTGGACAAAGAAGAACTCCTCCATGTACAGATGGAATATTTGCTAGTGAAAAAAATGAAACAATGCCATTTGCAGCACCATGGATGAGTCTAGATGTAATCACGCCACCTGTAGTAAGTGAGAAAGCAAGAGACACATATGCTTTCAATTCACTTTTAGGAGTTACTTAAAAATTGATGCCAATGTAGATATTTCCACAGAGAAAGGCAATCACAGATTCATGAAAAAAACTTATGGTTCACCATATAGAAAGGGATGAGGATTGGATACATTATCATATTGAGGTTAACAGAGATATACAAACCATGTGAAATATATAACCACCAAAGACGTACGGAAGACCAGGAGAAGACTACTCAACATTGTGTCATAACCCTACATGGGAAAAGGATTCGAGGAAGAATAGATACATGTATATGTGTGAAAGAACCACATCTTGCACACCTAGAGCAATCAAACCATTGTAATCAAATTTGCTGGGATAAAAAATAAAAGTAAATTACAAATATGAACAAGAAGTAATCAGACATAAACTTAAAGGGCTTTTTCCTGGCACATTCCATTCTAATATACAACCTAGAACACCACTTCCATTAAGGCTCTGTTTCCGTAGTAACCAAATTTGGTAAAGGAGAAACGCTGCCACCTTGTGGCTGTCTCCTGCAAGAGCAGCTTTAAACTCACAGCTAATGCTCACTTAACATTCACAAGGACTCAGGGCTCTAAAGGACACCTGCCCTAAAAAAATGTGCTGAAGGTGGGAATGGACAAAAAAATTCAAAACAGGCAAATGTTTCAAGAAGAGATTATGAAGAGTTATGTTTTACTCACACTCTTTTTAAAAAAAAGGAAAATGGATAAAAGCTCAACCTCAGGGAGTGTTAGACGCATGCAATCTAATCTACAAAAAGTTTCAACTTACACCAGTCGACTGATCATCAGCAAAAAGTCAACAAACAATAAATCCTGAAGGGGTTTTAGAGAACTGTGTACCCTCTACCTGCTGGTGAGACGGAAAGGGGTAACAGCCAATAATGAGAACAGAAAGGAGCTGTGTTTAAAAGTAAAAATGGAGGTACCATTCAATCCGGCAGGCGCACCATTGGACCTTTCACCTGAGAAGACAAGAATCGAGAAGACTCAGGCCGCAAAAGCTGCAGTGCAGCCTTATTCACAATAGCCAAGACAGTGAAGCAATCAAAATGTCCAAGAACAGGTGAATGGAGAAAGAAGAAGTGGTCCATGTACACAATGGGATATTAGCCATGGAAAACAATGAACCATTGCTCTTTGAGGCACCACAAATGAGTCTGGAGATAATCACGAAACATGAGGTAACTCGGAAACCAAAGACCTGTATTCTATGATATCACTTATAGGCGTTATCTAATAACTGACACAAATGAATATATTTCCACAGAGAAAGACACTCACAGACTTAGAAAACAAACTATGCTCATCTAAAAGGAAAGGTGGGGAGAATGGATAAATTAAGATTAGTGTTGCTATATCTATACAAACACATATTATATACATATCTCAAAAAGACCGACCATGTAGCAAGGGAGGTCTGTGGATCCCTCTGTAACATTTTACATGGGAAGAGGATCTGTACTTGAATAGAAATATATAATGTACAAATGAACCAGATTGTGTACACCTAGGACAAACAATATTCTAAGCTTTACCCCAATTAAAAAAAAATTTTAAATCCAAGAAGAAATAAAGAGACATAAAAGTATGGGGGTTTCTCCATGCACATTCCAATTTAATTTACAACCTAGGAACACGACTGCCAGAAAGGCTCTGCTGCCCCAATACCCAGATTTGGGAATGGAGAAATGCTGCCTTCTTGAGGCCACTTCCCACAACAGCAGCTTTAAACCCATTGCTAAAGGTCACTAAATATTCACCAAACTTGCAGTTCGGGAAATGACACCTGTTCTCTAAAAAAATTCTGGGGTGGAAAATCGACCAAAAATTTCAAAATAGGGCAACCTTCCAAGAAGACAATTTCAAGAGATATATTGTACTCCCAACTGTTTCCTTTTTTTTAACAGAAAAGTAAACGGTGGAGAAAAATGATGAGTTTTATGAATTTTCAAAGACATGCAAACCCAAATTACAAAAACCTATCAGCTCACAGCAGCCAGTACGGCCATTAGCATAAATGCGGCAAACAATAAATGCTGAAGCGATTGTGGAGAAATGCGTACCCTCGATTCTAAGGGGGACGTGGTAAGTGCCAGTAATGAAAACACAAAGAAGGTGCTTTGAAAAGGAAAACACGGTGCTACCAGTCAGTCAATCACACCCACTGCTGGGCCTATCACCTGTGAAAATGAGAATCAAACAGTCACAGGCTGGCAATCCTGCACTCCAACAATATTTACCATAGCCAACGCTTGGAAGCAATGAAAATGTCCATCAACCGAGGAATGCACAAAGTAGAAGTGGTCCACGTACACGGTGGAAAATTACTCCAATAAAAAATAAAAATTAAATTTAAAACTCCAACAAAAGTAAGGAGACATCAGCTTGTGTGGGTTTGTCCGGGCACACTCCACTCTAATTTATAACCGAGAAACACCACAGGCCGCAAGGGCTTCTCCCTAGTTACCAGGGTGGGGAACATAGAAAGGCTGCCACCCTCTGGCAGTTATCTGCAAAAGCAGCATTAAAGCCTGTGCTAATGGTCATTTCATAGGAACAAGTACTGCAGAACTGTAAATGAAACCTGCCCTCAAAATGTCTTGAGGGAGGTAATGGCCAAAACATTTCAAAATGTGACGCATACTTTAAGAGAACAATTTGAAGAACTAAGGGGTAATCACAGCTTGAAAAATAAAAAGGACATGCCTTAAAGCTCAATTTCAACGGATTATGAGGCACGTGCGAATTCAACCACAAAAAGGTATCAGCTCACAATTGTCAGAATAACCATTAACAAGAAATCTACAGACAAAAATGCTGAAGGTGTTGTGGAGAAATGCGTACCCTCAACTTCAAGGGGGACGTAAGTTGGAAAGGGCCACAAATGAGAGCAGAATGGAGGTGCCTTAAAAAGGTAAACATTGAGCTACCATATGATCCAGCAGGCTCACTCCTCGACCTATAATCTAAGAAGAGAGAATTGGAAAGACACAGGCAGGCAAATCTGCATGGCACAGTATTACAATAGCCAAGATATGGAAGTAACCAAAAAGTCCACCAACAGATGGGTGGACAAAGAAGAACTCCTCCATGTACAGATGGAATATTCGCTAGTGAAAAAAATGAAACAATGCCATTTGCAGCCCATACATGAGTCTAGACGTAAGCATGCCACCTGTAGTAAGTGAGAAAGCAAAAGACACATATCCTATCATATCACTTTTAGGAGTTACTTAAAAATTAATACCAGTGAAGATATTTCCACAGAGGAAGGCAATCAGAGATTCATTAAAAAAATCTTATGGTTCACCAAATAGAAAGGGATGAGGATTGGATACATTACCATATTGGGGTTAACAGAGATATACAAACCATGTGAAATATATAATCACCAAAGACGTACGGAAGACCAGGAGAAGACTACTCAACATTGTGTCATGACCTACATGGGAAAAGGATGCGTGGAAGAATATTTACATGTATATGTGTGAAAGAAGCACATCTTGCACACCTAGAAAAAACAAACCATTGTAATCAAATGTGCTGGGATAAAGAATAAAAAGTAAATTACAAATATGAACAAGAAGTAATCAGACATAAACTTAAAGGGCTTTTTCCTGGCACATTCCATTCTAATTTACAACCTAGAACACCACTTCCATTAAGCCTCTGTTTCCCTAGTTACGAAATTTGGAAAAGGAGAAATGCTGCCACCTTGTGGCCGTTTCCTGCAAGAGCAGCTTTAAACTCACAGCTAATGCTCACTTAACATACACAAGGACTCAGGGCTGTAAAGGACACCTGCCCTAAAAAAAATGTGCTGAAGGAGGGAATGGACAAAAAAATTCAAAACAGGCAAATGTTTCAAGAAGAGAGTATGAAGAGTTAAGTTTTACTCACGGTGTTTTAAAAAAAAGGAAAATGGATAAAAGCTCAACCTCAGGGAGTGTTAGACCCATGCAATCTATTCTATAAAAAAGTTTCAACTTACACCAGTCGACTGACCATCAGCAAAAAGTCTACAAACAATACATGCTGAAGGGGTTTTAGAGAACTGTGTACCCTCTACCTGCTGGTGAGCCGTAAAGGGGTAACAGCCAATAATGAGAACAGAAAGGAGCTGTGTTTAAAAGTAAAAATGGAGGTACCATTCAAGCCAGCAGGCGCACCATTGGACCTCTCACCTGAGAAGACAAGAATCGAGAAGACTCAGGCCGCAAAAGCTGCAGTGCAGCCTTATTCACAATAGCCAAGACAGTGAAGCAATGAAAATGCCCAACAACAGGTGAATGGATAAAGAAGAAGTGGTCCATGTACACAATGGAATATTAGCCATGGAAAACAATGAACCATTGCTCTCTGAGGCACCACAAATGAGTCTGGAGATAATCACGAAACATGAGGTAAGTCGGAGAGCAAAAGACCTATATTCTATGATATCACTTATAGGCGTTATCTAATAACTGACACAAATGAACATATTTCCACAGAGAAAGACACTCACAGACTTAGAAAACAAACTGTGCTCATCTAAAAGGAAAGGTGGGGGGAAGGGATAAATTAAGATTAGTGTTACTATATGTATACAAACACATATTATAAACATATCTCAAAAAGACCGACCATATAGCAAGTGAGGTCTGCGGAACCCTCAGTAACATTTTACATGGGAAGAGGATCTGTACTTGAATAGACATATATAATGTACAAATGAACCAGATTGTGTACACCTAGGACAAACAATATTCTAAGCTTTACCCCAATTAAAACACTTTTAAAATCCAAGAACAAATAATGACACATAAACTTATGGGGCTTTCTCCATGCACATTACAATGTAATTTACAACCTAGCAACACGACTTCCAGAAAGGCTCTGCTGCCCTAGTACCCAGACTTGGGAATGGAGAAATGCTGCCTGCTTGAGGCCACTTCCCACAACAGCAGCTTTAAACCCATTGCTAAATGTCACTAAATATTCACCAATGTTGCAGTTCGGGAAATGACACCTACTCTCTAAAAAAACTCTGGGGTGGAAAATCGACCAAAAAATTCAAAAGACGGCAACCTTCCAAGAAGAGAATTTCAAGAGTTATATTGTACTCCCAATTGTTTCCTTTTTTTAACAGAAAAGAAAACGGTGGAGAAAAATGGTGAGTTTTACGAATTTTCAAAGACATGCAAACCCAAATTACAAAACCCTATCAGCTCACAGCAGCCAGTAGGGCCATTAGCATAAATGCTGCAAACAATAAATGCTAAATCGATTGTGGAGGAATGCGTACCCTCGATTCTAAGGGGGACGTGGTAAGAGGCACTAAAGAAAACACAAAGAAGGTGCTTTGAAAAGGGAAACACGGTGCTACCAGTCAATCAATCACACCCACTGCTGGGCCTATCACCTGAGAAAATGAGAATTAAAAAGTCACAGGCTGGCAATCCAGCACTCCAACAACATTTACCATAGCCAACACCTGGAAGCAATGAAAATGTCCATCAACCGAGGAATGCACAAAGTAGAAGTGCTCCACGTACCCAGTGGGAAATTACTCTAATAAAAAATAAAAATTACATTTAAAAAACCAACAAAATTCAGGAGACATCAGCTTGTGTGGGTTTGTCCGGGCACACTCCACTCTAATTTATAACCGAGAAACACCACAAGCCGCAAGGGCTTTTCCCTAGGTACCAGGGTGGGGAACATAGAAAGGCTGCCACCCTCTGGCAGTTACCTGCAAAAGCAGCTTTAAAGCCTGTGCTCATGGTCATTTCATAGGAACAAGTACTGCAGGATTGTAAATGAAACCTGCCCTCAAAATGTCTTGAGGGAGGTAATGGCCAAAACATTTCAAAATGTGACACATATTTTAAGAGATCACTTTGAAGAACTAAGGAGTAATCACAGCTTGAAAAATAAAAAGGACATGCCTTAAAGCTCAATTTCACCGGATTATGAGGCACATGCAAATTCAACCACAAAGAGGTATCAGCTCACACTTGTCAGAATAACCATCAGCAAGGAAACTACAAACAATAAATGCTGAAGGTGTTGTGGAGAAATGCATACCCTCAAATTCAAGTGGGACGTAAGTTGGAGAGGGCTACGAATGACAGCAGAATGGAGGTGCCTTAAAAAGGTAAACATTGAGCTACCATATGATCCAGCAGGCCCACTCCTCGACCTATAATCTAAGAAGAGAGAATTGGAAAGACACAGGCAGGCAAATCTGCATGGCACAGTATTACAATAGCCAGCATATGGAAGTAACCAAAAAGTCTACCAACAGATGGGTGGACAAAGAAGAACTCCTCCATGTACAGATGGAATATTTGCTAGTGAAAAAAATGAAACAATGCCATTTGCAGCACCATGGATGAGTCTAGATGTAATCACGCCACCTGTAGTAAGTGAGAAAGCAAGAGACACATATGCTTTCAATTCACTTTTAGGAGTTACTTAAAAATTGATGCCAATGTAGATATTTCCACAGAGAAAGGCAATCACAGATTCATGAAAAAAACTTATGGTTCACCATATAGAAAGGGATGAGGATTGGATACATTATCATATTGAGGTTAACAGAGATATACAAACCATGTGAAATATATAACCACCAAAGACGTACGGAAGACCAGGAGAAGACTACTCAACATTGTGTCATAACCCTACATGGGAAAAGGATTCGAGGAAGAATAGATACATGTATATGTGTGAAAGAACCACATCTTGCACACCTAGAGCAATCAAACCATTGTAATCAAATTTGCTGGGATAAAAAATAAAAGTAAATTACAAATATGAACAAGAAGTAATCAGACATAAACTTAAAGGGCTTTTTCCTGGCACATTCCATTCTAATATACAACCTAGAACACCACTTCCATTAAGGCTCTGTTTCCGTAGTAACCAAATTTGGTAAAGGAGAAACGCTGCCACCTTGTGGCTGTCTCCTGCAAGAGCAGCTTTAAACTCACAGCTAATGCTCACTTAACATTCACAAGGACTCAGGGCTCTAAAGGACACCTGCCCTAAAAAAATGTGCTGAAGGTGGGAATGGACAAAAAAATTCAAAACAGGCAAATGTTTCAAGAAGAGATTATGAAGAGTTATGTTTTACTCACACTCTTTTTAAAAAAAAGGAAAATGGATAAAAGCTCAACCTCAGGGAGTGTTAGACGCATGCAATCTAATCTACAAAAAGTTTCAACTTACACCAGTCGACTGATCATCAGCAAAAAGTCAACAAACAATAAATCCTGAAGGGGTTTTAGAGAACTGTGTACCCTCTACCTGCTGGTGAGACGGAAAGGGGTAACAGCCAATAATGAGAACAGAAAGGAGCTGTGTTTAAAAGTAAAAATGGAGGTACCATTCAATCCGGCAGGCGCACCATTGGACCTTTCACCTGAGAAGACAAGAATCGAGAAGACACAGGCCGCAAAAGCTGCAGTGCAGCCTTATTCACAATAGCCAAGACAGTGAAGCAATCAAAATATCCAAGAACAGGTGAATGGATAAAGAAGAAGTGGTCCATGTACACAATGGGATATTAGCCATGGAAAACAATGAACCATTGCTCTTTGAGGCACCACAAATGAGTCTGGAGATAATCACGAAACATGAGGTAACTCGGAAACCAAAGACCTGTATTCTATGATATCACTTATAGGCGTTATCTAATAACTGACACAAATGAATATATTTCCACAGAGAAAGACACTCACAGACTTAGAAAACAAACTATGCTCATCTAAAAGGAAAGGTGGGGAGAATGGATAAATTAAGATTAGTGTTGCTATATCTATACAAACACATATTATATACATATCTCAAAAAGACCGACCATGTAGCAAGGGAGGTCTGTGGATCCCTCTGTAACATTTTACATGGGAAGAGGATCTGTACTTGAATAGAAATATATAATGTACAAATGAACCAGATTGTGTACACCTAGGACAAACAATATTCTAAGCTTTACCCCAATTAAAAAAAAAATTTTAAATCCAAGAAGAAATAAAGAGACATAAAAGTATGGGGGTTTCTCCATGCACATTCCAATTTAATTTACAACCTAGGAACACGACTGCCAGAAAGGCTCTGCTGCCCCACTACCCAGATTTGGGAATGGAGAAATGCTGCCTTCTTGAGGCCACTTCCCACAACAGCAGCTTTAAACCCATTGCTAAAGGTCACTAAATATTCACCAAACTTGCAGTTCGGGAAATGACACCTGTTCTCTAAAAAAATTCTGGGGTGGAAAATCGACCAAAAATTTCAAAATAGGGCAACCTTCCAAGAAGACAATTTCAAGAGATATATTGTACTCCCAACTGTTTCCTTTTTTTTAACAGAAAAGTAAACGGTGGAGAAAAATGATGAGTTTTATGAATTTTCAAAGACATGCAAACCCAAATTACAAAAACCTATCAGCTCACAGCAGCCAGTACGGCCATTAGCATAAATGTGGCAAACAATAAATGCTGAAGCGATTGTGGAGAAATGCGTACCCTCGATTCTAAGGGGGACGTGGTAAGTGCCAGTAATGAAAACACAAAGAAGGTGCTTTGAAAAGGAAAACACGGTGCTACCAGTCAGTCAATCACACCCACTGCTGGGCCTATCACCTGTGAAAATGAGAATCAAACAGTCACAGGCTGGCAATCCTGCACTCCAACAATATTTACCATAGCCAACGCTTGGAAGCAATGAAAATGTCCATCAACCGAGGAATGCACAAAGTAGAAGTGGTCCACGTACACGGTGGAAAATTACTCCAATAAAAAATAAAAATTAAATTTAAAACTCCAACAAAAGTAAGGAGACATCAGCTTGTGTGGGTTTGTCCGGGCACACTCCACTCTAATTTATAACCGAGAAACACCACAGGCCGCAAGGGCTTCTCCCTAGTTACCAGGGTGGGGAACATAGAAAGGCTGCCACCCTCTGGCAGTTATCTGCAAAAGCAGCATTAAAGCCTGTGCTAATGGTCATTTCATAGGAACAAGTACTGCAGAACTGTAAATGAAACCTGCCCTCAAAATGTCTTGAGGGAGGTAATGGCCAAAACATTTCAAAATGTGACGCATACTTTAAGAGAACAATTTGAAGAACTAAGGGGTAATCACAGCTTGAAAAATAAAAAGGACATGCCTTAAAGCTCAATTTCAACGGATTATGAGGCACGTGCGAATTCAACCACAAAAAGGTATCAGCTCACAATTGTCAGAATAACCATTAACAAGAAATCTACAGACAAAAATGCTGAAGGTGTTGTGGAGAAATGCGTACCCTCAACTTCAAGGGGGACGTAAGTTGGAAAGGGCCACAAATGAGAGCAGAATGGAGGTGCCTTAAAAAGGTAAACATTGAGCTACCATATGATCCAGCAGGCTCACTCCTCGACCTATAATCTAAGAAGAGAGAATTGGAAAGACACAGGCAGGCAAATCTGCATGGCACAGTATTACAATAGCCAAGATATGGAAGTAACCAAAAAGTCCACCAACAGATGGGTGGACAAAGAAGAACTCCTCCATGTACAGATGGAATATTCGCTAGTGAAAAAAATGAAACAATGCCATTTGCAGCCCATACATGAGTCTAGACGTAAGCACGCCACCTGTAGTAAGTGAGAAAGCAAAAGACACATATCCTATCATATCACTTTTAGGAGTTACTTAAAAATTAATACCAGTGAAGATATTTCCACAGAGAAAGGCAATCAGAGATTCATTAAAAAAATCTTATGGTTCACCAAATAGAAAGGGATGAGGATTGGATACATTACCATATTGGGGTTAACAGAGATATACAAACCATGTGAAATATATAATCACCAAAGACGTACGGAAGACCAGGAGAAGACTACTCAACATTGTGTCATGACCTACATGGGAAAAGGATGCGTGGAAGAATATTTACATGTATATGTGTGAAAGAAGCACATCTTGCACACCTAGAAAAAACAAACCATTGTAATCAAATGTGCTGGGATAAAGAATAAAAAGTAAATTACAAATATGAACAAGAAGTTATGAGACATAAACTTAAAGGGCTTTTTCCTGGCACATTCCATTCTAATTTACAACCTAGAACACCACTTCCATTAAGCCTCTGTTTCCCTAGTTACGAAATTTGGAAAAGGAGAAATGCTGCCACCTTGTGGCCGTTTCCTGCAAGAGCAGCTTTAAACTCACAGCTAATGCTCACTTAACATACACAAGGACTCAGGGCTGTAAAGGACACCTGCCCTAAAAAAAATGTGCTGAAGGAGGGAATGGACAAAAAAATTCAAAACAGGCAAATGTTTCAAGAAGAGAGTATGAAGAGTTAAGTTTTACTCACGGTGTTTTAAAAAAAAGGAAAATGGATAAAAGCTCAACCTCAGGGAGTGTTAGACCCATGCAATCTATTCTATAAAAAGTTTCAACTTACACCAGTCGACTGACCATCAGCAAAAAGTCTACAAACAATACATGCTGAAGGGGTTTTAGAGAACTGTGTACCCTCTACATGCTGGTGAGCCGTAAAGGGGTAACAGCCAATAATGAGAACAGAAAGGAGCTGTGTTTAAAAGTAAAAATGGAGGTACCATTCAAGCCAGCAGGCGCACCATTGGACCTCTCACCTGAGAAGACAAGAATCGAGAAGACTCAGGCCGCAAAAGCTGCAGTGCAGCCTTATTCACAATAGCCAAGACAGTGAAGCAATGAAAATGCCCAACAACAGGTGAATGGATAAAGAAGAAGTGGTCCATGTACACGATGGAACATTAGCCATGGAAAACAATGAACCATTGCTCTCTGAGGCACCACAAATGAGTCTGGAGATAATCAGGAAACATGAGGTAAGTCGGAGAGCAAAAGACCTATATTCTATGATATCACTTATAGGCGTTATCTAATAACTGACACAAATGAACATATTTCCACAGAGAAAGACACTCACAGACTTAGAAAACAAACTGTGCTCATCTAAAAGGAAAGGTGGGGGGAAGGGATAAATTAAGATTAGTGTTACTATATGTATACAAACACATATTATAAACATATCTCAAAAAGACCGACCATATAGCAAGTGAGGTCTGCGGAACCCTCAGTAACATTTTACATGGGAAGAGAATCTGTACTTGAATAGACATATATAATGTACAAATGAACCAGATTGTGTACACCTAGGACAAACAATATTCTAAGCTTTACCCCAATTAAAACACTTTTAAAATCCAAGAACAAATAATGACACATAAACTTATGGGGCTTTCTCCATGCACATTACAATGTAATTTACAACCTAGCAACACGACTTCCAGAAAGGCTCTGCTGCCCTAGTACCCAGACTTGGGAATGGAGAAATGCTGCCTGCTTGAGGCCACTTCCCACAACAGCAGCTTTAAACCCATTGCTAAATGTCACTAAATATTCACCAATGTTGCAGTTCGGGAAATGACACCTACTCTCTAAAAAAACTCTGGGGTGGAAAATCGACCAAAAAATTCAAAAGACGGCAACCTTCCAAGAAGAGAATTTCAAGAGTTATATTGTACTCCCAATTGTTTCCTTTTTTTAACAGAAAAGAAAACGGTGGAGAAAAATGGTGAGTTTTACGAATTTTCAAAGACATGCAAACCCAAATTACAAAACCCTATCAGCTCACAGCAGCCAGTAGGGCCATTAGCATAAATGCTGCAAACAATAAATGCTAAATCGATTGTGGAGGAATGCGTACCCTCGATTCTAAGGGGGACGTGGTAAGAGGCACTAAAGAAAACACAAAGAAGGTGCTTTGAAAAGGGAAACACGGTGCTACCAGTCAATCAATCACACCCACTGCTGGGCCTATCACCTGAGAAAATGAGAATTAAAAAGTCACAGGCTGGCAATCCAGCACTCCAACAACATTTACCATAGCCAACACCTGGAAGCAATGAAAATGTCCATCAACCGAGGAATGCACAAAGTAGAAGTGCTCCACGTACCCAGTGGGAAATTACTCTAATAAAAAATAAAAATTACATTTAAAAAACCAACAAAATTCAGGAGACATCAGCTTGTGTGGGTTTGTCCGGGCACACTCCACTCTAATTTATAACCGAGAAACACCACAAGCCGCAAGGGCTTTTCCCTAGGTACCAGGGTGGGGAACATAGAAAGGCTGCCACCCTCTGGCAGTTACCTGCAAAAGCAGCTTTAAAGCCTGTGCTCATGGTCATTTCATAGGAACAAGTACTGCAGGATTGTAAATGAAACCTGCCCTCAAAATGTCTTGAGGGAGGTAATGGCCAAAACATTTCAAAATGTGACACATATTTTAAGAGATCACTTTGAAGAACTAAGGAGTAATCACAGCTTGAAAAATAAAAAGGACATGCCTTAAAGCTCAATTTCACCGGATTATGAGGCACATGCAAATTCAACCACAAAGAGGTATCAGCTCACACTTGTCAGAATAACCATCAGCAAGGAAACTACAAACAATAAATGCTGAAGGTGTTGTGGAGAAATGCATACCCTCAAATTCAAGTGGGACGTAAGTTGGAGAGGGCTACGAATGACAGCAGAATGGAGGTGCCTTAAAAAGGTAAACATTGAGCTACCATATGATCCAGCAGGCCCACTCCTCGACCTATAATCTAAGAAGAGAGAATTGGAAAGACACAGGCAGGCAAATCTGCATGGCACAGTATTACAATAGCCAGCATATGGAAGTAACCAAAAAGTCTACCAACAGATGGGTGGACAAAGAAGAACTCCTCCATGTACAGATGGAATATTTGCTAGTGAAAAAAATGAAACAATGCCATTTGCAGCACCATGGATGAGTCTAGATGTAATCACGCCACCTGTAGTAAGTGAGAAAGCAAGAGACACATATGCTTTCAATTCACTTTTAGGAGTTACTTAAAAATTGATGCCAATGTAGATATTTCCACAGAGAAAGGCAATCACAGATTCATGAAAAAAACTTATGGTTCACCATATAGAAAGGGATGAGGATTGGATACATTATCATATTGAGGTTAACAGAGATATACAAACCATGTGAAATATATAACCACCAAAGACGTACGGAAGACCAGGAGAAGACTACTCAACATTGTGTCATAACCCTACATGGGAAAAGGATTCGAGGAAGAATAGATACATGTATATGTGTGAAAGAACCACATCTTGCACACCTAGAGCAATCAAACCATTGTAATCAAATTTGCTGGGATAAAAAATAAAAGTAAATTACAAATATGAACAAGAAGTAATCAGACATAAACTTAAAGGGCTTTTTCCTGGCACATTCCATTCTAATATACAACCTAGAACACCACTTCCATTAAGGCTCTGTTTCCGTAGTAACCAAATTTGGTAAAGGAGAAACGCTGCCACCTTGTGGCTGTCTCCTGCAAGAGCAGCTTTAAACTCACAGCTAATGCTCACTTAACATTCACAAGGACTCAGGGCTCTAAAGGACACCTGCCCTAAAAAAATGTGCTGAAGGTGGGAATGGACAAAAAAATTCAAAACAGGCAAATGTTTCAAGAAGAGATTATGAAGAGTTATGTTTTACTCACACTCTTTTTAAAAAAAAGGAAAATGGATAAAAGCTCAACCTCAGGGAGTGTTAGACGCATGCAATCTAATCTACAAAAAGTTTCAACTTACACCAGTCGACTGATCATCAGCAAAAAGTCAACAAACAATAAATCCTGAAGGGGTTTTAGAGAACTGTGTACCCTCTACCTGCTGGTGAGACGGAAAGGGGTAACAGCCAATAATGAGAACAGAAAGGAGCTGTGTTTAAAAGTAAAAATGGAGGTACCATTCAATCCGGCAGGCGCACCATTGGACCTTTCACCTGAGAAGACAAGAATCGAGAAGACTCAGGCCGCAAAAGCTGCAGTGCAGCCTTATTCACAATAGCCAAGACAGTGAAGCAATCAAAATGTCCAAGAACAGGTGAATGGAGAAAGAAGAAGTGGTCCATGTACACAATGGGATATTAGCCATGGAAAACAATGAACCATTGCTCTTTGAGGCACCACAAATGAGTCTGGAGATAATCACGAAACATGAGGTAACTCGGAAACCAAAGACCTGTATTCTATGATATCACTTATAGGCGTTATCTAATAACTGACACAAATGAATATATTTCCACAGAGAAAGACACTCACAGACTTAGAAAACAAACTATGCTCATCTAAAAGGAAAGGTGGGGAGAATGGATAAATTAAGATTAGTGTTGCTATATCTATACAAACACATATTATATACATATCTCAAAAAGACCGACCATGTAGCAAGGGAGGTCTGTGGATCCCTCTGTAACATTTTACATGGGAAGAGGATCTGTACTTGAATAGAAATATATAATGTACAAATGAACCAGATTGTGTACACCTAGGACAAACAATATTCTAAGCTTTACCCCAATTAAAAAAAAATTTTAAATCCAAGAAGAAATAAAGAGACATAAAAGTATGGGGGTTTCTCCATGCACATTCCAATTTAATTTACAACCTAGGAACACGACTGCCAGAAAGGCTCTGCTGCCCCAATACCCAGATTTGGGAATGGAGAAATGCTGCCTTCTTGAGGCCACTTCCCACAACAGCAGCTTTAAACCCATTGCTAAAGGTCACTAAATATTCACCAAACTTGCAGTTCGGGAAATGACACCTGTTCTCTAAAAAAATTCTGGGGTGGAAAATCGACCAAAAATTTCAAAATAGGGCAACCTTCCAAGAAGACAATTTCAAGAGATATATTGTACTCCCAACTGTTTCCTTTTTTTTAACAGAAAAGTAAACGGTGGAGAAAAATGATGAGTTTTATGAATTTTCAAAGACATGCAAACCCAAATTACAAAAACCTATCAGCTCACAGCAGCCAGTACGGCCATTAGCTTAAATGCGGCAAACAATAAATGCTGAAGCGATTGTGGAGAAATGCGTACCCTCGATTCTAAGGGGGACGTGGTAAGTGCCAGTAATGAAAACACAAAGAAGGTGCTTTGAAAAGGGAAACACGGTGCTACCAGTCAGTCAATCACACCCACTGCTGGGCCTATCACCTGTGAAAATGAGAATCAAACAGTCACAGGCTGGCAATCCTGCACTCCAACAATATTTACCATAGCCAACGCTTGGAAGCAATGAAAATGTCCATCAACCGAGGAATGCACAAAGTAGAAGTGGTCCACGTACACGGTGGAAAATTACTCCAATAAAAAATAAAAATTAAATTTAAAACTCCAACAAAAGTAAGGAGACATCAGCTTGTGTGGGTTTGTCCGGGCACACTCCACTCTAATTTATAACCGAGAAACACCACAGGCCGCAAGGGCTTCTCCCTAGTTACCAGGGTGGGGAACATAGAAAGGCTGCCACCCTCTGGCAGTTATCTGCAAAAGCAGCATTAAAGCCTGTGCTAATGGTCATTTCATAGGAACAAGTACTGCAGAACTGTAAATGAAACCTGCCCTCAAAATGTCTTGAGGGAGGTAATGGCCAAAACATTTCAAAATGTGACGCATACTTTAAGAGAACAATTTGAAGAACTAAGGGGTAATCACAGCTTGAAAAATAAAAAGGACATGCCTTAAAGCTCAATTTCAACGGATTATGAGGCACGTGCGAATTCAACCACAAAAAGGTATCAGCTCACAATTGTCAGAATAACCATTAACAAGAAATCTACAGACAAAAATGCTGAAGGTGTTGTGGAGAAATGCGTACCCTCAACTTCAAGGGGGACGTAAGTTGGAAAGGGCCACAAATGAGAGCAGAATGGAGGTGCCTTAAAAAGGTAAACATTGAGCTACCATATGATCCAGCAGGCTCACTCCTCGACCTATAATCTAAGAAGAGAGAATTGGAAAGACACAGGCAGGCAAATCTGCATGGCACAGTATTACAATAGCCAAGATATGGAAGTAACCAAAAAGTCCACCAACAGATGGGTGGACAAAGAAGAACTCCTCCATGTACAGATGGAATATTCGCTAGTGAAAAAAATGAAACAATGCCATTTGCAGCCCATACATGAGTCTAGACGTAAGCATGCCACCTGTAGTAAGTGAGAAAGCAAAAGACACATATCCTATCATATCACTTTTAGGAGTTACTTAAAAATTAATACCAGTGAAGATATTTCCACAGAGGAAGGCAATCAGAGATTCATTAAAAAAATCTTATGGTTCACCAAATAGAAAGGGATGAGGATTGGATACATTACCATATTGGGGTTAACAGAGATATACAAACCATGTGAAATATATAATCACCAAAGACGTACGGAAGACCAGGAGAAGACTACTCAACATTGTGTCATGACCTACATGGGAAAAGGATGCGTGGAAGAATATTTACATGTATATGTGTGAAAGAAGCACATCTTGCACACCTAGAAAAAACAAACCATTGTAATCAAATGTGCTGGGATAAAGAATAAAAAGTAAATTACAAATATGAACAAGAAGTAATCAGACATAAACTTAAAGGGCTTTTTCCTGGCACATTCCATTCTAATTTACAACCTAGAACACCACTTCCATTAAGCCTCTGTTTCCCTAGTTACGAAATTTGGAAAAGGAGAAATGCTGCCACCTTGTGGCCGTTTCCTGCAAGAGCAGCTTTAAACTCACAGCTAATGCTCACTTAACATACACAAGGACTCAGGGCTGTAAAGGACACCTGCCCTAAAAAAAATGTGCTGAAGGAGGGAATGGACAAAAAAATTCAAAACAGGCAAATGTTTCAAGAAGAGAGTATGAAGAGTTAAGTTTTACTCACGGTGTTTTAAAAAAAAGGAAAATGGATAAAAGCTCAACCTCAGGGAGTGTTAGACCCATGCAATCTATTCTATAAAAAAGTTTCAACTTACACCAGTCGACTGACCATCAGCAAAAAGTCTACAAACAATACATGCTGAAGGGGTTTTAGAGAACTGTGTACCCTCTACCTGCTGGTGAGCCGTAAAGGGGTAACAGCCAATAATGAGAACAGAAAGGAGCTGTGTTTAAAAGTAAAAATGGAGGTACCATTCAAGCCAGCAGGCGCACCATTGGACCTCTCACCTGAGAAGACAAGAATCGAGAAGACTCAGGCCGCAAAAGCTGCAGTGCAGCCTTATTCACAATAGCCAAGACAGTGAAGCAATGAAAATGCCCAACAACAGGTGAATGGATAAAGAAGAAGTGGTCCATGTACACAATGGAATATTAGCCATGGAAAACAATGAACCATTGCTCTCTGAGGCACCACAAATGAGTCTGGAGATAATCACGAAACATGAGGTAAGTCGGAGAGCAAAAGACCTATATTCTATGATATCACTTATAGGCGTTATCTAATAACTGACACAAATGAACATATTTCCACAGAGAAAGACACTCACAGACTTAGAAAACAAACTGTGCTCATCTAAAAGGAAAGGTGGGGGGAAGGGATAAATTAAGATTAGTGTTACTATATGTATACAAACACATATTATAAACATATCTCAAAAAGACCGACCATATAGCAAGTGAGGTCTGCGGAACCCTCAGTAACATTTTACATGGGAAGAGGATCTGTACTTGAATAGACATATATAATGTACAAATGAACCAGATTGTGTACACCTAGGACAAACAATATTCTAAGCTTTACCCCAATTAAAACACTTTTAAAATCCAAGAACAAATAATGACACATAAACTTATGGGGCTTTCTCCATGCACATTACAATGTAATTTACAACCTAGCAACACGACTTCCAGAAAGGCTCTGCTGCCCTAGTACCCAGACTTGGGAATGGAGAAATGCTGCCTGCTTGAGGCCACTTCCCACAACAGCAGCTTTAAACCCATTGCTAAATGTCACTAAATATTCACCAATGTTGCAGTTCGGGAAATGACACCTACTCTCTAAAAAAACTCTGGGGTGGAAAATCGACCAAAAAATTCAAAAGACGGCAACCTTCCAAGAAGAGAATTTCAAGAGTTATATTGTACTCCCAATTGTTTCCTTTTTTTAACAGAAAAGAAAACGGTGGAGAAAAATGGTGAGTTTTACGAATTTTCAAAGACATGCAAACCCAAATTACAAAACCCTATCAGCTCACAGCAGCCAGTAGGGCCATTAGCATAAATGCTGCAAACAATAAATGCTAAATCGATTGTGGAGGAATGCGTACCCTCGATTCTAAGGGGGACGTGGTAAGAGGCACTAAAGAAAACACAAAGAAGGTGCTTTGAAAAGGGAAACACGGTGCTACCAGTCAATCAATCACACCCACTGCTGGGCCTATCACCTGAGAAAATGAGAATTAAAAAGTCACAGGCTGGCAATCCAGCACTCCAACAACATTTACCATAGCCAACACCTGGAAGCAATGAAAATGTCCATCAACCGAGGAATGCACAAAGTAGAAGTGCTCCACGTACCCAGTGGGAAATTACTCTAATAAAAAATAAAAATTACATTTAAAAAACCAACAAAATTCAGGAGACATCAGCTTGTGTGGGTTTGTCCGGGCACACTCCACTCTAATTTATAACCGAGAAACACCACAAGCCGCAAGGGCTTTTCCCTAGGTACCAGGGTGGGGAACATAGAAAGGCTGCCACCCTCTGGCAGTTACCTGCAAAAGCAGCTTTAAAGCCTGTGCTCATGGTCATTTCATAGGAACAAGTACTGCAGGATTGTAAATGAAACCTGCCCTCAAAATGTCTTGAGGGAGGTAATGGCCAAAACATTTCAAAATGTGACACATATTTTAAGAGATCACTTTGAAGAACTAAGGAGTAATCACAGCTTGAAAAATAAAAAGGACATGCCTTAAAGCTCAATTTCACCGGATTATGAGGCACATGCAAATTCAACCACAAAGAGGTATCAGCTCACACTTGTCAGAATAACCATCAGCAAGGAAACTACAAACAATAAATGCTGAAGGTGTTGTGGAGAAATGCATACCCTCAAATTCAAGTGGGACGTAAGTTGGAGAGGGCTACGAATGACAGCAGAATGGAGGTGCCTTAAAAAGGTAAACATTGAGCTACCATATGATCCAGCAGGCCCACTCCTCGACCTATAATCTAAGAAGAGAGAATTGGAAAGACACAGGCAGGCAAATCTGCATGGCACAGTATTACAATAGCCAGCATATGGAAGTAACCAAAAAGTCTACCAACAGATGGGTGGACAAAGAAGAACTCCTCCATGTACAGATGGAATATTTGCTAGTGAAAAAAATGAAACAATGCCATTTGCAGCACCATGGATGAGTCTAGATGTAATCACGCCACCTGTAGTAAGTGAGAAAGCAAGAGACACATATGCTTTCAATTCACTTTTAGGAGTTACTTAAAAATTGATGCCAATGTAGATATTTCCACAGAGAAAGGCAATCACAGATTCATGAAAAAAACTTATGGTTCACCATATAGAAAGGGATGAGGATTGGATACATTATCATATTGAGGTTAACAGAGATATACAAACCATGTGAAATATATAACCACCAAAGACGTACGGAAGACCAGGAGAAGACTACTCAACATTGTGTCATAACCCTACATGGGAAAAGGATTCGAGGAAGAATAGATACATGTATATGTGTGAAAGAACCACATCTTTCACACCTAGAGCAATCAAACCATTGTAATCAAATTTGCTGGGATAAAAAATAAAAGTAAATTACAAATATGAACAAGAAGTAATCAGACATAAACTTAAAGGGCTTTTTCCTGGCACATTCCATTCTAATATACAACCTAGAACACCACTTCCATTAAGGCTCTGTTTCCGTAGTAACCAAATTTGGTAAAGGAGAAACGCTGCCACCTTGTGGCTGTCTCCTGCAAGAGCAGCTTTAAACTCACAGCTAATGCTCACTTAACATTCACAAGGACTCAGGGCTCTAAAGGACACCTGCCCTAAAAAAATGTGCTGAAGGTGGGAATGGACAAAAAAATTCAAAACAGGCAAATGTTTCAAGAAGAGATTATGAAGAGTTATGTTTTACTCACACTCTTTTTAAAAAAAAGGAAAATGGATAAAAGCTCAACCTCAGGGAGTGTTAGACGCATGCAATCTAATCTACAAAAAGTTTCAACTTACACCAGTCGACTGATCATCAGCAAAAAGTCAACAAACAATAAATCCTGAAGGGGTTTTAGAGAACTGTGTACCCTCTACCTGCTGGTGAGACGGAAAGGGGTAACAGCCAATAATGAGAACAGAAAGGAGCTGTGTTTAAAAGTAAAAATGGAGGTACCATTCAATCCGGCAGGCGCACCATTGGACCTTTCACCTGAGAAGACAAGAATCGAGAAGACACAGGCCGCAAAAGCTGCAGTGCAGCCTTATTCACAATAGCCAAGACAGTGAAGCAATCAAAATATCCAAGAACAGGTGAATGGATAAAGAAGAAGTGGTCCATGTACACAATGGGATATTAGCCATGGAAAACAATGAACCATTGCTCTTTGAGGCACCACAAATGAGTCTGGAGATAATCACGAAACATGAGGTAACTCGGAAACCAAAGACCTGTATTCTATGATATCACTTATAGGCGTTATCTAATAACTGACACAAATGAATATATTTCCACAGAGAAAGACACTCACAGACTTAGAAAACAAACTATGCTCATCTAAAAGGAAAGGTGGGGAGAATGGATAAATTAAGATTAGTGTTGCTATATCTATACAAACACATATTATATACATATCTCAAAAAGACCGACCATGTAGCAAGGGAGGTCTGTGGATCCCTCTGTAACATTTTACATGGGAAGAGGATCTGTACTTGAATAGAAATATATAATGTACAAATGAACCAGATTGTGTACACCTAGGACAAACAATATTCTAAGCTTTACCCCAATTAAAAAAAAAATTTTAAATCCAAGAAGAAATAAAGAGACATAAAAGTATGGGGGTTTCTCCATGCACATTCCAATTTAATTTACAACCTAGGAACACGACTGCCAGAAAGGCTCTGCTGCCCCACTACCCAGATTTGGGAATGGAGAAATGCTGCCTTCTTGAGGCCACTTCCCACAACAGCAGCTTTAAACCCATTGCTAAAGGTCACTAAATATTCACCAAACTTGCAGTTCGGGAAATGACACCTGTTCTCTAAAAAAATTCTGGGGTGGAAAATCGACCAAAAATTTCAAAATAGGGCAACCTTCCAAGAAGACAATTTCAAGAGATATATTGTACTCCCAACTGTTTCCTTTTTTTTAACAGAAAAGTAAACGGTGGAGAAAAATGATGAGTTTTATGAATTTTCAAAGACATGCAAACCCAAATTACAAAAACCTATCAGCTCACAGCAGCCAGTACGGCCATTAGCATAAATGCGGCAAACAATAAATGCTGAAGCGATTGTGGAGAAATGCGTACCCTCGATTCTAAGGGGGACGTGGTAAGTGCCAGTAATGAAAACACAAAGAAGGTGCTTTGAAAAGGAAAACACGGTGCTACCAGTCAGTCAATCACACCCACTGCTGGGCCTATCACCTGTGAAAATGAGAATCAAACAGTCACAGGCTGGCAATCCTGCACTCCAACAATATTTACCATAGCCAACGCTTGGAAGCAATGAAAATGTCCATCAACCGAGGAATGCACAAAGTAGAAGTGGTCCACGTACACGGTGGAAAATTACTCCAATAAAAAATAAAAATTAAATTTAAAACTCCAACAAAAGTAAGGAGACATCAGCTTGTGTGGGTTTGTCCGGGCACACTCCACTCTAATTTATAACCGAGAAACACCACAGGCCGCAAGGGCTTCTCCCTAGTTACCAGGGTGGGGAACATAGAAAGGCTGCCACCCTCTGGCAGTTATCTGCAAAAGCAGCATTAAAGCCTGTGCTAATGGTCATTTCATAGGAACAAGTACTGCAGAACTGTAAATGAAACCTGCCCTCAAAATGTCTTGAGGGAGGTAATGGCCAAAACATTTCAAAATGTGACGCATACTTTAAGAGAACAATTTGAAGAACTAAGGGGTAATCACAGCTTGAAAAATAAAAAGGACATGCCTTAAAGCTCAATTTCAACGGATTATGAGGCACGTGCGAATTCAACCACAAAAAGGTATCAGCTCACAATTGTCAGAATAACCATTAACAAGAAATCTACAGACAAAAATGCTGAAGGTGTTGTGGAGAAATGCATACCCTCAACTTCAAGGGGGACGTAAGTTGGAAAGGGCCACAAATGAGAGCAGAATGGAGGTGCCTTAAAAAGGTAAACATTGAGCTACCATATGATCCAGCAGGCTCACTCCTCGACCTATAATCTAAGAAGAGAGAATTGGAAAGACACAGGCAGGCAAATCTGCATGGCACAGTATTACAATAGCCAAGATATGGAAGTAACCAAAAAGTCCACCAACAGATGGGTGGACAAAGAAGAACTCCTCCATGTACAGATGGAATATTCGCTAGTGAAAAAAATGAAACAATGCCATTTGCAGCCCATACATGAGTCTAGACGTAAGCACGCCACCTGTAGTAAGTGAGAAAGCAAAAGACACATATCCTATCATATCACTTTTAGGAGTTACTTAAAAATTAATACCAGTGAAGATATTTCCACAGAGAAAGGCAATCAGAGATTCATTAAAAAAATCTTATGGTTCACCAAATAGAAAGGGATGAGGATTGGATACATTACCATATTGGGGTTAACAGAGATATACAAACCATGTGAAATATATAATCACCAAAGACGTACGGAAGACCAGGAGAAGACTACTCAACATTGTGTCATGACCTACATGGGAAAAGGATGCGTGGAAGAATATTTACATGTATATGTGTGAAAGAAGCACATCTTGCACACCTAGAAAAAACAAACCATTGTAATCAAATGTGCTGGGATAAAGAATAAAAAGTAAATTACAAATATGAACAAGAAGTTATGAGACATAAACTTAAAGGGCTTTTTCCTGGCACATTCCATTCTAATTTACAACCTAGAACACCACTTCCATTAAGCCTCTGTTTCCCTAGTTACGAAATTTGGAAAAGGAGAAATGCTGCCACCTTGTGGCCGTTTCCTGCAAGAGCAGCTTTAAACTCACAGCTAATGCTCACTTAACATACACAAGGACTCAGGGCTGTAAAGGACACCTGCCCTAAAAAAAATGTGCTGAAGGAGGGAATGGACAAAAAAATTCAAAACAGGCAAATGTTTCAAGAAGAGAGTATGAAGAGTTAAGTTTTACTCACGGTGTTTTAAAAAAAAGGAAAATGGATAAAAGCTCAACCTCAGGGAGTGTTAGACCCATGCAATCTATTCTATAAAAAGTTTCAACTTACACCAGTCGACTGACCATCAGCAAAAAGTCTACAAACAATACATGCTGAAGGGGTTTTAGAGAACTGTGTACCCTCTACATGCTGGTGAGCCGTAAAGGGGTAACAGCCAATAATGAGAACAGAAAGGAGCTGTGTTTAAAAGTAAAAATGGAGGTACCATTCAAGCCAGCAGGCGCACCATTGGACCTCTCACCTGAGAAGACAAGAATCGAGAAGACTCAGGCCGCAAAAGCTGCAGTGCAGCCTTATTCACAATAGCCAAGACAGTGAAGCAATGAAAATGCCCAACAACAGGTGAATGGATAAAGAAGAAGTGGTCCATGTACACGATGGAACATTAGCCATGGAAAACAATGAACCATTGCTCTCTGAGGCACCACAAATGAGTCTGGAGATAATCAGGAAACATGAGGTAAGTCGGAGAGCAAAAGACCTATATTCTATGATATCACTTATAGGCGTTATCTAATAACTGACACAAATGAACATATTTCCACAGAGAAAGACACTCACAGACTTAGAAAACAAACTGTGCTCATCTAAAAGGAAAGGTGGGGGGAAGGGATAAATTAAGATTAGTGTTACTATATGTATACAAACACATATTATAAACATATCTCAAAAAGACCGACCATATAGCAAGTGAGGTCTGCGGAACCCTCAGTAACATTTTACATGGGAAGAGAATCTGTACTTGAATAGACATATATAATGTACAAATGAACCAGATTGTGTACACCTAGGACAAACAATATTCTAAGCTTTACCCCAATTAAAACACTTTTAAAATCCAAGAACAAATAATGACACATAAACTTATGGGGCTTTCTCCATGCACATTACAATGTAATTTACAACCTAGCAACACGACTTCCAGAAAGGCTCTGCTGCCCTAGTACCCAGACTTGGGAATGGAGAAATGCTGCCTGCTTGAGGCCACTTCCCACAACAGCAGCTTTAAACCCATTGCTAAATGTCACTAAATATTCACCAATGTTGCAGTTCGGGAAATGACACCTACTCTCTAAAAAAACTCTGGGGTGGAAAATCGACCAAAAAATTCAAAAGACGGCAACCTTCCAAGAAGAGAATTTCAAGAGTTATATTGTACTCCCAATTGTTTCCTTTTTTTAACAGAAAAGAAAACGGTGGAGAAAAATGGTGAGTTTTACGAATTTTCAAAGACATGCAAACCCAAATTACAAAACCCTATCAGCTCACAGCAGCCAGTAGGGCCATTAGCATAAATGCTGCAAACAATAAATGCTAAATCGATTGTGGAGGAATGCGTACCCTCGATTCTAAGGGGGACGTGGTAAGAGGCACTAAAGAAAACACAAAGAAGGTGCTTTGAAAAGGGAAACACGGTGCTACCAGTCAATCAATCACACCCACTGCTGGGCCTATCACCTGAGAAAATGAGAATTAAAAAGTCACAGGCTGGCAATCCAGCACTCCAACAACATTTACCATAGCCAACACCTGGAAGCAATGAAAATGTCCATCAACCGAGGAATGCACAAAGTAGAAGTGCTCCACGTACCCAGTGGGAAATTACTCTAATAAAAAATAAAAATTACATTTAAAAAACCAACAAAATTCAGGAGACATCAGCTTGTGTGGGTTTGTCCGGGCACACTCCACTCTAATTTATAACCGAGAAACACCACAAGCCGCAAGGGCTTTTCCCTAGGTACCAGGGTGGGGAACATAGAAAGGCTGCCACCCTCTGGCAGTTACCTGCAAAAGCAGCTTTAAAGCCTGTGCTCATGGTCATTTCATAGGAACAAGTACTGCAGGATTGTAAATGAAACCTGCCCTCAAAATGTCTTGAGGGAGGTAATGGCCAAAACATTTCAAAATGTGACACATATTTTAAGAGATCACTTTGAAGAACTAAGGAGTAATCACAGCTTGAAAAATAAAAAGGACATGCCTTAAAGCTCAATTTCACCGGATTATGAGGCACATGCAAATTCAACCACAAAGAGGTATCAGCTCACACTTGTCAGAATAACCATCAGCAAGGAAACTACAAACAATAAATGCTGAAGGTGTTGTGGAGAAATGCATACCCTCAAATTCAAGTGGGACGTAAGTTGGAGAGGGCTACGAATGACAGCAGAATGGAGGTGCCTTAAAAAGGTAAACATTGAGCTACCATATGATCCAGCAGGCCCACTCCTCGACCTATAATCTAAGAAGAGAGAATTGGAAAGACACAGGCAGGCAAATCTGCATGGCACAGTATTACAATAGCCAGCATATGGAAGTAACCAAAAAGTCTACCAACAGATGGGTGGACAAAGAAGAACTCCTCCATGTACAGATGGAATATTTGCTAGTGAAAAAAATGAAACAATGCCATTTGCAGCACCATGGATGAGTCTAGATGTAATCACGCCACCTGTAGTAAGTGAGAAAGCAAGAGACACATATGCTTTCAATTCACTTTTAGGAGTTACTTAAAAATTGATGCCAATGTAGATATTTCCACAGAGAAAGGCAATCACAGATTCATGAAAAAAACTTATGGTTCACCATATAGAAAGGGATGAGGATTGGATACATTATCATATTGAGGTTAACAGAGATATACAAACCATGTGAAATATATAACCACCAAAGACGTACGGAAGACCAGGAGAAGACTACTCAACATTGTGTCATAACCCTACATGGGAAAAGGATTCGAGGAAGAATAGATACATGTATATGTGTGAAAGAACCACATCTTGCACACCTAGAGCAATCAAACCATTGTAATCAAATTTGCTGGGATAAAAAATAAAAGTAAATTACAAATATGAACAAGAAGTAATCAGACATAAACTTAAAGGGCTTTTTCCTGGCACATTCCATTCTAATATACAACCTAGAACACCACTTCCATTAAGGCTCTGTTTCCGTAGTAACCAAATTTGGTAAAGGAGAAACGCTGCCACCTTGTGGCTGTCTCCTGCAAGAGCAGCTTTAAACTCACAGCTAATGCTCACTTAACATTCACAAGGACTCAGGGCTCTAAAGGACACCTGCCCTAAAAAAATGTGCTGAAGGTGGGAATGGACAAAAAAATTCAAAACAGGCAAATGTTTCAAGAAGAGATTATGAAGAGTTATGTTTTACTCACACTCTTTTTAAAAAAAAGGAAAATGGATAAAAGCTCAACCTCAGGGAGTGTTAGACGCATGCAATCTAATCTACAAAAAGTTTCAACTTACACCAGTCGACTGATCATCAGCAAAAAGTCAACAAACAATAAATCCTGAAGGGGTTTTAGAGAACTGTGTACCCTCTACCTGCTGGTGAGACGGAAAGGGGTAACAGCCAATAATGAGAACAGAAAGGAGCTGTGTTTAAAAGTAAAAATGGAGGTACCATTCAATCCGGCAGGCGCACCATTGGACCTTTCACCTGAGAAGACAAGAATCGAGAAGACTCAGGCCGCAAAAGCTGCAGTGCAGCCTTATTCACAATAGCCAAGACAGTGAAGCAATCAAAATGTCCAAGAACAGGTGAATGGAGAAAGAAGAAGTGGTCCATGTACACAATGGGATATTAGCCATGGAAAACAATGAACCATTGCTCTTTGAGGCACCACAAATGAGTCTGGAGATAATCACGAAACATGAGGTAACTCGGAAACCAAAGACCTGTATTCTATGATATCACTTATAGGCGTTATCTAATAACTGACACAAATGAATATATTTCCACAGAGAAAGACACTCACAGACTTAGAAAACAAACTATGCTCATCTAAAAGGAAAGGTGGGGAGAATGGATAAATTAAGATTAGTGTTGCTATATCTATACAAACACATATTATATACATATCTCAAAAAGACCGACCATGTAGCAAGGGAGGTCTGTGGATCCCTCTGTAACATTTTACATGGGAAGAGGATCTGTACTTGAATAGAAATATATAATGTACAAATGAACCAGATTGTGTACACCTAGGACAAACAATATTCTAAGCTTTACCCCAATTAAAAAAAAATTTTAAATCCAAGAAGAAATAAAGAGACATAAAAGTATGGGGGTTTCTCCATGCACATTCCAATTTAATTTACAACCTAGGAACACGACTGCCAGAAAGGCTCTGCTGCCCCAATACCCAGATTTGGGAATGGAGAAATGCTGCCTTCTTGAGGCCACTTCCCACAACAGCAGCTTTAAACCCATTGCTAAAGGTCACTAAATATTCACCAAACTTGCAGTTCGGGAAATGACACCTGTTCTCTAAAAAAATTCTGGGGTGGAAAATCGACCAAAAATTTCAAAATAGGGCAACCTTCCAAGAAGACAATTTCAAGAGATATATTGTACTCCCAACTGTTTCCTTTTTTTTAACAGAAAAGTAAACGGTGGAGAAAAATGATGAGTTTTATGAATTTTCAAAGACATGCAAACCCAAATTACAAAAACCTATCAGCTCACAGCAGCCAGTACGGCCATTAGCATAAATGCGGCAAACAATAAATGCTGAAGCGATTGTGGAGAAATGCGTACCCTCGATTCTAAGGGGGACGTGGTAAGTGCCAGTAATGAAAACACAAAGAAGGTGCTTTGAAAAGGAAAACACGGTGCTACCAGTCAGTCAATCACACCCACTGCTGGGCCTATCACCTGTGAAAATGAGAATCAAACAGTCACAGGCTGGCAATCCTGCACTCCAACAATATTTACCATAGCCAACGCTTGGAAGCAATGAAAATGTCCATCAACCGAGGAATGCACAAAGTAGAAGTGGTCCACGTACACGGTGGAAAATTACTCCAATAAAAAATAAAAATTAAATTTAAAACTCCAACAAAAGTAAGGAGACATCAGCTTGTGTGGGTTTGTCCGGGCACACTCCACTCTAATTTATAACTGAGAAACACCACAGGCCGCAAGGGCTTCTCCCTAGTTACCAGGGTGGGGAACATAGAAAGGCTGCCACCCTCTGGCAGTTATCTGCAAAAGCAGCATTAAAGCCTGTGCTAATGGTCATTTCATAGGAACAAGTACTGCAGAACTGTAAATGAAACCTGCCCTCAAAATGTCTTGAGGGAGGTAATGGCCAAAACATTTCAAAATGTGACGCATACTTTAAGAGAACAATTTGAAGAACTAAGGGGTAATCACAGCTTGAAAAATAAAAAGGACATGCCTTAAAGCTCAATTTCAACGGATTATGAGGCACGTGCGAATTCAACCACAAAAAGGTATCAGCTCACAATTGTCAGAATAACCATTAACAAGAAATCTACAGACAAAAATGCTGAAGGTGTTGTGGAGAAATGCGTACCCTCAACTTCAAGGGGGACGTAAGTTGGAAAGGGCCACAAATGAGAGCAGAATGGAGGTGCCTTAAAAAGGTAAACATTGAGCTACCATATGATCCAGCAGGCTCACTCCTCGACCTATAATCTAAGAAGAGAGAATTGGAAAGACACAGGCAGGCAAATCTGCATGGCACAGTATTACAATAGCCAAGATATGGAAGTAACCAAAAAGTCCACCAACAGATGGGTGGACAAAGAAGAACTCCTCCATGTACAGATGGAATATTCGCTAGTGAAAAAAATGAAACAATGCCATTTGCAGCCCATACATGAGTCTAGACGTAAGCATGCCACCTGTAGTAAGTGAGAAAGCAAAAGACACATATCCTATCATATCACTTTTAGGAGTTACTTAAAAATTAATACCAGTGAAGATATTTCCACAGAGGAAGGCAATCAGAGATTCATTAAAAAAATCTTATGGTTCACCAAATAGAAAGGGATGAGGATTGGATACATTACCATATTGGGGTTAACAGAGATATACAAACCATGTGAAATATATAATCACCAAAGACGTACGGAAGACCAGGAGAAGACTACTCAACATTGTGTCATGACCTACATGGGAAAAGGATGCGTGGAAGAATATTTACATGTATATGTGTGAAAGAAGCACATCTTGCACACCTAGAAAAAACAAACCATTGTAATCAAATGTGCTGGGATAAAGAATAAAAAGTAAATTACAAATATGAACAAGAAGTAATCAGACATAAACTTAAAGGGCTTTTTCCTGGCACATTCCATTCTAATTTACAACCTAGAACACCACTTCCATTAAGCCTCTGTTTCCCTAGTTACGAAATTTGGAAAAGGAGAAATGCTGCCACCTTGTGGCCGTTTCCTGCAAGAGCAGCTTTAAACTCACAGCTAATGCTCACTTAACATACACAAGGACTCAGGGCTGTAAAGGACACCTGCCCTAAAAAAAATGTGCTGAAGGAGGGAATGGACAAAAAAATTCAAAACAGGCAAATGTTTCAAGAAGAGAGTATGAAGAGTTAAGTTTTACTCACGGTGTTTTAAAAAAAAGGAAAATGGATAAAAGCTCAACCTCAGGGAGTGTTAGACCCATGCAATCTATTCTATAAAAAAGTTTCAACTTACACCAGTCGACTGACCATCAGCAAAAAGTCTACAAACAATACATGCTGAAGGGGTTTTAGAGAACTGTGTACCCTCTACCTGCTGGTGAGCCGTAAAGGGGTAACAGCCAATAATGAGAACAGAAAGGAGCTGTGTTTAAAAGTAAAAATGGAGGTACCATTCAAGCCAGCAGGCGCACCATTGGACCTCTCACCTGAGAAGACAAGAATCGAGAAGACTCAGGCCGCAAAAGCTGCAGTGCAGCCTTATTCACAATAGCCAAGACAGTGAAGCAATGAAAATGCCCAACAACAGGTGAATGGATAAAGAAGAAGTGGTCCATGTACACAATGGAATATTAGCCATGGAAAACAATGAACCATTGCTCTCTGAGGCACCACAAATGAGTCTGGAGATAATCACGAAACATGAGGTAAGTCGGAGAGCAAAAGACCTATATTCTATGATATCACTTATAGGCGTTATCTAATAACTGACACAAATGAACATATTTCCACAGAGAAAGACACTCACAGACTTAGAAAACAAACTGTGCTCATCTAAAAGGAAAGGTGGGGGGAAGGGATAAATTAAGATTAGTGTTACTATATGTATACAAACACATATTATAAACATATCTCAAAAAGACCGACCATATAGCAAGTGAGGTCTGCGGAACCCTCAGTAACATTTTACATGGGAAGAGGATCTGTACTTGAATAGACATATATAATGTACAAATGAACCAGATTGTGTACACCTAGGACAAACAATATTCTAAGCTTTACCCCAATTAAAACACTTTTAAAATCCAAGAACAAATAATGACACATAAACTTATGGGGCTTTCTCCATGCACATTACAATGTAATTTACAACCTAGCAACACGACTTCCAGAAAGGCTCTGCTGCCCTAGTACCCAGACTTGGGAATGGAGAAATGCTGCCTGCTTGAGGCCACTTCCCACAACAGCAGCTTTAAACCCATTGCTAAATGTCACTAAATATTCACCAATGTTGCAGTTCGGGAAATGACACCTACTCTCTAAAAAAACTCTGGGGTGGAAAATCGACCAAAAAATTCAAAAGACGGCAACCTTCCAAGAAGAGAATTTCAAGAGTTATATTGTACTCCCAATTGTTTCCTTTTTTTAACAGAAAAGAAAACGGTGGAGAAAAATGGTGAGTTTTACGAATTTTCAAAGACATGCAAACCCAAATTACAAAACCCTATCAGCTCACAGCAGCCAGTAGGGCCATTAGCATAAATGCTGCAAACAATAAATGCTAAATCGATTGTGGAGGAATGCGTACCCTCGATTCTAAGGGGGACGTGGTAAGAGGCACTAAAGAAAACACAAAGAAGGTGCTTTGAAAAGGGAAACACGGTGCTACCAGTCAATCAATCACACCCACTGCTGGGCCTATCACCTGAGAAAATGAGAATTAAAAAGTCACAGGCTGGCAATCCAGCACTCCAACAACATTTACCATAGCCAACACCTGGAAGCAATGAAAATGTCCATCAACCGAGGAATGCACAAAGTAGAAGTGCTCCACGTACCCAGTGGGAAATTACTCTAATAAAAAATAAAAATTACATTTAAAAAACCAACAAAATTCAGGAGACATCAGCTTGTGTGGGTTTGTCCGGGCACACTCCACTCTAATTTATAACCGAGAAACACCACAAGCCGCAAGGGCTTTTCCCTAGGTACCAGGGTGGGGAACATAGAAAGGCTGCCACCCTCTGGCAGTTACCTGCAAAAGCAGCTTTAAAGCCTGTGCTCATGGTCATTTCATAGGAACAAGTACTGCAGGATTGTAAATGAAACCTGCCCTCAAAATGTCTTGAGGGAGGTAATGGCCAAAACATTTCAAAATGTGACACATATTTTAAGAGATCACTTTGAAGAACTAAGGAGTAATCACAGCTTGAAAAATAAAAAGGACATGCCTTAAAGCTCAATTTCACCGGATTATGAGGCACATGCAAATTCAACCACAAAGAGGTATCAGCTCACACTTGTCAGAATAACCATCAGCAAGGAAACTACAAACAATAAATGCTGAAGGTGTTGTGGAGAAATGCATACCCTCAAATTCAAGTGGGACGTAAGTTGGAGAGGGCTACGAATGACAGCAGAATGGAGGTGCCTTAAAAAGGTAAACATTGAGCTACCATATGATCCAGCAGGCCCACTCCTCGACCTATAATCTAAGAAGAGAGAATTGGAAAGACACAGGCAGGCAAATCTGCATGGCACAGTATTACAATAGCCAGCATATGGAAGTAACCAAAAAGTCTACCAACAGATGGGTGGACAAAGAAGAACTCCTCCATGTACAGATGGAATATTTGCTAGTGAAAAAAATGAAACAATGCCATTTGCAGCACCATGGATGAGTCTAGATGTAATCACGCCACCTGTAGTAAGTGAGAAAGCAAGAGACACATATGCTTTCAATTCACTTTTAGGAGTTACTTAAAAATTGATGCCAATGTAGATATTTCCACAGAGAAAGGCAATCACAGATTCATGAAAAAAACTTATGGTTCACCATATAGAAAGGGATGAGGATTGGATACATTATCATATTGAGGTTAACAGAGATATACAAACCATGTGAAATATATAACCACCAAAGACGTACGGAAGACCAGGAGAAGACTACTCAACATTGTGTCATAACCCTACATGGGAAAAGGATTCGAGGAAGAATAGATACATGTATATGTGTGAAAGAACCACATCTTGCACACCTAGAGCAATCAAACCATTGTAATCAAATTTGCTGGGATAAAAAATAAAAGTAAATTACAAATATGAACAAGAAGTAATCAGACATAAACTTAAAGGGCTTTTTCCTGGCACATTCCATTCTAATATACAACCTAGAACACCACTTCCATTAAGGCTCTGTTTCCGTAGTAACCAAATTTGGTAAAGGAGAAACGCTGCCACCTTGTGGCTGTCTCCTGCAAGAGCAGCTTTAAACTCACAGCTAATGCTCACTTAACATTCACAAGGACTCAGGGCTCTAAAGGACACCTGCCCTAAAAAAATGTGCTGAAGGTGGGAATGGACAAAAAAATTCAAAACAGGCAAATGTTTCAAGAAGAGATTATGAAGAGTTATGTTTTACTCACACTCTTTTTAAAAAAAAGGAAAATGGATAAAAGCTCAACCTCAGGGAGTGTTAGACGCATGCAATCTAATCTACAAAAAGTTTCAACTTACACCAGTCGACTGATCATCAGCAAAAAGTCAACAAACAATAAATCCTGAAGGGGTTTTAGAGAACTGTGTACCCTCTACCTGCTGGTGAGACGGAAAGGGGTAACAGCCAATAATGAGAACAGAAAGGAGCTGTGTTTAAAAGTAAAAATGGAGGTACCATTCAATCCGGCAGGCGCACCATTGGACCTTTCACCTGAGAAGACAAGAATCGAGAAGACACAGGCCGCAAAAGCTGCAGTGCAGCCTTATTCACAATAGCCAAGACAGTGAAGCAATCAAAATATCCAAGAACAGGTGAATGGATAAAGAAGAAGTGGTCCATGTACACAATGGGATATTAGCCATGGAAAACAATGAACCATTGCTCTTTGAGGCACCACAAATGAGTCTGGAGATAATCACGAAACATGAGGTAACTCGGAAACCAAAGACCTGTATTCTATGATATCACTTATAGGCGTTATCTAATAACTGACACAAATGAATATATTTCCACAGAGAAAGACACTCACAGACTTAGAAAACAAACTATGCTCATCTAAAAGGAAAGGTGGGGAGAATGGATAAATTAAGATTAGTGTTGCTATATCTATACAAACACATATTATATACATATCTCAAAAAGACCGACCATGTAGCAAGGGAGGTCTGTGGATCCCTCTGTAACATTTTACATGGGAAGAGGATCTGTACTTGAATAGAAATATATAATGTACAAATGAACCAGATTGTGTACACCTAGGACAAACAATATTCTAAGCTTTACCCCAATTAAAAAAAAAATTTTAAATCCAAGAAGAAATAAAGAGACATAAAAGTATGGGGGTTTCTCCATGCACATTCCAATTTAATTTACAACCTAGGAACACGACTGCCAGAAAGGCTCTGCTGTCCCACTACCCAGATTTGGGAATGGAGAAATGCTGCCTTCTTGAGGCCACTTCCCACAACAGCAGCTTTAAACCCATTGCTAAAGGTCACTAAATATTCACCAAACTTGCAGTTCGGGAAATGACACCTGTTCTCTAAAAAAATTCTGGGGTGGAAAATCGACCAAAAATTTCAAAATAGGGCAACCTTCCAAGAAGACAATTTCAAGAGATATATTGTACTCCCAACTGTTTCCTTTTTTTTAACAGAAAAGTAAACGGTGGAGAAAAATGATGAGTTTTATGAATTTTCAAAGACATGCAAACCCAAATTACAAAAACCTATCAGCTCACAGCAGCCAGTACGGCCATTAGCATAAATGCGGCAAACAATAAATGCTGAAGCGATTGTGGAGAATTGCGTACCCTCGATTCTAAGGGGGACGTGGTAAGTGCCAGTAATGAAAACACAAAGAAGGTGCTTTGAAAAGGAAAACACGGTGCTACCAGTCAGTCAATCACACCCACTGCTGGGCCTATCACCTGTGAAAATGAGAATCAAACAGTCACAGGCTGGCAATCCTGCACTCCAACAATATTTACCATAGCCAACGCTTGGAAGCAATGAAAATGTCCATCAACCGAGGAATGCACAAAGTAGAAGTGGTCCACGTACACGGTGGAAAATTACTCCAATAAAAAATAAAAATTAAATTTAAAACTCCAACAAAAGTAAAGAGACATCAGCTTGTGTGGGTTTGTCCGGGCACACTCCACTCTAATTTATAACCGAGAAACACCACAGGCCGCAAGGGCTTCTCCCTAGTTACCAGGGTGGGGAACATAGAAAGGCTGCCACCCTCTGGCAGTTATCTGCAAAGGCAGCATTAAAGCCTGTGCTAATGGTCATTTCATAGGAACAAGTACTGCAGAACTGTAAATGAAACCTGCCCTCAAAATGTCTTGAGGGAGGTAATGGCCAAAACATTTCAAAATGTGACGCATACTTTAAGAGAACAATTTGAAGAACTAAGGGGTAATCACAGCTTGAAAAATAAAAAGGACATGCCTTAAAGCTCAATTTCAACGGATTATGAGGCACGTGCGAATTCAACCACAAAAAGGTATCAGCTCACAATTGTCAGAATAACCATTATCAAGAAATCTACAGACAAAAATGCTGAAGGTGTTGTGGAGAAATGCGTACCCTCAACTTCAAGGGGGACGTAAGTTGGAAAGGGCCACAAATGAGAGCAGAATGGAGGTGCCTTAAAAAGGTAAACATATGATCCAGCAGGCTCACTCCTCGACCTATAATCTAAGAAGAGAGAATTGGAAAGACACAGGCAGGCAAATCTGCATGGCACAGTATTACAATAGCCAAGATATGGAAGTAACCAAAAAGTCCACCAACAGATGGGTGGACAAAGAAGAACTCCTCCATGTACAGATGGAATATTCGCTAGTGAAAAAAATGAAACAATGCCATTTGCAGCCCATACATGAGTCTAGACGTAAGCACGCCACCTGTAGTAAGTGAGAAAGCAAAAGACACATATCCTATCATATCACTTTTAGGAGTTACTTAAAAATTAATACCAGTGAAGATATTTCCACAGAGGAAGGCAATCAGAGATTCATTAAAAAAATCTTATGGTTCACCAAATAGAAAGGGATGAGGATTGGATACATTACCATATTGGGGTTAACAGAGATATACAAACCATGTGAAATATATAATCAACAAAGACGTACGGAAGACCAGGAGAAGACTACTCAACATTGTGTCATGACCTACTTGGGAAAAGGATGCGTGGAAGAATAGATACATGTATATGTGTGAAACAAGCACATCTTGCACACCTAGAAAAAACAAACCATTGTAATCAAATGTGCTGGGATAAAGAATAAAAAGTAAATTACAAATATGAACAAGAAGTAATCAGACATAAACTTAAAGGGCTTTTTCCTGGCACATTCCATTCTAATATACAACCTAGAACACCACTTCCATTAAGGCTCTGTTTCCGTAGTAACCAAATTTGGTAAAGGAGAAACGCTGCCACCTTGTGGCTGTCTCCTGCAAGAGCAGCTTTAAACTCACAGCTAATGCTCACTTAACATTCACAAGGACTCAGGGCTCTAAAGGACACCTGCCCTAAAAAAATGTGCTGAAGGTGGGAATGGACAAAAAAATTCAAAACAGGCAAATGTTTCAAGAAGAGATTATGAAGAGTTATGTTTTACTCACACTCTTTTTAAAAAAAAGGAAAATGGATAAAAGCTCAACCTCAGGGAGTGTTAGACGCATGCAATCTAATCTACAAAAAGTTTCAACTTACACCAGTCGACTGATCATCAGCAAAAAGTCAACAAACAATAAATCCTGAAGGGGTTTTAGAGAACTGTGTCCCCTCTACCTGCTGGTGAGACGGAAAGGGGTAACAGCCAATAATGAGAACAGAAAGGAGCTGTGTTTAAAAGTAAAAATGGAGGTACCATTCAATCCGGCAGGCGCACCATTGGACCTTTCACCTGAGGAGACAAGAATCGAGAAGACACAGGCCGCAAAAGCTGCAGTGCAGCCTTATTCAAAATAGCCAAGACAGTGAAGCAATCAAAATGTCCAAGAACAGGTGAATGGATAAAGAAGAAGTGGTCCATGTACACAATGGGATATTAGCCATGGAAAACAATGAACCATTGCTCTTTGAGGCACCACAAATGAGTCTGGAGATAATCACGAAACATGAGGTAACTCGGAAACCAAAGACCTGTATTCTATGATATCACTTATAGGCGTTATCTAATAACTGACACAAATGAATATATTTCCACAGAGAAAGACACTCACAGACTTAGAAAACAAACTATGCTCATCTAAAAGGAAAGGTGGGGAGAATGGATAAATTAAGATTAGTGTTGCTATATCTATACAAACACATATTATATACATATCTCAAAAAGACCGACCATGTAGCAAGGGAGGTCTGTGGATCCCTCTGTAACATTTTACATGGGAAGAGGATCTGTACTTGAATAGAAATATATAATGTACAAATGAACCAGATTGTGTACACCTAGGACAAACAATATTCTAAGCTTTACCCCAATTAAAAAAAAATTTTAAATCCAAGAAGAAATAAAGAGACATAAAAGTATGGGGGTTTCTCCATGCACATTCCAATTTAATTTACAACCTAGGAACACGACTGCCAGAAAGGCTCTGCTGTCCCACTACCCAGATTTGGGAATGGAGAAATGCTGCCTTCTTGAGGCCACTTCCCACAACAGCAGCTTTAAACCCATTGCTAAAGGTCACTAAATATTCACCAAACTTGCAGTTCGGGAAATGACACCTGTTCTCTAAAAAAATTCTGGGGTGGAAAATCGACCAAAAATTTCAAAATAGGGCAACCTTCCAAGAAGACAATTTCAAGAGATATATTGTACTCCCAACTGTTTCCTTTTTTTTAACAGAAAAGTAAACGGTGGAGAAAAATGATGAGTTTATGAATTTTCAAAGACATGCAAACCCAAATTACAAAAACCTATCAGCTCACAGCAGCCAGTACGGCCATTAGCATAAATGCGGCAAACAATAAATGCTGAAGCGATTGTGGAGAATTGCGTACCCTCGATTCTAAGGGGGACGTGGTAAGTGCCAGTAATGAAAACACAAAGAAGGTGCTTTGAAAAGGAAAACACGGTGCTACCAGTCAGTCAATCACACCCACTGCTGGGCCTATCACCTGTGAAAATGAGAATCAAACAGTCACAGGCTGGCAATCCTGCACTCCAACAATATTTACCATAGCCAACGCTTGGAAGCAATGAAAATGTCCATCAACCGAGGAATGCACAAAGTAGAAGTGGTCCACGTACACGGTGGAAAATTACTCCAATAAAAAATAAAAATTAAATTTAAAACTCCAACAAAAGTAAAGAGACATCAGCTTGTGTGGGTTTGTCCGGGCACACTCCACTCTAATTTATAACCGAGAAACACCACAGGCCGCATGGGCTTCTCCCTAGTTACCAGGGTGGGGAACATAGAAAGGCTGCCACCCTCTGGCAGTTATCTGCAAAAGCAGCATTAAAGCCTGTGTAATGGTCATTTCATAGGAACAAGTAATGCAGAACTGTAAATGAAACCTGCCCTCAAAATGTCTTGAGGGAGGTAATGGCCAAAACATTTCAAAATGTGACGCATACTTTAAGAGAACAATTTGAAGAAATAAGGGGTAATCACAGCTTGAAAATTAAAAAGGACATGCCTTAAAGCTCAATTTCAACGGATTATGAGGCACGTGCGAATTCAACCACAAAAAGGTTTCAGCACACAATTGTCAGAATAACCATCAACAAGAAATCTACAGACAAAAATGCTGAAGGTGTTGTGGAGAAATGCGTACCCTCAACTTCAAGGGGGACGTAAGTTGGAAAGGGCCACAAATGAGAGCAGAATGGAGGTGCCTTAAAAAGGTAAACATATGATCCAGCAGGCTCACTCCTCGACCTATAATCTAAGAAGAGAGAATTGGAAAGACACAGGCAGGCAAATCTGCATGGCACAGTATTACAATAGCCAAGATATGGAAGTAACCAAAAAGTCCACCAACAGATGGGTGGACAAAGAAGAACTCCTCCATGTACAGATGGAATATTCGCTAGTGAAAAAAATGAAACAATGCCATTTGCAGCCCATACATGAGTCTAGACGTAAGCACGCCACCTGTAGTAAGTGAGAAAGCAAAAGACACATATCCTATCATATCACTTTTAGGAGTTACTTAAAAATTAATACCAGTGAAGATATTTCCACAGAGAAAGGCAATCAGAGATTCATTAAAAAAATCTTATGGTTCACCAAATAGAAAGGGATGAGGATTGGATACATTACCATATTGGGGTTAACAGAGATATACAAACCATGTGAAATATATAATCACCAAAGACGTACGGAAGACCAGGAGAAGACTACTCAACATTGTGTCATGACCTACATGGGAAAAGGATGCGTGGAAGAATATTTACATGTATATGTGTGAAAGAAGCACATCTTGCACACCTAGAAAAAACAAACCATTGTAATCAAATGTGCTGGGATAAAGAATAAAAAGTAAATTACAAATATGAACAAGAAGTTATGAGACATAAACTTAAAGGGCTTTTTCCTGGCACATTCCATTCTAATTTACAACCTAGAACACCACTTCCATTAAGCCTCTGTTTCCCTAGTTACGAAATTTGGAAAAGGAGAAATGCTGCCACCTTGTGGCCGTTTCCTGCAAGAGCAGCTTTAAACTCACAGCTAATGCTCACTTAACATACACAAGGACTCAGGGCTGTAAAGGACACCTGCCCTAAAAAAAATGTGCTGAAGGAGGGAATGGACAAAAAAATTCAAAACAGGCAAATGTTTCAAGAAGAGAGTATGAAGAGTTAAGTTTTACTCACGGTGTTTTAAAAAAAAGGAAAATGGATAAAAGCTCAACCTCAGGGAGTGTTAGACCCATGCAATCTATTCTATAAAAAGTTTCAACTTACACCAGTCGACTGACCATCAGCAAAAAGTCTACAAACAATAAATGCTGAAGGGGTTTTAGAGAATTGTGTACCCTCTACATGCTGGTGAGCCGTAAAGGGGTAACAGCCAATAATGAGAACAGAAAGGAGCTGTGTTTAAAAGTAAAAATGGAGGTACCATTCAAGCCAGCAGGCGCACCATTGGACCTCTCACCTGAGAAGACAAGAATCGAGAAGACTCAGGCCGCAAAAGCTGCAGTGCAGCCTTATTCACAATAGCCAAGACAGTGAAGCAATGAAAATGCCCAACAACAGGTGAATGGATAAAGAAGAAGTGGTCCATGTACACGATGGAACATTAGCCATGGAAAACAATGAACCATTGCTCTCTGAGGCACCACAAATGAGTCTGGAGATAATCAGGAAACATGAGGTAAGTCGGAGAGCAAAAGACCTATATTCTATGATATCACTTATAGGCGTTATCTAATAACTGACACAAATGAACATATTTCCACAGAGAAAGACACTCACAGACTTAGAAAACAAACTGTGCTCATCTAAAAGGAAAGGTGGGGGGAAGGGATAAATTAAGATTAGTGTTACTATATGTATACAAACACATATTATAAACATATCTCAAAAAGACCGACCATATAGCAAGTGAGGTCTGCGGAACCCTCAGTAACATTTTACATGGGAAGAGAATCTGTACTTGAATAGACATATATAATGTACAAATGAACCAGATTGTGTACACCTAGGACAAACAATATTCTAAGCTTTACCCCAATTAAAACACTTTTAAAATCCAAGAACAAATAATGACACATAAACTTATGGGGCTTTCTCCATGCACATTACAATGTAATTTACAACCTAGCAACACGACTTCCAGAAAGGCTCTGCTGCCCTAGTACCCAGACTTGGGAATGGAGAAATGCTGCCTGCTTGAGGCCACTTCCCACAACAGCAGCTTTAAACCCATTGCTAAATGTCACTAAATATTCACCAATGTTGCAGTTCGGGAAATGACACCTACTCTCTAAAAAAACTCTGGGGTGGAAAATCGACCAAAAAATTCAAAAGACGGCAACCTTCCAAGAAGAGAATTTCAAGAGTTATATTGTACTCCCAATTGTTTCCTTTTTTTAACAGAAAAGAAAACGGTGGAGAAAAATGGTGAGTTTTACGAATTTTCAAAGACATGCAAACCCAAATTACAAAACCCTATCAGCTCACAGCAGCCAGTAGGGCCATTAGCATAAATGCTGCAAACAATAAATGCTAAATCGATTGTGGAGGAATGCGTACCCTCGATTCTAAGGGGGACGTGGTAAGAGGCACTAAAGAAAACACAAAGAAGGTGCTTTGAAAAGGGAAACACGGTGCTACCAGTCAATCAATCACACCCACTGCTGGGCCTATCACCTGAGAAAATGAGAATTAAAAAGTCACAGGCTGGCAATCCAGCACTCCAACAACATTTACCATAGCCAACACCTGGAAGCAATGAAAATGTCCATCAACCGAGGAATGCACAAAGTAGAAGTGCTCCACGTACCCAGTGGGAAATTACTCTAATAAAAAATAAAAATTACATTTAAAAAACCAACAAAATTCAGGAGACATCAGCTTGTGTGGGTTTGTCCGGGCACACTCCACTCTAATTTATAACCGAGAAACACCACAAGCCGCAAGGGCTTTTCCCTAGGTACCAGGGTGGGGAACATAGAAAGGCTGCCACCCTCTGGCAGTTACCTGCAAAAGCAGCTTTAAAGCCTGTGCTCATGGTCATTTCATAGGAACAAGTACTGCAGGATTGTAAATGAAACCTGCCCTCAAAATGTCTTGAGGGAGGTAATGGCCAAAACATTTCAAAATGTGACACATATTTTAAGAGATCACTTTGAAGAACTAAGGAGTAATCACAGCTTGAAAAATAAAAAGGACATGCCTTAAAGCTCAATTTCACCGGATTATGAGGCACATGCAAATTCAACCACAAAGAGGTATCAGCTCACACTTGTCAGAATAACCATCAGCAAGGAAACTACAAACAATAAATGCTGAAGGTGTTGTGGAGAAATGCATACCCTCAAATTCAAGTGGGACGTAAGTTGGAGAGGGCTACGAATGACAGCAGAATGGAGGTGCCTTAAAAAGGTAAACATTGAGCTACCATATGATCCAGCAGGCCCACTCCTCGACCTATAATCTAAGAAGAGAGAATTGGAAAGACACAGGCAGGCAAATCTGCATGGCACAGTATTACAATAGCCAGCATATGGAAGTAACCAAAAAGTCTACCAACAGATGGGTGGACAAAGAAGAACTCCTCCATGTACAGATGGAATATTTGCTAGTGAAAAAAATGAAACAATGCCATTTGCAGCACCATGGATGAGTCTAGATGTAATCACGCCACCTGTAGTAAGTGAGAAAGCAAGAGACACATATGCTTTCAATTCACTTTTAGGAGTTACTTAAAAATTGATGCCAATGTAGATATTTCCACAGAGAAAGGCAATCACAGATTCATGAAAAAAACTTATGGTTCACCATATAGAAAGGGATGAGGATTGGATACATTATCATATTGAGGTTAACAGAGATATACAAACCATGTGAAATATATAACCACCAAAGACGTACGGAAGACCAGGAGAAGACTACTCAACATTGTGTCATAACCCTACATGGGAAAAGGATTCGAGGAAGAATAGATACATGTATATGTGTGAAAGAACCACATCTTGCACACCTAGAGCAATCAAACCATTGTAATCAAATTTGCTGGGATAAAAAATAAAAGTAAATTACAAATATGAACAAGAAGTAATCAGACATAAACTTAAAGGGCTTTTTCCTGGCACATTCCATTCTAATATACAACCTAGAACACCACTTCCATTAAGGCTCTGTTTCCGTAGTAACCAAATTTGGTAAAGGAGAAACGCTGCCACCTTGTGGCTGTCTCCTGCAAGAGCAGCTTTAAACTCACAGCTAATGCTCACTTAACATTCACAAGGACTCAGGGCTCTAAAGGACACCTGCCCTAAAAAAATGTGCTGAAGGTGGGAATGGACAAAAAAATTCAAAACAGGCAAATGTTTCAAGAAGAGATTATGAAGAGTTATGTTTTACTCACACTCTTTTTAAAAAAAAGGAAAATGGATAAAAGCTCAACCTCAGGGAGTGTTAGACGCATGCAATCTAATCTACAAAAAGTTTCAACTTACACCAGTCGACTGATCATCAGCAAAAAGTCAACAAACAATAAATCCTGAAGGGGTTTTAGAGAACTGTGTACCCTCTACCTGCTGGTGAGACGGAAAGGGGTAACAGCCAATAATGAGAACAGAAAGGAGCTGTGTTTAAAAGTAAAAATGGAGGTACCATTCAATCCGGCAGGCGCACCATTGGACCTTTCACCTGAGAAGACAAGAATCGAGAAGACTCAGGCCGCAAAAGCTGCAGTGCAGCCTTATTCACAATAGCCAAGACAGTGAAGCAATCAAAATGTCCAAGAACAGGTGAATGGAGAAAGAAGAAGTGGTCCATGTACACAATGGGATATTAGCCATGGAAAACAATGAACCATTGCTCTTTGAGGCACCACAAATGAGTCTGGAGATAATCACGAAACATGAGGTAACTCGGAAACCAAAGACCTGTATTCTATGATATCACTTATAGGCGTTATCTAATAACTGACACAAATGAATATATTTCCACAGAGAAAGACACTCACAGACTTAGAAAACAAACTATGCTCATCTAAAAGGAAAGGTGGGGAGAATGGATAAATTAAGATTAGTGTTGCTATATCTATACAAACACATATTATATACATATCTCAAAAAGACCGACCATGTAGCAAGGGAGGTCTGTGGATCCCTCTGTAACATTTTACATGGGAAGAGGATCTGTACTTGAATAGAAATATATAATGTACAAATGAACCAGATTGTGTACACCTAGGACAAACAATATTCTAAGCTTTACCCCAATTAAAAAAAAATTTTAAATCCAAGAAGAAATAAAGAGACATAAAAGTATGGGGGTTTCTCCATGCACATTCCAATTTAATTTACAACCTAGGAACACGACTGCCAGAAAGGCTCTGCTGCCCCAATACCCAGATTTGGGAATGGAGAAATGCTGCCTTCTTGAGGCCACTTCCCACAACAGCAGCTTTAAACCCATTGCTAAAGGTCACTAAATATTCACCAAACTTGCAGTTCGGGAAATGACACCTGTTCTCTAAAAAAATTCTGGGGTGGAAAATCGACCAAAAATTTCAAAATAGGGCAACCTTCCAAGAAGACAATTTCAAGAGATATATTGTACTCCCAACTGTTTCCTTTTTTTTAACAGAAAAGTAAACGGTGGAGAAAAATGATGAGTTTTATGAATTTTCAAAGACATGCAAACCCAAATTACAAAAACCTATCAGCTCACAGCAGCCAGTACGGCCATTAGCATAAATGCGGCAAACAATAAATGCTGAAGCGATTGTGGAGAAATGCGTACCCTCGATTCTAAGGGGGACGTGGTAAGTGCCAGTAATGAAAACACAAAGAAGGTGCTTTGAAAAGGAAAACACGGTGCTACCAGTCAGTCAATCACACCCACTGCTGGGCCTATCACCTGTGAAAATGAGAATCAAACAGTCACAGGCTGGCAATCCTGCACTCCAACAATATTTACCATAGCCAACGCTTGGAAGCAATGAAAATGTCCATCAACCGAGGAATGCACAAAGTAGAAGTGGTCCACGTACACGGTGGAAAATTACTCCAATAAAAAATAAAAATTAAATTTAAAACTCCAACAAAAGTAAGGAGACATCAGCTTGTGTGGGTTTGTCCGGGCACACTCCACTCTAATTTATAACCGAGAAACACCACAGGCCGCAAGGGCTTCTCCCTAGTTACCAGGGTGGGGAACATAGAAAGGCTGCCACCCTCTGGCAGTTATCTGCAAAAGCAGCATTAAAGCCTGTGCTAATGGTCATTTCATAGGAACAAGTACTGCAGAACTGTAAATGAAACCTGCCCTCAAAATGTCTTGAGGGAGGTAATGGCCAAAACATTTCAAAATGTGACGCATACTTTAAGAGAACAATTTGAAGAACTAAGGGGTAATCACAGCTTGAAAAATAAAAAGGACATGCCTTAAAGCTCAATTTCAACGGATTATGAGGCACGTGCGAATTCAACCACAAAAAGGTATCAGCTCACAATTGTCAGAATAACCATTAACAAGAAATCTACAGACAAAAATGCTGAAGGTGTTGTGGAGAAATGCGTACCCTCAACTTCAAGGGGGACGTAAGTTGGAAAGGGCCACAAATGAGAGCAGAATGGAGGTGCCTTAAAAAGGTAAACATTGAGCTACCATATGATCCAGCAGGCTCACTCCTCGACCTATAATCTAAGAAGAGAGAATTGGAAAGACACAGGCAGGCAAATCTGCATGGCACAGTATTACAATAGCCAAGATATGGAAGTAACCAAAAAGTCCACCAACAGATGGGTGGACAAAGAAGAACTCCTCCATGTACAGATGGAATATTCGCTAGTGAAAAAAATGAAACAATGCCATTTGCAGCCCATACATGAGTCTAGACGTAAGCATGCCACCTGTAGTAAGTGAGAAAGCAAAAGACACATATCCTATCATATCACTTTTAGGAGTTACTTAAAAATTAATACCAGTGAAGATATTTCCACAGAGGAAGGCAATCAGAGATTCATTAAAAAAATCTTATGGTTCACCAAATAGAAAGGGATGAGGATTGGATACATTACCATATTGGGGTTAACAGAGATATACAAACCATGTGAAATATATAATCACCAAAGACGTACGGAAGACCAGGAGAAGACTACTCAACATTGTGTCATGACCTACATGGGAAAAGGATGCGTGGAAGAATATTTACATGTATATGTGTGAAAGAAGCACATCTTGCACACCTAGAAAAAACAAACCATTGTAATCAAATGTGCTGGGATAAAGAATAAAAAGTAAATTACAAATATGAACAAGAAGTAATCAGACATAAACTTAAAGGGCTTTTTCCTGGCACATTCCATTCTAATTTACAACCTAGAACACCACTTCCATTAAGCCTCTGTTTCCCTAGTTACGAAATTTGGAAAAGGAGAAATGCTGCCACCTTGTGGCCGTTTCCTGCAAGAGCAGCTTTAAACTCACAGCTAATGCTCACTTAACATACACAAGGACTCAGGGCTGTAAAGGACACCTGCCCTAAAAAAAATGTGCTGAAGGAGGGAATGGACAAAAAAATTCAAAACAGGCAAATGTTTCAAGAAGAGAGTATGAAGAGTTAAGTTTTACTCACGGTGTTTTAAAAAAAAGGAAAATGGATAAAAGCTCAACCTCAGGGAGTGTTAGACCCATGCAATCTATTCTATAAAAAAGTTTCAACTTACACCAGTCGACTGACCATCAGCAAAAAGTCTACAAACAATACATGCTGAAGGGGTTTTAGAGAACTGTGTACCCTCTACCTGCTGGTGAGCCGTAAAGGGGTAACAGCCAATAATGAGAACAGAAAGGAGCTGTGTTTAAAAGTAAAAATGGAGGTACCATTCAAGCCAGCAGGCGCACCATTGGACCTCTCACCTGAGAAGACAAGAATCGAGAAGACTCAGGCCGCAAAAGCTGCAGTGCAGCCTTATTCACAATAGCCAAGACAGTGAAGCAATGAAAATGCCCAACAACAGGTGAATGGATAAAGAAGAAGTGGTCCATGTACACAATGGAATATTAGCCATGGAAAACAATGAACCATTGCTCTCTGAGGCACCACAAATGAGTCTGGAGATAATCACGAAACATGAGGTAAGTCGGAGAGCAAAAGACCTATATTCTATGATATCACTTATAGGCGTTATCTAATAACTGACACAAATGAACATATTTCCACAGAGAAAGACACTCACAGACTTAGAAAACAAACTGTGCTCATCTAAAAGGAAAGGTGGGGGGAAGGGATAAATTAAGATTAGTGTTACTATATGTATACAAACACATATTATAAACATATCTCAAAAAGACCGACCATATAGCAAGTGAGGTCTGCGGAACCCTCAGTAACATTTTACATGGGAAGAGGATCTGTACTTGAATAGACATATATAATGTACAAATGAACCAGATTGTGTACACCTAGGACAAACAATATTCTAAGCTTTACCCCAATTAAAACACTTTTAAAATCCAAGAACAAATAATGACACATAAACTTATGGGGCTTTCTCCATGCACATTACAATGTAATTTACAACCTAGCAACACGACTTCCAGAAAGGCTCTGCTGCCCTAGTACCCAGACTTGGGAATGGAGAAATGCTGCCTGCTTGAGGCCACTTCCCACAACAGCAGCTTTAAACCCATTGCTAAATGTCACTAAATATTCACCAATGTTGCAGTTCGGGAAATGACACCTACTCTCTAAAAAAACTCTGGGGTGGAAAATCGACCAAAAAATTCAAAAGACGGCAACCTTCCAAGAAGAGAATTTCAAGAGTTATATTGTACTCCCAATTGTTTCCTTTTTTTAACAGAAAAGAAAACGGTGGAGAAAAATGGTGAGTTTTACGAATTTTCAAAGACATGCAAACCCAAATTACAAAACCCTATCAGCTCACAGCAGCCAGTAGGGCCATTAGCATAAATGCTGCAAACAATAAATGCTAAATCGATTGTGGAGGAATGCGTACCCTCGATTCTAAGGGGGACGTGGTAAGAGGCACTAAAGAAAACACAAAGAAGGTGCTTTGAAAAGGGAAACACGGTGCTACCAGTCAATCAATCACACCCACTGCTGGGCCTATCACCTGAGAAAATGAGAATTAAAAAGTCACAGGCTGGCAATCCAGCACTCCAACAACATTTACCATAGCCAACACCTGGAAGCAATGAAAATGTCCATCAACCGAGGAATGCACAAAGTAGAAGTGCTCCACGTACCCAGTGGGAAATTACTCTAATAAAAAATAAAAATTACATTTAAAAAACCAACAAAATTCAGGAGACATCAGCTTGTGTGGGTTTGTCCGGGCACACTCCACTCTAATTTATAACCGAGAAACACCACAAGCCGCAAGGGCTTTTCCCTAGGTACCAGGGTGGGGAACATAGAAAGGCTGCCACCCTCTGGCAGTTACCTGCAAAAGCAGCTTTAAAGCCTGTGCTCATGGTCATTTCATAGGAACAAGTACTGCAGGATTGTAAATGAAACCTGCCCTCAAAATGTCTTGAGGGAGGTAATGGCCAAAACATTTCAAAATGTGACACATATTTTAAGAGATCACTTTGAAGAACTAAGGAGTAATCACAGCTTGAAAAATAAAAAGGACATGCCTTAAAGCTCAATTTCACCGGATTATGAGGCACATGCAAATTCAACCACAAAGAGGTATCAGCTCACACTTGTCAGAATAACCATCAGCAAGGAAACTACAAACAATAAATGCTGAAGGTGTTGTGGAGAAATGCATACCCTCAAATTCAAGTGGGACGTAAGTTGGAGAGGGCTACGAATGACAGCAGAATGGAGGTGCCTTAAAAAGGTAAACATTGAGCTACCATATGATCCAGCAGGCCCACTCCTCGACCTATAATCTAAGAAGAGAGAATTGGAAAGACACAGGCAGGCAAATCTGCATGGTACAGTATTACAATAGCCAGCATATGGAAGTAACCAAAAAGTCTACCAACAGATGGGTGGACAAAGAAGAACTCCTCCATGTACAGATGGAATATTTGCTAGTGAAAAAAATGAAACAATGCCATTTGCAGCACCATGGATGAGTCTAGATGTAATCACGCCACCTGTAGTAAGTGAGAAAGCAAGAGACACATATGCTTTCAATTCACTTTTAGGAGTTACTTAAAAATTGATGCCAATGTAGATATTTCCACAGAGAAAGGCAATCACAGATTCATGAAAAAAACTTATGGTTCACCATATAGAAAGGGATGAGGATTGGATACATTATCATATTGAGGTTAACAGAGATATACAAACCATGTGAAATATATAACCACCAAAGACGTACGGAAGACCAGGAGAAGACTACTCAACATTGTGTCATAACCCTACATGGGAAAAGGATTCGAGGAAGAATAGATACATGTATATGTGTGAAAGAACCACATCTTGCACACCTAGAGCAATCAAACCATTGTAATCAAATTTGCTGGGATAAAAAATAAAAGTAAATTACAAATATGAACAAGAAGTAATCAGACATAAACTTAAAGGGCTTTTTCCTGGCACATTCCATTCTAATATACAACCTAGAACACCACTTCCATTAAGGCTCTGTTTCCGTAGTAACCAAATTTGGTAAAGGAGAAACGCTGCCACCTTGTGGCTGTCTCCTGCAAGAGCAGCTTTAAACTCACAGCTAATGCTCACTTAACATTCACAAGGACTCAGGGCGCTAAAGGACACCTGCCCTAAAAAAATGTGCTGAAGGTGGGAATGGACAAAAAAATTCAAAACAGGCAAATGTTTCAAGAAGAGATTATGAAGAGTTATGTTTTACTCACACTCTTTTTAAAAAAAAGGAAAATGGATAAAAGCTCAACCTCAGGGAGTGTTAGACGCATGCAATCTAATCTACAAAAAGTTTCAACTTACACCAGTCGACTGATCATCAGCAAAAAGTCAACAAACAATAAATCCTGAAGGGGTTTTAGAGAACTGTGTACCCTCTACCTGCTGGTGAGATGGAAAGGGGTAACAGCCAATAATGAGAACAGAAAGGAGCTGTGTTTAAAAGTAAAAATGGAGGTACCATTCAATCCGGCAGGCGCACCATTGGACCTTTCACCTGAGAAGACAAGAATCGAGAAGACACAGGCCGCAAAAGCTGCAGTGCAGCCTTATTCACAATAGCCAAGACAGTGAAGCAATCAAATTGTCCAAGAACAGGTGAATGGATAAAGAAGAAGTGGTCCATGTACACAATGGGATATTAGCCATGGAAAACAATGAACCATTGCTCTTTGAGGCACCACAAATGAGTCTGGAGATAATCACGAAACATGAGGTAACTCGGAAACCAAAGACCTGTATTCTATGATATCACTTATAGGCGTTATCTAATAACTGACACAAATGAATATATTTCCACAGAGAAAGACACTCACAGACTTAGAAAACAAACTATGCTCATCTAAAAGGAAAGGTGGGGAGAATGGATAAATTAAGATTAGTGTTGCTATATCTATACAAACACATATTATATACATATCTCAAAAAGACCGACCATGTAGCAAGGGAGGTCTGTGGATCCCTCTGTAACATTTTACATGGGAAGAGGATCTGTACTTGAATAGAAATATATAATGTACAAATGAACCAGATTGTGTACACCTAGGACAAACAATATTCTAAGCTTTACCCCAATTAAAAAAAAATTTTAAATCCAAGAAGAAATAAAGAGACATAAAAGTATGGGGGTTTCTCCATGCACATTCCAATTTAATTTACAACCTAGGAACACGACTGCCAGAAAGGCTCTGCTGCCCCAATACCCAGATTTGGGAATGGAGAAATGCTGCCTTCTTGAGGCCACTTCCCACAACAGCAGCTTTAAACCCATTGCTAAAGGTCACTAAATATTCACCAAACTTGCAGTTCGGGAAATGACACCTGTTCTCTAAAAAAATTCTGGGGTGGAAAATCGACCAAAAATTTCAAAATAGGGCAACCTTCCAAGAAGACAATTTCAAGAGATATATTGTACTCCCAACTGTTTCCTTTTTTTTAACAGAAAAGTAAACGGTGGAGAAAAATGATGAGTTTTATGAATTTTCAAAGACATGCAAACCCAAATTACAAAAACCTATCAGCTCACAGCAGCCAGTACGGCCATTAGCATAAATGCGGCAAACAATAAATGCTGAAGCGATTGTGGAGAAATGCGTACCCTCGATTCTAAGGGGGACGTGGTAAGTGCCAGTAATGAAAACACAAAGAAGGTGCTTTGAAAAGGAAAACACGGTGCTACCAGTCAGTCAATCACACCCACTGCTGGGCCTATCACCTGTGAAAATGAGAATCAAACAGTCACAGGCTGGCAATCCTGCACTCCAACAATATTTACCATAGCCAACGCTTGGAAGCAATGAAAATGTCCATCAACCGAGGAATGCACAAAGTAGAAGTGGTCCACGTACACGGTGGAAAATTACTCCAATAAAAAATAAAAATTAAATTTAAAACTCCAACAAAAGTAAGGAGACATCAGCTTGTGTGGGTTTGTCCGGGCACACTCCACTCTAATTTATAACCGAGAAACACCACAGGCCGCAAGGGCTTCTCCCTAGTTACCAGGGTGGGGAACATAGAAAGGCTGCCACCCTCTGGCAGTTATCTGCAAAAGCAGCATTAAAGCCTGTGCTAATGGTCATTTCATAGGAACAAGTACTGCAGAACTGTAAATGAAACCTGCCCTCAAAATGTCTTGAGGGAGGTAATGGCCAAAACATTTCAAAATGTGACGCATACTTTAAGAGAACAATTTGAAGAACTAAGGGGTAATCACAGCTTGAAAAATAAAAAGGACATGCCTTAAAGCTCAATTTCAACGGATTATGAGGCACGTGCGAATTCAACCACAAAAAGGTATCAGCTCACAATTGTCAGAATAACCATTAACAAGAAATCTACAGACAAAAATGCTGAAGGTGTTGTGGAGAAATGCGTACCCTCAACTTCAAGGGGGACGTAAGTTGGAAAGGGCCACAAATGAGAGCAGAATGGAGGTGCCTTAAAAAGGTAAACATTGAGCTACCATATGATCCAGCAGGCTCACTCCTCGACCTATAATCTAAGAAGAGAGAATTGGAAAGACACAGGCAGGCAAATCTGCATGGCACAGTATTACAATAGCCAAGATATGGAAGTAACCAAAAAGTCCACCAACAGATGGGTGGACAAAGAAGAACTCCTCCATGTACAGATGGAATATTCGCTAGTGAAAAAAATGAAACAATGCCATTTGCAGCCCATACATGAGTCTAGACGTAAGCACGCCACCTGTAGTAAGTGAGAAAGCAAAAGACACATATCCTATCATATCACTTTTAGGAGTTACTTAAAAATTAATACCAGTGAAGATATTTCCACAGAGAAAGGCAATCAGAGATTCATTAAAAAAATCTTATGGTTCACCAAATAGAAAGGGATGAGGATTGGATACATTACCATATTGGGGTTAACAGAGATATACAAACCATGTGAAATATATAATCACCAAAGACGTACGGAAGACCAGGAGAAGACTACTCAACATTGTGTCATGACCTACATGGGAAAAGGATGCGTGGAAGAATATTTACATGTATATGTGTGAAAGAAGCACATCTTGCACACCTAGAAAAAACAAACCATTGTAATCAAATGTGCTGGGATAAAGAATAAAAAGTAAATTACAAATATGAACAAGAAGTTATGAGACATAAACTTAAAGGGCTTTTTCCTGGCACATTCCATTCTAATTTACAACCTAGAACACCACTTCCATTAAGCCTCTGTTTCCCTAGTTACGAAATTTGGAAAAGGAGAAATGCTGCCACCTTGTGGCCGTTTCCTGCAAGAGCAGCTTTAAACTCACAGCTAATGCTCACTTAACATACACAAGGACTCAGGGCTGTAAAGGACACCTGCCCTAAAAAAAATGTGCTGAAGGAGGGAATGGACAAAAAAATTCAAAACAGGCAAATGTTTCAAGAAGAGAGTATGAAGAGTTAAGTTTTACTCACGGTGTTTTAAAAAAAAGGAAAATGGATAAAAGCTCAACCTCAGGGAGTGTTAGACCCATGCAATCTATTCTATAAAAAGTTTCAACTTACACCAGTCGACTGACCATCAGCAAAAAGTCTACAAACAATAAATGCTGAAGGGGTTTTAGAGAATTGTGTACCCTCTACATGCTGGTGAGCCGTAAAGGGGTAACAGCCAATAATGAGAACAGAAAGGAGCTGTGTTTAAAAGTAAAAATGGAGGTACCATTCAAGCCAGCAGGCGCACCATTGGACCTCTCACCTGAGAAGACAAGAATCGAGAAGACTCAGGCCGCAAAAGCTGCAGTGCAGCCTTATTCACAATAGCCAAGACAGTGAAGCAATGAAAATGCCCAACAACAGGTGAATGGATAAAGAAGAAGTGGTCCATGTACACGATGGAACATTAGCCATGGAAAACAATGAACCATTGCTCTCTGAGGCACCACAAATGAGTCTGGAGATAATCAGGAAACATGAGGTAAGTCGGAGAGCAAAAGACCTATATTCTATGATATCACTTATAGGCGTTATCTAATAACTGACACAAATGAACATATTTCCACAGAGAAAGACACTCACAGACTTAGAAAACAAACTGTGCTCATCTAAAAGGAAAGGTGGGGGGAAGGGATAAATTAAGATTAGTGTTACTATATGTATACAAACACATATTATAAACATATCTCAAAAAGACCGACCATATAGCAAGTGAGGTCTGCGGAACCCTCAGTAACATTTTACATGGGAAGAGAATCTGTACTTGAATAGACATATATAATGTACAAATGAACCAGATTGTGTACACCTAGGACAAACAATATTCTAAGCTTTACCCCAATTAAAACACTTTTAAAATCCAAGAACAAATAATGACACATAAACTTATGGGGCTTTCTCCATGCACATTACAATGTAATTTACAACCTAGCAACACGACTTCCAGAAAGGCTCTGCTGCCCTAGTACCCAGACTTGGGAATGGAGAAATGCTGCCTGCTTGAGGCCACTTCCCACAACAGCAGCTTTAAACCCATTGCTAAATGTCACTAAATATTCACCAATGTTGCAGTTCGGGAAATGACACCTACTCTCTAAAAAAACTCTGGGGTGGAAAATCGACCAAAAAATTCAAAAGACGGCAACCTTCCAAGAAGAGAATTTCAAGAGTTATATTGTACTCCCAATTGTTTCCTTTTTTTAACAGAAAAGAAAACGGTGGAGAAAAATGGTGAGTTTTACGAATTTTCAAAGACATGCAAACCCAAATTACAAAACCCTATCAGCTCACAGCAGCCAGTAGGGCCATTAGCATAAATGCTGCAAACAATAAATGCTAAATCGATTGTGGAGGAATGCGTACCCTCGATTCTAAGGGGGACGTGGTAAGAGGCACTAAAGAAAACACAAAGAAGGTGCTTTGAAAAGGGAAACACGGTGCTACCAGTCAATCAATCACACCCACTGCTGGGCCTATCACCTGAGAAAATGAGAATTAAAAAGTCACAGGCTGGCAATCCAGCACTCCAACAACATTTACCATAGCCAACACCTGGAAGCAATGAAAATGTCCATCAACCGAGGAATGCACAAAGTAGAAGTGCTCCACGTACCCAGTGGGAAATTACTCTAATAAAAAATAAAAATTACATTTAAAAAACCAACAAAATTCAGGAGACATCAGCTTGTGTGGGTTTGTCCGGGCACACTCCACTCTAATTTATAACCGAGAAACACCACAAGCCGCAAGGGCTTTTCCCTAGGTACCAGGGTGGGGAACATAGAAAGGCTGCCACCCTCTGGCAGTTACCTGCAAAAGCAGCTTTAAAGCCTGTGCTCATGGTCATTTCATAGGAACAAGTACTGCAGGATTGTAAATGAAACCTGCCCTCAAAATGTCTTGAGGGAGGTAATGGCCAAAACATTTCAAAATGTGACACATATTTTAAGAGATCACTTTGAAGAACTAAGGAGTAATCACAGCTTGAAAAATAAAAAGGACATGCCTTAAAGCTCAATTTCACCGGATTATGAGGCACATGCAAATTCAACCACAAAGAGGTATCAGCTCACACTTGTCAGAATAACCATCAGCAAGGAAACTACAAACAATAAATGCTGAAGGTGTTGTGGAGAAATGCATACCCTCAAATTCAAGTGGGACGTAAGTTGGAGAGGGCTACGAATGACAGCAGAATGGAGGTGCCTTAAAAAGGTAAACATTGAGCTACCATATGATCCAGCAGGCCCACTCCTCGACCTATAATCTAAGAAGAGAGAATTGGAAAGACACAGGCAGGCAAATCTGCATGGCACAGTATTACAATAGCCAGCATATGGAAGTAACCAAAAAGTCTACCAACAGATGGGTGGACAAAGAAGAACTCCTCCATGTACAGATGGAATATTTGCTAGTGAAAAAAATGAAACAATGCCATTTGCAGCACCATGGATGAGTCTAGATGTAATCACGCCACCTGTAGTAAGTGAGAAAGCAAGAGACACATATGCTTTCAATTCACTTTTAGGAGTTACTTAAAAATTGATGCCAATGTAGATATTTCCACAGAGAAAGGCAATCACAGATTCATGAAAAAAACTTATGGTTCACCATATAGAAAGGGATGAGGATTGGATACATTATCATATTGAGGTTAACAGAGATATACAAACCATGTGAAATATATAACCACCAAAGACGTACGGAAGACCAGGAGAAGACTACTCAACATTGTGTCATAACCCTACATGGGAAAAGGATTCGAGGAAGAATAGATACATGTATATGTGTGAAAGAACCACATCTTGCACACCTAGAGCAATCAAACCATTGTAATCAAATTTGCTGGGATAAAAAATAAAAGTAAATTACAAATATGAACAAGAAGTAATCAGACATAAACTTAAAGGGCTTTTTCCTGGCACATTCCATTCTAATATACAACCTAGAACACCACTTCCATTAAGGCTCTGTTTCCGTAGTAACCAAATTTGGTAAAGGAGAAACGCTGCCACCTTGTGGCTGTCTCCTGCAAGAGCAGCTTTAAACTCACAGCTAATGCTCACTTAACATTCACAAGGACTCAGGGCTCTAAAGGACACCTGCCCTAAAAAAATGTGCTGAAGGTGGGAATGGACAAAAAAATTCAAAACAGGCAAATGTTTCAAGAAGAGATTATGAAGAGTTATGTTTTACTCACACTCTTTTTAAAAAAAAGGAAAATGGATAAAAGCTCAACCTCAGGGAGTGTTAGACGCATGCAATCTAATCTACAAAAAGTTTCAACTTACACCAGTCGACTGATCATCAGCAAAAAGTCAACAAACAATAAATCCTGAAGGGGTTTTAGAGAACTGTGTACCCTCTACCTGCTGGTGAGACGGAAAGGGGTAACAGCCAATAATGAGAACAGAAAGGAGCTGTGTTTAAAAGTAAAAATGGAGGTACCATTCAATCCGGCAGGCGCACCATTGGACCTTTCACCTGAGAAGACAAGAATCGAGAAGACTCAGGCCGCAAAAGCTGCAGTGCAGCCTTATTCACAATAGCCAAGACAGTGAAGCAATCAAAATGTCCAAGAACAGGTGAATGGAGAAAGAAGAAGTGGTCCATGTACACAATGGGATATTAGCCATGGAAAACAATGAACCATTGCTCTTTGAGGCACCACAAATGAGTCTGGAGATAATCACGAAACATGAGGTAACTCGGAAACCAAAGACCTGTATTCTATGATATCACTTATAGGCGTTATCTAATAACTGACACAAATGAATATATTTCCACAGAGAAAGACACTCACAGACTTAGAAAACAAACTATGCTCATCTAAAAGGAAAGGTGGGGAGAATGGATAAATTAAGATTAGTGTTGCTATATCTATACAAACACATATTATATACATATCTCAAAAAGACCGACCATGTAGCAAGGGAGGTCTGTGGATCCCTCTGTAACATTTTACATGGGAAGAGGATCTGTACTTGAATAGAAATATATAATGTACAAATGAACCAGATTGTGTACACCTAGGACAAACAATATTCTAAGCTTTACCCCAATTAAAAAAAAATTTTAAATCCAAGAAGAAATAAAGAGACATAAAAGTATGGGGGTTTCTCCATGCACATTCCAATTTAATTTACAACCTAGGAACACGACTGCCAGAAAGGCTCTGCTGCCCCAATACCCAGATTTGGGAATGGAGAAATGCTGCCTTCTTGAGGCCACTTCCCACAACAGCAGCTTTAAACCCATTGCTAAAGGTCACTAAATATTCACCAAACTTGCAGTTCGGGAAATGACACCTGTTCTCTAAAAAAATTCTGGGGTGGAAAATCGACCAAAAATTTCAAAATAGGGCAACCTTCCAAGAAGACAATTTCAAGAGATATATTGTACTCCCAACTGTTTCCTTTTTTTTAACAGAAAAGTAAACGGTGGAGAAAAATGATGAGTTTTATGAATTTTCAAAGACATGCAAACCCAAATTACAAAAACCTATCAGCTCACAGCAGCCAGTACGGCCATTAGCATAAATGCGGCAAACAATAAATGCTGAAGCGATTGTGGAGAAATGCGTACCCTCGATTCTAAGGGGGACGTGGTAAGTGCCAGTAATGAAAACACAAAGAAGGTGCTTTGAAAAGGAAAACACGGTGCTACCAGTCAGTCAATCACACCCACTGCTGGGCCTATCACCTGTGAAAATGAGAATCAAACAGTCACAGGCTGGCAATCCTGCACTCCAACAATATTTACCATAGCCAACGCTTGGAAGCAATGAAAATGTCCATCAACCGAGGAATGCACAAAGTAGAAGTGGTCCACGTACACGGTGGAAAATTACTCCAATAAAAAATAAAAATTAAATTTAAAACTCCAACAAAAGTAAGGAGACATCAGCTTGTGTGGGTTTGTCCGGGCACACTCCACTCTAATTTATAACCGAGAAACACCACAGGCCGCAAGGGCTTCTCCCTAGTTACCAGGGTGGGGAACATAGAAAGGCTGCCACCCTCTGGCAGTTATCTGCAAAAGCAGCATTAAAGCCTGTGCTAATGGTCATTTCATAGGAACAAGTACTGCAGAACTGTAAATGAAACCTGCCCTCAAAATATCTTGAGGGAGGTAATGGCCAAAACATTTCAAAATGTGACGCATACTTTAAGAGAACAATTTGAAGAACTAAGGGGTAATCACAGCTTGAAAAATAAAAAGGACATGCCTTAAAGCTCAATTTCAACGGATTATGAGGCACGTGCGAATTCAACCACAAAAAGGTATCAGCTCACAATTGTCAGAATAACCATTAACAAGAAATCTACAGACAAAAATGCTGAAGGTGTTGTGGAGAAATGCGTACCCTCAACTTCAAGGGGGACGTAAGTTGGAAAGGGCCACAAATGAGAGCAGAATGGAGGTGCCTTAAAAAGGTAAACATTGAGCTACCATATGATCCAGCAGGCTCACTCCTCGACCTATAATCTAAGAAGAGAGAATTGGAAAGACACAGGCAGGCAAATCTGCATGGCACAGTATTACAATAGCCAAGATATGGAAGTAACCAAAAAGTCCACCAACAGATGGGTGGACAAAGAAGAACTCCTCCATGTACAGATGGAATATTCGCTAGTGAAAAAAATGAAACAATGCCATTTGCAGCCCATACATGAGTCTAGACGTAAGCATGCCACCTGTAGTAAGTGAGAAAGCAAAAGACACATATCCTATCATATCACTTTTAGGAGTTACTTAAAAATTAATACCAGTGAAGATATTTCCACAGAGGAAGGCAATCAGAGATTCATTAAAAAAATCTTATGGTTCACCAAATAGAAAGGGATGAGGATTGGATACATTACCATATTGGGGTTAACAGAGATATACAAACCATGTGAAATATATAATCACCAAAGACGTACGGAAGACCAGGAGAAGACTACTCAACATTGTGTCATGACCTACATGGGAAAAGGATGCGTGGAAGAATATTTACATGTATATGTGTGAAAGAAGCACATCTTGCACACCTAGAAAAAACAAACCATTGTAATCAAATGTGCTGGGATAAAGAATAAAAAGTAAATTACAAATATGAACAAGAAGTAATCAGACATAAACTTAAAGGGCTTTTTCCTGGCACATTCCATTCTAATTTACAACCTAGAACACCACTTCCATTAAGCCTCTGTTTCCCTAGTTACGAAATTTGGAAAAGGAGAAATGCTGCCACCTTGTGGCCGTTTCCTGCAAGAGCAGCTTTAAACTCACAGCTAATGCTCACTTAACATACACAAGGACTCAGGGCTGTAAAGGACACCTGCCCTAAAAAAAATGTGCTGAAGGAGGGAATGGACAAAAAAATTCAAAACAGGCAAATGTTTCAAGAAGAGAGTATGAAGAGTTAAGTTTTACTCACGGTGTTTTAAAAAAAAGGAAAATGGATAAAAGCTCAACCTCAGGGAGTGTTAGACCCATGCAATCTATTCTATAAAAAAGTTTCAACTTACACCAGTCGACTGACCATCAGCAAAAAGTCTACAAACAATACATGCTGAAGGGGTTTTAGAGAACTGTGTACCCTCTACCTGCTGGTGAGCCGTAAAGGGGTAACAGCCAATAATGAGAACAGAAAGGAGCTGTGTTTAAAAGTAAAAATGGAGGTACCATTCAAGCCAGCAGGCGCACCATTGGACCTCTCACCTGAGAAGACAAGAATCGAGAAGACTCAGGCCGCAAAAGCTGCAGTGCAGCCTTATTCACAATAGCCAAGACAGTGAAGCAATGAAAATGCCCAACAACAGGTGAATGGATAAAGAAGAAGTGGTCCATGTACACAATGGAATATTAGCCATGGAAAACAATGAACCATTGCTCTCTGAGGCACCACAAATGAGTCTGGAGATAATCACGAAACATGAGGTAAGTCGGAGAGCAAAAGACCTATATTCTATGATATCACTTATAGGCGTTATCTAATAACTGACACAAATGAACATATTTCCACAGAGAAAGACACTCACAGACTTAGAAAACAAACTGTGCTCATCTAAAAGGAAAGGTGGGGGGAAGGGATAAATTAAGATTAGTGTTACTATATGTATACAAACACATATTATAAACATATCTCAAAAAGACCGACCATATAGCAAGTGAGGTCTGCGGAACCCTCAGTAACATTTTACATGGGAAGAGGATCTGTACTTGAATAGACATATATAATGTACAAATGAACCAGATTGTGTACACCTAGGACAAACAATATTCTAAGCTTTACCCCAATTAAAACACTTTTAAAATCCAAGAACAAATAATGACACATAAACTTATGGGGCTTTCTCCATGCACATTACAATGTAATTTACAACCTAGCAACACGACTTCCAGAAAGGCTCTGCTGCCCTAGTACCCAGACTTGGGAATGGAGAAATGCTGCCTGCTTGAGGCCACTTCCCACAACAGCAGCTTTAAACCCATTGCTAAATGTCACTAAATATTCACCAATGTTGCAGTTCGGGAAATGACACCTACTCTCTAAAAAAACTCTGGGGTGGAAAATCGACCAAAAAATTCAAAAGACGGCAACCTTCCAAGAAGAGAATTTCAAGAGTTATATTGTACTCCCAATTGTTTCCTTTTTTTAACAGAAAAGAAAACGGTGGAGAAAAATGGTGAGTTTTACGAATTTTCAAAGACATGCAAACCCAAATTACAAAACCCTATCAGCTCACAGCAGCCAGTAGGGCCATTAGCATAAATGCTGCAAACAATAAATGCTAAATCGATTGTGGAGGAATGCGTACCCTCGATTCTAAGGGGGACGTGGTAAGAGGCACTAAAGAAAACACAAAGAAGGTGCTTTGAAAAGGGAAACACGGTGCTACCAGTCAATCAATCACACCCACTGCTGGGCCTATCACCTGAGAAAATGAGAATTAAAAAGTCACAGGCTGGCAATCCAGCACTCCAACAACATTTACCATAGCCAACACCTGGAAGCAATGAAAATGTCCATCAACCGAGGAATGCACAAAGTAGAAGTGCTCCACGTACCCAGTGGGAAATTACTCTAATAAAAAATAAAAATTACATTTAAAAAACCAACAAAATTCAGGAGACATCAGCTTGTGTGGGTTTGTCCGGGCACACTCCACTCTAATTTATAACCGAGAAACACCACAAGCCGCAAGGGCTTTTCCCTAGGTACCAGGGTGGGGAACATAGAAAGGCTGCCACCCTCTGGCAGTTACCTGCAAAAGCAGCTTTAAAGCCTGTGCTCATGGTCATTTCATAGGAACAAGTACTGCAGGATTGTAAATGAAACCTGCCCTCAAAATGTCTTGAGGGAGGTAATGGCCAAAACATTTCAAAATGTGACACATATTTTAAGAGATCACTTTGAAGAACTAAGGAGTAATCACAGCTTGAAAAATAAAAAGGACATGCCTTAAAGCTCAATTTCACCGGATTATGAGGCACATGCAAATTCAACCACAAAGAGGTATCAGCTCACACTTGTCAGAATAACCATCAGCAAGGAAACTACAAACAATAAATGCTGAAGGTGTTGTGGAGAAATGCATACCCTCAAATTCAAGTGGGACGTAAGTTGGAGAGGGCTACGAATGACAGCAGAATGGAGGTGCCTTAAAAAGGTAAACATTGAGCTACCATATGATCCAGCAGGCCCACTCCTCGACCTATAATCTAAGAAGAGAGAATTGGAAAGACACAGGCAGGCAAATCTGCATGGTACAGTATTACAATAGCCAGCATATGGAAGTAACCAAAAAGTCTACCAACAGATGGGTGGACAAAGAAGAACTCCTCCATGTACAGATGGAATATTTGCTAGTGAAAAAAATGAAACAATGCCATTTGCAGCACCATGGATGAGTCTAGATGTAATCACGCCACCTGTAGTAAGTGAGAAAGCAAGAGACACATATGCTTTCAATTCACTTTTAGGAGTTACTTAAAAATTGATGCCAATGTAGATATTTCCACAGAGAAAGGCAATCACAGATTCATGAAAAAAACTTATGGTTCACCATATAGAAAGGGATGAGGATTGGATACATTATCATATTGAGGTTAACAGAGATATACAAACCATGTGAAATATATAACCACCAAAGACGTACGGAAGACCAGGAGAAGACTACTCAACATTGTGTCATAACCCTACATGGGAAAAGGATTCGAGGAAGAATAGATACATGTATATGTGTGAAAGAACCACATCTTGCACACCTAGAGCAATCAAACCATTGTAATCAAATTTGCTGGGATAAAAAATAAAAGTAAATTACAAATATGAACAAGAAGTAATCAGACATAAACTTAAAGGGCTTTTTCCTGGCACATTCCATTCTAATATACAACCTAGAACACCACTTCCATTAAGGCTCTGTTTCCGTAGTAACCAAATTTGGTAAAGGAGAAACGCTGCCACCTTGTGGCTGTCTCCTGCAAGAGCAGCTTTAAACTCACAGCTAATGCTCACTTAACATTCACAAGGACTCAGGGCTCTAAAGGACACCTGCCCTAAAAAAATGTGCTGAAGGTGGGAATGGACAAAAAAATTCAAAACAGGCAAATGTTTCAAGAAGAGATTATGAAGAGTTATGTTTTACTCACACTCTTTTTAAAAAAAAGGAAAATGGATAAAAGCTCAACCTCAGGGAGTGTTAGACGCATGCAATCTAATCTACAAAAAGTTTCAACTTACACCAGTCGACTGATCATCAGCAAAAAGTCAACAAACAATAAATCCTGAAGGGGTTTTAGAGAACTGTGTACCCTCTACCTGCTGGTGAGACGGAAAGGGGTAACAGCCAATAATGAGAACAGAAAGGAGCTGTGTTTAAAAGTAAAAATGGAGGTACCATTCAATCCGGCAGGCGCACCATTGGACCTTTCACCTGAGAAGACAAGAATCGAGAAGACACAGGCCGCAAAAGCTGCAGTGCAGCCTTATTCACAATAGCCAAGACAGTGAAGCAATCAAAATATCCAAGAACAGGTGAATGGATAAAGAAGAAGTGGTCCATGTACACAATGGGATATTAGCCATGGAAAACAATGAACCATTGCTCTTTGAGGCACCACAAATGAGTCTGGAGATAATCACGAAACATGAGGTAACTCGGAAACCAAAGACCTGTATTCTATGATATCACTTATAGGCGTTATCTAATAACTGACACAAATGAATATATTTCCACAGAGAAAGACACTCACAGACTTAGAAAACAAACTATGCTCATCTAAAAGGAAAGGTGGGGAGAATGGATAAATTAAGATTAGTGTTGCTATATCTATACAAACACATATTATATACATATCTCAAAAAGACCGACCATGTAGCGAGGGAGGTCTGTGGATCCCTCTGTAACATTTTACATGGGAAGAGGATCTGTACTTGAATAGAAATATATAATGTACAAATGAACCAGATTGTGTACACCTAGGACAAACAATATTCTAAGCTTTACCCCAATTAAAAAAAAAATTTTAAATCCAAGAAGAAATAAAGAGACATAAAAGTATGGGGGTTTCTCCATGCACATTCCAATTTAATTTACAACCTAGGAACACGACTGCCAGAAAGGCTCTGCTGCCCCACTACCCAGATTTGGGAATGGAGAAATGCTGCCTTCTTGAGGCCACTTCCCACAACAGCAGCTTTAAACCCATTGCTAAAGGTCACTAAATATTCACCAAACTTGCAGTTCGGGAAATGACACCTGTTCTCTAAAAAAATTCTGGGGTGGAAAATCGACCAAAAATTTCAAAATAGGGCAACCTTCCAAGAAGACAATTTCAAGAGATATATTGTACTCCCAACTGTTTCCTTTTTTTTAACAGAAAAGTAAACGGTGGAGAAAAATGATGAGTTTTATGAATTTTCAAAGACATGCAAACCCAAATTACAAAAACCTATCAGCTCACAGCAGCCAGTACGGCCATTAGCATAAATGCGGCAAACAATAAATGCTGAAGCGATTGTGGAGAAATGCGTACCCTCGATTCTAAGGGGGACGTGGTAAGTGCCAGTAATGAAAACACAAAGAAGGTGCTTTGAAAAGGAAAACACGGTGCTACCAGTCAGTCAATCACACCCACTGCTGGGCCTATCACCTGTGAAAATGAGAATCAAACAGTCACAGGCTGGCAATCCTGCACTCCAACAATATTTACCATAGCCAACGCTTGGAAGCAATGAAAATGTCCATCAACCGAGGAATGCACAAAGTAGAAGTGGTCCACGTACACGGTGGAAAATTACTCCAATAAAAAATAAAAATTAAATTTAAAACTCCAACAAAAGTAAGGAGACATCAGCTTGTGTGGGTTTGTCCGGGCACACTCCACTCTAATTTATAACCGAGAAACACCACAGGCCGCAAGGGCTTCTCCCTAGTTACCAGGGTGGGGAACATAGAAAGGCTGCCACCCTCTGGCAGTTATCTGCAAAAGCAGCATTAAAGCCTGTGCTAATGGTCATTTCATAGGAACAAGTACTGCAGAACTGTAAATGAAACCTGCCCTCAAAATGTCTTGAGGGAGGTAATGGCCAAAACATTTCAAAATGTGACGCATACTTTAAGAGAACAATTTGAAGAACTAAGGGGTAATCACAGCTTGAAAAATAAAAAGGACATGCCTTAAAGCTCAATTTCAACGGATTATGAGGCACGTGCGAATTCAACCACAAAAAGGTATCAGCTCACAATTGTCAGAATAACCATTAACAAGAAATCTACAGACAAAAATGCTGAAGGTGTTGTGGAGAAATGCGTACCCTCAACTTCAAGGGGGACGTAAGTTGGAAAGGGCCACAAATGAGAGCAGAATGGAGGTGCCTTAAAAAGGTAAACATTGAGCTACCATATGATCCAGCAGGCTCACTCCTCGACCTATAATCTAAGAAGAGAGAATTGGAAAGACACAGGCAGGCAAATCTGCATGGCACAGTATTACAATAGCCAAGATATGGAAGTAACCAAAAAGTCCACCAACAGATGGGTGGACAAAGAAGAACTCCTCCATGTACAGATGGAATATTCGCTAGTGAAAAAAATGAAACAATGCCATTTGCAGCCCATACATGAGTCTAGACGTAAGCACGCCACCTGTAGTAAGTGAGAAAGCAAAAGACACATATCCTATCATATCACTTTTAGGAGTTACTTAAAAATTAATACCAGTGAAGATATTTCCACAGAGAAAGGCAATCAGAGATTCATTAAAAAAATCTTATGGTTCACCAAATAGAAAGGGATGAGGATTGGATACATTACCATATTGGGGTTAACAGAGATATACAAACCATGTGAAATATATAATCACCAAAGACGTACGGAAGACCAGGAGAAGACTACTCAACATTGTGTCATGACCTACATGGGAAAAGGATGCGTGGAAGAATATTTACATGTATATGTGTGAAAGAAGCACATCTTGCACACCTAGAAAAAACAAACCATTGTAATCAAATGTGCTGGGATAAAGAATAAAAAGTAAATTACAAATATGAACAAGAAGTTATGAGACATAAACTTAAAGGGCTTTTTCCTGGCACATTCCATTCTAATTTACAACCTAGAACACCACTTCCATTAAGCCTCTGTTTCCCTAGTTACGAAATTTGGAAAAGGAGAAATGCTGCCACCTTGTGGCCGTTTCCTGCAAGAGCAGCTTTAAACTCACAGCTAATGCTCACTTAACATACACAAGGACTCAGGGCTGTAAAGGACACCTGCCCTAAAAAAAATGTGCTGAAGGAGGGAATGGACAAAAAAATTCAAAACAGGCAAATGTTTCAAGAAGAGAGTATGAAGAGTTAAGTTTTACTCACGGTGTTTTAAAAAAAAGGAAAATGGATAAAAGCTCAACCTCAGGGAGTGTTAGACCCATGCAATCTATTCTATAAAAAGTTTCAACTTACACCAGTCGACTGACCATCAGCAAAAAGTCTACAAACAATAAATGCTGAAGGGGTTTTAGAGAATTGTGTACCCTCTACATGCTGGTGAGCCGTAAAGGGGTAACAGCCAATAATGAGAACAGAAAGGAGCTGTGTTTAAAAGTAAAAATGGAGGTACCATTCAAGCCAGCAGGCGCACCATTGGACCTCTCACCTGAGAAGACAAGAATCGAGAAGACTCAGGCCGCAAAAGCTGCAGTGCAGCCTTATTCACAATAGCCAAGACAGTGAAGCAATGAAAATGCCCAACAACAGGTGAATGGATAAAGAAGAAGTGGTCCATGTACACGATGGAACATTAGCCATGGAAAACAATGAACCATTGCTCTCTGAGGCACCACAAATGAGTCTGGAGATAATCAGGAAACATGAGGTAAGTCGGAGAGCAAAAGACCTATATTCTATGATATCACTTATAGGCGTTATCTAATAACTGACACAAATGAACATATTTCCACAGAGAAAGACACTCACAGACTTAGAAAACAAACTGTGCTCATCTAAAAGGAAAGGTGGGGGGAAGGGATAAATTAAGATTAGTGTTACTATATGTATACAAACACATATTATAAACATATCTCAAAAAGACCGACCATATAGCAAGTGAGGTCTGCGGAACCCTCAGTAACATTTTACATGGGAAGAGAATCTGTACTTGAATAGACATATATAATGTACAAATGAACCAGATTGTGTACACCTAGGACAAACAATATTCTAAGCTTTACCCCAATTAAAACACTTTTAAAATCCAAGAACAAATAATGACACATAAACTTATGGGGCTTTCTCCATGCACATTACAATGTAATTTACAACCTAGCAACACGACTTCCAGAAAGGCTCTGCTGCCCTAGTACCCAGACTTGGGAATGGAGAAATGCTGCCTGCTTGAGGCCACTTCCCACAACAGCAGCTTTAAACCCATTGCTAAATGTCACTAAATATTCACCAATGTTGCAGTTCGGGAAATGACACCTACTCTCTAAAAAAACTCTGGGGTGGAAAATCGACCAAAAAATTCAAAAGACGGCAACCTTCCAAGAAGAGAATTTCAAGAGTTATATTGTACTCCCAATTGTTTCCTTTTTTTAACAGAAAAGAAAACGGTGGAGAAAAATGGTGAGTTTTACGAATTTTCAAAGACATGCAAACCCAAATTACAAAACCCTATCAGCTCACAGCAGCCAGTAGGGCCATTAGCATAAATGCTGCAAACAATAAATGCTAAATCGATTGTGGAGGAATGCGTACCCTCGATTCTAAGGGGGACGTGGTAAGAGGCACTAAAGAAAACACAAAGAAGGTGCTTTGAAAAGGGAAACACGGTGCTACCAGTCAATCAATCACACCCACTGCTGGGCCTATCACCTGAGAAAATGAGAATTAAAAAGTCACAGGCTGGCAATCCAGCACTCCAACAACATTTACCATAGCCAACACCTGGAAGCAATGAAAATGTCCATCAACCGAGGAATGCACAAAGTAGAAGTGCTCCACGTACCCAGTGGGAAATTACTCTAATAAAAAATAAAAATTACATTTAAAAAACCAACAAAATTCAGGAGACATCAGCTTGTGTGGGTTTGTCCGGGCACACTCCACTCTAATTTATAACCGAGAAACACCACAAGCCGCAAGGGCTTTTCCCTAGGTACCAGGGTGGGGAACATAGAAAGGCTGCCACCCTCTGGCAGTTACCTGCAAAAGCAGCTTTAAAGCCTGTGCTCATGGTCATTTCATAGGAACAAGTACTGCAGGATTGTAAATGAAACCTGCCCTCAAAATGTCTTGAGGGAGGTAATGGCCAAAACATTTCAAAATGTGACACATATTTTAAGAGATCACTTTGAAGAACTAAGGAGTAATCACAGCTTGAAAAATAAAAAGGACATGCCTTAAAGCTCAATTTCACCGGATTATGAGGCACATGCAAATTCAACCACAAAGAGGTATCAGCTCACACTTGTCAGAATAACCATCAGCAAGGAAACTACAAACAATAAATGCTGAAGGTGTTGTGGAGAAATGCATACCCTCAAATTCAAGTGGGACGTAAGTTGGAGAGGGCTACGAATGACAGCAGAATGGAGGTGCCTTAAAAAGGTAAACATTGAGCTACCATATGATCCAGCAGGCCCACTCCTCGACCTATAATCTAAGAAGAGAGAATTGGAAAGACACAGGCAGGCAAATCTGCATGGCACAGTATTACAATAGCCAGCATATGGAAGTAACCAAAAAGTCTACCAACAGATGGGTGGACAAAGAAGAACTCCTCCATGTACAGATGGAATATTTGCTAGTGAAAAAAATGAAACAATGCCATTTGCAGCACCATGGATGAGTCTAGATGTAATCACGCCACCTGTAGTAAGTGAGAAAGCAAGAGACACATATGCTTTCAATTCACTTTTAGGAGTTACTTAAAAATTGATGCCAATGTAGATATTTCCACAGAGAAAGGCAATCACAGATTCATGAAAAAAACTTATGGTTCACCATATAGAAAGGGATGAGGATTGGATACATTATCATATTGAGGTTAACAGAGATATACAAACCATGTGAAATATATAACCACCAAAGACGTACGGAAGACCAGGAGAAGACTACTCAACATTGTGTCATAACCCTACATGGGAAAAGGATTCGAGGAAGAATAGATACATGTATATGTGTGAAAGAACCACATCTTGCACACCTAGAGCAATCAAACCATTGTAATCAAATTTGCTGGGATAAAAAATAAAAGTAAATTACAAATATGAACAAGAAGTAATCAGACATAAACTTAAAGGGCTTTTTCCTGGCACATTCCATTCTAATATACAACCTAGAACACCACTTCCATTAAGGCTCTGTTTCCGTAGTAACCAAATTTGGTAAAGGAGAAACGCTGCCACCTTGTGGCTGTCTCCTGCAAGAGCAGCTTTAAACTCACAGCTAATGCTCACTTAACATTCACAAGGACTCAGGGCTCTAAAGGACACCTGCCCTAAAAAAATGTGCTGAAGGTGGGAATGGACAAAAAAATTCAAAACAGGCAAATGTTTCAAGAAGAGATTATGAAGAGTTATGTTTTACTCACACTCTTTTTAAAAAAAAGGAAAATGGATAAAAGCTCAACCTCAGGGAGTGTTAGACGCATGCAATCTAATCTACAAAAAGTTTCAACTTACACCAGTCGACTGATCATCAGCAAAAAGTCAACAAACAATAAATCCTGAAGGGGTTTTAGAGAACTGTGTACCCTCTACCTGCTGGTGAGACGGAAAGGGGTAACAGCCAATAATGAGAACAGAAAGGAGCTGTGTTTAAAAGTAAAAATGGAGGTACCATTCAATCCGGCAGGCGCACCATTGGACCTTTCACCTGAGAAGACAAGAATCGAGAAGACTCAGGCCGCAAAAGCTGCAGTGCAGCCTTATTCACAATAGCCAAGACAGTGAAGCAATCAAAATGTCCAAGAACAGGTGAATGGATAAAGAAGAAGTGGTCCATGTACACAATGGGATATTAGCCATGGAAAACAATGAACCATTGCTCTTTGAGGCACCACAAATGAGTCTGGAGATAATCACGAAACATGAGGTAACTCGGAAACCAAAGACCTGTATTCTATGATATCACTTATAGGCGTTATCTAATAACTGACACAAATGAATATATTTCCACAGAGAAAGACACTCACAGACTTAGAAAACAAACTATGCTCATCTAAAAGGAAAGGTGGGGAGAATGGATAAATTAAGATTAGTGTTGCTATATCTATACAAACACATATTATATACATATCTCAAAAAGACCGACCATGTAGCAAGGGAGGTCTGTGGATCCCTCTGTAACATTTTACATGGGAAGAGGATCTGTACTTGAATAGAAATATATAATGTACAAATGAACCAGATTGTGTACACCTAGGACAAACAATATTCTAAGCTTTACCCCAATTAAAAAAAAAATTTTAAATCCAAGAAGAAATAAAGAGACATAAAAGTATGGGGGTTTCTCCATGCACATTCCAATTTAATTTACAACCTAGGAACACGACTGCCAGAAAGGCTCTGCTGCCCCACTACCCAGATTTGGGAATGGAGAAATGCTGCCTTCTTGAGGCCACTTCCCACAACAGCAGCTTTAAACCCATTGCTAAAGGTCACTAAATATTCACCAAACTTGCAGTTCGGGAAATGACACCTGTTCTCTAAACAAATTCTGGGGTGGAAAATCGACCAAAAATTTCAAAATAGGGCAACCTTCCAAGAAGACAATTTCAAGAGATATATTGTACTCCCAACTGTTTCCTTTTTTTTAACAGAAAAGTAAACGGTGGAGAAAAATGATGAGTTTTATGAATTTTCAAAGACATGCAAACCCAAATTACAAAAACCTATCAGCTCACAGCAGCCAGTACGGCCATTAGCATAAATGCGGCAAACAATAAATGCTGAAGCGATTGTGGAGAAATGCGTACCCTCGATTCTAAGGGGGACGTGGTAAGTGCCAGTAATGAAAACACAAAGAAGGTGCTTTGAAAAGGAAAACACGGTGCTACCAGTCAGTCAATCACACCCACTGCTGGGCCTATCACCTGTGAAAATGAGAATCAAACAGTCACAGGCTGGCAATCCTGCACTCCAACAATATTTACCATAGCCAACGCTTGGAAGCAATGAAAATGTCCATCAACCGAGGAATGCACAAAGTAGAAGTGGTCCATGTACACGGTGGAAAATTACTCCAATAAAAAATAAAAATTAAATTTAAAACTCCAACAAAAGTAAGGAGACATCAGCTTGTGTGGGTTTGTCCGGGCACACTCCACTCTAATTTATAACCGAGAAACACCACAGGCCGCAAGGGCTTCTCCCTAGTTACCAGGGTGGGGAACATAGAAAGGCTGCCACCCTCTGGCAGTTATCTGCAAAAGCAGCATTAAAGCCTGTGCTAATGGTCATTTCATAGGAACAAGTACTGCAGAACTGTAAATGAAACCTGCCCTCAAAATGTCTTGAGGGAGGTAATGGCCAAAACATTTCAAAATGTGACGCATACTTTAAGAGAACAATTTGAAGAACTAAGGGGTAATCACAGCTTGAAAAATAAAAAGGACATGCCTTAAAGCTCAATTTCAACGGATTATGAGGCACGTGCGAATTCAACCACAAAAAGGTATCAGCTCACAATTGTCAGAATAACCATTAACAAGAAATCTACAGACAAAAATGCTGAAGGTGTTGTGGAGAAATGCGTACCCTCAACTTCAAGGGGGACGTAAGTTGGAAAGGGCCACAAATGAGAGCAGAATGGAGGTGCCTTAAAAAGGTAAACATTGAGCTAGCATATGATCCAGCAGGCTCACTCCTCGACCTATAATCTAAGAAGAGAGAATTGGAAAGACACAGGCAGGCAAATCTGCATGGCACAGTATTACAATAGCCAAGATATGGAAGTAACCAAAAAGTCCACCAACAGATGGGTGGACAAAGAAGAACTCCTCCATGTACAGATGGAATATTCGCTAGTGAAAAAAATGAAACAATGCCATTTGCAGCCCATACATGAGTCTAGACGTAAGCACGCCACCTGTAGTAAGTGAGAAAGCAAAAGACACATATCCTATCATATCACTTTTAGGAGTTACTTAAAAATTAATACCAGTGAAGATATTTCCACAGAGAAAGGCAATCAGAGATTCATTAAAAAAATCTTATGGTTCACCAAATAGAAAGGGATGAGGATTGGATACATTACCATATTGGGGTTAACAGAGATATACAAACCATGTGAAATATATAATCACCAAAGACGTACGGAAGACCAGGAGAAGACTACTCAACATTGTGTCATGACCTACATGGGAAAAGGATGCGTGGAAGAATATTTACATGTATATGTGTGAAAGAAGCACATCTTGCACACCTAGAAAAAACAAACCATTGTAATCAAATGTGCTGGGATAAAGAATAAAAAGTAAATTACAAATATGAACAAGAAGTAATCAGACATAAACTTAAAGGGCTTTTTCCTGGCACATTCCATTCTAATTTACAACCTAGAACACCACTTCCATTAAGCCTCTGTTTCCCTAGTTACGAAATTTGGAAAAGGAGAAATGCTGCCACCTTGTGGCCGTTTCCTGCAAGAGCAGCTTTAAACTCACAGCTAATGCTCACTTAACATACACAAGGACTCAGGGCTGTAAAGGACACCTGCCCTAAAAAAAATGTGCTGAAGGAGGGAATGGACAAAAAAATTCAAAACAGGCAAATGTTTCAAGAAGAGAGTATGAAGAGTTAAGTTTTACTCACGGTGTTTTAAAAAAAAGGAAAATGGATAAAAGCTCAACCTCAGGGAGTGTTAGACCCATGCAATCTATTCTATAAAAAAGTTTCAACTTACACCAGTCGACTGACCATCAGCAAAAAGTCTACAAACAATACATGCTGAAGGGGTTTTAGAGAACTGTGTACCCTCTACCTGCTGGTGAGCCGTAAAGGGGTAACAGCCAATAATGAGAACAGAAAGGAGCTGTGTTTAAAAGTAAAAATGGAGGTACCATTCAAGCCAGCAGGCGCACCATTGGACCTCTCACCTGAGAAGACAAGAATCGAGAAGACTCAGGCCGCAAAAGCTGCAGTGCAGCCTTATTCACAATAGCCAAGACAGTGAAGCAATGAAAATGCCCAACAACAGGTGAATGGATAAAGAAGAAGTGGTCCATGTACACAATGGAATATTAGCCATGGAAAACAATGAACCATTGCTCTCTGAGGCACCACAAATGAGTCTGGAGATAATCACGAAACATGAGGTAAGTCGGAGAGCAAAAGACCTATATTCTATGATATCACTTATAGGCGTTATCTAATAACTGACACAAATGAACATATTTCCACAGAGAAAGACACTCACAGACTTAGAAAACAAACTGTGCTCATCTAAAAGGAAAGGTGGGGGGAAGGGATAAATTAAGATTAGTGTTACTATATGTATACAAACACATATTATAAACATATCTCAAAAAGACCGACCATATAGCAAGTGAGGTCTGCGGAACCCTCAGTAACATTTTACATGGGAAGAGGATCTGTACTTGAATAGACATATATAATGTACAAATGAACCAGATTGTGTACACCTAGGACAAACAATATTCTAAGCTTTACCCCAATTAAAACACTTTTAAAATCCAAGAACAAATAATGACACATAAACTTATGGGGCTTTCTCCATGCACATTACAATGTAATTTACAACCTAGCAACACGACTTCCAGAAAGGCTCTGCTGCCCTAGTACCCAGACTTGGGAATGGAGAAATGCTGCCTGCTTGAGGCCACTTCCCACAACAGCAGCTTTAAACCCATTGCTAAATGTCACTAAATATTCACCAATGTTGCAGTTCGGGAAATGACACCTACTCTCTAAAAAAACTCTGGGGTGGAAAATCGACCAAAAAATTCAAAAGACGGCAACCTTCCAAGAAGAGAATTTCAAGAGTTATATTGTACTCCCAATTGTTTCCTTTTTTTAACAGAAAAGAAAACGGTGGAGAAAAATGGTGAGTTTTACGAATTTTCAAAGACATGCAAACCCAAATTACAAAACCCTATCAGCTCACAGCAGCCAGTAGGGCCATTAGCATAAATGCTGCAAACAATAAATGCTAAATCGATTGTGGAGGAATGCGTACCCTCGATTCTAAGGGGGACGTGGTAAGAGGCACTAAAGAAAACACAAAGAAGGTGCTTTGAAAAGGGAAACACGGTGCTACCAGTCAATCAATCACACCCACTGCTGGGCCTATCACCTGAGAAAATGAGAATTAAAAAGTCACAGGCTGGCAATCCAGCACTCCAACAACATTTACCATAGCCAACACCTGGAAGCAATGAAAATGTCCATCAACCGAGGAATGCACAAAGTAGAAGTGCTCCACGTACCCAGTGGGAAATTACTCTAATAAAAAATAAAAATTACATTTAAAAAACCAACAAAATTCAGGAGACATCAGCTTGTGTGGGTTTGTCCGGGCACACTCCACTCTAATTTATAACCGAGAAACACCACAAGCCGCAAGGGCTTTTCCCTAGGTACCAGGGTGGGGAACATAGAAAGGCTGCCACCCTCTGGCAGTTACCTGCAAAAGCAGCTTTAAAGCCTGTGCTCATGGTCATTTCATAGGAACAAGTACTGCAGGATTGTAAATGAAACCTGCCCTCAAAATGTCTTGAGGGAGGTAATGGCCAAAACATTTCAAAATGTGACACATATTTTAAGAGATCACTTTGAAGAACTAAGGAGTAATCACAGCTTGAAAAATAAAAAGGACATGCCTTAAAGCTCAATTTCACCGGATTATGAGGCACATGCAAATTCAACCACAAAGAGGTATCAGCTCACACTTGTCAGAATAACCATCAGCAAGGAAACTACAAACAATAAATGCTGAAGGTGTTGTGGAGAAATGCATACCCTCAAATTCAAGTGGGACGTAAGTTGGAGAGGGCTACGAATGACAGCAGAATGGAGGTGCCTTAAAAAGGTAAACATTGAGCTACCATATGATCCAGCAGGCCCACTCCTCGACCTATAATCTAAGAAGAGAGAATTGGAAAGACACAGGCAGGCAAATCTGCATGGTACAGTATTACAATAGCCAGCATATGGAAGTAACCAAAAAGTCTACCAACAGATGGGTGGACAAAGAAGAACTCCTCCATGTACAGATGGAATATTTGCTAGTGAAAAAAATGAAACAATGCCATTTGCAGCACCATGGATGAGTCTAGATGTAATCACGCCACCTGTAGTAAGTGAGAAAGCAAGAGACACATATGCTTTCAATTCACTTTTAGGAGTTACTTAAAAATTGATGCCAATGTAGATATTTCCACAGAGAAAGGCAATCACAGATTCATGAAAAAAACTTATGGTTCACCATATAGAAAGGGATGAGGATTGGATACATTATCATATTGAGGTTAACAGAGATATACAAACCATGTGAAATATATAACCACCAAAGACGTACGGAAGACCAGGAGAAGACTACTCAACATTGTGTCATAACCCTACATGGGAAAAGGATTCGAGGAAGAATAGATACATGTATATGTGTGAAAGAACCACATCTTGCACACCTAGAGCAATCAAACCATTGTAATCAAATTTGCTGGGATAAAAAATAAAAGTAAATTACAAATATGAACAAGAAGTAATCAGACATAAACTTAAAGGGCTTTTTCCTGGCACATTCCATTCTAATATACAACCTAGAACACCACTTCCATTAAGGCTCTGTTTCCGTAGTAACCAAATTTGGTAAAGGAGAAACGCTGCCACCTTGTGGCTGTCTCCTGCAAGAGCAGCTTTAAACTCACAGCTAATGCTCACTTAACATTCACAAGGACTCAGGGCGCTAAAGGACACCTGCCCTAAAAAAATGTGCTGAAGGTGGGAATGGACAAAAAAATTCAAAACAGGCAAATGTTTCAAGAAGAGATTATGAAGAGTTATGTTTTACTCACACTCTTTTTAAAAAAAAGGAAAATGGATAAAAGCTCAACCTCAGGGAGTGTTAGACGCATGCAATCTAATCTACAAAAAGTTTCAACTTACACCAGTCGACTGATCATCAGCAAAAAGTCAACAAACAATAAATCCTGAAGGGGTTTTAGAGAACTGTGTACCCTCTACCTGCTGGTGAGATGGAAAGGGGTAACAGCCAATAATGAGAACAGAAAGGAGCTGTGTTTAAAAGTAAAAATGGAGGTACCATTCAATCCGGCAGGCGCACCATTGGACCTTTCACCTGAGAAGACAAGAATCGAGAAGACACAGGCCGCAAAAGCTGCAGTGCAGCCTTATTCACAATAGCCAAGACAGTGAAGCAATCAAATTGTCCAAGAACAGGTGAATGGATAAAGAAGAAGTGGTCCATGTACACGATGGAACATTAGCCATGGAAAACAATGAACCATTGCTCTTTGAGGCACCACAAATGAGTCTGGAGATAATCACGAAACATGAGGTAACTCGGAAACCAAAGACCTGTATTCTATGATATCACTTATAGGCGTTATCTAATAACTGACACAAATGAATATATTTCCACAGAGAAAGACACTCACAGACTTAGAAAACAAACTATGCTCATCTAAAAGGAAAGGTGGGGAGAATGGATAAATTAAGATTAGTGTTGCTATATCTATACAAACACATATTATATACATATCTCAAAAAGACCGACCATGTAGCAAGGGAGGTCTGTGGATCCCTCTGTAACATTTTACATGGGAAGAGGATCTGTACTTGAATAGAAATATATAATGTACAAATGAACCAGATTGTGTACACCTAGGACAAACAATATTCTAAGCTTTACCCCAATTAAAAAAAAATTTTAAATCCAAGAAGAAATAAAGAGACATAAAAGTATGGGGGTTTCTCCATGCACATTCCAATTTAATTTACAACCTAGGAACACGACTGCCAGAAAGGCTCTGCTGCCCCAATACCCAGATTTGGGAATGGAGAAATGCTGCCTTCTTGAGGCCACTTCCCACAACAGCAGCTTTAAACCCATTGCTAAAGGTCACTAAATATTCACCAAACTTGCAGTTCGGGAAATGACACCTGTTCTCTAAAAAAATTCTGGGGTGGAAAATCGACCAAAAATTTCAAAATAGGGCAACCTTCCAAGAAGACAATTTCAAGAGATATATTGTACTCCCAACTGTTTCCTTTTTTTAACAGAAAAGTAAACGGTGGAGAAAAATGATGAGTTTTATGAATTTTCAAAGACATGCAAACCCAAATTACAAAAACCTATCAGCTCACAGCAGCCAGTACGGCCATTAGCATAAATGCGGCAAACAATAAATGCTGAAGCGATTGTGGAGAAATGCGTACCCTCGATTCTAAGGGGGACGTGGTAAGTGCCAGTAATGAAAACACAAAGAAGGTGCTTTGAAAAGGAAAACACGGTGCTACCAGTCAGTCAATCACACCCACTGCTGGGCCTATCACCTGTGAAAATGAGAATCAAACAGTCACAGGCTGGCAATCCTGCACTCCAACAATATTTACCATAGCCAACGCTTGGAAGCAATGAAAATGTCCATCAACCGAGGAATGCACAAAGTAGAAGTGGTCCACGTACACGGTGGAAAATTACTCCAATAAAAAATAAAAATTAAATTTAAAACTCCAACAAAAGTAAGGAGACATCAGCTTGTGTGGGTTTGTCCGGGCACACTCCACTCTAATTTATAACCGAGAAACACCACAGGCCGCAAGGGCTTCTCCCTAGTTACCAGGGTGGGGAACATAGAAAGGCTGCCACCCTCTGGCAGTTATCTGCAAAAGCAGCATTAAAGCCTGTGCTAATGGTCATTTCATAGGAACAAGTACTGCAGAACTGTAAATGAAACCTGCCCTCAAAATGTCTTGAGGGAGGTAATGGCCAAAACATTTCAAAATGTGACGCATACTTTAAGAGAACAATTTGAAGAACTAAGGGGTAATCACAGCTTGAAAAATAAAAAGGACATGCCTTAAAGCTCAATTTCAACGGATTATGAGGCACGTGCGAATTCAACCACAAAAAGGTATCAGCTCACAATTGTCAGAATAACCATTAACAAGAAATCTACAGACAAAAATGCTGAAGGTGTTGTGGAGAAATGCGTACCCTCAACTTCAAGGGGGACGTAAGTTGGAAAGGGCCACAAATGAGAGCAGAATGGAGGTGCCTTAAAAAGGTAAACATTGAGCTACCATATGATCCAGCAGGCTCACTCCTCGACCTATAATCTAAGAAGAGAGAATTGGAAAGACACAGGCAGGCAAATCTGCATGGCACAGTATTACAATAGCCAAGATATGGAAGTAACCAAAAAGTCCACCAACAGATGGGTGGACAAAGAAGAACTCCTCCATGTACAGATGGAATATTCGCTAGTGAAAAAAATGAAACAATGCCATTTGCAGCCCATACATGAGTCTAGACGTAAGCACGCCACCTGTAGTAAGTGAGAAAGCAAAAGACACATATCCTATCATATCACTTTTAGGAGTTACTTAAAAATTAATACCAGTGAAGATATTTCCACAGAGAAAGGCAATCAGAGATTCATTAAAAAAATCTTATGGTTCACCAAATAGAAAGGGATGAGGATTGGATACATTACCATATTGGGGTTAACAGAGATATACAAACCATGTGAAATATATAATCACCAAAGACGTACGGAAGACCAGGAGAAGACTACTCAACATTGTGTCATGACCTACATGGGAAAAGGATGCGTGGAAGAATATTTACATGTATATGTGTGAAAGAAGCACATCTTGCACACCTAGAAAAAACAAACCATTGTAATCAAATGTGCTGGGATAAAGAATAAAAAGTAAATTACAAATATGAACAAGAAGTTATGAGACATAAACTTAAAGGGCTTTTTCCTGGCACATTCCATTCTAATTTACAACCTAGAACACCACTTCCATTAAGCCTCTGTTTCCCTAGTTACGAAATTTGGAAAAGGAGAAATGCTGCCACCTTGTGGCCGTTTCCTGCAAGAGCAGCTTTAAACTCACAGCTAATGCTCACTTAACATACACAAGGACTCAGGGCTGTAAAGGACACCTGCCCTAAAAAAAATGTGCTGAAGGAGGGAATGGACAAAAAAATTCAAAACAGGCAAATGTTTCAAGAAGAGAGTATGAAGAGTTAAGTTTTACTCACGGTGTTTTAAAAAAAAGGAAAATGGATAAAAGCTCAACCTCAGGGAGTGTTAGACCCATGCAATCTATTCTATAAAAAGTTTCAACTTACACCAGTCGACTGACCATCAGCAAAAAGTCTACAAACAATAAATGCTGAAGGGGTTTTAGAGAATTGTGTACCCTCTACATGCTGGTGAGCCGTAAAGGGGTAACAGCCAATAATGAGAACAGAAAGGAGCTGTGTTTAAAAGTAAAAATGGAGGTACCATTCAAGCCAGCAGGCGCACCATTGGACCTCTCACCTGAGAAGACAAGAATCGAGAAGACTCAGGCCGCAAAAGCTGCAGTGCAGCCTTATTCACAATAGCCAAGACAGTGAAGCAATGAAAATGCCCAACAACAGGTGAATGGATAAAGAAGAAGTGGTCCATGTACACGATGGAACATTAGCCATGGAAAACAATGAACCATTGCTCTCTGAGGCACCACAAATGAGTCTGGAGATAATCAGGAAACATGAGGTAAGTCGGAGAGCAAAAGACCTATATTCTATGATATCACTTATAGGCGTTATCTAATAACTGACACAAATGAACATATTTCCACAGAGAAAGACACTCACAGACTTAGAAAACAAACTGTGCTCATCTAAAAGGAAAGGTGGGGGGAAGGGATAAATTAAGATTAGTGTTACTATATGTATACAAACACATATTATAAACATATCTCAAAAAGACCGACCATATAGCAAGTGAGGTCTGCGGAACCCTCAGTAACATTTTACATGGGAAGAGAATCTGTACTTGAATAGACATATATAATGTACAAATGAACCAGATTGTGTACACCTAGGACAAACAATATTCTAAGCTTTACCCCAATTAAAACACTTTTAAAATCCAAGAACAAATAATGACACATAAACTTATGGGGCTTTCTCCATGCACATTACAATGTAATTTACAACCTAGCAACACGACTTCCAGAAAGGCTCTGCTGCCCTAGTACCCAGACTTGGGAATGGAGAAATGCTGCCTGCTTGAGGCCACTTCCCACAACAGCAGCTTTAAACCCATTGCTAAATGTCACTAAATATTCACCAATGTTGCAGTTCGGGAAATGACACCTACTCTCTAAAAAAACTCTGGGGTGGAAAATCGACCAAAAAATTCAAAAGACGGCAACCTTCCAAGAAGAGAATTTCAAGAGTTATATTGTACTCCCAATTGTTTCCTTTTTTTAACAGAAAAGAAAACGGTGGAGAAAAATGGTGAGTTTTACGAATTTTCAAAGACATGCAAACCCAAATTACAAAACCCTATCAGCTCACAGCAGCCAGTAGGGCCATTAGCATAAATGCTGCAAACAATAAATGCTAAATCGATTGTGGAGGAATGCGTACCCTCGATTCTAAGGGGGACGTGGTAAGAGGCACTAAAGAAAACACAAAGAAGGTCCTTTGAAAAGGGAAACACGGTGCTACCAGTCAATCAATCACACCCACTGCTGGGCCTATCACCTGAGAAAATGAGAATTAAAAAGTCACAGGCTGGCAATCCAGCACTCCAACAACATTTACCATAGCCAACACCTGGAAGCAATGAAAATGTCCATCAACCGAGGAATGCACAAAGTAGAAGTGCTCCACGTACCCAGTGGGAAATTACTCTAATAAAAAATAAAAATTACATTTAAAAAACCAACAAAATTCAGGAGACATCAGCTTGTGTGGGTTTGTCCGGGCACACTCCACTCTAATTTATAACCGAGAAACACCACAAGCCGCAAGGGCTTTTCCCTAGGTACCAGGGTGGGGAACATAGAAAGGCTGCCACCCTCTGGCAGTTACCTGCAAAAGCAGCTTTAAAGCCTGTGCTCATGGTCATTTCATAGGAACAAGTACTGCAGGATTGTAAATGAAACCTGCCCTCAAAATGTCTTGAGGGAGGTAATGGCCAAAACATTTCAAAATGTGACACATATTTTAAGAGATCACTTTGAAGAACTAAGGAGTAATCACAGCTTGAAAAATAAAAAGGACATGCCTTAAAGCTCAATTTCACCGGATTATGAGGCACATGCAAATTCAACCACAAAGAGGTATCAGCTCACACTTGTCAGAATAACCATCAGCAAGGAAACTACAAACAATAAATGCTGAAGGTGTTGTGGAGAAATGCATACCCTCAAATTCAAGTGGGACGTAAGTTGGAGAGGGCTACGAATGACAGCAGAATGGAGGTGCCTTAAAAAGGTAAACATTGAGCTACCATATGATCCAGCAGGCCCACTCCTCGACCTATAATCTAAGAAGAGAGAATTGGAAAGACACAGGCAGGCAAATCTGCATGGCACAGTATTACAATAGCCAGCATATGGAAGTAACCAAAAAGTCTACCAACAGATGGGTGGACAAAGAAGAACTCCTCCATGTACAGATGGAATATTTGCTAGTGAAAAAAATGAAACAATGCCATTTGCAGCACCATGGATGAGTCTAGATGTAATCACGCCACCTGTAGTAAGTGAGAAAGCAAGAGACACATATGCTTTCAATTCACTTTTAGGAGTTACTTAAAAATTGATGCCAATGTAGATATTTCCACAGAGAAAGGCAATCACAGATTCATGAAAAAAACTTATGGTTCACCATATAGAAAGGGATGAGGATTGGATACATTATCATATTGAGGTTAACAGAGATATACAAACCATGTGAAATATATAACCACCAAAGACGTACGGAAGACCAGGAGAAGACTACTCAACATTGTGTCATAACCCTACATGGGAAAAGGATTCGAGGAAGAATAGATACATGTATATGTGTGAAAGAACCACATCTTGCACACCTAGAGCAATCAAACCATTGTAATCAAATTTGCTGGGATAAAAAATAAAAGTAAATTACAAATATGAACAAGAAGTAATCAGACATAAACTTAAAGGGCTTTTTCCTGGCACATTCCATTCTAATATACAACCTAGAACACCACTTCCATTAAGGCTCTGTTTCCGTAGTAACCAAATTTGGTAAAGGAGAAACGCTGCCACCTTGTGGCTGTCTCCTGCAAGAGCAGCTTTAAACTCACAGCTAATGCTCACTTAACATTCACAAGGACTCAGGGCTCTAAAGGACACCTGCCCTAAAAAAATGTGCTGAAGGTGGGAATGGACAAAAAAATTCAAAACAGGCAAATGTTTCAAGAAGAGATTATGAAGAGTTATGTTTTACTCACACTCTTTTTAAAAAAAAGGAAAATGGATAAAAGCTCAACCTCAGGGAGTGTTAGACGCATGCAATCTAATCTACAAAAAGTTTCAACTTACACCAGTCGACTGATCATCAGCAAAAAGTCAACAAACAATAAATCCTGAAGGGGTTTTAGAGAACTGTGTACCCTCTACCTGCTGGTGAGACGGAAAGGGGTAACAGCCAATAATGAGAACAGAAAGGAGCTGTGTTTAAAAGTAAAAATGGAGGTACCATTCAATCCGGCAGGCGCACCATTGGACCTTTCACCTGAGAAGACAAGAATCGAGAAGACTCAGGCCGCAAAAGCTGCAGTGCAGCCTTATTCACAATAGCCAAGACAGTGAAGCAATCAAAATGTCCAAGAACAGGTGAATGGAGAAAGAAGAAGTGGTCCATGTACACAATGGGATATTAGCCATGGAAAACAATGAACCATTGCTCTTTGAGGCACCACAAATGAGTCTGGAGATAATCACGAAACATGAGGTAACTCGGAAACCAAAGACCTGTATTCTATGATATCACTTATAGGCGTTATCTAATAACTGACACAAATGAATATATTTCCACAGAGAAAGACACTCACAGACTTAGAAAACAAACTATGCTCATCTAAAAGGAAAGGTGGGGAGAATGGATAAATTAAGATTAGTGTTGCTATATCTATACAAACACATATTATATACATATCTCAAAAAGACCGACCATGTAGCAAGGGAGGTCTGTGGATCCCTCTGTAACATTTTACATGGGAAGAGGATCTGTACTTGAATAGAAATATATAATGTACAAATGAACCAGATTGTGTACACCTAGGACAAACAATATTCTAAGCTTTACCCCAATTAAAAAAAAATTTTAAATCCAAGAAGAAATAAAGAGACATAAAAGTATGGGGGTTTCTCCATGCACATTCCAATTTAATTTACAACCTAGGAACACGACTGCCAGAAAGGCTCTGCTGCCCCAATACCCAGATTTGGGAATGGAGAAATGCTGCCTTCTTGAGGCCACTTCCCACAACAGCAGCTTTAAACCCATTGCTAAAGGTCACTAAATATTCACCAAACTTGCAGTTCGGGAAATGACACCTGTTCTCTAAAAAAATTCTGGGGTGGAAAATCGACCAAAAATTTCAAAATAGGGCAACCTTCCAAGAAGACAATTTCAAGAGATATATTGTACTCCCAACTGTTTCCTTTTTTTTAACAGAAAAGTAAACGGTGGAGAAAAATGATGAGTTTTATGAATTTTCAAAGACATGCAAACCCAAATTACAAAAACCTATCAGCTCACAGCAGCCAGTACGGCCATTAGCATAAATGCGGCAAACAATAAATGCTGAAGCGATTGTGGAGAAATGCGTACCCTCGATTCTAAGGGGGACGTGGTAAGTGCCAGTAATGAAAACACAAAGAAGGTGCTTTGAAAAGGAAAACACGGTGCTACCAGTCAGTCAATCACACCCACTGCTGGGCCTATCACCTGTGAAAATGAGAATCAAACAGTCACAGGCTGGCAATCCTGCACTCCAACAATATTTACCATAGCCAACGCTTGGAAGCAATGAAAATGTCCATCAACCGAGGAATGCACAAAGTAGAAGTGGTCCACGTACACGGTGGAAAATTACTCCAATAAAAAATAAAAATTAAATTTAAAACTCCAACAAAAGTAAGGAGACATCAGCTTGTGTGGGTTTGTCCGGGCACACTCCACTCTAATTTATAACCGAGAAACACCACAGGCCGCAAGGGCTTCTCCCTAGTTACCAGGGTGGGGAACATAGAAAGGCTGCCACCCTCTGGCAGTTATCTGCAAAAGCAGCATTAAAGCCTGTGCTAATGGTCATTTCATAGGAACAAGTACTGCAGAACTGTAAATGAAACCTGCCCTCAAAATGTCTTGAGGGAGGTAATGGCCAAAACATTTCAAAATGTGACGCATACTTTAAGAGAACAATTTGAAGAACTAAGGGGTAATCACAGCTTGAAAAATAAAAAGGACATGCCTTAAAGCTCAATTTCAACGGATTATGAGGCACGTGCGAATTCAACCACAAAAAGGTATCAGCTCACAATTGTCAGAATAACCATTAACAAGAAATCTACAGACAAAAATGCTGAAGGTGTTGTGGAGAAATGCGTACCCTCAACTTCAAGGGGGACGTAAGTTGGAAAGGGCCACAAATGAGAGCAGAATGGAGGTGCCTTAAAAAGGTAAACATTGAGCTACCATATGATCCAGCAGGCTCACTCCTCGACCTATAATCTAAGAAGAGAGAATTGGAAAGACACAGGCAGGCAAATCTGCATGGCACAGTATTACAATAGCCAAGATATGGAAGTAACCAAAAAGTCCACCAACAGATGGGTGGACAAAGAAGAACTCCTCCATGTACAGATGGAATATTCGCTAGTGAAAAAAATGAAACAATGCCATTTGCAGCCCATACATGAGTCTAGACGTAAGCATGCCACCTGTAGTAAGTGAGAAAGCAAAAGACACATATCCTATCATATCACTTTTAGGAGTTACTTAAAAATTAATACCAGTGAAGATATTTCCACAGAGAAAGGCAATCAGAGATTCATTAAAAAAATCTTATGGTTCACCAAATAGAAAGGGATGAGGATTGGATACATTACCATATTGGGGTTAACAGAGATATACAAACCATGTGAAATATATAATCACCAAAGACGTACGGAAGACCAGGAGAAGACTACTCAACATTGTGTCATGACCTACATGGGAAAAGGATGCGTGGAAGAATATTTACATGTATATGTGTGAAAGAAGCACATCTTGCACACCTAGAAAAAACAAACCATTGTAATCAAATGTGCTGGGATAAAGAATAAAAAGTAAATTACAAATATGAACAAGAAGTAATCAGACATAAACTTAAAGGGCTTTTTCCTGGCACATTCCATTCTAATTTACAACCTAGAACACCACTTCCATTAAGCCTCTGTTTCCCTAGTTACGAAATTTGGAAAAGGAGAAATGCTGCCACCTTGTGGCCGTTTCCTGCAAGAGCAGCTTTAAACTCACAGCTAATGCTCACTTAACATACACAAGGACTCAGGGCTGTAAAGGACACCTGCCCTAAAAAAAATGTGCTGAAGGAGGGAATGGACAAAAAAATTCAAAACAGGCAAATGTTTCAAGAAGAGAGTATGAAGAGTTAAGTTTTACTCACGGTGTTTTAAAAAAAAGGAAAATGGATAAAAGCTCAACCTCAGGGAGTGTTAGACCCATGCAATCTATTCTATAAAAAAGTTTCAACTTACACCAGTCGACTGACCATCAGCAAAAAGTCTACAAACAATACATGCTGAAGGGGTTTTAGAGAACTGTGTACCCTCTACCTGCTGGTGAGCCGTAAAGGGGTAACAGCCAATAATGAGAACAGAAAGGAGCTGTGTTTAAAAGTAAAAATGGAGGTACCATTCAAGCCAGCAGGCGCACCATTGGACCTCTCACCTGAGAAGACAAGAATCGAGAAGACTCAGGCCGCAAAAGCTGCAGTGCAGCCTTATTCACAATAGCCAAGACAGTGAAGCAATGAAAATGCCCAACAACAGGTGAATGGATAAAGAAGAAGTGGTCCATGTACACAATGGAATATTAGCCATGGAAAACAATGAACCATTGCTCTCTGAGGCACCACAAATGAGTCTGGAGATAATCACGAAACATGAGGTAAGTCGGAGAGCAAAAGACCTATATTCTATGATATCACTTATAGGCGTTATCTAATAACTGACACAAATGAACATATTTCCACAGAGAAAGACACTCACAGACTTAGAAAACAAACTGTGCTCATCTAAAAGGAAAGGTGGGGGGAAGGGATAAATTAAGATTAGTGTTACTATATGTATACAAACACATATTATAAACATATCTCAAAAAGACCGACCATATAGCAAGTGAGGTCTGCGGAACCCTCAGTAACATTTTACATGGGAAGAGGATCTGTACTTGAATAGACATATATAATGTACAAATGAACCAGATTGTGTACACCTAGGACAAACAATATTCTAAGCTTTACCCCAATTAAAACACTTTTAAAATCCAAGAACAAATAATGACACATAAACTTATGGGGCTTTCTCCATGCACATTACAATGTAATTTACAACCTAGCAACACGACTTCCAGAAAGGCTCTGCTGCCCTAGTACCCAGACTTGGGAATGGAGAAATGCTGCCTGCTTGAGGCCACTTCCCACAACAGCAGCTTTAAACCCATTGCTAAATGTCACTAAATATTCACCAATGTTGCAGTTCGGGAAATGACACCTACTCTCTAAAAAAACTCTGGGGTGGAAAATCGACCAAAAAATTCAAAAGACGGCAACCTTCCAAGAAGAGAATTTCAAGAGTTATATTGTACTCCCAATTGTTTCCTTTTTTTAACAGAAAAGAAAACGGTGGAGAAAAATGGTGAGTTTTACGAATTTTCAAAGACATGCAAACCCAAATTACAAAACCCTATCAGCTCACAGCAGCCAGTAGGGCCATTAGCATAAATGCTGCAAACAATAAATGCTAAATCGATTGTGGAGGAATGCGTACCCTCGATTCTAAGGGGGACGTGGTAAGAGGCACTAAAGAAAACACAAAGAAGGTGCTTTGAAAAGGGAAACACGGTGCTACCAGTCAATCAATCACACCCACTGCTGGGCCTATCACCTGAGAAAATGAGAATTAAAAAGTCACAGGCTGGCAATCCAGCACTCCAACAACATTTACCATAGCCAACACCTGGAAGCAATGAAAATGTCCATCAACCGAGGAATGCACAAAGTAGAAGTGCTCCACGTACCCAGTGGGAAATTACTCTAATAAAAAATAAAAATTACATTTAAAAAACCAACAAAATTCAGGAGACATCAGCTTGTGTGGGTTTGTCCGGGCACACTCCACTCTAATTTATAACCGAGAAACACCACAAGCCGCAAGGGCTTTTCCCTAGGTACCAGGGTGGGGAACATAGAAAGGCTGCCACCCTCTGGCAGTTACCTGCAAAAGCAGCTTTAAAGCCTGTGCTCATGGTCATTTCATAGGAACAAGTACTGCAGGATTGTAAATGAAACCTGCCCTCAAAATGTCTTGAGGGAGGTAATGGCCAAAACATTTCAAAATGTGACACATATTTTAAGAGATCACTTTGAAGAACTAAGGAGTAATCACAGCTTGAAAAATAAAAAGGACATGCCTTAAAGCTCAATTTCACCGGATTATGAGGCACATGCAAATTCAACCACAAAGAGGTATCAGCTCACACTTGTCAGAATAACCATCAGCAAGGAAACTACAAACAATAAATGCTGAAGGTGTTGTGGAGAAATGCATACCCTCAAATTCAAGTGGGACGTAAGTTGGAGAGGGCTACGAATGACAGCAGAATGGAGGTGCCTTAAAAAGGTAAACATTGAGCTACCATATGATCCAGCAGGCCCACTCCTCGACCTATAATCTAAGAAGAGAGAATTGGAAAGACACAGGCAGGCAAATCTGCATGGCACAGTATTACAATAGCCAGCATATGGAAGTAACCAAAAAGTCTACCAACAGATGGGTGGACAAAGAAGAACTCCTCCATGTACAGATGGAATATTTGCTAGTGAAAAAAATGAAACAATGCCATTTGCAGCACCATGGATGAGTCTAGATGTAATCACGCCACCTGTAGTAAGTGAGAAAGCAAGAGACACATATGCTTTCAATTCACTTTTAGGAGTTACTTAAAAATTGATGCCAATGTAGATATTTCCACAGAGAAAGGCAATCACAGATTCATGAAAAAAACTTATGGTTCACCATATAGAAAGGGATGAGGATTGGATACATTATCATATTGAGGTTAACAGAGATATACAAACCATGTGAAATATATAACCACCAAAGACGTACGGAAGACCAGGAGAAGACTACTCAACATTGTGTCATAACCCTACATGGGAAAAGGATTCGAGGAAGAATAGATACATGTATATGTGTGAAAGAACCACATCTTGCACACCTAGAGCAATCAAACCATTGTAATCAAATTTGCTGGGATAAAAAATAAAAGTAAATTACAAATATGAACAAGAAGTAATCAGACATAAACTTAAAGGGCTTTTTCCTGGCACATTCCATTCTAATATACAACCTAGAACACCACTTCCATTAAGGCTCTGTTTCCGTAGTAACCAAATTTGGTAAAGGAGAAACGCTGCCACCTTGTGGCTGTCTCCTGCAAGAGCAGCTTTAAACTCACAGCTAATGCTCACTTAACATTCACAAGGACTCAGGGCTCTAAAGGACACCTGCCCTAAAAAAATGTGCTGAAGGTGGGAATGGACAAAAAAATTCAAAACAGGCAAATGTTTCAAGAAGAGATTATGAAGAGTTATGTTTTACTCACACTCTTTTTAAAAAAAAGGAAAATGGATAAAAGCTCAACCTCAGGGAGTGTTAGACGCATGCAATCTAATCTACAAAAAGTTTCAACTTACACCAGTCGACTGATCATCAGCAAAAAGTCAACAAACAATAAATCCTGAAGGGGTTTTAGAGAACTGTGTACCCTCTACCTGCTGGTGAGACGGAAAGGGGTAACAGCCAATAATGAGAACAGAAAGGAGCTGTGTTTAAAAGTAAAAATGGAGGTACCATTCAATCCGGCAGGCGCACCATTGGACCTTTCACCTGAGAAGACAAGAATCGAGAAGACACAGGCCGCAAAAGCTGCAGTGCAGCCTTATTCACAATAGCCAAGACAGTGAAGCAATCAAAATATCCAAGAACAGGTGAATGGATAAAGAAGAAGTGGTCCATGTACACAATGGGATATTAGCCATGGAAAACAATGAACCATTGCTCTTTGAGGCACCACAAATGAGTCTGGAGATAATCACGAAACATGAGGTAACTCGGAAACCAAAGACCTGTATTCTATGATATCACTTATAGGCGTTATCTAATAACTGACACAAATGAATATATTTCCACAGAGAAAGACACTCACAGACTTAGAAAACAAACTATGCTCATCTAAAAGGAAAGGTGGGGAGAATGGATAAATTAAGATTAGTGTTGCTATATCTATACAAACACATATTATATACATATCTCAAAAAGACCGACCATGTAGCAAGGGAGGTCTGTGGATCCCTCTGTAACATTTTACATGGGAAGAGGATCTGTACTTGAATAGAAATATATAATGTACAAATGAACCAGATTGTGTACACCTAGGACAAACAATATTCTAAGCTTTACCCCAATTAAAAAAAAAATTTTAAATCCAAGAAGAAATAAAGAGACATAAAAGTATGGGGGTTTCTCCATGCACATTCCAATTTAATTTACAACCTAGGAACACGACTGCCAGAAAGGCTCTGCTGCCCCACTACCCAGATTTGGGAATGGAGAAATGCTGCCTTCTTGAGGCCACTTCCCACAACAGCAGCTTTAAACCCATTGCTAAAGGTCACTAAATATTCACCAAACTTGCAGTTCGGGAAATGACACCTGTTCTCTAAAAAAATTCTGGGGTGGAAAATCGACCAAAAATTTCAAAATAGGGCAACCTTCCAAGAAGACAATTTCAAGAGATATATTGTACTCCCAACTGTTTCCTTTTTTTTAACAGAAAAGTAAACGGTGGAGAAAAATGATGAGTTTTATGAATTTTCAAAGACATGCAAACCCAAATTACAAAAACCTATCAGCTCACAGCAGCCAGTACGGCCATTAGCATAAATGCGGCAAACAATAAATGCTGAAGCGATTGTGGAGAAATGCGTACCCTCGATTCTAAGGGGGACGTGGTAAGTGCCAGTAATGAAAACACAAAGAAGGTGCTTTGAAAAGGAAAACACGGTGCTACCAGTCAGTCAATCACACCCACTGCTGGGCCTATCACCTGTGAAAATGAGAATCAAACAGTCACAGGCTGGCAATCCTGCACTCCAACAATATTTACCATAGCCAACGCTTGGAAGCAATGAAAATGTCCATCAACCGAGGAATGCACAAAGTAGAAGTGGTCCACGTACACGGTGGAAAATTACTCCAATAAAAAATAAAAATTAAATTTAAAACTCCAACAAAAGTAAGGAGACATCAGCTTGTGTGGGTTTGTCCGGGCACACTCCACTCTAATTTATAACCGAGAAACACCACAGGCCGCAAGGGCTTCTCCCTAGTTACCAGGGTGGGGAACATAGAAAGGCTGCCACCCTCTGGCAGTTATCTGCAAAAGCAGCATTAAAGCCTGTGCTAATGGTCATTTCATAGGAACAAGTACTGCAGAACTGTAAATGAAACCTGCCCTCAAAATGTCTTGAGGGAGGTAATGGCCAAAACATTTCAAAATGTGACGCATACTTTAAGAGAACAATTTGAAGAACTAAGGGGTAATCACAGCTTGAAAAATAAAAAGGACATGCCTTAAAGCTCAATTTCAACGGATTATGAGGCACGTGCGAATTCAACCACAAAAAGGTATCAGCTCACAATTGTCAGAATAACCATTAACAAGAAATCTACAGACAAAAATGCTGAAGGTGTTGTGGAGAAATGCGTACCCTCAACTTCAAGGGGGACGTAAGTTGGAAAGGGCCACAAATGAGAGCAGAATGGAGGTGCCTTAAAAAGGTAAACATTGAGCTACCATATGATCCAGCAGGCTCACTCCTCGACCTATAATCTAAGAAGAGAGAATTGGAAAGACACAGGCAGGCAAATCTGCATGGCACAGTATTACAATAGCCAAGATATGGAAGTAACCAAAAAGTCCACCAACAGATGGGTGGACAAAGAAGAACTCCTCCATGTACAGATGGAATATTCGCTAGTGAAAAAAATGAAACAATGCCATTTGCAGCCCATACATGAGTCTAGACGTAAGCACGCCACCTGTAGTAAGTGAGAAAGCAAAAGACACATATCCTATCATATCACTTTTAGGAGTTACTTAAAAATTAATACCAGTGAAGATATTTCCACAGAGAAAGGCAATCAGAGATTCATTAAAAAAATCTTATGGTTCACCAAATAGAAAGGGATGAGGATTGGATACATTACCATATTGGGGTTAACAGAGATATACAAACCATGTGAAATATATAATCACCAAAGACGTACGGAAGACCAGGAGAAGACTACTCAACATTGTGTCATGACCTACATGGGAAAAGGATGCGTGGAAGAATATTTACATGTATATGTGTGAAAGAAGCACATCTTGCACACCTAGAAAAAACAAACCATTGTAATCAAATGTGCTGGGATAAAGAATAAAAAGTAAATTACAAATATGAACAAGAAGTTATGAGACATAAACTTAAAGGGCTTTTTCCTGGCACATTCCATTCTAATTTACAACCTAGAACACCACTTCCATTAAGCCTCTGTTTCCCTAGTTACGAAATTTGGAAAAGGAGAAATGCTGCCACCTTGTGGCCGTTTCCTGCAAGAGCAGCTTTAAACTCACAGCTAATGCTCACTTAACATACACAAGGACTCAGGGCTGTAAAGGACACCTGCCCTAAAAAAAATGTGCTGAAGGAGGGAATGGACAAAAAAATTCAAAACAGGCAAATGTTTCAAGAAGAGAGTATGAAGAGTTAAGTTTTACTCACGGTGTTTTAAAAAAAAGGAAAATGGATAAAAGCTCAACCTCAGGGAGTGTTAGACCCATGCAATCTATTCTATAAAAAGTTTCAACTTACACCAGTCGACTGACCATCAGCAAAAAGTCTACAAACAATAAATGCTGAAGGGGTTTTAGAGAATTGTGTACCCTCTACATGCTGGTGAGCCGTAAAGGGGTAACAGCCAATAATGAGAACAGAAAGGAGCTGTGTTTAAAAGTAAAAATGGAGGTACCATTCAAGCCAGCAGGCGCACCATTGGACCTCTCACCTGAGAAGACAAGAATCGAGAAGACTCAGGCCGCAAAAGCTGCAGTGCAGCCTTATTCACAATAGCCAAGACAGTGAAGCAATGAAAATGCCCAACAACAGGTGAATGGATAAAGAAGAAGTGGTCCATGTACACGATGGAACATTAGCCATGGAAAACAATGAACCATTGCTCTCTGAGGCACCACAAATGAGTCTGGAGATAATCAGGAAACATGAGGTAAGTCGGAGAGCAAAAGACCTATATTCTATGATATCACTTATAGGCGTTATCTAATAACTGACACAAATGAACATATTTCCACAGAGAAAGACACTCACAGACTTAGAAAACAAACTGTGCTCATCTAAAAGGAAAGGTGGGGGGAAGGGATAAATTAAGATTAGTGTTACTATATGTATACAAACACATATTATAAACATATCTCAAAAAGACCGACCATATAGCAAGTGAGGTCTGCGGAACCCTCAGTAACATTTTACATGGGAAGAGAATCTGTACTTGAATAGACATATATAATGTACAAATGAACCAGATTGTGTACACCTAGGACAAACAATATTCTAAGCTTTACCCCAATTAAAACACTTTTAAAATCCAAGAACAAATAATGACACATAAACTTATGGGGCTTTCTCCATGCACATTTCAATGTAATTTACAACCTAGCAACACGACTTCCAGAAAGGCTCTGCTGCCCTAGTACCCAGACTTGGGAATGGAGAAATGCTGCCTGCTTGAGGCCACTTCCCACAACAGCAGCTTTAAACCCATTGCTAAATGTCACTAAATATTCACCAATGTTGCAGTTCGGGAAATGACACCTACTCTCTAAAAAAACTCTGGGGTGGAAAATCGACCAAAAAATTCAAAAGACGGCAACCTTCCAAGAAGAGAATTTCAAGAGTTATATTGTACTCCCAATTGTTTCCTTTTTTTAACAGAAAAGAAAACGGTGGAGAAAAATGGTGAGTTTTACGAATTTTCAAAGACATGCAAACCCAAATTACAAAACCCTATCAGCTCACAGCAGCCAGTAGGGCCATTAGCATAAATGCTGCAAACAATAAATGCTAAATCGATTGTGGAGGAATGCGTACCCTCGATTCTAAGGGGGACGTGGTAAGAGGCACTAAAGAAAACACAAAGAAGGTGCTTTGAAAAGGGAAACACGGTGCTACCAGTCAATCAATCACACCCACTGCTGGGCCTATCACCTGAGAAAATGAGAATTAAAAAGTCACAGGCTGGCAATCCAGCACTCCAACAACATTTACCATAGCCAACACCTGGAAGCAATGAAAATGTCCATCAACCGAGGAATGCACAAAGTAGAAGTGCTCCACGTACCCAGTGGGAAATTACTCTAATAAAAAATAAAAATTACATTTAAAAAACCAACAAAATTCAGGAGACATCAGCTTGTGTGGGTTTGTCCGGGCACACTCCACTCTAATTTATAACCGAGAAACACCACAAGCCGCAAGGGCTTTTCCCTAGGTACCAGGGTGGGGAACATAGAAAGGCTGCCACCCTCTGGCAGTTACCTGCAAAAGCAGCTTTAAAGCCTGTGCTCATGGTCATTTCATAGGAACAAGTACTGCAGGATTGTAAATGAAACCTGCCCTCAAAATGTCTTGAGGGAGGTAATGGCCAAAACATTTCAAAATGTGACACATATTTTAAGAGATCACTTTGAAGAACTAAGGAGTAATCACAGCTTGAAAAATAAAAAGGACATGCCTTAAAGCTCAATTTCACCGGATTATGAGGCACATGCAAATTCAACCACAAAGAGGTATCAGCTCACACTTGTCAGAATAACCATCAGCAAGGAAACTACAAACAATAAATGCTGAAGGTGTTGTGGAGAAATGCATACCCTCAAATTCAAGTGGGACGTAAGTTGGAGAGGGCTACGAATGACAGCAGAATGGAGGTGCCTTAAAAAGGTAAACATTGAGCTACCATATGATCCAGCAGGCCCACTCCTCGACCTATAATCTAAGAAGAGAGAATTGGAAAGACACAGGCAGGCAAATCTGCATGGCACAGTATTACAATAGCCAGCATATGGAAGTAACCAAAAAGTCTACCAACAGATGGGTGGACAAAGAAGAACTCCTCCATGTACAGATGGAATATTTGCTAGTGAAAAAAATGAAACAATGCCATTTGCAGCACCATGGATGAGTCTAGATGTAATCACGCCACCTGTAGTAAGTGAGAAAGCAAGAGACACATATGCTTTCAATTCACTTTTAGGAGTTACTTAAAAATTGATGCCAATGTAGATATTTCCACAGAGAAAGGCAATCACAGATTCATGAAAAAAACTTATGGTTCACCATATAGAAAGGGATGAGGATTGGATACATTATCATATTGAGGTTAACAGAGATATACAAACCATGTGAAATATATAACCACCAAAGACGTACGGAAGACCAGGAGAAGACTACTCAACATTGTGTCATAACCCTACATGGGAAAAGGATTCGAGGAAGAATAGATACATGTATATGTGTGAAAGAACCACATCTTGCACACCTAGAGCAATCAAACCATTGTAATCAAATTTGCTGGGATAAAAAATAAAAGTAAATTACAAATATGAACAAGAAGTAATCAGACATAAACTTAAAGGGCTTTTTCCTGGCACATTCCATTCTAATATACAACCTAGAACACCACTTCCATTAAGGCTCTGTTTCCGTAGTAACCAAATTTGGTAAAGGAGAAACGCTGCCACCTTGTGGCTGTCTCCTGCAAGAGCAGCTTTAAACTCACAGCTAATGCTCACTTAACATTCACAAGGACTCAGGGCTCTAAAGGACACCTGCCCTAAAAAAATGTGCTGAAGGTGGGAATGGACAAAAAAATTCAAAACAGGCAAATGTTTCAAGAAGAGATTATGAAGAGTTATGTTTTACTCACACTCTTTTTAAAAAAAAGGAAAATGGATAAAAGCTCAACCTCAGGGAGTGTTAGACGCATGCAATCTAATCTACAAAAAGTTTCAACTTACACCAGTCGACTGATCATCAGCAAAAAGTCAACAAACAATAAATCCTGAAGGGGTTTTAGAGAACTGTGTACCCTCTACCTGCTGGTGAGACGGAAAGGGGTAACAGCCAATAATGAGAACAGAAAGGAGCTGTGTTTAAAAGTAAAAATGGAGGTACCATTCAATCCGGCAGGCGCACCATTGGACCTTTCACCTGAGAAGACAAGAATCGAGAAGACACAGGCCGCAAAAGCTGCAGTGCAGCCTTATTCACAATAGCCAAGACAGTGAAGCAATCAAAATATCCAAGAACAGGTGAATGGATAAAGAAGAAGTGGTCCATGTACACAATGGGATATTAGCCATGGAAAACAATGAACCATTGCTCTTTGAGGCACCACAAATGAGTCTGGAGATAATCACGAAACATGAGGTAACTCGGAAACCAAAGACCTGTATTCTATGATATCACTTATAGGCGTTATCTAATAACTGACACAAATGAATATATTTCCACAGAGAAAGACACTCACAGACTTAGAAAACAAACTATGCTCATCTAAAAGGAAAGGTGGGGAGAATGGATAAATTAAGATTAGTGTTGCTATATCTATACAAACACATATTATATACATATCTCAAAAAGACCGACCATGTAGCAAGGGAGGTCTGTGGATCCCTCTGTAACATTTTACATGGGAAGAGGATCTGTACTTGAATAGAAATATATAATGTACAAATGAACCAGATTGTGTACACCTAGGACAAACAATATTCTAAGCTTTACCCCAATTAAAAAAAAAATTTTAAATCCAAGAAGAAATAAAGAGACATAAAAGTATGGGGGTTTCTCCATGCACATTCCAATTTAATTTACAACCTAGGAACACGACTGCCAGAAAGGCTCTGCTGCCCCACTACCCAGATTTGGGAATGGAGAAATGCTGCCTTCTTGAGGCCACTTCCCACAACAGCAGCTTTAAACCCATTGCTAAAGGTCACTAAATATTCACCAAACTTGCAGTTCGGGAAATGACACCTGTTCTCTAAAAAAATTCTGGGGTGGAAAATCGACCAAAAATTTCAAAATAGGGCAACCTTCCAAGAAGACAATTTCAAGAGATATATTGTACTCCCAACTGTTTCCTTTTTTTTAACAGAAAAGTAAACGGTGGAGAAAAATGATGAGTTTTATGAATTTTCAAAGACATGCAAACCCAAATTACAAAAACCTATCAGCTCACAGCAGCCAGTACGGCCATTAGCATAAATGCGGCAAACAATAAATGCTGAAGCGATTGTGGAGAAATGCGTACCCTCGATTCTAAGGGGGACGTGGTAAGTGCCAGTAATGAAAACACAAAGAAGGTGCTTTGAAAAGGAAAACACGGTGCTACCAGTCAGTCAATCACACCCACTGCTGGGCCTATCACCTGTGAAAATGAGAATCAAACAGTCACAGGCTGGCAATCCTGCACTCCAACAATATTTACCATAGCCAACGCTTGGAAGCAATGAAAATGTCCATCAACCGAGGAATGCACAAAGTAGAAGTGGTCCACGTACACGGTGGAAAATTACTCCAATAAAAAATAAAAATTAAATTTAAAACTCCAACAAAAGTAAGGAGACATCAGCTTGTGTGGGTTTGTCCGGGCACACTCCACTCTAATTTATAACCGAGAAACACCACAGGCCGCAAGGGCTTCTCCCTAGTTACCAGGGTGGGGAACATAGAAAGGCTGCCACCCTCTGGCAGTTATCTGCAAAAGCAGCATTAAAGCCTGTGCTAATGGTCATTTCATAGGAACAAGTACTGCAGAACTGTAAATGAAACCTGCCCTCAAAATGTCTTGAGGGAGGTAATGGCCAAAACATTTCAAAATGTGACGCATACTTTAAGAGAACAATTTGAAGAACTAAGGGGTAATCACAGCTTGAAAAATAAAAAGGACATGCCTTAAAGCTCAATTTCAACGGATTATGAGGCACGTGCGAATTCAACCACAAAAAGGTATCAGCTCACAATTGTCAGAATAACCATTAACAAGAAATCTACAGACAAAAATGCTGAAGGTGTTGTGGAGAAATGCGTACCCTCAACTTCAAGGGGGACGTAAGTTGGAAAGGGCCACAAATGAGAGCAGAATGGAGGTGCCTTAAAAAGGTAAATATTGAGCTACCATATGATCCAGCAGGCTCACTCCTCGACCTATAATCTAAGAAGAGAGAATTGGAAAGACACAGGCAGGCAAATCTGCATGGCACAGTATTACAATAGCCAAGATATGGAAGTAACCAAAAAGTCCACCAACAGATGGGTGGACAAAGAAGAACTCCTCCATGTACAGATGGAATATTCGCTAGTGAAAAAAATGAAACAATGCCATTTGCAGCCCATACATGAGTCTAGACGTAAGCATGCCACCTGTAGTAAGTGAGAAAGCAAAAGACACATATCCTATCATATCACTTTTAGGAGTTACTTAAAAATTAATACCAGTGAAGATATTTCCACAGAGGAAGGCAATCAGAGATTCATTAAAAAAATCTTATGGTTCACCAAATAGAAAGGGATGAGGATTGGATACATTACCATATTGGGGTTAACAGAGATATACAAACCATGTGAAATATATAATCACCAAAGACGTACGGAAGACCAGGAGAAGACTACTCAACATTGTGTCATGACCTACATGGGAAAAGGATGCGTGGAAGAATATTTACATGTATATGTGTGAAAGAAGCACATCTTGCACACCTAGAAAAAACAAACCATTGTAATCAAATGTGCTGGGATAAAGAATAAAAAGTAAATTACAAATATGAACAAGAAGTAATCAGACATAAACTTAAAGGGCTTTTTCCTGGCACATTCCATTCTAATTTACAACCTAGAACACCACTTCCATTAAGCCTCTGTTTCCCTAGTTACGAAATTTGGAAAAGGAGAAATGCTGCCACCTTGTGGCCGTTTCCTGCAAGAGCAGCTTTAAACTCACAGCTAATGCTCACTTAACATACACAAGGACTCAGGGCTGTAAAGGACACCTGCCCTAAAAAAAATGTGCTGAAGGAGGGAATGGACAAAAAAATTCAAAACAGGCAAATGTTTCAAGAAGAGAGTATGAAGAGTTAAGTTTTACTCACGGTGTTTTAAAAAAAAGGAAAATGGATAAAAGCTCAACCTCAGGGAGTGTTAGACCCATGCAATCTATTCTATAAAAAAGTTTCAACTTACACCAGTCGACTGACCATCAGCAAAAAGTCTACAAACAATACATGCTGAAGGGGTTTTAGAGAACTGTGTACCCTCTACCTGCTGGTGAGCCGTAAAGGGGTAACAGCCAATAATGAGAACAGAAAGGAGCTGTGTTTAAAAGTAAAAATGGAGGTACCATTCAAGCCAGCAGGCGCACCATTGGACCTCTCACCTGAGAAGACAAGAATCGAGAAGACTCAGGCCGCAAAAGCTGCAGTGCAGCCTTATTCACAATAGCCAAGACAGTGAAGCAATGAAAATGCCCAACAACAGGTGAATGGATAAAGAAGAAGTGGTCCATGTACACAATGGAATATTAGCCATGGAAAACAATGAACCATTGCTCTCTGAGGCACCACAAATGAGTCTGGAGATAATCACGAAACATGAGGTAAGTCGGAGAGCAAAAGACCTATATTCTATGATATCACTTATAGGCGTTATCTAATAACTGACACAAATGAACATATTTCCACAGAGAAAGACACTCACAGACTTAGAAAACAAACTGTGCTCATCTAAAAGGAAAGGTGGGGGGAAGGGATAAATTAAGATTAGTGTTACTATATGTATACAAACACATATTATAAACATATCTCAAAAAGACCGACCATATAGCAAGTGAGGTCTGCGGAACCCTCAGTAACATTTTACATGGGAAGAGGATCTGTACTTGAATAGACATATATAATGTACAAATGAACCAGATTGTGTACACCTAGGACAAACAATATTCTAAGCTTTACCCCAATTAAAACACTTTTAAAATCCAAGAACAAATAATGACACATAAACTTATGGGGCTTTCTCCATGCACATTACAATGTAATTTACAACCTAGCAACACGACTTCCAGAAAGGCTCTGCTGCCCTAGTACCCAGACTTGGGAATGGAGAAATGCTGCCTGCTTGAGGCCACTTCCCACAACCGCAGCTTTAAACCCATTGCTAAATGTCACTAAATATTCACCAATGTTGCAGTTCGGGAAATGACACCTACTCTCTAAAAAAACTCTGGGGTGGAAAATCGACCAAAAAATTCAAAAGACGGCAACCTTCCAAGAAGAGAATTTCAAGAGTTATATTGTACTCCCAATTGTTTCCTTTTTTTAACAGAAAAGAAAACGGTGGAGAAAAATGGTGAGTTTTACGAATTTTCAAAGACATGCAAACCCAAATTACAAAACCCTATCAGCTCACAGCAGCCAGTAGGGCCATTAGCATAAATGCTGCAAACAATAAATGCTAAATCGATTGTGGAGGAATGCGTACCCTCGATTCTAAGGGGGACGTGGTAAGAGGCACTAAAGAAAACACAAAGAAGGTGCTTTGAAAAGGGAAACACGGTGCTACCAGTCAATCAATCACACCCACTGCTGGGCCTATCACCTGAGAAAATGAGAATTAAAAAGTCACAGGCTGGCAATCCAGCACTCCAACAACATTTACCATAGCCAACACCTGGAAGCAATGAAAATGTCCATCAACCGAGGAATGCACAAAGTAGAAGTGCTCCACGTACCCAGTGGGAAATTACTCTAATAAAAAATAAAAATTACATTTAAAAAACCAACAAAATTCAGGAGACATCAGCTTGTGTGGGTTTGTCCGGGCACACTCCACTCTAATTTATAACCGAGAAACACCACAAGCCGCAAGGGCTTTTCCCTAGGTACCAGGGTGGGGAACATAGAAAGGCTGCCACCCTCTGGCAGTTACCTGCAAAAGCAGCTTTAAAGCCTGTGCTCATGGTCATTTCATAGGAACAAGTACTGCAGGATTGTAAATGAAACCTGCCCTCAAAATGTCTTGAGGGAGGTAATGGCCAAAACATTTCAAAATGTGACACATATTTTAAGAGATCACTTTGAAGAACTAAGGAGTAATCACAGCTTGAAAAATAAAAAGGACATGCCTTAAAGCTCAATTTCACCGGATTATGAGGCACATGCAAATTCAACCACAAAGAGGTATCAGCTCACACTTGTCAGAATAACCATCAGCAAGGAAACTACAAACAATAAATGCTGAAGGTGTTGTGGAGAAATGCATACCCTCAAATTCAAGTGGGACGTAAGTTGGAGAGGGCTACGAATGACAGCAGAATGGAGGTGCCTTAAAAAGGTAAACATTGAGCTACCATATGATCCAGCAGGCCCACTCCTCGACCTATAATCTAAGAAGAGAGAATTGGAAAGACACAGGCAGGCAAATCTGCATGGCACAGTATTACAATAGCCAGCATATGGAAGTAACCAAAAAGTCTACCAACAGATGGGTGGACAAAGAAGAACTCCTCCATGTACAGATGGAATATTTGCTAGTGAAAAAAATGAAACAATGCCATTTGCAGCACCATGGATGAGTCTAGATGTAATCACGCCACCTGTAGTAAGTGAGAAAGCAAGAGACACATATGCTTTCAATTCACTTTTAGGAGTTACTTAAAAATTGATGCCAATGTAGATATTTCCACAGAGAAAGGCAATCACAGATTCATGAAAAAAACTTATGGTTCACCATATAGAAAGGGATGAGGATTGGATACATTATCATATTGAGGTTAACAGAGATATACAAACCATGTGAAATATATAACCACCAAAGACGTACGGAAGACCAGGAGAAGACTACTCAACATTGTGTCATAACCCTACATGGGAAAAGGATTCGAGGAAGAATAGATACATGTATATGTGTGAAAGAACCACATCTTGCACACCTAGAGCAATCAAACCATTGTAATCAAATTTGCTGGGATAAAAAATAAAAGTAAATTACAAATATGAACAAGAAGTAATCAGACATAAACTTAAAGGGCTTTTTCCTGGCACATTCCATTCTAATATACAACCTAGAACACCACTTCCATTAAGGCTCTGTTTCCGTAGTAACCAAATTTGGTAAAGGAGAAACGCTGCCACCTTGTGGCTGTCTCCTGCAAGAGCAGCTTTAAACTCACAGCTAATGCTCACTTAACATTCACAAGGACTCAGGGCTCTAAAGGACACCTGCCCTAAAAAAATGTGCTGAAGGTGGGAATGGACAAAAAAATTCAAAACAGGCAAATGTTTCAAGAAGAGATTATGAAGAGTTATGTTTTACTCACACTCTTTTTTAAAAAAAGGAAAATGGATAAAAGCTCAACCTCAGGGAGCGTTAGACGCATGCAATCTAATCTACAAAAAGTTTCAACTTACACCAGTCGACTGATCATCAGCAAAAAGTCAACAAACAATAAATCCTGAAGGGGTTTTAGAGAACTGTGTACCCTCTACCTGCTGGTGAGACGGAAAGGGGTAACAGCCAATAATGAGAACAGAAAGGAGCTGTGTTTAAAAGTAAAAATGGAGGTACCATTCAATCCGGCAGGCGCACCATTGGACCTTTCACCTGAGAAGACAAGAATCGAGAAGACACAGGCCGCAAAAGCTGCAGTGCAGCCTTATTCACAATAGCCAAGACAGTGAAGCAATCAAAATATCCAAGAACAGGTGAATGGATAAAGAAGAAGTGGTCCATGTACACAATGGGATATTAGCCATGGAAAACAATGAACCATTGCTCTTTGAGGCACCACAAATGAGTCTGGAGATAATCACGAAACATGAGGTAACTCGGAAACCAAAGACCTGTATTCTATGATATCACTTATAGGCGTTATCTAATAACTGACACAAATGAATATATTTCCACAGAGAAAGACACTCACAGACTTAGAAAACAAACTATGCTCATCTAAAAGGAAAGGTGGGGAGAATGGATAAATTAAGATTAGTGTTGCTATATCTATACAAACACATATTATATACATATCTCAAAAAGACCGACCATGTAGCAAGGGAGGTCTGTGGATCCCTCTGTAACATTTTACATGGGAAGAGGATCTGTACTTGAATAGAAATATATAATGTACAAATGAACCAGATTGTGTACACCTAGGACAAACAATATTCTAAGCTTTACCCCAATTAAAAAAAAAATTTTAAATCCAAGAAGAAATAAAGAGACATAAAAGTATGGGGGTTTCTCCATGCACATTCCAATTTAATTTACAACCTAGGAACACGACTGCCAGAAAGGCTCTGCTGCCCCACTACCCAGATTTGGGAATGGAGAAATGCTGCCTTCTTGAGGCCACTTCCCACAACAGCAGCTTTAAACCCATTGCTAAAGGTCACTAAATATTCACCAAACTTGCAGTTCGGGAAATGACACCTGTTCTCTAAAAAAATTCTGGGGTGGAAAATCGACCAAAAATTTCAAAATAGGGCAACCTTCCAAGAAGACAATTTCAAGAGATATATTGTACTCCCAACTGTTTCCTTTTTTTTAACAGAAAAGTAAACGGTGGAGAAAAATGATGAGTTTTATGAATTTTCAAAGACATGCAAACCCAAATTACAAAAACCTATCAGCTCACAGCAGCCAGTATGGCCATTAGCATAAATGCGGCAAACAATAAATGCTGAAGCGATTGTGGAGAAATGCGTACCCTCGATTCTAAGGGGGACGTGGTAAGTGCCAGTAATGAAAACACAAAGAAGGTGCTTTGAAAAGGAAAACACGGTGCTACCAGTCAGTCAATCACACCCACTGCTGGGCCTATCACCTGTGAAAATGAGAATCAAACAGTCACAGGCTGGCAATCCTGCACTCCAACAATATTTACCATAGCCAACGCTTGGAAGCAATGAAAATGTCCATCAACCGAGGAATGCACAAAGTAGAAGTGGTCCACGTACACGGTGGAAAATTACTCCAATAAAAAATAAAAATTAAATTTAAAACTCCAACAAAAGTAAAGAGACATCAGCTTGTGTGGGTTTGTCCGGGCACACTCCACTCTAATTTATAACCGAGAAACACCACAGGCCGCAAGGGCTTCTCCCTAGTTACCAGGGTGGGGAACATAGAAAGGCTGCCACCCTCTGGCAGTTATCTGCAAAGGCAGCATTAAAGCCTGTGCTAATGGTCATTTCATAGGAACAAGTACTGCAGAACTGTAAATGAAACCTGCCCTCAAAATGTCTTGAGGGAGGTAATGGCCAAAACATTTCAAAATGTGACGCATACTTTAAGAGAACAATTTGAAGAACTAAGGGGTAATCACAGCTTGAAAAATAAAAAGGACATGCCTTAAAGCTCAATTTCAACGGATTATGAGGCACGTGCGAATTCAACCACAAAAAGGTATCAGCTCACAATTGTCAGAATAACCATTATCAAGAAATCTACAGACAAAAATGCTGAAGGTGTTGTGGAGAAATGCGTACCCTCAACTTCAAGGGGGACGTAAGTTGGAAAGGGCCACAAATGAGAGCAGAATGGAGGTGCCTTAAAAAGGTAAACATATGATCCAGCAGGCTCACTCCTCGACCTATAATCTAAGAAGAGAGAATTGGAAAGACACAGGCAGGCAAATCTGCATGGCACAGTATTACAATAGCCAAGATATGGAAGTAACCAAAAAGTCCACCAACAGATGGGTGGACAAAGAAGAACTCCTCCATGTACAGATGGAATATTCGCTAGTGAAAAAAATGAAACAATGCCATTTGCAGCCCATACATGAGTCTAGACGTAAGCACGCCACCTGTAGTAAGTGAGAAAGCAAAAGACACATATCCTATCATATCACTTTTAGGAGTTACTTAAAAATTAATACCAGTGAAGATATTTCCACAGAGGAAGGCAATCAGAGATTCATTAAAAAAATCTTATGGTTCACCAAATAGAAAGGGATGAGGATTGGATACATTACCATATTGGGGTTAACAGAGATATACAAACCATGTGAAATATATAATCAACAAAGACGTACGGAAGACCAGGAGAAGACTACTCAACATTGTGTCATGACCTACATGGGAAAAGGATGCGTGGAAGAATAGATACATGTATATGTGTGAAACAAGCACATCTTGCACACCTAGAAAAAACAAACCATTGTAATCAAATGTGCTGGGATAAAGAATAAAAAGTAAATTACAAATATGAACAAGAAGTAATCAGACATAAACTTAAAGGGCTTTTTCCTGGCACATTCCATTCTAATATACAACCTAGAACACCACTTCCATTAAGGCTCTGTTTCCGTAGTAACCAAATTTGGTAAAGGAGAAACGCTGCCACCTTGTGGCTGTCTCCTGCAAGAGCAGCTTTAAACTCACAGCTAATGCTCACTTAACATTCACAAGGACTCAGGGCTCTAAAGGACACCTGCCCTAAAAAAATGTGCTGAAGGTGGGAATGGACAAAAAAATTCAAAACAGGCAAATGTTTCAAGAAGAGATTATGAAGAGTTATGTTTTACTCACACTCTTTTTAAAAAAAAGGAAAATGGATAAAAGCTCAACCTCAGGGAGTGTTAGACGCATGCAATCTAATCTACAAAAAGTTTCAACTTACACCAGTCGACTGATCATCAGCAAAAAGTCAACAAACAATAAATCCTGAAGGGGTTTTAGAGAACTGTGTCCCCTCTACCTGCTGGTGAGACGGAAAGGGGTAACAGCCAATAATGAGAACAGAAAGGAGCTGTGTTTAAAAGTAAAAATGGAGGTACCATTCAATCCGGCAGGCGCACCATTGGACCTTTCACCTGAGGAGACAAGAATCGAGAAGACACAGGCCGCAAAAGCTGCAGTGCAGCCTTATTCAAAATAGCCAAGACAGTGAAGCAATCAAAATGTCCAAGAACAGGTGAATGGATAAAGAAGAAGTGGTCCATGTACACAATGGGATATTAGCCATGGAAAACAATGAACCATTGCTCTTTGAGGCACCACAAATGAGTCTGGAGATAATCACGAAACATGAGGTAACTCGGAAACCAAAGACCTGTATTCTATGATATCACTTATAGGCGTTATCTAATAACTGACACAAATGAATATATTTCCACAGAGAAAGACACTCACAGACTTAGAAAACAAACTATGCTCATCTAAAAGGAAAGGTGGGGAGAATGGATAAATTAAGATTAGTGTTGCTATATCTATACAAACACATATTATATACATATCTCAAAAAGACCGACCATGTAGCAAGGGAGGTCTGTGGATCCCTCTGTAACATTTTACATGGGAAGAGGATCTGTACTTGAATAGAAATATATAATGTACAAATGAACCAGATTGTGTACACCTAGGACAAACAATATTCTAAGCTTTACCCCAATTAAAAAAAAATTTTAAATCCAAGAAGAAATAAAGAGACATAAAAGTATGGGGGTTTCTCCATGCACATTCCAATTTAATTTACAACCTAGGAACACGACTGCCAGAAAGGCTCTGCTGTCCCACTACCCAGATTTGGGAATGGAGAAATGCTGCCTTCTTGAGGCCACTTCCCACAACAGCAGCTTTAAACCCATTGCTAAAGGTCACTAAATATTCACCAAACTTGCAGTTCGGGAAATGACACCTGTTCTCTAAAAAAATTCTGGGGTGGAAAATCGACCAAAAATTTCAAAATAGGGCAACCTTCCAAGAAGACAATTTCAAGAGATATATTGTACTCCCAACTGTTTCCTTTTTTTTAACAGAAAAGTAAACGGTGGAGAAAAATGATGAGTTTTATGAATTTTCAAAGACATGCAAACCCAAATTACAAAAACCTATCAGCTCACAGCAGCCAGTACGGCCATTAGCATAAATGCGGCAAACAATAAATGCTGAAGCGATTGTGGAGAATTGCGTACCCTCGATTCTAAGGGGGACGTGGTAAGTGCCAGTAATGAAAACACAAAGAAGGTGCTTTGAAAAGGAAAACACGGTGCTACCAGTCAGTCAATCACACCCACTGCTGGGCCTATCACCTGTGAAAATGAGAATCAAACAGTCACAGGCTGGCAATCCTGCACTCCAACAATATTTACCATAGCCAACGCTTGGAAGCAATGAAAATGTCCATCAACCGAGGAATGCACAAAGTAGAAGTGGTCCACGTACACGGTGGAAAATTACTCCAATAAAAAATAAAAATTAAATTTAAAACTCCAACAAAAGTAAAGAGACATCAGCTTGTGTGGGTTTGTCCGGGCACACTCCACTCTAATTTATAACCGAGAAACACCACAGGCCGCAAGGGCTTCTCCCTAGTTACCAGGGTGGGGAACATAGAAAGGCTGCCACCCTCTGGCAGTTATCTGCAAAAGCAGCATTAAAGCCTGTGTAATGGTCATTTCATAGGAACAAGTAATGCAGAACTGTAAATGAAACCTGCCCTCAAAATGTCTTGAGGGAGGTAATGGCCAAAACATTTCAAAATGTGACGCATACTTTAAGAGAACAATTTGAAGAAATAAGGGGTAATCACAGCTTGAAAATTAAAAAGGACATGCCTTAAAGCTCAATTTCAACGGATTATGAGGCACGTGCGAATTCAACCACAAAAAGGTTTCAGCACACAATTGTCAGAATAACCATCAACAAGAAATCTACAGACAAAAATGCTGAAGGTGTTGTGGAGAAATGCGTACCCTCAACTTCAAGGGGGACGTAAGTTGGAAAGGGCCACAAATGAGAGCAGAATGGAGGTGCCTTAAAAAGGTAAACATATGATCCAGCAGGCTCACTCCTCGACCTATAATCTAAGAAGAGAGAATTGGAAAGACACAGGCAGGCAAATCTGCATGGCACAGTATTACAATAGCCAAGATATGGAAGTAACCAAAAAGTCCACCAACAGATGGGTGGACAAAGAAGAACTCCTCCATGTACAGATGGAATATTCGCTAGTGAAAAAAATGAAACAATGCCATTTGCAGCCCATACATGAGTCTAGACGTAAGCACGCCACCTGTAGTAAGTGAGAAAGCAAAAGACACATATCCTATCATATCACTTTTAGGAGTTACTTAAAAATTAATACCAGTGAAGATATTTCCACAGAGGAAGGCAATCAGAGATTCATTAAAAAAATCTTATGGTTCACCAAATAGAAAGGGATGAGGATTGGATACATTACCATATTGGGGTTAACAGAGATATACAAACCATGTGAAATATATAATCAACAAAGACGTACGGAAGACCAGGAGAAGACTACTCAACATTGTGTCATGACCTACATGGGAAAAGGATGCGTGGAAGAATAGATACATGTATATGTGTGAAAGAAGCACATCTTGCACACCTAGAAAAAACAAACCATTGTAATCAAATGTGCTGGGATAAAGAATAAAAAGTAAATTACAAATATGAACAAGAAGTAATCAGACATAAACTTAAAGGGCTTTTTCCTGGCACATTCCATTCTAATATACAACCTAGAACACCACTTCCATTAAGGCTCTGTTTCCGTAGTAACCAAATTTGGTAAAGGAGAAACGCTGCCACCTTGTGGCTGTCTCCTGCAAGAGCAGCTTTAAACTCACAGCTAATGCTCACTTAACATTCACAAGGACTCAGGGCTCTAAAGGACACCTGCCCTAAAAAAATGTGCTGAAGGTGGGAATGGACAAAAAAATTCAAAACAGGCAAATGTTTCAAGAAGAGATTATGAAGAGTTATGTTTTACTCACACTCTTTTTAAAAAAAAGGAAAATGGATAAAAGCTCAACCTCAGGGAGTGTTAGACGCATGCAATCTAATCTACAAAAAGTTTCAACTTACACCAGTCGACTGATCATCAGCAAAAAGTCAACAAACAATAAATCCTGAAGGGGTTTTAGAGAACTGTGTCCCCTCTACCTGCTGGTGAGACGGAAAGGGGTAACAGCCAATAATGAGAACAGAAAGGAGCTGTGTTTAAAAGTAAAAATGGAGGTACCATTCAATCCGGCAGGCGCACCATTGGACCTTTCACCTGAGGAGACAAGAATCGAGAAGACACAGGCCGCAAAAGCTGCAGTGCAGCCTTATTCAAAATAGCCAAGACAGTGAAGCAATCAAAATGTCCAAGAACAGGTGAATGGATAAAGAAGAAGTGGTCCATGTACACAATGGGATATTAGCCATGGAAAACAATGAACCATTGCTCTTTGAGGCACCACAAATGAGTCTGGAGATAATCACGAAACATGAGGTAACTCGGAAACCAAAGACCTGTATTCTATGATATCACTTATAGGCGTTATCTAATAACTGACACAAATGAACATATTTCCACAGAGAAAGACACTCACAGACTTAGAAAACAAACTGTGCTCATCTAAAAGGAAAGGTGGGGGGAAGGGATAAATTAAGATTAGTGTTACTATATGTATACAAACACATATTATAAACATATCTCAAAAAGACCGACCATATAGCAAGTGAGGTCTGCGGAACCCTCAGTAACATTTTACATGGGAAGAGAATCTGTACTTGAATAGACATATATAATGTACAAATGAACCAGATTGTGTACACCTAGGACAAACAATATTCTAAGCTTTACCCCAATTAAAACACTTTTAAAATCCAAGAACAAATAATGACACATAAACTTATGGGGCTTTCTCCATGCACATTACAATGTAATTTACAACCTAGCAACACGACTTCCAGAAAGGCTCTGCTGCCCTAGTACCCAGACTTGGGAATGGAGAAATGCTGCCTGCTTGAGGCCACTTCCCACAACAGCAGCTTTAAACCCATTGCTAAATGTCACTAAATATTCACCAATGTTGCAGTTCGGGAAATGACACCTACTCTCTAAAAAAACTCTGGGGTGGAAAATCGACCAAAAAATTCAAAAGACGGCAACCTTCCAAGAAGAGAATTTCAAGAGTTATATTGTACTCCCAATTGTTTCCTTTTTTTAACAGAAAAGAAAACGGTGGAGAAAAATGGTGAGTTTTACGAATTTTCAAAGACATGCAAACCCAAATTACAAAACCCTATCAGCTCACAGCAGCCAGTAGGGCCATTAGCATAAATGCTGCAAACAATAAATGCTAAATCGATTGTGGAGGAATGCGTACCCTCGATTCTAAGGGGGACGTGGTAAGAGGCACTAAAGAAAACACAAAGAAGGTGCTTTGAAAAGGGAAACACGGTGCTACCAGTCAATCAATCACACCCACTGCTGGGCCTATCACCTGAGAAAATGAGAATTAAAAAGTCACAGGCTGGCAATCCAGCACTCCAACAACATTTACCATAGCCAACACCTGGAAGCAATGAAAATGTCCATCAACCGAGGAATGCACAAAGTAGAAGTGCTCCACGTACCCAGTGGGAAATTACTCTAATAAAAAATAAAAATTACATTTAAAAAACCAACAAAATTCAGGAGACATCAGCTTGTGTGGGTTTGTCCGGGCACACTCCACTCTAATTTATAACCGAGAAACACCACAAGCCGCAAGGGCTTTTCCCTAGGTACCAGGGTGGGGAACATAGAAAGGCTGCCACCCTCTGGCAGTTACCTGCAAAAGCAGCTTTAAAGCCTGTGCTCATGGTCATTTCATAGGAACAAGTACTGCAGGATTGTAAATGAAACCTGCCCTCAAAATGTCTTGAGGGAGGTAATGGCCAAAACATTTCAAAATGTGACACATATTTTAAGAGATCACTTTGAAGAACTAAGGAGTAATCACAGCTTGAAAAATAAAAAGGACATGCCTTAAAGCTCAATTTCACCGGATTATGAGGCACATGCAAATTCAACCACAAAGAGGTATCAGCTCACACTTGTCAGAATAACCATCAGCAAGGAAACTACAAACAATAAATGCTGAAGGTGTTGTGGAGAAATGCATACCCTCAAATTCAAGTGGGACGTAAGTTGGAGAGGGCTACGAATGACAGCAGAATGGAGGTGCCTTAAAAAGGTAAACATTGAGCTACCATATGATCCAGCAGGCCCACTCCTCGACCTATAATCTAAGAAGAGAGAATTGGAAAGACACAGGCAGGCAAATCTGCATGGCACAGTATTACAATAGCCAGCATATGGAAGTAACCAAAAAGTCTACCAACAGATGGGTGGACAAAGAAGAACTCCTCCATGTACAGATGGAATATTTGCTAGTGAAAAAAATGAAACAATGCCATTTGCAGCACCATGGATGAGTCTAGATGTAATCACGCCACCTGTAGTAAGTGAGAAAGCAAGAGACACATATGCTTTCAATTCACTTTTAGGAGTTACTTAAAAATTGATGCCAATGTAGATATTTCCACAGAGAAAGGCAATCACAGATTCATGAAAAAAACTTATGGTTCACCATATAGAAAGGGATGAGGATTGGATACATTATCATATTGAGGTTAACAGAGATATACAAACCATGTGAAATATATAACCACCAAAGACGTACGGAAGACCAGGAGAAGACTACTCAACATTGTGTCATAACCCTACATGGGAAAAGGATTCGAGGAAGAATAGATACATGTATATGTGTGAAAGAACCACATCTTGCACACCTAGAGCAATCAAACCATTGTAATCAAATTTGCTGGGATAAAAAATAAAAGTAAATTACAAATATGAACAAGAAGTAATCAGACATAAACTTAAAGGGCTTTTTCCTGGCACATTCCATTCTAATATACAACCTAGAACACCACTTCCATTAAGGCTCTGTTTCCGTAGTAACCAAATTTGGTAAAGGAGAAACGCTGCCACCTTGTGGCTGTCTCCTGCAAGAGCAGCTTTAAACTCACAGCTAATGCTCACTTAACATTCACAAGGACTCAGGGCTCTAAAGGACACCTGCCCTAAAAAAATGTGCTGAAGGTGGGAATGGACAAAAAAATTCAAAACAGGCAAATGTTTCAAGAAGAGATTATGAAGAGTTATGTTTTACTCACACTCTTTTTAAAAAAAAGGAAAATGGATAAAAGCTCAACCTCAGGGAGTGTTAGACGCATGCAATCTAATCTACAAAAAGTTTCAACTTACACCAGTCGACTGATCATCAGCAAAAAGTCAACAAACAATAAATCCTGAAGGGGTTTTAGAGAACTGTGTACCCTCTACCTGCTGGTGAGACGGAAAGGGGTAACAGCCAATAATGAGAACAGAAAGGAGCTGTGTTTAAAAGTAAAAATGGAGGTACCATTCAATCCGGCAGGCGCACCATTGGACCTTTCACCTGAGAAGACAAGAATCGAGAAGACTCAGGCCGCAAAAGCTGCAGTGCAGCCTTATTCACAATAGCCAAGACAGTGAAGCAATCAAAATGTCCAAGAACAGGTGAATGGATAAAGAAGAAGTGGTCCATGTACACAATGGGATATTAGCCATGGAAAACAATGAACCATTGCTCTTTGAGGCACCACAAATGAGTCTGGAGATAATCACGAAACATGAGGTAACTCGGAAACCAAAGACCTGTATTCTATGATATCACTTATAGGCGTTATCTAATAACTGACACAAATGAATATATTTCCACAGAGAAAGACACTCACAGACTTAGAAAACAAACTATGCTCATCTAAAAGGAAAGGTGGGGAGAATGGATAAATTAAGATTAGTGTTGCTATATCTATACAAACACATATTATATACATATCTCAAAAAGACCGACCATGTAGCAAGGGAGGTCTGTGGATCCCTCTGTAACATTTTACATGGGAAGAGGATCTGTACTTGAATAGAAATATATAATGTACAAATGAACCAGATTGTGTACACCTAGGACAAACAATATTCTAAGCTTTACCCCAATTAAAAAAAAAATTTTAAATCCAAGAAGAAATAAAGAGACATAAAAGTATGGGGGTTTCTCCATGCACATTCCAATTTAATTTACAACCTAGGAACACGACTGCCAGAAAGGCTCTGCTGCCCCACTACCCAGATTTGGGAATGGAGAAATGCTGCCTTCTTGAGGCCACTTCCCACAACAGCAGCTTTAAACCCATTGCTAAAGGTCACTAAATATTCACCAAACTTGCAGTTCGGGAAATGACACCTGTTCTCTAAAAAAATTCTGGGGTGGAAAATCGACCAAAAATTTCAAAATAGGGCAACCTTCCAAGAAGACAATTTCAAGAGATATATTGTACTCCCAACTGTTTCCTTTTTTTTAACAGAAAAGTAAACGGTGGAGAAAAATGATGAGTTTTATGAATTTTCAAAGACATGCAAACCCAAATTACAAAAACCTATCAGCTCACAGCAGCCAGTACGGCCATTAGCATAAATGCGGCAAACAATAAATGCTGAAGCGATTGTGGAGAAATGCGTACCCTCGATTCTAAGGGGGACGTGGTAAGTGCCAGTAATGAAAACACAAAGAAGGTGCTTTGAAAAGGAAAACACGGTGCTACCAGTCAGTCAATCACACCCACTGCTGGGCCTATCACCTGTGAAAATGAGAATCAAACAGTCACAGGCTGGCAATCCTGCACTCCAACAATATTTACCATAGCCAACGCTTGGAAGCAATGAAAATGTCCATCAACCGAGGAATGCACAAAGTAGAAGTGGTCCATGTACACGGTGGAAAATTACTCCAATAAAAAATAAAAATTAAATTTAAAACTCCAACAAAAGTAAGGAGACATCAGCTTGTGTGGGTTTGTCCGGGCACACTCCACTCTAATTTATAACCGAGAAACACCACAGGCCGCAAGGGCTTCTCCCTAGTTACCAGGGTGGGGAACATAGAAAGGCTGCCACCCTCTGGCAGTTATCTGCAAAAGCAGCATTAAAGCCTGTGCTAATGGTCATTTCATAGGAACAAGTACTGCAGAACTGTAAATGAAACCTGCCCTCAAAATGTCTTGAGGGAGGTAATGGCCAAAACATTTCAAAATGTGACGCATACTTTAAGAGAACAATTTGAAGAACTAAGGGGTAATCACAGCTTGAAAAATAAAAAGGACATGCCTTAAAGCTCAATTTCAACGGATTATGAGGCACGTGCGAATTCAACCACAAAAAGGTATCAGCTCACAATTGTCAGAATAACCATTAACAAGAAATCTACAGACAAAAATGCTGAAGGTGTTGTGGAGAAATGCGTACCCTCAACTTCAAGGGGGACGTAAGTTGGAAAGGGCCACAAATGAGAGCAGAATGGAGGTGCCTTAAAAAGGTAAACATTGAGCTAGCATATGATCCAGCAGGCTCACTCCTCGACCTATAATCTAAGAAGAGAGAATTGGAAAGACACAGGCAGGCAAATCTGCATGGCACAGTATTACAATAGCCAAGATATGGAAGTAACCAAAAAGTCCACCAACAGATGGGTGGACAAAGAAGAACTCCTCCATGTACAGATGGAATATTCGCTAGTGAAAAAAATGAAACAATGCCATTTGCAGCCCATACATGAGTCTAGACGTAAGCACGCCACCTGTAGTAAGTGAGAAAGCAAAAGACACATATCCTATCATATCACTTTTAGGAGTTACTTAAAAATTAATACCAGTGAAGATATTTCCACAGAGAAAGGCAATCAGAGATTCATTAAAAAAATCTTATGGTTCACCAAATAGAAAGGGATGAGGATTGGATACATTACCATATTGGGGTTAACAGAGATATACAAACCATGTGAAATATATAATCACCAAAGACGTACGGAAGACCAGGAGAAGACTACTCAACATTGTGTCATGACCTACATGGGAAAAGGATGCGTGGAAGAATATTTACATGTATATGTGTGAAAGAAGCACATCTTGCACACCTAGAAAAAACAAACCATTGTAATCAAATGTGCTGGGATAAAGAATAAAAAGTAAATTACAAATATGAACAAGAAGTAATCAGACATAAACTTAAAGGGCTTTTTCCTGGCACATTCCATTCTAATTTACAACCTAGAACACCACTTCCATTAAGCCTCTGTTTCCCTAGTTACGAAATTTGGAAAAGGAGAAATGCTGCCACCTTGTGGCCGTTTCCTGCAAGAGCAGCTTTAAACTCACAGCTAATGCTCACTTAACATACACAAGGACTCAGGGCTGTAAAGGACACCTGCCCTAAAAAAAATGTGCTGAAGGAGGGAATGGACAAAAAAATTCAAAACAGGCAAATGTTTCAAGAAGAGAGTATGAAGAGTTAAGTTTTACTCACGGTGTTTTAAAAAAAAGGAAAATGGATAAAAGCTCAACCTCAGGGAGTGTTAGACCCATGCAATCTATTCTATAAAAAAGTTTCAACTTACACCAGTCGACTGACCATCAGCAAAAAGTCTACAAACAATACATGCTGAAGGGGTTTTAGAGAACTGTGTACCCTCTACCTGCTGGTGAGCCGTAAAGGGGTAACAGCCAATAATGAGAACAGAAAGGAGCTGTGTTTAAAAGTAAAAATGGAGGTACCATTCAAGCCAGCAGGCGCACCATTGGACCTCTCACCTGAGAAGACAAGAATCGAGAAGACTCAGGCCGCAAAAGCTGCAGTGCAGCCTTATTCACAATAGCCAAGACAGTGAAGCAATGAAAATGCCCAACAACAGGTGAATGGATAAAGAAGAAGTGGTCCATGTACACAATGGAATATTAGCCATGGAAAACAATGAACCATTGCTCTCTGAGGCACCACAAATGAGTCTGGAGATAATCACGAAACATGAGGTAAGTCGGAGAGCAAAAGACCTATATTCTATGATATCACTTATAGGCGTTATCTAATAACTGACACAAATGAACATATTTCCACAGAGAAAGACACTCACAGACTTAGAAAACAAACTGTGCTCATCTAAAAGGAAAGGTGGGGGGAAGGGATAAATTAAGATTAGTGTTACTATATGTATACAAACACATATTATAAACATATCTCAAAAAGACCGACCATATAGCAAGTGAGGTCTGCGGAACCCTCAGTAACATTTTACATGGGAAGAGGATCTGTACTTGAATAGACATATATAATGTACAAATGAACCAGATTGTGTACACCTAGGACAAACAATATTCTAAGCTTTACCCCAATTAAAACACTTTTAAAATCCAAGAACAAATAATGACACATAAACTTATGGGGCTTTCTCCATGCACATTACAATGTAATTTACAACCTAGCAACACGACTTCCAGAAAGGCTCTGCTGCCCTAGTACCCAGACTTGGGAATGGAGAAATGCTGCCTGCTTGAGGCCACTTCCCACAACAGCAGCTTTAAACCCATTGCTAAATGTCACTAAATATTCACCAATGTTGCAGTTCGGGAAATGACACCTACTCTCTAAAAAAACTCTGGGGTGGAAAATCGACCAAAAAATTCAAAAGACGGCAACCTTCCAAGAAGAGAATTTCAAGAGTTATATTGTACTCCCAATTGTTTCCTTTTTTTAACAGAAAAGAAAACGGTGGAGAAAAATGGTGAGTTTTACGAATTTTCAAAGACATGCAAACCCAAATTACAAAACCCTATCAGCTCACAGCAGCCAGTAGGGCCATTAGCATAAATGCTGCAAACAATAAATGCTAAATCGATTGTGGAGGAATGCGTACCCTCGATTCTAAGGGGGACGTGGTAAGAGGCACTAAAGAAAACACAAAGAAGGTGCTTTGAAAAGGGAAACACGGTGCTACCAGTCAATCAATCACACCCACTGCTGGGCCTATCACCTGAGAAAATGAGAATTAAAAAGTCACAGGCTGGCAATCCAGCACTCCAACAACATTTACCATAGCCAACACCTGGAAGCAATGAAAATGTCCATCAACCGAGGAATGCACAAAGTAGAAGTGCTCCACGTACCCAGTGGGAAATTACTCTAATAAAAAATAAAAATTACATTTAAAAAACCAACAAAATTCAGGAGACATCAGCTTGTGTGGGTTTGTCCGGGCACACTCCACTCTAATTTATAACCGAGAAACACCACAAGCCGCAAGGGCTTTTCCCTAGGTACCAGGGTGGGGAACATAGAAAGGCTGCCACCCTCTGGCAGTTACCTGCAAAAGCAGCTTTAAAGCCTGTGCTCATGGTCATTTCATAGGAACAAGTACTGCAGGATTGTAAATGAAACCTGCCCTCAAAATGTCTTGAGGGAGGTAATGGCCAAAACATTTCAAAATGTGACACATATTTTAAGAGATCACTTTGAAGAACTAAGGAGTAATCACAGCTTGAAAAATAAAAAGGACATGCCTTAAAGCTCAATTTCACCGGATTATGAGGCACATGCAAATTCAACCACAAAGAGGTATCAGCTCACACTTGTCAGAATAACCATCAGCAAGGAAACTACAAACAATAAATGCTGAAGGTGTTGTGGAGAAATGCATACCCTCAAATTCAAGTGGGACGTAAGTTGGAGAGGGCTACGAATGACAGCAGAATGGAGGTGCCTTAAAAAGGTAAACATTGAGCTACCATATGATCCAGCAGGCCCACTCCTCGACCTATAATCTAAGAAGAGAGAATTGGAAAGACACAGGCAGGCAAATCTGCATGGTACAGTATTACAATAGCCAGCATATGGAAGTAACCAAAAAGTCTACCAACAGATGGGTGGACAAAGAAGAACTCCTCCATGTACAGATGGAATATTTGCTAGTGAAAAAAATGAAACAATGCCATTTGCAGCACCATGGATGAGTCTAGATGTAATCACGCCACCTGTAGTAAGTGAGAAAGCAAGAGACACATATGCTTTCAATTCACTTTTAGGAGTTACTTAAAAATTGATGCCAATGTAGATATTTCCACAGAGAAAGGCAATCACAGATTCATGAAAAAAACTTATGGTTCACCATATAGAAAGGGATGAGGATTGGATACATTATCATATTGAGGTTAACAGAGATATACAAACCATGTGAAATATATAACCACCAAAGACGTACGGAAGACCAGGAGAAGACTACTCAACATTGTGTCATAACCCTACATGGGAAAAGGATTCGAGGAAGAATAGATACATGTATATGTGTGAAAGAACCACATCTTGCACACCTAGAGCAATCAAACCATTGTAATCAAATTTGCTGGGATAAAAAATAAAAGTAAATTACAAATATGAACAAGAAGTAATCAGACATAAACTTAAAGGGCTTTTTCCTGGCACATTCCATTCTAATATACAACCTAGAACACCACTTCCATTAAGGCTCTGTTTCCGTAGTAACCAAATTTGGTAAAGGAGAAACGCTGCCACCTTGTGGCTGTCTCCTGCAAGAGCAGCTTTAAACTCACAGCTAATGCTCACTTAACATTCACAAGGACTCAGGGCGCTAAAGGACACCTGCCCTAAAAAAATGTGCTGAAGGTGGGAATGGACAAAAAAATTCAAAACAGGCAAATGTTTCAAGAAGAGATTATGAAGAGTTATGTTTTACTCACACTCTTTTTAAAAAAAAGGAAAATGGATAAAAGCTCAACCTCAGGGAGTGTTAGACGCATGCAATCTAATCTACAAAAAGTTTCAACTTACACCAGTCGACTGATCATCAGCAAAAAGTCAACAAACAATAAATCCTGAAGGGGTTTTAGAGAACTGTGTACCCTCTACCTGCTGGTGAGATGGAAAGGGGTAACAGCCAATAATGAGAACAGAAAGGAGCTGTGTTTAAAAGTAAAAATGGAGGTACCATTCAATCCGGCAGGCGCACCATTGGACCTTTCACCTGAGAAGACAAGAATCGAGAAGACACAGGCCGCAAAAGCTGCAGTGCAGCCTTATTCACAATAGCCAAGACAGTGAAGCAATCAAATTGTCCAAGAACAGGTGAATGGATAAAGAAGAAGTGGTCCATGTACACGATGGAACATTAGCCATGGAAAACAATGAACCATTGCTCTTTGAGGCACCACAAATGAGTCTGGAGATAATCACGAAACATGAGGTAACTCGGAAACCAAAGACCTGTATTCTATGATATCACTTATAGGCGTTATCTAATAACTGACACAAATGAATATATTTCCACAGAGAAAGACACTCACAGACTTAGAAAACAAACTATGCTCATCTAAAAGGAAAGGTGGGGAGAATGGATAAATTAAGATTAGTGTTGCTATATCTATACAAACACATATTATATACATATCTCAAAAAGACCGACCATGTAGCAAGGGAGGTCTGTGGATCCCTCTGTAACATTTTACATGGGAAGAGGATCTGTACTTGAATAGAAATATATAATGTACAAATGAACCAGATTGTGTACACCTAGGACAAACAATATTCTAAGCTTTACCCCAATTAAAAAAAAATTTTAAATCCAAGAAGAAATAAAGAGACATAAAAGTATGGGGGTTTCTCCATGCACATTCCAATTTAATTTACAACCTAGGAACACGACTGCCAGAAAGGCTCTGCTGCCCCAATACCCAGATTTGGGAATGGAGAAATGCTGCCTTCTTGAGGCCACTTCCCACAACAGCAGCTTTAAACCCATTGCTAAAGGTCACTAAATATTCACCAAACTTGCAGTTCGGGAAATGACACCTGTTCTCTAAAAAAATTCTGGGGTGGAAAATCGACCAAAAATTTCAAAATAGGGCAACCTTCCAAGAAGACAATTTCAAGAGATATATTGTACTCCCAACTGTTTCCTTTTTTTAACAGAAAAGTAAACGGTGGAGAAAAATGATGAGTTTTATGAATTTTCAAAGACATGCAAACCCAAATTACAAAAACCTATCAGCTCACAGCAGCCAGTACGGCCATTAGCATAAATGCGGCAAACAATAAATGCTGAAGCGATTGTGGAGAAATGCGTACCCTCGATTCTAAGGGGGACGTGGTAAGTGCCAGTAATGAAAACACAAAGAAGGTGCTTTGAAAAGGAAAACACGGTGCTACCAGTCAGTCAATCACACCCACTGCTGGGCCTATCACCTGTGAAAATGAGAATCAAACAGTCACAGGCTGGCAATCCTGCACTCCAACAATATTTACCATAGCCAACGCTTGGAAGCAATGAAAATGTCCATCAACCGAGGAATGCACAAAGTAGAAGTGGTCCACGTACACGGTGGAAAATTACTCCAATAAAAAATAAAAATTAAATTTAAAACTCCAACAAAAGTAAGGAGACATCAGCTTGTGTGGGTTTGTCCGGGCACACTCCACTCTAATTTATAACCGAGAAACACCACAGGCCGCAAGGGCTTCTCCCTAGTTACCAGGGTGGGGAACATAGAAAGGCTGCCACCCTCTGGCAGTTATCTGCAAAAGCAGCATTAAAGCCTGTGCTAATGGTCATTTCATAGGAACAAGTACTGCAGAACTGTAAATGAAACCTGCCCTCAAAATGTCTTGAGGGAGGTAATGGCCAAAACATTTCAAAATGTGACGCATACTTTAAGAGAACAATTTGAAGAACTAAGGGGTAATCACAGCTTGAAAAATAAAAAGGACATGCCTTAAAGCTCAATTTCAACGGATTATGAGGCACGTGCGAATTCAACCACAAAAAGGTATCAGCTCACAATTGTCAGAATAACCATTAACAAGAAATCTACAGACAAAAATGCTGAAGGTGTTGTGGAGAAATGCGTACCCTCAACTTCAAGGGGGACGTAAGTTGGAAAGGGCCACAAATGAGAGCAGAATGGAGGTGCCTTAAAAAGGTAAACATTGAGCTACCATATGATCCAGCAGGCTCACTCCTCGACCTATAATCTAAGAAGAGAGAATTGGAAAGACACAGGCAGGCAAATCTGCATGGCACAGTATTACAATAGCCAAGATATGGAAGTAACCAAAAAGTCCACCAACAGATGGGTGGACAAAGAAGAACTCCTCCATGTACAGATGGAATATTCGCTAGTGAAAAAAATGAAACAATGCCATTTGCAGCCCATACATGAGTCTAGACGTAAGCACGCCACCTGTAGTAAGTGAGAAAGCAAAAGACACATATCCTATCATATCACTTTTAGGAGTTACTTAAAAATTAATACCAGTGAAGATATTTCCACAGAGAAAGGCAATCAGAGATTCATTAAAAAAATCTTATGGTTCACCAAATAGAAAGGGATGAGGATTGGATACATTACCATATTGGGGTTAACAGAGATATACAAACCATGTGAAATATATAATCACCAAAGACGTACGGAAGACCAGGAGAAGACTACTCAACATTGTGTCATGACCTACATGGGAAAAGGATGCGTGGAAGAATATTTACATGTATATGTGTGAAAGAAGCACATCTTGCACACCTAGAAAAAACAAACCATTGTAATCAAATGTGCTGGGATAAAGAATAAAAAGTAAATTACAAATATGAACAAGAAGTTATGAGACATAAACTTAAAGGGCTTTTTCCTGGCACATTCCATTCTAATTTACAACCTAGAACACCACTTCCATTAAGCCTCTGTTTCCCTAGTTACGAAATTTGGAAAAGGAGAAATGCTGCCACCTTGTGGCCGTTTCCTGCAAGAGCAGCTTTAAACTCACAGCTAATGCTCACTTAACATACACAAGGACTCAGGGCTGTAAAGGACACCTGCCCTAAAAAAAATGTGCTGAAGGAGGGAATGGACAAAAAAATTCAAAACAGGCAAATGTTTCAAGAAGAGAGTATGAAGAGTTAAGTTTTACTCACGGTGTTTTAAAAAAAAGGAAAATGGATAAAAGCTCAACCTCAGGGAGTGTTAGACCCATGCAATCTATTCTATAAAAAGTTTCAACTTACACCAGTCGACTGACCATCAGCAAAAAGTCTACAAACAATAAATGCTGAAGGGGTTTTAGAGAATTGTGTACCCTCTACATGCTGGTGAGCCGTAAAGGGGTAACAGCCAATAATGAGAACAGAAAGGAGCTGTGTTTAAAAGTAAAAATGGAGGTACCATTCAAGCCAGCAGGCGCACCATTGGACCTCTCACCTGAGAAGACAAGAATCGAGAAGACTCAGGCCGCAAAAGCTGCAGTGCAGCCTTATTCACAATAGCCAAGACAGTGAAGCAATGAAAATGCCCAACAACAGGTGAATGGATAAAGAAGAAGTGGTCCATGTACACGATGGAACATTAGCCATGGAAAACAATGAACCATTGCTCTCTGAGGCACCACAAATGAGTCTGGAGATAATCAGGAAACATGAGGTAAGTCGGAGAGCAAAAGACCTATATTCTATGATATCACTTATAGGCGTTATCTAATAACTGACACAAATGAACATATTTCCACAGAGAAAGACACTCACAGACTTAGAAAACAAACTGTGCTCATCTAAAAGGAAAGGTGGGGGGAAGGGATAAATTAAGATTAGTGTTACTATATGTATACAAACACATATTATAAACATATCTCAAAAAGACCGACCATATAGCAAGTGAGGTCTGCGGAACCCTCAGTAACATTTTACATGGGAAGAGAATCTGTACTTGAATAGACATATATAATGTACAAATGAACCAGATTGTGTACACCTAGGACAAACAATATTCTAAGCTTTACCCCAATTAAAACACTTTTAAAATCCAAGAACAAATAATGACACATAAACTTATGGGGCTTTCTCCATGCACATTACAATGTAATTTACAACCTAGCAACACGACTTCCAGAAAGGCTCTGCTGCCCTAGTACCCAGACTTGGGAATGGAGAAATGCTGCCTGCTTGAGGCCACTTCCCACAACAGCAGCTTTAAACCCATTGCTAAATGTCACTAAATATTCACCAATGTTGCAGTTCGGGAAATGACACCTACTCTCTAAAAAAACTCTGGGGTGGAAAATCGACCAAAAAATTCAAAAGACGGCAACCTTCCAAGAAGAGAATTTCAAGAGTTATATTGTACTCCCAATTGTTTCCTTTTTTTAACAGAAAAGAAAACGGTGGAGAAAAATGGTGAGTTTTACGAATTTTCAAAGACATGCAAACCCAAATTACAAAACCCTATCAGCTCACAGCAGCCAGTAGGGCCATTAGCATAAATGCTGCAAACAATAAATGCTAAATCGATTGTGGAGGAATGCGTACCCTCGATTCTAAGGGGGACGTGGTAAGAGGCACTAAAGAAAACACAAAGAAGGTCCTTTGAAAAGGGAAACACGGTGCTACCAGTCAATCAATCACACCCACTGCTGGGCCTATCACCTGAGAAAATGAGAATTAAAAAGTCACAGGCTGGCAATCCAGCACTCCAACAACATTTACCATAGCCAACACCTGGAAGCAATGAAAATGTCCATCAACCGAGGAATGCACAAAGTAGAAGTGCTCCACGTACCCAGTGGGAAATTACTCTAATAAAAAATAAAAATTACATTTAAAAAACCAACAAAATTCAGGAGACATCAGCTTGTGTGGGTTTGTCCGGGCACACTCCACTCTAATTTATAACCGAGAAACACCACAAGCCGCAAGGGCTTTTCCCTAGGTACCAGGGTGGGGAACATAGAAAGGCTGCCACCCTCTGGCAGTTACCTGCAAAAGCAGCTTTAAAGCCTGTGCTCATGGTCATTTCATAGGAACAAGTACTGCAGGATTGTAAATGAAACCTGCCCTCAAAATGTCTTGAGGGAGGTAATGGCCAAAACATTTCAAAATGTGACACATATTTTAAGAGATCACTTTGAAGAACTAAGGAGTAATCACAGCTTGAAAAATAAAAAGGACATGCCTTAAAGCTCAATTTCACCGGATTATGAGGCACATGCAAATTCAACCACAAAGAGGTATCAGCTCACACTTGTCAGAATAACCATCAGCAAGGAAACTACAAACAATAAATGCTGAAGGTGTTGTGGAGAAATGCATACCCTCAAATTCAAGTGGGACGTAAGTTGGAGAGGGCTACGAATGACAGCAGAATGGAGGTGCCTTAAAAAGGTAAACATTGAGCTACCATATGATCCAGCAGGCCCACTCCTCGACCTATAATCTAAGAAGAGAGAATTGGAAAGACACAGGCAGGCAAATCTGCATGGCACAGTATTACAATAGCCAGCATATGGAAGTAACCAAAAAGTCTACCAACAGATGGGTGGACAAAGAAGAACTCCTCCATGTACAGATGGAATATTTGCTAGTGAAAAAAATGAAACAATGCCATTTGCAGCACCATGGATGAGTCTAGATGTAATCACGCCACCTGTAGTAAGTGAGAAAGCAAGAGACACATATGCTTTCAATTCACTTTTAGGAGTTACTTAAAAATTGATGCCAATGTAGATATTTCCACAGAGAAAGGCAATCACAGATTCATGAAAAAAACTTATGGTTCACCATATAGAAAGGGATGAGGATTGGATACATTATCATATTGAGGTTAACAGAGATATACAAACCATGTGAAATATATAACCACCAAAGACGTACGGAAGACCAGGAGAAGACTACTCAACATTGTGTCATAACCCTACATGGGAAAAGGATTCGAGGAAGAATAGATACATGTATATGTGTGAAAGAACCACATCTTGCACACCTAGAGCAATCAAACCATTGTAATCAAATTTGCTGGGATAAAAAATAAAAGTAAATTACAAATATGAACAAGAAGTAATCAGACATAAACTTAAAGGGCTTTTTCCTGGCACATTCCATTCTAATATACAACCTAGAACACCACTTCCATTAAGGCTCTGTTTCCGTAGTAACCAAATTTGGTAAAGGAGAAACGCTGCCACCTTGTGGCTGTCTCCTGCAAGAGCAGCTTTAAACTCACAGCTAATGCTCACTTAACATTCACAAGGACTCAGGGCTCTAAAGGACACCTGCCCTAAAAAAATGTGCTGAAGGTGGGAATGGACAAAAAAATTCAAAACAGGCAAATGTTTCAAGAAGAGATTATGAAGAGTTATGTTTTACTCACACTCTTTTTAAAAAAAAGGAAAATGGATAAAAGCTCAACCTCAGGGAGTGTTAGACGCATGCAATCTAATCTACAAAAAGTTTCAACTTACACCAGTCGACTGATCATCAGCAAAAAGTCAACAAACAATAAATCCTGAAGGGGTTTTAGAGAACTGTGTACCCTCTACCTGCTGGTGAGACGGAAAGGGGTAACAGCCAATAATGAGAACAGAAAGGAGCTGTGTTTAAAAGTAAAAATGGAGGTACCATTCAATCCGGCAGGCGCACCATTGGACCTTTCACCTGAGAAGACAAGAATCGAGAAGACTCAGGCCGCAAAAGCTGCAGTGCAGCCTTATTCACAATAGCCAAGACAGTGAAGCAATCAAAATGTCCAAGAACAGGTGAATGGAGAAAGAAGAAGTGGTCCATGTACACAATGGGATATTAGCCATGGAAAACAATGAACCATTGCTCTTTGAGGCACCACAAATGAGTCTGGAGATAATCACGAAACATGAGGTAACTCGGAAACCAAAGACCTGTATTCTATGATATCACTTATAGGCGTTATCTAATAACTGACACAAATGAATATATTTCCACAGAGAAAGACACTCACAGACTTAGAAAACAAACTATGCTCATCTAAAAGGAAAGGTGGGGAGAATGGATAAATTAAGATTAGTGTTGCTATATCTATACAAACACATATTATATACATATCTCAAAAAGACCGACCATGTAGCAAGGGAGGTCTGTGGATCCCTCTGTAACATTTTACATGGGAAGAGGATCTGTACTTGAATAGAAATATATAATGTACAAATGAACCAGATTGTGTACACCTAGGACAAACAATATTCTAAGCTTTACCCCAATTAAAAAAAAATTTTAAATCCAAGAAGAAATAAAGAGACATAAAAGTATGGGGGTTTCTCCATGCACATTCCAATTTAATTTACAACCTAGGAACACGACTGCCAGAAAGGCTCTGCTGCCCCAATACCCAGATTTGGGAATGGAGAAATGCTGCCTTCTTGAGGCCACTTCCCACAACAGCAGCTTTAAACCCATTGCTAAAGGTCACTAAATATTCACCAAACTTGCAGTTCGGGAAATGACACCTGTTCTCTAAAAAAATTCTGGGGTGGAAAATCGACCAAAAATTTCAAAATAGGGCAACCTTCCAAGAAGACAATTTCAAGAGATATATTGTACTCCCAACTGTTTCCTTTTTTTTAACAGAAAAGTAAACGGTGGAGAAAAATGATGAGTTTTATGAATTTTCAAAGACATGCAAACCCAAATTACAAAAACCTATCAGCTCACAGCAGCCAGTACGGCCATTAGCATAAATGCGGCAAACAATAAATGCTGAAGCGATTGTGGAGAAATGCGTACCCTCGATTCTAAGGGGGACGTGGTAAGTGCCAGTAATGAAAACACAAAGAAGGTGCTTTGAAAAGGAAAACACGGTGCTACCAGTCAGTCAATCACACCCACTGCTGGGCCTATCACCTGTGAAAATGAGAATCAAACAGTCACAGGCTGGCAATCCTGCACTCCAACAATATTTACCATAGCCAACGCTTGGAAGCAATGAAAATGTCCATCAACCGAGGAATGCACAAAGTAGAAGTGGTCCACGTACACGGTGGAAAATTACTCCAATAAAAAATAAAAATTAAATTTAAAACTCCAACAAAAGTAAGGAGACATCAGCTTGTGTGGGTTTGTCCGGGCACACTCCACTCTAATTTATAACCGAGAAACACCACAGGCCGCAAGGGCTTCTCCCTAGTTACCAGGGTGGGGAACATAGAAAGGCTGCCACCCTCTGGCAGTTATCTGCAAAAGCAGCATTAAAGCCTGTGCTAATGGTCATTTCATAGGAACAAGTACTGCAGAACTGTAAATGAAACCTGCCCTCAAAATGTCTTGAGGGAGGTAATGGCCAAAACATTTCAAAATGTGACGCATACTTTAAGAGAACAATTTGAAGAACTAAGGGGTAATCACAGCTTGAAAAATAAAAAGGACATGCCTTAAAGCTCAATTTCAACGGATTATGAGGCACGTGCGAATTCAACCACAAAAAGGTATCAGCTCACAATTGTCAGAATAACCATTAACAAGAAATCTACAGACAAAAATGCTGAAGGTGTTGTGGAGAAATGCGTACCCTCAACTTCAAGGGGGACGTAAGTTGGAAAGGGCCACAAATGAGAGCAGAATGGAGGTGCCTTAAAAAGGTAAACATTGAGCTACCATATGATCCAGCAGGCTCACTCCTCGACCTATAATCTAAGAAGAGAGAATTGGAAAGACACAGGCAGGCAAATCTGCATGGCACAGTATTACAATAGCCAAGATATGGAAGTAACCAAAAAGTCCACCAACAGATGGGTGGACAAAGAAGAACTCCTCCATGTACAGATGGAATATTCGCTAGTGAAAAAAATGAAACAATGCCATTTGCAGCCCATACATGAGTCTAGACGTAAGCATGCCACCTGTAGTAAGTGAGAAAGCAAAAGACACATATCCTATCATATCACTTTTAGGAGTTACTTAAAAATTAATACCAGTGAAGATATTTCCACAGAGAAAGGCAATCAGAGATTCATTAAAAAAATCTTATGGTTCACCAAATAGAAAGGGATGAGGATTGGATACATTACCATATTGGGGTTAACAGAGATATACAAACCATGTGAAATATATAATCACCAAAGACGTACGGAAGACCAGGAGAAGACTACTCAACATTGTGTCATGACCTACATGGGAAAAGGATGCGTGGAAGAATATTTACATGTATATGTGTGAAAGAAGCACATCTTGCACACCTAGAAAAAACAAACCATTGTAATCAAATGTGCTGGGATAAAGAATAAAAAGTAAATTACAAATATGAACAAGAAGTAATCAGACATAAACTTAAAGGGCTTTTTCCTGGCACATTCCATTCTAATTTACAACCTAGAACACCACTTCCATTAAGCCTCTGTTTCCCTAGTTACGAAATTTGGAAAAGGAGAAATGCTGCCACCTTGTGGCCGTTTCCTGCAAGAGCAGCTTTAAACTCACAGCTAATGCTCACTTAACATACACAAGGACTCAGGGCTGTAAAGGACACCTGCCCTAAAAAAAATGTGCTGAAGGAGGGAATGGACAAAAAAATTCAAAACAGGCAAATGTTTCAAGAAGAGAGTATGAAGAGTTAAGTTTTACTCACGGTGTTTTAAAAAAAAGGAAAATGGATAAAAGCTCAACCTCAGGGAGTGTTAGACCCATGCAATCTATTCTATAAAAAAGTTTCAACTTACACCAGTCGACTGACCATCAGCAAAAAGTCTACAAACAATACATGCTGAAGGGGTTTTAGAGAACTGTGTACCCTCTACCTGCTGGTGAGCCGTAAAGGGGTAACAGCCAATAATGAGAACAGAAAGGAGCTGTGTTTAAAAGTAAAAATGGAGGTACCATTCAAGCCAGCAGGCGCACCATTGGACCTCTCACCTGAGAAGACAAGAATCGAGAAGACTCAGGCCGCAAAAGCTGCAGTGCAGCCTTATTCACAATAGCCAAGACAGTGAAGCAATGAAAATGCCCAACAACAGGTGAATGGATAAAGAAGAAGTGGTCCATGTACACAATGGAATATTAGCCATGGAAAACAATGAACCATTGCTCTCTGAGGCACCACAAATGAGTCTGGAGATAATCACGAAACATGAGGTAAGTCGGAGAGCAAAAGACCTATATTCTATGATATCACTTATAGGCGTTATCTAATAACTGACACAAATGAACATATTTCCACAGAGAAAGACACTCACAGACTTAGAAAACAAACTGTGCTCATCTAAAAGGAAAGGTGGGGGGAAGGGATAAATTAAGATTAGTGTTACTATATGTATACAAACACATATTATAAACATATCTCAAAAAGACCGACCATATAGCAAGTGAGGTCTGCGGAACCCTCAGTAACATTTTACATGGGAAGAGGATCTGTACTTGAATAGACATATATAATGTACAAATGAACCAGATTGTGTACACCTAGGACAAACAATATTCTAAGCTTTACCCCAATTAAAACACTTTTAAAATCCAAGAACAAATAATGACACATAAACTTATGGGGCTTTCTCCATGCACATTACAATGTAATTTACAACCTAGCAACACGACTTCCAGAAAGGCTCTGCTGCCCTAGTACCCAGACTTGGGAATGGAGAAATGCTGCCTGCTTGAGGCCACTTCCCACAACAGCAGCTTTAAACCCATTGCTAAATGTCACTAAATATTCACCAATGTTGCAGTTCGGGAAATGACACCTACTCTCTAAAAAAACTCTGGGGTGGAAAATCGACCAAAAAATTCAAAAGACGGCAACCTTCCAAGAAGAGAATTTCAAGAGTTATATTGTACTCCCAATTGTTTCCTTTTTTTAACAGAAAAGAAAACGGTGGAGAAAAATGGTGAGTTTTACGAATTTTCAAAGACATGCAAACCCAAATTACAAAACCCTATCAGCTCACAGCAGCCAGTAGGGCCATTAGCATAAATGCTGCAAACAATAAATGCTAAATCGATTGTGGAGGAATGCGTACCCTCGATTCTAAGGGGGACGTGGTAAGAGGCACTAAAGAAAACACAAAGAAGGTGCTTTGAAAAGGGAAACACGGTGCTACCAGTCAATCAATCACACCCACTGCTGGGCCTATCACCTGAGAAAATGAGAATTAAAAAGTCACAGGCTGGCAATCCAGCACTCCAACAACATTTACCATAGCCAACACCTGGAAGCAATGAAAATGTCCATCAACCGAGGAATGCACAAAGTAGAAGTGCTCCACGTACCCAGTGGGAAATTACTCTAATAAAAAATAAAAATTACATTTAAAAAACCAACAAAATTCAGGAGACATCAGCTTGTGTGGGTTTGTCCGGGCACACTCCACTCTAATTTATAACCGAGAAACACCACAAGCCGCAAGGGCTTTTCCCTAGGTACCAGGGTGGGGAACATAGAAAGGCTGCCACCCTCTGGCAGTTACCTGCAAAAGCAGCTTTAAAGCCTGTGCTCATGGTCATTTCATAGGAACAAGTACTGCAGGATTGTAAATGAAACCTGCCCTCAAAATGTCTTGAGGGAGGTAATGGCCAAAACATTTCAAAATGTGACACATATTTTAAGAGATCACTTTGAAGAACTAAGGAGTAATCACAGCTTGAAAAATAAAAAGGACATGCCTTAAAGCTCAATTTCACCGGATTATGAGGCACATGCAAATTCAACCACAAAGAGGTATCAGCTCACACTTGTCAGAATAACCATCAGCAAGGAAACTACAAACAATAAATGCTGAAGGTGTTGTGGAGAAATGCATACCCTCAAATTCAAGTGGGACGTAAGTTGGAGAGGGCTACGAATGACAGCAGAATGGAGGTGCCTTAAAAAGGTAAACATTGAGCTACCATATGATCCAGCAGGCCCACTCCTCGACCTATAATCTAAGAAGAGAGAATTGGAAAGACACAGGCAGGCAAATCTGCATGGCACAGTATTACAATAGCCAGCATATGGAAGTAACCAAAAAGTCTACCAACAGATGGGTGGACAAAGAAGAACTCCTCCATGTACAGATGGAATATTTGCTAGTGAAAAAAATGAAACAATGCCATTTGCAGCACCATGGATGAGTCTAGATGTAATCACGCCACCTGTAGTAAGTGAGAAAGCAAGAGACACATATGCTTTCAATTCACTTTTAGGAGTTACTTAAAAATTGATGCCAATGTAGATATTTCCACAGAGAAAGGCAATCACAGATTCATGAAAAAAACTTATGGTTCACCATATAGAAAGGGATGAGGATTGGATACATTATCATATTGAGGTTAACAGAGATATACAAACCATGTGAAATATATAACCACCAAAGACGTACGGAAGACCAGGAGAAGACTACTCAACATTGTGTCATAACCCTACATGGGAAAAGGATTCGAGGAAGAATAGATACATGTATATGTGTGAAAGAACCACATCTTGCACACCTAGAGCAATCAAACCATTGTAATCAAATTTGCTGGGATAAAAAATAAAAGTAAATTACAAATATGAACAAGAAGTAATCAGACATAAACTTAAAGGGCTTTTTCCTGGCACATTCCATTCTAATATACAACCTAGAACACCACTTCCATTAAGGCTCTGTTTCCGTAGTAACCAAATTTGGTAAAGGAGAAACGCTGCCACCTTGTGGCTGTCTCCTGCAAGAGCAGCTTTAAACTCACAGCTAATGCTCACTTAACATTCACAAGGACTCAGGGCTCTAAAGGACACCTGCCCTAAAAAAATGTGCTGAAGGTGGGAATGGACAAAAAAATTCAAAACAGGCAAATGTTTCAAGAAGAGATTATGAAGAGTTATGTTTTACTCACACTCTTTTTAAAAAAAAGGAAAATGGATAAAAGCTCAACCTCAGGGAGTGTTAGACGCATGCAATCTAATCTACAAAAAGTTTCAACTTACACCAGTCGACTGATCATCAGCAAAAAGTCAACAAACAATAAATCCTGAAGGGGTTTTAGAGAACTGTGTACCCTCTACCTGCTGGTGAGACGGAAAGGGGTAACAGCCAATAATGAGAACAGAAAGGAGCTGTGTTTAAAAGTAAAAATGGAGGTACCATTCAATCCGGCAGGCGCACCATTGGACCTTTCACCTGAGAAGACAAGAATCGAGAAGACACAGGCCGCAAAAGCTGCAGTGCAGCCTTATTCACAATAGCCAAGACAGTGAAGCAATCAAAATATCCAAGAACAGGTGAATGGATAAAGAAGAAGTGGTCCATGTACACAATGGGATATTAGCCATGGAAAACAATGAACCATTGCTCTTTGAGGCACCACAAATGAGTCTGGAGATAATCACGAAACATGAGGTAACTCGGAAACCAAAGACCTGTATTCTATGATATCACTTATAGGCGTTATCTAATAACTGACACAAATGAATATATTTCCACAGAGAAAGACACTCACAGACTTAGAAAACAAACTATGCTCATCTAAAAGGAAAGGTGGGGAGAATGGATAAATTAAGATTAGTGTTGCTATATCTATACAAACACATATTATATACATATCTCAAAAAGACCGACCATGTAGCAAGGGAGGTCTGTGGATCCCTCTGTAACATTTTACATGGGAAGAGGATCTGTACTTGAATAGAAATATATAATGTACAAATGAACCAGATTGTGTACACCTAGGACAAACAATATTCTAAGCTTTACCCCAATTAAAAAAAAAATTTTAAATCCAAGAAGAAATAAAGAGACATAAAAGTATGGGGGTTTCTCCATGCACATTCCAATTTAATTTACAACCTAGGAACACGACTGCCAGAAAGGCTCTGCTGCCCCACTACCCAGATTTGGGAATGGAGAAATGCTGCCTTCTTGAGGCCACTTCCCACAACAGCAGCTTTAAACCCATTGCTAAAGGTCACTAAATATTCACCAAACTTGCAGTTCGGGAAATGACACCTGTTCTCTAAAAAAATTCTGGGGTGGAAAATCGACCAAAAATTTCAAAATAGGGCAACCTTCCAAGAAGACAATTTCAAGAGATATATTGTACTCCCAACTGTTTCCTTTTTTTTAACAGAAAAGTAAACGGTGGAGAAAAATGATGAGTTTTATGAATTTTCAAAGACATGCAAACCCAAATTACAAAAACCTATCAGCTCACAGCAGCCAGTACGGCCATTAGCATAAATGCGGCAAACAATAAATGCTGAAGCGATTGTGGAGAAATGCGTACCCTCGATTCTAAGGGGGACGTGGTAAGTGCCAGTAATGAAAACACAAAGAAGGTGCTTTGAAAAGGAAAACACGGTGCTACCAGTCAGTCAATCACACCCACTGCTGGGCCTATCACCTGTGAAAATGAGAATCAAACAGTCACAGGCTGGCAATCCTGCACTCCAACAATATTTACCATAGCCAACGCTTGGAAGCAATGAAAATGTCCATCAACCGAGGAATGCACAAAGTAGAAGTGGTCCACGTACACGGTGGAAAATTACTCCAATAAAAAATAAAAATTAAATTTAAAACTCCAACAAAAGTAAGGAGACATCAGCTTGTGTGGGTTTGTCCGGGCACACTCCACTCTAATTTATAACCGAGAAACACCACAGGCCGCAAGGGCTTCTCCCTAGTTACCAGGGTGGGGAACATAGAAAGGCTGCCACCCTCTGGCAGTTATCTGCAAAAGCAGCATTAAAGCCTGTGCTAATGGTCATTTCATAGGAACAAGTACTGCAGAACTGTAAATGAAACCTGCCCTCAAAATGTCTTGAGGGAGGTAATGGCCAAAACATTTCAAAATGTGACGCATACTTTAAGAGAACAATTTGAAGAACTAAGGGGTAATCACAGCTTGAAAAATAAAAAGGACATGCCTTAAAGCTCAATTTCAACGGATTATGAGGCACGTGCGAATTCAACCACAAAAAGGTATCAGCTCACAATTGTCAGAATAACCATTAACAAGAAATCTACAGACAAAAATGCTGAAGGTGTTGTGGAGAAATGCGTACCCTCAACTTCAAGGGGGACGTAAGTTGGAAAGGGCCACAAATGAGAGCAGAATGGAGGTGCCTTAAAAAGGTAAACATTGAGCTACCATATGATCCAGCAGGCTCACTCCTCGACCTATAATCTAAGAAGAGAGAATTGGAAAGACACAGGCAGGCAAATCTGCATGGCACAGTATTACAATAGCCAAGATATGGAAGTAACCAAAAAGTCCACCAACAGATGGGTGGACAAAGAAGAACTCCTCCATGTACAGATGGAATATTCGCTAGTGAAAAAAATGAAACAATGCCATTTGCAGCCCATACATGAGTCTAGACGTAAGCACGCCACCTGTAGTAAGTGAGAAAGCAAAAGACACATATCCTATCATATCACTTTTAGGAGTTACTTAAAAATTAATACCAGTGAAGATATTTCCACAGAGAAAGGCAATCAGAGATTCATTAAAAAAATCTTATGGTTCACCAAATAGAAAGGGATGAGGATTGGATACATTACCATATTGGGGTTAACAGAGATATACAAACCATGTGAAATATATAATCACCAAAGACGTACGGAAGACCAGGAGAAGACTACTCAACATTGTGTCATGACCTACATGGGAAAAGGATGCGTGGAAGAATATTTACATGTATATGTGTGAAAGAAGCACATCTTGCACACCTAGAAAAAACAAACCATTGTAATCAAATGTGCTGGGATAAAGAATAAAAAGTAAATTACAAATATGAACAAGAAGTTATGAGACATAAACTTAAAGGGCTTTTTCCTGGCACATTCCATTCTAATTTACAACCTAGAACACCACTTCCATTAAGCCTCTGTTTCCCTAGTTACGAAATTTGGAAAAGGAGAAATGCTGCCACCTTGTGGCCGTTTCCTGCAAGAGCAGCTTTAAACTCACAGCTAATGCTCACTTAACATACACAAGGACTCAGGGCTGTAAAGGACACCTGCCCTAAAAAAAATGTGCTGAAGGAGGGAATGGACAAAAAAATTCAAAACAGGCAAATGTTTCAAGAAGAGAGTATGAAGAGTTAAGTTTTACTCACGGTGTTTTAAAAAAAAGGAAAATGGATAAAAGCTCAACCTCAGGGAGTGTTAGACCCATGCAATCTATTCTATAAAAAGTTTCAACTTACACCAGTCGACTGACCATCAGCAAAAAGTCTACAAACAATAAATGCTGAAGGGGTTTTAGAGAATTGTGTACCCTCTACATGCTGGTGAGCCGTAAAGGGGTAACAGCCAATAATGAGAACAGAAAGGAGCTGTGTTTAAAAGTAAAAATGGAGGTACCATTCAAGCCAGCAGGCGCACCATTGGACCTCTCACCTGAGAAGACAAGAATCGAGAAGACTCAGGCCGCAAAAGCTGCAGTGCAGCCTTATTCACAATAGCCAAGACAGTGAAGCAATGAAAATGCCCAACAACAGGTGAATGGATAAAGAAGAAGTGGTCCATGTACACGATGGAACATTAGCCATGGAAAACAATGAACCATTGCTCTCTGAGGCACCACAAATGAGTCTGGAGATAATCAGGAAACATGAGGTAAGTCGGAGAGCAAAAGACCTATATTCTATGATATCACTTATAGGCGTTATCTAATAACTGACACAAATGAACATATTTCCACAGAGAAAGACACTCACAGACTTAGAAAACAAACTGTGCTCATCTAAAAGGAAAGGTGGGGGGAAGGGATAAATTAAGATTAGTGTTACTATATGTATACAAACACATATTATAAACATATCTCAAAAAGACCGACCATATAGCAAGTGAGGTCTGCGGAACCCTCAGTAACATTTTACATGGGAAGAGAATCTGTACTTGAATAGACATATATAATGTACAAATGAACCAGATTGTGTACACCTAGGACAAACAATATTCTAAGCTTTACCCCAATTAAAACACTTTTAAAATCCAAGAACAAATAATGACACATAAACTTATGGGGCTTTCTCCATGCACATTACAATGTAATTTACAACCTAGCAACACGACTTCCAGAAAGGCTCTGCTGCCCTAGTACCCAGACTTGGGAATGGAGAAATGCTGCCTGCTTGAGGCCACTTCCCACAACAGCAGCTTTAAACCCATTGCTAAATGTCACTAAATATTCACCAATGTTGCAGTTCGGGAAATGACACCTACTCTCTAAAAAAACTCTGGGGTGGAAAATCGACCAAAAAATTCAAAAGACGGCAACCTTCCAAGAAGAGAATTTCAAGAGTTATATTGTACTCCCAATTGTTTCCTTTTTTTAACAGAAAAGAAAACGGTGGAGAAAAATGGTGAGTTTTACGAATTTTCAAAGACATGCAAACCCAAATTACAAAACCCTATCAGCTCACAGCAGCCAGTAGGGCCATTAGCATAAATGCTGCAAACAATAAATGCTAAATCGATTGTGGAGGAATGCGTACCCTCGATTCTAAGGGGGACGTGGTAAGAGGCACTAAAGAAAACACAAAGAAGGTCCTTTGAAAAGGGAAACACGGTGCTACCAGTCAATCAATCACACCCACTGCTGGGCCTATCACCTGAGAAAATGAGAATTAAAAAGTCACAGGCTGGCAATCCAGCACTCCAACAACATTTACCATAGCCAACACCTGGAAGCAATGAAAATGTCCATCAACCGAGGAATGCACAAAGTAGAAGTGCTCCACGTACCCAGTGGGAAATTACTCTAATAAAAAATAAAAATTACATTTAAAAAACCAACAAAATTCAGGAGACATCAGCTTGTGTGGGTTTGTCCGGGCACACTCCACTCTAATTTATAACCGAGAAACACCACAAGCCGCAAGGGCTTTTCCCTAGGTACCAGGGTGGGGAACATAGAAAGGCTGCCACCCTCTGGCAGTTACCTGCAAAAGCAGCTTTAAAGCCTGTGCTCATGGTCATTTCATAGGAACAAGTACTGCAGGATTGTAAATGAAACCTGCCCTCAAAATGTCTTGAGGGAGGTAATGGCCAAAACATTTCAAAATGTGACACATATTTTAAGAGATCACTTTGAAGAACTAAGGAGTAATCACAGCTTGAAAAATAAAAAGGACATGCCTTAAAGCTCAATTTCACCGGATTATGAGGCACATGCAAATTCAACCACAAAGAGGTATCAGCTCACACTTGTCAGAATAACCATCAGCAAGGAAACTACAAACAATAAATGCTGAAGGTGTTGTGGAGAAATGCATACCCTCAAATTCAAGTGGGACGTAAGTTGGAGAGGGCTACGAATGACAGCAGAATGGAGGTGCCTTAAAAAGGTAAACATTGAGCTACCATATGATCCAGCAGGCCCACTCCTCGACCTATAATCTAAGAAGAGAGAATTGGAAAGACACAGGCAGGCAAATCTGCATGGCACAGTATTACAATAGCCAGCATATGGAAGTAACCAAAAAGTCTACCAACAGATGGGTGGACAAAGAAGAACTCCTCCATGTACAGATGGAATATTTGCTAGTGAAAAAAATGAAACAATGCCATTTGCAGCACCATGGATGAGTCTAGATGTAATCACGCCACCTGTAGTAAGTGAGAAAGCAAGAGACACATATGCTTTCAATTCACTTTTAGGAGTTACTTAAAAATTGATGCCAATGTAGATATTTCCACAGAGAAAGGCAATCACAGATTCATGAAAAAAACTTATGGTTCACCATATAGAAAGGGATGAGGATTGGATACATTATCATATTGAGGTTAACAGAGATATACAAACCATGTGAAATATATAACCACCAAAGACGTACGGAAGACCAGGAGAAGACTACTCAACATTGTGTCATAACCCTACATGGGAAAAGGATTCGAGGAAGAATAGATACATGTATATGTGTGAAAGAACCACATCTTGCACACCTAGAGCAATCAAACCATTGTAATCAAATTTGCTGGGATAAAAAATAAAAGTAAATTACAAATATGAACAAGAAGTAATCAGACATAAACTTAAAGGGCTTTTTCCTGGCACATTCCATTCTAATATACAACCTAGAACACCACTTCCATTAAGGCTCTGTTTCCGTAGTAACCAAATTTGGTAAAGGAGAAACGCTGCCACCTTGTGGCTGTCACCTGCAAGAGCAGCTTTAAACTCACAGCTAATGCTCACTTAACATTCACAAGGACTCAGGGCTCTAAAGGACACCTGCCCTAAAAAAATGTGCTGAAGGTGGGAATGGACAAAAAAATTCAAAACAGGCAAATGTTTCAAGAAGAGATTATGAAGAGTTATGTTTTACTCACACTCTTTTTAAAAAAAAGGAAAATGGATAAAAGCTCAACCTCAGGGAGTGTTAGACGCATGCAATCTAATCTACAAAAAGTTTCAACTTACACCAGTCGACTGATCATCAGCAAAAAGTCAACAAACAATAAATCCTGAAGGGGTTTTAGAGAACTGTGTACCCTCTACCTGCTGGTGAGACGGAAAGGGGTAACAGCCAATAATGAGAACAGAAAGGAGCTGTGTTTAAAAGTAAAAATGGAGGTACCATTCAATCCGGCAGGCGCACCATTGGACCTTTCACCTGAGAAGACAAGAATCGAGAAGACTCAGGCCGCAAAAGCTGCAGTGCAGCCTTATTCACAATAGCCAAGACAGTGAAGCAATCAAAATGTCCAAGAACAGGTGAATGGAGAAAGAAGAAGTGGTCCATGTACACAATGGGATATTAGCCATGGAAAACAATGAACCATTGCTCTTTGAGGCACCACAAATGAGTCTGGAGATAATCACGAAACATGAGGTAACTCGGAAACCAAAGACCTGTATTCTATGATATCACTTATAGGCGTTATCTAATAACTGACACAAATGAATATATTTCCACAGAGAAAGACACTCACAGACTTAGAAAACAAACTATGCTCATCTAAAAGGAAAGGTGGGGAGAATGGATAAATTAAGATTAGTGTTGCTATATCTATACAAACACATATTATATACATATCTCAAAAAGACCGACCATGTAGCAAGGGAGGTCTGTGGATCCCTCTGTAACATTTTACATGGGAAGAGGATCTGTACTTGAATAGAAATATATAATGTACAAATGAACCAGATTGTGTACACCTAGGACAAACAATATTCTAAGCTTTACCCCAATTAAAAAAAAATTTTAAATCCAAGAAGAAATAAAGAGACATAAAAGTATGGGGGTTTCTCCATGCACATTCCAATTTAATTTACAACCTAGGAACACGACTGCCAGAAAGGCTCTGCTGCCCCAATACCCAGATTTGGGAATGGAGAAATGCTGCCTTCTTGAGGCCACTTCCCACAACAGCAGCTTTAAACCCATTGCTAAAGGTCACTAAATATTCACCAAACTTGCAGTTCGGGAAATGACACCTGTTCTCTAAAAAAATTCTGGGGTGGAAAATCGACCAAAAATTTCAAAATAGGGCAACCTTCCAAGAAGACAATTTCAAGAGATATATTGTACTCCCAACTGTTTCCTTTTTTTTAACAGAAAAGTAAACGGTGGAGAAAAATGATGAGTTTTATGAATTTTCAAAGACATGCAAACCCAAATTACAAAAACCTATCAGCTCACAGCAGCCAGTACGGCCATTAGCATAAATGCGGCAAACAATAAATGCTGAAGCGATTGTGGAGAAATGCGTACCCTCGATTCTAAGGGGGACGTGGTAAGTGCCAGTAATGAAAACACAAAGAAGGTGCTTTGAAAAGGAAAACACGGTGCTACCAGTCAGTCAATCACACCCACTGCTGGGCCTATCACCTGTGAAAATGAGAATCAAACAGTCACAGGCTGGCAATCCTGCACTCCAACAATATTTACCATAGCCAACGCTTGGAAGCAATGAAAATGTCCATCAACCGAGGAATGCACAAAGTAGAAGTGGTCCACGTACACGGTGGAAAATTACTCCAATAAAAAATAAAAATTAAATTTAAAACTCCAACAAAAGTAAGGAGACATCAGCTTGTGTGGGTTTGTCCGGGCACACTCCACTCTAATTTATAACCGAGAAACACCACAGGCCGCAAGGGCTTCTCCCTAGTTACCAGGGTGGGGAACATAGAAAGGCTGCCACCCTCTGGCAGTTATCTGCAAAAGCAGCATTAAAGCCTGTGCTAATGGTCATTTCATAGGAACAAGTACTGCAGAACTGTAAATGAAACCTGCCCTCAAAATGTCTTGAGGGAGGTAATGGCCAAAACATTTCAAAATGTGACGCATACTTTAAGAGAACAATTTGAAGAACTAAGGGGTAATCACAGCTTGAAAAATAAAAAGGACATGCCTTAAAGCTCAATTTCAACGGATTATGAGGCACGTGCGAATTCAACCACAAAAAGGTATCAGCTCACAATTGTCAGAATAACCATTAACAAGAAATCTACAGACAAAAATGCTGAAGGTGTTGTGGAGAAATGCGTACCCTCAACTTCAAGGGGGACGTAAGTTGGAAAGGGCCACAAATGAGAGCAGAATGGAGGTGCCTTAAAAAGGTAAATATTGAGCTACCATATGATCCAGCAGGCTCACTCCTCGACCTATAATCTAAGAAGAGAGAATTGGAAAGACACAGGCAGGCAAATCTGCATGGCACAGTATTACAATAGCCAAGATATGGAAGTAACCAAAAAGTCCACCAACAGATGGGTGGACAAAGAAGAACTCCTCCATGTACAGATGGAATATTCGCTAGTGAAAAAAATGAAACAATGCCATTTGCAGCCCATACATGAGTCTAGACGTAAGCATGCCACCTGTAGTAAGTGAGAAAGCAAAAGACACATATCCTATCATATCACTTTTAGGAGTTACTTAAAAATTAATACCAGTGAAGATATTTCCACAGAGGAAGGCAATCAGAGATTCATTAAAAAAATCTTATGGTTCACCAAATAGAAAGGGATGAGGATTGGATACATTACCATATTGGGGTTAACAGAGATATACAAACCATGTGAAATATATAATCACCAAAGACGTACGGAAGACCAGGAGAAGACTACTCAACATTGTGTCATGACCTACATGGGAAAAGGATGCGTGGAAGAATATTTACATGTATATGTGTGAAAGAAGCACATCTTGCACACCTAGAAAAAACAAACCATTGTAATCAAATGTGCTGGGATAAAGAATAAAAAGTAAATTACAAATATGAACAAGAAGTAATCAGACATAAACTTAAAGGGCTTTTTCCTGGCACATTCCATTCTAATTTACAACCTAGAACACCACTTCCATTAAGCCTCTGTTTCCCTAGTTACGAAATTTGGAAAAGGAGAAATGCTGCCACCTTGTGGCCGTTTCCTGCAAGAGCAGCTTTAAACTCACAGCTAATGCTCACTTAACATACACAAGGACTCAGGGCTGTAAAGGACACCTGCCCTAAAAAAAATGTGCTGAAGGAGGGAATGGACAAAAAAATTCAAAACAGGCAAATGTTTCAAGAAGAGAGTATGAAGAGTTAAGTTTTACTCACGGTGTTTTAAAAAAAAGGAAAATGGATAAAAGCTCAACCTCAGGGAGTGTTAGACCCATGCAATCTATTCTATAAAAAAGTTTCAACTTACACCAGTCGACTGACCATCAGCAAAAAGTCTACAAACAATACATGCTGAAGGGGTTTTAGAGAACTGTGTACCCTCTACCTGCTGGTGAGCCGTAAAGGGGTAACAGCCAATAATGAGAACAGAAAGGAGCTGTGTTTAAAAGTAAAAATGGAGGTACCATTCAAGCCAGCAGGCGCACCATTGGACCTCTCACCTGAGAAGACAAGAATCGAGAAGACTCAGGCCGCAAAAGCTGCAGTGCAGCCTTATTCACAATAGCCAAGACAGTGAAGCAATGAAAATGCCCAACAACAGGTGAATGGATAAAGAAGAAGTGGTCCATGTACACAATGGAATATTAGCCATGGAAAACAATGAACCATTGCTCTCTGAGGCACCACAAATGAGTCTGGAGATAATCACGAAACATGAGGTAAGTCGGAGAGCAAAAGACCTATATTCTATGATATCACTTATAGGCGTTATCTAATAACTGACACAAATGAACATATTTCCACAGAGAAAGACACTCACAGACTTAGAAAACAAACTGTGCTCATCTAAAAGGAAAGGTGGGGGGAAGGGATAAATTAAGATTAGTGTTACTATATGTATACAAACACATATTATAAACATATCTCAAAAAGACCGACCATATAGCAAGTGAGGTCTGCGGAACCCTCAGTAACATTTTACATGGGAAGAGGATCTGTACTTGAATAGACATATATAATGTACAAATGAACCAGATTGTGTACACCTAGGACAAACAATATTCTAAGCTTTACCCCAATTAAAACACTTTTAAAATCCAAGAACAAATAATGACACATAAACTTATGGGGCTTTCTCCATGCACATTACAATGTAATTTACAACCTAGCAACACGACTTCCAGAAAGGCTCTGCTGCCCTAGTACCCAGACTTGGGAATGGAGAAATGCTGCCTGCTTGAGGCCACTTCCCACAACCGCAGCTTTAAACCCATTGCTAAATGTCACTAAATATTCACCAATGTTGCAGTTCGGGAAATGACACCTACTCTCTAAAAAAACTCTGGGGTGGAAAATCGACCAAAAAATTCAAAAGACGGCAACCTTCCAAGAAGAGAATTTCAAGAGTTATATTGTACTCCCAATTGTTTCCTTTTTTTAACAGAAAAGAAAACGGTGGAGAAAAATGGTGAGTTTTACGAATTTTCAAAGACATGCAAACCCAAATTACAAAACCCTATCAGCTCACAGCAGCCAGTAGGGCCATTAGCATAAATGCTGCAAACAATAAATGCTAAATCGATTGTGGAGGAATGCGTACCCTCGATTCTAAGGGGGACGTGGTAAGAGGCACTAAAGAAAACACAAAGAAGGTGCTTTGAAAAGGGAAACACGGTGCTACCAGTCAATCAATCACACCCACTGCTGGGCCTATCACCTGAGAAAATGAGAATTAAAAAGTCACAGGCTGGCAATCCAGCACTCCAACAACATTTACCATAGCCAACACCTGGAAGCAATGAAAATGTCCATCAACCGAGGAATGCACAAAGTAGAAGTGCTCCACGTACCCAGTGGGAAATTACTCTAATAAAAAATAAAAATTACATTTAAAAAACCAACAAAATTCAGGAGACATCAGCTTGTGTGGGTTTGTCCGGGCACACTCCACTCTAATTTATAACCGAGAAACACCACAAGCCGCAAGGGCTTTTCCCTAGGTACCAGGGTGGGGAACATAGAAAGGCTGCCACCCTCTGGCAGTTACCTGCAAAAGCAGCTTTAAAGCCTGTGCTCATGGTCATTTCATAGGAACAAGTACTGCAGGATTGTAAATGAAACCTGCCCTCAAAATGTCTTGAGGGAGGTAATGGCCAAAACATTTCAAAATGTGACACATATTTTAAGAGATCACTTTGAAGAACTAAGGAGTAATCACAGCTTGAAAAATAAAAAGGACATGCCTTAAAGCTCAATTTCACCGGATTATGAGGCACATGCAAATTCAACCACAAAGAGGTATCAGCTCACACTTGTCAGAATAACCATCAGCAAGGAAACTACAAACAATAAATGCTGAAGGTGTTGTGGAGAAATGCATACCCTCAAATTCAAGTGGGACGTAAGTTGGAGAGGGCTACGAATGACAGCAGAATGGAGGTGCCTTAAAAAGGTAAACATTGAGCTACCATATGATCCAGCAGGCCCACTCCTCGACCTATAATCTAAGAAGAGAGAATTGGAAAGACACAGGCAGGCAAATCTGCATGGCACAGTATTACAATAGCCAGCATATGGAAGTAACCAAAAAGTCTACCAACAGATGGGTGGACAAAGAAGAACTCCTCCATGTACAGATGGAATATTTGCTAGTGAAAAAAATGAAACAATGCCATTTGCAGCACCATGGATGAGTCTAGATGTAATCACGCCACCTGTAGTAAGTGAGAAAGCAAGAGACACATATGCTTTCAATTCACTTTTAGGAGTTACTTAAAAATTGATGCCAATGTAGATATTTCCACAGAGAAAGGCAATCACAGATTCATGAAAAAAACTTATGGTTCACCATATAGAAAGGGATGAGGATTGGATACATTATCATATTGAGGTTAACAGAGATATACAAACCATGTGAAATATATAACCACCAAAGACGTACGGAAGACCAGGAGAAGACTACTCAACATTGTGTCATAACCCTACATGGGAAAAGGATTCGAGGAAGAATAGATACATGTATATGTGTGAAAGAACCACATCTTGCACACCTAGAGCAATCAAACCATTGTAATCAAATTTGCTGGGATAAAAAATAAAAGTAAATTACAAATATGAACAAGAAGTAATCAGACATAAACTTAAAGGGCTTTTTCCTGGCACATTCCATTCTAATATACAACCTAGAACACCACTTCCATTAAGGCTCTGTTTCCGTAGTAACCAAATTTGGTAAAGGAGAAACGCTGCCACCTTGTGGCTGTCTCCTGCAAGAGCAGCTTTAAACTCACAGCTAATGCTCACTTAACATTCACAAGGACTCAGGGCTCTAAAGGACACCTGCCCTAAAAAAATGTGCTGAAGGTGGGAATGGACAAAAAAATTCAAAACAGGCAAATGTTTCAAGAAGAGATTATGAAGAGTTATGTTTTACTCACACTCTTTTTTAAAAAAAGGAAAATGGATAAAAGCTCAACCTCAGGGAGCGTTAGACGCATGCAATCTAATCTACAAAAAGTTTCAACTTACACCAGTCGACTGATCATCAGCAAAAAGTCAACAAACAATAAATCCTGAAGGGGTTTTAGAGAACTGTGTACCCTCTACCTGCTGGTGAGACGGAAAGGGGTAACAGCCAATAATGAGAACAGAAAGGAGCTGTGTTTAAAAGTAAAAATGGAGGTACCATTCAATCCGGCAGGCGCACCATTGGACCTTTCACCTGAGAAGACAAGAATCGAGAAGACACAGGCCGCAAAAGCTGCAGTGCAGCCTTATTCACAATAGCCAAGACAGTGAAGCAATCAAAATATCCAAGAACAGGTGAATGGATAAAGAAGAAGTGGTCCATGTACACAATGGGATATTAGCCATGGAAAACAATGAACCATTGCTCTTTGAGGCACCACAAATGAGTCTGGAGATAATCACGAAACATGAGGTAACTCGGAAACCAAAGACCTGTATTCTATGATATCACTTATAGGCGTTATCTAATAACTGACACAAATGAATATATTTCCACAGAGAAAGACACTCACAGACTTAGAAAACAAACTATGCTCATCTAAAAGGAAAGGTGGGGAGAATGGATAAATTAAGATTAGTGTTGCTATATCTATACAAACACATATTATATACATATCTCAAAAAGACCGACCATGTAGCAAGGGAGGTCTGTGGATCCCTCTGTAACATTTTACATGGGAAGAGGATCTGTACTTGAATAGAAATATATAATGTACAAATGAACCAGATTGTGTACACCTAGGACAAACAATATTCTAAGCTTTACCCCAATTAAAAAAAAAATTTTAAATCCAAGAAGAAATAAAGAGACATAAAAGTATGGGGGTTTCTCCATGCACATTCCAATTTAATTTACAACCTAGGAACACGACTGCCAGAAAGGCTCTGCTGCCCCACTACCCAGATTTGGGAATGGAGAAATGCTGCCTTCTTGAGGCCACTTCCCACAACAGCAGCTTTAAACCCATTGCTAAAGGTCACTAAATATTCACCAAACTTGCAGTTCGGGAAATGACACCTGTTCTCTAAAAAAATTCTGGGGTGGAAAATCGACCAAAAATTTCAAAATAGGGCAACCTTCCAAGAAGACAATTTCAAGAGATATATTGTACTCCCAACTGTTTCCTTTTTTTTAACAGAAAAGTAAACGGTGGAGAAAAATGATGAGTTTTATGAATTTTCAAAGACATGCAAACCCAAATTACAAAAACCTATCAGCTCACAGCAGCCAGTATGGCCATTAGCATAAATGCGGCAAACAATAAATGCTGAAGCGATTGTGGAGAAATGCGTACCCTCGATTCTAAGGGGGACGTGGTAAGTGCCAGTAATGAAAACACAAAGAAGGTGCTTTGAAAAGGAAAACACGGTGCTACCAGTCAGTCAATCACACCCACTGCTGGGCCTATCACCTGTGAAAATGAGAATCAAACAGTCACAGGCTGGCAATCCTGCACTCCAACAATATTTACCATAGCCAACGCTTGGAAGCAATGAAAATGTCCATCAACCGAGGAATGCACAAAGTAGAAGTGGTCCACGTACACGGTGGAAAATTACTCCAATAAAAAATAAAAATTAAATTTAAAACTCCAACAAAAGTAAAGAGACATCAGCTTGTGTGGGTTTGTCCGGGCACACTCCACTCTAATTTATAACCGAGAAACACCACAGGCCGCAAGGGCTTCTCCCTAGTTACCAGGGTGGGGAACATAGAAAGGCTGCCACCCTCTGGCAGTTATCTGCAAAGGCAGCATTAAAGCCTGTGCTAATGGTCATTTCATAGGAACAAGTACTGCAGAACTGTAAATGAAACCTGCCCTCAAAATGTCTTGAGGGAGGTAATGGCCAAAACATTTCAAAATGTGACGCATACTTTAAGAGAACAATTTGAAGAACTAAGGGGTAATCACAGCTTGAAAAATAAAAAGGACATGCCTTAAAGCTCAATTTCAACGGATTATGAGGCACGTGCGAATTCAACCACAAAAAGGTATCAGCTCACAATTGTCAGAATAACCATTATCAAGAAATCTACAGACAAAAATGCTGAAGGTGTTGTGGAGAAATGCGTACCCTCAACTTCAAGGGGGACGTAAGTTGGAAAGGGCCACAAATGAGAGCAGAATGGAGGTGCCTTAAAAAGGTAAACATATGATCCAGCAGGCTCACTCCTCGACCTATAATCTAAGAAGAGAGAATTGGAAAGACACAGGCAGGCAAATCTGCATGGCACAGTATTACAATAGCCAAGATATGGAAGTAACCAAAAAGTCCACCAACAGATGGGTGGACAAAGAAGAACTCCTCCATGTACAGATGGAATATTCGCTAGTGAAAAAAATGAAACAATGCCATTTGCAGCCCATACATGAGTCTAGACGTAAGCACGCCACCTGTAGTAAGTGAGAAAGCAAAAGACACATATCCTATCATATCACTTTTAGGAGTTACTTAAAAATTAATACCAGTGAAGATATTTCCACAGAGGAAGGCAATCAGAGATTCATTAAAAAAATCTTATGGTTCACCAAATAGAAAGGGATGAGGATTGGATACATTACCATATTGGGGTTAACAGAGATATACAAACCATGTGAAATATATAATCAACAAAGACGTACGGAAGACCAGGAGAAGACTACTCAACATTGTGTCATGACCTACATGGGAAAAGGATGCGTGGAAGAATAGATACATGTATATGTGTGAAACAAGCACATCTTGCACACCTAGAAAAAACAAACCATTGTAATCAAATGTGCTGGGATAAAGAATAAAAAGTAAATTACAAATATGAACAAGAAGTAATCAGACATAAACTTAAAGGGCTTTTTCCTGGCACATTCCATTCTAATATACAACCTAGAACACCACTTCCATTAAGGCTCTGTTTCCGTAGTAACCAAATTTGGTAAAGGAGAAACGCTGCCACCTTGTGGCTGTCTCCTGCAAGAGCAGCTTTAAACTCACAGCTAATGCTCACTTAACATTCACAAGGACTCAGGGCTCTAAAGGACACCTGCCCTAAAAAAATGTGCTGAAGGTGGGAATGGACAAAAAAATTCAAAACAGGCAAATGTTTCAAGAAGAGATTATGAAGAGTTATGTTTTACTCACACTCTTTTTAAAAAAAAGGAAAATGGATAAAAGCTCAACCTCAGGGAGTGTTAGACGCATGCAATCTAATCTACAAAAAGTTTCAACTTACACCAGTCGACTGATCATCAGCAAAAAGTCAACAAACAATAAATCCTGAAGGGGTTTTAGAGAACTGTGTCCCCTCTACCTGCTGGTGAGACGGAAAGGGGTAACAGCCAATAATGAGAACAGAAAGGAGCTGTGTTTAAAAGTAAAAATGGAGGTACCATTCAATCCGGCAGGCGCACCATTGGACCTTTCACCTGAGGAGACAAGAATCGAGAAGACACAGGCCGCAAAAGCTGCAGTGCAGCCTTATTCAAAATAGCCAAGACAGTGAAGCAATCAAAATGTCCAAGAACAGGTGAATGGATAAAGAAGAAGTGGTCCATGTACACAATGGGATATTAGCCATGGAAAACAATGAACCATTGCTCTTTGAGGCACCACAAATGAGTCTGGAGATAATCACGAAACATGAGGTAACTCGGAAACCAAAGACCTGTATTCTATGATATCACTTATAGGCGTTATCTAATAACTGACACAAATGAATATATTTCCACAGAGAAAGACACTCACAGACTTAGAAAACAAACTATGCTCATCTAAAAGGAAAGGTGGGGAGAATGGATAAATTAAGATTAGTGTTGCTATATCTATACAAACACATATTATATACATATCTCAAAAAGACCGACCATGTAGCAAGGGAGGTCTGTGGATCCCTCTGTAACATTTTACATGGGAAGAGGATCTGTACTTGAATAGAAATATATAATGTACAAATGAACCAGATTGTGTACACCTAGGACAAACAATATTCTAAGCTTTACCCCAATTAAAAAAAAATTTTAAATCCAAGAAGAAATAAAGAGACATAAAAGTATGGGGGTTTCTCCATGCACATTCCAATTTAATTTACAACCTAGGAACACGACTGCCAGAAAGGCTCTGCTGTCCCACTACCCAGATTTGGGAATGGAGAAATGCTGCCTTCTTGAGGCCACTTCCCACAACAGCAGCTTTAAACCCATTGCTAAAGGTCACTAAATATTCACCAAACTTGCAGTTCGGGAAATGACACCTGTTCTCTAAAAAAATTCTGGGGTGGAAAATCGACCAAAAATTTCAAAATAGGGCAACCTTCCAAGAAGACAATTTCAAGAGATATATTGTACTCCCAACTGTTTCCTTTTTTTTAACAGAAAAGTAAACGGTGGAGAAAAATGATGAGTTTTATGAATTTTCAAAGACATGCAAACCCAAATTACAAAAACCTATCAGCTCACAGCAGCCAGTACGGCCATTAGCATAAATGCGGCAAACAATAAATGCTGAAGCGATTGTGGAGAATTGCGTACCCTCGATTCTAAGGGGGACGTGGTAAGTGCCAGTAATGAAAACACAAAGAAGGTGCTTTGAAAAGGAAAACACGGTGCTACCAGTCAGTCAATCACACCCACTGCTGGGCCTATCACCTGTGAAAATGAGAATCAAACAGTCACAGGCTGGCAATCCTGCACTCCAACAATATTTACCATAGCCAACGCTTGGAAGCAATGAAAATGTCCATCAACCGAGGAATGCACAAAGTAGAAGTGGTCCACGTACACGGTGGAAAATTACTCCAATAAAAAATAAAAATTAAATTTAAAACTCCAACAAAAGTAAAGAGACATCAGCTTGTGTGGGTTTGTCCGGGCACACTCCACTCTAATTTATAACCGAGAAACACCACAGGCCGCAAGGGCTTCTCCCTAGTTACCAGGGTGGGGAACATAGAAAGGCTGCCACCCTCTGGCAGTTATCTGCAAAAGCAGCATTAAAGCCTGTGTAATGGTCATTTCATAGGAACAAGTAATGCAGAACTGTAAATGAAACCTGCCCTCAAAATGTCTTGAGGGAGGTAATGGCCAAAACATTTCAAAATGTGACGCATACTTTAAGAGAACAATTTGAAGAAATAAGGGGTAATCACAGCTTGAAAATTAAAAAGGACATGCCTTAAAGCTCAATTTCAACGGATTATGAGGCACGTGCGAATTCAACCACAAAAAGGTTTCAGCACACAATTGTCAGAATAACCATCAACAAGAAATCTACAGACAAAAATGCTGAAGGTGTTGTGGAGAAATGCGTACCCTCAACTTCAAGGGGGACGTAAGTTGGAAAGGGCCACAAATGAGAGCAGAATGGAGGTGCCTTAAAAAGGTAAACATATGATCCAGCAGGCTCACTCCTCGACCTATAATCTAAGAAGAGAGAATTGGAAAGACACAGGCAGGCAAATCTGCATGGCACAGTATTACAATAGCCAAGATATGGAAGTAACCAAAAAGTCCACCAACAGATGGGTGGACAAAGAAGAACTCCTCCATGTACAGATGGAATATTCGCTAGTGAAAAAAATGAAACAATGCCATTTGCAGCCCATACATGAGTCTAGACGTAAGCACGCCACCTGTAGTAAGTGAGAAAGCAAAAGACACATATCCTATCATATCACTTTTAGGAGTTACTTAAAAATTAATACCAGTGAAGATATTTCCACAGAGGAAGGCAATCAGAGATTCATTAAAAAAATCTTATGGTTCACCAAATAGAAAGGGATGAGGATTGGATACATTACCATATTGGGGTTAACAGAGATATACAAACCATGTGAAATATATAATCAACAAAGACGTACGGAAGACCAGGAGAAGACTACTCAACATTGTGTCATGACCTACATGGGAAAAGGATGCGTGGAAGAATAGATACATGTATATGTGTGAAAGAAGCACATCTTGCACACCTAGAAAAAACAAACCATTGTAATCAAATGTGCTGGGATAAAGAATAAAAAGTAAATTACAAATATGAACAAGAAGTAATCAGACATAAACTTAAAGGGCTTTTTCCTGGCACATTCCATTCTAATATACAACCTAGAACACCACTTCCATTAAGGCTCTGTTTCCGTAGTAACCAAATTTGGTAAAGGAGAAACGCTGCCACCTTGTGGCTGTCTCCTGCAAGAGCAGCTTTAAACTCACAGCTAATGCTCACTTAACATTCACAAGGACTCAGGGCTCTAAAGGACACCTGCCCTAAAAAAATGTGCTGAAGGTGGGAATGGACAAAAAAATTCAAAACAGGCAAATGTTTCAAGAAGAGATTATGAAGAGTTATGTTTTACTCACACTCTTTTTAAAAAAAAGGAAAATGGATAAAAGCTCAACCTCAGGGAGTGTTAGACGCATGCAATCTAATCTACAAAAAGTTTCAACTTACACCAGTCGACTGATCATCAGCAAAAAGTCAACAAACAATAAATCCTGAAGGGGTTTTAGAGAACTGTGTCCCCTCTACCTGCTGGTGAGACGGAAAGGGGTAACAGCCAATAATGAGAACAGAAAGGAGCTGTGTTTAAAAGTAAAAATGGAGGTACCATTCAATCCGGCAGGCGCACCATTGGACCTTTCACCTGAGGAGACAAGAATCGAGAAGACACAGGCCGCAAAAGCTGCAGTGCAGCCTTATTCAAAATAGCCAAGACAGTGAAGCAATCAAAATGTCCAAGAACAGGTGAATGGATAAAGAAGAAGTGGTCCATGTACACAATGGGATATTAGCCATGGAAAACAATGAACCATTGCTCTTTGAGGCACCACAAATGAGTCTGGAGATAATCACGAAACATGAGGTAACTCGGAAACCAAAGACCTGTATTCTATGATATCACTTATAGGCGTTATCTAATAACTGACACAAATGAATATATTTCCACAGAGAAAGACACTCACAGACTTAGAAAACAAACTATGCTCATCTAAAAGGAAAGGTGGGGAGAATGGATAAATTAAGATTAGTGTTGCTATATCTATACAAACACATATTATATACATATCTCAAAAAGACCGACCATGTAGCAAGGGAGGTCTGTGGATCCCTCTGTAACATTTTACATGGGAAGAGGATCTGTACTTGAATAGAAATATATAATGTACAAATGAACCAGATTGTGTACACCTAGGACAAACAATATTCTAAGCTTTACCCCAATTAAAAAAAAATTTTAAATCCAAGAAGAAATAAAGAGACATAAAAGTATGGGGGTTTCTCCATGCACATTCCAATTTAATTTACAACCTAGGAACACGACTGCCAGAAAGGCTCTGCTGTCCCACTACCCAGATTTGGGAATGGAGAAATGCTGCCTTCTTGAGGCCACTTCCCACAACAGCAGCTTTAAACCCATTGCTAAAGGTCACTAAATATTCACCAAACTTGCAGTTCGGGAAATGACACCTGTTCTCTAAAAAAATTCTGGGGTGGAAAATCGACCAAAAATTTCAAAATAGGGCAACCTTCCAAGAAGACAATTTCAAGAGATATATTGTACTCCCAACTGTTTCCTTTTTTTTAACAGAAAAGTAAACGGTGGAGAAAAATGATGAGTTTTATGAATTTTCAAAGACATGCAAACCCAAATTACAAAAACCTATCAGCTCACAGCAGCCAGTACGGCCATTAGCATAAATGCGGCAAACAATAAATGCTGAAGCGATTGTGGAGAATTGCGTACCCTCGATTCTAAGGGGGACGTGGTAAGTGCCAGTAATGAAAACACAAAGAAGGTGCTTTGAAAAGGAAAACACGGTGCTACCAGTCAGTCAATCACACCCACTGCTGGGCCTATCACCTGTGAAAATGAGAATCAAACAGTCACAGGCTGGCAATCCTGCACTCCAACAATATTTACCATAGCCAACGCTTGGAAGCAATGAAAATGTCCATCAACCGAGGAATGCACAAAGTAGAAGTGGTCCACGTACACGGTGGAAAATTACTCCAATAAAAAATAAAAATTAAATTTAAAACTCCAACAAAAGTAAAGAGACATCAGCTTGTGTGGGTTTGTCCGGGCACACTCCACTCTAATTTATAACCGAGAAACACCACAGGCCGCAAGGGCTTCTCCCTAGTTACCAGGGTGGGGAACATAGAAAGGCTGCCACCCTCTGGCAGTTATCTGCAAAAGCAGCATTAAAGCCTGTGTAATGGTCATTTCATAGGAACAAGTAATGCAGAACTGTAAATGAAACCTGCCCTCAAAATGTCTTGAGGGAGGTAATGGCCAAAACATTTCAAAATGTGACGCATACTTTAAGAGAACAATTTGAAGAAATAAGGGGTAATCACAGCTTGAAAATTAAAAAGGACATGCCTTAAAGCTCAATTTCAACGGATTATGAGGCACGTGCGAATTCAACCACAAAAAGGTTTCAGCACACAATTGTCAGAATAACCATCAACAAGAAATCTACAGACAAAAATGCTGAAGGTGTTGTGGAGAAATGCGTACCCTCAACTTCAAGGGGGACGTAAGTTGGAAAGGGCCACAAATGAGAGCAGAATGGAGGTGCCTTAAAAAGGTAAACATATGATCCAGCAGGCTCACTCCTCGACCTATAATCTAAGAAGAGAGAATTGGAAAGACACAGGCAGGCAAATCTGCATGGCACAGTATTACAATAGCCAAGATATGGAAGTAACCAAAAAGTCCACCAACAGATGGGTGGACAAAGAAGAACTCCTCCATGTACAGATGGAATATTCGCTAGTGAAAAAAATGAAACAATGCCATTTGCAGCCCATACATGAGTCTAGACGTAAGCACGCCACCTGTAGTAAGTGAGAAAGCAAAAGACACATATCCTATCATATCACTTTTAGGAGTTACTTAAAAATTAATACCAGTGAAGATATTTCCACAGAGGAAGGCAATCAGAGATTCATTAAAAAAATCTTATGGTTCACCAAATAGAAAGGGATGAGGATTGGATACATTACCATATTGGGGTTAACAGAGATATACAAACCATGTGAAATATATAATCAACAAAGACGTACGGAAGACCAGGAGAAGACTACTCAACATTGTGTCATGACCTACATGGGAAAAGGATGCGTGGAAGAATAGATACATGTATATGTGTGAAAGAAGCACATCTTGCACACCTAGAAAAAACAAACCATTGTAATCAAATGTGCTGGGATAAAGAATAAAAAGTAAATTACAAATATGAACAAGAAGTAATCAGACATAAACTTAAAGGGCTTTTTCCTGGCACATTCCATTCTAATATACAACCTAGAACACCACTTCCATTAAGGCTCTGTTTCCGTAGTAACCAAATTTGGTAAAGGAGAAACGCTGCCACCTTGTGGCTGTCTCCTGCAAGAGCAGCTTTAAACTCACAGCTAATGCTCACTTAACATTCACAAGGACTCAGGGCTCTAAAGGACACCTGCCCTAAAAAAATGTGCTGAAGGTGGGAATGGACAAAAAAATTCAAAACAGGCAAATGTTTCAAGAAGAGATTATGAAGAGTTATGTTTTACTCACACTCTTTTTAAAAAAAAGGAAAATGGATAAAAGCTCAACCTCAGGGAGTGTTAGACGCATGCAATCTAATCTACAAAAAGTTTCAACTTACACCAGTCGACTGATCATCAGCAAAAAGTCAACAAACAATAAATCCTGAAGGGGTTTTAGAGAACTGTGTACCCTCTACCTGCTGGTGAGACGGAAAGGGGCAACAGCCAATAATGAGAACAGAAAGGAGCTGTGTTTAAAAGTAAAAATGGAGGTACCATTCAATCCGGCAGGCGCACCATTGGACCTTTCACCTGAGAAGACAAGAATCGAGAAGACACAGGCCGCAAAAGCTGCAGTGCAGCCTTATTCACAATAGCCAAGACAGTGAAGCAATCAAAATGTCCAAGAACAGGTGAATGGAGAAAGAAGAAGTGGTCCATGTACACAATGGGATATTAGCCATGGAAAACAATGAACCATTGCTCTTTGAGGCACCACAAATGAGTCTGGAGATAATCACGAAACATGAGGTAACTCGGAAACCAAAGACCTGTATTCTATGATATCACTTATAGGCGTTATCTAATAACTGACACAAATGAATATATTTCCACAGAGAAAGACACTCACAGACTTAGAAAACAAACTATGCTCATCTAAAAGGAAAGGTGGGGAGAATGGATAAATTAAGATTAGTGTTGCTATATCTATACAAACACATATTATATACATATCTCAAAAAGACCGACCATGTAGCAAGGGAGGTCTGTGGATCCCTCTGTAACATTTTACATGGGAAGAGGATCTGTACTTGAATAGAAATATATAATGTACAAATGAACCAGATTGTGTACACCTAGGACAAACAATATTCTAAGCTTTACCCCAATTAAAAAAAAATTTTAAATCCAAGAAGAAATAAAGAGACATAAAAGTATGGGGGTTTCTCCATGCACATTCCAATTTAATTTACAACCTAGGAACACGACTGCCAGAAAGGCTCTGCTGCCCCACTACCCAGATTTGGGAATGGAGAAATGCTGCCTTCTTGAGGCCACTTCCCACAACAGCAGCTTTAAACCCATTGCTAAAGGTCACTAAATATTCACCAAACTTGCAGTTCGGGAAATGACACCTGTTCTCTAAAAAAATTCTGGGGTGGAAAATCGACCAAAAATTTCAAAATAGGGCAACCTTCCAAGAAGACAATTTCAAGAGATATATTGTACTCCCAACTGTTTCCTTTTTTTTAACAGAAAAGTAAACGGTGGAGAAAAATGATGAGTTTTATGAATTTTCAAAGACATGCAAACCCAAATTACAAAAACCTATCAGCTCACAGCAGCCAGTACGGCCATTAGCATAAATGCGGCAAACAATAAATGCTGAAGCGATTGTGGAGAATTGCGTACCCTCGATTCTAAGGGGGACGTGGTAAGTGCCAGTAATGAAAACACAAAGAAGGTGCTTTGAAAAGGAAAACACGGTGCTACCAGTCAGTCAATCACACCCACTGCTGGGCCTATCACCTGTGAAAATGAGAATCAAACAGTCACAGGCTGGCAATCCTGCACTCCAACAATATTTACCATAGCCAACGCTTGGAAGCAATGAAAATGTCCATCAACCGAGGAATGCACAAAGTAGAAGTGGTCCACGTACACGGTGGAAAATTACTCCAATAAAAAATAAAAATTAAATTTAAAACTCCAACAAAAGTAAAGAGACATCAGCTTGTGTGGGTTTGTCCGGGCACACTCCACTCTAATTTATAACCGAGAAACACCACAGGCCGCAAGGGCTTCTCCCTAGTTACCAGGGTGGGGAACATAGAAAGGCTGCCACCCTCTGGCAGTTATCTGCAAAAGCAGCATTAAAGCCTGTGTAATGGTCATTTCATAGGAACAAGTACTGCAGAACTGTAAATGAAATCTGCCCTCAAAATGTCTTGAGGGAGGTAATGGCCAAAACATTTCAAAATGTGACGCATACTTTAAGAGAACAATTTGAAGAACTAAGGGGTAATCACAGCTTGAAAATTAAAAAGGACATGCCTTAAAGCTCAATTTCAACGGATTATGAGGCACGTGCGAATTCAACCACAAAAAGGTTTCAGCACACAATTGTCAGAATAACCATCAACAAGAAATCTACAGACAAAAATGCTGAAGGTGTTGTGGAGAAATGCGTACCCTCAACTTCAAGGGGGACGTAAGTTGGAAAGGGCCACAAATGAGAGCAGAATGGAGGTGCCTTAAAAAGGTAAACATTGAGCTACCATATGATCCAGCAGGCTCACTCCTCGACCTATAATCTAAGAAGAGAGAATTGGAAAGACACAGGCAGGCAAATCTGCATGGCACAGTATTACAATAGCCAAGATATGGAAGTAACCAAAAAGTCCACCAACAGATGGGTGGACAAAGAAGAACTCCTCCATGTACAGATGGAATATTCGCTAGTGAAAAAAATGAAACAATGCCATTTGCAGCCCATACATGAGTCTAGACGTAAGCACGCCACCTGTAGTAAGTGAGAAAGCAAAAGACACATATCCTATCATATCACTTTTAGGAGTTACTTAAAAATTAATACCAGTGAAGATATTTCCACAGAGAAAGGCAATCAGAGATTCATTAAAAAAATCTTATGGTTCACCAAATAGAAAGGGATGAGGATTGGATACATTACCATATTGGGGTTAACAGAGATATACAAACCATGTGAAATATATAATCACCAAAGACGTACGGAAGACCAGGAGAAGACTACTCAACATTGTGTCATGACCTACATGGGAAAAGGATGCGTGGAAGAATATTTACATGTATATGTGTGAAAGAAGCACATCTTGCACACCTAGAAAAAACAAACCATTGTAATCAAATGTGCTGGGATAAAGAATAAAAAGTAAATTACAAATATGAACAAGAAGTAATCAGACATAAACTTAAAGGGCTTTTTCCTGGCACATTCCATTCTAATTTACAACCTAGAACACCACTTCCATTAAGCCTCTGTTTCCCTAGTTACGAAATTTGGAAAAGGAGAAATGCTGCCACCTTGTGGCCGTTTCCTGCAAGAGCAGCTTTAAACTCACAGCTAATGCTCACTTAACATACACAAGGACTCAGGGCTGTAAAGGACACCTGCCCTAAAAAAAATGTGCTGAAGGAGGGAATGGACAAAAAAATTCAAAACAGGCAAATGTTTCAAGAAGAGAGTATGAAGAGTTAAGTTTTACTCACGGTGTTTTAAAAAAAAGGAAAATGGATAAAAGCTCAACCTCAGGGAGTGTTAGACCCATGCAATCTATTCTATAAAAAAGTTTCAACTTACACCAGTCGACTGACCATCAGCAAAAAGTCTACAAACAATACATGCTGAAGGGGTTTTAGAGAACTGTGTACCCTCTACCTGCTGGTGAGCCGTAAAGGGGTAACAGCCAATAATGAGAACAGAAAGGAGCTGTGTTTAAAAGTAAAAATGGAGGTACCATTCAAGCCAGCAGGCGCACCATTGGACCTCTCACCTGAGAAGACAAGAATCGAGAAGACTCAGGCCGCAAAAGCTGCAGTGCAGCCTTATTCACAATAGCCAAGACAGTGAAGCAATGAAAATGCCCAACAACAGGTGAATGGATAAAGAAGAAGTGGTCCATGTACACAATGGAATATTAGCCATGGAAAACAATGAACCATTGCTCTCTGAGGCACCACAAATGAGTCTGGAGATAATCACGAAACATGAGGTAAGTCGGAGAGCAAAAGACCTATATTCTATGATATCACTTATAGGCGTTATCTAATAACTGACACAAATGAACATATTTCCACAGAGAAAGACACTCACAGACTTAGAAAACAAACTGTGCTCATCTAAAAGGAAAGGTGGGGGGAAGGGATAAATTAAGATTAGTGTTACTATATGTATACAAACACATATTATAAACATATCTCAAAAAGACCGACCATATAGCAAGTGAGGTCTGCGGAACCCTCAGTAACATTTTACATGGGAAGAGGATCTGTACTTGAATAGACATATATAATGTACAAATGAACCAGATTGTGTACACCTAGGACAAACAATATTCTAAGCTTTACCCCAATTAAAACACTTTTAAAATCCAAGAACAAATAATGACACATAAACTTATGGGGCTTTCTCCATGCACATTACAATGTAATTTACAACCTAGCAACACGACTTCCAGAAAGGCTCTGCTGCCCTAGTACCCAGACTTGGGAATGGAGAAATGCTGCCTGCTTGAGGCCACTTCCCACAACAGCAGCTTTAAACCCATTGCTAAATGTCACTAAATATTCACCAATGTTGCAGTTCGGGAAATGACACCTACTCTCTAAAAAAACTCTGGGGTGGAAAATCGACCAAAAAATTCAAAAGACGGCAACCTTCCAAGAAGAGAATTTCAAGAGTTATATTGTACTCCCAATTGTTTCCTTTTTTTAACAGAAAAGAAAACGGTGGAGAAAAATGGTGAGTTTTACGAATTTTCAAAGACATGCAAACCCAAATTACAAAACCCTATCAGCTCACAGCAGCCAGTAGGGCCATTAGCATAAATGCTGCAAACAATAAATGCTAAATCGATTGTGGAGGAATGCGTACCCTCGATTCTAAGGGGGACGTGGTAAGAGGCACTAAAGAAAACACAAAGAAGGTGCTTTGAAAAGGGAAACACGGTGCTACCAGTCAATCAATCACACCCACTGCTGGGCCTATCACCTGAGAAAATGAGAATTAAAAAGTCACAGGCTGGCAATCCAGCACTCCAACAACATTTACCATAGCCAACACCTGGAAGCAATGAAAATGTCCATCAACCGAGGAATGCACAAAGTAGAAGTGCTCCACGTACCCAGTGGGAAATTACTCTAATAAAAAATAAAAATTACATTTAAAAAACCAACAAAATTCAGGAGACATCAGCTTGTGTGGGTTTGTCCGGGCACACTCCACTCTAATTTATAACCGAGAAACACCACAAGCCGCAAGGGCTTTTCCCTAGGTACCAGGGTGGGGAACATAGAAAGGCTGCCACCCTCTGGCAGTTACCTGCAAAAGCAGCTTTAAAGCCTGTGCTCATGGTCATTTCATAGGAACAAGTACTGCAGGATTGTAAATGAAACCTGCCCTCAAAATGTCTTGAGGGAGGTAATGGCCAAAACATTTCAAAATGTGACACATATTTTAAGAGATCACTTTGAAGAACTAAGGAGTAATCACAGCTTGAAAAATAAAAAGGACATGCCTTAAAGCTCAATTTCACCGGATTATGAGGCACATGCAAATTCAACCACAAAGAGGTATCAGCTCACACTTGTCAGAATAACCATCAGCAAGGAAACTACAAACAATAAATGCTGAAGGTGTTGTGGAGAAATGCATACCCTCAAATTCAAGTGGGACGTAAGTTGGAGAGGGCTACGAATGACAGCAGAATGGAGGTGCCTTAAAAAGGTAAACATTGAGCTACCATATGATCCAGCAGGCCCACTCCTCGACCTATAATCTAAGAAGAGAGAATTGGAAAGACACAGGCAGGCAAATCTGCATGGTACAGTATTACAATAGCCAGCATATGGAAGTAACCAAAAAGTCTACCAACAGATGGGTGGACAAAGAAGAACTCCTCCATGTACAGATGGAATATTTGCTAGTGAAAAAAATGAAACAATGCCATTTGCAGCACCATGGATGAGTCTAGATGTAATCACGCCACCTGTAGTAAGTGAGAAAGCAAGAGACACATATGCTTTCAATTCACTTTTAGGAGTTACTTAAAAATTGATGCCAATGTAGATATTTCCACAGAGAAAGGCAATCACAGATTCATGAAAAAAACTTATGGTTCACCATATAGAAAGGGATGAGGATTGGATACATTATCATATTGAGGTTAACAGAGATATACAAACCATGTGAAATATATAACCACCAAAGACGTACGGAAGACCAGGAGAAGACTACTCAACATTGTGTCATAACCCTACATGGGAAAAGGATTCGAGGAAGAATAGATACATGTATATGTGTGAAAGAACCACATCTTGCACACCTAGAGCAATCAAACCATTGTAATCAAATTTGCTGGGATAAAAAATAAAAGTAAATTACAAATATGAACAAGAAGTAATCAGACATAAACTTAAAGGGCTTTTTCCTGGCACATTCCATTCTAATATACAACCTAGAACACCACTTCCATTAAGGCTCTGTTTCCGTAGTAACCAAATTTGGTAAAGGAGAAACGCTGCCACCTTGTGGCTGTCTCCTGCAAGAGCAGCTTTAAACTCACAGCTAATGCTCACTTAACATTCACAAGGACTCAGGGCGCTAAAGGACACCTGCCCTAAAAAAATGTGCTGAAGGTGGGAATGGACAAAAAAATTCAAAACAGGCAAATGTTTCAAGAAGAGATTATGAAGAGTTATGTTTTACTCACACTCTTTTTAAAAAAAAGGAAAATGGATAAAAGCTCAACCTCAGGGAGTGTTAGACGCATGCAATCTAATCTACAAAAAGTTTCAACTTACACCAGTCGACTGATCATCAGCAAAAAGTCAACAAACAATAAATCCTGAAGGGGTTTTAGAGAACTGTGTACCCTCTACCTGCTGGTGAGATGGAAAGGGGTAACAGCCAATAATGAGAACAGAAAGGAGCTGTGTTTAAAAGTAAAAATGGAGGTACCATTCAATCCGGCAGGCGCACCATTGGACCTTTCACCTGAGAAGACAAGAATCGAGAAGACACAGGCCGCAAAAGCTGCAGTGCAGCCTTATTCACAATAGCCAAGACAGTGAAGCAATCAAATTGTCCAAGAACAGGTGAATGGATAAAGAAGAAGTGGTCCATGTACACAATGGGATATTAGCCATGGAAAACAATGAACCATTGCTCTTTGAGGCACCACAAATGAGTCTGGAGATAATCACGAAACATGAGGTAACTCGGAAACCAAAGACCTGTATTCTATGATATCACTTATAGGCGTTATCTAATAACTGACACAAATGAATATATTTCCACAGAGAAAGACACTCACAGACTTAGAAAACAAACTATGCTCATCTAAAAGGAAAGGTGGGGAGAATGGATAAATTAAGATTAGTGTTGCTATATCTATACAAACACATATTATATACATATCTCAAAAAGACCGACCATGTAGCAAGGGAGGTCTGTGGATCCCTCTGTAACATTTTACATGGGAAGAGGATCTGTACTTGAATAGAAATATATAATGTACAAATGAACCAGATTGTGTACACCTAGGACAAACAATATTCTAAGCTTTACCCCAATTAAAAAAAAATTTTAAATCCAAGAAGAAATAAAGAGACATAAAAGTATGGGGGTTTCTCCATGCACATTCCAATTTAATTTACAACCTAGGAACACGACTGCCAGAAAGGCTCTGCTGCCCCAATACCCAGATTTGGGAATGGAGAAATGCTGCCTTCTTGAGGCCACTTCCCACAACAGCAGCTTTAAACCCATTGCTAAAGGTCACTAAATATTCACCAAACTTGCAGTTCGGGAAATGACACCTGTTCTCTAAAAAAATTCTGGGGTGGAAAATCGACCAAAAATTTCAAAATAGGGCAACCTTCCAAGAAGACAATTTCAAGAGATATATTGTACTCCCAACTGTTTCCTTTTTTTAACAGAAAAGTAAACGGTGGAGAAAAATGATGAGTTTTATGAATTTTCAAAGACATGCAAACCCAAATTACAAAAACCTATCAGCTCACAGCAGCCAGTACGGCCATTAGCATAAATGCGGCAAACAATAAATGCTGAAGCGATTGTGGAGAAATGCGTACCCTCGATTCTAAGGGGGACGTGGTAAGTGCCAGTAATGAAAACACAAAGAAGGTGCTTTGAAAAGGAAAACACGGTGCTACCAGTCAGTCAATCACACCCACTGCTGGGCCTATCACCTGTGAAAATGAGAATCAAACAGTCACAGGCTGGCAATCCTGCACTCCAACAATATTTACCATAGCCAACGCTTGGAAGCAATGAAAATGTCCATCAACCGAGGAATGCACAAAGTAGAAGTGGTCCACGTACACGGTGGAAAATTACTCCAATAAAAAATAAAAATTAAATTTAAAACTCCAACAAAAGTAAGGAGACATCAGCTTGTGTGGGTTTGTCCGGGCACACTCCACTCTAATTTATAACCGAGAAACACCACAGGCCGCAAGGGCTTCTCCCTAGTTACCAGGGTGGGGAACATAGAAAGGCTGCCACCCTCTGGCAGTTATCTGCAAAAGCAGCATTAAAGCCTGTGCTAATGGTCATTTCATAGGAACAAGTACTGCAGAACTGTAAATGAAACCTGCCCTCAAAATGTCTTGAGGGAGGTAATGGCCAAAACATTTCAAAATGTGACGCATACTTTAAGAGAACAATTTGAAGAACTAAGGGGTAATCACAGCTTGAAAAATAAAAAGGACATGCCTTAAAGCTCAATTTCAACGGATTATGAGGCACGTGCGAATTCAACCACAAAAAGGTATCAGCTCACAATTGTCAGAATAACCATTAACAAGAAATCTACAGACAAAAATGCTGAAGGTGTTGTGGAGAAATGCGTACCCTCAACTTCAAGGGGGACGTAAGTTGGAAAGGGCCACAAATGAGAGCAGAATGGAGGTGCCTTAAAAAGGTAAACATTGAGCTACCATATGATCCAGCAGGCTCACTCCTCGACCTATAATCTAAGAAGAGAGAATTGGAAAGACACAGGCAGGCAAATCTGCATGGCACAGTATTACAATAGCCAAGATATGGAAGTAACCAAAAAGTCCACCAACAGATGGGTGGACAAAGAAGAACTCCTCCATGTACAGATGGAATATTCGCTAGTGAAAAAAATGAAACAATGCCATTTGCAGCCCATACATGAGTCTAGACGTAAGCACGCCACCTGTAGTAAGTGAGAAAGCAAAAGACACATATCCTATCATATCACTTTTAGGAGTTACTTAAAAATTAATACCAGTGAAGATATTTCCACAGAGAAAGGCAATCAGAGATTCATTAAAAAAATCTTATGGTTCACCAAATAGAAAGGGATGAGGATTGGATACATTACCATATTGGGGTTAACAGAGATATACAAACCATGTGAAATATATAATCACCAAAGACGTACGGAAGACCAGGAGAAGACTACTCAACATTGTGTCATGACCTACATGGGAAAAGGATGCGTGGAAGAATATTTACATGTATATGTGTGAAAGAAGCACATCTTGCACACCTAGAAAAAACAAACCATTGTAATCAAATGTGCTGGGATAAAGAATAAAAAGTAAATTACAAATATGAACAAGAAGTTATGAGACATAAACTTAAAGGGCTTTTTCCTGGCACATTCCATTCTAATTTACAACCTAGAACACCACTTCCATTAAGCCTCTGTTTCCCTAGTTACGAAATTTGGAAAAGGAGAAATGCTGCCACCTTGTGGCCGTTTCCTGCAAGAGCAGCTTTAAACTCACAGCTAATGCTCACTTAACATACACAAGGACTCAGGGCTGTAAAGGACACCTGCCCTAAAAAAAATGTGCTGAAGGAGGGAATGGACAAAAAAATTCAAAACAGGCAAATGTTTCAAGAAGAGAGTATGAAGAGTTAAGTTTTACTCACGGTGTTTTAAAAAAAAGGAAAATGGATAAAAGCTCAACCTCAGGGAGTGTTAGACCCATGCAATCTATTCTATAAAAAGTTTCAACTTACACCAGTCGACTGACCATCAGCAAAAAGTCTACAAACAATAAATGCTGAAGGGGTTTTAGAGAATTGTGTACCCTCTACATGCTGGTGAGCCGTAAAGGGGTAACAGCCAATAATGAGAACAGAAAGGAGCTGTGTTTAAAAGTAAAAATGGAGGTACCATTCAAGCCAGCAGGCGCACCATTGGACCTCTCACCTGAGAAGACAAGAATCGAGAAGACTCAGGCCGCAAAAGCTGCAGTGCAGCCTTATTCACAATAGCCAAGACAGTGAAGCAATGAAAATGCCCAACAACAGGTGAATGGATAAAGAAGAAGTGGTCCATGTACACGATGGAACATTAGCCATGGAAAACAATGAACCATTGCTCTCTGAGGCACCACAAATGAGTCTGGAGATAATCAGGAAACATGAGGTAAGTCGGAGAGCAAAAGACCTATATTCTATGATATCACTTATAGGCGTTATCTAATAACTGACACAAATGAACATATTTCCACAGAGAAAGACACTCACAGACTTAGAAAACAAACTGTGCTCATCTAAAAGGAAAGGTGGGGGGAAGGGATAAATTAAGATTAGTGTTACTATATGTATACAAACACATATTATAAACATATCTCAAAAAGACCGACCATATAGCAAGTGAGGTCTGCGGAACCCTCAGTAACATTTTACATGGGAAGAGAATCTGTACTTGAATAGACATATATAATGTACAAATGAACCAGATTGTGTACACCTAGGACAAACAATATTCTAAGCTTTACCCCAATTAAAACACTTTTAAAATCCAAGAACAAATAATGACACATAAACTTATGGGGCTTTCTCCATGCACATTACAATGTAATTTACAACCTAGCAACACGACTTCCAGAAAGGCTCTGCTGCCCTAGTACCCAGACTTGGGAATGGAGAAATGCTGCCTGCTTGAGGCCACTTCCCACAACAGCAGCTTTAAACCCATTGCTAAATGTCACTAAATATTCACCAATGTTGCAGTTCGGGAAATGACACCTACTCTCTAAAAAAACTCTGGGGTGGAAAATCGACCAAAAAATTCAAAAGACGGCAACCTTCCAAGAAGAGAATTTCAAGAGTTATATTGTACTCCCAATTGTTTCCTTTTTTTAACAGAAAAGAAAACGGTGGAGAAAAATGGTGAGTTTTACGAATTTTCAAAGACATGCAAACCCAAATTACAAAACCCTATCAGCTCACAGCAGCCAGTAGGGCCATTAGCATAAATGCTGCAAACAATAAATGCTAAATCGATTGTGGAGGAATGCGTACCCTCGATTCTAAGGGGGACGTGGTAAGAGGCACTAAAGAAAACACAAAGAAGGTGCTTTGAAAAGGGAAACACGGTGCTACCAGTCAATCAATCACACCCACTGCTGGGCCTATCACCTGAGAAAATGAGAATTAAAAAGTCACAGGCTGGCAATCCAGCACTCCAACAACATTTACCATAGCCAACACCTGGAAGCAATGAAAATGTCCATCAACCGAGGAATGCACAAAGTAGAAGTGCTCCACGTACCCAGTGGGAAATTACTCTAATAAAAAATAAAAATTACATTTAAAAAACCAACAAAATTCAGGAGACATCAGCTTGTGTGGGTTTGTCCGGGCACACTCCACTCTAATTTATAACCGAGAAACACCACAAGCCGCAAGGGCTTTTCCCTAGGTACCAGGGTGGGGAACATAGAAAGGCTGCCACCCTCTGGCAGTTACCTGCAAAAGCAGCTTTAAAGCCTGTGCTCATGGTCATTTCATAGGAACAAGTACTGCAGGATTGTAAATGAAACCTGCCCTCAAAATGTCTTGAGGGAGGTAATGGCCAAAACATTTCAAAATGTGACACATATTTTAAGAGATCACTTTGAAGAACTAAGGAGTAATCACAGCTTGAAAAATAAAAAGGACATGCCTTAAAGCTCAATTTCACCGGATTATGAGGCACATGCAAATTCAACCACAAAGAGGTATCAGCTCACACTTGTCAGAATAACCATCAGCAAGGAAACTACAAACAATAAATGCTGAAGGTGTTGTGGAGAAATGCATACCCTCAAATTCAAGTGGGACGTAAGTTGGAGAGGGCTACGAATGACAGCAGAATGGAGGTGCCTTAAAAAGGTAAACATTGAGCTACCATATGATCCAGCAGGCCCACTCCTCGACCTATAATCTAAGAAGAGAGAATTGGAAAGACACAGGCAGGCAAATCTGCATGGCACAGTATTACAATAGCCAGCATATGGAAGTAACCAAAAAGTCTACCAACAGATGGGTGGACAAAGAAGAACTCCTCCATGTACAGATGGAATATTTGCTAGTGAAAAAAATGAAACAATGCCATTTGCAGCACCATGGATGAGTCTAGATGTAATCACGCCACCTGTAGTAAGTGAGAAAGCAAGAGACACATATGCTTTCAATTCACTTTTAGGAGTTACTTAAAAATTGATGCCAATGTAGATATTTCCACAGAGAAAGGCAATCACAGATTCATGAAAAAAACTTATGGTTCACCATATAGAAAGGGATGAGGATTGGATACATTATCATATTGAGGTTAACAGAGATATACAAACCATGTGAAATATATAACCACCAAAGACGTACGGAAGACCAGGAGAAGACTACTCAACATTGTGTCATAACCCTACATGGGAAAAGGATTCGAGGAAGAATAGATACATGTATATGTGTGAAAGAACCACATCTTGCACACCTAGAGCAATCAAACCATTGTAATCAAATTTGCTGGGATAAAAAATAAAAGTAAATTACAAATATGAACAAGAAGTAATCAGACATAAACTTAAAGGGCTTTTTCCTGGCACATTCCATTCTAATATACAACCTAGAACACCACTTCCATTAAGGCTCTGTTTCCGTAGTAACCAAATTTGGTAAAGGAGAAACGCTGCCACCTTGTGGCTGTCTCCTGCAAGAGCAGCTTTAAACTCACAGCTAATGCTCACTTAACATTCACAAGGACTCAGGGCTCTAAAGGACACCTGCCCTAAAAAAATGTGCTGAAGGTGGGAATGGACAAAAAAATTCAAAACAGGCAAATGTTTCAAGAAGAGATTATGAAGAGTTATGTTTTACTCACACTCTTTTTAAAAAAAAGGAAAATGGATAAAAGCTCAACCTCAGGGAGTGTTAGACGCATGCAATCTAATCTACAAAAAGTTTCAACTTACACCAGTCGACTGATCATCAGCAAAAAGTCAACAAACAATAAATCCTGAAGGGGTTTTAGAGAACTGTGTACCCTCTACCTGCTGGTGAGACGGAAAGGGGTAACAGCCAATAATGAGAACAGAAAGGAGCTGTGTTTAAAAGTAAAAATGGAGGTACCATTCAATCCGGCAGGCGCACCATTGGACCTTTCACCTGAGAAGACAAGAATCGAGAAGACTCAGGCCGCAAAAGCTGCAGTGCAGCCTTATTCACAATAGCCAAGACAGTGAAGCAATCAAAATGTCCAAGAACAGGTGAATGGAGAAAGAAGAAGTGGTCCATGTACACAATGGGATATTAGCCATGGAAAACAATGAACCATTGCTCTTTGAGGCACCACAAATGAGTCTGGAGATAATCACGAAACATGAGGTAACTCGGAAACCAAAGACCTGTATTCTATGATATCACTTATAGGCGTTATCTAATAACTGACACAAATGAATATATTTCCACAGAGAAAGACACTCACAGACTTAGAAAACAAACTATGCTCATCTAAAAGGAAAGGTGGGGAGAATGGATAAATTAAGATTAGTGTTGCTATATCTATACAAACACATATTATATACATATCTCAAAAAGACCGACCATGTAGCAAGGGAGGTCTGTGGATCCCTCTGTAACATTTTACATGGGAAGAGGATCTGTACTTGAATAGAAATATATAATGTACAAATGAACCAGATTGTGTACACCTAGGACAAACAATATTCTAAGCTTTACCCCAATTAAAAAAAAATTTTAAATCCAAGAAGAAATAAAGAGACATAAAAGTATGGGGGTTTCTCCATGCACATTCCAATTTAATTTACAACCTAGGAACACGACTGCCAGAAAGGCTCTGCTGCCCCACTACCCAGATTTGGGAATGGAGAAATGCTGCCTTCTTGAGGCCACTTCCCACAACAGCAGCTTTAAACCCATTGCTAAAGGTCACTAAATATTCACCAAACTTGCAGTTCGGGAAATGACACCTGTTCTCTAAAAAAATTCTGGGGTGGAAAATCGACCAAAAATTTCAAAATAGGGCAACCTTCCAAGAAGACAATTTCAAGAGATATATTGTACTCCCAACTGTTTCCTTTTTTTTAACAGAAAAGTAAACGGTGGAGAAAAATGATGAGTTTTATGAATTTTCAAAGACATGCAAACCCAAATTACAAAAACCTATCAGCTCACAGCAGCCAGTACGGCCATTAGCATAAATGCGGCAAACAATAAATGCTGAAGCGATTGTGGAGAAATGCGTACCCTCGATTCTAAGGGGGACGTGGTAAGTGCCAGTAATGAAAACACAAAGAAGGTGCTTTGAAAAGGAAAACACGGTGCTACCAGTCAGTCAATCACACCCACTGCTGGGCCTATCACCTGTGAAAATGAGAATCAAACAGTCACAGGCTGGCAATCCTGCACTCCAACAATATTTACCATAGCCAACGCTTGGAAGCAATGAAAATGTCCATCAACCGAGGAATGCACAAAGTAGAAGTGGTCCACGTACACGGTGGAAAATTACTCCAATAAAAAATAAAAATTAAATTTAAAACTCCAACAAAAGTAAGGAGACATCAGCTTGTGTGGGTTTGTCCGGGCACACTCCACTCTAATTTATAACCGAGAAACACCACAGGCCGCAAGGGCTTCTCCCTAGTTACCAGGGTGGGGAACATAGAAAGGCTGCCACCCTCTGGCAGTTATCTGCAAAAGCAGCATTAAAGCCTGTGCTAATGGTCATTTCATAGGAACAAGTACTGCAGAACTGTAAATGAAACCTGCCCTCAAAATGTCTTGAGGGAGGTAATGGCCAAAACATTTCAAAATGTGACGCATACTTTAAGAGAACAATTTGAAGAACTAAGGGGTAATCACAGCTTGAAAAATAAAAAGGACATGCCTTAAAGCTCAATTTCAACGGATTATGAGGCACGTGCGAATTCAACCACAAAAAGGTATCAGCTCACAATTGTCAGAATAACCATTAACAAGAAATCTACAGACAAAAATGCTGAAGGTGTTGTGGAGAAATGCGTACCCTCAACTTCAAGGGGGACGTAAGTTGGAAAGGGCCACAAATGAGAGCAGAATGGAGGTGCCTTAAAAAGGTAAACATTGAGCTACCATATGATCCAGCAGGCTCACTCCTCGACCTATAATCTAAGAAGAGAGAATTGGAAAGACACAGGCAGGCAAATCTGCATGGCACAGTATTACAATAGCCAAGATATGGAAGTAACCAAAAAGTCCACCAACAGATGGGTGGACAAAGAAGAACTCCTCCATGTACAGATGGAATATTCGCTAGTGAAAAAAATGAAACAATGCCATTTGCAGCCCATACATGAGTCTAGACGTAAGCATGCCACCTGTAGTAAGTGAGAAAGCAAAAGACACATATCCTATCATATCACTTTTAGGAGTTACTTAAAAATTAATACCAGTGAAGATATTTCCACAGAGGAAGGCAATCAGAGATTCATTAAAAAAATCTTATGGTTCACCAAATAGAAAGGGATGAGGATTGGATACATTACCATATTGGGGTTAACAGAGATATACAAACCATGTGAAATATATAATCACCAAAGACGTACGGAAGACCAGGAGAAGACTACTCAACATTGTGTCATGACCTACATGGGAAAAGGATGCGTGGAAGAATATTTACATGTATATGTGTGAAAGAAGCACATCTTGCACACCTAGAAAAAACAAACCATTGTAATCAAATGTGCTGGGATAAAGAATAAAAAGTAAATTACAAATATGAACAAGAAGTAATCAGACATAAACTTAAAGGGCTTTTTCCTGGCACATTCCATTCTAATTTACAACCTAGAACACCACTTCCATTAAGCCTCTGTTTCCCTAGTTACGAAATTTGGAAAAGGAGAAATGCTGCCACCTTGTGGCCGTTTCCTGCAAGAGCAGCTTTAAACTCACAGCTAATGCTCACTTAACATACACAAGGACTCAGGGCTGTAAAGGACACCTGCCCTAAAAAAAATGTGCTGAAGGAGGGAATGGACAAAAAAATTCAAAACAGGCAAATGTTTCAAGAAGAGAGTATGAAGAGTTAAGTTTTACTCACGGTGTTTTAAAAAAAAGGAAAATGGATAAAAGCTCAACCTCAGGGAGTGTTAGACCCATGCAATCTATTCTATAAAAAAGTTTCAACTTACACCAGTCGACTGACCATCAGCAAAAAGTCTACAAACAATACATGCTGAAGGGGTTTTAGAGAACTGTGTACCCTCTACCTGCTGGTGAGCCGTAAAGGGGTAACAGCCAATAATGAGAACAGAAAGGAGCTGTGTTTAAAAGTAAAAATGGAGGTACCATTCAAGCCAGCAGGCGCACCATTGGACCTCTCACCTGAGAAGACAAGAATCGAGAAGACTCAGGCCGCAAAAGCTGCAGTGCAGCCTTATTCACAATAGCCAAGACAGTGAAGCAATGAAAATGCCCAACAACAGGTGAATGGATAAAGAAGAAGTGGTCCATGTACACAATGGAATATTAGCCATGGAAAACAATGAACCATTGCTCTCTGAGGCACCACAAATGAGTCTGGAGATAATCAGGAAACATGAGGTAAGTCGGAGAGCAAAAGACCTATATTCTATGATATCACTTATAGGCGTTATCTAATAACTGACACAAATGAACATATTTCCACAGAGAAAGACACTCACAGACTTAGAAAACAAACTGTGCTCATCTAAAAGGAAAGGTGGGGGGAAGGGATAAATTAAGATTAGTGTTACTATATGTATACAAACACATATTATAAACATATCTCAAAAAGACCGACCATATAGCAAGTGAGGTCTGCGGAACCCTCAGTAACATTTTACATGGGAAGAGGATCTGTACTTGAATAGACATATATAATGTACAAATGAACCAGATTGTGTACACCTAGGACAAACAATATTCTAAGCTTTACCCCAATTAAAACACTTTTAAAATCCAAGAACAAATAATGACACATAAACTTATGGGGCTTTCTCCATGCACATTACAATGTAATTTACAACCTAGCAACACGACTTCCAGAAAGGCTCTGCTGCCCTAGTACCCAGACTTGGGAATGGAGAAATGCTGCCTGCTTGAGGCCACTTCCCACAACAGCAGCTTTAAACCCATTGCTAAATGTCACTAAATATTCACCAATGTTGCAGTTCGGGAAATGACACCTACTCTCTAAAAAAACTCTGGGGTGGAAAATCGACCAAAAAATTCAAAAGACGGCAACCTTCCAAGAAGAGAATTTCAAGAGTTATATTGTACTCCCAATTGTTTCCTTTTTTTAACAGAAAAGAAAACGGTGGAGAAAAATGGTGAGTTTTACGAATTTTCAAAGACATGCAAACCCAAATTACAAAACCCTATCAGCTCACAGCAGCCAGTAGGGCCATTAGCATAAATGCTGCAAACAATAAATGCTAAATCGATTGTGGAGGAATGCGTACCCTCGATTCTAAGGGGGACGTGGTAAGAGGCACTAAAGAAAACACAAAGAAGGTGCTTTGAAAAGGGAAACACGGTGCTACCAGTCAATCAATCACACCCACTGCTGGGCCTATCACCTGAGAAAATGAGAATTAAAAAGTCACAGGCTGGCAATCCAGCACTCCAACAACATTTACCATAGCCAACACCTGGAAGCAATGAAAATGTCCATCAACCGAGGAATGCACAAAGTAGAAGTGCTCCACGTACCCAGTGGGAAATTACTCTAATAAAAAATAAAAATTACATTTAAAAAACCAACAAAATTCAGGAGACATCAGCTTGTGTGGGTTTGTCCGGGCACACTCCACTCTAATTTATAACCGAGAAACACCACAAGCCGCAAGGGCTTTTCCCTAGGTACCAGGGTGGGGAACATAGAAAGGCTGCCACCCTCTGGCAGTTACCTGCAAAAGCAGCTTTAAAGCCTGTGCTCATGGTCATTTCATAGGAACAAGTACTGCAGGATTGTAAATGAAACCTGCCCTCAAAATGTCTTGAGGGAGGTAATGGCCAAAACATTTCAAAATGTGACACATATTTTAAGAGATCACTTTGAAGAACTAAGGAGTAATCACAGCTTGAAAAATAAAAAGGACATGCCTTAAAGCTCAATTTCACCGGATTATGAGGCACATGCAAATTCAACCACAAAGAGGTATCAGCTCACACTTGTCAGAATAACCATCAGCAAGGAAACTACAAACAATAAATGCTGAAGGTGTTGTGGAGAAATGCATACCCTCAAATTCAAGTGGGACGTAAGTTGGAGAGGGCTACGAATGACAGCAGAATGGAGGTGCCTTAAAAAGGTAAACATTGAGCTACCATATGATCCAGCAGGCCCACTCCTCGACCTATAATCTAAGAAGAGAGAATTGGAAAGACACAGGCAGGCAAATCTGCATGGCACAGTATTACAATAGCCAGCATATGGAAGTAACCAAAAAGTCTACCAACAGATGGGTGGACAAAGAAGAACTCCTCCATGTACAGATGGAATATTTGCTAGTGAAAAAAATGAAACAATGCCATTTGCAGCACCATGGATGAGTCTAGATGTAATCACGCCACCTGTAGTAAGTGAGAAAGCAAGAGACACATATGCTTTCAATTCACTTTTAGGAGTTACTTAAAAATTGATGCCAATGTAGATATTTCCACAGAGAAAGGCAATCACAGATTCATGAAAAAAACTTATGGTTCACCATATAGAAAGGGATGAGGATTGGATACATTATCATATTGAGGTTAACAGAGATATACAAACCATGTGAAATATATAACCACCAAAGACGTACGGAAGACCAGGAGAAGACTACTCAACATTGTGTCATAACCCTACATGGGAAAAGGATTCGAGGAAGAATAGATACATGTATATGTGTGAAAGAACCACATCTTGCACACCTAGAGCAATCAAACCATTGTAATCAAATTTGCTGGGATAAAAAATAAAAGTAAATTACAAATATGAACAAGAAGTAATCAGACATAAACTTAAAGGGCTTTTTCCTGGCACATTCCATTCTAATATACAACCTAGAACACCACTTCCATTAAGGCTCTGTTTCCGTAGTAACCAAATTTGGTAAAGGAGAAACGCTGCCACCTTGTGGCTGTCTCCTGCAAGAGCAGCTTTAAACTCACAGCTAATGCTCACTTAACATTCACAAGGACTCAGGGCTCTAAAGGACACCTGCCCTAAAAAAATGTGCTGAAGGTGGGAATGGACAAAAAAATTCAAAACAGGCAAATGTTTCAAGAAGAGATTATGAAGAGTTATGTTTTACTCACACTCTTTTTAAAAAAAAGGAAAATGGATAAAAGCTCAACCTCAGGGAGTGTTAGACGCATGCAATCTAATCTACAAAAAGTTTCAACTTACACCAGTCGACTGATCATCAGCAAAAAGTCAACAAACAATAAATCCTGAAGGGGTTTTAGAGAACTGTGTACCCTCTACCTGCTGGTGAGACGGAAAGGGGTAACAGCCAATAATGAGAACAGAAAGGAGCTGTGTTTAAAAGTAAAAATGGAGGTACCATTCAATCCGGCAGGCGCACCATTGGACCTTTCACCTGAGAAGACAAGAATCGAGAAGACTCAGGCCGCAAAAGCTGCAGTGCAGCCTTATTCACAATAGCCAAGACAGTGAAGCAATCAAAATGTCCAAGAACAGGTGAATGGAGAAAGAAGAAGTGGTCCATGTACACAATGGGATATTAGCCATGGAAAACAATGAACCATTGCTCTTTGAGGCACCACAAATGAGTCTGGAGATAATCACGAAACATGAGGTAACTCGGAAACCAAAGACCTGTATTCTATGATATCACTTATAGGCGTTATCTAATAACTGACACAAATGAATATATTTCCACAGAGAAAGACACTCACAGACTTAGAAAACAAACTATGCTCATCTAAAAGGAAAGGTGGGGAGAATGGATAAATTAAGATTAGTGTTGCTATATCTATACAAACACATATTATATACATATCTCAAAAAGACCGACCATGTAGCAAGGGAGGTCTGTGGATCCCTCTGTAACATTTTACATGGGAAGAGGATCTGTACTTGAATAGAAATATATAATGTACAAATGAACCAGATTGTGTACACCTAGGACAAACAATATTCTAAGCTTTACCCCAATTAAAAAAAAATTTTAAATCCAAGAAGAAATAAAGAGACATAAAAGTATGGGGGTTTCTCCATGCACATTCCAATTTAATTTACAACCTAGGAACACGACTGCCAGAAAGGCTCTGCTGCCCCAATACCCAGATTTGGGAATGGAGAAATGCTGCCTTCTTGAGGCCACTTCCCACAACAGCAGCTTTAAACCCATTGCTAAAGGTCACTAAATATTCACCAAACTTGCAGTTCGGGAAATGACCCCTGTTCTCTAAAAAAATTCTGGGGTGGAAAATCGACCAAAAATTTCAAAATAGGGCAACCTTCCAAGAAGACAATTTCAAGAGATATATTGTACTCCCAACTGTTTCCTTTTTTTTAACAGAAAAGTAAACGGTGGAGAAAAATGATGAGTTTTATGAATTTTCAAAGACATGCAAACCCAAATTACAAAAACCTATCAGCTCACAGCAGCCAGTACGGCCATTAGCATAAATGCGGCAAACAATAAATGCTGAAGCGATTGTGGAGAAATGCGTACCCTCGATTCTAAGGGGGACGTGGTAAGTGCCAGTAATGAAAACACAAAGAAGGTGCTTTGAAAAGGAAAACACGGTGCTACCAGTCAGTCAATCACACCCACTGCTGGGCCTATCACCTGTGAAAATGAGAATCAAACAGTCACAGGCTGGCAATCCTGCACTCCAACAATATTTACCATAGCCAACGCTTGGAAGCAATGAAAATGTCCATCAACCGAGGAATGCACAAAGTAGAAGTGGTCCACGTACACGGTGGAAAATTACTCCAATAAAAAATAAAAATTAAATTTAAAACTCCAACAAAAGTAAGGAGACATCAGCTTGTGTGGGTTTGTCCGGGCACACTCCACTCTAATTTATAACCGAGAAACACCACAGGCCGCAAGGGCTTCTCCCTAGTTACCAGGGTGGGGAACATAGAAAGGCTGCCACCCTCTGGCAGTTATCTGCAAAAGCAGCATTAAAGCCTGTGCTAATGGTCATTTCATAGGAACAAGTACTGCAGAACTGTAAATGAAACCTGCCCTCAAAATGTCTTGAGGGAGGTAATGGCCAAAACATTTCAAAATGTGACGCATACTTTAAGAGAACAATTTGAAGAACTAAGGGGTAATCACAGCTTGAAAAATAAAAAGGACATGCCTTAAAGCTCAATTTCAACGGATTATGAGGCACGTGCGAATTCAACCACAAAAAGGTATCAGCTCACAATTGTCAGAATAACCATTAACAAGAAATCTACAGACAAAAATGCTGAAGGTGTTGTGGAGAAATGCGTACCCTCAACTTCAAGGGGGACGTAAGTTGGAAAGGGCCACAAATGAGAGCAGAATGGAGGTGCCTTAAAAAGGTAAACATTGAGCTACCATATGATCCAGCAGGCTCACTCCTCGACCTATAATCTAAGAAGAGAGAATTGGAAAGACACAGGCAGGCAAATCTGCATGGCACAGTATTACAATAGCCAAGATATGGAAGTAACCAAAAAGTCCACCAACAGATGGGTGGACAAAGAAGAACTCCTCCATGTACAGATGGAATATTCGCTAGTGAAAAAAATGAAACAATGCCATTTGCAGCCCATACATGAGTCTAGACGTAAGCATGCCACCTGTAGTAAGTGAGAAAGCAAAAGACACATATCCTATCATATCACTTTTAGGAGTTACTTAAAAATTAATACCAGTGAAGATATTTCCACAGAGGAAGGCAATCAGAGATTCATTAAAAAAATCTTATGGTTCACCAAATAGAAAGGGATGAGGATTGGATACATTACCATATTGGGGTTAACAGAGATATACAAACCATGTGAAATATATAATCACCAAAGACGTACGGAAGACCAGGAGAAGACTACTCAACATTGTGTCATGACCTACATGGGAAAAGGATGCGTGGAAGAATATTTACATGTATATGTGTGAAAGAAGCACATCTTGCACACCTAGAAAAAACAAACCATTGTAATCAAATGTGCTGGGATAAAGAATAAAAAGTAAATTACAAATATGAACAAGAAGTAATCAGACATAAACTTAAAGGGCTTTTTCCTGGCACATTCCATTCTAATTTACAACCTAGAACACCACTTCCATTAAGCCTCTGTTTCCCTAGTTACGAAATTTGGAAAAGGAGAAATGCTGCCACCTTGTGGCCGTTTCCTGCAAGAGCAGCTTTAAACTCACAGCTAATGCTCACTTAACATACACAAGGACTCAGGGCTGTAAAGGACACCTGCCCTAAAAAAAATGTGCTGAAGGAGGGAATGGACAAAAAAATTCAAAACAGGCAAATGTTTCAAGAAGAGAGTATGAAGAGTTAAGTTTTACTCACGGTGTTTTAAAAAAAAGGAAAATGGATAAAAGCTCAACCTCAGGGAGTGTTAGACCCATGCAATCTATTCTATAAAAAAGTTTCAACTTACACCAGTCGACTGACCATCAGCAAAAAGTCTACAAACAATACATGCTGAAGGGGTTTTAGAGAACTGTGTACCCTCTACCTGCTGGTGAGCCGTAAAGGGGTAACAGCCAATAATGAGAACAGAAAGGAGCTGTGTTTAAAAGTAAAAATGGAGGTACCATTCAAGCCAGCAGGCGCACCATTGGACCTCTCACCTGAGAAGACAAGAATCGAGAAGACTCAGGCCGCAAAAGCTGCAGTGCAGCCTTATTCACAATAGCCAAGACAGTGAAGCAATGAAAATGCCCAACAACAGGTGAATGGATAAAGAAGAAGTGGTCCATGTACACAATGGAATATTAGCCATGGAAAACAATGAACCATTGCTCTCTGAGGCACCACAAATGAGTCTGGAGATAATCACGAAACATGAGGTAAGTCGGAGAGCAAAAGACCTATATTCTATGATATCACTTATAGGCGTTATCTAATAACTGACACAAATGAACATATTTCCACAGAGAAAGACACTCACAGACTTAGAAAACAAACTGTGCTCATCTAAAAGGAAAGGTGGGGGGAAGGGATAAATTAAGATTAGTGTTACTATATGTATACAAACACATATTATAAACATATCTCAAAAAGACCGACCATATAGCAAGTGAGGTCTGCGGAACCCTCAGTAACATTTTACATGGGAAGAGGATCTGTACTTGAATAGACATATATAATGTACAAATGAACCAGATTGTGTACACCTAGGACAAACAATATTCTAAGCTTTACCCCAATTAAAACACTTTTAAAATCCAAGAACAAATAATGACACATAAACTTATGGGGCTTTCTCCATGCACATTACAATGTAATTTACAACCTAGCAACACGACTTCCAGAAAGGCTCTGCTGCCCTAGTACCCAGACTTGGGAATGGAGAAATGCTGCCTGCTTGAGGCCACTTCCCACAACAGCAGCTTTAAACCCATTGCTAAATGTCACTAAATATTCACCAATGTTGCAGTTCGGGAAATGACACCTACTCTCTAAAAAAACTCTGGGGTGGAAAATCGACCAAAAAATTCAAAAGACGGCAACCTTCCAAGAAGAGAATTTCAAGAGTTATATTGTACTCCCAATTGTTTCCTTTTTTTAACAGAAAAGAAAACGGTGGAGAAAAATGGTGAGTTTTACGAATTTTCAAAGACATGCAAACCCAAATTACAAAACCCTATCAGCTCACAGCAGCCAGTAGGGCCATTAGCATAAATGCTGCAAACAATAAATGCTAAATCGATTGTGGAGGAATGCGTACCCTCGATTCTAAGGGGGACGTGGTAAGAGGCACTAAAGAAAACACAAAGAAGGTGCTTTGAAAAGGGAAACACGGTGCTACCAGTCAATCAATCACACCCACTGCTGGGCCTATCACCTGAGAAAATGAGAATTAAAAAGTCACAGGCTGGCAATCCAGCACTCCAACAACATTTACCATAGCCAACACCTGGAAGCAATGAAAATGTCCATCAACCGAGGAATGCACAAAGTAGAAGTGCTCCACGTACCCAGTGGGAAATTACTCTAATAAAAAATAAAAATTACATTTAAAAAACCAACAAAATTCAGGAGACATCAGCTTGTGTGGGTTTGTCCGGGCACACTCCACTCTAATTTATAACCGAGAAACACCACAAGCCGCAAGGGCTTTTCCCTAGGTACCAGGGTGGGGAACATAGAAAGGCTGCCACCCTCTGGCAGTTACCTGCAAAAGCAGCTTTAAAGCCTGTGCTCATGGTCATTTCATAGGAACAAGTACTGCAGGATTGTAAATGAAACCTGCCCTCAAAATGTCTTGAGGGAGGTAATGGCCAAAACATTTCAAAATGTGACACATATTTTAAGAGATCACTTTGAAGAACTAAGGAGTAATCACAGCTTGAAAAATAAAAAGGACATGCCTTAAAGCTCAATTTCACCGGATTATGAGGCACATGCAAATTCAACCACAAAGAGGTATCAGCTCACACTTGTCAGAATAACCATCAGCAAGGAAACTACAAACAATAAATGCTGAAGGTGTTGTGGAGAAATGCATACCCTCAAATTCAAGTGGGACGTAAGTTGGAGAGGGCTACGAATGACAGCAGAATGGAGGTGCCTTAAAAAGGTAAACATTGAGCTACCATATGATCCAGCAGGCCCACTCCTCGACCTATAATCTAAGAAGAGAGAATTGGAAAGACACAGGCAGGCAAATCTGCATGGCACAGTATTACAATAGCCAGCATATGGAAGTAACCAAAAAGTCTACCAACAGATGGGTGGACAAAGAAGAACTCCTCCATGTACAGATGGAATATTTGCTAGTGAAAAAAATGAAACAATGCCATTTGCAGCACCATGGATGAGTCTAGATGTAATCACGCCACCTGTAGTAAGTGAGAAAGCAAGAGACACATATGCTTTCAATTCACTTTTAGGAGTTACTTAAAAATTGATGCCAATGTAGATATTTCCACAGAGAAAGGCAATCACAGATTCATGAAAAAAACTTATGGTTCACCATATAGAAAGGGATGAGGATTGGATACATTATCATATTGAGGTTAACAGAGATATACAAACCATGTGAAATATATAACCACCAAAGACGTACGGAAGACCAGGAGAAGACTACTCAACATTGTGTCATAACCCTACATGGGAAAAGGATTCGAGGAAGAATAGATACATGTATATGTGTGAAAGAACCACATCTTGCACACCTAGAGCAATCAAACCATTGTAATCAAATTTGCTGGGATAAAAAATAAAAGTAAATTACAAATATGAACAAGAAGTAATCAGACATAAACTTAAAGGGCTTTTTCCTGGCACATTCCATTCTAATATACAACCTAGAACACCACTTCCATTAAGGCTCTGTTTCCGTAGTAACCAAATTTGGTAAAGGAGAAACGCTGCCACCTTGTGGCTGTCTCCTGCAAGAGCAGCTTTAAACTCACAGCTAATGCTCACTTAACATTCACAAGGACTCAGGGCTCTAAAGGACACCTGCCCTAAAAAAATGTGCTGAAGGTGGGAATGGACAAAAAAATTCAAAACAGGCAAATGTTTCAAGAAGAGATTATGAAGAGTTATGTTTTACTCACACTCTTTTTTAAAAAAAGGAAAATGGATAAAAGCTCAACCTCAGGGAGTGTTAGACGCATGCAATCTAATCTACAAAAAGTTTCAACTTACACCAGTCGACTGATCATCAGCAAAAAGTCAACAAACAATAAATCCTGAAGGGGTTTTAGAGAACTGTGTACCCTCTACCTGCTGGTGAGACGGAAAGGGGTAACAGCCAATAATGAGAACAGAAAGGAGCTGTGTTTAAAAGTAAAAATGGAGGTACCATTCAATCCGGCAGGCGCACCATTGGACCTTTCACCTGAGAAGACAAGAATCGAGAAGACACAGGCCGCAAAAGCTGCAGTGCAGCCTTATTCACAATAGCCAAGACAGTGAAGCAATCAAAATATCCAAGAACAGGTGAATGGATAAAGAAGAAGTGGTCCATGTACACAATGGGATATTAGCCATGGAAAACAATGAACCATTGCTCTTTGAGGCACCACAAATGAGTCTGGAGATAATCACGAAACATGAGGTAACTCGGAAACCAAAGACCTGTATTCTATGATATCACTTATAGGCGTTATCTAATAACTGACACAAATGAATATATTTCCACAGAGAAAGACACTCACAGACTTAGAAAACAAACTATGCTCATCTAAAAGGAAAGGTGGGGAGAATGGATAAATTAAGATTAGTGTTGCTATATCTATACAAACACATATTATATACATATCTCAAAAAGACCGACCATGTAGCAAGGGAGGTCTGTGGATCCCTCTGTAACATTTTACATGGGAAGAGGATCTGTACTTGAATAGAAATATATAATGTACAAATGAACCAGATTGTGTACACCTAGGACAAACAATATTCTAAGCTTTACCCCAATTAAAAAAAAAATTTTAAATCCAAGAAGAAATAAAGAGACATAAAAGTATGGGGGTTTCTCCATGCACATTCCAATTTAATTTACAACCTAGGAACACGACTGCCAGAAAGGCTCTGCTGCCCCACTACCCAGATTTGGGAATGGAGAAATGCTGCCTTCTTGAGGCCACTTCCCACAACAGCAGCTTTAAACCCATTGCTAAAGGTCACTAAATATTCACCAAACTTGCAGTTCGGGAAATGACACCTGTTCTCTAAAAAAATTCTGGGGTGGAAAATCGACCAAAAATTTCAAAATAGGGCAACCTTCCAAGAAGACAATTTCAAGAGATATATTGTACTCCCAACTGTTTCCTTTTTTTTAACAGAAAAGTAAACGGTGGAGAAAAATGATGAGTTTTATGAATTTTCAAAGACATGCAAACCCAAATTACAAAAACCTATCAGCTCACAGCAGCCAGTATGGCCATTAGCATAAATGCGGCAAACAATAAATGCTGAAGCGATTGTGGAGAAATGCGTACCCTCGATTCTAAGGGGGACGTGGTAAGTGCCAGTAATGAAAACACAAAGAAGGTGCTTTGAAAAGGAAAACACGGTGCTACCAGTCAGTCAATCACACCCACTGCTGGGCCTATCACCTGTGAAAATGAGAATCAAACAGTCACAGGCTGGCAATCCTGCACTCCAACAATATTTACCATAGCCAACGCTTGGAAGCAATGAAAATGTCCATCAACCGAGGAATGCACAAAGTAGAAGTGGTCCACGTACACGGTGGAAAATTACTCCAATAAAAAATAAAAATTAAATTTAAAACTCCAACAAAAGTAAAGAGACATCAGCTTGTGTGGGTTTGTCCGGGCACACTCCACTCTAATTTATAACCGAGAAACACCACAGGCCGCAAGGGCTTCTCCCTAGTTACCAGGGTGGGGAACATAGAAAGGCTGCCACCCTCTGGCAGTTATCTGCAAAGGCAGCATTAAAGCCTGTGCTAATGGTCATTTCATAGGAACAAGTACTGCAGAACTGTAAATGAAACCTGCCCTCAAAATGTCTTGAGGGAGGTAATGGCCAAAACATTTCAAAATGTGACGCATACTTTAAGAGAACAATTTGAAGAACTAAGGGGTAATCACAGCTTGAAAAATAAAAAGGACATGCCTTAAAGCTCAATTTCAACGGATTATGAGGCACGTGCGAATTCAACCACAAAAAGGTATCAGCTCACAATTGTCAGAATAACCATTATCAAGAAATCTACAGACAAAAATGCTGAAGGTGTTGTGGAGAAATGCGTACCCTCAACTTCAAGGGGGACGTAAGTTGGAAAGGGCCACAAATGAGAGCAGAATGGAGGTGCCTTAAAAAGGTAAACATATGATCCAGCAGGCTCACTCCTCGACCTATAATCTAAGAAGAGAGAATTGGAAAGACACAGGCAGGCAAATCTGCATGGCACAGTATTACAATAGCCAAGATATGGAAGTAACCAAAAAGTCCACCAACAGATGGGTGGACAAAGAAGAACTCCTCCATGTACAGATGGAATATTCGCTAGTGAAAAAAATGAAACAATGCCATTTGCAGCCCATACATGAGTCTAGACGTAAGCACGCCACCTGTAGTAAGTGAGAAAGCAAAAGACACATATCCTATCATATCACTTTTAGGAGTTACTTAAAAATTAATACCAGTGAAGATATTTCCACAGAGGAAGGCAATCAGAGATTCATTAAAAAAATCTTATGGTTCACCAAATAGAAAGGGATGAGGATTGGATACATTACCATATTGGGGTTAACAGAGATATACAAACCATGTGAAATATATAATCAACAAAGACGTACGGAAGACCAGGAGAAGACTACTCAACATTGTGTCATGACCTACATGGGAAAAGGATGCGTGGAAGAATAGATACATGTATATGTGTGAAACAAGCACATCTTGCACACCTAGAAAAAACAAACCATTGTAATCAAATGTGCTGGGATAAAGAATAAAAAGTAAATTACAAATATGAACAAGAAGTAATCAGACATAAACTTAAAGGGCTTTTTCCTGGCACATTCCATTCTAATATACAACCTAGAACACCACTTCCATTAAGGCTCTGTTTCCGTAGTAACCAAATTTGGTAAAGGAGAAACGCTGCCACCTTGTGGCTGTCTCCTGCAAGAGCAGCTTTAAACTCACAGCTAATGCTCACTTAACATTCACAAGGACTCAGGGCTCTAAAGGACACCTGCCCTAAAAAAATGTGCTGAAGGTGGGAATGGACAAAAAAATTCAAAACAGGCAAATGTTTCAAGAAGAGATTATGAAGAGTTATGTTTTACTCACACTCTTTTTAAAAAAAAGGAAAATGGATAAAAGCTCAACCTCAGGGAGTGTTAGACGCATGCAATCTAATCTACAAAAAGTTTCAACTTACACCAGTCGACTGATCATCAGCAAAAAGTCAACAAACAATAAATCCTGAAGGGGTTTTAGAGAACTGTGTCCCCTCTACCTGCTGGTGAGACGGAAAGGGGTAACAGCCAATAATGAGAACAGAAAGGAGCTGTGTTTAAAAGTAAAAATGGAGGTACCATTCAATCCGGCAGGCGCACCATTGGACCTTTCACCTGAGGAGACAAGAATCGAGAAGACACAGGCCGCAAAAGCTGCAGTGCAGCCTTATTCAAAATAGCCAAGACAGTGAAGCAATCAAAATGTCCAAGAACAGGTGAATGGATAAAGAAGAAGTGGTCCATGTACACAATGGGATATTAGCCATGGAAAACAATGAACCATTGCTCTTTGAGGCACCACAAATGAGTCTGGAGATAATCACGAAACATGAGGTAACTCGGAAACCAAAGACCTGTATTCTATGATATCACTTATAGGCGTTATCTAATAACTGACACAAATGAATATATTTCCACAGAGAAAGACACTCACAGACTTAGAAAACAAACTATGCTCATCTAAAAGGAAAGGTGGGGAGAATGGATAAATTAAGATTAGTGTTGCTATATCTATACAAACACATATTATATACATATCTCAAAAAGACCGACCATGTAGCAAGGGAGGTCTGTGGATCCCTCTGTAACATTTTACATGGGAAGAGGATCTGTACTTGAATAGAAATATATAATGTACAAATGAACCAGATTGTGTACACCTAGGACAAACAATATTCTAAGCTTTACCCCAATTAAAAAAAAATTTTAAATCCAAGAAGAAATAAAGAGACATAAAAGTATGGGGGTTTCTCCATGCACATTCCAATTTAATTTACAACCTAGGAACACGACTGCCAGAAAGGCTCTGCTGTCCCACTACCCAGATTTGGGAATGGAGAAATGCTGCCTTCTTGAGGCCACTTCCCACAACAGCAGCTTTAAACCCATTGCTAAAGGTCACTAAATATTCACCAAACTTGCAGTTCGGGAAATGACACCTGTTCTCTAAAAAAATTCTGGGGTGGAAAATCGACCAAAAATTTCAAAATAGGGCAACCTTCCAAGAAGACAATTTCAAGAGATATATTGTACTCCCAACTGTTTCCTTTTTTTTAACAGAAAAGTAAACGGTGGAGAAAAATGATGAGTTTTATGAATTTTCAAAGACATGCAAACCCAAATTACAAAAACCTATCAGCTCACAGCAGCCAGTACGGCCATTAGCATAAATGCGGCAAACAATAAATGCTGAAGCGATTGTGGAGAATTGCGTACCCTCGATTCTAAGGGGGACGTGGTAAGTGCCAGTAATGAAAACACAAAGAAGGTGCTTTGAAAAGGAAAACACGGTGCTACCAGTCAGTCAATCACACCCACTGCTGGGCCTATCACCTGTGAAAATGAGAATCAAACAGTCACAGGCTGGCAATCCTGCACTCCAACAATATTTACCATAGCCAACGCTTGGAAGCAATGAAAATGTCCATCAACCGAGGAATGCACAAAGTAGAAGTGGTCCACGTACACGGTGGAAAATTACTCCAATAAAAAATAAAAATTAAATTTAAAACTCCAACAAAAGTAAAGAGACATCAGCTTGTGTGGGTTTGTCCGGGCACACTCCACTCTAATTTATAACCGAGAAACACCACAGGCCGCAAGGGCTTCTCCCTAGTTACCAGGGTGGGGAACATAGAAAGGCTGCCACCCTCTGGCAGTTATCTGCAAAAGCAGCATTAAAGCCTGTGTAATGGTCATTTCATAGGAACAAGTAATGCAGAACTGTAAATGAAACCTGCCCTCAAAATGTCTTGAGGGAGGTAATGGCCAAAACATTTCAAAATGTGACGCATACTTTAAGAGAACAATTTGAAGAAATAAGGGGTAATCACAGCTTGAAAATTAAAAAGGACATGCCTTAAAGCTCAATTTCAACGGATTATGAGGCACGTGCGAATTCAACCACAAAAAGGTTTCAGCACACAATTGTCAGAATAACCATCAACAAGAAATCTACAGACAAAAATGCTGAAGGTGTTGTGGAGAAATGCGTACCCTCAACTTCAAGGGGGACGTAAGTTGGAAAGGGCCACAAATGAGAGCAGAATGGAGGTGCCTTAAAAAGGTAAACATATGATCCAGCAGGCTCACTCCTCGACCTATAATCTAAGAAGAGAGAATTGGAAAGACACAGGCAGGCAAATCTGCATGGCACAGTATTACAATAGCCAAGATATGGAAGTAACCAAAAAGTCCACCAACAGATGGGTGGACAAAGAAGAACTCCTCCATGTACAGATGGAATATTCGCTAGTGAAAAAAATGAAACAATGCCATTTGCAGCCCATACATGAGTCTAGACGTAAGCACGCCACCTGTAGTAAGTGAGAAAGCAAAAGACACATATCCTATCATATCACTTTTAGGAGTTACTTAAAAATTAATACCAGTGAAGATATTTCCACAGAGGAAGGCAATCAGAGATTCATTAAAAAAATCTTATGGTTCACCAAATAGAAAGGGATGAGGATTGGATACATTACCATATTGGGGTTAACAGAGATATACAAACCATGTGAAATATATAATCAACAAAGACGTACGGAAGACCAGGAGAAGACTACTCAACATTGTGTCATGACCTACATGGGAAAAGGATGCGTGGAAGAATAGATACATGTATATGTGTGAAAGAAGCACATCTTGCACACCTAGAAAAAACAAACCATTGTAATCAAATGTGCTGGGATAAAGAATAAAAAGTAAATTACAAATATGAACAAGAAGTAATCAGACATAAACTTAAAGGGCTTTTTCCTGGCACATTCCATTCTAATATACAACCTAGAACACCACTTCCATTAAGGCTCTGTTTCCGTAGTAACCAAATTTGGTAAAGGAGAAACGCTGCCACCTTGTGGCTGTCTCCTGCAAGAGCAGCTTTAAACTCACAGCTAATGCTCACTTAACATTCACAAGGACTCAGGGCTCTAAAGGACACCTGCCCTAAAAAAATGTGCTGAAGGTGGGAATGGACAAAAAAATTCAAAACAGGCAAATGTTTCAAGAAGAGATTATGAAGAGTTATGTTTTACTCACACTCTTTTTAAAAAAAAGGAAAATGGATAAAAGCTCAACCTCAGGGAGTGTTAGACGCATGCAATCTAATCTACAAAAAGTTTCAACTTACACCAGTCGACTGATCATCAGCAAAAAGTCAACAAACAATAAATCCTGAAGGGGTTTTAGAGAACTGTGTCCCCTCTACCTGCTGGTGAGACGGAAAGGGGTAACAGCCAATAATGAGAACAGAAAGGAGCTGTGTTTAAAAGTAAAAATGGAGGTACCATTCAATCCGGCAGGCGCACCATTGGACCTTTCACCTGAGGAGACAAGAATCGAGAAGACACAGGCCGCAAAAGCTGCAGTGCAGCCTTATTCAAAATAGCCAAGACAGTGAAGCAATCAAAATGTCCAAGAACAGGTGAATGGATAAAGAAGAAGTGGTCCATGTACACAATGGGATATTAGCCATGGAAAACAATGAACCATTGCTCTTTGAGGCACCACAAATGAGTCTGGAGATAATCACGAAACATGAGGTAACTCGGAAACCAAAGACCTGTATTCTATGATATCACTTATAGGCGTTATCTAATAACTGACACAAATGAATATATTTCCACAGAGAAAGACACTCACAGACTTAGAAAACAAACTATGCTCATCTAAAAGGAAAGGTGGGGAGAATGGATAAATTAAGATTAGTGTTGCTATATCTATACAAACACATATTATATACATATCTCAAAAAGACCGACCATGTAGCAAGGGAGGTCTGTGGATCCCTCTGTAACATTTTACATGGGAAGAGGATCTGTACTTGAATAGAAATATATAATGTACAAATGAACCAGATTGTGTACACCTAGGACAAACAATATTCTAAGCTTTACCCCAATTAAAAAAAAATTTTAAATCCAAGAAGAAATAAAGAGACATAAAAGTATGGGGGTTTCTCCATGCACATTCCAATTTAATTTACAACCTAGGAACACGACTGCCAGAAAGGCTCTGCTGTCCCACTACCCAGATTTGGGAATGGAGAAATGCTGCCTTCTTGAGGCCACTTCCCACAACAGCAGCTTTAAACCCATTGCTAAAGGTCACTAAATATTCACCAAACTTGCAGTTCGGGAAATGACACCTGTTCTCTAAAAAAATTCTGGGGTGGAAAATCGACCAAAAATTTCAAAATAGGGCAACCTTCCAAGAAGACAATTTCAAGAGATATATTGTACTCCCAACTGTTTCCTTTTTTTTAACAGAAAAGTAAACGGTGGAGAAAAATGATGAGTTTTATGAATTTTCAAAGACATGCAAACCCAAATTACAAAAACCTATCAGCTCACAGCAGCCAGTACGGCCATTAGCATAAATGCGGCAAACAATAAATGCTGAAGCGATTGTGGAGAATTGCGTACCCTCGATTCTAAGGGGGACGTGGTAAGTGCCAGTAATGAAAACACAAAGAAGGTGCTTTGAAAAGGAAAACACGGTGCTACCAGTCAGTCAATCACACCCACTGCTGGGCCTATCACCTGTGAAAATGAGAATCAAACAGTCACAGGCTGGCAATCCTGCACTCCAACAATATTTACCATAGCCAACGCTTGGAAGCAATGAAAATGTCCATCAACCGAGGAATGCACAAAGTAGAAGTGGTCCACGTACACGGTGGAAAATTACTCCAATAAAAAATAAAAATTAAATTTAAAACTCCAACAAAAGTAAAGAGACATCAGCTTGTGTGGGTTTGTCCGGGCACACTCCACTCTAATTTATAACCGAGAAACACCACAGGCCGCAAGGGCTTCTCCCTAGTTACCAGGGTGGGGAACATAGAAAGGCTGCCACCCTCTGGCAGTTATCTGCAAAAGCAGCATTAAAGCCTGTGTAATGGTCATTTCATAGGAACAAGTAATGCAGAACTGTAAATGAAACCTGCCCTCAAAATGTCTTGAGGGAGGTAATGGCCAAAACATTTCAAAATGTGACGCATACTTTAAGAGAACAATTTGAAGAAATAAGGGGTAATCACAGCTTGAAAATTAAAAAGGACATGCCTTAAAGCTCAATTTCAACGGATTATGAGGCACGTGCGAATTCAACCACAAAAAGGTTTCAGCACACAATTGTCAGAATAACCATCAACAAGAAATCTACAGACAAAAATGCTGAAGGTGTTGTGGAGAAATGCGTACCCTCAACTTCAAGGGGGACGTAAGTTGGAAAGGGCCACAAATGAGAGCAGAATGGAGGTGCCTTAAAAAGGTAAACATATGATCCAGCAGGCTCACTCCTCGACCTATAATCTAAGAAGAGAGAATTGGAAAGACACAGGCAGGCAAATCTGCATGGCACAGTATTACAATAGCCAAGATATGGAAGTAACCAAAAAGTCCACCAACAGATGGGTGGACAAAGAAGAACTCCTCCATGTACAGATGGAATATTCGCTAGTGAAAAAAATGAAACAATGCCATTTGCAGCCCATACATGAGTCTAGACGTAAGCACGCCACCTGTAGTAAGTGAGAAAGCAAAAGACACATATCCTATCATATCACTTTTAGGAGTTACTTAAAAATTAATACCAGTGAAGATATTTCCACAGAGGAAGGCAATCAGAGATTCATTAAAAAAATCTTATGGTTCACCAAATAGAAAGGGATGAGGATTGGATACATTACCATATTGGGGTTAACAGAGATATACAAACCATGTGAAATATATAATCAACAAAGACGTACGGAAGACCAGGAGAAGACTACTCAACATTGTGTCATGACCTACATGGGAAAAGGATGCGTGGAAGAATAGATACATGTATATGTGTGAAAGAAGCACATCTTGCACACCTAGAAAAAACAAACCATTGTAATCAAATGTGCTGGGATAAAGAATAAAAAGTAAATTACAAATATGAACAAGAAGTAATCAGACATAAACTTAAAGGGCTTTTTCCTGGCACATTCCATTCTAATATACAACCTAGAACACCACTTCCATTAAGGCTCTGTTTCCGTAGTAACCAAATTTGGTAAAGGAGAAACGCTGCCACCTTGTGGCTGTCTCCTGCAAGAGCAGCTTTAAACTCACAGCTAATGCTCACTTAACATTCACAAGGACTCAGGGCTCTAAAGGACACCTGCCCTAAAAAAATGTGCTGAAGGTGGGAATGGACAAAAAAATTCAAAACAGGCAAATGTTTCAAGAAGAGATTATGAAGAGTTATGTTTTACTCACACTCTTTTTAAAAAAAAGGAAAATGGATAAAAGCTCAACCTCAGGGAGTGTTAGACGCATGCAATCTAATCTACAAAAAGTTTCAACTTACACCAGTCGACTGATCATCAGCAAAAAGTCAACAAACAATAAATCCTGAAGGGGTTTTAGAGAACTGTGTACCCTCTACCTGCTGGTGAGACGGAAAGGGGCAACAGCCAATAATGAGAACAGAAAGGAGCTGTGTTTAAAAGTAAAAATGGAGGTACCATTCAATCCGGCAGGCGCACCATTGGACCTTTCACCTGAGAAGACAAGAATCGAGAAGACACAGGCCGCAAAAGCTGCAGTGCAGCCTTATTCACAATAGCCAAGACAGTGAAGCAATCAAAATGTCCAAGAACAGGTGAATGGAGAAAGAAGAAGTGGTCCATGTACACAATGGGATATTAGCCATGGAAAACAATGAACCATTGCTCTTTGAGGCACCACAAATGAGTCTGGAGATAATCACGAAACATGAGGTAACTCGGAAACCAAAGACCTGTATTCTATGATATCACTTATAGGCGTTATCTAATAACTGACACAAATGAATATATTTCCACAGAGAAAGACACTCACAGACTTAGAAAACAAACTATGCTCATCTAAAAGGAAAGGTGGGGAGAATGGATAAATTAAGATTAGTGTTGCTATATCTATACAAACACATATTATATACATATCTCAAAAAGACCGACCATGTAGCAAGGGAGGTCTGTGGATCCCTCTGTAACATTTTACATGGGAAGAGGATCTGTACTTGAATAGAAATATATAATGTACAAATGAACCAGATTGTGTACACCTAGGACAAACAATATTCTAAGCTTTACCCCAATTAAAAAAAAATTTTAAATCCAAGAAGAAATAAAGAGACATAAAAGTATGGGGGTTTCTCCATGCACATTCCAATTTAATTTACAACCTAGGAACACGACTGCCAGAAAGGCTCTGCTGCCCCACTACCCAGATTTGGGAATGGAGAAATGCTGCCTTCTTGAGGCCACTTCCCACAACAGCAGCTTTAAACCCATTGCTAAAGGTCACTAAATATTCACCAAACTTGCAGTTCGGGAAATGACACCTGTTCTCTAAAAAAATTCTGGGGTGGAAAATCGACCAAAAATTTCAAAATAGGGCAACCTTCCAAGAAGACAATTTCAAGAGATATATTGTACTCCCAACTGTTTCCTTTTTTTTAACAGAAAAGTAAACGGTGGAGAAAAATGATGAGTTTTATGAATTTTCAAAGACATGCAAACCCAAATTACAAAAACCTATCAGCTCACAGCAGCCAGTACGGCCATTAGCATAAATGCGGCAAACAATAAATGCTGAAGCGATTGTGGAGAATTGCGTACCCTCGATTCTAAGGGGGACGTGGTAAGTGCCAGTAATGAAAACACAAAGAAGGTGCTTTGAAAAGGAAAACACGGTGCTACCAGTCAGTCAATCACACCCACTGCTGGGCCTATCACCTGTGAAAATGAGAATCAAACAGTCACAGGCTGGCAATCCTGCACTCCAACAATATTTACCATAGCCAACGCTTGGAAGCAATGAAAATGTCCATCAACCGAGGAATGCACAAAGTAGAAGTGGTCCACGTACACGGTGGAAAATTACTCCAATAAAAAATAAAAATTAAATTTAAAACTCCAACAAAAGTAAAGAGACATCAGCTTGTGTGGGTTTGTCCGGGCACACTCCACTCTAATTTATAACCGAGAAACACCACAGGCCGCAAGGGCTTCTCCCTAGTTACCAGGGTGGGGAACATAGAAAGGCTGCCACCCTCTGGCAGTTATCTGCAAAAGCAGCATTAAAGCCTGTGTAATGGTCATTTCATAGGAACAAGTACTGCAGAACTGTAAATGAAATCTGCCCTCAAAATGTCTTGAGGGAGGTAATGGCCAAAACATTTCAAAATGTGACGCATACTTTAAGAGAACAATTTGAAGAACTAAGGGGTAATCACAGCTTGAAAATTAAAAAGGACATGCCTTAAAGCTCAATTTCAACGGATTATGAGGCACGTGCGAATTCAACCACAAAAAGGTTTCAGCACACAATTGTCAGAATAACCATCAACAAGAAATCTACAGACAAAAATGCTGAAGGTGTTGTGGAGAAATGCGTACCCTCAACTTCAAGGGGGACGTAAGTTGGAAAGGGCCACAAATGAGAGCAGAATGGAGGTGCCTTAAAAAGGTAAACATTGAGCTACCATATGATCCAGCAGGCTCACTCCTCGACCTATAATCTAAGAAGAGAGAATTGGAAAGACACAGGCAGGCAAATCTGCATGGCACAGTATTACAATAGCCAAGATATGGAAGTACCCAAAAAGTCCACCAACAGATGGGTGGACAAAGAAGAACTCCTCCATGTACAGATGGAATATTCGCTAGTGAAAAAAATGAAACAATGCCATTTGCAGCCCATACATGAGTCTAGACGTAAGCACGCCACCTGTAGTAAGTGAGAAAGCAAAAGACACATATCCTATCATATCACTTTTAGGAGTTACTTAAAAATTAATACCAGTGAAGATATTTCCACAGAGAAAGGCAATCAGAGATTCATTAAAAAAATCTTATGGTTCACCAAATAGAAAGGGATGAGGATTGGATACATTACCATATTGGGGTTAACAGAGATATACAAACCATGTGAAATATATAATCAACAAAGACGTACGGAAGACCAGGAGAAGACTACTCAACATTGTGTCATGACCTACATGGGAAAAGGATGCGTGGAAGAATAGATACATGTATATGTGTGAAAGAAGCACATCTTGCACACCTAGAAAAAACAAACCATTGTAATCAAATGTGCTGGGATAAAGAATAAAAAGTAAATTACAAATATGAACAAGAAGTTATGAGACATAAACTTAAAGGGCTTTTTCCTGGCACATTCCATTCTAATTTACAACCTAGAACACCACTTCCATTAAGCCTCTGTTTCCCTAGTTACGAAATTTGGAAAAGGAGAAATGCTGCCACCTTGTGGCCGTTTCCTGCAAGAGCAGCTTTAAACTCACAGCTAATGCTCACTTAACATACACAAGGACTCAGGGCTGTAAAGGACACCTGCCCTAAAAAAAATGTGCTGAAGGAGGGAATGGACAAAAAAATTCAAAACAGGCAAATGTTTCAAGAAGAGAGTATGAAGAGTTAAGTTTTACTCACGGTGTTTTAAAAAAAAGGAAAATGGATAAAAGCTCAACCTCAGGGAGTGTTAGACCCATGCAATCTATTCTATAAAAAAGTTTCAACTTACACCAGTCGACTGACCATCAGCAAAAAGTCTACAAACAATACATGCTGAAGGGGTTTTAGAGAACTGTGTACCCTCTACCTGCTGGTGAGCCGTAAAGGGGTAAAAGCCAATAATGAGAACAGAAAGGAGCTGTGTTTAAAAGTAAAAATGGAGGTACCATTCAAGCCAGCAGGCGCACCATTGGACCTCTCACCTGAGAAGACAAGAATCGAGAAGACTCAGGCCGCAAAAGCTGCAGTGCAGCCTTATTCACAATAGCCAAGACAGTGAAGCAATGAAAATGCCCAACAACAGGTGAATGGATAAAGAAGAAGTGGTCCATGTACACAATTGAATATTAGCCATGGAAAACAATGAACCATTGCTCTCTGAGGCACCACAAATGAGTCTGGAGATAATCACGAAACATGAGGTAAGTCGGAGAGCAAAAGACCTATATTCTATGATATCACTTATAGGCGTTATCTAATAACTGACACAAATGAACATATTTCCACAGAGAAAGACACTCACAGACTTAGAAAACAAACTGTGCTCATCTAAAAGGAAAGGTGGGGGGAAGGGATAAATTAAGATTAGTGTTACTATATGTATACAAACACATATTATAAACATATCTCAAAAAGACCGACCATATAGCAAGTGAGGTCTGCGGAACCCTCAGTAACATTTTACATGGGAAGAGGATCTGTACTTGAATAGACATATATAATGTACAAATGAACCAGATTGTGTACACCTAGGACAAACAATATTCTATGCTTTACCCCAATTAAAACACTTTTAAAATCCAAGAACAAATAATGACACATAAACTTATGGGGCTTTCTCCATGCACATTACAATGTAATTTACAACCTAGCAACACGACTTCCAGAAAGGCTCTGCTGCCCTACTACCCAGACTTGGGAATGGAAAAATGCTGCCTGCTTGAGGCCACTTCCCACAACAGCAGCTTTAAACCCATTGCTAAAGGTCACTAAATATTCACCAAACTTGCAGTTCGGGAAATGACACCTGTTCTCTAAAAAAATTCTGGGGTGGAAAATCGACCAAAAATTTCAAAATAGGGCAACCTTCCAAGAAGACAATTTCAAGAGATATATTGTACTCCCAACTGTTTCCTTTTTTTTAACAGAAAAGTAAACGGTGGAGAAAAATGATGAGTTTTATGAATTTTCAAAGACATGCAAACCCAAATTACAAAAACCTATCAGCTCACAGCAGCCAGTATGGCCATTAGCATAAATGCGGCAAACAATAAATGCTGAAGCGATTGTGGAGAAATGCGTACCCTCGATTCTAAGGGGGACGTGGTAAGTGCCAGTAATGAAAACACAAAGAAGGTGCTTTGAAAAGGAAAACACGGTGCTACCAGTCAGTCAATCACACCCACTGCTGGGCCTATCACCTGTGAAAATGAGAATCAAACAGTCACAGGCTGGCAATCCTGCACTCCAACAATATTTACCATAGCCAACGCTTGGAAGCAATGAAAATGTCCATCAACCGAGGAATGCACAAAGTAGAAGTGGTCCACGTACACGGTGGAAAATTACTCCAATAAAAAATAAAAATTAAATTTAAAACTCCAACAAAAGTAAAGAGACATCAGCTTGTGTGGGTTTGTCCGGGCACACTCCACTCTAATTTATAACCGAGAAACACCACAGGCCGCAAGGGCTTCTCCCTAGTTACCAGGGTGGGGAACATAGAAAGGCTGCCACCCTCTGGCAGTTATCTGCAAAGGCAGCATTAAAGCCTGTGCTAATGGTCATTTCATAGGAACAAGTACTGCAGAACTGTAAATGAAACCTGCCCTCAAAATGTCTTGAGGGAGGTAATGGCCAAAACATTTCAAAATGTGACGCATACTTTAAGAGAACAATTTGAAGAACTAAGGGGTAATCACAGCTTGAAAAATAAAAAGGACATGCCTTAAAGCTCAATTTCAACGGATTATGAGGCACGTGCGAATTCAACCACAAAAAGGTATCAGCTCACAATTGTCAGAATAACCATTATCAAGAAATCTACAGACAAAAATGCTGAAGGTGTTGTGGAGAAATGCGTACCCTCAACTTCAAGGGGGACGTAAGTTGGAAAGGGCCACAAATGAGAGCAGAATGGAGGTGCCTTAAAAAGGTAAACATATGATCCAGCAGGCTCACTCCTCGACCTATAATCTAAGAAGAGAGAATTGGAAAGACACAGGCAGGCAAATCTGCATGGCACAGTATTACAATAGCCAAGATATGGAAGTAACCAAAAAGTCCACCAACAGATGGGTGGACAAAGAAGAACTCCTCCATGTACAGATGGAATATTCGCTAGTGAAAAAAATGAAACAATGCCATTTGCAGCCCATACATGAGTCTAGACGTAAGCACGCCACCTGTAGTAAGTGAGAAAGCAAAAGACACATATCCTATCATATCACTTTTAGGAGTTACTTAAAAATTAATACCAGTGAAGATATTTCCACAGAGGAAGGCAATCAGAGATTCATTAAAAAAATCTTATGGTTCACCAAATAGAAAGGGATGAGGATTGGATACATTACCATATTGGGGTTAACAGAGATATACAAACCATGTGAAATATATAATCAACAAAGACGTACGGAAGACCAGTAGAAGACTACTCAACATTGTGTCATGACCTACATGGGAAAAGGATGCGTGGAAGAATAGATACATGTATATGTGTGAAAGAAGCACATCTTGCACACCTAGAAAAAACAAACCATTGTAATCAAATGTGCTGGGATAAAGAATAAAAAGTAAATTACAAATATGAACAAGAAGTAATCAGACATAAACTTAAAGGGCTTTTTCCTGGCACATTCCATTCTAATATACAACCTAGAACACCACTTCCATTAAGGCTCTGTTTCCGTAGTAACCAAATTTGGTAAAGGAGAAACGCTGCCACCTTGTGGCTGTCTCCTGCAAGAGCAGCTTTAAACTCACAGCTAATGCTCACTTAACATTCACAAGGACTCAGGGCTCTAAAGGACACCTGCCCTAAAAAAATGTGCTGAAGGTGGGAATGGACAAAAAAATTCAAAACAGGCAAATGTTTCAAGAAGAGATTATGAAGAGTTATGTTTTACTCACACTCTTTTTAAAAAAAAGGAAAATGGATAAAAGCTCAACCTCAGGGAGTGTTAGACGCATGCAATCTAATCTACAAAAAGTTTCAACTTACACCAGTCGACTGATCATCAGCAAAAAGTCAACAAACAATAAATCCTGAAGGGGTTTTAGAGAACTGTGTCCCCTCTACCTGCTGGTGAGACGGAAAGGGGTAACAGCCAATAATGAGAACAGAAAGGAGCTGTGTTTAAAAGTAAAAATGGAGGTACCATTCAATCCGGCAGGCGCACCATTGGACCTTTCACCTGAGGAGACAAGAATCGAGAAGACACAGGCCGCAAAAGCTGCAGTGCAGCCTTATTCACAATAACCAAGACAGTGAAGCAATCAAAATGTCCAAGAACAGGTGAATGGATAAAGAAGAAGTGGTCCATGTACACAATGGGATATTAGCCATGGAAAACAATGAACCATTGCTCTTTGAGGCACCACAAATGAGTCTGGAGATAATCACGAAACATGAGGTAACTCGGAAACCAAAGACCTGTATTCTATGATATCACTTATAGGCGTTATCTAATAACTGACACAAATGAATATATTTCCACAGAGAAAGACACTCACAGACTTAGAAAACAAACTATGCTCATCTAAAAGGAAAGGTGGGGAGAATGGATAATTTAAGATTAGTGTTGCTATATCTATACAAACACATATTATATACATATCTCAAAAAGACCGACCATGTAGCAAGGGAGGTCTGTGGATCCCTCTGTAACATTTTACATGGGAAGAGGATCTGTACTTGAATAGAAATATATAATGTACAAATGAACCAGATTGTGTACACCTAGGACAAACAATATTCTAAGCTTTACCCCAATTAAAAAAAAATTTTAAATCCAAGAAGAAATAAAGAGACATAAAAGTATGGGGGTTTCTCCATGCACATTCCAATTTAATTTACAACCTAGGAACACGACTGCCAGAAAGGCTCTGCTGTCCCACTACCCAGATTTGGGAATGGAGAAATGCTGCCTTCTTGAGGCCACTTCCCACAACAGCAGCTTTAAACCCATTGCTAAAGGTCACTAAATATTCACCAAACTTGCAGTTCGGGAAATGACACCTGTTCTCTAAAAAAATTCTGGGGTGGAAAATCGACCAAAAATTTCAAAATAGGGCAACCTTCCAAGAAGACAATTTCAAGAGATATATTGTACTCCCAACTGTTTCCTTTTTTTTAACAGAAAAGTAAACGGTGGAGAAAAATGATGAGTTTTATGAATTTTCAAAGACATGCAAACCCAAATTACAAAAACCTATCAGCTCACAGCAGCCAGTACGGCCATTAGCATAAATGCGGCAAACAATAAATGCTGAAGCGATTGTGGAGAATTGCGTACCCTCGATTCTAAGGGGGACGTGGTAAGTGCCAGTAATGAAAACACAAAGAAGGTGCTTTGAAAAGGAAAACACGGTGCTACCAGTCAGTCAATCACACCCACTGCTGGGCCTATCACCTGTGAAAATGAGAATCAAACAGTCACAGGCTGGCAATCCTGCACTCCAACAATATTTACCATAGCCAACGCTTGGAAGCAATGAAAATGTCCATCAACCGAGGAATGCACAAAGTAGAAGTGGTCCACGTACACGGTGGAAAATTACTCCAATAAAAAATAAAAATTAAATTTAAAACTCCAACAAAAGTAAAGAGACATCAGCTTGTGTGGGTTTGTCCGGGCACACTCCACTCTAATTTATAACCGAGAAACACCACAGGCCGCAAGGGCTTCTCCCTAGTTACCAGGGTGGGGAACATAGAAAGGCTGCCACCCTCTGGCAGTTATCTGCAAAAGCAGCATTAAAGCCTGTGTAATGGTCATTTCATAGGAACAAGTAATGCAGAACTGTAAATGAAACCTGCCCTCAAAATGTCTTGAGGGAGGTAATGGCCAAAACATTTCAAAATGTGACGCATACTTTAAGAGAACAATTTGAAGAAATAAGGGGTAATCACAGCTTGAAAATTAAAAAGGACATGCCTTAAAGCTCAATTTCAACGGATTATGAGGCACGTGCGAATTCAACCACAAAAAGGTTTCAGCACACAATTGTCAGAATAACCATCAACAAGAAATCTACAGACAAAAATGCTGAAGGTGTTGTGGAGAAATGCGTACCCTCAACTTCAAGGGGGACGTAAGTTGGAAAGGGCCACAAATGAGAGCAGAATGGAGGTGCCTTAAAAAGGTAAACATATGATCCAGCAGGCTCACTCCTCGACCTATAATCTAAGAAGAGAGAATTGGAAAGACACAGGCAGGCAAATCTGCATGGCACAGTATTACAATAGCCAAGATATGGAAGTAACCAAAAAGTCCACCAACAGATGGGTGGACAAAGAAGAACTCCTCCATGTACAGATGGAATATTCGCTAGTGAAAAAAATGAAACAATGCCATTTGCAGCCCATACATGAGTCTAGACGTAAGCACGCCACCTGTAGTAAGTGAGAAAGCAAAAGACACATATCCTATCATATCACTTTTAGGAGTTACTTAAAAATTAATACCAGTGAAGATATTTCCACAGAGGAAGGCAATCAGAGATTCATTAAAAAAATCTTATGGTTCACCAAATAGAAAGGGATGAGGATTGGATACATTACCATATTGGGGTTAACAGAGATATACAAACCATGTGAAATATATAATCAACAAAGACGTACGGAAGACCAGGAGAAGACTACTCAACATTGTGTCATGACCTACATGGGAAAAGGATGCGTGGAAGAATAGATACATGTATATGTGTGAAAGAAGCACATCTTGCACACCTAGAAAAAACAAACCATTGTAATCAAATGTGCTGGGATAAAGAATAAAAAGTAAATTACAAATATGAACAAGAAGTAATCAGACATAAACTTAAAGGGCTTTTTCCTGGCACATTCCATTCTAATATACAACCTAGAACACCACTTCCATTAAGGCTCTGTTTCCGTAGTAACCAAATTTGGTAAAGGAGAAACGCTGCCACCTTGTGGCTGTCTCCTGCAAGAGCAGCTTTAAACTCACAGCTAATGCTCACTTAACATTCACAAGGACTCAGGGCTCTAAAGGACACCTGCCCTAAAAAAATGTGCTGAAGGTGGGAATGGACAAAAAAATTCAAAACAGGCAAATGTTTCAAGAAGAGATTATGAAGAGTTATGTTTTACTCACACTCTTTTTAAAAAAAAGGAAAATGGATAAAAGCTCAACCTCAGGGAGTGTTAGACGCATGCAATCTAATCTACAAAAAGTTTCAACTTACACCAGTCGACTGATCATCAGCAAAAAGTCAACAAACAATAAATCCTGAAGGGGTTTTAGAGAACTGTGTACCCTCTACCTGCTGGTGAGACGGAAAGGGGCAACAGCCAATAATGAGAACAGAAAGGAGCTGTGTTTAAAAGTAAAAATGGAGGTACCATTCAATCCGGCAGGCGCACCATTGGACCTTTCACCTGAGAAGACAAGAATCGAGAAGACACAGGCCGCAAAAGCTGCAGTGCAGCCTTATTCACAATAGCCAAGACAGTGAAGCAATCAAAATGTCCAAGAACAGGTGAATGGAGAAAGAAGAAGTGGTCCATGTACACAATGGGATATTAGCCATGGAAAACAATGAACCATTGCTCTTTGAGGCACCACAAATGAGTCTGGAGATAATCACGAAACATGAGGTAACTCGGAAACCAAAGACCTGTATTCTATGATATCACTTATAGGCGTTATCTAATAACTGACACAAATGAATATATTTCCACAGAGAAAGACACTCACAGACTTAGAAAACAAACTATGCTCATCTAAAAGGAAAGGTGGGGAGAATGGATAAATTAAGATTAGTGTTGCTATATCTATACAAACACATATTATATACATATCTCAAAAAGACCGACCATGTAGCAAGGGAGGTCTGTGGATCCCTCTGTAACATTTTACATGGGAAGAGGATCTGTACTTGAATAGAAATATATAATGTACAAATGAACCAGATTGTGTACACCTAGGACAAACAATATTCTAAGCTTTACCCCAATTAAAAAAAAATTTTAAATCCAAGAAGAAATAAAGAGACATAAAAGTATGGGGGTTTCTCCATGCACATTCCAATTTAATTTACAACCTAGGAACACGACTGCCAGAAAGGCTCTGCTGCCCCACTACCCAGATTTGGGAATGGAGAAATGCTGCCTTCTTGAGGCCACTTCCCACAACAGCAGCTTTAAACCCATTGCTAAAGGTCACTAAATATTCACCAAACTTGCAGTTCGGGAAATGACACCTGTTCTCTAAAAAAATTCTGGGGTGGAAAATCGACCAAAAATTTCAAAATAGGGCAACCTTCCAAGAAGACAATTTCAAGAGATATATTGTACTCCCAACTGTTTCCTTTTTTTTAACAGAAAAGTAAACGGTGGAGAAAAATGATGAGTTTTATGAATTTTCAAAGACATGCAAACCCAAATTACAAAAACCTATCAGCTCACAGCAGCCAGTACGGCCATTAGCATAAATGCGGCAAACAATAAATGCTGAAGCGATTGTGGAGAATTGCGTACCCTCGATTCTAAGGGGGACGTGGTAAGTGCCAGTAATGAAAACACAAAGAAGGTGCTTTGAAAAGGAAAACACGGTGCTACCAGTCAGTCAATCACACCCACTGCTGGGCCTATCACCTGTGAAAATGAGAATCAAACAGTCACAGGCTGGCAATCCTGCACTCCAACAATATTTACCATAGCCAACGCTTGGAAGCAATGAAAATGTCCATCAACCGAGGAATGCACAAAGTAGAAGTGGTCCACGTACACGGTGGAAAATTACTCCAATAAAAAATAAAAATTAAATTTAAAACTCCAACAAAAGTAAAGAGACATCAGCTTGTGTGGGTTTGTCCGGGCACACTCCACTCTAATTTATAACCGAGAAACACCACAGGCCGCAAGGGCTTCTCCCTAGTTACCAGGGTGGGGAACATAGAAAGGCTGCCACCCTCTGGCAGTTATCTGCAAAAGCAGCATTAAAGCCTGTGTAATGGTCATTTCATAGGAACAAGTACTGCAGAACTGTAAATGAAACCTGCCCTCAAAATGTCTTCAGGGAGGTAATGGCCAAAACATTTCAAAATGTGACGCATACTTTAAGAGAACAATTTGAAGAAATAAGGGGTAATCACAGCTTGAAAATTAAAAAGGACATGCCTTAAAGCTCAATTTCAACGGATTATGAGGCACGTGCGAATTCAACCACAAAAAGGTTTCAGCACACAATTGTCAGAATAACCATCAACAAGAAATCTACAGACAAAAATGCTGAAGGTGTTGTGGAGAAATGCGTACCCTCAACTTCAAGGGGGACATAAGTTGGAAAGGGCCACAAATGAGAGCAGAATGGAGGTGCCTTAAAAAGGTAAACATTGAGCTACCATATGATCCAGCAGGCTCACTCCTCGACCTATAATCTAAGAAGAGAGAATTGGAAAGACACAGGCAGGCAAATCTGCATGGCACAGTATTACAATAGCCAAGATATGGAAGTACCCAAAAAGTCCACCAACAGATGGGTGGACAAAGAAGAACTCCTCCATGTACAGATGGAATATTCGCTAGTGAAAAAAATGAAACAATGCCATTTGCAGCCCATACATGAGTCTAGACGTAAGCACGCCACCTGTAGTAAGTGAGAAAGCAAAAGACACATATCCTATCATATCACTTTTAGGAGTTACTTAAAAATTAATACCAGTGAAGATATTTCCACAGAGAAAGGCAATCAGAGATTCATTAAAAAAATCTTATGGTTCACCAAATAGAAAGGGATGAGGATTGGATACATTACCATATTGGGGTTAACAGAGATATACAAACCATGTGAAATATATAATCAACAAAGACGTACGGAAGACCAGGAGAAGACTACTCAACATTGTGTCATGACCTACATGGGAAAAGGATGCGTGGAAGAATAGATACATGTATATGTGTGAAAGAAGCACATCTTGCACACCTAGAAAAAACAAACCATTGTAATCAAATGTGCTGGGATAAAGAATAAAAAGTAAATTACAAATATGAACAAGAAGTTATGAGACATAAACTTAAAGGGCTTTTTCCTGGCACATTCCATTCTAATTTACAACCTAGAACACCACTTCCATTAAGCCTCTGTTTCCCTAGTTACGAAATTTGGAAAAGGAGAAATGCTGCCACCTTGTGGCCGTTTCCTGCAAGAGCAGCTTTAAACTCACAGCTAATGCTCACTTAACATACACAAGGACTCAGGGCTGTAAAGGACACCTGCCCTAAAAAAAATGTGCTGAAGGAGGGAATGGACAAAAAAATTCAAAACAGGCAAATGTTTCAAGAAGAGAGTATGAAGAGTTAAGTTTTACTCACGGTGTTTTAAAAAAAAGGAAAATGGATAAAAGCTCAACCTCAGGGAGTGTTAGACCCATGCAATCTATTCTATAAAAAAGTTTCAACTTACACCAGTCGACTGACCATCAGCAAAAAGTCTACAAACAATACATGCTGAAGGGGTTTTAGAGAACTGTGTACCCTCTACCTGCTGGTGAGCCGTAAAGGGGTAAAAGCCAATAATGAGAACAGAAAGGAGCTGTGTTTAAAAGTAAAAATGGAGGTACCATTCAAGCCAGCAGGCGCACCATTGGACCTCTCACCTGAGAAGACAAGAATCGAGAAGACTCAGGCCGCAAAAGCTGCAGTGCAGCCTTATTCACAATAGCCAAGACAGTGAAGCAATGAAAATGCCCAACAACAGGTGAATGGATAAAGAAGAAGTGGTCCATGTACACAATTGAATATTAGCCATGGAAAACAATGAACCATTGCTCTCTGAGGCACCACAAATGAGTCTGGAGATAATCACGAAACATGAGGTAAGTCGGAGAGCAAAAGACCTATATTCTATGATATCACTTATAGGCGTTATCTAATTACTGACACAAATGAACATATTTCCACAGAGAAAGACACTCACAGACTTAGAAAACAAACTGTGCTCATCTAAAAGGAAAGGTGGGGGGAAGGGATAAATTAAGATTAGTGTTACTATATGTATACAAACACATATTATAAACATATCTCAAAAAGACCGACCATATAGCAAGTGAGGTCTGCGGAACCCTCAGTAACATTTTACATGGGAAGAGGATCTGTACTTGAATAGACATATATAATGTACAAATGAACCAGATTGTGTACACCTAGGACAAACAATATTCTAAGCTTTACCCCAATTAAAACACTTTTAAAATCCAAGAACAAATAATGACACATAAACTTATGGGGCTTTCTCCATGCACATTACAATGTAATTTACAACCTAGCAACACGACTTCCAGAAAGGCTCTGCTGCCCTACTACCCAGACTTGGGAATGGAGAAATGCTGCCTGCTTGAGGCCACTTCCCACAACAGCAGCTTTAAACCCATTGCTAAAGGTCACTAAATATTCACCAAACTTGCAGTTCGGGAAATGACACCTGTTCTCTAAAAAAATTCTGGGGTGGAAAATCGACCAAAAATTTCAAAATAGGGCAACCTTCCAAGAAGACAATTTCAAGAGATATATTGTACTCCCAACTGTTTCCTTTTTTTTAACAGAAAAGTAAACGGTGGAGAAAAATGATGAGTTTTATGAATTTTCAAAGACATGCAAACCCAAATTACAAAAACCTATCAGCTCACAGCAGCCAGTATGGCCATTAGCATAAATGCGGCAAACAATAAATGCTGAAGCGATTGTGGAGAAATGCGTACCCTCGATTCTAAGGGGGACGTGGTAAGTGCCAGTAATGAAAACACAAAGAAGGTGCTTTGAAAAGGAAAACACGGTGCTACCAGTCAGTCAATCACACCCACTGCTGGGCCTATCACCTGTGAAAATGAGAATCAAACAGTCACAGGCTGGCAATCCTGCACTCCAACAATATTTACCATAGCCAACGCTTGGAAGCAATGAAAATGTCCATCAACCGAGGAATGCACAAAGTAGAAGTGGTCCACGTACACGGTGGAAAATTACTCCAATAAAAAATAAAAATTAAATTTAAAACTCCAACAAAAGTAAAGAGACATCAGCTTGTGTGGGTTTGTCCGGGCACACTCCACTCTAATTTATAACCGAGAAACACCACAGGCCGCAAGGGCTTCTCCCTAGTTACCAGGGTGGGGAACATAGAAAGGCTGCCACCCTCTGGCAGTTATCTGCAAAAGCAGCATTAAAGCCTGTGTAATGGTCATTTCATAGGAACAAGTACTGCAGAACTGTAAATGAAACCTGCCCTCAAAATGTCTTGAGGGAGGTAATGGCCAAAACATTTCAAAATGTGACGCATACTTTAAGAGAACAATTTGAAGAACTAAGGGGTAATCACAGCTTGAAAAATAAAAAGGACATGCCTTAAAGCTCAATTTCAACGGATTATGAGGCACGTGCGAATTCAACCACAAAAAGGTATCAGCTCACAATTGTCAGAATAACCATTATCAAGAAATCTACAGACAAAAATGCTGAAGGTGTTGTGGAGAAATGCGTACCCTCAACTTCAAGGGGGACGTAAGTTGGAAAGGGCCACAAATGAGAGCAGAATGGAGGTGCCTTAAAAAGGTAAACATATGATCCAGCAGGCTCACTCCTCGACCTATAATCTAAGAAGAGAGAATTGGAAAGACACAGGCAGGCAAATCTGCATGGCACAGTATTACAATAGCCAAGATATGGAAGTAACCAAAAAGTCCACCAACAGATGGGTGGACAAAGAAGAACTCCTCCATGTACAGATGGAATATTCGCTAGTGAAAAAAATGAAACAATGCCATTTGCAGCCCATACATGAGTCTAGACGTAAGCACGCCACCTGTAGTAAGTGAGAAAGCAAAAGACACATATCCTATCATATCACTTTTAGGAGTTACTTAAAAATTAATACCAGTGAAGATATTTCCACAGAGGAAGGCAATCAGAGATTCATTAAAAAAATCTTATGGTTCACCAAATAGAAAGGGATGAGGATTGGATACATTACCATATTGGGGTTAACAGAGATATACAAACCATGTGAAATATATAATCAACAAAGACGTACGGAAGACCAGGAGAAGACTACTCAACATTGTGTCATGACCTACATGGGAAAAGGATGCGTGGAAGAATAGATACATGTATATGTGTGAAAGAAGCACATCTTGCACACCTAGAAAAAACAAACCATTGTAATCAAATGTGCTGGGATAAAGAATAAAAAGTAAATTACAAGTATGAACAAGAAGTAATCAGACATAAACTTAAAGGGCTTTTTCCTGGCACATTCCATTCTAATATACAACCTAGAACACCACTTCCATTAAGGCTCTGTTTCCGTAGTAACCAAATTTGGTAAAGGAGAAACGCTGCCACCTTGTGGCTGTCTCCTGCAAGAGCAGCTTTAAACTCACAGCTAATGCTCACTTAACATTCACAAGGACTCAGGGATCTAAAGGACACCTGCCCTAAAAAAATGTGCTGAAGGTGGGAATGGACAAAAAAATTCAAAACAGGCAAATGTTTCAAGAAGAGATTATGAAGAGTTATGTTTTACTCACACTCTTTTTAAAAAAAAGGAAAATGGATAAAAGCTAAACCTCAGGGAGTGTTAGACGCATGCAATCTAATCTACAAAAAGTTTCAACTTACACCAGTCGACTGATCATCAGCAAAAAGTCAGCAAACAATAAATCCTGAAGGGGTTTTAGAGAACTGTGTACCCTCTACCTGCTGGTGAGACGGAAAGGGGTAACAGCCAATAATGAGAACAGAAAGGAGCTGTGTTTAAAAGTAAAAATGGAGGTACCATTCAATCCGGCAGGCGCACCATTGGACCTTTCACCTGAGAAGACAAGAATCGAGAAGACACAGGCCGCAAAAGCTGCAGTGCAGCCTTATTCACAATAGCCAAGACAGTGAAGCAATCAAAATGTCCAAGAACAGGTGAATGGAGAAAGAAGAAGTGGTCCATGTACACAATGGGATATTAGCCATGGAAAACAATGAACCATTGCTCTTTGAGGCACCACAAATGAGTCTGGAGATAATCACGAAACATGAGGTAACTCGGAAACCAAAGACCTGTATTCTATGATATCACTTATAGGCGTTATCTAATAACTGACACAAATGAATATATTTCCACAGAGAAAGACACTCACAGACTTAGAAAACAAACTATGCTCATCTAAAAGGAAAGGTGGGGAGAATGGATAAATTAAGATTAGTGTTGCTATATCTATACAAACACATATTATATACATATCTCAAAAAGACCGACCATGTAGCAAGGGAGGTCTGTGGATCCCTCTGTAACATTTTACATGGGAAGAGGATCTGTACTTGAATAGAAATATATAATGTACAAATGAACCAGATTGTGTACACCTAGGACAAACAATATTCTAAGCTTTACCCCAATTAAAAAAAAATTTTAAATCCAAGAAGAAATAAAGAGACATAAAAGTATGGGGGTTTCTCCATGCACATTCCAATTTAATTTACAACCTAGGACCACGACTGCCAGAAAGGCTCTGCTGCCCCAATACCCAGATTTGGGAATGGAGAAATGCTGCCTTCTTGAGGCCACTTCCCACAACAGCAGCTTTAAACCCATTGCTAAAGGTCACTAAATATTCACCAAACTTGCAGTTCGGGAAATGACACCTGTTCTCTAAAAAAATTCTGGGGTGGAAAATCGACCAAAAATTTCAAAATAGGGCAACCTTCCAAGAAGACAATTTCAAGAGATATATTGTACTCCCAACTGTTTCCTTTTTTTTAACAGAAAAGTAAACGGTGGAGAAAAATGATGAGTTTTATGAATTTTCAAAGACATGCAAACCCAAATTACAAAAACCTATCAGCTCACAGCAGCCAGTACGGCCATTAGCATAAATGCGGCAAACAATAAATGCTGAAGCGATTGTGGAGAAATGCGTACCCTCGATTCTAAGGGGGACGTGGTAAGTGCCAGTAATGAAAACACAAAGAAGGTGCTTTGAAAAGGAAAACACGGTGCTACCAGTCAGTCAATCACACCCACTGCTGGGCCTATCACCTGTGAAAATGAGAATCAAACAGTCACAGGCTGGCAATCCTGCACTCCAACAATATTTACCATAGCCAACGCTTGGAAGCAATGAAAATGTCCATCAACCGAGGAATGCACAAAGTAGAAGTGGTCCATGTACACGGTGGAAAATTACTCCAATAAAAAATAAAAATTAAATTTAAAACTCCAACAAAAGTAAAGAGACATCAGCTTGTGTGGGTTTGTCCGGGCACACTCCACTCTAATTTATAACCGAGAAACACCACAGGCCGCAAGGGCTTCTCCCTAGTTACCAGGGTGGGGAACATAGAAAGGCTGCCACCCTCTGGCAGTTATCTGCAAAAGCAGCATTAAAGCCTGTGCTAATGGTCATTTCATAGGAACAAGTACTGCAGAACTGTAAATGAAACCTGCCCTCAAAATGTCTTGAGGGAGGTAATGGCCAAAACATTTCAAAATGTGACGCATACTTTAAGAGAACAATTTGAAGAACTAAGGGGTAATCACAGCTTGAAAAATAAAAAGGACATGCCTTAAAGCTCAATTTCAACGGATTATGAGGCACGTGTGAATTCAACCACAAAAAGGTATCAGCTCACAATTGTCAGAATAACCATCAACAAGAAATCTACAGACAAAAATGCTGAAGGTGTTGTGGAGAAATGCGTACCCTCAACTTCAAGGGGGACGTAAGTTGGAAAGGGCCACAAATGAGAGCAGAATGGAGGTGCCTTAAAAAGGTAAACATTGAGCTACCATATGATCCAGCAGGCTCACTCCTCGACCTATAATCTAAGAAGAGAGAATTGGAAAGACACAGGCAGGCAAATCTGCATGGCACAGTATTACAATAGCCAAGATATGGAAGTAACCAAAAAGTCCACCAACAGATGGGTGGACAAAGAAGAACTCCTCCATGTACAGATGGAATATTCGCTAGTGAAAAAAATGAAACAATGCCATTTGCAGCCCATACATGAGTCTAGACGTAAGCACGCCACCTGTAGTAAGTGAGAAAGCAAAAGACACATATCCTATCATATCACTTTTAGGAGTTACTTAAAAATTAATACCAGTGAAGATATTTCCACAGAGGAAGGCAATCAGAGATTCATTAAAAAAATCTTATGGTTCACCAAATAGAAAGGGATGAGGATTGGATACATTACCATATTGGGGTTAACAGAGATATACAAACCATGTGAAATATATAATCAACAAAGACGTACGGAAGACCAGGAGAAGACTACTCAACATTGTGTCATGACCTACATGGGAAAAGGATGCGTGGAAGAATAGATACATGTATATGTGTGAAAGAAGCACATCTTGCACACCTAGAAAAAACAAACCATTGTAATCAAATGTGCTGGGATAAAGAATAAAAAGTAAATTACAAATATGAACAAGAAGTAATCAGACATAAACTTAAAGGGCTTTTTCCTGACACATTCCATTCTAATTTACAACCTAGAACACCACTTCCATTAAGGCTCTGTTTCCCTAGTTACGAAATTTGGAAAAGGTGAAATGCTGCCACCTTGTGGCCGTTTCCTGCAAGAGCAGCTTTAAACTCACAGCTAATGCTCACTTAACATACACAAGGACTCAGGGCTGTAAAGGACACCTGCCCTAAAAAAAATGTGCTGAAGGAGGGAATGGACAAAAAAATTCAAAACAGGCAAATGTTTCAAGAAGAGAGTATGAAGAGTTAAGTTTTACTCACGGTGTTTTAAAAAAAAGGAAAATGGATAAAAGCTCAACCTCAGGGAGTGTTAGACGCATGCAATCTAATCTACAAAAAGTTTCAACTTACACCAGTCGACTGATCATCAGCAAAAAGTCAACAAACAATAAATCCTGAAGGGGTTTTAGAGAACTGTGTACCCTCTACCTGCTGGTGAGACGGAAAGGGGTAACAGCCAATAATGAGAACAGAAAGGAGCTGTGTTTAAAAGTAAAAATGGAGGTACCATTCAATCCGGCAGGCGCACCATTGGACCTTTCACCTGAGAAGACAAGAATCGAGAAGACACAGGCCGCAAAAGCTGCAGTGCAGCCTTATTCACAATAGCCAAGACAGTGAAGCAATCAAAATGTCCAAGAACAGGTGAATGGAGAAAGAAGAAGTGGTCCATGTACACAATGGGATATTAGCCATGGAAAACAATGAACCATTGCTCTTTGAGGCACCACAAATGAGTCTGGAGATAATCACGAAACATGAGGTAACTCGGAAACCAAAGACCTGTATTCTATGATATCACTTATAGGCGTTATCTAATAACTGACACAAATGAATATATTTCCACAGAGAAAGACACTCACAGACTTAGAAAACAAACTATGCTCATCTAAAAGGAAAGGTGGGGAGAATGGATAAATTAAGATTAGTGTTGCTATATCTATACAAACACATATTATATACATATCTCAAAAAGACCGACCATGTAGCAAGGGAGGTCTGTGGATCCCTCTGTAACATTTTACATGGGAAGAGGATCTGTACTTGAATAGAAATATATAATGTACAAATGAACCAGATTGTGTACACCTAGGACAAACAATATTCTAAGCTTTACCCCAATTAAAAAAAAATTTTAAATCCAAGAAGAAATAAAGAGACATAAAAGTATGGGGGTTTCTCCATGCACATTCCAATTTAATTTACAACCTAGGAACACGACTGCCAGAAAGGCTCTGCTGCCCCAATACCCAGATTTGGGAATGGAGAAATGCTGCCTTCTTGAGGCCACTTCCCACAACAGCAGCTTTAAACCCATTGCTAAAGGTCACTAAATATTCACCAAACTTGCAGTTCGGGAAATGACACCTGTTCTCTAAAAAAATTCTGGGGTGGAAAATCGACCAAAAATTTCAAAATAGGGCAACCTTCCAAGAAGACAATTTCAAGAGATATATTGTACTCCCAACTGTTTCCTTTTTTTTAACAGAAAAGTAAACGGTGGAGAAAAATGATGAGTTTTATGAATTTTCAAAGACATGCAAACCCAAATTACAAAAACCTATCAGCTCACAGCAGCCAGTACGGCCATTAGCATAAATGCGGCAAACAATAAATGCTGAAGCGATTGTGGAGAAATGCGTACCCTCGATTCTAAGGGGGACGTGGTAAGTGCCAGTAATGAAAACACAAAGAAGGTGCTTTGAAAAGGAAAACACGGTGCTACCAGTCAGTCAATCACACCCACTGCTGGGCCTATCACCTGTGAAAATGAGAATCAAACAGTCACAGGCTGGCAATCCTGCACTCCAACAATATTTACCATAGCCAACGCTTGGAAGCAATGAAAATGTCCATCAACCGAGGAATGCACAAAGTAGAAGTGGTCCATGTACACGGTGGAAAATTACTCCAATAAAAAATAAAAATTAAATTTAAAACTCCAACAAAAGTAAAGAGACATCAGCTTGTGTGGGTTTGTCCGGGCACACTCCACTCTAATTTATAACCGAGAAACACCACAGGCCGCAAGGGCTTCTCCCTAGTTACCAGGGTGGGGAACATAGAAAGGCTGCCACCCTCTGGCAGTTATCTGCAAAAGCAGCATTAAAGCCTGTGCTAATGGTCATTTCATAGGAACAAGTACTGCAGAACTGTAAATGAAACCTGCCCTCAAAATGTCTTGAGGGAGGTAATGGCCAAAACATTTCAAAATGTGACGCATACTTTAAGAGAACAATTTGAAGAACTAAGGGGTAATCACAGCTTGAAAAATAAAAAGGACATGCCTTAAAGCTCAATTTCAACGGATTATGAGGCACGTGTGAATTCAACCACAAAAAGGTATCAGCTCACAATTGTCAGAATAACCATCAACAAGAAATCTACAGACAAAAATGCTGAAGGTGTTGTGGAGAAATGCGTACCCTCAACTTCAAGGGGGACGTAAGTTGGAAAGGGCCACAAATGAGAGCAGAATGGAGGTGCCTTAAAAAGGTAAACATTGAGCTACCATATGATCCAGCAGGCTCACTCCTCGACCTATAATCTAAGAAGAGAGAATTGGAAAGACACAGGCAGGCAAATCTGCATGGCACAGTATTACAATAGCCAAGATATGGAAGTAACAAAAAAGTCCACCAACAGATGGGTGGACAAAGAAGAACTCCTCCATGTACAGATGGAATATTCGCTAGTGAAAAAAATGAAACAATGCCATTTGCAGCCCATACATGAGTCTAGACGTAAGCACGCCACCTGTAGTAAGTGAGAAAGCAAAAGACACATATCCTATCATATCACTTTTAGGAGTTACTTAAAAATTAATACCAGTGAAGATATTTCCACAGAGGAAGGCAATCAGAGATTCATTAAAAAAATCTTATGGTTCACCAAATAGAAAGGGATGAGGATTGGATACATTACCATATTGGGGTTAACAGAGATATACAAACCATGTGAAATATATAATCAACAAAGACGTACGGAAGACCAGGAGAAGACTACTCAACATTGTGTCATGACCTACATGGGAAAAGGATGCGTGGAAGAATAGATACATGTATATGTGTGAAAGAAGCACATCTTGCACACCTAGAAAAAACAAACCATTGTAATCAAATGTGCTGGGATAAAGAATAAAAAGTAAATTACAAATATGAACAAGAAGTAATCAGACATAAACTTAAAGGGCTTTTTCCTGACACATTCCATTCTAATTTACAACCTAGAACACCACTTCCATTAAGGCTCTGTTTCCCTAGTTACGAAATTTGGAAAAGGTGAAATGCTGCCACCTTGTGGCCGTTTCCTGCAAGAGCAGCTTTAAACTCACAGCTAATGCTCACTTAACATACACAAGGACTCAGGGCTGTAAAGGACACCTGCCCTAAAAAAAATGTGCTGAAGGAGGGAATGGACAAAAAAATTCAAAACAGGCAAATGTTTCAAGAAGAGAGTATGAAGAGTTAAGTTTTACTCACGGTGTTTTAAAAAAAAGGAAAATGGATAAAAGCTCAACCTCAGGGAGTGTTAGACCCATGCAATCTATTCTATAAAAAGTTTCAACTTACACCAGTCGACTGACCATCAGCAAAAAGTCTACAAACAATACATGCTGAAGGGGTTTTAGAGAACTGTGTACCCTCTACCTGCTGGTGAGCCGTAAAGGGGTAAAAGCCAATAATGAGAACAGAAAGGAGCTGTGTTTAAAAGTAAAAATGGAGGTACCATTCAAGCCAGCAGGCGCACCATTGGACCTCTCACCTGAGAAGACAAGAATCGAGAAGACTCAGGCCGCAAAAGCTGCAGTGCAGCCTTATTCACAATAGCCAAGACAGTGAAGCAATGAAAATGCCCAACAACAGGTGAATGGATAAAGAAGAAGTGGTCCATGTACACAATGGGATATTAGCCATGGAAAACAATGAACCATTGCTCTCTGAGGCACCACAAATGAGTCTGGAGATAATCACGAAACATGAGGTAAGTCGGAGAGCAAAAGACCTATATTCTATGATATCACTTATAGGCGTTATCTAATAACTGACACAAATGAACATATTTCCACAGAGAAAGACACTCACAGACTTAGAAAACAAACTGTGCTCATCTAAAAGGAAAGGTGGGGGGAAGGGATAAATTAAGATTAGTGTTACTATATGTATACAAACACATATTATAAACATATCTCAAAAAGACCGACCAAATAGCAAGTGAGGTCTGCGGAACCCTCAGTAACATTTTACATGGGAAGAGGATCTGTACTTGAATAGACATATATAATGTACAAATGAACCAGATTGTGTACACCTAGGACAAACAATATTCTAAGCTTTACCCCAATTAAAAAAAAAAATTTAAATCCAAGAAGAAATAAAGAGACATAAAAGTATGGGGGTTTCTCAATGCACATTTCTATTTAATTTACAACCTAGGAACACGACTTCCAGAAAGGCTCTGCTGCCCTAGTACCCAGACTTGGGAATGGAGAAATGCTGCCTGCTTGAGGCCACTTCCCACAACAGCAGCTTTAAACCCATTGCTAAATGTCACTAAATATTCACCAATGTTGCAGTTCGGGAAATGACACCTACTCTCTAAAAAAACTCTGGGGTGGAAAATCGACCAAAAAATTCAAAAGACGGCAACCTTCCAAGAAGAGAATTTCAAGAGTTATATTGTACTCCCAATTGTTTCCTTTTTTTAACAGAAAAGAAAACGGTGGAGAAAAATGGTGAGTTTTACGAATTTTCAAAGACATGCAAACCCAAATTACAAAACCCTATCAGCTCACAGCAGCCAGTAGGGCCATTAGCATAAATGCTGCAAACAATAAATGCTAAATCGATTGTGGAGGAATGCGTACCCTCGATTCTAAGGGGGACGTGGTAAGAGGCACTAAAGAAAACACAAAGAAGGTGCTTTGAAAAGGGAAACACGATGCTACCAGTCAATCAATCACACCCACTGCTGGGCCTATCACCCGAGAAAATGAGAATTAAAAAGTCACAGGCTGGCAATCCAGCACTCCAACAACATTTACCATAGCCAACACCTGGAAGCAATGAAAATGTCCATCAACCGAGGAATGCACAAAGTAGAAGTGCTCCACGTACCCAGTGGGAAATTACTCTAATAAAAAATAAAAATTACATTTAAAAAAACAACAAAATTCAGGAGACATCAGCTTGTGTGGGTTTGTCCGGGCACACTCCACTCTAATTTATAACCGAGAAACACCACAAGCCGCAAGGGCTTTTCCCTAGGTACCAGGGTGGGGAACATAGAAAGGCTGCCACCCTCTGGCAGTTACCTGCAAAAGCAGCTTTAAAGCCTGTGCTCATGGTCATTTCATAGGAACAAGTACTGCAGGATTGTAAATGAAACCTGCCCTCAAAATGTCTTGAGGGAGGTAATGGCCAAAACATTTCAAAATGTGACACATATTTTAAGAGATCACTTTGAAGAACTAAGGAGTAATCACAGCTTGAAAAATAAAAAGGACATGCCTTAAAGCTCAATTTCACCGGATTATGAGGCACATGCAAATTCAACCACAAAGAGGTATCAGCTCACACTTGTCAGAATAACCATCAGCAAGGAAACTACAAACAATAAATGCTGAAGGTGTTGTGGAGAAATGCATACCCTCAAATTCAAGTGGGACGTAAGTTGGAGAGGGCTACGAATGACAGCAGAATGGAGGTGCCTTAAAAAGGTAAACATTGAGCTACCATATGATCCAGCAGGCCCACTCCTCGACCTATAATCTAAGAAGAGAGAATTGGAAAGACACAGGCAGGCAAATCTGCATGGCACAGTATTACAATAGCCAGCATATGGAAGTAACCAAAAAGTCTACCAACAGATGGGTGGACAAAGAAGAACTCCTCCATGTACAGATGGAATATTTGCTAGTGAAAAAAATGAAACAATGCCATTTGCAGCACCATGGATGAGTCTAGATGTAATCACGCCACCTGTAGTAAGTGAGAAAGCAAGAGACACATATGCTTTCAATTCACTTTTAGGAGTTACTTAAAAATTGATGCCAATGTAGATATTTCCACAGAGAAAGGCAATCACAGATTCATGAAAAAAACTTATGGTTCACCATATAGAAAGGGATGAGGATTGGATACATTATCATATTGAGGTTAACAGAGATATACAAACCATGTGAAATATATAACCACCAAAGACGTACGGAAGACCAGGAGAAGACTACTCAACATTGTGTCATAACCCTACATGGGAAAAGGATTCGAGGAAGAATAGATACATGTATATGTGTGAAAGAACCACATCTTGCACACCTAGAGCAATCAAACCATTGTAATCAAATTTGCTGGGATAAAAAATAAAAGTAAATTACAAATATAAACAAGAAGTAATCAGACATAAACATAAAGGGCTTTTTCCTGGCACATTCCATTCTAATATACAACCTAGAACACCACTTCCATTAAGGCTCTGTTTCCGTAGTAACCAAATTTGGTAAAGGAGAAACGCTGCCACCTTGTGGCTGTCTCCTGCAAGAGCAGCTTTAAACTCACAGCTAATGCTCACTTAACATTCACAAGGACTCAGGGCTCTAAAGGACAGCTGCCCTAAAAAAATGTGCTGAAGGTGGGAATGGACAAAAAAATTCAAAACAGGCAAATGTTTCAAGAAGAGATTATGAAGAGTTATGTTTTACTCACACTCTTTTTAAAAAAAAGGAAAATGGATAAAAGCTCAACCTCAGGGAGTGTTAGACGCATGCAATCTAATCTACAAAAAGTTTCAACTTACACCAGTCGACTGATCATCAGCAAAAAGTCAACAAACAATAAATCCTGAAGGGGTTTTAGAGAACTGTGTACCCTCTACCTGCTGGTGAGACGGAAAGGGGTAACAGCCAATAATGAGAACAGAAAGGAGCTGTGTTTAAAAGTAAAAATGGAGGTACCATTCAATCCGGCAGGCGCACCATTGGACCTTTCACCTGAGAAGACAAGAATCGAGAAGACACAGGCCGCAAAAGCTGCAGTGCAGCCTTATTCACAATAGCCAAGACAGTGAAGCAATCAAAATGTCCAAGAACAGGTGAATGGAGAAAGAAGAAGTGGTCCATGTACACAATGGGATATTAGCCATGGAAAACAATGAACCATTGCTCTTTGAGGCACCACAAATGAGTCTGGAGATAATCACGAAACATGAGGTAACTCGGAAACCAAAGACCTGTATTCTATGATATCACTTATAGGCGTTATCTAATAACTGACACAAATGAATATATTTCCACAGAGAAAGACACTCACAGACTTAGAAAACAAACTATGCTCATCTAAAAGGAAAGGTGGGGAGAATGGATAAATTAAGATTAGTGTTGCTATATCTATACAAACACATATTATATACATATCTCAAAAAGACCGACCATGTAGCAAGGGAGGTCTGTGGATCCCTCTGTAACATTTTACATGGGAAGAGGATCTGTACTTGAATAGAAATATATAATGTACAAATGAACCAGATTGTGTACACCTAGGACAAACAATATTCTAAGCTTTACCCCAATTAAAAAAAAATTTTAAATCCAAGAAGAAATAAAGAGACATAAAAGTATGGGGGTTTCTCCATGCACATTCCAATTTAATTTACAACCTAGGAACACGACTGCCAGAAAGGCTCTGCTGCCCCACTACCCAGATTTGGGAATGGAGAAATGCTGCCTTCTTGAGGCCACTTCCCACAACAGCAGCTTTAAACCCATTGCTAAATGTCAGTAAATATTCACCAATGTTGCAGTTCGGGAAATGACACCTACTCTCTAAAAAAACTCTGGGGTGGAAAATCGACCAAAAAATTCAAAAGACGGCAACCTTCCAAGAAGAGAATTTCAAGAGTTATATTGTACTCCCAATTGTTTCCTTTTTTTAACAGAAAAGAAAACGGTGGAGAAAAATGGTGAGTTTTACGAATTTTCAAAGACATGCAAACCCAAATTACAAAACCCTATCAGCTCACAGCAGCCAGTAGGGCCATTAGCATAAATGCTGCAAACAATAAATGCTAAATCGATTGTGGAGGAATGCGTACCCTCGATTCTAAGGGGGACGTGGTAAGAGGCACTAAAGAAAACACAAAGAAGGTGCTTTGAAAAGGGAAACACGGTGCTACCAGTCAATCAATCACACCCACTGCTGGGCCTATCACCTGAGAAAATGAGAATTAAAAAGTCACAGGCTGGCAATCCAGCACTCCAACAACATTTACCATAGCCAACACCTGGAAGCAATGAAAATGTCCATCAACCGAGGAATGCACAAAGTAGAAGTGCTCCACGTACCCAGTGGGAAATTACTCTAATAAAAAATAAAAATTACATTTAAAAAACCAACAAAATTCAGGAGACATCAGCTTGTGTGGGTTTGTCCGGGCACACTCCACTCTAATTTATAACCGAGAAACACCACAAGCCGCAAGGGCTTTTCCCTAGGTACCAGGGTGGGGAACATAGAAAGGCTGCCACCCTCTGGCAGTTACCTGCAAAAGCAGCTTTAAAGCCTGTGCTCATGGTCATTTCATAGGAACAAGTACTGCAGGATTGTAAATGAAACCTGCCCTCAAAATGTCTTGAGGGAGGTAATGGCCAAAACATTTCAAAATGTGACACATATTTTAAGAGATCACTTTGAAGAACTAAGGAGTAATCACAGCTTGAAAAATAAAAAGGACATGCCTTAAAGCTCAATTTCACCGGATTATGAGGCACATGCAAATTCAACCACAAAGAGGTATCAGCTCACACTTGTCAGAATAACCATCAGCAAGGAAACTACAAACAATAAATGCTGAAGGTGTTGTGGAGAAATGCATACCCTCAAATTCAAGTGGGACGTAAGTTGGAGAGGGCTACGAATGACAGCAGAATGGAGGTGCCTTAAAAAGGTAAACATTGAGCTACCATATGATCCAGCAGGCCCACTCCTCGACCTATAATCTAAGAAGAGAGAATTGGAAAGACACAGGCAGGCAAATCTGCATGGCACAGTATTACAATAGCCAGCATATGGAAGTAACCAAAAAGTCTACCAACAGATGGGTGGACAAAGAAGAACTCCTCCATGTACAGATGGAATATTTGCTAGTGAAAAAAATGAAACAATGCCATTTGCAGCACCATGGATGAGTCTAGATGTAATCACGCCACCTGTAGTAAGTGAGAAAGCAAGAGACACATATGCTTTCAATTCACTTTTAGGAGTTACTTAAAAATTGATGCCAATGTAGATATTTCCACAGAGAAAGGCAATCACAGATTCATGAAAAAAACTTATGGTTCACCATATAGAAAGGGATGAGGATTGGATACATTATCATATTGAGGTTAACAGAGATATACAAACCATGTGAAATATATAACCACCAAAGACGTACGGAAGACCAGGAGAAGACTACTCAACATTGTGTCATAACCCTACATGGGAAAAGGATTCGAGGAAGAATAGATACATGTATATGTGTGAAAGAACCACATCTTGCACACCTAGAGCAATCAAACCATTGTAATCAAATTTGCTGGGATAAAAAATAAAAGTAAATTACAAATATGAACAAGAAGTAATCAGACATAAACTTAAAGGGCTTTTTCCTGGCACATTCCATTCTAATATACAACCTAGAACACCACTTCCATTAAGGCTCTGTTTCCGTAGTAACCAAATTTGGTAAAGGAGAAACGCTGCCACCTTGTGGCTGTCTCCTGCAAGAGCAGCTTTAAACTCACAGCTAATGCTCACTTAACATTCACAAGGACTCAGGGCTCTAAAGGACACCTGCCCTAAAAAAATGTGCTGAAGGTGGGAATGGACAAAAAAATTCAAAACAGGCAAATGTTTCAAGAAGAGATTATGAAGAGTTATGTTTTACTCACACTCTTTTTAAAAAAAAGGAAAATGGATAAAAGCTCAACCTCAGGGAGTGTTAGACGCATGCAATCTAATCTACAAAAAGTTTCAACTTACACCAGTCGACTGATCATCAGCAAAAAGTCAACAAACAATAAATCCTGAAGGGGTTTTAGAGAACTGTGTACCCTCTACCTGCTGGTGAGACGGAAAGGGGTAACAGCCAATAATGAGAACAGAAAGGAGCTGTGTTTAAAAGTAAAAATGGAGGTACCATTCAATCCAGCAGGCGCACCATTGGACCTTTCACCTGAGAAGACAAGAATCGAGAAGACACAGGCCGCAAAAGCTGCAGTGCAGCCTTATTCACAATAGCCAAGACAGTGAAGCAATCAAAATGTCCAAGAACAGGTGAATGGATAAAGAAGAAGTGGTCCATGTACACAATGGAATATTAGCCATGGAAAACAATGAACCATTGCTCTTTGAGGCACCACAAATGAGTCTGGAGATAATCACGAAACATGAGGTAACTCGGAAACCAAAGACCTGTATTCTATGATATCACTTATAGGCGTTATCTAATAACTGATACAAATGAATATATTTCCACAGAGAAAGACACTCACAGACTTAGAAAACAAACTATGCTCATCTAAAAGGAAAGGTGGGGAGAATGGATAAATTAAGATTAGTGTTGCTATATCTATACAAACACATATTATATACATATCTCAAAAAGACCGACCATGTAGCAAGGGAGGTCTGTGGATCCCTCTGTAACATTTTACATGGGAAGAGGATCTGTACTTGAATAGAAATATATAATGTAAAAATGAACCAGATTGTGTACACCTAGGACAAAGAATATTCTAAGCTTTACCCCAATTAAAAAAAAAATTTTAAATCCAAGAAGAAATAAAGAGACATAAAAGTATGGGGGTTTCTCCATGCACATTTCAATTTAATTTACAACCTAGGAACACGACTTCCAGAAAGGCTCTGCTGCCCTAGTACCCAGACTTGGGAATGGAGAAATGCTGCCTGCTTGAGGCCACTTCCCACAACAGCAGCTTTAAACCCATTGCTAAATGTCACTAAATATTCACCAATGTTGCAGTTCGGGAAATGACACCTACTCTCTAAAAAAACTCTGGGGTGGAAAATCGACCAAAAAATTCAACAGACGGCAACCTTCCAAGAAGAGAATTTCAAGAGTTATATTGTACTCCCAACTGTTTCCTTTTTTTTAACAGAAAAGTAAACGGTGGAGAAAAATGATGAGTTCTATGAATTTTCAAAGACATGCAAACCCAAATTACAAAAACCTATCAGCTCACAGCAGCCAGTACGGCCATTAGCATAAATGCGGCAAACAATAAATGCTGAAGCGATTGTGGAGAAATGCGTACCCTCGATTCTAAGGGGGACGTGGTAAGTGCCAGTAATGAAAACACAAAGAAGGTGCTTTGAAAAGGAAAACACGGTGCTACCAGTCAGTCAATCACACCCACTGCTGGGCCTATCACCTGTGAAAATGAGAATCAAACAGTCACAGGCTGGCAATCCTGCACTCCAACAATATTTACCATAGCCAACGCTTGGAAGCAATGAAAATGTCCATCAACCGAGGAATGCACAAAGTAGAAGTGGTCCACGAACACAGTGGAAAATTACTCCAATAAAAAATAAAAATTAAATTTAAAACTCCAACAAAAGTAAAGAGACATCAGCTTGTGTGGGTTTGTCCGGGCACACTCCACTCTAATTTATAACCGAGAAACACCACAGGCCGCAAGGGCTTCTCCCTAGTTACCAGGGTGGGGAATATAGAAAGGCTGCCACCCTCTGGCAGTTATCTGCAAAAGCAGCATTAAAGCCTGTGCTAATGGTCATTTCATAGGAACAAGTACTGCAGAACTGTAAATGAAACCTGCCCTCAAAATGTCTTGAGGGAGGTAATGGCCAAAACATTTCAAAATGTGACGCATACTTTAAGAGAACAATTTGAAGAACTAAGGGGTAATCACAGCTTGAAAAATAAAAAGGACATGCCTTAAAGCTCAATTTCAACGGATTATGAGGCACGTGCGAATTCAACCACAAAAAGGTATCAGCTCACAATTGTCAGAATAACCATTAACAAGAAATCTACAGACAAAAATGCTGAAGGTGTTGTGGAGAAATGCGTACCCTCAACTTCAAGGGGGACGTAAGTTGGAAAGGGCCACAAATGAGAGCAGAATGGAGGTGCCTTAAAAAGGTAAACATTGAGCTACCATATGATCCAGCAGGCTCACTCCTCGACCTATAATCTAAGAAGAGAGAATTGGAAAGACACAGGCAGGCAAATCTGCATGGCACAGTATTACAATAGCCAAGATATGGAAGTAACCAAAAAGTCCACCAACAGATGGGTGGACAAAGAAGAACTCCTATATGTACAGATGGAATATTCGCTAGTGGAAAAAATGAAACAATGCCATTTGCAGCCCATACATGAGTCTAGACGTAAGCACGCCACCTGTAGTAAGTGAGAAAGCAAAAGACACATATCCTATCATATCACTTTTAGGAGTTACTTAAAAATTAATACCAGTGAAGATATTTCCACAGAGAAAGGCAATCAGAGATTCATTAAAAAATTTTATGGTTCACCAAATAGAAAGGGATGAGGATTGGATACATTACCATATTGGGGTTAACAGAGATATACAAACCATGTGAAATATATAATCAACAAAGACGTACGGAAGACCAGGAGAAGACTACTCAACATTGTGTCACGACCTACATGGGAAAAGGATGCGTGGAAGAATAGATACATGTATATGTGTGAAAGAAGCACATCTTGCACACCTAGAAAAAACAAACCATTGTAATCAAATGTGCTGGGATAAAGAATAAAAAGTAAATTACAAATATGAACAAGAAGTTATGAGACATAAACTTAAAGGGCTTTTTCCTGGCACATTCCATTCTAATTTACAACCTAGAACACCACTTCCATTAAGCCTCTGTTTCCCTAGTTACGAAATTTGGAAAAGGAGAAATGCTGCCACCTTGTGGCCGTTTCCTGCAAGAGCAGCTTTAAACTCACAGCTAATGCTCACTTAACATACACAAGGACTCAGGGATGTAAAGGACACCTGCCCTAAAAAAAATGTGCTGAAGGAGGGAATGGACAAAAAAATTCAAAACAGGCAAATGTTTCAAGAAGAGAGTATGAAGAGTTAAGTTTTACTCACGGTGTTTTAAAAAAAAGGAAAATGGATAAAAGCTCAACCTCAGGGAGTGTTAGACCCATGCAATCTATTCTATAAAAAGTTTCAACTTACACCAGTCGACTGACCATCAGCAAAAAGTCTACAAACAATACATGCTGAAGGGGTTTTAGAGAACTGTGTACCCTCTACCGGCTGGTGAGCCGTAAAGGGGTAACAGCCAATAATGAGAACAGAAAGGAGCTGTGTTTAAAAGTAAAAATGGAGGTACCATTCAAGCCAGCAGGCGCACCATTGGACCTCTCACCTGAAAAGACAAGAATCGAGAAGACTCAGGCCGCAAAAGCTGCAGTGCAGCCTTATTCACAATAGCCAAGACAGTGAAGCAATGAAAATGCCCAACAACAGGTGAATGGATAAAGAAGAAGTGGTCCATGTACACAATGGAATATTAGCCATGGAAAACAATGAACCATTGCTCTCTGAGGCACCACAAATGAGTCTGGAGATAATCACGAAACATGAGGTAAGTCGGAGAGCAAAAGACCTATATTCTATGATATCACTTATAGGCGTTATCTAATAACTGACACAAATGAACATATTTCCACAGAGAAAGACACTCACAGACTTAGAAAACAAACTGTGCTCATCTAAAAGGAAAGGTGGGGGGAAGGGATACATTAAGATTAGTGTTACTATATGTATACAAACACATATTATAAACATATCTCAAAAAGACCGACCATATAGCAAGTGAGGTCTGCGGAATCCTCAGTAACATTTTACATGGGAAGAGGATCTGTACTTGAATAGACATATATAATGTACAAATGAACCAGATTGTGTACACCTAGGACAAACAATATTCTAAGCTTTACCCCAATTAAAACACTTTTAAAATACAAGAACAAATAATGACACATAAACTTATGGGGCTTTCTCCATGCACATTACAATGTAATTTACAACCTAGCAACACGACTTCCAGAAAGGCTCTGCTGCCCTAGTACCCAGACTTGGGAATGGAGAAATGCTGCCTGCTTGAGGCCACTTCCCACAACAGCAGCTTTAAACCCATTGCTAAATGTCACTAAATATTCACCAATGTTGCAGTTCGGGAAATGACACCTACTCTCTAAAAAAACTCTGGGGTGGAAAATCGACCAAAAAATTCAAAAGACGGCAACCTTCCAAGAAGAGAATTTCAAGAGTTATATTGTACTCCCAATTGTTTCCTTTTTTTAACAGAAAAGAAAACGGTGGAGAAAAATGGTGAGTTTTACGAATTTTCAAAGACATGCAAACCCAAATTACAAAACCCTATCAGCTCACAGCAGCCAGTAGGGCCATTAGCATAAATGCTGCAAACAATAAATGCTAAATCGATTGTGGAGGAATGCGTACCCTCGATTCTAAGGGGGACGTGGTAAGAGGCACTAAAGAAAACACAAAGAAGGTGCTTTGAAAAGGGAAACACGGTGCTACCAGTCAATCAATCACACCCACTGCTGGGCCTATCACCTGAGAAAATGAGAATTAAAAAGTCACAGGCTGGCAATCCAGCACTCCAACAACATTTACCATAGCCAACACCTGGAAGCAATGAAAATGTCCATCAACCGAGGAATGCACAAAGTAGAAGTGCTCCACGTACCCAGTGGGAAATTACTCTAATAAAAAATAAAAATTACATTTAAAAAACCAACAAAATTCAGTAGACATCAGCTTGTGTGGGTTTGTCCGGGCACACTCCACTCTAATTTATAACCGAGAAACACCACAAGCCGCAAGGGCTTTTCCCTAGGTACCAGGGTGGGGAACATAGAAAGGCTGCCACCCTCTGGCAGTTACCTGCAAAAGCAGCTTTAAAGCCTGTGCTCATGGTCATTTCATAGGAACAAGTACTGCAGGATTGTAAATGAAACCTGCCCTCAAAATGTCTTGAGGGAGGTAATGGCCAAAACATTTCAAAATGTGACACATATTTTAAGAGATCACTTTGAAGAACTAAGGAGTAATCACAGCTTGAAAAATAAAAAGGACATGCCTTAAAGCTCAATTTCACCGGATTATGAGGCACATGCAAATTCAACCACAAAGAGGTATCAGCTCACACTTGTCAGAATAACCATCAGCAAGGAAACTACAAACAATAAATGCTGAAGGTGTTGTGGAGAAATGCATACCCTCAAATTCAAGTGGGACGTAAGTTGGAGAGGGCTACGAATGACAGCAGAATGGAGGTGCCTTAAAAAGGTAAACATTGAGCTACCATATGATCCAGCAGGCCCACTCCTCGACCTATAATCTAAGAAGAGAGAATTGGAAAGACACAGGCAGGCAAATCTGCATGGCACAGTATTACAATAGCCAGCATATGGAAGTAACCAAAAAGTCTACCAACAGATGGGTGGACAAAGAAGAACTCCTCCATGTACAGATGGAATATTTGCTAGTGAAAAAAATGAAACAATGCCATTTGCAGCACCATGGATGAGTCTAGATGTAATCACGCCACCTGTAGTAAGTGAGAAAGCAAGAGACACATATGCTTTCAATTCACTTTTAGGAGTTACTTAAAAATTGATGCCAATGTAGATATTTCCACAGAGAAAGGCAATCACAGATTCATGAAAAAAACTTATGGTTCACCATATAGAAAGGGATGAGGATTGGATACATTATCATATTGAGGTTAACAGAGATATACAAACCATGTGAAATATATAACCACCAAAGACGTACGGAAGACCAGGAGAAGACTACTCAACATTGTGTCATAACCCTACATGGGAAAAGGATTCGAGGAAGAATAGATACATGTATATGTGTGAAAGAACCACATCTTGCACACCTAGAGCAATCAAACCATTGTAATCAAATTTGCTGGGATAAAAAATAAAAGTAAATTACAAATATGAACAAGAAGTAATCAGACATAAACTTAAAGGGCTTTTTCCTGGCACATTCCATTCTAATATACAACCTAGAACACCACTTCCATTAAGGCTCTGTTTCCGTAGTAACCAAATTTGGTAAAGGAGAAACGCTGCCACCTTGTGGCTGTCTCCTGCAAGAGCAGCTTTAAACTCACAGCTAATGCTCACTTAACATTCACAAGGACTCAGGGCTCTAAAGGACACCTGCCCTAAAAAAATGTGCTGAAGGTGGGAATGGACAAAAAAATTCAAAACAGGCAAATGTTTCAAGAAGAGATTATGAAGAGTTATGTTTTACTCACACTCTTTTTAAAAAAAAGGAAAATGGATAAAAGCTCAACCTCAGGGAGTGTTAGACGCATGCAATCTAATCTACAAAAAGTTTCAACTTACACCAGTCGACTGATCATCAGCAAAAAGTCAACAAACAATAAATCCTGAAGGGGTTTTAGAGAACTGTGTACCCTCTACCTGCTGGTGAGACGGAAAGGGGTAACAGCCAATAATGAGAACAGAAAGGAGCTGTGTTTAAAAGTAAAAATGGAGGTACCATTCAATCCGGCAGGCGCACCATTGGACCTTTCACCTGAGAAGACAAGAATCGAGAAGACACAGGCCGCAAAAGCTGCAGTGCAGCCTTATTCACAATAGCCAAGACAGTGAAGCAATCAAAATGTCCAAGAACAGGTGAATGGAGAAAGAAGAAGTGGTCCATGTACACAATGGGATATTAGCCATGGAAAACAATGAACCATTGCTCTTTGAGGCACCACAAATGAGTCTGGAGATAATCACGAAACATGAGGTAACTTGGAAACCAAAGACCTGTATTCTATGATATCACTTATAGGCGTTATCTAATAACTGACACAAATGAATATATTTCCACAGAGAAAGACACTCACAGACATAGAAAACAAACTATGCTCATCTAAAAGGAAAGGTGAGGAGAATGGATAAATTAAGATTAGTGTTGCTATATCTATACAAACACATATTATATACATATCTCAAAAAGACCGACCATGTAGCAAGGGAGGTCTGTGGATCCCTCTGTAACATTTTACATGGGAAGAGGATCTGTACTTGAATAGAAATATATAATGTACAAATGAACCAGATTGTGTACACCTAGGACAAACAATATTCTAAGCTTTACCCCAATTAAAAAAAACATTTAAATCCAAGAAGAAATAAAGAGACATAAAAGTATGGGGGTTTCTCCATGCACATTCCAATTTAATTTACAACCTAGGAACACGACTGCCAGAAAGGCTCTGCTGCCCCACTACCCAGATTTGGGAATGGAGAAATGCTGCCTTCTTGAGGCCACTTCCCACAACAGCAGCTTTAAACCCATTGCTAAAGGTCACTAAATATTCACCAAACTTGCAGTTCGGGAAATGACACCTGTTCTCTAAAAAAATTCTGGGGTGGAAAATCGACCAAAAATTTCAAAATAGGGCAACCTTCCAAGAAGACAATTTCAAGAGATATATTGTACTCCCAACTGTTTCCTTTTTTTTAACAGAAAAGTAAACGGTGGAGAAAAATGATGAGTTTTATGAATTTTCAAAGACATGCAAACCCAAATTACAAAAACCTATCAGCTCACAGCAGCCAGTACGGCCATTAGCATAAATGCGGCAAACAATACATGCTGAAGCGATTGTGGAGAATTGCGTACCCTCGATTCTAAGGGGGACGTGGTAAGTGCCAGTAATGAAAACACAAAGAAGGTGCTTTGAAAAGGAAAACACGGTGCTACCAGTCAGTCAATCACACCCACTGCTGGGCCTATCACCTGTGAAAATGAGAATCAAACAGTCACAGGCTGGCAGTCCTGCACTCCAACAATATTTACCATAGCCAACGCTTGGAAGCAATGAAAATGTCCATCAACCAAGGAATGCACAAAGTAGAAGTGGTCCACGTACACGGTGGAAAATTACTCCAATAAAAAATAAAAATTAAATTTAAAACTCCAACAAAAGTAAAGAGACATCAGCTTGTGTGGGTTTGTCCGGGCACACTCCACTCTAATTTATAACCGAGAAACACCACAGGCCGCAAGGTCTTCTCCCTAGTTACCAGGGTGGGGAACATAGAAAGGCTGCCACCCTCTGGCAGTTATCTGCAAAAGCAGCATTAAAGCCTGTGTAATGGTCATTTCATAGGAACAAGTACTGCAGAACTGTAAATGAAACCTGCCCTCAAAATGTCTTGAGGGAGGTAATGGCCAAAACATTTCAAAATGTGACGCATATTTTAAGAGAACAATTTGAAGAACTAAGGGGTAATCACAGCTTGAAAATTAAAAAGGACATGCCTTAAAGCTCAATTTCAGCGGATTATGAGGCACGTGCGAATTCAACCACAAAAAGGTTTCAGCTCACAATTGTCAGAATAACCATTAACAAGAAATCTACAGACAAAAATGCTGAAGGTGTTGTGGAGAAATGCGTACCCTCAACTTCAAGGGGGACGTAAGTTGGAAAGGGCCACAAATGAGAGCAGAATGGAGGTGCCTTAAAAAGGTAAACATTGAGCTACCATATGATCCAGCAGGCTCACTCCTCGACCTATAATCTAAGAAGAGAGAATTGGAAAGACACAGGCAGGCAAATCTGCATGGCACAGTATTACAATAGCCAAGATATGGAAGTAACCAAAAAGTCCACCAACAGATGGGTGGACAAAGAAGAACTCCTCCATGTACAGATGGAATATTCGCTAGTGAAAAAAATGAAACAATGCCATTTGCAGCCCATACATGAGTCTAGACGTAAGCACGCCACCTGTAGTAAGTGAGAAAGCAAAAGACACATATCCTATCATATCACTTTTAGGAGTTACTTAAAAATTAATACCAGTGAAGATATTTCCACAGAGAAAGGCAAACAGAGATTCATTAAAAAAATCTTATGGTTCACCAAATAGAAAGGGATGAGGATTGGATACATTACCATATTGGGGTTAACAGAGATATACAAACCATGTGAAATATATAATCACCAAAGACGTACGGAAGACCAGGAGAAGACTACTCAACATTGTGTCATGACCTACATGGGAAAAGGATGCGTGGAAGAATAGATACATGTATATGTGTGAAAGAAGCACATCTTGCACACCTAGAAAAAACAAACCATTGTAATCAAATGTGCTGGGATAAAGAATAAAAAGTAAATTACAAATATGAACAAGAAGTTATGAGACATAAACTTAAAGGGCTTTTTCCTGGCACATTCCATTCTAATTTACAACCTAGAACACCACTTCCATTAAGCCTCTGTTTCCCTAGTTACGAAATTTGGAAAAGGAGAAATGCTGCCACCTTGTGGCCGTTTCCTGCAAGAGCAGCTTTAAACTCACAGCTAATGCTCACTTAACATACACAAGGACTCAGGGCTGTAAAGGACACCTGCCCTAAAAAAAATGTGCTGAAGGAGGGAATGGACAAAAAAATTCAAAACAGGCAAATGTCTCAAGAAGACAGTATGAAGAGTTAAGTTTTACTCACGGTGTTTTAAAAAAAAGGAAAATGGATAAAAGCTCAACTTCAGGGAGTGTTAGACCCATGCAATCTATTCTATAAAAAGTTTCAACTTACACCAGTCGACTGACCATCAGCAAAAAGTCTACAACAATACATGCTGAAGGGGTTTTAGAGAACTGTGTACCCTCTACCTGCTGGTGAGCCGTAAAGGGGTAACAGCCAATAATGAGAACAGAAAGGAGCTGTGTTTAAAAGTAAAAATGGAGGTACCATTCAAGCCAGCAGGCGCACCATTGGACCTCTCACCTGAGAAGACAAGAATCGAGAAGACTCAGGCCGCAAAAGCTGCAGTGCAGCCTTATTCACAATAGCCAAGACAGTGAAGCAATGAAAATGCCCAACAACAGGTGAATGGATAAAGAAGAAGTGGTCCATGTACACAATGGAATATTAGCCATGGAAAACAATGAACCATTGCTCTCTGAGGCACCACAAATGAGTCTGGAGATAATCACGAAACATGAGGTAAGTCGGAGAGCAAAAGACCTATATTCTATGATATCACTTATAGGCGTTATCTAATAACTGACACAAATGAACATATTTCCACAGAGAAAGACACTCACAGACTTAGAAAACAAACTGTGCTCATCTAAAAGGAAAGGTGGGGGGAAGGGATAAATTAAGATTAGTGTTACTATATGTATACAAACACATATTATAAACATATCTCAAAAAGACCGACCATATAGCAAGTGAGGTCTGCGGAACCCTCAGTAACATTTTACATGGGAAGAGGATCTGTACTTGAATAGACATATATAATGTACAAATGAACCAGATTGTGTACACCTAGGACAAACAATATTCTAAGCTTTACCCCAATTAAAACACTTTTAAAATCCAAGAAGAAATAATGACACATAAACTTATGGGGCTTTCTCCATGCACATTACAATGTAATTTACAACCTAGCAACACGACTTCCAGAAAGGCTCTGCTGCCCTAGTACCCAGACTTGGGAATGGAGAAATGCTGCCTGCTTGAGGCCACTTCCCACAACAGCAGCTTTAAACCCATTGCTAAATGTCACTAAATATTCACCAATGTTGCAGTTCGGGAAATGACACCTACTCTCTAAAAAAACTCTGGGGTGGAAAATCGACCAAAAAATTCAAAAGACGGCAACCTTCCAAGAAGAGAATTTCAAGAGTTATATTGTACTCCCAATTGTTTCCTTTTTTTAACAGAAAAGAAAACGGTGGAGAAAAATGGTGAGTTTTACGAATTTTCAAAGACATGCAAACCCAAATTACAAAACCCTATCAGCTCACAGCAGCCAGTAGGGCCATTAGCATAAATGCTGCAAACAATAAATGCTAAATCGATTGTGGAGGAATGCGTACCCTCGATTCTAAGGGGGACGTGGTAAGAGGCACTAAAGAAAACACAAAGAAGGTGCTGTGAAAAGGGAAACACGGTGCTACCAGTCAATCAATCACACCCACTGCTGGGCCTATCACCTGAGAAAATGAGAATTAAAAAGTCACAGGCTTGCAATCCAGCACTCCAACAACATTTACCATAGCCAACACCTGGAAGCAATGAAAATGTCCATCAACCGAGGAATGCACAAAGTAGAAGTGCTCCACGTACCCAGTGGGAAATTACTCTAATAAAAAATAAAAATTACATTTAAAAAACCAACAAAATTCAGGAGACATCAGCTTGTGTGGGTTTGTCCGGGCACACTCCACTCTAATTTATAACCGAGAAACACCACAAGCCGCAAGGGCTTTTCCCTAGGTACCAGGGTGGGGAACATAGAAAGGCTGCCACCCTCTGGCAGTTACCTGCAAAAGCAGCTTTAAAGCCTGTGCTCATGGTCATTTCATAGGAACAAGTACTGCAGGATTGTAAATGAAACCTGCCCTCAAAATGTCTTGAGGGAGGTAATGGCCAAAACATTTCAAAATGTGACACATATTTTAAGAGATCACTTTGAAGAACTAAGGAGTAATCACAGCTTGAAAAATAAAAAGGACATGCCTTAAAGCTCAATTTCACCGGATTATGAGGCACATGCAAATTCAACCACAAAGAGGTATCAGCTCACACTTGTCAGAATAACCATCAGCAAGGAAACTACAAACAATAAATGCTGAAGGTGTTGTGGAGAAATGCATACCCTCAAATTCAAGTGGGACGTAAGTTGGAGAGGGCTACGAATGACAGCAGAATGGAGGTGCCTTAAAAAGGTAAACATTGAGCTACCATATGATCCAGCAGGCCCACTCCTCGACCTATAATCTAAGAAGAGAGAATTGGAAAGACACAGGCAGGCAAATCTGCATGGCACAGTATTACAATAGCCAGCATATGGAAGTAACCAAAAAGTCTACCAACAGATGGGTGGACAAAGAAGAACTCCTCCATGTACAGATGGAATATTTGCTAGTGAAAAAAATGAAACAATGCCATTTGCAGCACCATGGATGAGTCTAGATGTAATCACGCCACCTGTAGTAAGTGAGAAAGCAAGAGACACATATGCTTTCAATTCACTTTTAGGAGTTACTTAAAAATTGATGCCAATGTAGATATTTCCACAGAGAAAGGCAATCACAGATTCATGAAAAAAACTTATGGTTCACCATATAGAAAGGGATGAGGATTGGATACATTATCATATTGAGGTTAACAGAGATATACAAACCATGTGAAATATATAACCACCAAAGACGTACGGAAGACCAGGAGAAGACTACTCAACATTGTGTCATAACCCTACATGGGAAAAGGATTCGAGGAAGAATAGATACATGTATATGTGTGAAAGAACCACATCTTGCACACCTAGAGCAATCAAACCATTGTAATCAAATTTGCTGGGATAAAAAATAAAAGTAAATTACAAATATGAACAAGAAGTAATCAGACATAAACGTAAAGGGCTTTTTCCTGGCACATTCCATTCTAATATACAACCTAGAACACCACTTCCATTAAGGCTCTGTTTCCGTAGTAACCAAATTTGGTAAAGGAGAAACGCTGCCACCTTGTGGCTGTCTCCTGCAAGAGCAGCTTTAAACTCACAGCTAATGCTCACTTAACATTCACAAGGACTCAGGGCTCTAAAGGACACCTGCCCTAAAAAAATGTGCTGAAGGTGGGAATGGACAAAAAAATTCAAAACAGGCAAATGTTTCAAGAAGAGATTATGAAGAGTTATGTTTTACTCACACTCTTTTTAAAAAAAAGGAAAATGGATAAAAGCTCAACCTCAGGGAGTGTTAGACGCATGCAATCTAATCTACAAAAAGTTTCAACTTACACCAGTCGACTGATCATCAGCAAAAAGTCAACAAACAATAAATCCTGAAGGGGTTTTAGAGAACTGTGTACCCTCTACCTGCTGGTGAGACGGAAAGGGGTAACAGCCAATAATGAGAACAGAAAGGAGCTGTGTTTAAAAGTAAAAATGGAGGTACCATTCAATCCGGCAGGCGCACCATTGGACCTTTCACCTGAGAAGACAAGAATCGAGAAGACACAGGCCGCAAAAGCTGCAGTGCAGCCTTATTCACAATAGCCAAGACAGTGAAGCAATCAAAATGTCCAAGAACAGGTGAATGGAGAAAGAAGAAGTGGTCCATGTACACAATGGGATATTAGCCATGGAAAACAATGAACCATTGCTCTTTGAGGCACCACAAATGAGTCTGGAGATAATCACGAAACATGAGGTAACTCGGAAACCAAAGACCTGTATTCTATGATATCACTTATAGGCGTTATCTAATAACTGACACAAATGAATATATTTCCACAGAGAAAGACACTCACAGACTTAGAAAACAAACTATGCTCATCTAAAAGGAAAGGTGGGGAGAATGGATAAATTAAGATTAGTGTTGCTATATCTATACAAACACATATTATATACATATCTCAAAAAGACCGACCATGTAGCAAGGGAGGTCTGTGGATCCCTCTGTAACATTTTACATGGGAAGAGGATCTGTACTTGAATAGAAATATATAATGTACAAATGAACCAGATTGTGTACACCTAGGACAAACAATATTCTAAGCTTTACCCCAATTAAAAAAAAATTTTAAATCCAAGAAGAAATAAAGAGACATAAAATTATGGGGGTTTCTCCATGCACATTCCAATTTAATTTACAACCTAGGAACACGACTGCCAGAAAGGCTCTGCTGCCCCACTACCCAGATTTGGGAATGGAGAAATGCTGCCTTCTTGAGGCCACTTCCCACAACAGCAGCTTTAAACCCATTGCTAAAGGTCACTAAATATTCACCAAACTTGCAGTTCGGGAAATGACACCTGTTCTCTAAAAAAATTCTGGGGTGGAAAATCGACCAAAAATTTCAAAATAGGGCAACCTTCCAAGAAGACAATTTCAAGAGATATATTGTACTCCCAACTGTTTCCTTTTTTTTAACAGAAAAGTAAACGGTGGAGAAAAATGATGAGTTTTATGAATTTTCAAAGACATGCAAACCCAAATTACAAAAACCTATCAGCTCACAGCAGCCAGTATGGCCATTAGCATAAATGCGGCAAACAATAAATGCTGAAGCGATTGTGGAGAAATGCGTACCCTCGATTCTAAGGGGGACGTGGTAAGTGCCAGTAATGAAAACACAAAGAAGGTGCTTTGAAAAGGAAAACACGGTGCTACCAGTCAGTCAATCACACCCACTGCTGGGCCTATCACCTGTGAAAATGAGAATCAAACAGTCACAGGCTGGCAATCCTGCACTCCAACAATATTTACCATAGCCAACGCTTGGAAGCAATGAAAATGTCCATCAACCGAGGAATGCACAAAGTAGAAGTGGTCCACGTACACGGTGGAAAATTACTCCAATAAAAAATAAAAATTAAATTTAAAACTCCAACAAAAGTAAAGAGACATCAGCTTGTGTGGGTTTGTCCGGGCACACTCCACTCTAATTTATAACCGAGAAACACCACAGGCCGCAAGGGCTTCTCCCTAGTTACCAGGGTGGGGAACATAGAAAGGCTGCCACCCTCTGGCAGTTATCTGCAAAAGCAGCATTAAAGCCTGTGCTAATGGTCATTTCATAGGAACAAGTACTGCAGAACTGTAAATGAAACCTGCCCTCAAAATGTCTTGAGGGAGGTAATGGCCAAAACATTTCAAAATGTGACGCATACTTTAAGAGAACAATTTGAAGAACTAAGGGGTAATCACAGCTTGAAAAATAAAAAGGACATGCCTTAAAGCTCAATTTCAACGGATTATGAGGCACGTGCGAATTCAACCACAAAAAGGTATCAGCTCACAATTGTCAGAATAACCATTATCAAGAAATCTACAGACAAAAATGCTGAAGGTGTTGTGGAGAAATGCGTACCCTCAACTTCAAGGGGGACGTAAGTTGGAAAGGGCCACAAATGAGAGCAGAATGGAGGTGCCTTAAAAAGGTAAACATATGATCCAGCAGGCTCACTCCTCGACCTATAATCTAAGAAGAGAGAATTGGAAAGACACAGGCAGGCAAATCTGCATGGCACAGTATTACAATAGCCAAGATATGGAAGTAACCAAAAAGTCCACCAACAGATGGGTGGACAAAGAAGAACTCCTCCATGTACAGATGGAATATTCGCTAGTGAAAAAAATGAAACAATGCCATTTGCAGCCCATACATGAGTCTAGACGTAAGCACGCCACCTGTAGTAAGTGAGAAAGCAAAAGACACATATCCTATCATATCACTTTTAGGAGTTACTTAAAAATTAATACCAGTGAAGATATTTCCACAGAGGAAGGCAATCAGAGATTCATTAAAAAAATCTTATGGTTCACCAAATAGAAAGGGATGAGGATTGGATACATTACCATATTGGGGTTAACAGAGATATACAAACCATGTGAAATATATAATCAACAAAGACGTACGGAAGACCAGGAGAAGACTACTCAACATTGTGTCATGACCTACATGGGAAAAGGATGCGTGGAAGAATAGATACATGTATATGTGTGAAAGAAGCACATCTTGCACACCTAGAAAAAACAAACCATTGTAATCAAATGTGCTGGGATAAAGAATAAAAAGTAAATTACAAATATGAACAAGAAGTAATCAGACATAAACTTAAAGGGCTTTTTCCTGGCACATTCCATTCTAATATACAACCTAGAACACCACTTCCATTAAGGCTCTGTTTCCGTAGTAACCAAATTTGGTAAAGGAGAAACGCTGCCACCTTGTGGCTGTCTCCTGCAAGAGCAGCTTTAAACTCACAGCTAATGCTCACTTAACATTCACAAGGACTCAGGGCTCTAAAGGACACCTGCCCTAAAAAAATGTGCTGAAGGTGGGAATGGACAAAAAAATTCAAAACAGGCAAATGTTTCAAGAAGAGATTATGAAGAGTTATGTTTTACTCACACTCTTTTTAAAAAAAAGGAAAATGGATAAAAGCTCAACCTCAGGGAGTGTTAGACGCATGCAATCTAATCTACAAAAAGTTTCAACTTACACCAGTCGACTGATCATCAGCAAAAAGTCAACAAACAATAAATCCTGAAGGGGTTTTAGAGAACTGTGTACCCTCTACCTGCTGGTGAGACGGAAAGGGGTAACAGCCAATAATGAGAACAGAAAGGAGCTGTGTTTAAAAGTAAAAATGGAGGTACCATTCAATCCGGCAGGCGCACCATTGGACCTTTCACCTGAGAAGACAAGAATCGAGAAGACACAGGCCGCAAAAGCTGCAGTGCAGCCTTATTCACAATAGCCAAGACAGTGAAGCAATCAAAATGTCCAAGAACAGGTGAATGGAGAAAGAAGAAGTGGTCCATGTACACAATGGGATATTAGCCATGGAAAACAATGAACCATTGCTCTTTGAGGCACCACAAATGAGTCTGGAGATAATCACGAAACATGAGGTAACTCGGAAACCAAAGACCTGTATTCTGTGATATCACTTATAGGCGTTATCTAATAACTGACACAAATGAATATATTTCCACAGAGAAAGACACTCACAGACTTAGAAAACAAACTATGCTCATCTAAAAGGAAAGGTGGGGAGAATGGATAAATTAAGATTAGTGTTGCTATATCTATACAAACACATATTATATACATATCTCAAAAAGACCGACCATGTAGCAAGGGAGGTCTGTGGATCCCTCTGTAACATTTTACATGGGAAGAGGATCTGTACTTGAATAGAAATATATAATGTACAAATGAACCAGATTGTGTACACCTAGGACAAACAATATTCTAAGCTTTACCCCAATTAAAAAAAAAAATTAAATCCAAGAAGAAATAAAGAGACATAAAAGTATGGGGGTTTCTCCATGCACATTCCAATTTAATTTACAACCTAGGAACACGACTGCCAGAAAGGCTCTGCTGCCCCACTACCCAGATTTGGGAATGGAGAAATGCTGCCTTCTTGAGGCCACTTCCCACAACAGCAGCTTTAAACCCATTGCTAAAGGTCACTAAATATTCACCAAACTTGCAGTTCGGGAAATGACACCTGTTCTCTAAAAAAATTCTGGGGTGGAAAATCGACCAAAAATTTCAAAATAGGGCAACCTTCCAAGAAGACAATTTCAAGAGATATATTGTACTCCCAACTGTTTCCTTTTTTTTAACAGAAAAGTAAACGGTGGAGAAAAATGATGAGTTTTATGAATTTTCAAAGACATGCAAACCCAAATTACAAAAGCCTATCAGCTCACAGCAGCCAGTACGGCCATTAGCATAAATGCGGCAAACAATAAATGCTGAAGCGATTGTGGAGAATTGCGTACCCTCGATTCTAAGGGGGACGTGGTAAGTGCCAGTAATGAAAACACAAAGAAGGTGCTTTGAAAAGGAAAACACGGTGCTACCAGTCAGTCAATCACACCCACTGCTGGGCCTATCACCTGTGAAAATGAGAATCAAACAGTCACAGGCTGGCAATCCTGCACTCCAACAATATTTACCATAGCCAACGCTTGGAAGCAATGAAAATGTCCATCAACCGAGGAATGCACAAAGTAGAAGTGGTCCACGTACACGGTGGAAAATTACTCCAATAAAAAATAAAAATTAAATTTAAAACTCCAACAAAAGTAAAGAGACATCAGCTTGTGTGGGTTTGTCCGGGCACACTCCACTCTAATTTATAACCGAGAAACACCACAGGCCGCAAGGGCTTCTCCCTAGTTACCAGGGTGGGGAACATAGAAAGGCTGCCACCCTCTGGCAGTTATCTGCAAAAGCAGCATTAAAGCCTGTGCTAATGGTCATTTCATAGGAACAAGTACTGCAGAACTGTAAATGAAACCTGCCCTCAAAATGTCTTGAGGGAGGTAATGGCCAAAACATTTCAAAATGTGACGCATACTTTAAGAGAACAATTTGAAGAACTAAGGGGTAATCACAGCTTGAAAAATAAAAAGGACATGCCTTAAAGCTCAATTTCAACGGATTATGAGGCACGTGCGAATTCAACCACAAAAAGGTATCAGCTCACAATTGTCAGAATAACCATTATCAAGAAATCTACAGACAAAAATGCTGAAGGTGTTGTGGAGAAATGCGTACCCTCAACTTCAAGGGGGACGTAAGTTGGAAAGGGCCACAAATGAGAGCAGAATGGAGGTGCCTTAAAAAGGTAAACATATGATCCAGCAGGCTCACTCCTCGACCTATAATCTAAGAAGAGAGAATTGGAAAGACACAGGCAGGCAAATCTGCATGGCACAGTATTACAATAGCCAAGATATGGAAGTAACCAAAAAGTCCACCAACAGATGGGTGGACAAAGAAGAACTCCTCCATGTACAGATGGAATATTCGCTAGTGAAAAAAATGAAACAATGCCATTTGCAGCCCATACATGAGTCTAGACGTAAGCACGCCACCTGTAGTAAGTGAGAAAGCAAAAGACACATATCCTATCATATCACTTTTAGGAGTTACTTAAAAATTAATACCAGTGAAGATATTTCCACAGAGGAAGGCAATCAGAGATTCATTAAAAAAATCTTATGGTTCACCAAATAGAAAGGGATGAGGATTGGATACATTACCATATTGGGGTTAACAGAGATATACAAACCATGTGAAATATATAATCAACAAAGACGTACGGAAGACCAGGAGAAGACTACTCAACATTGTGTCATGACCTACATGGGAAAAGGATGCGTGGAAGAATAGATACATGTATATGTGTGAAAGAAGCACATCTTGCACACCTAGAAAAAACAAACCATTGTAATCAAATGTGCTGGGATAAAGAATAAAAAGTAAATTACAAATATGAACAAGAAGTAATCAGACATAAACTTAAAGGGCTTTTTCCTGGCACATTCCATTCTAATATACAACCTAGAACACCACTTCCATTAAGGCTCTGTTTCCGTAGTAACCAAATTTGGTAAAGGAGAAACGCTGCCACCTTGTGGCTGTCTCCTGCAAGAGCAGCTTTAAACTCACAGCTAATGCTCACTTAACATTCACAAGGACTCAGGGCTCTAAAGGACACCTGCCCTAAAAAAATGTGCTGAAGGTGGGAATGGACAAAAAAATTCAAAACAGGCAAATGTTTCAAGAAGAGATTATGAAGAGTTATGTTTTACTCACACTCTTTTTAAAAAAAAGGAAAATGGATAAAAGCTCAACCTCAGGGAGTGTTAGACGCATGCAATCTAATCTACAAAAAGTTTCAACTTACACCAGTCGACTGATCATCAGCAAAAAGTCAACAAACAATAAATCCTGAAGGGGTTTTAGAGAACTGTGTACCCTCTACCTGCTGGTGAGACGGAAAGGGGTAACAGCCAATAATGAGAACAGAAAGGAGCTGTGTTTAAAAGTAAAAATGGAGGTACCATTCAATCCGGCAGGCGCACCATCGGACCTTTCACCTGAGAAGACAAGAATCGAGAAGACACAGGCCGCAAAAGCTGCAGTGCAGCCTTATTAACAATAGCCAAGACAGTCAAGCAATCAAAATGTCCAAGAACAGGTGAATGGATAACGAAGAAGTGGTCCATGTACACAATGGGATATTAGCCATGGAAAACAATGAACCATTGCTCTTTGAGGCACCACAAATGAGTCTGGAGATAATCACGAAACATGAGGTAACTCGGAAACCAAAGACCTGTGTTCTATGATATCACTTATAGGCGTTATCTAATAACTGACACAAATGAATATATTTCCACAGAGAAAGACACTCACAGACTTAGAAAACAAACTATGCTCATCTAAAAGGAAAGGTGGGGAGAATGGATAAATTAAGATTAGTGTTGCTATATCTATACAAACACATATTATATACATATCTCAAAAAGACCGACCATGTAGCAAGGGAGGTCTGTGGATCCCTCTGTAACATTTTACATGGGAAGAGGATCTGTACTTGAATAGAAATATATAATGTACAAATGAACCAGATTGTGTACACCTAGGACAAACAATATTCTAAGCTTTACCCCAATTAAAAAAAAATTTTAAATCCAAGAAGAAATAAAGAGACATAAAAGTATGGGGGTTTCTCCATGCACATTCCAATTTAATTTACAACCTAGGAACACGACTGCCAGAAAGGCTCTGCTGCCCCACTACCCAGATTTGGGAATGGAGAAATGCTGCCTTCTTGAGGCCACTTCCCACAACAGCAGCTTTAAACCCATTGCTAAAGGTCACTAAATATTCACCAAACTTGCAGTTCGGGAAATGACACCTGTTCTCTAAAAAAATTCTGGGGTGGAAAATCGACCAAAAATTTCAAAATAGGGCAACCTTCCAAGAAGACAATTTCAAGAGATATATTGTACTCCCAACTGTTTCCTTTTTTTTAACAGAAAAGTAAACGGTGGAGAAAAATGATGAGTTTTATGAATTTTCAAAGACATGCAAACCCAAATTACAAAAACCTATCAGCTCACAGCAGCCAGTACGGCCATTAGCATAAATGCGGCAAACAATACATGCTGAAGCGATTGTGGAGAATTGCGTACCCTCGATTCTAAGGGGGACGTGGTAAGTGCCAGTAATGAAAACACAAAGAAGGTGCTTTGAAAAGGAAAACACGGTGCTACCAGTCAGTCAATCACACCCACTGCTGGGCCTATCACCTGTGAAAATGAGAATCAAACAGTCACAGGCTGGCAATCCTGCACTCCAACAATATTTACCATAGCCAACGCTTGGAAGCAATGAAAATGTCCATCAACCGAGGAATGCACAAAGTAGAAGTGGTCCACGTACACGGTGGAAAATTACTCCAATAAAAAATAAAAATTAAATTTAAAACTCCAACAAAAGTAAAGAGACATCAGCTTGTGTGGGTTTGTCCGGGCACACTCCACTCTAATTTATAACCGAGAAACACCACAGGCCGCAAGGGCTTCTCCCTAGTTACCAGGGTGGGGAACATAGAAAGGCTGCCACCCTCTGGCAGTTATCTGCAAAAGCAGCATTAAAGCCTGTGTAATGGTCATTTCATAGGAACAAGTACTGCAGAACTGTAAATGAAACCTGCCCTCAAAATGTCTTGAGGGAGGTAATGGCCAAAACATTTCAAAATGTGACGCATACTTTAAGAGAACAATTTGAAGAAATAAGGGGTAATCACAGCTTGAAAATTAAAAAGGACATGCCTTAAAGCTCAATTTCAACGGATTATGAGGCACGTGCGAATTCAACCACAAAAAGGTTTCAGCACACAATTGTCAGAATAACCATCAACAAGAAATCTACAGACAAAAATGCTGAAGGTGTTGTGGAGAAATGCGTACCCTCAACTTCAAGGGGGACGTAAGTTGGAAAGGGCCACAAATGAGAGCAGAATGGAGGTGCCTTAAAAAGGTAAACATTGAGCTACCATATGATCCAGCAGGCTCACTCCTCGACCTATAATCTAAGAAGAGAGAATTGGAAAGACACAGGCAGGCAAATCTGCATGGCACAGTATTACAATAGCCAAGATATGGAAGTACCCAAAAAGTCCACCAACAGATGGGTGGACAAAGAAGAACTCCTCCATGTACAGATGGAATATTCGCTAGTGAAAAAAATGAAACAATGCCATTTGCAGCCCATACATGAGTCTAGACGTAAGCACGCCACCTGTAGTAAGTGAGAAAGCAAAAGACACATATCCTATCATATCACTTTTAGGAGTTACTTAAAAATTAATACCAGTGAAGATATTTCCACAGAGAAAGGCAATCAGAGATTCATTAAAAAAATCTTATGGTTCACCAAATAGATAGGGATGAGGATTGGATACATTACCATATTGGGGTTAACAGAGATATACAAACCATGTGAAATATATAATCACCAAAGACGTACGGAAGACCAGGAGAAGACTACTCAACATTGTGTCATGACCTACATGGGAAAAGGATGCGTGGAAGAATAGATACATGTATATGTGTGAAAGAAGCACATCTTGCACACCTAGAAAAAACAAACCATTGTAATCAAATGTGCTGGGATAAAGAATAAAAAGTAAATTACAAATATGAACAAGAAGTTATGAGACATAAACTTAAAGGGCTTTTTCCTGGCACATTCCATTCTAATTTACAACCTAGAACACCACTTCCATTAAGCCTCTGTTTCCCTAGTTACGAAATTTGGAAAAGGAGAAATGCTGCCACCTTGTGGCCGTTTCCTGCAAGAGCAGCTTTAAACTCACAGCTAATGCTCACTTAACATACACAAGGACTCAGGGCTGTAAAGGACACCTGCCCTAAAAAAAATGTGCTGAAGGAGGGAATGGACAAAAAAATTCAAAACAGGCAAATGTTTCAAGAAGAGAGTATGAAGAGTTAAGTTTTACTCACGGTGTTTTAAAAAAAAGGAAAATGGATAAAAGCTCAACCTCAGGGAGTGTTAGACCCATGCAATCTATTCTATAAAAAAGTTTCAACTTACACCAGTCGACTGACCATCAGCAAAAAGTCTACAAACAATACATGCTGAAGGGGTTTTAGAGAACTGTGTACCCTCTACCTGCTGGTGAGCCGTAAAGGGGTAACAGCCAATAATAAGAACAGAAAGGAGCTGTGTTTAAAAGTAAAAATGGAGGTACCATTCAAGCCAGCAGGCGCACCATTGGACCTCTCACCTGAGAAGACAAGAATCGAGAAGACTCAGGCCGCAAAAGCTGCAGTGCAGCCTTATTCACAATAGCCAAGACAGTGAAGCAATGAAAATGCCCAACAACAGGTGAATGGATAAAGAAGAAGTGGTCCATGTACACAATGGAATATTAGCCATGGAAAACAATGAACCATTGCTCTCTGAGGCACCACAAATGAGTCTGGAGATAATCAGGAAACATGAGGTAAGTCGGAGAGCAAAAGACCTATATTCTATGATATCACTTATAGGCGTTATCTAATAACTGACACAAATGAACATATTTCCACAGAGAAAGACACTCACAGACTTAGAAAACAAACTGTGCTCATCTAAAAGGAAAGGTGGGGGGAAGGGATAAATTAAGATTAGTGTTACTATATGTATACAAACACATATTATAAACATATCTCAAGAAGACCGACCATATAGCAAGTGAGGTCTGCGGAACCCTCAGTAACATTTTACATGGGAAGAGGATCTGTACTTGAATAGACATATATAATGTACAAATGAACCAGATTGTGTACACCTAGGACAAACAATATTCTAAGCTTTACCCCAATTAAAACACTTTTAAAATCCAAGAACAAATAATGACACATAAACTTATGGGGCTTTCTCCATGCACATTACAATGTAATTTACAACCTAGCAACACGACTTCCAGAAAGGCTCTGCTGCCCTACTACCCAGACTTGGGAATGGAGAAATGCAGCCTGCTTGAGGCCACTTCCCACAACAGCAGCTTTAAACCCATTGCTAAAGGTCACTAAATATTCACCAAACTTTCAGTTCGGGAAATGACACCTGTTCTCTAAAAAAATTCTGGGGTGGAAAATCAACCAAAAATTTCAAAATAGGGCAACCTTCCAAGAAGACAATTTCAAGAGATATATTGTACTCCCAACTGTTTCCTTTTTTTTAACAGAAAAGTAAACGGTGGAGAAAAATGATGAGTTTTATGAGTTTTCAAAGACATGCAAACCCAAATTACAAAAACCTATCAGCTCACAGCAGCCAGTATGGCCATTAGCATAAATGCGGCAAACAATAAATGTTGAAGCGATTGTGGAGAAATGCGTACCCTCGATTCTAAGGGGGACGTGGTAAGTGCCAGTAATGAAAACACAAAGAAGGTGCTTTGAAAAGGAAAACACGGTGCTACCAGTCAGTCAATCACACCCACTGCTGGGCCTATCACCTGTGAAAATGAGAATCAAACAGTCACAGGCTGGCAATCCTGCACTCCAACAATATTTACCATAGCCAACGCTTGGAAGCAATGAAAATGTCCATCAACCGAGGAATGCACAAAGTAGAAGTGGTCCACGTACACGGTGGAAAATTACTCCAATAAAAAATAAAAATTAAATTTAAAACTCCAACAAAAGTAAAGAGACATCAGCTTGTGTGGGTTTGTCCGGGCACACTCCACTCTAATTTATAACCGAGAAACACCACAGGCCGCAAGGGCTTCTCCCTAGTTACCAGGGTGGGGAACATAGAAAGGCTGCCACCCTCTGGCAGTTATCTGCAAAAGCAGCATTAAAGCCTGTGTAATGGTCATTTCATAGGAACAAGTACTGCAGAACTGTAAATGAAACCTGCCCTCAAAATGTCTTGAGGGAGGTAATGGCCAAAACATTTCAAAATGTGACGCATACTTTAAGAGAACAATTTGAAGAACTAAGGGGTAATCACAGCTTGAAAAATAAAAAGGACATGCCTTAAAGCTCAATTTCAATGGATTATGAGGCACGTGCGAATTCAACCACAAAAAGGTATCAGCTCACAATTGTCAGAATAACCATTATCAAGAAATATACAGACAAAAATGCTGAAGGTGTTGTGGAGAAATGCGTACCCTCAACTTCAAGGGGGACGTAAGTTGGAAAGGGCCACAAATGAGAGCAGAATGGAGGTGCCTGAAAAAGGTAAACATATGATCCAGCAGGCTCACTCCTCGACCTATAATCTAAGAAGAGAGAATTGGAAAGACACAGGCAGGCAAATCTGCATGGCACAGTATTACAATAGCCAAGATATGGAAGTAACCAAAAAGTCCACCAACAGATGGGTGGACAAAGAAGAACTCCTCCATGTACAGATGGAATATTCGCTAGTGAAAAAAATGAAACAATGCCATTTGCAGCCCATACATGAGTCTAGACTTAAGCACGCCACCTGTAGTAAGTGAGAAAGCAAAAGACACATATCCTATCATATCACTTTTAGGAGTTACTTAAAAATTAATACCAGTGAAGATATTTCCACAGAGGAAGGCAATCAGAGATTCATTAAAAAAAATCTTATGGTTCACCAATAGAAAGGGATGAGGATTGGATACATTACCATATTGGGGTTAACAGAGATATACAAACCATGTGAAATATATAATCAACAAAGACGTACGGAAGACCAGGAGAAGACTACTCAACATTGTGTCATGACCTACATGGGAAAAGGATGCGTGGAAGAATAGATACATGTATATGTGTGAAAGAAGCACATCTTGCACACCTAGAAAAAACAAACCATTGTAATCAAATGTGCTGGGATAAAGAATAAAAAGTAAATTACAAATATGAACAAGAAGTAATCAGACATAAACTTAAAGGGCTTTTTCCTGACACATTCCATTCTAATTTACAACCTAGAACACCACTTCCATTAAGCCTCTGTTTCCCTAGTTACGAAATTTGGAAAAGGAGAAATGCTGCCACCTTGTGGCCGTTTCCCGCAAGAGCAGCTTTAAACTCACAGCTAATGCTCACTTAACATACACAAGGACTCAGGGCTGTAAAGGACACCTGCCCTAAAAAAAATGTGCTGAAGGAGGGAATGGACAAAAAAATTCAAAACAGGCAAATGTTTCAAGAAGACAGTATGAAGAGTTAAGTTTTACTCACGGTGTTTTAAAAAAAAGGAAAATGGATAAAAGCTCAACTTCAGGGAGTGTTAGACCCATGCAATCTATTCTATAAAAAGTTTCAACTTACACCAGTCGACTGACCATCAGCAAAAAGTCTACAACAATACATGCTGAAGGGGTTTTAGAGAACTGTGTACCCTCTACCTGCTGGTGAGCCGTAAAGGGGTAACAGCCAATAATGAGAACAGAAAGGAGCTGTGTTTAAAAGTAAAAATGGAGGTACCATTCAAGCCAGCAGGCGCACCATTGGACCTCTCACCTGAGAAGACAAGAATCGAGAAGACTCAGGCCGCAAAAGCTGCAGTGCAGCCTTATTCACAATAGCCAAGACAGTGAAGCAATGAAAATGCCCAACAACAGGTGAATGGATAAAGAAGAAGTGGTCCATGTACACAATGGAATATTAGCCATGGAAAACAATGAACCATTGCTCTCTGAGGCACCACAAATGAGTCTGGAGATAATCACGAAACATGAGGTAAGTCGGAGAGCAAAAGACCTATATTCTATGATATCACTTATAGGCGTTATCTAATAACTGACACAAATGAACATATTTCCACAGAGAAAGACACTCACAGACTTAGAAAACAAACTGTGCTCATCTAAAAGGAAAGGTGGGGGGAAGGGATAAATTAAGATTAGTGTTACTATATGTATACAAACACATATTATAAACATATCTCAAAAAGACCGACCATATAGCAAGTGAGGTCTGCGGAACCCTCAGTAACATTTTACATGGGAAGAGGATCTGTACTTGAATAGACATATATAATGTACAAATGAACCAGATTGTGTACACCTAGGACAAACAATATTCTAAGCTTTACCCCAATTAAAACACTTTTAAAATCCAAGAAGAAATAATGACACATAAACTTATGGGGCTTTCTCCATGCACATTACAATGTAATTTACAACCTAGCAACACGACTTCCAGAAAGGCTCTGCTGCCCTAGTACCCAGACTTGGGAATGGAGAAATGCTGCCTGCTTGAGGCCACTTCCCACAACAGCAGCTTTAAACCCATTGCTAAATGTCACTAAATATTCACCAATGTTGCAGTTCGGGAAATGACACCTACTCTCTAAAAAAACTCTGGGGTGGAAAATCGACCAAAAAATTCAAAAGACGGCAACCTTCCAAGAAGAGAATTTCAAGAGTTATATTGTACTCCCAATTGTTTCCTTTTTTTAACAGAAAAGAAAACGGTGGAGAAAAATGGTGAGTTTTACGAATTTTCAAAGACATGCAAACCCAAATTACAAAACCCTATCAGCTCACAGCAGCCAGTAGGGCCATTAGCATAAATGCTGCAAACAATAAATGCTAAATCGATTGTGGAGGAATGCGTACCCTCGATTCTAAGGGGGACGTGGTAAGAGGCACTAAAGAAAACACAAAGAAGGTGCTGTGAAAAGGGAAACACGGTGCTACCAGTCAATCAATCACACCCACTGCTGGGCCTATCACCTGAGAAAATGAGAATTAAAAAGTCACAGGCTGGCAATCCAGCACTCCAACAACATTTACCATAGCCAACACCTGGAAGCAATGAAAATGTCCATCAACCGAGGAATGCACAAAGTAGAAGTGCTCCACGTACCCAGTGGGAAATTACTCTAATAAAAAATAAAAATTACATTTAAAAAACCAACAAAATTCAGGAGACATCAGCTTGTGTGGGTTTGTCCGGGCACACTCCACTCTAATTTATAACCGAGAAACACCACAAGCCGCAAGGGCTTTTCCCTAGGTACCAGGGTGGGGAACATAGAAAGGCTGCCACCCTCTGGCAGTTACCTGCAAAAGCAGCTTTAAAGCCTGTGCTCATGGTCATTTCATAGGAACAAGTACTGCAGGATTGTAAATGAAACCTGCCCTCAAAATGTCTTGAGGGAGGTAATGGCCAAAACATTTCAAAATGTGACACATATTTTAAGAGATCACTTTGAAGAACTAAGGAGTAATCACAGCTTGAAAAATAAAAAGGACATGCCTTAAAGCTCAATTTCACCGGATTATGAGGCACATGCAAATTCAACCACAAAGAGGTATCAGCTCACACTTGTCAGAATAACCATCAGCAAGGAAACTACAAACAATAAATGCTGAAGGTGTTGTGGAGAAATGCATACCCTCAAATTCAAGTGGGACGTAAGTTGGAGAGGGCTACGAATGACAGCAGAATGGAGGTGCCTTAAAAAGGTAAACATTGAGCTACCATATGATCCAGCAGGCCCACTCCTCGACCTATAATCTAAGAAGAGAGAATTAGAAAGACACAGGCAGGCAAATCTGCATGGCACAGTATTACAATAGCCAGCATATGGAAGTAACCAAAAAGTCTACCAACAGATGGGTGGACAAAGAAGAACTCCTCCATGTACAGATGGAATATTTGCTAGTGAAAAAAATGAAACAATGCCATTTGCAGCACCATGGATGACTCTAGATGTAATCACGCCACCTGTAGTAAGTGAGAAAGCAAGAGACACATATGCTTTCAATTCACTTTTAGGAGTTACTTAAAAATTGATGCCAATGTAGATATTTCCACAGAGAAAGGCAATCACAGATTCATGAAAAAAACTTATGGTTCACCATATAGAAAGGGATGAGGATTGGATACATTATCATATTGAGGTTAACAGAGATATACAAACCATGTGAAATATATAACCACCAAAGACGTACGGAAGACCAGGAGAAGACTACTCAACATTGTGTCATAACCCTACATGGGAAAAGGATTCGAGGAAGAATAGATACATGTATATGTGTGAAAGAACCACATCTTGCACACCTAGAGCAATCAAACCATTGTAATCAAATTTGCTGGGATAAAAAATAAAAGTAAATTACAAATATGAACAAGAAGTAATCAGACATAAACTTAAAGGGCTTTCTCCTGGCACATTCCATTCTAATATACAACCTAGAACACCACTTCCATTAAGGCTCTGTTTCCGTAGTAACCAAATTTGGTAAAGGAGAAACGCTGCCACCTTGTGGCTGTCTCCTGCAAGAGCAGCTTTAAACTCACAGCTAATGCTCACTTAACATTCACAAGGACTCAGGGCTCTAAAGGACACCTGCCCTAAAAAAATGTGCTGAAGGTGGGAATGGACAAAAAAATTCAAAACAGGCAAATGTTTCAAGAAGAGATTATGAAGAGTTATGTTTTACTCACACTCTTTTTAAAAAAAAGGAAAATGGATAAAAGCTCAACCTCAGGGAGTGTTAGACGCATGCAATCTAATCTACAAAAAGTTTCAACTTACACCAGTCGACTGATCATCAGCAAAAAGTCAACAAACAATAAATCCTGAAGGGGTTTTAGAGAACTGTGTACCCTCTACCTGCTGGTGAGACGGAAAGGGGTAACAGCCAATAATGAGAACAGAAAGGAGCTGTGTTTAAAAGTAAAAATGGAGGTACCATTCAATCCGGCAGGCGCACCATTGGACCTTTCACCTGAGAAGACAAGAATCGAGAAGACACAGGCCGCAAAAGCTGCAGTGCAGCCTTATTCACAATAGCCAAGACAGTGAAGCAATCAAAATGTCCAAGAACAGGTGAATGGAGAAAGAAGAAGTGGTCCATGTACACAATGGGATATTAGCCATGGAAAACAATGAACCATTGCTCTTTGAGGCACCACAAATGAGTCTGGAGATAATCACGAAACATGAGGTAACTTGGAAACCAAAGACCTGTATTCTATGATATCACTTATAGGCGTTATCTAATAACTGACACAAATGAATATATTTCCACAGAGAAAGACACTCACAGACATAGAAAACAAACTATGCTCATCTAAAAGGAAAGGTGGGGAGAATGGATAAATTAAGATTAGTGTTGCTATATCTATACAAACACATATTATATACATATCTCAAAAAGACCGACCATGTAGCAAGGGAGGTCTGTGGATCCCTCTGTAACATTTTACATGGGAAGAGGATCTGTACTTGAATAGAAATATATAATGTACAAATGAACCAGATTGTGTACACCTAGGACAAACAATATTCTAAGCTTTACCCCAATTAAAAAAAACATTTAAATCCAAGAAGAAATAAAGAGACATAAAAGTATGGGGGTTTCTCCATGCACATTCCAATTTAATTTACAACCTAGGAACACGACTGCCAGAAAGGCTCTGCTGCCCCACTACCCAGATTTGGGAATGGAGAAATGCTGCCTTCTTGAGGCCACTTCCCACAACAGCAGCTTTAAACCCATTGCTAAAGGTCACTAAATATTCACCAAACTTGCAGTTCGGGAAATGACACCTGTTCTCTAAAAAAATTCTGGGGTGGAAAATCGACCAAAAATTTCAAAATAGGGCAACCTTCCAAGAAGACAATTTCAAGAGATATATTGTACTCCCAACTGTTTCCTTTTTTTTAACAGAAAAGTAAACGGTGGAGAAAAATGATGAGTTTTATGAATTTTCAAAGACATGCAAACCCAAATTACAAAAACCTATCAGCTCACAGCAGCCAGTACGGCCATTAGCATAAATGCGGCAAACAATAAATGCTGAAGCGATTGTGGAGAAATGCGTACCCTCGATTCTAAGGGGGACGTGGTAAGTGCCAGTAATGAAAACACAAAGAAGGTGCTTTGAAAAGGAAAACACGGTGCTACCAGTCAGTCAATCACACCCACTGCTGGGCCTATCACCTGTGAAAATGAGAATCAAACAGTCACAGGCTGGCAGTCCTGCACTCCAACAATATTTACCATAGCCAACGCTTGGAAGCAATGAAAATGTCCATCAACCAAGGAATGCACAAAGTAGAAGTGGTCCACGTACACGGTGGAAAATTACTCCAATAAAAAATAAAAATTAAATTTAAAACTCCAACAAAAGTAAAGAGACATCAGCTTGTGTGGGTTTGTCCGGGCACACTCCACTCTAATTTATAACCGAGAAACACCACAGGCCGCAAGGGCTTCTCCCTAGTTACCAGGGTGGGGAACATAGAAAGGCTGCCACCCTCTGGCAGTTATCTGCAAAAGCAGCATTAAAGCCTGTGTAATGGTCATTTCATAGGAACAAGTACTGCAGAACTGTAAATGAAACCTGCCCTCAAAATGTCTTGAGGGAGGTAATGGCCAAAACATTTCAAAATGTGACGCATATTTTAAGAGAACAATTTGAAGAACTAAGGGGTAATCACAGCTTGAAAATTAAAAAGGACATGCCTTAAAGCTCAATTTCAACGGATTATGAGGCACGTGCGAATTCAACCACAAAAAGGTTTCAGCTCACAATTGTCAGAATAACCATTAACAAGAAATCTACAGACAAAAATGCTGAAGGTGTTGTGGAGAAATGCGTACCCTCAACTTCAAGGGGGACGTAAGTTGGAAAGGGCCACAAATGAGAGCAGAATGGAGGTGCCTTAAAAAGGTAAACATTGAGCTACCATATGATCCAGCAGGCTCACTCCTCGACCTATAATCTAAGAAGAGAGAATTGGAAAGACACAGGCAGGCAAATCTGCATGGCACAGTATTACAATAGCCAAGATATGGAAGTAACCAAAAAGTCCACCAACAGATGGGTGGACAAAGAAGAACTCCTCCATGTACAGATGGAATATTCGCTAGTGAAAAAAATGAAACAATGCCATTTGCAGCCCATACATGAGTCTAGACGTAAGCACGCCACCTGTAGTAAGTGAGAAAGCAAAAGACACATATCCTATCATATCACTTTTAGGAGTTACTTAAAAATTAATACCAGTGAAGATATTTCCACAGAGAAAGGCAATCAGAGATTCATTAAAAAAATCTTATGGTTCACCAAATAGAAAGGGATGAGGATTGGATACATTACCATATTGGGGTTAACAGAGATATACAAACCATGTGAAATATATAATCACCAAAGACGTACGGAAGACCAGGAGAAGACTACTCAACATTGTGTCATGACCTACATGGGAAAAGGATGCGTGGAAGAATAGATACATGTATATGTGTGAAAGAAGCACATCTTGCACACCTAGAAAAAACAAACCATTGTAATCAAATGTGCTGGGATAAAGAATAAAAAGTAAATTACAAATATGAACAAGAAGTTATGAGACATAAACTTAAAGGGCTTTTTCCTGGCACATTCCATTCTAATTTACAACCTAGAACACCACTTCCATTAAGCCTCTGTTTCCCTAGTTACGAAATTTGGAAAAGGAGAAATGCTGCCACCTTGTGGCCGTTTCCTGCAAGAGCAGCTTTAAACTCACAGCTAATGCTCACTTAACATACACAAGGACTCAGGGCTGTAAAGGACACCTGCCCTAAAAAAAATGTGCTGAAGGAGGGAATGGACAAAAAAATTCAAAACAGGCAAATGTTTCAAGAAGAGAGTATGAAGAGTTAAGTTTTACTCACGGTGTTTTAAAAAAAAGGAAAATGGATAAAAGCTCAACCTCAGGGAGTGTTAGACCCATGCAATCTATTCTATAAAAAAGTTTCAACTTACACCAGTCGACTGACCATCAGCAAAAAGTCTACAAACAATACATGCTGAAGGGGTTTTAGAGAACTGTGTACCCTCTACCTGCTGGTGAGCCGTAAAGGGGTAACAGCCAATAATGAGAACAGAAAGGAGCTGTGTTTAAAAGTAAAAATGGAGGTACCATTCAAGCCAGCAGGCGCACCATTGGACCTCTCACCTGAGAAGACAAGAATCGAGAAGACTCAGGCCGCAAAAGCTGCAGTGCAGCCTTATTCACAATAGCCAAGACAGTGAAGCAATGAAAATGCCCAACAACAGGTGAATGGATAAAGAAGAAGTGGTCCATGTACACAATGGAATATTAGCCATGGAAAACAATGAACCATTGCTCTCTGAGGCACCACAAATGAGTCTGGAGATAATCACGAAACATGAGGTAAGTCGGAGAGCAAAAGACCTATATTCTATGATATCACTTATAGGCGTTATCTAATAACTGACACAAATGAATATATTTCCACAGAGAAAGACACTCACAGACTTAGAAAACAAACTGTGCTCATCTAAAAGGAAAGGTGGGGGGAAGGGATAAATTAAGATTAGTGTTACTATATGTATACAAACACATATTATAAACATATCTCAAAAAGACCGACCATATAGCAAGTGAGGTCTGCGGAACCCTCAGTAACATTTTACATGGGAAGAGGATCTGTACTTGAATAGACATATATAATGTACAAATGAACCAGATTGTGTACACCTAGGACAAACAATATTCTAAGCTTTACCCCAATTAAAACATTTTAAAATCCAAGAAGAAATAATGACACATAAACTTATGGGGCTTTCTCCATGCACATTACAATGTAATTTACAACCTAGCAACACGACTTCCAGAAAGGCTCTGCTGCCCTAGTACCCAGACTTGGGAATGGAGAAATGCTGCCTGCTTGAGGCCACTTCCCACAACAGCAGCTTTAAACCCATTGCTAAATGTCACTAAATATTCACCAATGTTGCAGTTCGGGAAATGACACCTACTCTCTAAAAAAACTCTGGGGTGGAAAATCGACCAAAAAATTCAAAAGACGGCAACCTTCCAAGAAGAGAATTTCAAGAGTTATATTGTACTCCCAATTGTTTCCTTTTTTTAACAGAAAAGAAAACGGTGGAGAAAAATGGTGAGTTTTACGAATTTTCAAAGACATTCAAACCCAAATTACAAAACCCTATCAGCTCACAGCAGCCAGTAGGGCCATTAGCATAAATGCTGCAAACAATAAATGCTAAATCGATTGTGGAGGAATGCGTACCCTCGATTCTAAGGGGGACGTGGTAAGAGGCACTAAAGAAAACACAAAGAAGGTGCTGTGAAAAGGGAAACACGGTGCTACCAGTCAATCAATCACACACACTGCTGGGCCTATCACCTGAGAAAATGAGAATTAAAAAGTCACAGGCTGGCAATCCAGCACTCCAACAACATTTACCATAGCCAACACCTGGAAGCAATGAAAATGTCCATCAACCGAGGAATGCACAAAGTAGAAGTGCTCCACGTACCCAGTGGGAAATTACTCTAATAAAAAATAAAAATTACATTTAAAAAACCAACAAAATTCAGGAGACATCAGCTTGTGTGGGTTTGTCCGGGCACACTCCACTCTAATTTATAACCGAGAAACACCACAAGCCGCAAGGGCTTTTCCCTAGGTACCAGGGTGGGGAACATAGAAAGGCTGCCACCCTCTGGCAGTTACCTGCAAAAGCAGCTTTAAAGCCTGTGCTCATGGTCATTTCATAGGAACAAGTACTGCAGGATTGTAAATGAAACCTGCCCTCAAAATGTCTTGAGGGAGGTAATGGCCAAAACATTTCAAAATGTGACACATATTTTAAGAGATCACTTTGAAGAACTAAGGAGTAATCACAGCTTGAAAAATAAAAAGGACATGCCTTAAAGCTCAATTTCACCGGATTATGAGGCACATGCAAATTCAACCACAAAGAGGTATCAGCTCACACTTGTCAGAATAACCATCAGCAAGGAAACTACAAACAATAAATGCTGAAGGTGTTGTGGAGAAATGCATACCCTCAAATTCAAGTGGGACGTAAGTTGGAGAGGGCTACGAATGACAGCAGAATGGAGGTGCCTTAAAAAGGTAAACATTGAGCTACCATATGATCCAGCAGGCCCACTCCTCGACCTAAAATCTAAGAAGAGAGAATTGGAAAGACACAGGCAGGCAAATCTGCATGGCACAGTATTACAATAGCCAGCATATGGAAGTAACCAAAAAGTCTACCAACAGATGGGTGGACAAAGAAGAACTCCTCCATGTACAGATGGAATATTTGCTAGTAAAAAAAATGAAACAATGCCATTTGCAGCACCATGGATGAGTCTAGATGTAATCACGCCACCTGTAGTAAGTGAGAAAGCAAGAGACACATATGCTTTCAATTCACTTTTAGGAGTTACTTAAAAATTGATGCCAATGTAGATATTTCCACAGAGAAAGGCAATCACAGATTCATGAAAAAAACTTATGGTTCACCATATAGAAAGGGATGAGGATTGGATACATTATCATATTGAGGTTAACAGAGATATACAAACCATGTGAAATATATAACCACCAAAGACGTACGGAAGACCAGGAGAAGACTACTCAACATTGTGTCATAACCCTACATGGGAAAAGGATTCGAGGAAGAATAGATACATGTATATGTGTGAAAGAACCACATCTTGCACACCTAGAGCAATCAAACCATTGTAATCAAATTTGCTGGGATAAAAAATAAAAGTAAATTACAAATATGAACAAGAAGTAATCAGACATAAACTTAAAGGGCTTTTTCCTGGCACATTCCATTCTAATATACAACCTAGAACACCACTTCCATTAAGGCTCTGTTTCCGTAGTAACCAAATTTGGTAAAGGAGAAACGCTGCCACCTTGTGGCTGTCTCCTGCAAGAGCAGCTTTAAACTCACAGCTAATGCTCACTTAACATTCACAAGGACTCAGGGCTCTAAAGGACACCTGCCCTAAAAAAATGTGCTGAAGGTGGGAATGGACAAAAAAATTCAAAACAGGCAAATGTTTCAAGAAGAGATTATGAAGAGTTATGTTTTACTCACACTCTTTTTAAAAAAAAGGAAAATGGATAAAAGCTCAACCTCAGGGAGTGTTAGACGCATGCAATCTAATCTACAAAAAGTTTCAACTTACACCAGTCGACTGATCATCAGCAAAAAGTCAACAAACAATAAATCCTGAAGGGGTTTTAGAGAACTGTGTACCCTCTACCTGCTGGTGAGACGGAAAGGGGTAACAGCCAATAATGAGAACAGAAAGGAGCTGTGTTTAAAAGTAAAAATGGAGGTACCATTCAATCCGGCAGGCGCACCATTGGACCTTTCACCTGAGAAGACAAGAATCGAGAAGACACAGGCCGCAAAAGCTGCAGTGCAGCCTTATTCACAATAGCCAAGACAGTGAAGCAATCAAAATGTCCAAGAACAGGTGAATGGATAAAGAAGAAGTGGTCCATGTACACAATGGGATATTAGCCATGGAAAACAATGAACCATTGCTCTTTGAGGCACCACAAATGAGTCTGGAGATAATCACGAAACATGAGGTAACTCGGAAACCAAAGACCTGTATTCTATGATATCACTTATAGGCGTTATCTAATAACTGACACAAATGAATATATTTCCACAGAGAAAGACACTCACAGACTTAGAAAACAAACTATGCTCATCTAAAAGGAAAGGTGGGGAGAATGGATAAATTAAGATTAGTGTTGCTATATCTATACAAACACATATTATATACATATCTCAAAAAGACCGACCATGTAGCAAGGGAGGTCTGTGGATCCCTCTGTAACATTTTACATGGGAAGAGGATCTGTACTTGAATAGAAATATATAATGTACAAATGAACCAGATTGTGTACACCTAGGACAAACAATATTCTAAGCTTTACCCCAATTAAAAAAAAAATTTAAATCCAAGAAGAAATAAAGAGACATAAAAGTATGGGGGTTTCTCCATGCACATTCCAATTTAATTTACAACCTAGGAACACGACTGCCAGAAAGGCTCTGCTGCCCCACTACCCAGATTTGGGAATGGAGAAATGCTGCCTTCTTGAGGCCACTTCCCACAACAGCAGCTTTAAACCCATTGCTAAAGGTCACTAAATATTCACCAAACTTGCAGTTCGGGAAATGACACCTGTTCTCTAAAAAATTCTGGGGTGGAAAATCGACCAAAAATTTCAAAATAGGGCAACCTTCCAAGAAGACAATTTCAAGAGATATATTGTACTCCCAACTGTTTCCTTTTTTTTAACAGAAAAGTAAACGGTGGAGAAAAATGATGAGTTTTATGAATTTTCAAAGACATGCAAACCCAAATTACAAAAACCTATCAGCTCACAGCAGCCAGTACGGCCATTAGCATAAATGCGGCAAACAATAAATGCTGAAGCGATTGTGGAGAAATGCGTACCCTCGATTCTAAGGGGGACGTGGTAAGTGCCAGTAATGAAAACACAAAGAAGGTGCTTTGAAAAGGAAAACACGGTGCTACCAGTCAGTCAATCACACCCACTGCTGGGCCTATCACCTGTGAAAATGAGAATCAAACAGTCACAGGCTGGCAATCCTGCACTCCAACAATATTTACCATAGCCAACACTTGGAAGCAATGAAAATGTCCATCAACCAAGGAATGCACAAAGTAGAAGTGGTCCACGTACACGGTGGAAAATTACTCCAATAAAAAATAAAAATTAAATTTAAAACTCCAACAAAAGTAAAGAGACATCAGCTTGTGTGGGTTTGTCCGGGCACACTCCACTCTAATTTATAACCGAGAAACACCACAGGCCGCAAGGGCTTCTCCCTAGTTACCAGGGTGGGGAACATAGAAAGGCTGCCACCCTCTGGCAGTTATCTGCAAAAGCAGCATTAAAGCCTGTGTAATGGTCATTTCATAGGAACAAGTACTGCAGAACTGTAAATGAAACCTGCCCTCAAAATGTCTTGAGGGAGGTAATGGCCAAAACATTTCAAAATGTGACGCATATTTTAAGAGAACAATTTGAAGAACTAAGGGGTAATCACAGCTTGAAAATTAAAAAGGACATGCCTTAAAGCTCAATTTCAACGGATTATGAGGCACGTGCGAATTCAACCACAAAAAGGTTTCAGCTCACAATTGTCAGAATAACCATTAACAAGAAATCTACAGACAAAAATGCTGAAGGTGTTGTGGAGAAATGCGTACCCTCAACTTCAAGGGGGACGTAAGTTGGAAAGGGCCACAAATGAGAGCAGAATGGAGGTGCCTTAAAAAGGTAAACATTGAGCTACCATATGATCCAGCAGGCTCACTCCTCGACCTATAATCTAAGAAGAGAGAATTGGAAAGACACAGGCAGGCAAATCTGCATGGCACAGTATTACAATAGCCAAGATATGGAAGTAACCAAAAAGTCCACCAACAGATGGGTGGACAAAGAAGAACTCCTCCATGTACAGATGGAATATTCGCTAGTGAAAAAAATGAAACAATGCCATTTGCAGCCCATACATGAGTCTAGACGTAAGCACGCCACCTGTAGTAAGTGAGAAAGCAAAAGACACATATCTTATCATATCACTTTTAGGAGTTACTTAAAAATTAATACCAGTGAAGATATTTCCACAGAGGAAGGCAATCAGAGATTCATTAAAAAAATCTTATGGTTCACCAAATAGAAAGGGATGAGGATTGGATACATTACCATATTGGGGTTAACAGAGATATACAAACCATGTGAAATATATAATCAACAAAGACGTACGGAAGACCAGGAGAAGACTACTCAACATTGTGTCATGACCTACATGGGAAAAGGATGCGTGGAAGAATAGATACATGTATATGTGTGAAAGAAGCACATCTTGCACACCTAGAAAAAACAAACCATTGTAATCAAATGTGCTGGGATAAAGAATAAAAAGTAAATTACAAATATGAACAAGAAGTAATCAGACATAAACTTAAAGGGCTTTTTCCTGGCACATTCCATTCTAATATACAACCTAGAACACCACTTCCATTAAGGCTCTGTTTCCGTAGTAACCAAATTTGGTAAAGGAGAAACGCTGCCACCTTGTGGCTGTCTCCTGCAAGAGCAGCTTTAAACTCACAGCTAATGCTCACTTAACATTCACAAGGACTCAGGGCTCTAAAGGACACCTGCCCTAAAAAAATGTGCTGAAGGTGGGAATGGACAAAAAAATTCAAAACAGGCAAATGTTTCAAGAAGAGATTATGAAGAGTTATGTTTTACTCACACTCTTTTTAAAAAAAAGGAAAATGGATAAAAGCTCAACCTCAGGGAGTGTTAGACGCATGCAATCTAATCTACAAAAAGTTTCAACTTACACCAGTCGACTGATCATCAGCAAAAAGTCAACAAACAATAAATCCTGAAGGGGTTTTAGAGAACTGTGTACCCTCTACCTGCTGGTGAGACGGAAAGGGGTAACAGCCAATAATGAGAACAGAAAGGAGCTGTGTTTAAAAGTAAAAATGGAGGTACCATTCAATCCGGCAGGCGCACCATTGGACCTTTCACCTGAGAAGACAAGAATCGAGAAGACACAGGCCGCAAAAGCTGCAGTGCAGCCTTATTCACAATAGCCAAGACAGTGAAGCAATCAAAATGTCCAAGAACAGGTGAATGGAGAAAGAAGAAGTGGTCCATGTACACAATGGGATATTAGCCATGGAAAACAATGAACCATTGCTCTTTGAGGCACCACAAATGAGTCTGGAGATAATCACGAAACATGAGGTAACTCGGAAACCAAAGACCTGTATTCTATGATATCACTTATAGGCGTTATCTAATAACTGACACAAATGAATATATTTCCACAGAGAAAGACACTCACAGACTTAGAAAACAAACTATGCTCATCTAAAAGGAAAGGTGGGGAGAATGGATAAATTAAGATTAGTGTTGCTATATCTATACAAACACATATTATATACATATCTCAAAAAGACCGACCATGTAGCAAGGGAGGTCTGTGGATCCCTCTGTAACATTTTACATGGGAAGAGGATCTGTACTTGAATAGAAATATATAATGTACAAATGAACCAGATTGTGTACACCTAGGACAAACAATATTCTAAGCTTTACCCCAATTAAAAAAAAAATTTAAATCCAAGAAGAAATAAAGAGACATAAAAGTATGGGGGTTTCTCCATGCACATTCCAATTTAATTTACAACCTAGGAACACGACTGCCAGAAAGGCTCTGCTGCCCCACTACCCAGATTTGGGAATGGAGAAATGCTGCCTTCTTGAGGCCACTTCCCACAACAGCAGCTTTAAACCCATTGCTAAAGGTCACTAAATATTCACCAAACTTGCAGTTCGGGAAATGACACCTGTTCTCTAAAAAATTCTGGGGTGGAAAATCGACCAAAAATTTCAAAATAGGGCAACCTTCCAAGAAGACAATTTCAAGAGATATATTGTACTCCCAACTGTTTCCTTTTTTTTAACAGAAAAGTAAACGGTGGAGAAAAATGATGAGTTTTATGAATTTTCAAAGACATGCAAACCCAAATTACAAAAACCTATCAGCTCACAGCAGCCAGTACGGCCATTAGCATAAATGCGGCAAACAATAAATGCTGAAGCGATTGTGGAGAAATGCGTACCCTCGATTCTAAGGGGGACGTGGTAAGTGCCAGTAATGAAAACACAAAGAAGGTGCTTTGAAAAGGAAAACACGGTGCTACCAGTCAGTCAATCACACCCACTGCTGGGCCTATCACCTGTGAAAATGAGAATCAAACAGTCACAGGCTGGCAGTCCTGCACTCCAACAATATTTACCATAGCCAACGCTTGGAAGCAATGAAAATGTCCATCAACCAAGGAATGCACAAAGTAGAAGTGGTCCACGTACACGGTGGAAAATTACTCCAATAAAAAATAAAAATTAAATTTAAAACTCCAACAAAAGTAAAGAGACATCAGCTTGTGTGGGTTTGTCCGGGCACACTCCACTCTAATTTATAACCGAGAAACACCACAGGCCGCAAGGGCTTCTCCCTAGTTACCAGGGTGGGGAACATAGAAAGGCTGCCACCCTCTGGCAGTTATCTGCAAAAGCAGCATTAAAGCCTGTGTAATGGTCATTTCATAGGAACAAGTACTGCAGAACTGTAAATGAAACCTGCCCTCAAAATGTCTTGAGGGAGGTAATGGCCAAAACATTTCAAAATGTGACGCATATTTTAAGAGAACAATTTGAAGAACTAAGGGGTAATCACAGCTTGAAAATTAAAAAGGACATGCCTTAAAGCTCAATTTCAACGGATTATGAGGCACGTGCGAATTCAACCACAAAAAGGTTTCAGCTCACAATTGTCAGAATAACCATTAACAAGAAATCTACAGACAAAAATGCTGAAGGTGTTGTGGAGAAATGCGTACCCTCAACTTCAAGGGGGACGTAAGTTGGAAAGGGCCACAAATGAGAGCAGAATGGAGGTGCCTTAAAAAGGTAAACATTGAGCTACCATATGATCCAGCAGGCTCACTCCTCGACCTATAATCTAAGAAGAGAGAATTGGAAAGACACAGGCAGGCAAATCTGCATGGCACAGTATTACAATAGCCAAGATATGGAAGTAACCAAAAAGTCCACCAACAGATGGGTGGACAAAGAAGAACTCCTCCATGTACAGATGGAATATTCGCTAGTGAAAAAAATGAAACAATGCCATTTGCAGCCCATACATGAGTCTAGACGTAAGCACGCCACCTGTAGTAAGTGAGAAAGCAAAAGACACATATCCTATCATATCACTTTTAGGAGTTACTTAAAAATTAATACCAGTGAAGATATTTCCACAGAGAAAGGCAATCAGAGATTCATTAAAAAAATCTTATGGTTCACCAAATAGAAAGGGATGAGGATTGGATACATTACCATATTGGGGTTAACAGAGATATACAAACCATGTGAAATATATAATCACCAAAGACGTACGGAAGACCAGGAGAAGACTACTCAACATTGTGTCATGACCTACATGGGAAAAGGATGCGTGGAAGAATAGATACATGTATATGTGTGAAAGAAGCACATCTTGCACACCTAGAAAAAACAAACCATTGTAATCAAATGTGCTGGGATAAAGAATAAAAAGTAAATTACAAATATGAACAAGAAGTTATGAGACATAAACTTAAAGGGCTTTTTCCTGGCACATTCCATTCTAATTTACAACCTAGAACACCACTTCCATTAAGCCTCTGTTTCCCTAGTTACGAAATTTGGAAAAGGAGAAATGCTGCCACCTTGTGGCCGTTTCCTGCAAGAGCAGCTTTAAACTCACAGCTAATGCTCACTTAACATACACAAGGACTCAGGGCTGTAAAGGACACCTGCCCTAAAAAAAATGTGCTGAAGGAGGGAATGGACAAAAAAATTCAAAACAGGCAAATGTTTCAAGAAGAGAGTATGAAGAGTTAAGTTTTACTCACGGTGTTTTAAAAAAAAAGGAAAATGGATAAAAGCTCAACCTCAGGGAGTGTTAGACCCATGCAATCTATTCTATAAAAAAGTTTCAACTTACACCAGTCGACTGACCATCAGCAAAAAGTCTACAAACAATACATGCTGAAGGGGTTTTAGAGAACTGTGTACCCTCTACCTGCTGGTGAGCCGTAAAGGGGTAACAGCCAATAATGAGAACAGAAAGGAGCTGTGTTTAAAAGTAAAAATGGAGGTACCATTCAAGCCAGCAGGCGCACCATTGGACCTCTCACCTGAGAAGACAAGAATCGAGAAGACTCAGGCCGCAAAAGCTGCAGTGCAGCCTTATTCACAATAGCCAAGACAGTGAAGCAATGAAAATGCCCAACAACAGGTGAATGGATAAAGAAGAAGTGGTCCATGTACACAATGGAATATTAGCCATGGAAAACAATGAACCATTGCTCTCTGAGGCACCACAAATGAGTCTGGAGATAATCACGAAACATGAGGTAAGTCGGAGAGCAAAAGACCTATATTCTATGATATCACTTATAGGCGTTATCTAATAACTGACACAAATGAATATATTTCCACAGAGAAAGACACTCACAGACTTAGAAAACAAACTGTGCTCATCTAAAAGGAAAGGTGGGGGGAAGGGATAAATTAAGATTAGTGTTACTATATGTATACAAACACATATTATAAACATATCTCAAAAAGACCGACCATATAGCAAGTGAGGTCTGCGGAACCCTCAGTAACATTTTACATGGGAAGAGGATCTGTACTTGAATAGACATATATAATGTACAAATGAACCAGATTGTGTACACCTAGGACAAACAATATTCTAAGCTTTACCCCAATTAAAACACTTTTAAAATCCAAGAACAAATAATGACACATAAACTTATGGGGCTTTCTCCATGCACATTACAATGTAATTTACAACCTAGCAACACGACTTCCAGAAAGGCTCTGCTGCCCTAGTACCCAGACTTGGGAATGGAGAAATGCTGCCTGCTTGAGGCCACTTCCCACAACAGCAGCTTTAAACCCATTGCTAAATGTCACTAAATATTCACCAATGTTGCAGTTCGGGAAATGACACCTACTCTCTAAAAAAACTCTGGGGTGGAAAATCGACCAAAAAATTCAAAAGACGGCAACCTTCCAAGAAGAGAATTTCAAGAGTTATATTGTACTCCCAATTGTTTCCTTTTTTTAACAGAAAAGAAAACGGTGGAGAAAAATGGTGAGTTTTACGAATTTTCAAAGACATGCAAACCCAAATTACAAAACCCTATCAGCTCACAGCAGCCAGTAGGGCCATTAGCATAAATGCTGCAAACAATAAATGCTAAATCGATTGTGGAGGAATGCGTACCCTCGATTCTAAGGGGGACGTGGTAAGAGGCACTAAAGAAAACACAAAGAAGGTGCTGTGAAAAGGGAAACACGGTGCTACCAGTCAATCAATCACACCCACTGCTGGGCCTATCACCTGAGAAAATGAGAATTAAAAAGTCACAGGCTGGCAATCCAGCACTCCAACAAAATTTACCATAGCCAACACCTGGAAGCAATGAAAATGTCCATCAACCGAGGAATGCACAAAGTAGAAGTGCTCCACGTACCCAGTGGGAAATTACTCTAATAAAAAATAAAAATTACATTTAAAAAACCAACAAAATTCAGGAGACATCAGCTTGTGTGGGTTTGTCCGGGCACACTCCACTCTAATTTATAACCGAGAAACACCACAAGCCGCAAGGGCTTTTCCCTAGGTACCAGGGTGGGGAACATAGAAAGGCTGCCACCCTCTGGCAGTTACCTGCAAAAGCAGCTTTAAAGCCTGTGCTCATGGTCATTTCATAGGAACAAGTACTGCAGGATTGTAAATGAAACCTGCCCTCAAAATGTCTTGAGGGAGGTAATGGCCAAAACATTTCAAAATGTGACACATATTTTAAGAGATCACTTTGAAGAACTAAGGAGTAATCACAGCTTGAAAAATAAAAAGGACATGCCTTAAAGCTCAATTTCACCGGATTATGAGGCACATGCAAATTCAACCACAAAGAGGTATCAGCTCACACTTGTCAGAATAACCATCAGCAAGGAAACTACAAACAATAAATGCTGAAGGTGTTGTGGAGAAATGCATACCCTCAAATTCAAGTGGGACGTAAGTTGGAGAGGGCTACGAATGACAGCAGAATGGAGGTGCCTTAAAAAGGTAAACATTGAGCTACCATATGATCCAGCAGGCCCACTCCTCGACCTATAATCTAAGAAGAGAGAATTAGAAAGACACAGGCAGGCAAATCTGCATGGCACAGTATTACAATAGCCAGCATATGGAAGTAACCAAAAAGTCTACCAACAGATGGGTGGACAAAGAAGAACTCCTCCATGTACAGATGGAATATTTGCTAGTGAAAAAAATGAAACAATGCCATTTGCAGCACCATGGATGACTCTAGATGTAATCACGCCACCTGTAGTAAGTGAGAAAGCAAGAGACACATATGCTTTCAATTCACTTTTAGGAGTTACTTAAAAATTGATGCCAATGTAGATATTTCCACAGAGAAAGGCAATCACAGATTCATGAAAAAAACTTATGGTTCACCATATAGAAAGGGATGAGGATTGGATACATTATCATATTGAGGTTAACAGAGATATACAAACCATGTGAAATATATAACCACCAAAGACGTACGGAAGACCAGGAGAAGACTACTCAACATTGTGTCATAACCCTACATGGGAAAAGGATTCGAGGAAGAATAGATACATGTATATGTGTGAAAGAACCACATCTTGCACACCTAGAGCAATCAAACCATTGTAATCAAATTTGCTGGGATAAAAAATAAAAGTAAATTACAAATATGAACAAGAAGTAATCAGACATAAACTTAAAGGGCTTTTTCCTGGCACATTCCATTCTAATATACAACCTAGAACACCACTTCCATTAAGGCTCTGTTTCCGTAGTAACCAAATTTGGTAAAGGAGAAACGCTGCCACCTTGTGGCTGTCTCCTGCAAGAGCAGCTTTAAACTCACAGCTAATGCTCACTTAACATTCACAAGGACTCAGGGCTCTAAAGGACACATGCCCTAAAAAAATGTGCTGAAGGAGGGAATGGACAAAAAAATTCAAAACAGGCAAATGTTTCAAGAAGAGATTATGAAGAGTTATGTTTTACTCACACTCTTTTTAAAAAAAAGGAAAATGGATAAAAGCTCAACCTCAGGGAGTGTTAGACGCATGCAATCTAATCTACAAAAAGTTTCAACTTACACCAGTCGACTGATCATCAGCAAAAAGTCAACAAACAATAAATCCTGAAGGGGTTTTAGAGAACTGTGTACCCTCTACCTGCTGGTGAGACGGAAAGGGGTAACAGCCAATAATGAGAACAGAAAGGAGCTGTGTTTAAAAGTAAAAATGGAGGTACCATTCAATCCGGCAGGCGCACCATTGGACCTTTCACCTGAGAAGACAAGAATCGAGAAGACACAGGCCGCAAAAGCTGCAGTGCAGCCTTATTCACAATAGCCAAGACAGTGAAGCAATCAAAATGTCCAAGAACAGGTGAATGGAGAAAGAAGAAGTGGTCCATGTACACAATGGGATATTAGCCATGGAAAACAATGAACCATTGCTCTTTGAGGCACCACAAATGAGTCTGGAGATAATCACGAAACATGAGGTAACTCGGAAACCAAAGACCTGTATTCTATGATATCACTTATAGGCGTTATCTAATAACTGACACAAATGAATATATTTCCACAGAGAAAGACACTCACAGACTTAGAAAACAAACTATGCTCATCTAAAAGGAAAGGTGGGGAGAATGGATAAATTAAGATTAGTGTTGCTATATCTATACAAACACATATTATATACATATCTCAAAAAGACCGACCATGTAGCAAGGGAGGTCTGTGGATCCCTCTGTAACATTTTACATGGGAAGAGGATCTGTACATGAATAGAAATATATAATGTACAAATGAACCAGATTGTGTACACCTAGGACAAACAATATTCTAAGCTTTACCCCAATTAAAAAAAAATTTTAAATCCAAGAAGAAATAAAGAGACATAAAAGTATGGGGGTTTCTCCATGCACATTCCAATTTAATTTACAACCTAGGAACACGACTGCCAGAAAGGCTCTGCTGCTCCAATACCCAGATTTGGGAATGGAGAAATGCTGCCTTCTTGAGGCCACTTCCCACAACAGCAGCTTTAAACCCATTGCTAAAGGTCACTAAATATTCACCAAACTTGCAGTTCGGGAAATGACACCTGTTCTCTAAAAAAATTCTGGGGTGGAAAATCGACCAAAAATTTCAAAATAGGGCAACCTTCCAAGAAGACAATTTCAAGAGATATATTGTACTCCCAACTGTTTCCTTTTTTTTAACAGAAAAGTAAACGGTGGAGAAAAATGATGAGTTTTATGAATTTTCAAAGACATGCAAACCCAAATTACAAAAACCTATCAGCTCACAGCAGCCAGTATGGCCATTAGCATAAATGCGGCAAACAATAAATGCTGAAGCGATTGTGGAGAAATGCGTACCCTCGATTCTAAGGGGGACGTGGTAAGTGCCAGTAATGAAAACACAAAGAAGGTGCTTTGAAAAGGAAAACACGGTGCTACCAGTCAGTCAATCACACCCACTGCTGGGCCTATCACCTGTGAAAATGAGAATCAAACAGTCACAGGCTGGCAATCCTGCACTCCAACAATATTTACCATAGCCAACGCTTGGAAGCAATGAAAATGTCCATCAACCGAGGAATGCACAAAGTAGAAGTGGTCCACGTACACGGTGGAAAATTACTCCAATAAAAAATAAAAATTAAATTTAAAACTCCAACAAAAGTAAAGAGACATCAGCTTGTGTGGGTTTGTCCGGGCACACTCCACTCTAATTTATAACCGAGAAACACCACAGGCCGCAAGGGCTTCTCCCTAGTTACCAGGGTGGGGAACATAGAAAGGCTGCCACCCTCTGGCAGTTATCTGCAAAAGCAGCATTAAAGCCTGTGTAATGGTCATTTCATAGGAACAAGTACTGCAGAACTGTAAATGAAACCTGCCCTCAAAATGTCTTGAGGGAGGTAATGGCCAAAACATTTCAAAATGTGACGCATACTTTAAGAGAACAATTTGAAGAACTAAGGGGTAATCACAGCTTGAAAAATAAAAAGGACATGCCTTAAAGCTCAATTTCAACGGATTATGAGGCACGTGCGAATTCAACCACAAAAAGGTATCAGCTCACAATTGTCAGAATAACCATTATCAAGAAATCTACAGACAAAAATGCTGAAGGTGTTGTGGAGAAATGCGTACCCTCAACTTCAAGGGGGACGTAAGTTGGAAAGGGCCACAAATGAGAGCAGAATGGAGGTGCCTTAAAAAGGTAAACATATGATCCAGCAGGCTCACTCCTCGACCTATAATCTAAGAAGAGAGAATTGGAAAGACACAGGCAGGCAAATCTGCATGGCACAGTATTACAATAGCCAAGATATGGAAGTAACCAAAAAGTCCACCAACAGATGGGTGGACAAAGAAGAACTCCTCCATGTACAGATGGAATATTCGCTAGTGAAAAAAATGAAACAATGCCATTTGCAGCCCATACATGAGTCTAGACGTAAGCACGCCACCTGTAGTAAGTGAGAAAGCAAAAGACACATATCTTATCATATCACTTTTAGGAGTTACTTAAAAATTAATACCAGTGAAGATATTTCCACAGAGGAAGGCAATCAGAGATTCATTAAAAAAATCTTATGGTTCACCAAATAGAAAGGGATGAGGATTGGATACATTACCATATTGGGGTTAACAGAGATATACAAACCATGTGAAATATATAATCAACAAAGACGTACGGAAGACCAGGAGAAGACTACTCAACATTGTGTCATGACCTACATGGGAAAAGGATGCGTGGAAGAATAGATACATGTATATGTGTGAAAGAAGCACATCTTGCACACCTAGAAAAAACAAACCATTGTAATCAAATGTGCTGGGATAAAGAATAAAAAGTAAATTACAAATATGAACAAGAAGTAATCAGACATAAACTTAAAGGGCTTTTTCCTGGCACATTCCATTCTAATATACAACCTAGAACACCACTTCCATTAAGGCTCTGTTTCCGTAGTAACCAAATTTGGTAAAGGAGAAACGCTGCCACCTTGTGGCTGTCTCCTGCAAGAGCAGCTTTAAACTCACAGCTAATGCTCACTTAACATTCACAAGGACTCAGGGCTCTAAAGGACACCTGCCCTAAAAAAATGTGCTGAAGGTGGGAATGGACAAAAAAATTCAAAACAGGCAAATGTTTCAAGAAGAGATTATGAAGAGTTATGTTTTACTCACACTCTTTTTAAAAAAAAGGAAAATGGATAAAAGCTCAACCTCAGGGAGTGTTAGACGCATGCAATCTAATCTACAAAAAGTTTCAACTTACACCAGTCGACTGATCATCAGCAAAAAGTCAACAAACAATAAATCCTGAAGGGGTTTTAGAGAACTGTGTACCCTCTACCTGCTGGTGAGACGGAAAGGGGTAACAGCCAATAATGAGAACAGAAAGGAGCTGTGTTTAAAAGTAAAAATGGAGGTACCATTCAATCCGGCAGGCGCACCATTGGACCTTTCACCTGAGAAGACAAGAATCGAGAAGACACAGGCCGCAAAAGCTGCAGTGCAGCCTTATTCACAATAGCCAAGACAGTGAAGCAATCAAAATGTCCAAGAACAGGTGAATGGAGAAAGAAGAAGTGGTCCATGTACACAATGGGATATTAGCCATGGAAAACAATGAACCATTGCTCTTTGAGGCACCACAAATGAGTCTGGAGATAATCACGAAACATGAGGTAACTCGGAAACCAAAGACCTGTATTCTATGATATCACTTATAGGCGTTATCTAATAACTGACACAAATGAATATATTTCCACAGAGAAAGACACTCACAGACTTAGAAAACAAACTATGCTCATCTAAAAGGAAAGGTGGGGAGAATGGATAAATTAAGATTAGTGTTGCTATATCTATACAAACACATATTATATACATATCTCAAAAAGACCGACCATGTAGCAAGGGAGGTCTGTGGATCCCTCTGTAACATTTTACATGGGAAGAGGATCTGTACTTGAATAGAAATATATAATGTACAAATGAACCAGATTGTGTACACCTAGGACAAACAATATTCTAAGCTTTACCCCAATTAAAAAAAAATTTTAAATCCAAGAAGAAATAAAGAGACATAAAAGTATGGGGGTTTCTCCATGCACATTCCAATTTAATTTACAACCTAGGAACACGACTGCCAGAAAGGCTCTGCTGCCCCACTACCCAGATTTGGGAATGGAGAAATGCTGCCTTCTTGAGGCCACTTCCCACAACAGCAGCTTTAAACCCATTGCTAAAGGTCACTAAATATTCACCAAACTTGCAGTTCGGGAAATGACACCTGTTCTCTAAAAAAATTCTGGGGTGGAAAATCGACCAAAAATTTCAAAATAGGGCAACCTTCCAAGAAGACAATTTCAAGAGATATATTGTACTCCCAACTGTTTCCTTTTTTTTAACAGAAAAGTAAACGGTGGAGAAAAATGATGAGTTTTATGAATTTTCAAAGACATGCAAACCCAAATTACAAAAACCTATCAGCTCACAGCAGCCAGTACGGCCATTAGCATAAATGCGGCAAACAATAAATGCTGAAGCGATTGTGGAGAAATGCGTACCCTCGATTCTAAGGGGGACGTGGTAAGTGCCAGTAATGAAAACACAAAGAAGGTGCTTTGAAAAGGAAAACACGGTGCTACCAGTCAGTCAATCACACCCACTGCTGGGCCTATCACCTGTGAAAATGAGAATCAAACAGTCACAGGCTGGCAATCCTGCACTCCAACAATATTTACCATAGCCAACGCTTGGAAGCAATGAAAATGTCCATCAACCGAGGAATGCACAAAGTAGAAGTGGTCCATGTACACGGTGGAAAATTACTCCAATAAAAAATAAAAATTAAATTTAAAACTCCAACAAAAGTAAAGAGACATCAGCTTGTGTGGGTTTGTCCGGGCACACTCCACTCTAATTTATAACCGAGAAACACCACAGGCCGCAAGGGCTTCTCCCTAGTTACCAGGGTGGGGAACATAGAAAGGCTGCCACCCTCTGGCAGTTATCTGCAAAAGCAGCATTAAAGCCTGTGCTAATGGTCATTTCATAGGAACAAGTACTGCAGAACTGTAAATGAAACCTGCCCTCAAAATGTCTTGAGGGAGGTAATGGCCAAAACATTTCAAAATGTGACGCATACTTTAAGAGAACAATTTGAAGAACTAAGGGGTAATCACAGCTTGAAAAATAAAAAGGACATGCCTTAAAGCTCAATTTCAACGGATTATGAGGCACGTGTGAATTCAACCACAAAAAGGTATCAGCTCACAATTGTCAGAATAACCATCAACAAGAAATCTACAGACAAAAATGCTGAAGGTGTTGTGGAGAAATGCGTACCCTCAACGTCAAGGGGGACGTAAGTTGGAAAGGGCCACAAATGAGAGCAGAATGGAGGTGCCTTAAAAAGGTAAACATTGAGCTACCATATGATCCAGCAGGCTCACTCCTCGACCTATAATCTAAGAAGAGAGAATTGGAAAGACACAGGCAGGCAAATCTGCATGGCACAGTATTACAATAGCCAAGATATGGAAGTAACCAAAAAGTCCACCAACAGATGGGTGGACAAAGAAGAACTCCTCCATGTACAGATGGAATATTCGCTAGTGAAAAAAATGAAACAATGCCATTTGCAGCCCATACATGAGTCTAGACGTAAGCACGCCACCTGTAGTAAGTGAGAAAGCAAAAGACACATATCCTATCATATCACTTTTAGGAGTTACTTAAAAATTAATACCAGTGAAGATATTTCCACAGAGGAAGGCAATCAGAGATTCATTAAAAAAATCTTATGGTTCACCAAATAGAAAGGGATGAGGATTGGATACATTACCATATTGGGGTTAACAGAGATATACAAACCATGTGAAATATATAATCAACAAAGACGTACGGAAGACCAGGAGAAGACTACTCAACATTGTGTCATGACCTACATGGGAAAAGGATGCGTGGAAGAATAGATACATGTATATGTGTGAAAGAAGCACATCTTGCACACCTAGAAAAAACAAACCATTGTAATCAAATGTGCTGGGATAAAGAATAAAAAGTAAATTACAAATATGAACAAGAAGTAATCAGACATAAACTTAAAGGGCTTTTTCCTGACACATTCCATTCTAATTTACAACCTAGAACACCACTTCCATTAAGGCTCTGTTTCCCTAGTTACGAAATTTGGAAAAGGAGAAATGCTGCCACCTTGTGGCCGTTTCCTGCAAGAGCAGCTTTAAACTCACAGCTAATGCTCACTTAACATACACAAGGACTCAGGGCTGTAAAGGACACCTGCCCTAAAAAAAATGTGCTGAAGGAGGGAATGGACAAAAAAATTCAAAACAGGCAAATGTTTCAAGAAGAGAGTATGAAGAGTTAAGTTTTACTCACGGTGTTTTAAAAAAAAGGAAAATGGATAAAAGCTCAACCTCAGGGAGTGTTAGACCCATGCAATCTATTCTATAAAAAGTTTCAACTTACACCAGTCGACTGACCATCAGCAAAAAGTCTACAAACAATACATGCTGAAGGGGTTTTAGAGAACTGTGTACCCTCTACCTGCTGGTGAGCCGTAAAGGGGTAAAAGCCAATAATGAGAACAGAAAGGAGCTGTGTTTAAAAGTAAAAATGGAGGTACCATTCAAGCCAGCAGGCGCACCATTGGACCTCTCACCTGAGAAGACAAGAATCGAGAAGACTCAGGCCGCAAAAGCTGCAGTGCAGCCTTATTCACAATAGCCAAGACAGTGAAGCAATGAAAATGCCCAACAACAGGTGAATGGATAAAGAAGAAGTGGTCCATGTACACAATTGAATATTAGCCATGGAAAACAATGAACCATTGCTCTCTGAGGCACCACAAATGAGTCTGGAGATAATCACGAAACATGAGGTAAGTCGGAGAGCAAAAGACCTATATTCTATGATATCACTTATAGGCGTTATCTAATAACTGACACAAATGAACATATTTCCACAGAGAAAGACACTCACAGACTTAGAAAACAAACTGTGCTCATCTAAAAGGAAAGGTGGGGGGAAGGGATAAATTAAGATTAGTGTTACTATATGTATACAAACACATATTATAAACATATCTCAAAAAGACCGACCAAATAGCAAGTGAGGTCTGCGGAACCCTCAGTAACATTTTACATGGGAAGAGGATCTGTACTTGAATAGACATATATAATGTACAAATGAACCAGATTGTGTACACCTAGGACAAACAATATTCTAAGCTTTACCCCAATTAAAAAAAAAAATTTAAATCCAAGAAGAAATAAAGAGACATAAAAGTATGGGGGTTTCTCAATGCACATTTCAATTTAATTTACAACCTAGGAACACGACTTCCAGAAAGGCTCTGCTGCCCTAGTACCCAGACTTGGGAATGGAGAAATGCTGCCTGCTTGAGGCCACTTCCCACAACAGCAGCTTTAAACCCATTGCTAAATGTCACTAAATATTCACCAACGTTGCAGTTCGGGAAATGACACCTACTCTCTAAAAAAACTCTGGGGTGGAAAATCGACCAAAAAATTCAAAAAACGGCAACCTTCCAAGAAGAGAATTTCAAGAGTTATATTGTACTCCCAATTGTTTCCTTTTTTTAACAGAAAAGAAAACGGTGGAGAAAAATGGTGAGTTTTACGAATTTTCAAAGACATGCAAACCCAAATTACAAAACCCTATCAGCTCACAGCAGCCAGTAGGGCCATTAGCATAAATGCTGCAAACAATAAATGCTAAATCGATTGTGGAGGAATGCGTACCCTCGATTCTAAGGGGGACGTGGTAAGAGGCACTAAAGAAAACACAAAGAAGGTGCTTTGAAAAGGGAAACACGGTGCTACCAGTCAATCAATCACACCCACTGCTGGGCCTATCACCCGAGAAAATGAGAATTAAAAAGTCACAGGCTGGCAATCCAGCACTCCAACAACATTTACCATAGCCAACACCTGGAAGCAATGAAAATGTCCATCAACCGAGGAATGCACAAAGTAGAAGTGCTCCACGTACCCAGTGGGAAATTACTCTAATAAAAAATAAAAATTACATTTAAAAAACCAACAAAATTCAGGAGACATCAGCTTGTGTGGGTTTGTCCGGGCACACACCACTCTAATTTATAACCGAGAAACACCACAAGCCGCAAGGGCTTTTCCCTAGGTACCAGGGTGGGGAACATAGAAAGGCTGCCACCCTCTGGCAGTTACCTGCAAAAGCAGCTTTAAAGCCTGTGCTCATGGTCATTTCATAGGAACAAGTACTGCAGGATTGTAAATGAAACCTGCCCTCAAAATGTCTTGAGGGAGGTAATGGCCAAAACATTTCAAAATGTGACACATATTTTAAGAGATCACTTTGAAGAACTAAGGAGTAATCACAGCTTGAAAAATAAAAAGGACATGCCTTAAAGCTCAATTTCACCGGATTATGAGGCACATGCAAATTCAACCACAAAGAGGTATCAGCTCACACTTGTCAGAATAACCATCAGCAAGGAAACTACAAACAATAAATGCTGAAGGTGTTGTGGAGAAATGCATACCCTCAAATTCAAGTGGGACGTAAGTTGGAGAGGGCTACGAATGAGAGCAGAATGGAGGTGCCTTAAAAAGGTAAACATTGAGCTACCATATGATCCAGCAGGCCCACTCCTCGACCTATAATCTAAGAAGAGAGAATTGGAAAGACACAGGCAGGCAAATCTGCATGGCACAGTATTACAATAGCCAGCATATGGAAGTAACCAAAAAGTCTACCAACAGATGGGTGGACAAAGAAGAACTCCTCCATGTACAGATGGAATATTTGCTAGTGAAAAAAATGAAACAATGCCATTTGCAGCACCATGGATGAGTCTAGATGTAATCACGCCACCTGTAGTAAGTGAGAAAGCAAGAGACACATATGCTTTCAATTCACTTTTAGGAGTTACTTAAAAATTGATGCCAATGTAGATATTTCCACAGAGAAAGGCAATCACAGATTCATGAAAAAAACTTATGGTTCACCATATAGAAAGGGATGAGGATTGGATACATTATCATATTGAGGTTAACAGAGATATACAAACCATGTGAAATATATAACCACCAAAGACGTACGGAAGACCAGGAGAAGACTACTCAACATTGTGTCATAACCCTACATGGGAAAAGGATTCGAGGAAGAATAGATACATGTATATGTGTGAAAGAACCACATCTTGCACACCTAGAGCAATCAAACCATTGTAATCAAATTTGCTGGGATAAAAAATAAAAGTAAATTACAAATATAAACAAGAAGTAATCAGACATAAACTTAAAGGGCTTTTTCCTGGCACATTCCATTCTAATATACAACCTAGAACACCACTTCCATTAAGGCTCTGTTTCCGTAGTAACCAAATTTGGTAAAGGAGAAACGCTGCCACCTTGTGGCTGTCTCCTGCAAGAGCAGCTTTAAACTCACAGCTAATGCTCACTTAACATTCACAAGGACTCAGGGCTCTAAAGGACAGCTGCCCTAAAAAAAATGTGCTGAAGGTGGGAATGGACAAAAAAATTCAAAACAGGCAAATGTTTCAAGAAGAGATTATGAAGAGTTATGTTTTACTCACACTCTTTTTAAAAAAAAGGAAAATGGATAAAAGCTCAACCTCAGGGAGTGTTAGACGCATGCAATCTAATCTACAAAAAGTTTCAACTTACACCAGTCGACTGATCATCAGCAAAAAGTCAACAAACAATAAATCCTGAAGGGGTTTTAGAGAACTGTGTACCCTCTACCTGCTGGTGAGACGGAAAGGGGTAACAGCCAATAATGAGAACAGAAAGGAGCTGTGTTTAAAAGTAAAAATGGAGGTACCATTCAATCCGGCAGGCGCACCATTGGACCTTTCACCTGAGAAGACAAGAATCGAGAAGACACAGGCCGCAAAAGCTGCAGTGCAGCCTTATTCACAATAGCCAAGACAGTGAAGCAATCAAAATGTCCAAGAACAGGTGAATGGAGAAAGAAGAAGTGGTCCATGTACACAATGGGATATTAGCCATGGAAAACAATGAACCATTGCTCTTTGAGGCACCACAAATGAGTCTGGAGATAATCACGAAACATGAGGTAACTCGGAAACCAAAGACCTGTATTCTATGATATCACTTATAGGCGTTATCTAATAACTGACACAAATGAATATATTTCCACAGAGAAAGACACTCACAGACTTAGAAAACAAACTATGCTCATCTAAAAGGAAAGGTGGGGAGAATGGATAAATTAAGATTAGTGTTGCTATATCTATACAAACACATATTATATACATATCTCAAAAAGACCGACCATGTAGCAAGGGAGGTCTGTGGATCCCTCTGTAACATTTTACATGGGAAGAGAATCTGTACTTGAATAGAAATATATAATGTACAAATGAACCAGATTGTGTACACCTAGGACAAACAATATTCTAAGCTTTACCCCAATTAAAAAAAAATTTTAAATCCAAGAAGAAATAAAGAGACATAAAATATGGGGGTTTCTCCATGCACATTCCAATTTAATTTACAACCTAGGAACACGACTGCCAGAAAGGCTCTGCTGCCCCACTACCCAGATTTGGGAATGGAGAAATGCTGCCTTCTTGAGGCCACTTCCCACAACAGCAGCTTTAAACCAATTGCTAAAGGTCACTAAATATTCACCAAACTTGCAGTTCGGGAAATGACACCTGTTCTCTAAAAAAATTCTGGGGTGGAAAATCGACCAAAAATTTCAAAATAGGGCAACCTTCCAAGAAGACAATTTCAAGAGATATATTGTACTCCCAACTGTTTCCTTTTTTTTAACAGAAAAGTAAACGGTGGAGAAAAATGATGAGTTTTATGAATTTTCAAAGACATGCAAACCCAAATTACAAAAACCTATCAGCTCACAGCAGCCAGTATGGCCATTAGCATAAATGCGGCAAACAATAAATGCTGAAGCGATTGTGGAGAAATGCGTACCCTCGATTCTAAGGGGGACGTGGTAAGTGCCAGTAATGAAAACACAAAGAAGGTGCTTTGAAAAGGAAAACACGGTGCTACCAGTCAGTCAATCACACCCACTGCTGGGCCTATCACCTGTGAAAATGAGAATCAAACAGTCACAGGCTGGCAATCCTGCACTCCAACAATATTTACCATAGCCAACGCTTGGAAGCAATGAAAATGTCCATCAACCGAGGAATGCACAAAGTAGAAGTGGTCCACGTACACGGTGGAAAATTACTCCAATAAAAAATAAAAATTAAATTTAAAACTCCAACAAAAGTAAAGAGACATCAGCTTGTGTGGGTTTGTCCGGGCACACTCCACTCTAATTTATAACCGAGAAACACCACAGGCCGCAAGGGCTTCTCCCTAGTTACCAGGGTGGGGAACATAGAAAGGCTGCCACCCTCTGGCAGTTATCTGCAAAAGCAGCATTAAAGCCTGTGTAATGGTCATTTCATAGGAACAAGTACTGCAGAACTGTAAATGAAACCTGCCCTCAAAATGTCTTGAGGGAGGTAATGGCCAAAACATTTCAAAATGTGACGCATACTTTAAGAGAACAATTTGAAGAACTAAGGGGTAATCACAGCTTGAAAAATAAAAAGGACATGCCTTAAAGCTCAATTTCAACGGATTATGAGGCACGTGCGAATTCAACCACAAAAAGGTATCAGCTCACAATTGTCAGAATAACCATTATCAAGAAATCTACAGACAAAAATGCTGAAGGTGTTGTGGAGAAATGCGTACCCTCAACTTCAAGGGGGACGTAAGTTGGAAAGGGCCACAAATGAGAGCAGAATGGAGGTGCCTTAAAAAGGTAAACATATGATCCAGCAGGCTCACTCCTCGACCTATAATCTAAGAAGAGAGAATTGGAAAGACACAGGCAGGCAAATCTGCATGGCACAGTATTACAATAGCCAAGATATGGAAGTAACCAAAAAGTCCACCAACAGATGGGTGGACAAAGAAGAACTCCTCCATGTACAGATGGAATATTCGCTAGTGAAAAAAATGAAACAATGCCATTTGCAGCCCATACATGAGTCTAGACGTAAGCACGCCACCTGTAGTAAGTGAGAAAGCAAAAGACACATATCCTATCATATCACTTTTAGGAGTTACTTAAAAATTAATACCAGGGAAGATATTTCCACAGAGGAAGGCAATCAGAGATTCATTAAAAAAATCTTATGGTTCACCAAATAGAAAGGGATGAGGATTGGATACATTACCATATTGGGGTTAACAGAGATATACAAACCATGTGAAATATATAATCAACAAAGACGTACGGAAGACCAGGAGAAGACTACTCAACATTGTGTCATGACCTACATGGGAAAAGGATGCGTGGAAGAATAGATACATGTATATGTGTGAAAGAAGCACATCTTGCACACCTAGAAAAAACAAACCATTGTAATCAAATGTGCTGGGATAAAGAATAAAAAGTAAATTACAAATATGAACAAGAAGTAATCAGACATAAACTTAAAGGGCTTTTTCCTGACACATTCCATTCTAATTTACAACCTAGAACACCACTTCCATTAAGGCTCTGTTTCCCTAGTTACGAAATTTGGAAAAGGAGAAATGCTGCCACCTTGTGGCCGTTTCCTGCAAGAGCAGCTTTAAACTCACAGCTAATGCTCACTTAACATACACAAGGACTCAGGGCTGTAAAGGACACCTGCCCTAAAAAAAATGTGCTGAAGGAGGGAATGGACAAAAAAATTCAAAACAGGCAAATGTTTCAAGAAGAGAGTATGAAGAGTTAAGTTTTACTCACGGTGTTTTAAAAAAAAGGAAAATGGATAAAAGCTCAACCTCAGGGAGTGTTAGACCCATGCAATCTATTCTATAAAAAGTTTCAACTTACACCAGTCGACTGACCATCAGCAAAAAGTCTACAAACAATACATGCTGAAGGGGTTTTAGAGAACTGTGTACCCTCTACCTGCTGGTGAGCCGTAAAGGGGTAACAGCCAATAATGAGAACAGAAAGGAGCTGTGTTTAAAAGTAAAAATGGAGGTACCATTCAAGCCAGCAGGCGCACCATTGGACCTCTCACCTGAGAAGACAAGAATCGAGAAGACTCAGGCCGCAAAAGCTGCAGTGCAGCCTTATTCACAATAGCCAAGACAGTGAAGCAATGAAAATGCCCAACAACAGGTGAATGGATAAAGAAGAAGTGGTCCATGTACACAATGGAATATTAGCCATGGAAAGCAATGAACCATTGCTCTCTGAGGCACCACAAATGAGTCTGGAGATAATCACGAAACATGAGGTAAGTCGGAGAGCAAAAGACCTATATTCTATGATATCACTTATAGGCGTTATCTAATAACTGACACAAATGAACATATTTCCACAGAGAAAGACACTCACAGACTTAGAAAACAAACTGTGCTCATCTAAAAGGAAAGGTGGGGGGAAGGGATAAATTAAGATTAGTGTTACTATATGTATACAAACACATATTATAAACATATCTCAAAAAGACCGACCATATAGCAAGTGAGGTCTGCGGAATCCTCAGTAACATTTTACATGGGAAGAGGATCTGTACTTGAATAGACATATATAATGTACAAATGAACCAGATTGTGTACACCTAGGACAAACAATATTCTAAGCTTTACCCCAATTAAAACACTTTTAAAATACAAGAACAAATAATGACACATAAACTTATGGGGCTTTCTCCATGCACATTACAATGTAATTTACAACCTAGCAACACGACTTCCAGAAAGGCTCTGCTGCCCTACTACCCAGACTTGGGAATGGAGAAATGCTGCCTGCTTGAGGCCACTTCCCACAACAGCAGCTTTAAACCCATTGCTAAATGTCACTAAATATTCACCAATGTTGCAGTTCGGGAAATGACACCTACTCTCTAAAAAAACTCTGGGGTGGAAAATCGACCAAAAAATTCAAAAGACGGCAACCTTCCAAGAAGAGAATTTCAAGAGTTATATTGTACTCCCAATTGTTTCCTTTTTTTAACAGAAAAGAAAACGGTGGAGAAAAATGGTGAGTTTTACGAATTTTCAAAGACATGCAAACCCAAATTACAAAACCCTATCAGCTCACAGCAGCCAGTAGGGCCATTAGCATAAATGCTGCAAACAATAAATGCTAAATCGATTGTGGAGGAATGCGTACCCTCGATTCTAAGGGGGACGTGGTAAGAGGCACTAAAGAAAACACAAAGAAGGTGCTTTGAAAAGGGAAACACGGTGCTACCAGTCAATCAATCACACCCACTGCTGGGCCTATCACCTGAGAAAATGAGAATTAAAAAGTCACAGGCTGGCAATCCAGCACTCCAACAACATTTACCATAGCCAACACCTGGAAGCAATGAAAATGTCCATCAACCGAGGAATGCACAAAGTAGAAGTGCTCCACGTACCCAGTGGGAAATTACTCTAATAAAAAATAAAAATTACATTTAAAAAACCAACAAAATTCAGGAGACATCAGCTTGTGTGGGTTTGTCCGGGCACACTCCACTCTAATTTATAACCGAGAAACACCACAAGCCGCAAGGGCTTTTCCCTAGGTACCAGGGTGGGGAACATAGAAAGGCTGCCACCCTCTGGCAGTTACCTGCAAAAGCAGCTTTAAAGCCTGTGCTCATGGTCATTTCATAGGAACAAGTACTGCAGGATTGTAAATGAAACCTGCCCTCAAAATGTCTTGAGGGAGGTAATGGCCAAAACATTTCAAAATGTGACACATATTTTAAGAGATCACTTTGAAGAACTAAGGAGTAATCACAGCTTGAAAAATAAAAAGGACATGCCTTAAAGCTCAATTTCACCGGATTATGAGGCACATGCAAATTCAACCACAAAGAGGTATCAGCTCACACTTGTCAGAATAACCATCAGCAAGGAAACTACAAACAATAAATGCTGAAGGTGTTGTGGAGAAATGCATACCCTCAAATTCAAGTGGGACGTAAGTTGGAGAGGGCTACGAATGACAGCAGAATGGAGGTGCCTTAAAAAGGTAAACATTGAGCTACCATATGATCCAGCAGGCCCACTCCTCGACCTATAATCTAAGAAGAGAGAATTGGAAAGACACAGGCAGGCAAATCTGCATGGCACAGTATTACAATAGCCAGCATATGGAAGTAACCAAAAAGTCTACCAACAGATGGGTGGACAAAGAAGAACTCCTCCATGTACAGATGGAATATTTGCTAGTGAAAAAAATGAAACAATGCCATTTGCAGCACCATGGATGAGTCTAGATGTAATCACGCCACCTGTAGTAAGTGAGAAAGCAAGAGACACATATGCTTTCAATTCACTTTTAGGAGTTACTTAAAAATTGATGCCAATGTAGATATTTCCACAGAGAAAGGCAATCACAGATTCATGAAAAAAACTTATGGTTCACCATATAGAAAGGGATGAGGATTGGATACATTATCATATTGAGGTTAACAGAGATATACAAACCATGTGAAATATATAACCACCAAAGACGTACGGAAGACCAGGAGAAGACTACTCAACATTGTGTCATAACCCTACATGGGAAAAGGATTCGAGGAAGAATAGATACATGTATATGTGTGAAAGAACCACATCTTGCACACCTAGAGCAATCAAACCATTGTAATCAAATTTGCTGGGATAAAAAATAAAAGTAAATTACAAATATGAACAAGAAGTAATCAGACATAAACTTAAAGGGCTTTTTCCTGGCACATTCCATTCTAATATACAACCTAGAACACCACTTCCATTAAGGCACTGTTTCCGTAGTAACCAAATTTGGTAAAGGAGAAACGCTGCCACCTTGTGGCTGTCTCCTGCAAGAGCAGCTTTAAACTCACAGCTAATGCTCACTTAACATTCACAAGGACTCAGGGCTCTAAAGGACACCTGCCCTAAAAAAATGTGCTGAAGGTGGGAATGGACAAAAAAATTCAAAACAGGCAAATGTTTCAAGAAGAGATTATGAAGAGTTATGTTTTACTCACACTCTTTTTAAAAAAAAAGGAAAATGGATAAAAGCTCAACCTCAGGGAGTGTTAGACGCATGCAATCTAATCTACAAAAAGTTTCAACTTATACCAGTCGACTGATCATCAGCAAAAAGTCAACAAACAATAAATCCTGAAGGGGTTTTAGAGAACTGTGTACCCTCTACCTGCTGGTGAGACGGAAAGGGGTAACAGCCAATAATGAGAACAGAAAGGAGCTGTGTTTAAAAGTAAAAATGGAGGTACCATTCAATCCAGCAGGCGCACCATTGGACCTCTCACCTGAGAAGACAAGAATCGAGAAGACACAGGCCGCAAAAGAAGCAGTGCAGCCTTATTCACAATAGCCAAGACAGTGAAGCAATCAAAATGTCCAAGAACAGGTGAATGGATAAAGAAGAAGTGGTCCATGTACACAATGGAATATTAGCCATGGAAAACAATGAACCATTGCTCTTTGAGGCACCACAAATGAGTCTGGAGATAATCACGAAACATGAGGTAACTCGGAAACCAAAGACCTGTATTCTATGATATCACTTATAGGCGTTATCTAATAACTGATACAAATGAATATATTTCCACAGAGAAAGACACTCACAGACTTAGAAAACAAACTATGCTCATCTAAAAGGAAAGGTGGGGAGAATGGATAAATTAAGATTAGTGTTGCTATATCTATACAAACACATATTATATACATATCTCAAAAAGACCGACCATGTAGCAAGGGAGGTCTGTGGATCCCTCTGTAACATTTTACATGGGAAGAGGATCTGTACTTGAATAGAAATATATAATGTACAAATGAACCAGATTGTGTACACCTAGGACAAAGAATATTCTAAGCTTTACCCCAATTAAAGAAAAAATTTAAATCCAAGAAGAAATAAAGAGACATAAAAGTATGGGGGTTTCTCCATGCACATTTCAATTTAATTTACAACCTAGGAACACGACTTCCAGAAAGGCTCTGCTGCCCTAGTACCCAGACTTGGGAATGGAGAAATGCTGCCTGCTTGAGGCCACTTCCCACAACAGCAGCTTTAAACCCATTGCTAAATGTCACTAAATATTCACCAATGTTGCAGTTCGGGAAATGACACCTACTCTCTAAAAAAACTCTGGGGTGGAAAATCGACCAAAAAATTCAAAAGACGGCAACCTTCCAAGAAGAGAATTTCAAGAGTTATATTGTACTCCCAACTGTTTCCTTTTTTTTAACAGAAAAGTAAACGGTGGAGAAAAATGATGAGTTCTATGAATTTTCAAAGACATGCAAACCCAAATTACAAAAACCTATCAGCTCACAGCAGCCAGTACGGCCATTAGCATAAATGCGGCAAACAATAAAAGCTGAAGCGATTGTGGAGAAATGCGTACCCTCGATTCTAAGGGGGACGTGGTAAGTGCCAGTAATGAAAACACAAAGAAGGTGCTTTGAAAAGGAAAACACGGTGCTACCAGTCAGTCAATCACACCCACTGCTGGGCCTATCACCTGTGAAAATGAGAATCAAACAGTCACAGGCTGGCAATCCTGCACTCCAACAATATTTACCATAGCCAACGCTTGGAAGCAATGAAAATGTCCATCAACCGAGGAATGCACAAAGTAGAAGTGGTCCACGTACACAGTGGAAAATTACTCCAATAAAAAATAAAAATTAAATTTAAAACTCCAACAAAAGTAAAGAGACATCAGCTTGTGTGGGTTTGTCCGGGCACACTCCACTCTAATTTATAACCGAGAAACACCACAGGCCGCAAGGGCTTCTCCCTAGTTACCAGGGTGGGGAATATAGAAAGGCTGCCACCCTCTGGCAGTTATCTGCAAAAGCAGCATTAAAGCCTGTGCTAATGGTCATTTCATAGGAACAAGTACTGCAGAACTGTAAATGAAACCTGCCCTCAAAATGTCTTGAGGGAGGTAATGGCCAAAACATTTCAAAATGTGACGCATACTTTAAGAGAACAATTTGAAGAACTAAGGGGTAATCACAGCTTGAAAAATAAAAAGGACATGCCTTAAAGCTCAATTTCAACGGATTATGAGGCACGTGCGAATTCAACCACAAAAAGGTATCAGCTCACAATTGTCAGAATAACCATCAACAAGAAATCTACAGACAAAAATGCTGAAGGTGTTGTGGAGAAATGCGTACCCTCAACTTCAAGGGGGACGTAAGTTGGAAAGGGCCACAAATGAGAGCAGAATGGAGGTGCCTTAAAAAGGTAAACATTGAGCTACCATATGATCCAGCAGGCTCACTCCTCGACCTATAATCTAAGAAGAGAGAATTGGAAAGACACAGGCAGGCAAATCTGCATGGCACAGTATTACAATAGCCAAGATATGGAAGTAACCAAAAAGTCCACCAAGAGATGGGTGGACAAAGAAGAACTCCTATATGTACAGATGGAATATTCGCTAGTGGAAAAAATGAAACAATGCCATTTGCAGCCCATACATGAGTCTAGACGTAAGCACGCCACCTGTAGTAAGTGAGAAAGCAAAAGACACATATCCTATCATATCACTTTTAGGAGTTACTTGAAAATTAATACCAGTGAAGATATTTCCACAGAGAAAGGCAATCAGAGATTCATTAAAAAAATTTTATGGTTCACCAAATAGAAAGGGATGAGGATTGGATACATTACCATATTGGGGTTAACAGAGATATACAAACCATGGGAAATATATAATCAACAAAGACGTACGGAAGACCAGGAGAAGACTACTCAACATTGTGTCACGACCTACATGGGAAAAGGATGCGTGGAAGAATAGATACATGTATATGTGTGAAAGAAGCACATCTTGCACACCTAGAAAAAACAAACCATTGTAATCAAATGTGCTGGGATAAAGAATAAAAAGTAAATTACAAATATGAACAAGAAGTTATGAGACATAAACTTAAAGGGCTTTTTCCTGGCACATTCCATTCTAATTTACAACCTAGAACACCACTTCCATTAAGCCTCTGTTTCCCTAGTTACGAAATTTGGAAAAGGAGAAATGCTGCCACCTTGTGGCCGTTTCCTGCAAGAGCAGCTTTAAACTCACAGCTAATGCTCACTTAACATACACAAGGACTCAGGGATGTAAAGGACACCTGCCCTAAAAAAAATGTGCTGAAGGAGAGAATGGACAAAAAAATTCAAAACAGGCAAATGTTTCAAGAAGAGAGTATGAAGAGTTAAGTTTTACTCATGGTGTTTTAAAAAAAAGGAAAATGGATAAAAGCTCAACCTCAGGGAGTGTTAGACCCATGCAATCTATTCTATAAAAAGTTTCAACTTACACCAGTCGACTGACCATCAGCAAAAAGTCTACAAACAATACATGCTGAAGGGGTTTTAGAGAACTGTGTACCCTCTACCGGCTGGTGAGACGTAAAGGGGTAACAGCCAATAATGAGAACAGAAAGGAGCTGTGTTTAAAAGTAAAAATGGAGGTACCATTCAAGCCAGCAGGCGCACCATTGGACCTCTCACCTGAAAAGACAAGAATCGAGAAGACTCAGGCCGCAAAAGCTGCAGTGCAGCCTTATTCACAATAGCCAAGACAGTGAAGCAATGAAAATGCCCAACAACAGGTGAATGGATAAAGAAGAAGTGGTCCATGTACACAATGGAATATTAGCCATGGAAAACAATGAACCATTGCTCTCTGAGGCACCACAAATGAGTCTGGAGATAATCACGAAACATGAGGTAAGTCGGAGAGCAAAAGACCTATATTCTATGATATCACTTATAGGCGTTATCTAATAACTGACACAAATGAACATATTTCCACAGAGAAAGACACTCACAGACTTAGAAAACAAACTGTGCTCATCTAAAAAGAAAGGTGGGGGGAAGGGATAAATTAAGATTAGTGTTACTATATGTATACAAACACATATTATAAACATATCTCAAAAAGACCGACCATATAGCAAGTGAGGTCTGCGGAATCCTCAGTAACATTTTACATGGGAAGAGGATCTGTACTTGAATAGACATATATAATGTACAAATGAACCAGATTGTGTACACCTAGGACAAACAATATTCTAAGCTTTACCCCAATTAAAACACTTTTAAAATACAAGAACAAATAATGACACATAAACTTATGGGGCTTTCTCCATGCACATTACAATGTAATTTACAACCTAGCAACACGACTTCCAGAAAGGCTCTGCTGCCCTACTACCCAGACTTGGGAATGGAGAAATGCTGCCTGCTTGAGGCCACTTCCCACAACAGCAGCTTTAAACCCATTGCTAAATGTCACTAAATATTCACCAATGTTGCAGTTCGGGAAATGACACCTACTCTCTAAAAAAACTCTGGGGTGGAAAATCGACCAAAAAATTCAAAAGACGGCAACCTCCAAGAAGAGAATTTCAAGAGTTATATTGTACTCCCAATTGTTTCCTTTTTTTAACAGAAAAGTAAACGGTGGAGAAAAATGGTGAGTTTTACGAATTTTCAAAGACATGCAAACCCAAATTACAAAACCCTATCAGCTCACAGCAGCCAGTAGGGCCATTAGCATAAATGCTGCAAACAATAAATGCTAAATCGATTGTGGAGGAATGCGTACCCTCGATTCTAAGGGGGACGTGGTAAGAGGCACTAAAGAAAACACAAAGAAGGTGCTTTGAAAAGGGAAACACGGTGCTACCAGTCAATCAATCACACCCACTGCTGGGCCTATCACCTGAGAAAATGAGAATTAAAAAGTCACAGGCTGGCAATCCAGCACTCCAACAACATTTACCATAGCCAACACCTGGAAGCAATGAAAATGTCCATCAACCGAGGAATGCACAAAGTAGAAGTGCTCCACGTACCCAGTGGGAAATTACTCCAATAAAAAATAAAAATTACATTTAAAAAACCAACAAAATTCAGGAGACATCAGCTTGTGTGGGTTTGTCTGGGCACACTCCACTCTAATTTATAACCGAGAAACACCACAAGCCGCAAGGGCTTTTCCCTAGGTACCAGGGTGGGGAACATAGAAAGGCTGCCACCCTCTGGCAGTTACCTGCAAAAGCAGCTTTAAAGCCTGTGCTCATGGTCATTTCATAGGAACAAGTACTGCAGGATTGTAAATGAAACCTGCCCTCAAAATGTCTTGAGGGAGGTAATGGCCAAAACATTTCAAAATGTGACACATATTTTAAGAGATCACTTTGAAGAACTAAGGAGTAATCACAGCTTGAAAAATAAAAAGGACATGCCTTAAAGCTCAATTTCACCGGATTATGAGGCACATGCAAATTCAACCACAAAGAGGTATCAGCTCACACTTGTCAGAATAACCATCAGCAAGGAAACTACAAACAATAAATGCTGAAGGTGTTGTGGAGAAATGCATACCCTCAAATTCAAGTGGGACGTAAGTTGGAGAGGGCTACGAATGACAGCAGAATGGAGGTGCCTTAAAAAGGTAAACATTGAGCTACCATATGATCCAGCAGGCCCACTCCTCGACCTATAATCTAAGAAGAGAGAATTGGAAAGACACAGGCAGGCAAATCTGCATGGCACAGTATTACAATAGCCAGCATATGGAAGTAACCAAAAAGTCTACCAACAGATGGGTGGACAAAGAAGAACTCCTCCATGTACAGATGGAATATTCGCTAGTGAAAAAATGAAACAATGCCATTTGCAGCACCATGGATGAGTCTAGATGTAATCACGCCACCTGTAGTAAGTGAGAAAGCAAGAGACACATATGCTTTCAATTCACTTTTAGGAGTTACTTAAAAATTGATGCCAATGTAGATATTTCCACAGAGAAAGGCAATCACAGATTCATGAAAAAAACTTATGGTTCACCATATAGAAAGGGATGAGGATTGGATACATTATCATATTGAGGTTAACAGAGATATACAAACCATGTGAAATATATAACCACCAAAGACGTACGGAAGACCAGGAGAAGACTACTCAACATTGTGTCATAACCCTACATGGGAAAAGGATTCGAGGAAGAATAGATACATGTATATGTGTGAAAGAACCACATCTTGCACACCTAGAGCAATCAAACCATTGTAATCAAATTTGCTGGGATAAAAAATAAAAGTAAATTACAAATATGAACAAGAAGTAATCAGACATAAACTTAAAGGGCTTTTTCCTGGCACATTCCATTTTAATATACAACCTATAACACCACTTCCATTAAGGCTCTGTTTCCGTAGTAACCAAATTTGGTAAAGGAGAAACGCTGCCACCTTGTGGCTGTCTCCTGCAAGAGCAGCTTTAAACTCACAGCTAATGCTCACTTAACATTCACAAGGACTCAGGGCTCTAAAGGACACCTGCCCTAAAAAAATGTGCTGAAGGTGGGAATGGACAAAAAAATTCAAAACAGGCAAATGTTTCAAGAAGAGATTATGAAGAGTTATGTTTTACTCACACTCTTTTTAAAAAAAAGGAAAATGGATAAAAGCTCAACCTCAGGGAGTGTTAGACGCATGCAATCTAATCTACAAAAAGTTTCAACTTACACCAGTCGACTGATCATCAGCAAAAAGTCAACAAACAATACATGCTGAAGGGGTTTTAGAGAACTGTGTACCCTCTACCTGCTGGTGAGACGGAAAGGGGTAACAGCCAATAATGAGAACAGAAAGGAGCTGTGTTTAAAAGTAAAAATGGAGGTACCATTCAATCCGGCAGGCGCACCATTGGACCTTTCACCTGAGAAGACAAGAATCGAGAAGACACAGGCCGCAAAAGCTGAAGTGCAGCCTTATTCACAATAGCCAAGACAGTGAAGCAATCAAAATGTCCAAGAACAGGTGAATGGATAAAGAAGAAGTGGTCCATGTACACAATGGGATATTAGCCATGGAAAACAATGAACCATTGCTCTTTGAGGCACCACAAATGAGTCTGGAGATAATCACGAAACATGAGGTAACTCGGAAACCAAAGACCTGTATTCTATGATATCACTTATAGGCGTTATCTAATAACTGACACAAATGAATATATTTCCACAGAGAAAGACACTCACAGACTTAGAAAACAAACTATGCTCATCTAAAAGGAAAGGTGGGGAGAATGGATAAATTAAGATTAGTGTTGCTATATCTATACAAACACATATTATATACATATCTCAAAAAGACCGACCATGTAGCAAGGGAGGTCTGTGGATCCCTCTGTAACATTTTACATGGGAAGAGGATCTGTACTTGAATAGAAATATATAATGTACAAATGAACCAGATTGTGTACACCTAGGACAAACAATATTCTAAGCTTTACCCCAATTAAAAAAAAATTTTAAATCCAAGAAGAAATAAAGAGACATAAAAGTATGGGGGTTTCTCCATGCACATTTCAATTTAATTTACAACCTAGGAACACGACTTCCAGAAAGGCTCTGCTGCCCTAGTACCCAGACTTGGGAATGGAGAAATGCTGCCTGCTTGAGGCCACTTCCCACAACAGCAGCTTTAAACCCATTGCTAAAGGTCACTAAATATTCACCAATGTTGCAGTTCGGGAAATGACACCTACTCTCTAAAAAAACTCTGGGGTGGAAAATCGACCAAAAAATTCAAAAGACGGCAACCTTCCAAGAAGAGAATTTCAAGAGTTATATTGTACTCCCAATTGTTTCCTTTTTTTAACAGAAAAGTAAACGGTGGAGAAAAATGATGAGTTTTATGAATTTTCAAAGACATGCAAACCCAAATTACAAAAACCTATCAGCTCACAGCAGCCAGTACGGCCATTAGCATAAATGCGGCAAACAATAAATGCTGAAGCGATTGTGGAGAAATGCGTACCCTCGATTCTAAGGGGGACGTGGTAAGTGCCAGTAATGAAAACACAAAGAAGGTGCTTTGAAAAGGAAAACACGGTGCTACCAGTCAGTCCATCACACCCACTGCTGGGCCTATCACCTGTGAAAATGAGAATCAAACAGTCACAGGCTGGCAATCCTGCAATCCAACAATATTTACCATAGCCAACGCTTGGAAGCAATGAAAATGTCCATCAACCGAGGAATGCACAAAGTAGAAGTGGTCCACGTACACGGTGGAAAATTACTCCAATAAAAAATAAAAATTAAATTTAAAACTCCAACAAAAGTAAGGAGACATCAGCTTGTGTGGGTTTGTCCGGGCACACTCCACTCTAATTTATAACCGAGAAACACCACAGGCCGCAAGGGCTTCTCCCTAGTTACCAGGGTGGGGAATATAGAAAGGCTGCCACCCTCTGGCAGTTATCTGCAAAAGCAGCATTAAAGCCTGTGCTAATGGTCATTTCATAGGAACAAGTACTGCAGAACTGTAAATGAAACCTGCCCTCAAAATGTCTTGAGGGAGGTAATGGCCAAAATATTTCAAAATGTGACGCATATTTTAAGAGAACAATTTGAAGAACTAAGGGGTAATCACAGCTTGAAAAATATAAAGGACATGCCTTAAAGCTCAATTTCAACGGATTATGAGGCACGTGCGAATTCAACCACAAAAAGGTATCAGCTCAAAATTGTCAGAATAACCATCAACAAGAAATCTACAGACAAAAATGCTGAAGGTGTTGTGGAGAAATGCGTACCCTCAACTTCAAGGGGGACGTAAGTTGGAAAGGGCCACAAATGAGAGCAGAATGGAGGTGCCTTAAAAAGGTAAACATTGAGCTACCATATGATCCAGCAGGCTCACTCCTCGACCTATAATCTAAGAAGAGAGAATTGGAAAGACACAGGCAGGCAAATCTGCATGGCACAGTATTACAATAGCCAAGATATGGAAGTAACCAAAAAGTCCACCAACAGATGGGTGGACAAAGAAGAACTCCTCCATGTACAGATGGAATATTCGCTAGTGAAAAAAATGAAACAATGCCATTTGCAGCCCATACATGAGTCTAGACGTAAGCACGCCACCTGTAGTAAGTGAGAAAGCAAAAGACACATATCCTATCATATCACTTTTAGGAGTTACTTAAAAATTAATACCAGTGAAGATATTTCCACAGAGAAAGGCAATCAGAGATTCATTAAAAAAATCTTATGGTTCACCAAATAGAAAGGGATGAGGATTGGATACATTACCATATTGGGGTTAACAGAGATATACAAACCATGTGAAATATATAATCAACAAAGACGTACGGAAGACCAGGAGAAGACTACTCAACATTGTGTCACGACCTACATGGGAAAAGGATGCGTGGAATAATAGATACATGTATATGTGTGAAAGAACCACATCTTGCACACCTAGAAAAAACAAACCATTGTAATCAAATGTGCTGGGATAAAGAATAAAAAGTAAATTACAAATATGAACAAGAAGTTATGAGACATAAACTTAAAGGGCTTTTTCCTGGCACATTCCATTCTAATTTACAACCTAGAACACCACTTCCATTAAGCCTCTGTTTCCCTAGTTACGAAATTTGGAAAAGGAGAAATGCTGCCACCTTGTGGCCGTTTCCTGCAACAGCAGCTTTAAACTCACAGCTAATGCTCACTTAACATTCACAAGGACTCAGGGCTCTAAAGGACACCTGCCCTAAAAAAATGTGCTGAAGGTTTGAATGGACAAAAAAATTCAAAAAGGGTAAGTGTTTCAATAAGAGATTATGAAGAGTTATGTTTTACTCACACTCTTTTTTTAAAAAAGGAAAATGGATAAAAGCTCAACCTCAGGGAGTGTTAGACTCATGCAATCTAATCTACAAAAAGTTTCAACTTACACCAGTGGACTGACCATCAGCAAAAAGTCAACAAACAATAAATCCTGAAGGGGTTTTAGAGAATTGTGTACCCTCTACCTGCTGGAGAAACGTAAAGGGGTAATAGCCAATAATGAGAACAGAAAGGAGCTGTGTTTAAAAGTAAAAATGGAGGTACCATTCAATCCAGCAGGCGCACCATTGGACCTCTCACATGAGAAGAGAAAAATCGAGAAGACTCAGGCCGCAAAAGCTGCAGTGCACCCTTATTCACAATAGCCAAGACAGTGAAGCAATCAAAATGTCCAACAACAGGTGAATGGATAAAGAAGAAGTGGTCCATGTACACAATGGAATATTAGGCATGGAAAACAATGAACCATTGCTCTTTGAGGCACCACAAATGAGTCTGGAGATAATCACGAAACATGAGGTAACTCGGAAACCAAAGACCTGTATTCTATAATATCACTTATAGGCGTTATCTAATAACTGACACAAATGAATATATTTCCACAGAGAAAGACACTCACAGACTTAGAAAACAAACTATGCTCATCTAAAAGGAAAGGTGGGGGGAAGGGATAAATTAAGATTAGTGTTGCTATATCTATACAAACACATATTATATACATATCTCAATAAGACCGAACATGTAGCAAGGGAGGTCTGTGCAACCCTCTGTAACATTTTACATGGGAAGAGGATCTGTACTTGAATAGACATATATAATGTACAAATGAACCAGATTGTGTACACCTAGCACAAACAATATTCTAAGCTTTACCCCAATTAAAACACTTTTAAAATCCATGAAGAAATAATGACACATAAACTTATGGGGATTTTGCCATGCACATTACAATGTAATTTACAACCTAGGAACACGACTTCCATAAAGGCTCTGCTGCCTTATTACCCAGATCTGGGAATGGAGAAATGCTGCCTCCTTGAGGCCACTTCCCACAACAGCAGCTTTAAACCCATTGCTAAAGGTCACTAAATATTCACCAAACTTGCAGTTCGGGAAATGACACCTGCTCTCTAAAAAAACTCTGGGGTGGAATATCGACCAAAAAATTTAAAAGAGGTCGACCTTCCAAGTAGAGAATTTCAAGAGTTATATTGTACTCCCAATTGTTTCCTTTTTTTAACAGAAAATAAAACGGTGGAGAAAAATGGTGAGTTTTACAAATTTTCAAAGACATACAAACCCAAATTACAAAACCCTATCAGCTCACAGCAGCCAGTAGGGCCATTAGTATAAATGCTGCAAACAATAAATGCTAAATCGATTGTGGAGGAATGCGTACCCTCGATTCTAAGGGGGACTTGGTAAGAGGCACTAATGAAAACACAAAGAAGGTGCTTTCAAAAGGGAAACACGGTGCTACCAGTCAATCAATCACACCCACTGCTGGGCCTATCACCGGAGAAAATGAGAATTAAAAAGTCACAGGCTGGCAATCCAGCACTCCAACAACATTTACCATAGCCAACACCTGGAAGCAATGAAAATGTTCATCAACCGAGGAATGCACAAAGTAGAAGTCGTCCACGTACCCAGTGAGAAATTACTCTAATAAAAAATAAAAATTACATTTAAAAAACCAACAAAAGTCAGGAGACATCAGCTTGTGTGGGTTTGTCCGGGCACACTCCACTCTAATTTATAACCGAGAAACACCACAGGCCTCAAGGGCTTTTCCCAAGGTACCAGGGTGGGGAACATAGAAAGGCTGCCGCCCTCTTGCAGTTACCTGCAAAAGCAGCATTAAAGCCTGTGCTAATGGTCATTTCACAGGAACAAGTACTGCAGAACTGTAAATGAAATCTGCCCTCAAAATGTCTTCAGGGAAGTAATGGCCAAAACATTTCAAAATGTGACGCATACTTTGCGAGAACAAGTTGAAGAACTAAGGGGTAATCACAGCTTGAAAAATAAAAAGGACATGCCTTAAAGCTCAAATTCAACGGATTATGAGGCACGTGCGAATTCCACCACAAAAAGGTATCAGCTCACAATTGTCAGAATAACCATCAACAAGAAATCTACAGACAAAAATGCTGAAGGTGTTGTGGAGAAATGCGTACCCTCAACTTCAAGGGGGACGTAAGTTGGAAAGGGCCACAAATGAGAGCAGAATGGAGGTGCCTTAAAAAGGTAAACATTGAGCTACCATATGATCCAGCAGGCTCACTCCTCGACCTATAATCTAAGAAGAGAGAATTGGAAAGACACAGGCAGTCAAATCTGCATGGCACAGTATTACAATAGCCAAGATATGGAAGTAACCAAAAAGTCCACCAACAGATGGGTGGACAAAGAAGAACTCCTCCATGTACAGATGGAATATTCGCTAGTGAAAAAAATGAAACAATGCCATTTGCAGCCCATACATGAGTCTAGACGTAAGCACGCCACCTGTAGTAAGTGAGAAAGCAAAAGACACATATCCTATCATATCACTTTTAGGAGTTACTTAAAAATTAATACCAGTGAAGATATTTCCACAGAGAAAGGCAATCAGAGATTCATTAAAAAAATCTTATGGTTCACCAAATAGAAAGGGATGAGGATTGGATACATTACCATATTGGGGTTAACAGAGATATACAAACCATGTGAAATATATAATCAAAAAAGACGTACGGAAGACCAGGAGAAGACTACTCAACATTGTGTCACGACCTACATGGGAAAAGGATGCGTGGAAGAATAGATACATGTATATGTGTGAAAGAACCACATCTTGCACACCTAGAACAAACAAACCATTGTAATCAAATGTGCTGGGATAAAAAATAAAATGTAAATTACAAATATGAACAAGAAGTTATGAGACATAAACTTAAAGGGCTTTTTCCTGGCACATTCCATTCTAATTTACAACCTAGAACAACACTTCCATTAAGCCTCTGTTTCCCTAGTTACGAAATTTGGAAAAGGAGAAATGCTGCCACCTTGTGGCCGTTTCCTGCAAGAGCAGCTTTAAACTCACAGCTAATGCTCACTTAACATTCACAAGGACTCAGGGCTGTAAAGGACACCTGCCCTAAAAAAATGTGCTGAAGGAGGTTATGGACAAAAAAATTCAAAACAGGCAAATGTTTCAAGAAAAGAGTATGAAGAGTTAAGTTTTACTCACGGTGTTTTAAAAAAAAGGAAAATGGATAAAAGCTCAACCTCAGGGAATGTTAGACCCATGCAATCTATTCTATAAAAAGTTTCAACTTACACCAGTCGACTGACCATCAGCAAAAAGTCAACAAACAATAAATGCTGAAGGGGTTTTAGAGAACTGTGTACCCTCTACCTGCTGGTGAGACGTAAAGGGGTAACAGCCAATAATGAGAACAGAAAGGAGCTGTGTTTAAAAGTAAAAATGGAGGTACCATTCAATCCAGCAGGTGTACCATTGGACCTCTCACCTGAGAAGACACGAATCGAGAAGACTCAGGCCGCAAAAGCTGCAGTGCAGCCTTATTCACATTAGCCAAGACAGTGAAGCAATGAAAATGTCCAACTACAGGTGAATGGATAAACAAGAAGTGGTCCATGTACACAATGGAATATTAGCCATGGTAAACAATGAACCATTGCTGTCTGAGGCACCACAAATGAGTCTGGAGATAATCACGAAACATGAGGTAACTCGGAAACCAAAGACCTGTATTCTATGATATCACTTATAGGCGTTATCTAATAACTGACACAAATGAATATATTTCCACAGAGAAAGACACTCACAGACTTAGAAAACAAACTATGCTCATCTAAAAGGAAAGGTGGGGGGAATGGATAAATTAAGATTAGTGTTGCTATAACTATACAAACACATATTATATACATATCTCAAAAAGACCGACCATGTAGCAAGGGAGGTCTGTGGAACCCTCTGTAACATTTTACATGGGAAGAGGATCTGTACTTGAATAGACATATATAATGTACAAATGAACCAGATTGTGTACACCTAGGACAAACAATATTCTAAGCTTTACCCCAATTAAAACACTTTTAAAATCCAAGAAGAAATAATGACACATAAACTTATGGGGATTTCGCCATGCACATTACAATGTAATTTACAACCTAGCAACACGACTTCCAGAAAGGCTCTGCTGCCCTACTACCCAGATCTTTGAATGGAGAAATGCTGCCTCCTTGAGGCCAATTCCCACAACAGCAGCTTTAAACCCATTGCTAAAGGTCACTAAATATTCACCAAACTTGCAGTTCGGGAAATGACACCTGCTCTCTAAAAAAACTCTGGGGTGGAAAATCGACCAAAAAATTCAAAAGAGGGCAACCTTCCAAGAAGACAATTTCAAGAGGTATATTGTACTCCCAATTGTTTCCTTTTTTTAACAGAAAAGAAATCGGTGGAGAAAAATGGTGAGTTTTACGAATTTTCAAAGACATGCAAACCCAAATTACAAAACCCTATCAGCTCACAGCAGCCAGTAGGGCCATTAGCATAAATGCTGCAAACAATAAATGCTAAATCGATTGTGGAGGAATGCGTACCCTCGATTCTAAGGGGGACGAGGTAAGAGGCACTAATGAAAACACAAAGAAGGTGCTTTGAAAAGGAAAACACGGTGCTACCAGTCAGTCAATCACACCCACTGCTGGGCCTATCACCTGAGAAAATGAGAATCAAAAAGTCACAGGCTGGCAATCCAGCACTCCAACAACATTTACCATAGCCAATACCTGGAAGCAATGAAAATATCCATCAACCGAAGAATGCACAAAGTAGAAGTGGTCCACGTACCCATTGGGAAATTACTCCAATAAAAAATAAAAATTACATTTAAAAAACCAACAAAAGTCAGGAGACATCAGCTTGTGTGGGTTTGTCCGGGCACACTCCACGCTAACTTATAACCGAGAAACACCACAGGCCGCAAGGGCTTTTCCCTAGGTACCAGGGTGGGGAACATAGAAAGGCTGCCACCCCCTGGCAGTTACCTGCAAAAGCAGCTTTAAAGCCTGTGCTCATGGTCATTTCATAGGAACAAGTACTGCAGGACTGTAAATGAAACCTGCTCTCAAAATGTCTTGAGGGAGGTAATGGCCAAAACATGTCAAAATTTGACACATACTTTAAGAGAACACTTTGAAGAACTCAGGGGTAATCACAGCTTGAAAAATAAAAAGGACATGCCTTAAAGCTCAATTTCCACGGATTATGAGGCACGTGCAAATTCAACCACAAAGAGGTATCAGCTCACACTTGTCAAAATAACCATCAGCAAGAAAACTACAAACAATAAATGCTGAAGTTGTTGTGGAGGAATGCATACCCTCAACTTTAAGTGGGAAGTAACTTGGAAAGAGCCACTAAAGAGAACAGAATGGAGGTGCCTTAAAAATGTTAACATTGAGCTACCATATGACCCAGGAATCTCACTACTGGGTATACACCCAGAGAAAACCATAATTCAAAAATACACATGCACCCGAATGTTTATTACAGCACTATTTACAATAGCCAGGTCATGGAAGCAACCTAAATGCCCATCAACAGACGAATGGATAAAGAAGTTGTGGTACATATATAGAATGGAATATTACTCAGCCACAAAAAGGAACCAAACTGAGTCATTTGTTGAGACGTGGATGGATCTAGAGACTGTCATACAGAGTGAAGTAAGTCAGAAAGAGAAAAACAAATATCGTATATTAACGCAGGCATGTGGAACCTAGAAAATTGGTACAGATGAGCCAGTTTGCAGGGCAGAAGTTGAGACACAGATGTAGAGCATAGACATATGGACACCAAGGGGGGAGAAATGCGGTGGGGTGGGGATGGTGTTGTGCTGAATTGGGCGATTGGGATTGACATGTATACACTGATGTGTATAAAATTGATGACTGATAAGAACCTGCAGTATAAAAAAAGAAACAAAACAAATAATACTAAACTTTCATTCGGTTATTTGTATGGAAATATGTTAATATAAATGTTTCAGACATTACATGAAATTTCTAAAAATCTTATATGTTCTGGTATAATGTTATAATTCATTATCCTAGTTATTATTTTAAAATGTATATCTCAGAAATATCTAATTTTCTTGTCAACTGCATTATTATAAACTTTCATCAAATCTTTAACCGTGGTCATTTTTAAGTCTTTTGTCATTTACAGACAGTTCTGGGTGTACTCTGATGCTTTTGCAAATATGTTCCTATAAAAGGGTTTCATCTTCGTGAAATTCATGGAAAAGACTCTGACAAATACAGGTTTCTGGTAACTCTACTGTACTGCTGAACTGAATGAATAAGCATTTTCAGAACTCTAATGATAAAACTAATGAACTCATAAAAGTGCTAACAAAAGATCAAGATGAAAAAAAAAATAATTACATGGGACTGAGTGAACTGATGACGATAATATAATTTTTGTTACTTTCTGTTTGAATTAAAAAAAAAATCCCACAAGGACTCAGAGGCAAAGAATATACAAATCAATTTTCACTGCAAAGTAAAGCAGCTGCTACAGTGAAGGATTACTGGACTGAATGTCAATATTATGACATAGTATGAGTGTGTTTCATGTTTGGTAAGTGCAATCATTGTTGCTTTTGTTGTGATCATCCATGTACAATGCTTGATGTCAGTCTATTTATCTCTTATAAAAATAAAATACAGTGTGTGTGTTTGGAAAAAAAAACGAATAAGAACTAATGAGACATAAACTTATGGGGATTTCTCCTGGCAAACTCCATTCTAATTTACAACCTAAGACAACGACTTCCAGAAAGGCTCTGCTGCCCTAGTACCTAGATTGGGGAATGGCGAAATGCTGCCTCCTTTTGGCCGTTTCCCACAAAAAACAGCTTTAAACCCACTGCAAACGGTCACTAAATATTCACCAACTTGCAGTTCTGTAAATGACACCTGCCCTCCAAAAAAATTCTGGGGTCAAAAATCGAACAAAAAATTCAAAAGAGGGCAATCTTCGAAGAAGATAATTTCAAGAGGTATATTGTGCTCACAGATTTTTCTTTTGATAAAAGAAAAAGATGTGGAAAAATGATGAATTTTAGGAATTTTGAAAGATATGCAAACCCAAATTACAAATACCTATCAGATCACAGCAGTCAGTATGGCCATCAGCAAAAATGGTGCAAACAATAAATGCTGAAGCAATTGTGGAGAAATGCGTACCCTCGGTTCTAAGGGGGAAGTTGTAAAAGCCACTAATAAAAACACATTGGAGGTGCTTTGAAAAAGTAAACACTGAGTGACCAGTCCATCAATCACACCCATTGCTGGCCCTATCACCAGAGAAAATGAGAATCAAAAAGTCACAGGCTGGCAATCCTGCACTCCAGCAATATTTACCATAGGCAACACTTGTAAGCAACGAAAATGTCCATCAACAGAGGAATGCACCATGAAGTGGTCCATGTACAAAATAGAATATTAACTCCAATAATAAATATAAATTAAATTTAAAAAACCAACAAAAGTAAAGAGACATCAGCTTTTGTGTGTTTACCTGGGCACATTCTACTCTAATTTACAACCGAGGAACACCACTGGACGTAAAGTCTGTTTCCCTAGTATCAGTGTGGGGAATGTAGAAAGGTAGCAGCCCTGTGGCCGTTACCTGCAAAAGCAGTTTAAAGCCTGTGCTAATGGTCACTTCATATGAACAAGTACTGTAGGGCTGAAAATGAAACCTGCCCTCAAAATGTCTTGAGGGAGGTAATGGCCAAAACATTTCAAAATTTGGCACATACTTTAAGAAACCACTTTGAAGAACTAAGCTGTAATTACAGCTTGAAAAATAAAAAAAAGACTTGCCTTAAAGCTCAATTGCAACGGAATATGAGACACATGCAAATTCAACCGTAAAGAGGTGTCAGCTCACACCCGTCAGAATAACCATCAGCAAAAACTACAAAGAATAAATGCTGAAGGTGCTGTGGAGAAATGCATACCCTCAACTTTAAGTGGGACGTAACCTGGAAAGAGCCACTAATGATAACAGAATGGAGGTACCTTTAAAAGGTAAACACTGAGCTACCATATGACCTAGCAGACTTATTCCTGGACCTATAACCGACGAAGGCAAAATTGGAAGGACACAGGCACGCAAATCTGCAATGCATACTATTACAATAGCCAAGATATGGAAGTAACCAAAAATTCCACTGACAAATGGGTGGACAAATAAGAACTGCTACATATACAGATGGAATATGAGCTAGTGAAAAAATGAAACAATGCCATTTGCAGCACCATAGATGAGTCTAGAGGTAATCACAAAACTTGTAGTAAGTGAGAAAGTGAAAGACACACATCCTATCATATCACTTTTAGGAATTACCTAAAAATTGATACAAACGAAGATATTTCCACAGAGAAAGGCAATCACAGATTCATTAAAGAAACTAATGGTTCACCAGATGGAAAGGTGTGAGGATTGGATACATTAACATATTGAGGTTAACAGAGACATACAAACACATGTGAAATATATAATCACCAAAGACCTACAGAATACCAAGAGAAGACTACTGTACATTGTGTCATAACCTACATGGGAAAAGGATCCGAAGAAGAATAGATATATGTATATGTGTGAAAGAACCACATCTTGCACACCTAGAACCAACAAAACATTGTAATCAAGTTTTCTGTGACAAAAAATAAAAATTAACTTAAAAATACGAACAAGAATTAATGAGACATAAACTTAAAGGGCTTTTTCCTGGCACGTTCCATTCTAATTTGCAACCTAGACCACCACTTCCAGTAAGGCTCTGTTGCCACAGTAACCAGATTTGGTAAAGGAGAAATGCTGCCGCCTTGTGGCCGTTTCCCGCAAGAGCGGCTTTAAACCCACAGCTAATGGTCACTTAAAATTCACAAGGACTCAGGGCTGTAAAGGACACCTGCCGTCAAAAATTGTGCTGAGGTAGGGAACGGACAAAAAAATGTAATACAGGCAAATTCTTCAATAAAATACTATGAAGAGGTAAGTATTACTCACTGTCTTTAAAAAAAGGAGAATGGATTAAGGCTCAACCTCAGGAATTATTAGACTCATGCAGTCTAATCAACAAAAAGGTTTCCAATCACACCAGTTGACTGACCATCAGCAAAAAGTCTACAAACCATAAATGATGATGCGGTTGTAGAGAATTGTGTATCCTCTAGCTGCTGGTGAGATGCAAAGTGGTTAACAGCCAGTAATGAGAACAGAAAAGAGCTGCGTTTAAAAGTAAAAATTTAGATACCATTCAATCCAGCAGGTGCACCATTGGACCTCTCACCTGAGAAGACAAGTATCGAGAAGACACAGGTTGCAAAAGCTGCAGGGCAGCATTATTCACAATAGCCAAGGCAGTGAAGCGATAAAAATGTCCATCAACAAGTGAATGGATATAGAATAAGTGGTCCAGGTACACAATGGAATATTAGCCATGGAAAACAATGAAACCCTGCTCTTTGAGGCACCACAAATGAGCCTGGAGATAATCACAAATCATGAGGTAAGTCGGAAAGCAAAAGACTTATATCCTATGATATCACTTACAGGCGTTATCTAATAACTGACAGAAATGAACACAATTCACAGAGAAATACACTCACAAACTTAGAAAACCAACTTTGCTCATCTAAAGGGAAAGGTGGGGGGAATGGATAAATGAAGATTAGTGTTACTATATGATATGGATATGATCCAAATACATATTATATACATATTACCAAAAGACCGACCATATAACAAGGGAGGTCTACAGAACACTCTGTAATAATTTACATGGGAAGAGGATCTCTACATAAATAGATATAAATAATGTGTAAATGAACCAGAGTGTGTACACCTTGGACAAACAACATTCTAACCATTACCCTGATTTAAAAAATTAAAACAACGAAAAAGAATTAATCAGACATAAACTTATGGGGCGTTTTCCAGCCCATTCCATTCAAATTTACAACCTAGGAAAACGACTTCCAGAACGGCTCTGCTGCCCTACTAACCAGATTTGGTAATGGAGAAATGCTGCTGCCTTGCGGCCGTTTCGAACAACAGCAGCTTAAACCTAATGCTATTGGTCCCTAAATATTCACACTCATTGCAGGCCTGTAAATGACACCTACATTTCAAAACAATCCTGGGGTTGAAAATTGACCAAAAAATTCAGAAGAGGGCAACGTTCCAGGAAGACACTTTCAAGACGGATATTGTACTCACACTTTTCTTTTTTCTTTTAACAGAAAAGAAAAAGGCATGGAAAAATGATGAATTTTAGAATATTTAACGACGTGCATACCCATATTACAAATACCTATCAGCTCACAGCAGTCAGAATGACCATTAGCAAAAATGCTGCAAAAAATAAATGCTGAAGGGATTGTGGAGAAATGCGTACCCTCGGTTGTAAGGGGGGGCATGTTAAGAGTCACTAATGAAAACACAATGTAGGTTCTTTGAAAAGGGAAACATTGAGCTACCAGTCAACCAATCAAAACCACTGCTGGACCTATCACCTGAGAAAATGAGAATCAAAAAGTCACAGGCTGGCAATCCTTCGCTCCAGCAATATTTACCATAGCCAACACTTGGAAGCAATGAAAATGTCCATCAACCGAGGAATGCACCAAGAAGAAGTGGTCCATGTACACAATGGAATATTACTCCAATACTAAATATAAATTAAATTTAAAAAAAACAAACAAAAGTAAGGAGACATCAGCATTTGTGGGTTTATCCGGGCACATTGCACTCTAATTTATAACGGAGGAACACCACAGGCCGGAAGGTCTGTTTCCCTAGTTACCAGAGTGGGGAACGTAGAAAGGCTGCCGCCCTCTGGCCGTTACCTGCAAAAGCAGCTTTAAAGCCTGTGCTAATGGTCACTTCATATGAACAAGTAATGCAGGGCTGTAAATGAAAACTGCCCTCAAAATGTCTCGAGGGATGTAATGGCCAAAAATTTTCAAAATGTGACACATACTTTAAGAAAATACCTTGAAGAACTAAGCTGTAATCACTGTTTGATAAATAAAAAGGACATGCTTTAAAGCTCAATTTCAACAGATTATGGGACACATGCAAATTCAACCACAAATGGGTATCAGCTCACACCTGTCAGAATAACCCTCAGCAAGAAAACTACAAACAATAAATACTGAAGGTGTTTTGGAGAAATGCATACCCTCAACTTTAAGTTGGACGTAACCTGGAAAAAGCCACTAATGAGAACTGAATTGTGGTGCCTTTAAAACGTACACACTGAGTTACCATATGATACAGCAAGCCCACTCCTTGGACTACAACATAAGAAGATAGAACTGGAAAGACACAGGCAAGCAAATGTGTATTGCAGCAGTATTACAATAGCCAAGACATGGAGACAACCAAAAAGTCCATCAAGAGGTGCGTGGGCAAAGAAGAACTGGTACACGTACAGATGGATTATTAGCCAGGGAAAAAAATAAAACAATGCCATTTGCAGCACCATGTATGATTCTTGAGGTAATCAGGCAAACTGTACTAAGTCAGAAAGCAAAAGACACATATCCTATAATATCACTTATAGGTCTTAGCTAAAAATTGATACCAATGAAGATATTTCCACAGAGAAATGCAATCACAGATTCACTAAACTAACTTATGGTTCACCAAATGGAAAGGTGTGAGGATTGGATACATTAGGATATTGGGGTTAACATAGATATAGAAACAAATGTGAAATGTGTAATCACCAAAGACCTACGTAATACCAAAAGAAGATTACTCAACATTGTATCATAACCTACATGGGAAAATGATCCAAAGAAGAATAGATATATGTATATGTTTAAAAGAACCACATCTTGCACACCTAGAAGAAACAAAACATTTTAATCAAATTTGCTCTGATAAAAAATAAAAATTAAATTAAAAAAAGAACAAGAAGTAATGAGAAATAAACTTAAGGGGCTTTTTGCTGGCACATTGCATTCTAATTTACAACCAGAACATGACTTCCATTAAGGCTCTGTCATCACTAATAAAGCAGCTTTATAATCAATGTTGAAGGTAGCTTAAAAGAAGTCTCACTAATTATTGATAGTAACAAGAAAACAAAGAAAAGTAAAAATCTCACTGCAAAAAGTATACATAGAGTAAGTCAAGGTAGATCAAACACTTATTAAACTTCTGTAAAGAATAAAAGACAACAGTAGTATGTTTTTTTAAAAAGAGAGGGCCCAAATAAATCTGAAATGAAAGACTTGATGTTACAACAGACCCCACAGAAATACAAAGTATCCTAAGATACACACAGGGTAACTCAGGGCTCAGATTGGACAGAGCCCACTCTCCAGTCCCCTGTACATGACTTACAGGAGCCTCAGGAACTGAGGAGGGGATCCCTGAGGAGAGGCTCAAGATAGAATATGGTAGGCATTAACATGGCTCCATTCACCTTAAACATGCCTGAACTACATTCACACGAGATGATTTTGTCCTGTATGTACATCGGCACCTCTAGTTGGAACTGCAGATCTTTGGCTTCACCACCTCTACTGAGAGCATTAGCTTCACCTGCTGTGCACCGTCTCCTATAGGATTTCTAGAACCACAAAGCATCGAAGCTTCACAGGACCCAGATTCTGTGCGACTCCACGCAGAGTCTCAGAGTCTCAACTCCACTCAGATACTCCACTCTTGGAGGGCACACACAAAGTAGTGAGCACATCAGAACCCAGGGGAAGGAGCAGTGACCCCGTAGGAGGATGACCAGAACTACCTGATAGTTTTAGAGGGTCTCCTGCAGAGGCAGGTGGTAGCTGTGAGTGTGGCTCACCGTGAGGACAACGACACTGGCAGCAGAAGTTCTGGGAAATACTCCTTGGTGTGAGCCCTACCAGAGTCCGCCATTAACCCCACCAAGAGCAAGGTAGGCTCCAGTGCTGGGTCACCTCAGGTGAAACTACCAACAGGGAGGGAACCCAGCCCCATGCATCAGCAGATAAGTGGATTAAACTTTTTATTAAAGTTTTATTTAATCTGCAGAAAAGCAAATTAAAGCTTTGCCCACCAAAGCAACACCCAGCTCTACCCACCACCAGTCCCTCCCATCAGGAAGCTTGCACAAGCCTCTAAGATAGACTCATCCACTGGAGAGCAGACAGCAGAAGCAAGAAGAACTACAATTCTGCAGCCTGTGGAAGGAAAACCACATTCACAGAAAGATAGACAAAATGAAAAGGCAGAGGACTTTATACCAGATTAAGGAACAAGATAAAACCCTAGGGAAAAAAACGAAATGAGGTGGAGATAGGGAACCTTCCAGAAAAAGAATTCAGAATAATGATAGTGAACATGATCCAAGACCTTGGCAAAAGAATGGAGGCAAAGATCGAGAAGATGCAAGAAATGCTTAACAAAGATCTAGAAGAATTAAGGAGCAAACACCTAGAAGAATTAAAGAACAAACAAACAGAGGTGAACAATATAATAACTGAAATGAAAAATACACTAGAAGGAATCAGTAGCAGAATAACTGTGGCAGAAGAACGGATAAGTGACCTGGAAGACAGAAAGGTGGAAATCACTGCCATGGAACAGAATAAAGAAAAAGAATGAAAATAAATGAAGACACCCTAAGAGTCCTCTGGGACAACATTAAACGCAACAACATTCACATCATAGGGGTCCCAGAAGGAGAAGAGAGAGAGAAAGGACCCGAGAATACATTTGAAGAGATTGTAGTCGAAAACTTCCTAGCATGGGAAAAGAAATAGCCACCCAAGTCCAGGAAGTGCAGAGAGTCCCAGTCAGGATAAATCAAAGGAGAAAAATGCCAAGACACATAGTAACCAAATTGACAAAAATTGAAGACAAAGAAAAATTATTGAAAGCAACAAGGGAAAAATGACAAATAACATACAAGGGAACTCCCATAAGGATAACAGCTGATTTCTCAGCAGAAAATCTACAAGCCAGAAGGGAGTGGCATAAATTTAAAGTGATGAAAGGGAAGAACCTACAACCAAGAGTACTCCACCCAGCAAGGATATCATTCAGATTTGACAGAGAAATCATAAGCCCTACAGACAAGCAAAAGCTAAGAGAATTCAGCACCATGAAACCAGCTCTACACCAAATGCTAAAGGAACTTCTCTAAGTGGGAAACACAAGAGAAGAAAAGGACCCACCAAGACAAACCCATAACAATTAAGAAAATAGTAATAGGAACATACATATCAATAATTACCTTAAACAAGAATGGACTAAATGTTCCAACCAAAAGACACAGGCTCTCTGAATGGATACAAAAACAAGACCCATATATATGCTGTCTACAAGAGACCCATTTCAGACCTAGGGACACATACAGACTGAAAGTGAGGCGATGGAAAAATATATTCTATGCAAATGAAAATCAAAAGAAAGCTGGAGTAGCAATACTCATATCAGATAAAATAGACTTTAAAATAAAGAATGTTACAAGAGACAAGGAAAGACACTACATAATGGTCAAGGGATCAATCCAAGAAGAAGATATAACAATTATAAATATATATGTGCCCAACATAGGAGCACCTCAATACATAAGGCAACTGCTAACAGCTATAAAAGAGGAAATCAACAGTAACACAATAATAGCAGGGGACTTTAACAGCTCACTTACACCAGTGGAGATCATCCAGACAGAAAATTAATAAAGAAACACAAGCTTTAAATGACACAATAGACCAGATATAGTTAATTGATATTTATAGGACATTCCATCCAAAAACAGCAGATTACACGTTCTTCTCAACTGCACACGAAACATTCTCCAGGATAGATCACATCTTGGGTCACAAATAAAGCCTCAGTAAATTTAAGAAAACTGAAATCATATCAAGCAGCTGTTCCGACCACAATGCTATGAGATTAGAAATCAATAACAGGGACAAAACCGTAAAAAACACAAACACATGGAGGCTAAACAATACGTTACTAAATAACCAAGAGATCACTGAAGAAATCAAAGAGGAAATCAAAAACTACCTAGAGACAAATGACAACAAAAACACAATGATCCAAAACCTATGGGATGCAGCAAAAGCAGTTCTAAGAGGGAAGTTTATAGCAAAACAAGCCTACCTCAAGAAACAAGAAAAATCTCAAATAAACAATCTATCCTTACACCTAGAAGAACTGGAGAAAGAAGAACAAAACCCAAAGTTAGTAGAATGAAATAAATCATAAAGATCAAAGCAGAAATAAATGAAATAGAAGCAAAGAAAATGAAAGCAAAGATCAATAAAACTAAAAGCCGGTTCTTTGAGAAGATAAACAAAAATGATAAACCTTTAGCCAGACTCAAGAAAAAGAGGGAGAGGAATCAAATCAACAAAATTAGAAGTGAAAAAGGAGAAGTTACAACAGACACCACAGGAATACAAAGCATCCTAAGAGACTACTACAAGCAACTCTATGCCAATAAAATGGACAACCTGGAAGAAATGGCCAAATTCTTAGAAAGGGATAACCTTCCAAGACTGAACCAGGAAGAAATAGAAAATATGAACAAACCTATCACAAGCAATGAAATTGAAACTGTGATTAAAAATCTTCCAACAAACAAAAGTCCAGAACCAGATGGCATCACAGGTGAATTCTGTCAAACATTTAGAGAAGAGCTAACACCCAACCTTCTCAAATTCTTCAAAACAATTGCAGGGGAAGGAACACTCCCAAACTCATTCTATGAGACCACCGTCACCCTGATACCAAAACCAGACAAAGATACTACAAGGAAAGAAAATTATAGACCAATATCACTGATGAATATAGATGTAAAAATCCTCAACAAAATACTAGCAAACAGAATCGAACAACACATTAAAAGGATCATACACCATGATCAAGTGGGGTTTATCCCAGGGATGCAAGGATTCTTCAATATACACAAATCAATGTGATACACCATATTAGCAAATTGTAGAATAAAACCATATGATCATCTCAATAGATGCAGGAAAAGATTTCGAAAAAAATCAACACCCATTTATGATAAAAACTCTGCAGAGTGTGGGCATAGAGGGAAACTACCTCAACATAATAAAGGCCATATATGACAAACCCACAGCAAACATCATTCTCAACGATGAAAAACTGAAAACGTTTACTCTAAGATCAGGAACAAGACGAGGATGTCCACTCTCACCACTACTATTCAACATAGTTTTGGAAGTTCTAGCCATGGCAATCAGAGAAGAAAAAGAAATAAAAGAAATACAAAAAGGAAAAGAAGAAGTAAAATTGTCACTGTTTGCAGATGACATCATATCATAGATAGAGAATCCTAAAGATGCCACCAGAAAACCACTGGAGCTAATCAATGAAATTGGTAAAGTTGCAGGATACAAAATTAATGCACAGAAATTGCTTGCATTCCTATACACTAACAATGAAAGAACAGAAAGAGAAATTAAGGAAACAATCCCATTACCACTGCAACAAAAATAAAATACCTAGGAATAAACCTACCTAAGGAAGTAAAAGACCTGTACTCAGAAAACTATAAGACACTGATGAAAGAAATCAAAGATGATATAAACAGATGGAGACATATACCATGTTCTTGGATTAGAAGAATCAATATTGTGAAAATGACTATACTACCCAAAGCAATCTACAGATTCAATGCAATCCCTATCAAAATACCTTTGGCATTTTCTACAGAACTAGAAAAAAAAAATCTTAAAATTTGTAGAGAGACACAAAAGACCCCAGATAGCCAAAGCAGCCTTGAGGGGAAAAAAAAAGAGCTGGAGGAATCAGACTTTCAGACTTCAGACTATATTACAAAGCTACAGTAATCAAGATGATATGGTACTGACACAAAAACAGAAATATAGATCAATAGAACAGGATAGAAGGCACAGAGATAAACCCACATACCTATGGTTAACTAATCTATGACAAAGGAGGCAAGGGTATACAATGGAGAAAAGACAGTGTCTTCAGTAAGTGGTGCTGGGAAAACTGGACAGCTACATGTAAAAGAATGAAATTAGAACACTCCCTAACACCATACACAAAAATAAACTCAAAATGGATTAGAGACCTAAATGTAAGACCAGCCAGTATAAAACTCTTAGAGGAAAACATAAGCAGAACAGTCTATGACATAAATCACAGCAAGATCCTTTTTGACCCACCTCCTAGGGAAATGGAAATAAAAACAAAAATAAAAAAAATGGGACCTAATGAAACTTAAAATCTTTTGCACAGCAAAGGAAAACATAAGCAAGAGGAAAAGACAACCATCAGAATGGGAGAAAATATTTTCAAATGAAGCAAATGGCAAAGGATTAATCTCCAAAAAGCAGCTCATGTAGCTCAATATCACAAAACCAAACAACCCAATCCAAAAATGGGCAGAAGACCTAAATAGACATTTCTCCAAAGAAGATATACAGGTTGCCAACAAACACATGAAAGGATGCTGAACATCACTAATCATTAGAGAAATGCAAATCAAAACTACAGTGAGATATCACCTCACACCAGTCAGAATGGCCATCATCAAAAAATTTACGAACAATAAATGCTGGAGAGGCATTTATTGGAAAAAAGGGAACCCTCTTGCACTGTTGGTGGGAATGTAAATTGATATAGCTACTAGGGGGAAATGTATGGGGGTTCCTTAAAAACTAAAAATAGAACAACCGTACAACCCAGCAATCCCACTACTGGACATTTACCCTGAGAAAACCATAATTCAAAAAGAGTCATGTACCACAATGTTCATTGTAGCTCTATTTACAATAGCCAGGACATGGAAGCAACCTAAGTGTCCATCAGCAGATAACTGGATAAAGAAGATGTGGCACATATATACAATGGAACATTATTCAGCCATAAAAAGAAACGAAATTGAGTTATTTGTAGTGAGGTGGATGGATCTAGAGTCTGTCCTACAGAGTGAAGTAAGTCAGAAAGAGAAAAACAAATACCGTATGCTAACACATATATATGGAATCTAAAAGAAAAAAAGTTTATGAAGAACCTAGGGGCAGGAAAGGATTAAGGACACAGACGTAGAGAAAGGACTTGAGGACACGGGGAGGGGGAAGGGTAAGCTAGGACAAAGTGAGAGAGTGGTATGGACATATATACACTACCAAATGTAAAATTGATAGCTACTGGGAAGCAGCCACATAGCACAGGGAGATCAGCTCGGTGCTTTGTGACCACCTAAAGGGGTGGGATAAGGGAGTGAGAGGGAGGTGCAAGAGGGAGGGGATATGGTGTTATATGTATACGTATAGCTGATTCACTTTTTTATACAGCAGAAATTAACACACAATTGTAAAGCAATTATACTCCAATAAAGATGTAAAAGGAAAAAAAAAAAAGAAAGCCCAGAGATAAACCTACACACCTATGGTCCACTAATCTATGACAAAGGAGGCAAGGATATACAATGGAGAAAAGACTGTCTCTTCAATAAGTGGTGCTGGGAAAAATGGACAGCTACATGTAAAAGAATGAAATTAGAACACTCCCTAACACCATTCACAAAAAATAAACTCAAAATGGATTAGAGACCGAAATGTAAGACCGGACACTATAAAACTCTTAGAGGAAAACATAGGAAGAATACTCTTTGACAAAAATCACAACAAGATCTTTTTTGATCCACCTACTAGAGTAATGGAATAAAAAACAAAAATAAACAAATGGGAGCAAATGAAACCTAAAAGCTTTTGCAAAGCAAAGGAAACTACAAACAAGACGAAAAGACAACCTCAGAATGGGAGAAAATATTTGCAAACGAACCAATGGACAAAGGATTAATCTCCAATATATATAAACAGCACATGCAGCTCAACAGTAAAAAAAAACAAACAACCCAATCCAAAAATGGGCAGATGACGTAAATAGACATTTGTCCCCAGAAGACATACAGATGGCCAAGAAGCACATGAAAAGCTGCTCAACATCACTAATTATTAGAGAAATATAAACCAAAACTACAGTGAGGTATCACCTCACACATGTTTGAATGGGCATCATCAGAAAATCTACAAACAACAAATGCTGGAGAGGGTGTGGAGAAAAGGGAACCCTCTTTCACTATTTGTGGGGATGTAAATTGATACAGTCACTATGGAGAACAGTATGGAGGTTCCTTAAAAAACTAAAAATAGAATTACCATATGACCCAGCAATCCCACTACTGGGCATATACCCAGAGAAAACCATAATTCAAAAAGATATTCACACAATGTTCTTTGCAGCACTATTTACAATAGCCAGGTCATGGAAGCAACCTAAATGCCCATAGACAGACGAATGGAAAAGATGTGGTACATATATAAAATGGAATATTACTCAGCCATAAAAAGGAACGAAATTGGGTCATTTGTAGAGACGTGGATAGATCTAGAGACTGTCATACAGAGTGAAGTAAGTCAGAAAGAGAAAAACAAATACCATATTTAAGCGCATACATGTGGAACCTAGAAAAATGGTACAGATGAACCAGTTTGCAAGGCAGAAATAGAGACACAGATGTAGAGAACAAACGTATGGACACCAAGGGGGGAAAGTGGCAGGGTGGTGGTGGTGGGATGAATTGCGAGCCTGGGATTGACATATATACACTTATATGTATAAAATAGATAACCAATAAGAACCTGCTGTATAAAAAAAATGAATAAAATTAAAAAATTAAAACATAAATAATATTTTAAATAAATAAAACAGAAAAAAAATTCTTTCCTTCCCATAGACGTATTTATATGAATGAATTATTTCCATGCTTATATCTATAAATACAAAAAGAGGAATAAAACCTACCTTGAACCAAAAAAGAAAAAACAAAAACAAAAAAAAAACAGAACCCACTGGTCATACAGAGGAAAACCCTATCAGGGCACTTGCTCCAGTGGTAAACAATTCTGAAGTTGGTCAGAGGTGGGGAATCGTCTCCCATGCAGCCAGCAGCTCCCCCGCAAGGAGCGTCCTCATTGCAAAGCTGGGGGACCGTGAGGAGGCGTCTCTGAGGAAATGTGAGCTGATCCCCAGGCCAGCTGCTGCTGAACTTTTCCCACCCTTCCCAGGTAAAACACCTGAATGTGTGCAAAGACTTTAAAGCCTAGAGGAAGGGGCTTGGAGTCACACCAGCGACAGCACGCAGGACAACTTGGTGCCTGCAGGTCAGCCAGGATGGTCCTGGCCCCAGGCGCTCTTCTGGAAGCTTTCCATTTCCCTGCCTGAGGTACCCCTCCTGTCCCGGCCCCCACTGCTTTTTTCCTTCCTCACCTCTGCCCGGGTAGAAATTCCAGCAGCAGGTGTGGGTGACACATCCTCTTCTTTAGCAGGTGGCAGCCCGGCAACTCCTGCAGAAAGTCCAGCAGAGCCCCACTCACACGGGGCCACTCATAGAGCCCTGGGCGCTACTCCCTCCCACTAGCACAACCCCGAGACTGCTGACGGGGCAGAGAATATGGCGTCAGGCACAGCTGCAGAGGCTTTTGCTGCCTGGAGAGGTGTTTATATTGACCTCAACACAGGCACACCTGGGAAGGGCTGGCCGGCAGGGCCAGGCTGCCTAGGTCAGCCAATCCTCGCCCCTCAGGGGCTCAGAGTTGCAGAAAATGGGCTTTGCTGCACCGGCCAGGTCCAAGGAACAGATGTAGGGTCCCGAGAGTCAAGATAGACAAGGGGCGGCAGCCCTGGCTTGTTTTCTAATCATTTTATCTGGTCCATGAGTGGGAGACAACTTCAAGAAGACCCTCTCCTAATGAGAGGAACCCAGGAGTCAGGGAGAGGAGGGGTGGTGGATGGAGACAGAGGCCTGGTGCCCCGGCTGCAGTGGAAGCCCCTGGAAGACCAGGCGGAGGGAGGCCACACAGAGAGAAGCCTAGGGTCACAGACCTGTCGGAGCTGATGTTTGTTAGTCCAAGCCCTGCTCTGAGGTGCTCTGTGTCAGCTCTGAGCGACAGGTGTGCTGGGGGTGCTCTGCAATGAGGGCTATGTTCACGGTTCCTGTGTGCCCAGCCCTGCCGGGGTACCTGTCCAGGGGAGCTCCATATCCAGGGAGGGGCCTGCCCACGAGAGCCCCGTGAGCTGCCTGGTACCTGCCCAGGTGAGCTCCATATCCTGGGAGGGGCTTGACCACGAGAGCCCCGTGGGCTGCTGGGTACCTGCCCAGGTGAGCTCCATATCCTGGGAGGGGCCTGCCCACGAGAGCCCCGTGGGCTGCTGGGTACCTACCCAGGTGAGCTCCATATCCTGGGAGGGGCCTGCCCACGAGAGCCCCGTGGGCTGCTGGGTACCTGCCCATGTGAGCTCCATATCCTGGGAGGGGCCTGACAATGAGAGCCCCGTGGGCTGCTGGGTACCTGCACAGGTGAGCACCATATCTTGGGAGGGGCCTGACCATGAGAGCCCCGTGGGCTGCTGCGTACCTGCCCAGGTGAGTTCCATATCCTGGGAGGGGCCTGACCATGAGAGCCCCGTGGGCTGCTGGGGACCTGGTAAAGGACGCCAGGACAGTCAGTGAAGCCACAGAGGATATACATCCAGTAGTTCCTAATTCCTATACCCTGCTGGTCATTCTACCATCCACCAGGACATGGTATTATGTATTAGACTTCAATGATGCCTTCTTCTGTATTCCATTAGTCCCAGAGTCACAAGAAATATTGGCTATGTGTGGCAGGACTCAACGTACAACAAAAACAATACTGCTGGGCCTTCCTGCCCCAGGGGTTCAAAAATTCCCACACCATCTTTGGGGAAACGTTAGCTAAAGCCCTAAAAGATCTACCTCGGGAGAAGGGAACCCTCCTTCAATATGCAGACGACATTCTGATCGCCAGCCCTACTAAGGAGGCCTCTGGACTACCTAGCCAATAAAAGATAGAAGGTGTCCAAGAAAAAGGCTCAAATATCACAGACTAAGGTGACCTGCCTGGGCTTCATTCTCACAGAAGATCGGAGAAGCCCATCCCAGGAAAGGGAAGAAGCCATTTGCAGCCTCACCCTTCCTAAAACTAGAAGACAGCTTAGGGGTTCCTGGGGAGACCGGGGTTTGCTGCATCTGGATCCCTAACTACAGTCTAATAACTGGGCCTCTATATGAAACACTGAAAGGAAAAGATGATGATCCTTTTGAATAGAATCCAGAAGCGGCCTTTCAAGAAAGGAAAGAGCATTCAATTCAGACCCTTGCCCTGGACCTCCCTAATTTAGCTAAACCCTTTGACCTTTACATTCCTGGTCGAAGGTGAATCGCCCTTGGAGTATTAGTGCAAAAACTGGGACCACTTGAAATGGAACAACGCAAGAATGCCCTCCAGGCATTGGCCAGCCACCCCATCCGACCAGGATACTGGGGGTATCTAAAAACCTGGAAATGAGCAGCCCGCAAGGCCAGCTCCCTCCTAAGGGAAAAGGACACCACTTGGTGTTCCTAACCACCCACCATGCCCTGAAGTTGCAGGGATCGCTCCGTGGGCACAATGACCTCGAGTGAGGAGGCCCTCCAACTCCAACTTCCAGAGAGACAACCTGGGGCAACGGGCCCCCATGACGACTCGTGTGACTATCACTTGACCTGGAGCTTCTCTCAGAAAACCACAAGAGTGTGCCCCCAAAAAACAGACTATTGCTTGCAGGACTTACTGCACCCAGAGTGGAGCTAATAAACTTGGCAGGGGAACCCTAAATAACGCTAGCAACCATAGAAAAGCCTACAGACACCACTGTGACGACGACCAATGAGACCAGATGTACTCCTGGCTACTTCAAAAGGCCGTTGACTGAGTGGCCGTCATGGTCCTGGATCACCACCGGCCCTGGACTCTCTGGGAGTTGAGCAGGCAAGGCTCTGACACCTGGTGCTGTTTGTACATTAATTCAGTGGCCTAACTGAAGAAAGTGCAGACTACTGGTCAGAGCATCTAGGCTGGCAGAAACCGTCAGCCTAAGGGGGCCGAACCAATGTGGAGCAGGGTAAAACCGGCCCCCCCAGCGTCCCTGCGCATCTCTTTCCTGGACCCTTAAAGGTCATTAGAATCTATAAAACTTCCAACGCTGGTGCTCAGGCAGACGAGCAGTGAGGGAGGAGGCCTGGGGACAATCAACCTCACCTGGAGGCAGCTGGGGAGAAGTTGTGCCCCTCTCCCCGGGTATGAGGACACCCAACTCAGCACGAAGCATTTACAGAAGAGGTGTCTGCACCCTCAGCGCCCCAAGAATGTGGAATGGGACAAGAGGCAGAGGAGGGGTTTGTCACCGGCAAAGGCCATTAAAAATTCCTGGGAAATAAAAATAGAATCTGGGCAATAAAATAAAGTCTAAGCTTTTTTTTCCTTTGTGCTTTTTCTAATTTCACTTGTTCCTAGGTTTCCACAGGCAGAGATCCCACACCCGGCACTTCAGACCCGATTTCCTAGTGCAAGATGGCTGGGCCGGCACCTCAGCTCTCCGGGCCCCGTGCAGACTCCGCCACATAGGGCCTGAGCTCCAGCCAACCCGGCCCTCGAGAGCTCCGCCCCATCCCTCCCGCTGACGCTGACGGGATCCCTACACAGCAGCCCGGCCCACAGTCCGCGGGGGAGCGCACGCTCTCACCTCTCCATTCTCTGATCAAACTATAAAGTTTTCCTTTGCTTCTGAACCAAACTCAGTCTCGATCTGTTGGCTCCAATGACACTGGGCAGGGGGACCCTTGTTGGGGCCCACTCTGCAGGATCAGTAACAGAATTTGAGAACATTGTAACTTCAAAGAATAGATGCGTGAGCCAAACTGTTATTAACATAGAGCAGTGTATAAGGCTCGTGTAAAATAAGATGTTTCTAACACTTCCATTTGATATTTCCATCACTTTATTATAAGCAAGTTCAGTGGAGGGGTTTGTCGTATTTGTCAGGTCAACATTAGAGAAATGCAGTGATTTCTTTCCAAGGATGTGGATCTACTAATCTTGGCTGAAGGTTCAATCTTGTTTTGAATGATTTTCCGTTGAAAATGATACCTCTCTTTCAGCTCCTGGATTTCTGCGAAGTATAAAATCTTATATAGTTTATTACCAAAGGGTAAAGGTGGGAGGAGAGATAAATTAAAAGTTTCGGATTAACATATACACACTTCTATGTATAAAATATATCATCAACAAGGAACTACTGTATAGCACAGGGAACTATACTCAATATTTTGTAATAACGCCTAAGGGGAAATAATCTGAAAAACAATAGATATCTATATCGACATCATGTATCAACTACAGATAAAAAGGAACCTAAAGGAGGCGGATGTCGAGCGTTTCTGACCCTGCAGGCTTCACTCACCTAAATTTCGGACTCTGCTTACGGCCCAAGTCCCTTAATGAACATACATGTACCAGTGGCTTAAAAATTCACCAGATTGGGGTTCGGGGAGACACTGATTTGGAAAAATCCCTGGCGTTCTCCTTACATACATGGGAACTTTCCTACAGCTAAAACATGCCTGTGACACCCAGAAGGTGGTACACGGTTGGATCAGGAAGATTTTGGAAAAGGCACCTCATCTCTTAATCTCATGGTGGTCGAGTTCACCCCACCAGCCTCTTTCCTAACAATCTCCCCACTTGAGGATGTCAGCACCTTCTATGTCCTGTTGCACAGAGTTGGGAATTTGTCCACAGGATGAAGGGGAAGGAGGAGAAACAATGAGAGACAAGCCCTAGATGCTCGGACAGGCAAAAGTCACTCTAATTTCCAATCAGGAAGAAGAAGTAAGCAAAGGCTTCGCCTGCCGCCCGAAACCACAGTAGGGGCAGAAGCACACCACCGGTTTTGCGGCCAGCTCCCAAAAAAGCGAGTTGACAAATGAAGCTCAGGAAACTTCAATTCACAAAACTGCAGAATTATAAATTATGACTCTCCAAGCAAGCCGGAAATGCAAATCAGCAATACAAAGAAGTCTCACTTCCGATCGGTCAAAGGGGACCATGCTGAAAAAAGTGTAAAAACCAGAAATGCAGGACAGGCCATGGAGAAAAGGGAGCCTTGTTAGGCTGATGGGGGGGATGTAAACTGCCAACGGCCACTCTGTAGAAGTGTATGGTGTTTCCTAAAACATCGAAAAAACACAGCTAGAGAGCACAGGGCACTTCCACTCATGGGCGTATAAATTGGGAAATCTAAAAATCAACAAGACACGGGCACCCCAAAGTTTAGGGCTGCTCTGTTAACAAGAACCTCCAATTCGGTACACCTTAAATATCCCAGGAAAGAGAAAAATGGATAAAGAAGTTGTGGTACTTATGTACAATGGAATATCACTCAGCCATGTAATAAATGTTATAAGGCTAGTAGCAGCATGCTGACTGGATTTACGTACGACGTTTAGAAGTGAAATAAGTCACACAGGAAAAGACACTTATCATAAGATATCACTTAGAGAGGGAATGTAAAAATCGCTACACAGGACCTGTACTACAAAACAGAATAGAGCCACACATTTACAGAACACACCATGGCTGCTTAACGGAAAGGTGAGGTGGGGTGAGGCATAAAACAAGGGTTTGAAATTAGCGCAGATAGCGTTCCATAAACCAATTATGTAACAGACAAGCCCTATTCCTTGCTCAGTGAACTGGACTCCAAACCCACTATTCAACGCACAAAAAATATATCTGACTAGTAAGAATCTTAAAACCTATGTATGGATATCTCTCTGTAAGTGAATCAAGTGGGTGTAAAACCGTATAAACACAGCAGTGAAAATCAGCTAAACCCCATTATAAAAATAAATTTCAAAAAAAAAAACAACAAAGACATTGAAAGAGAGAGAAATTCTTACAGAGATCGTTCAGGGGCTTTGAAGCAACATGGATTGACCATATCTAGACCCACAGCTGGATTAGACATAAGGCTGGAAACTCTTGGGGCTGAGAGTATTGGTGAGATTGGGTGAGCAAACGAAGACACTTTAAAGTAATATTGCGTGGTCCCCATTCCATTTGTTCCAAATCTCCAGGTTCAATGGAATCATCCTACAGCGAAAACATGCATGGGAAACCCAGACGATGATACACCGTGTGATCTGAAAAGGTTTCTAAAATGCACCTCATTTCACATCTCCTGATGCTCGGGTTCCCCCCATCCAGCAGCTTCACTAACAATCTCCCCACTTGGAGAATCAGCACCTTTAACCTATTGTTTCATACAGGTTGCAATTTGTCCTGAGGATGAACTGGATGAGGGGGAACCCATGAGAGACTAGCTCTAGGTGTTGGGACAGGCACACATCGCTCTAATTTCCCATCAGGAAGAAGAATTAACGACAGGCTCAGCCTGCCCCATGGAACCAGAATAGTGCCTGAAGCAATCCTGCGGTTTTGCAGCCAGCTCCCAAAAAAGCCATTTGAAAAATGTAGCTCAGGGTCACTGTAATTCAAAAACTTGCAGGGTTATAAATGACAACTCTCATCCAAAAATATACTAAGGGGAGGCAACGAACAGTATTTGAAAGCAAGGCAGAATTGCAGGAAACAGATTTCAGGAGGAAGATACGAATCGTCTTTAAAGCACATGAAAAGCGGGAAAACGTCGACAATGATGCACTTGGCCAAAAAGGGCGTATGCGTTTTTTCCTGAATATATTTAGGAAAAAACGCATACGCCCTTTTTGGCCAACCAAGCAACCCGGAAAGGAAAATCAGCACTACAAAGAAGTCTCACTTCCCATAGGTCAAAAGGGCCGTCCTAAAACAGTGTAAAAACCAGACATGCAGGCAGGACAGGCCAGGGAGAAAAGGGAGCCTTGTTAGGCTGATGGGCGGGATGAAAACTGCCAATGGTCACTCGGATATGGTGTTTCCTGAAACATCTAAAAACCACAGCTAGAGAGCATAGGGCACTTCCACTCATAGGTGTATACAATGGGACATCTAAAAAATCAACAAGACACGGGCACCCCAAAGTTTCGGGCTGCTCTGTTTACAAGAACCTCCACTTCGGTACATCTTAAATATCTCAGGAAAGAGAAAAATGGATAAAGAAGTTGTGGTACTTATGTACAATGGAATATCACTCAGCCATGAAATAAATGTCATAAGGCTAGTAGAAGCAGGCTGAGTGGATTTACGTACGATGTGTCTAAGTGAAATAAGTCACACAGAAAAAGGCACTTATCATAAGATATAACTTATAGAGGTAATGTAAAAATCGCTACACATGACCTGTACTGCAAAACAGAACAGAGTCACACATTTAGAAAACAAACTATGGCTGCTTAACAGGAAACGTGAGGTGGCGTGAGACATAAAACAAGGGTTTGAAATTAGCACAGATAGCGTTCCATAAACCACAAATGTAGCAGACAAGCCCTACTCCTTTCTAAGTGAACTGGACTCCACACCCCCTATTCAAGGCACAAGAATATATCTGACTAGTAAGAATCTTAAAACCTATGTGTTGATATCTCTCTGTAAGTGACTCAAGTGGGTGTAAAGCGGCATAAACACAGCAGTGAAAAGCAGCTAAACCCCAGTATAAAAATCAATTACTTTTAAAAACCCGTGAAGCAAAGACAGTGAAAGAGAGAGAAATTCTTACAAAATTCGTTCAGGAGCTGTGATGCCACCTGGGTTGACCATATCTAGACCCACAGCTGATTGAGACATAAGGGTGGACACTCCTGGGGCTGAGAGGATTGGTGAGGTTGGGTGAGCAAACGCAGACCCTTTAAAGTAATACTGCGTGGTACCCATCCCATGGGTCCCAAATCTCCAGGTTCAAGGGCACCTTCCGACATCGAAAACATGCATGGGAATCCCAGTGGATGGTATATAGTGTGACCGGGAAAGGGTTCTGAAATGCACATCATTTCTCATCTCCTTGTGCTCGGGTTCGCCATTCCAGCCGCTTTAGTAACAATCTCCCCACGGGAGAATCAGCACCTTTAACTTCCTGTCTCGTACAGGTTGCAATTTATTCTGAGGATGAATGGGAAGAGCGGGAACCAATGAGAGACTAGCTATACGTGTGGGGACAGGCACAGGCCACTCTATTTTCTCATCAGGAAGAAGAATTAACCACAGGCCCAGCCTGCCCCCCGGAACCAGAATAGGGCCTGAAGCAATCCTGCGGTTATGCGGCCAGCTCCCAAAAAATCGAGTTGAAAAATGGAGCTCAGGGGCACTGCAATTCACTAACTTGCAGAGTTATAAATGATCACTCTCGTCCAAAAATATATTGAGGGAAGGCAAAGAAGACGATTTGAAAGCAAGGCAACATTGCAGGAAACAGATTTCAGGAGGTAGTTTCGAAACGCCTTTAAAGCACATGAAAAACGGCAAAACATCGACAATGCTGCACTTGGCCGAAAAGGGCGTATGCGTTTTTTCCTGAATATATTCAGGAAAAAACGCATACGCCCTTTTTGGCCAACCAAGCAAGCCGGAAAGGCTAATCAGCACTACAAAGTAGTCTCAATTCCCATGGATCAAAGGGGCCATCCTAAAAAAGTGTCAAAACCAGAAATGCAGGACAGGCCAGGGAGAAAAGGGAGCCTTGTTAGGATAATGGGCTGGATGTAAATTGCCAACGGCCACTCTGGAGAAGTGTACGGTGTTTCCTATAACATCTAAAAAACACAGCTAGAGAGCATAGGGCCTTCCACTCCTGGGCGTATAAAATGGGAAAACTAAAAATCAACAACTCACAGGCACCCCAAAATTTAGGGCTGCTCTGTTTACAAGTACCTCAACTTCAGTACACCTTAAATATGCCAGGATAGAGAAAAATGGATAAAGAAGTGTGGTTCTTATGTACAATGGAATATCACTAAGCCATGAAATCAATGTCATACGACTTGTAGCAGCATGATGAGTGGATTTAGGTACGACGATTCTACGTGAAATAAGTCACACAGAAAAAGACACATATCATAAGATATCACTTATAGAGGGAATGTAAAAACCGCTACACTTGAACTGAATTACAAAACAGAAGAGAGTCACACGTTTAGAAAACACACTATGGCTGCTTAACGGGAAAGGTGAGGTGGGGTGATGCATAAAACAAGAGTTTCAAATTAGCTCAGATACCGGTCCACAAACCCAATATGTAATAGACAAGACCTACTCCTTGCTCAGTGAACGGGACTCAACACCCCCTATTCACCGCCCAAGAATATATCTGACTAGTAAGAATCTTAAAACCTATGTGTTGATATCTCTCAGTAAGTGAGGCAAGTGGGTGTAAAGCGGCATACACACAGCTCTGAAAAGCAGCTACACCCCATTATAAAAATCAATTACTTTTAAAAACCCGTGAAACAAAGACAGTGAAAGAGAGAGAAATTCTTACAAAATTCGTTCAGGGGCTGTGATGCCACCTGGATTGACCATATCTAGGCCCACAGCTGATTGAGACATAAGGGTGGACACTCCTGGGGCTGAGAGGATTGGTGAGGTTGGGTGAGCAAACGCAGACCCTTTAAAGTAATACTGCGTGGTACCCATCCCATGGGTCCCAAATCTCCAGGTTCAAGGGCACCTTCCGACATCGAAAACATGCATGAGAAACCCAGAAGATAGTACACCGTGTGATCGGGAAAGTTTTCTAAAACGCACCTCATTTCTCATCTCCTTGTGCTCGGGTTCGCCATTCCAGCCGCTTTCCTAGCAATATCCCTCCTTGGAGAATCAGCACCTTTAACCTCCTGTTCCGTACAGGTTGCAATTTGTCCTGAGGAGGAACGGGAAGAGGGGTAACCAATGAGAGACTAGCTCTAGGCCTTGGGACAGGCACAGGTCACTATATTTTCCCATCAGGAAGAAGAATTAACCACAGGCTCAGCCTGCCGCCCGGAAGCAGAATAGGGCCTGAAGCAATCCTGTGCTTTTGCGGCCAGCTCCCAAGAAAGCGAGTTGAAAAATGGAGCTCAGGGGCACTGCAATTCACAAACCTGCAGAGTTATAAATGATAACTCTCGTCCACAAATATACTGAGGGAAGGCAACGAAGAGGATTTGAAAGCAAGGCAGAATTGCAGGAAACAGATTTCAGGAGGGAGAATCGAATCGCGTTTAAAGCACAGGAAAAGCGGCAAAACCTCGACAATGATGCCCTTGGCCAAAAAGGGCGTATGCGTTTTTTCCTGAATATATTCAGGAAAAAACGCATACGCCCTTTTTGGCCAACCAAGCAACCTGGAAAGGCAAATCAGCGCTACAAAGAAGTCTCACTTCCCATCGGTCAAAAGGGCCATGCTGAATAAAGTGTCAAAACCAGAAATGCAGGACAGGCCATGGAGAAACGGGAGCCTTGCTACGCTGATGGGCGGGATGTAAATTGCCAACAGCCACTCTGGAGAGGTGTACGGTGTGTCTTGAAACATCTAAAAAACTCAGTTTAGAGGGCATAGGGCACTTCCACTCATGGGCGTATAAATTGGGAAAACTAAAAATCAGCAAGACACAGGCACCCCAAAGTTTAGGGCTGCTCTGTTGACAAGAACCTCCACTTCGTTACACCTTAAATATCCCAGGGAAGAGAAAAATGGATAAAGAATTTGTGGTCCTTATGTACAATGGAATATCACTCAGCCATGAAATCTACGTCATAAGGCTCCTAGCAGCATGATGAGTGGATTTAGGTACGACGATTCTACGTGAAATAAGTCACACAGAAAAAGACACTTATCATAAGATATCACGTAGAGAGGGAATGTAAAAACCGCTACACTTGAACTGAATTACAAAACAGAAGAGAGTCACACGTTTAGAAAACACACTAAGGCTGCTTAACGGGAAAGGTGAGGTGGGGTGATGCATAAAACAAGTGTTTCAAATTAGCTCAGATACCGTTCCATAAACCCAATATGTAATAGACAAGACCTACTCCTTGCTCAGTGAACGGGACTCAACACCCCCTATTCACCGCCCAAGAATATATCTGACTAGTAAGAATCTTAAAACCTATGTGTTGATATCTCTCTGTAAGTGAGGCAAGTGGGTGTAAAGCGGCATACACACAGCTCTGAAAAGCAGCTACACCCCATTATAAAAATCAATTACTTTTAAAAACCCGTGAAGCAAAGACAGTGAAAGAGAGAGAAATTCTTACAAAATTCGTTCAGGGGCTGTGATGCCACCTGGGTTGACCATATCTAGACCCACAGCTGATTGAGACATAAGGGTGGACACTCCTGGGGCTGAGAGGATTGGTGAGGTTGGGTGAGCAAACGCAGACCCTTTAAAGTAATACTGCGTGGTACCCATCCCATGGGTCCCAAATCTCCAGGTTCAAGGGCACCTTCCGACATCGAAAACATGCATGAGAAACCCAGAAGATAGTACACCGTGTGATCGGGAAAGGTTTCTAAAACGCACCTCATTTCTCATCTCCTTGTGCTCGGGTTCGCCATTCCAGCCGCTTTCCTAGCAATCTCCCTCCTTGGAGAATCAGCACCTTTAACCTCCTGTTCCGTACAGGTTGCAATTTGTCCTGAGGAGGAACGGGAAGAGGGGGAACCAATGAGAGACTAGCTCTAGGTCTTGGGACAGGCACAGGCCACTCTATTTTCCCATCAGGAAGAAGAATTAACCACAGGCTCAGCCTGCCGCCCGGAAGGAGAATAGGGCCTGAAGCAATCCTGCGCTTTTGCGGCCAGCTCCCAAGAAAGCGAGTTGAAAAATGGAGCTCAGGGGCACTGCAATTCACAAACCTGCAGAGTTATAAATGATAACTCTCGTCCACAAATATACTGAGGGAAGGCAACGAAGAGGATTTGAAAGCAAGGCAGAATTGCAGGAAACAGATTTCAGGAGGGAGATTCGAATCGCCTTTAAAGCACAGGAAAAGCGGCAAAACCTCGACAATGATGCCCTTGGCCAAAAAGGGCGTATGCGTTTTTTCCTGAATATATTCAGGAAAAAACGCATACGCCCTTTTTGGCCAACCAAGCAACCTGGAAAGGCAAATCAGCGCTACAAAGAAGTCTCGCTTCCCATCGGTCAAAAGGGCCATGCTGAATAAAGTGTCAAAACCAGAAATGCAGGACAGGCCATGGAGAAACGGGAGCCTTGCTACGCTGATGGGCGGGATGTAAATTGCCAACAGCCACTCTGGAGAGGTGTACGGTGTGTCTTGAAACGTCTAAAAAACTCAGCTTAGAGAGCATAGGGCACTTCCACTCATGGGCGTATAAATTGGGAAAACTAAAAATCAGCAAGACACAGGCACCCCAAAGTTTAGGGCTGCTCTGTTGACAAGAACCTCCACTTCGTTACACCTTAAATATCCCAGGAAAGAGAAAAATGGATAAAGAAGTTGTGCTCCTTATGTACAATGCAATATCACTCAGCCATGAAATCAACGTCATAAGGCTCGTAGCAGCATGATGAGTGGATTTAGGTACGACGATTCTACGTGAAATAAGTCACACAGAAAAAGACACTTATCATAAGATATCACATATAGAGGGAATGTAAAAACCGCTACACTTGAACTGAATTACAAAACAGAAGAGAGTCACACGTTTAGAAAACACACTATGGCTGCTTAACGGGAAAGGTGAGGTGGGGTGATGCATAAAACAAGGGTTTCAAAATAGCTCAGATACCGTTCCATAACCCCAATATGTAATAGACAAGACCTACTCCTTGCTCAGTGAACGGGTCTCAACATCCCCTATTCACCGCCCAAGAATATATCTGACTAGTAAGAATCTTAAAACCGATGTGTTGATATCTCTCTGTAAGGGAGTCAAGTGGGTGTAAAGCGGCATAAACACAGCAGTGAAAAGCAGCTAAACCCCATTATAAAAATCAATTACTTTTAAAAACCCGTGAAGCAAAGACAGTGAAAGAGAGAGAAATTCTTACAAAATTCGTTCAGGGGCTGTGATGCCACCTGGATTGACCATATCTAGGCCCACAGCTGATTGAGACATAAGGGTGGAGACTCTTGGGGCTGAGAGGTTTGGTGAGGTTGGGTGAGCAAACACAGACCCTTGAAAGTAATACTGCGTGGTACCCATCCCATGGGTCCCAAATCTCCAGGTTCAAGGGCACCTTCCTACATCGAAAACATGCATGAGAAACCCAGAAGATGGTACACCGTGTGATCGGGAAAGGTTTCTAAAACGCACCTCATTTCTCATCTCCTTGTGCTCGGGTTCGCCATTCCAGCCGCTTTCCTAGCAATCTCCCTCCTTGGAGAATCAGCACCTTTAACCTCCTGTTCCGTACAGGTTGCAATTTGTCCTGAGGAGGAACGGGAAGAGGGGGAACCAATGAGAGACTAGCTCTAGGTCTTGGGACAGGCACAGGTCACTCTATTTTCCCATCAGGAAGAAGAATTAACCACAGGCTCAGCCTGCCGCCCGGAAGGAGAAAAGGGCCTGAAGCAATCCTGCGCTTTTGCGGCCAGCACCCAATTAAGCGAGTTGAAAAATGGAGCTCAGGGGCACTGCAATTCTCAAACCTGCAGAGTTATAAATGATAACTCTCGTCCACAAATATACTGAGGGAAGGCAACGAAGAGGATTTGAAAGCAAGGCAGAATTGCAGGAAACAGATTTCAGGAGGGAGATTCGAATCGCCTTTAAAGCACAGGAAAAGCGGCAAAACCTCGACAATGATGCCCTTGGCCAAAAAGGGCGTATGCGTTTTTTCCTGAATATATTCAGGAAAAAACGCATACGCCCTTTTTGGCCAACCAAGCAACCTGGAAAGGCAAATCAGCGCTACAAAGAAGTCTCGCTTCCCATCGGTCAAAAGGGCCATGCTGAATAAAGTGTCAAAACCAGAAATGCAGGACAGGCCATGGAGAAACGGGAGCCTTGCTACGCTGATGGGCGGGATGTAAATTGCCAACAGCCACTCTGGAGAGGTGTACGGTGTGTCTTGAAACATCTAAAAAACTCAGTTTAGAGGGCATAGGGCACTTCCACTCATGGGCGTATAAATTGGGAAAACTAAAAATCAGCAAGACACAGGCACCCCAAAGTTTAGGGCTGCTCTGTTGACAAGAACCTCCACTTCGTTACACCTTAAATATCCCAGGAAAGAGAAAAATGGATAAAGAAGTTGTGCTCCTTATGTACAATGCAATATCACTCAGCCATGAAATCAACGTCATAAGGCTCGTAGCAGCATGATGAGTGGATTTAGGTACGACGATTCTACGTGAAATAAGTCACACAGAAAAAGACACTTATCATAAGATATCACATATAGAGGGAATGTAAAAACCGCTACACTTGAACTGAATTACAAAACAGAAGAGAGTCACACGTTTAGAAAACACACTAAGGCTGCTTAACGGGAAAGGTGAGGTGGGGTGATGCATAAAACAAGGGTTTCAAATTAGCTCAGATACCGTTCCATAAACCCAATATGTAATAGACAAGACCTACTCCTTGCTCAGTGAACGGGACTCAACACCCCCTATTCACCGCACAAGAATATATCTGACTAGTAAGAATCTTAAAACCTATGTGTTGATATCTCTCTGTAAGTGAGGCAAGTGGGTGTAAAGCGGCATACACACAGCTCTGAAAAGCAGCTACACCCCATTATAAAAATCAATTACTTTTAAAAACCCGTGAAGCAAAGACAGTGAAAGAGAGAGAAATTCTTACAAAATACGTTCAGGGGCTGTGATGCCACCTGGGTTGACCATATCTAGACCCACAGCTGTTTGAGACATAAGGGTGGACACTCCTGGGGCTGAGAGGTTTGGCGAGGTTGGGTGAGCAAACGCAGACCCTTTAAAGTAATACTGCGTGGTACCCATCCCATGGGTCCCAAATCTCCAGGTTCAAGTGCACCTTCCTACATCGAAAACATGCATGAGAAACCCAGAAGATAGTACACCGTGTGATCGGGAAAGGTTTCTAAAACGCACCTCATTTCTCATCTCCTTGTACTCGGGTTCGCCATTCCAGCCGCTTTCCTAGCAATCTCCCTCCTTGGAGAATCAGCACCTTTAACCTCCTGTTCCGTACAGGTTGCAATTTGTCCTGAGGAGGAACGGGAAGAGGGGGAACCAATGAGAGACTAGCTCTAGGTCTTGGGACAGGCACAGGTCACTGTATTTTCCCATCAGGAAGAAGAATTAACCACAGGCTCAGCCTGCCGCCCGGAAGGAGAAAAGGGCCTGAAGCAATCCTGCGCTTTTGCGGCCAGCACCCAAATAAGCGAGTTGAAAAATGGAGCTCAGGGGCACTGCAATTCACAAACCTGCAGAGTTATAAATGATAACTCTCGTCCACAAATATACTGAGGGAAGGCAACGAAGAGGATTTGAAAGCAAGGCAGAATTGCAGGAAACAGATTTCAGGAGGGAGATTCGAATCGCCTTTAAAGCACAGGAAAAGCGGCAAAACCTCGACAATGATGCCCTTGGCCAAAAAGGGCGTATGCGTTTTTTCCTGAATATATCCAGGAAAAAACGCATACGCCCTTTTTGGCCAACCAAGCAACCTGGAAAGGCAAATCAGCGCTACAAAGAAGTCTCGCTTCCCATCGGTCAAATGGGCCATGCTGAATAAAGTGTCAAAACCAGAAATGCAGGACAGGCCATGGAGAAACGGGAGCCTTGCTACGCTGATGGGCGGGATGTAAATTGCCAACAGCCACTCTGGAGAGGTGTACGGTGTGTCTTGAAACATCTAAAAAACTCAGCTTAGAGAGCATAGGGCACTTCCACTCATGGGCGTATAAATTGGGAAAACTAAAAATCAGCAAGACACAGGCACCCCAAAGTTTAGGGCTGCTCTGTTGACAAGAACCTCCACTTCGTTACACCTTAAATATCCCAGGAAAGAGAAAAATGGATAAAGAAGTTGTGGTCCTTATGTACAATGGAATATCACTCAGCCATGAAATCTACGTCATAAGGCTCGTAGCAGCATGATGAGTGGATTTAGGTACGACGATTCTACGTGAAATAAGTCACACAGGAAAAGACACTTATCATAAGATATCACTTATAGAGGGAATGTAAAAACCGCTACACTTGAACTGAATTACAAAACAGAAGAGAGTCACACGTTTAGAAAACACACTATGGCTGCTTAACGGGAAAGGTGAGTTGGGGTGATGCATAAAACCAGGGTTTTAAATTAGCTCAGATACCGTTCCATAAACCCAATATGTAATAGACAAGACCTACTCCTTGCTCAGTGAACGGGACTCAACACCCCCTATTCACCGCCCAAGAATATATCTGACTAGTAAGAATCATAAAACCTATGCGTTGATATCTCTCTGTAAGTGAGGCAAGTGGGTGTAAAGCAGCATAAACACAGCAGTGAAAAGCAGCTAAACCCCATTATAAAAATCAATTACTTTTAAAAACCCGTGAAGCAAAGACAGTGAAAGAGAGAGAAATTCTTACAAAATTCGTTCAGGGGCTGTGATGCCACCTGGGTTGACCATATCTAGACCCACAGCTGTTTAAGACATAAGGGTGGACACTCCTGGGGCTGAGAGGTTTGGTGAGGTTGGGTGAGCAAACGCAGACCCTTTAAAGTAATACTGCGTGGTACCCATCCCATGGGTCCCAAATCTCCAGGTTCAAGTGCACCTTCCTACATCGAAAACATGCATGAGAAACCCAGAAGATAGTACACCGTGTGATCGGGAATGGTTTCTAAAACGCACCTCATTTCTCATCTCCTTGTGCTCGGGTTCGCCATTCCAGCCGCTTTTCTAGCAATCTCCCTCCTTGGAGAATCAGCACCTTTAACCTCCTGTTCCGTACAGGTTGCAATTTGTCCTGAGGAGGAACGGGAAGAGGGGGAACCAATGACAGACTAGCTCTAGGCCTTGGGACAGCCACAGGTCACTATATTTTCCCATCAGGAAGAAGAATTAACCACAGGCTCAGCCTGCCGCCCGGAAGCAGAATAGGGCCTGAAGCAATCCTGCGCTTTTGCGGCCAGCTCCCAAGAAAGCGAGTTGAAAAATGGAGCTCAGGGGCACTGCAATTCACAAACCTGCAGAGTTATAAATGATAACTCTCGTCCACAAATATATTGAGGGAAGGCAATGAAGAGGATTTGAAAGCAAGGCAGAATTGCAGGAAACAGATTTCAGGAGGGAGAATCGAATCGCGTTTAAAGCACAGGAAAAGCGGCAAAACCTCGACAATGATGCCCTTGGCCAAAAAGGGCGTATGCGTTTTTTCCTGAATATATTCAGGAAAAAACGCATACGCCCTTTTTGGCCAACCAAGCAACCTGGAAAGGCAAATCAGCGCTACAAAGAAGTCTCGCTTCCCATCGGTCAAAAGGGCCATGCTGAATAAAGTGTCAAAACCAGAAATGCAGGACAGGCCATGGAGAAACGGGAGCCTTGCTACGCTGATGGGCGGGATGTAAATTGCCAACAGCCACTCTGGAGAGGTGTACGGTGTGTCTTGAAACATCTAAAAAACTCAGTTTAGAGGGCATAGGGCACTTCCACTCATGGGCGTATAAATTGGGAAAACTAAAAATCAGCAAGACACAGGCACCCCAAAGTTTAGGGCTGCTCTGTTGACAAGAACCTCCACTTCGTTACACCTTAAATATCCCAGGAAAGAGAAAAATGGATAAAGAAGTTGTGGTCCTTATGTACAATGGAATATCACTCAGCCATGAAATCTACGTCATAAGGCTCGTAGCAGCATGATGAGTGGATTTAGGTACGACGAATCTACGTGAAATAAGTCACACAGAAAAAGACACTTATCATAAGATATCACGTAGAGAGGGAATGTAAAAACCGCTACACTTGAACTGAATTACAAAACAGAAGAGAGTCACACGTTTAGAAAACACACTAAGGCTGCTTAACGGGAAAGGTGAGGTGGGGTGATGCATAAAACAAGTGTTTCAAATTAGCTCAGATACCGTTCCATAAACCCAATATGTAATAGACAAGACCTACTCCTTGCTCAGTGAACGGGACTCAACACCCCCTATTCACCGCCCAAGAATATATCTGACTAGTAAGAATCTTAAAACCTATGTGTTGATATCTCTCTGTAAGTGAGGCAAGTGGGTGTAAAGCGGCATACACACAGCTCTGAAAAGCAGCTACACCCCATTATAAAAATCAATTACTTTTAAAAACCCGTGAAGCAAAGACAGTGAAAGAGAGAGAAATTCTTACAAAATTCGTTCAGGGGCTGTGATGCCACCTGGGTTGACCATATCTAGACCCACAGCTGATTGAGACATAAGGGTGGACACTCCTGGGGCTGAGAGGATTGGTGAGGTTGGGTGAGCAAACGCAGACCCTTTAAAGTAATACTGCGTGGTACCCATCCCATGGGTCCCAAATCTCCAGGTTCAAGGGCACCTTCCGACATCGAAAACATGCATGAGAAACCCAGAAGATAGTACACCGTGTGATCGGGAAAGGTTTCTAAAACGCACCTCATTTCTCATCTCCTTGTGCTCGGGTTCGCCATTCCAGCCGCTTTCCTAGCAATCTCCCTCCTTGGAGAATCAGCACCTTTAACCTCCTGTTCCGTACAGGTTGCAATTTGTCCTGAGGAGGAACGGGAAGAGGGGGAACCAATGAGAGACTAGCTCTAGGTCTTGGGACAGGCACAGGCCACTCTATTTTCCCATCAGGAAGAAGAATTAACCACAGGCTCAGCCTGCCGCCCGGAAGGAGAATAGGGCCTGAAGCAATCCTGCGCTTTTGCGGCCAGCTCCCAAGAAAGCGAGTTGAAAAATGGAGCTCAGGGGCACTGCAATTCACAAAACTGCAGAGTTATAAATGATAACTCTCGTCCACAAATATACTGAGGGAAGGCAACGAAGAGGATTTGAAAGCAAGGCAGAATTGCAGGAAACAGATTTCAGGAGGGAGATTCGAATCGCCTTTAAAGCACAGGAAAAGCGGCAAAACCTCGACAATGATGCCCTTGGCCAAAAAGGGCGTATGCGTTTTTTCCTGAATATATTCAGGAAAAAACGCATACGCCCTTTTTGGCCAACCAAGCAACCTGGAAAGGCAAATCAGCGCTACAAAGAAGTCTCGCTTCCCATCGGTCAAAAGGGCCATGCTGAATAAAGTGTCAAAACCAGAAATGCAGGACAGGCCATGGAGAAACGGGAGCCTTGCTACGCTGATGGGCGGGATGTAAATTGCCAACAGCCACTCTGGAGAGGTGTACGGTGTGTCTTGAAACGTCTAAAAAACTCAGCTTAGAGAGCATAGGGCACTTCCACTCATGGGCGTATAAATTGGGAAAACTAAAAATCAGCAAGACACAGGCACCCCAAAGTTTAGGGCTGCTCTGTTGACAAGAACCTCCACTTCGTTACACCTTAAATATCCCAGGAAAGAGAAAAATGGATAAAGAAGTTGTGCTCCTTATGTACAATGCAATATCACTCAGCCATGAAATCAACGTCATAAGGCTCGTAGCAGCATGATGAGTGGATTTAGGTACGACGATTCTACGTGAAATAAGTCACACAGAAAAAGACACTTATCATAAGATATCACATATAGAGGGAATGTAAAAACCGCTACACTTGAACTGAATTACAAAACAGAAGAGAGTCACACGTTTAGAAAACACACTATGGCTGCTTAACGGGAAAGGTGAGGTGGGGTGATGCATAAAACAAGGGTTTCAAAATAGCTCAGATACCGTTCCATAACCCCAATATGTAATAGACAAGACCTACTCCTTGCTCAGTGAACGGGTCTCAACATCCCCTATTCACCGCCCAAGAATATATCTGACTAGTAAGAATCTTAAAACCGATGTGTTGATATCTCTCTGTAAGGGAGTCAAGTGGGTGTAAAGCGGCATAAACACAGCAGTGAAAAGCAGCTAAACCCCATTATAAAAATCAATTACTTTTAAAAACCCGTGAAGCAAAGACAGTGAAAGAGAGAGAAATTCTTACAAAATTCGTTCAGGGGCTGTGATGCCACCTGGATTGACCATATCTAGGCCCACAGCTGATTGAGACATAAGGGTGGAGACTCTTGGGGCTGAGAGGTTTGGTGAGGTTGGGTGAGCAAACACAGACCCTTGAAAGTAATACTGCGTGGTACCCATCCCATGGGTCCCAAATCTCCAGGTTCAAGGGCACCTTCCTACATCGAAAACATGCATGAGAAACCCAGAAGATGGTACACCGTGTGATCGGGAAAGGTTTCTAAAACGCACCTCATTTCTCATCTCCTTGTGCTCGGGTTCGCCATTCCAGCCGCTTTCCTAGCAATCTCCCTCCTTGGAGAATCAGCACCTTTAACCTCCTGTTCCGTACAGGTTGCAATTTGTCCTGAGGAGGAACGGGAAGAGGGGGAACCAATGAGAGACTAGCTCTAGGTCTTGGGACAGGCACAGGTCACTCTATTTTCCCATCAGGAAGAAGAATTAACCACAGGCTCAGCCTGCCGCCCGGAAGGAGAAAAGGGCCTGAAGCAATCCTGCGCTTTTGCGGCCAGCACCCAATTAAGCGAGTTGAAAAATGGAGCTCAGGGGCACTGCAATTCTCAAACCTGCAGAGTTATAAATGATAACTCTCGTCCACAAATATACTGAGGGAAGGCAACGAAGAGGATTTGAAAGCAAGGCAGAATTGCAGGAAACAGATTTCAGGAGGGAGATTCGAATCGCCTTTAAAGCACAGGAAAAGCGGCAAAACCTCGACAATGATGCCCTTGGCCAAAAAGGGCGTATGCGTTTTTTCCTGAATATATCCAGGAAAAAACGCATACGCCCTTTTTGGCCAACCAAGCAACCTGGAAAGGCAAATCAGCGCTACAAAGAAGTCTCGCTTCCCATCGGTCAAATGGGCCATGCTGAATAAAGTGTCAAAACCAGAAATGCAGGACAGGCCATGGAGAAACGGGAGCCTTGCTACGCTGATGGGCGGGATGTAAATTGCCAACAGCCACTCTGGAGAGGTGTACGGTGTGTCTTGAAACATCTAAAAAACTCAGCTTAGAGAGCATAGGGCACTTCCACTCATGGGCGTATAAATTGGGAAAACTAAAAATCAGCAAGACACAGGCACCCCAAAGTTTAGGGCTGCTCTGTTGACAAGAACCTCCACTTCGTTACACCTTAAATATCCCAGGAAAGAGAAAAATGGATAAAGAAGTTGTGGTCCTTATGTACAATGGAATATCACTCAGCCATGAAATCTACGTCATAAGGCTCGTAGCAGCATGATGAGTGGATTTAGGTACGACGATTCTACGTGAAATAAGTCACACAGGAAAAGACACTTATCATAAGATATCACTTATAGAGGGAATGTAAAAACCGCTACACTTGAACTGAATTACAAAACAGAAGAGAGTCACACGTTTAGAAAACACACTATGGCTGCTTAACGGGAAAGGTGAGTTGGGGTGATGCATAAAACCAGGGTTTTAAATTAGCTCAGATACCGTTCCATAAACCCAATATGTAATAGACAAGACCTACTCCTTGCTCAGTGAACGGGACTCAACACCCCCTATTCACCGCCCAAGAATATATCTGACTAGTAAGAATCTTAAAACCTATGCGTTGATATCTCTCTGTAAGTGAGGCAAGTGGGTGTAAAGCAGCATAAACACAGCAGTGAAAAGCAGCTAAACCCCATTATAAAAATCAATTACTTTTAAAAACCCGTGAAGCAAAGACAGTGAAAGAGAGAGAAATTCTTACAAAATTCGTTCAGGGGCTGTGATGCCACCTGGGTTGACCATATCTAGACCCACAGCTGTTTAAGACATAAGGGTGGACACTCCTGGGGCTGAGAGGTTTGGTGAGGTTGGGTGAGCAAACGCAGACCCTTTAAAGTAATACTGCGTGGTACCCATCCCATGGGTCCCAAATCTCCAGGTTCAAGTGCACCTTCCTACATCGAAAACATGCATGAGAAACCCAGAAGATAGTACACCGTGTGATCGGGAATGGTTTCTAAAACGCACCTCATTTCTCATCTCCTTGTGCTCGGGTTCGCCATTCCAGCCGCTTTTCTAGCAATCTCCCTCCTTGGAGAATCAGCACCTTTAACCTCCTGTTCCGTACAGGTTGCAATTTGTCCTGAGGAGGAACGGGAAGAGGGGGAACCAATGACAGACTAGCTCTAGGCCTTGGGACAGCCACAGGTCACTATATTTTCCCATCAGGAAGAAGAATTAACCACAGGCTCAGCCTGCCGCCCGGAAGCAGAATAGGGCCTGAAGCAATCCTGCGCTTTTGCGGCCAGCTCCCAAGAAAGCGAGTTGAAAAATGGAGCTCAGGGGCACTGCAATTCACAAACCTGCAGAGTTATAAATGATAACTCTCGTCCACAAATATATTGAGGGAAGGCAATGAAGAGGATTTGAAAGCAAGGCAGAATTGCAGGAAACAGATTTCAGGAGGGAGAATCGAATCGCGTTTAAAGCACAGGAAAAGCGGCAAAACCTCGACAATGATGCCCTTGGCCAAAAAGGGCGTATGCGTTTTTTCCTGAATATATTCAGGAAAAAACGCATACGCCCTTTTTGGCCAACCAAGCAACCTGGAAAGGCAAATCAGCGCTACAAAGAAGTCTCGCTTCCCATCGGTCAAAAGGGCCATGCTGAATAAAGTGTCAAAACCAGAAATGCAGGACAGGCCATGGAGAAACGGGAGCCTTGCTACGCTGATGGGCGGGATGTAAATTGCCAACAGCCACTCTGGAGAGGTGTACGGTGTGTCTTGAAACATCTAAAAAACTCAGTTTAGAGGGCATAGGGCACTTCCACTCATGGGCGTATAAATTGGGAAAACTAAAAATCAGCAAGACACAGGCACCCCAAAGTTTAGGGCTGCTCTGTTGACAAGAACCTCCACTTCGTTACACCTTAAATATCCCAGGAAAGAGAAAAATGGATAAAGAAGTTGTGGTCCTTATGTACAATGGAATATCACTCAGCCATGAAATCTACGTCATAAGGCTCGTAGCAGCATGATGAGTGGATTTAGGTACGACGAATCTACGTGAAATAAGTCACACAGAAAAAGACACTTATCATAAGATATCACGTAGAGAGGGAATGTAAAAACCGCTACACTTGAACTGAATTACAAAACAGAAGAGAGTCACACGTTTAGAAAACACACTAAGGCTGCTTAACGGAAAGGTGAGGTGGGGTGATGCATAAAACAAGTGTTTCAAATTAGCTCAGATACCGTTCCATAAACCCAATATGTAATAGACAAGACCTACTCCTTGCTCAGTGAACGGGACTCAACACCCCCTATTCACCGCCCAAGAATATATCTGACTAGTAAGAATCTTAAAACCTATGTGTTGATATCTCTCTGTAAGTGAGGCAAGTGGGTGTAAAGCGGCATACACACAGCTCTGAAAAGCAGCTACACCCCATTATAAAAATCAATTACTTTTAAAAACCCGTGAAGCAAAGACAGTGAAAGAGAGAGAAATTCTTACAAAATTCGTTCAGGGGCTGTGATGCCACCTGGGTTGACCATATCTAGACCCACAGCTGATTGAGACATAAGGGTGGACACTCCTGGGGCTGAGAGGATTGGTGAGGTTGGGTGAGCAAACGCAGACCCTTTAAAGTAATACTGCGTGGTACCCATCCCATGGGTCCCAAATCTCCAGGTTCAAGGGCACCTTCCGACATCGAAAACATGCATGAGAAACCCAGAAGATAGTACACCGTGTGATCGGGAAAGGTTTCTAAAACGCACCTCATTTCTCATCTCCTTGTGCTCGGGTTCGCCATTCCAGCCGCTTTCCTAGCAATCTCCCTCCTTGGAGAATCAGCACCTTTAACCTCCTGTTCCGTACAGGTTGCAATTTGTCCTGAGGAGGAACGGGAAGAGGGGGAACCAATGAGAGACTAGCTCTAGGTCTTGGGACAGGCACAGGCCACTCTATTTTCCCATCAGGAAGAAGAATTAACCACAGGCTCAGCCTGCCGCCCGCAAGGAGAATAGGGCCTGAAGCAATCCTGCGCTTTTGCGGCCAGCTCCCAAGAAAGCGAGTTGAAAAATGGAGCTCAGGGGCACTGCAATTCACAAACCTGCAGAGTTATAAATGATAACTCTCGTCCACAAATATACTGAGGGAAGGCAACGAAGAGGATTTGAAAGCAAGGCAGAATTGCAGGAAACAGATTTCAGGAGGGAGATTCGAATCGCCTTTAAAGCACAGGAAAAGCGGCAAAACCTCGACAATGATGCCCTTGGCCAAAAAGGGCGTATGCGTTTTTTCCTGAATATATTCAGGAAAAAACGCATACGCCCTTTTTGGCCAACCAAGCAACCTGGAAAGGCAAATCAGCGCTACAAAGAAGTCTCGCTTCCCATCGGTCAAAAGGGCCATGCTGAATAAAGTGTCAAAACCAGAAATGCAGGACAGGCCATGGAGAAACGGGAGCCTTGCTACGCTGATGGGCGGGATGTAAATTGCCAACAGCCACTCTGGAGAGGTGTACGGTGTGTCTTGAAACGTCTAAAAAACTCAGCTTAGAGAGCATAGGGCACTTCCACTCATGGGCGTATAAATTGGGAAAACTAAAAATCAGCAAGACACAGGCACCCCAAAGTTTAGGGCTGCTCTGTTGACAAGAACCTCCACTTCGTTACACCTTAAATATCCCAGGAAAGAGAAAAATGGATAAAGAAGTTGTGCTCCTTATGTACAATGCAATATCACTCAGCCATGAAATCAACGTCATAAGGCTCGTAGCAGCATGATGAGTGGATTTAGGTACGACGATTCTACGTGAAATAAGTCACACAGAAAAAGACACTTATCATAAGATATCACATATAGAGGGAATGTAAAAACCGCTACACTTGAACTGAATTACAAAACAGAAGAGAGTCACACGTTTAGAAAACACACTATGGCTGCTTAACGGGAAAGGTGAGGTGGGGTGATGCATAAAACAAGGGTTTCAAAATAGCTCAGATACCGTTCCATAACCCCAATATGTAATAGACAAGACCTACTCCTTGCTCAGTGAACGGGTCTCAACATCCCCTATTCACCGCCCAAGAATATATCTGACTAGTAAGAATCTTAAAACCGATGTGTTGATATCTCTCTGTAAGGGAGTCAAGTGGGTGTAAAGCGGCATAAACACAGCAGTGAAAAGCAGCTAAACCCCATTATAAAAATCAATTACTTTTAAAAACCCGTGAAGCAAAGACAGTGAAAGAGAGAGAAATTCTTACAAAATTCGTTCAGGGGCTGTGATGCCACCTGGATTGACCATATCTAGGCCCACAGCTGATTGAGACATAAGGGTGGAGACTCTTGGGGCTGAGAGGTTTGGTGAGGTTGGGTGAGCAAACACAGACCCTTGAAAGTAATACTGCGTGGTACCCATCCCATGGGTCCCAAATCTCCAGGTTCAAGGGCACCTTCCTACATCGAAAACATGCATGAGAAACCCAGAAGATGGTACACCGTGTGATCGGGAAAGGTTTCTAAAACGCACCTCATTTCTCATCTCCTTGTGCTCGGGTTCGCCATTCCAGCCGCTTTCCTAGCAATCTCCCTCCTTGGAGAATCAGCACCTTTAACCTCCTGTTCCGTACAGGTTGCAATTTGTCCTGAGGAGGAACGGGAAGAGGGGGAACCAATGAGAGACTAGCTCTAGGTCTTGGGACAGGCACAGGTCACTCTATTTTCCCATCAGGAAGAAGAATTAACCACAGGCTCAGCCTGCCGCCCGGAAGGAGAAAAGGGCCTGAAGCAATCCTGCGCTTTTGCGGCCAGCACCCAATTAAGCGAGTTGAAAAATGGAGCTCAGGGGCACTGCAATTCTCAAACCTGCAGAGTTATAAATGATAACTCTCGTCCACAAATATACTGAGGGAAGGCAACGAAGAGGATTTGAAAGCAAGGCAGAATTGCAGGAAACAGATTTCAGGAGGGAGATTCGAATCACCTTTAAAGCACAGGAAAAGCGGCAAAACCTCGACAATGATGCCCTTGGCCAAAAAGGGCGTATGCGTTTTTTCCTGAATATATTCAGGAAAAAACGCATACGCCCTTTTTGGCCAACCAAGCAACCTGGAAAGGCAAATCAGCGCTACAAAGAAGTCTCGCTTCCCATCGGTCAAAAGGGCCATGCTGAATAAAGTGTCAAAACCAGAAATGCAGGACAGGCCATGGAGAAACGGGAGCCTTGCTACGCTGATGGGCGGGATGTAAATTGCCAACAGCCACTCTGGAGAGGTGTACGGTGTGTCTTGAAACATCTAAAAAACTCAGTTTAGAGGGCATAGGGCACTTCCACTCATGGGCGTATAAATTGGGAAAACTAAAAATCAGCAAGACACAGGCACCCCAAAGTTTAGGGCTGCTCTGTTGACAAGAACCTCCACTTCGTTACACCTTAAATATCCCAGGAAAGAGAAAAATGGATAAAGAAGTTGTGCTCCTTATGTACAATGCAATATCACTCAGCCATGAAATCAACGTCATAAGGCTCGTAGCAGCATGATGAGTGGATTTAGGTACGACGATTCTACGTGAAATAAGTCACACAGAAAAAGACAGTTATCATAAGATATCACATATAGAGGGAATGTAAAAACCGCTACACTTGAACTGAATTACAAAACAGAAGAGAGTCACACGTTTAGAAAACACACTAAGGCTGCTTAACGGGAAAGGTGAGGTGGGGTGATGCATAAAACAAGGGTTTCAAATTAGCTCAGATACCGTTCCATAAACCCAATATGTAATAGACAAGACCTACTCCTTGCTCAGTGAACGGGACTCAACACCCCCTATTCACCGCACAAGAATATATCTGACTAGTAAGAATCTTAAAACCTATGTGTTGATATCTCTCTGTAAGTGAGGCAAGTGGGTGTAAAGCGGCATACACACAGCTCTGAAAAAGCAGCTACACCCCATTATAAAAATCAATTACTTTTAAAAACCCGTGAAGCAAAGACAGTGAAAGAGAGAGAAATTCTTACAAAATACGTTCAGGGGCTGTGATGCCACCTGGGTTGACCATATCTAGACCCACAGCTGTTTGAGACATAAGGGTGGACACTCCTGGGGCTGAGAGGTTTGGCGAGGTTGGGTGAGCAAACGCAGACCCTTTAAAGTAATACTGCGTGGTACCCATCCCATGGGTCCCAAATCTCCAGGTTCAAGTGCACCTTCCTACATCGAAAACATGCATGAGAAACCCAGAAGATAGTACACCGTGTGATCGGGAAAGGTTTCTAAAACGCACCTCATTTCTCATCTCCTTGTGCTCGGGTTCGCCATTCCAGCCGCTTTCCTAGCAATCTCCCTCCTTGGAGAATCAGCACCTTTAACCTCCTGTTCCGTACAGGTTGCAATTTGTCCTGAGGAGGAACGGGAAGAGGGGGAACCAATGAGAGACTAGCTCTAGGTCTTGGGACAGGCACAGGTCACTCTATTTTCCCATCAGGAAGAAGAATTAACCACAGGCTCAGCCTGCCGCCCGGAAGGAGAAAAGGGCCTGAAGCAATCCTGCGCTTTTGCGGCCAGCACCCAATTAAGCGAGTTGAAAAATGGAGCTCAGGGGCACTGCAATTCACAAACCTGCAGAGTTATAAATGATAACTCTCGTCCACAAATATACTGAGGGAAGGCAACGAAGAGGATTTGAAAGCAAGGCAGAATTGCAGGAAACAGATTTCAGGAGGGAGATTCGAATCGCCTTTAAAGCACAGGAAAAGCGGCAAAACCTCGACAATGATGCCCTTGGCCAAAAAGGGCGTATGCGTTTTTTCCTGAATATATCCAGGAAAAAACGCATACGCCCTTTTTGGCCAACCAAGCAACCTGGAAAGGCAAATCAGCGCTACAAAGAAGTCTCGCTTCCCATCGGTCAAATGGGCCATGCTGAATAAAGTGTCAAAACCAGAAATGCAGGACAGGCCATGGAGAAACGGGAGCCTTGCTACGCTGATGGGCGGGATGTAAATTGCCAACAGCCACTCTGGAGAGGTGTACGGTGTGTCTTGAAACATCTAAAAAACTCAGCTTAGAGAGCATAGGGCACTTCCACTCATGGGCGTATAAATTGGGAAAACTAAAAATCAGCAAGACACAGGCACCCCAAAGTTTAGGGCTGCTCTGTTGACAAGAACCTCCACTTCGTTACACCTTAAATATCCCAGGAAAGAGAAAAATGGATAAAGAAGTTGTGGTCCTTATGTACAATGGAATATCACTCAGCCATGAAATCTACGTCATAAGGCTCGTAGCAGCATGATGAGTGGATTTAGGTACGACGATTCTACGTGAAATAAGTCACACAGGAAAAGACACTTATCATAAGATATCACTTATAGAGGGAATGTAAAAACCGCTACACTTGAACTGAATTACAAAACAGAAGAGAGTCACACGTTTAGAAAACACACTAAGGCTGCTTAACGGGAAAGGTGAGGTGGGGTGATGCATAAAACAAGTGTTTCAAATTAGCTCAGATACCGTTCCATAAACCCAATATGTAATAGACAAGACCTACTCCTTGCTCAGTGAACGGGACTCAACACCCCCTATTCACCGCCCAAGAATATATCTGACTAGTAAGAATCTTAAAACCTATGTGTTGATATCTCTCTGTAAGTGAGGCAAGTGGGTGTAAAGCGGCATACACACAGCTCTGAAAAGCAGCTACACCCCATTATAAAAATCAATTACTTTTAAAAACCCGTGAAGCAAAGACAGTGAAAGAGAGAGAAATTCTTACAAAATTCGTTCAGGGGCTGTGATGCCACCTGGGTTGACCATATCTAGACCCACAGCTGATTGAGACATAAGGGTGGACACTCCTGGGGCTGAGAGGATTGGTGAGGTTGGGTGAGCAAACGCAGACCCTTTAAAGTAATACTGCGTGGTACCCATCCCATGGGTCCCAAATCTCCAGGTTCAAGGGCACCTTCCGACATCGAAAACATGCATGAGAAACCCAGAAGATAGTACACCGTGTGATCGGGAAAGGTTTCTAAAACGCACCTCATTTCTCATCTCCTTGTGCTCGGGTTCGCCATTCCAGCCGCTTTCCTAGCAATCTCCCTCCTTGGAGAATCAGCACCTTTAACCTCCTGTTCCGTACAGGTTGCAATTTGTCCTGAGGAGGAACGGGAAGAGGGGGAACCAATGAGAGACTAGCTCTAGGTCTTGGGACAGGCACAGGCCACTCTATTTTCCCATCAGGAAGAAGAATTAACCACAGGCTCAGCCTGCCGCCCGGAAGGAGAATAGGGCCTGAAGCAATCCTGCGCTTTTGCGGCCAGCTCCCAAGAAAGCGAGTTGAAAAATGGAGCTCAGGGGCACTGCAATTCACAAACCTGCAGAGTTATAAATGATAACTCTCGTCCACAAATATACTGAGGGAAGGCAACGAAGAGGATTTGAAAGCAAGGCAGAATTGCAGGAAACAGATTTCAGGAGGGAGATTCGAATCGCCTTTAAAGCACAGGAAAAGCGGCAAAACCTCGACAATGATGCCCTTGGCCAAAAAGGGCGTATGCGTTTTTTCCTGAATATATTCAGGAAAAAACGCATACGCCCTTTTTGGCCAACCAAGCAACCTGGAAAGGCAAATCAGCGCTACAAAGAAGTCTCGCTTCCCATCGGTCAAAAGGGCCATGCTGAATAAAGTGTCAAAACCAGAAATGCAGGACAGGCCATGGAGAAACGGGAGCCTTGCTACGCTGATGGGCGGGATGTAAATTGCCAACAGCCACTCTGGAGAGGTGTACGGTGTGTCTTGAAACATCTAAAAAACTCAGTTTAGAGGGCATAGGGCACTTCCACTCATGGGCGTATAAATTGGGAAAACTAAAAATCAGCAAGACACAGGCACCCCAAAGTTTAGGGCTGCTCTGTTGACAAGAACCTCCACTTCGTTACACCTTAAATATCCCAGGAAAGAGAAAAATGGATAAAGAAGTTGTGCTCCTTATGTACAATGCAATATCACTCAGCCATGAAATCAACGTCATAAGGCTCGTAGCAGCATGATGAGTGGATTTAGGTACGACGATTCTACGTGAAATAAGTCACACAGAAAAAGACAGTTATCATAAGATATCACATATAGAGGGAATGTAAAAACCGCTACACTTGAACTGAATTACAAAACAGAAGAGAGTCACACGTTTAGAAAACACACTAAGGCTGCTTAACGGGAAAGGTGAGGTGGGGTGATGCATAAAACAAGGGTTTCAAATTAGCTCAGATACCGTTCCATAAACCCAATATGTAATAGACAAGACCTACTCCTTGCTCAGTGAACGGGACTCAACACCCCCTATTCACCGCACAAGAATATATCTGACTAGTAAGAATCTTAAAACCTATGTGTTGATATCTCTCTGTAAGTGAGGCAAGTGGGTGTAAAGCGGCATACACACAGCTCTGAAAAGCAGCTACACCCCATTATAAAAATCAATTACTTTTAAAAACCCGTGAAGCAAAGACAGTGAAAGAGAGAGAAATTCTTACAAAATACGTTCAGGGGCTGTGATGCCACCTGGGTTGACCATATCTAGACCCACAGCTGTTTGAGACATAAGGGTGGACACTCCTGGGGCTGAGAGGTTTGGCGAGGTTGGGTGAGCAAACGCAGACCCTTTAAAGTAATACTGCGTGGTACCCATCCCATGGGTCCCAAATCTCCAGGTTCAAGTGCACCTTCCTACATCGAAAACATGCATGAGAAACCCAGAAGATAGTACACCGTGTGATCGGGAAAGGTTTCTAAAACGCACCTCATTTCTCATCTCCTTGTGCTCGGGTTCGCTATTCCAGCCGCTTTCCTAGCAATCTCCCTCCTTGGAGAATCAGCACCTTTAACCTCCTGTTCCGTACAGGTTGCAATTTGTCCTGAGGAGGAACGGGAAGAGGGGGAACCAATGAGAGACTAGCTCTAGGTCTTGGGACAGGCACAGGTCACTCTATTTTCCCATCAGGAAGAAGAATTAACCACAGGCTCAGCCTGCCGCCCGGAAGGAGAAAAGGGCCTGAAGCAATCCTGCGCTTTTGCGGCCAGCACCCAATTAAGCGAGTTGAAAAATGGAGCTCAGGGGCACTGCAATTCTCAAACCTGCAGAGTTATAAATGATAACTCTCGTCCACAAATATACTGAGGGAAGGCAACGAAGAGGATTTGAAAGCAAGGCAGAATTGCAGGAAACAGATTTCAGGAGGGAGATTCGAATCGCCTTTAAAGCACAGGAAAAGCGGCAAAACCTCGACAATGATGCCCTTGGCCAAAAAGGGCGTATGCGTTTTTTCCTGAATATATCCAGGAAAAAACGCATACGCCCTTTTTGGCCAACCAAGCAACCTGGAAAGGCAAATCAGCGCTACAAAGAAGTCTCGCTTCCCATCGGTCAAATGGGCCATGCTGAATAAAGTGTCAAAACCAGAAATGCAGGACAGGCCATGGAGAAACGGGAGCCTTGCTACGCTGATGGGCGGGATGTAAATTGCCAACAGCCACTCTGGAGAGGTGTACGGTGTGTCTTGAAACATCTAAAAAACTCAGCTTAGAGAGCATAGGGCACTTCCACTCATGGGCGTATAAATTGGGAAAACTAAAAATCAGCAAGACACAGGCACCCCAAAGTTTAGGGCTGCTCTGTTGACAAGAACCTCCACTTCGTTACACCTTAAATATCCCAGGAAAGAGAAAAATGGATAAAGAAGTTGTGGTCCTTATGTACAATGGAATATCACTCAGCCATGAAATCTACGTCATAAGGCTCGTAGCAGCATGATGAGTGGATTTAGGTACGACGATTCTACGTGAAATAAGTCACACAGGAAAAGACACTTATCATAAGATATCACTTATAGAGGGAATGTAAAAACCGCTACACTTGAACTGAATTACAAAACAGAAGAGAGTCACACGTTTAGAAAACACACTATGGCTGCTTAACGGGAAAGGTGAGTTGGGGTGATGCATAAAACCAGGGTTTTAAATTAGCTCAGATACCGTTCCATAAACCCAATATGTAATAGACAAGACCTACTCCTTGCTCAGTGAACGGGACTCAACACCCCCTATTCACCGCCCAAGAATATATCTGACTAGTAAGAATCTTAAAACCTATGCGTTGATATCTCTCTGTAAGTGAGGCAAGTGGGTGTAAAGCAGCATAAACACAGCAGTGAAAAGCAGCTAAACCCCATTATAAAAATCAATTACTTTTAAAAACCCGTGAAGCAAAGACAGTGAAAGAGAGAGAAATTCTTACAAAATTCGTTCAGGGGCTGTGATGCCACCTGGGTTGACCATATCTAGACCCACAGCTGTTTAAGACATAAGGGTGGACACTCCTGGGGCTGAGAGGTTTGGTGAGGTTGGGTGAGCAAACGCAGACCCTTTAAAGTAATACTGCGTGGTACCCATCCCATGGGTCCCAAATCTCCAGGTTCAAGTGCACCTTCCTACATCGAAAACATGCATGAGAAACCCAGAAGATAGTACACCGTGTGATCGGGAATGGTTTCTAAAACGCACCTCATTTCTCATCTCCTTGTGCTCGGGTTCGCCATTCCAGCCGCTTTTCTAGCAATCTCCCTCCTTGGAGAATCAGCACCTTTAACCTCCTGTTCCGTACAGGTTGCAATTTGTCCTGAGGAGGAACGGGAAGAGGGGGAACCAATGACAGACTAGCTCTAGGCCTTGGGACAGCCACAGGTCACTATATTTTCCCATCAGGAAGAAGAATTAACCACAGGCTCAGCCTGCCGCCCGGAAGCAGAATAGGGCCTGAAGCAATCCTGCGCTTTTGCGGCCAGCTCCCAAGAAAGCGAGTTGAAAAATGGAGCTCAGGGGCACTGCAATTCACAAACCTGCAGAGTTATAAATGATAACTCTCGTCCACAAATATATTGAGGGAAGGCAATGAAGAGGATTTGAAAGCAAGGCAGAATTGCAGGAAACAGATTTCAGGAGGGAGAATCGAATCGCGTTTAAAGCACAGGAAAAGCGGCAAAACCTCGACAATGATGCCCTTGGCCAAAAAGGGCGTATGCGTTTTTTCCTGAATATATTCAGGAAAAAACGCATACGCCCTTTTTGGCCAACCAAGCAACCTGGAAAGGCAAATCAGCGCTACAAAGAAGTCTCGCTTCCCATCGGTCAAAAGGGCCATGCTGAATAAAGTGTCAAAACCAGAAATGCAGGACAGGCCATGGAGAAACGGGAGCCTTGCTACGCTGATGGGCGGGATGTAAATTGCCAACAGCCACTCTGGAGAGGTGTACGGTGTGTCTTGAAACATCTAAAAAACTCAGTTTAGAGGGCATAGGGCACTTCCACTCATGGGCGTATAAATTGGGAAAACTAAAAATCAGCAAGACACAGGCACCCCAAAGTTTAGGGCTGCTCTGTTGACAAGAACCTCCACTTCGTTACACCTTAAATATCCCAGGAAAGAGAAAAATGGATAAAGAAGTTGTGGTCCTTATGTACAATGGAATATCACTCAGCCATGAAATCTACGTCATAAGGCTCGTAGCAGCATGATGAGTGGATTTAGGTACGACGAATCTAGGTGAAATAAGTCACACAGAAAAAGACACTTATCATAAGATATCACGTAGAGAGGGAATGTAAAAACCGCTACACTTGAACTGAATTACAAAACAGAAGAGAGTCACACGTTTAGAAAACACACTAAGGCTGCTTAACGGGAAAGGTGAGGTGGGGTGATGCATAAAACAAGTGTTTCAAATTAGCTCAGATACCGTTCCATAAACCCAATATGTAATAGACAAGACCTACTCCTTGCTCAGTGAACGGGACTCAACACCCCCTATTCACCGCCCAAGAATATATCTGACTAGTAAGAATCTTAAAACCTATGTGTTGATATCTCTCTGTAAGTGAGGCAAGTGGGTGTAAAGCGGCATACACACAGCTCTTAAAAGCAGCTACACCCCATTATAAAAATCAATTACTTTTAAAAACCCGTGAAGCAAAGACAGTGAAAGAGAGAGAAATTCTTACAAAATTCGTTCTGGGGCTGTGATGCCACCTGGGTTGACCATATCTAGACCCACAGCTGATTGAGACATAAGGGTGGACACTCCTGGGGCTGAGAGGATTGGTGAGGTTGGGTGAGCAAACGCAGACCCTTTAAAGTAATACTGCGTGGTACCCATCCCATGGGTCCCAAATCTCCAGGTTCAAGGGCACCTTCCGACATCGAAAACATGCATGAGAAACCCAGAAGATAGTACACCGTGTGATCGGGAAAGGTTTCTAAAACGCACCTCATTTCTCATCTCCTTGTGCTCGGGTTCGCCATTCCAGCCGCTTTCCTAGCAATCTCCCTCCTTGGAGAATCAGCACCTTTAACCTCCTGTTCCGTACAGGTTGCAATTTGTCCTGAGGAGGAACGGGAAGAGGGGGAACCAATGAGAGACTAGCTGTAGGTCTTGGGACAGGCACAGGCCACTCTATTTTCCCATCAGGAAGAAGAATTAACCACAGGCTCAGCCTGCCGCCCGGAAGCAGAATAGGGCCTGAAGCAATCCTGCGCTTTTGCGGCCAGCTCCCAAGAAAGCGAGTTGAAAAATGGAGCTCAGGGGCACTGCAATTCACAAACCTCCAGAGTTATAAATGATAACTCTCGTCCACAAATATATTGAGGGAAGGCAACGAAGAGGATTTGAAAGCAAGGCAGAATTGCAGGAAACAGATTTCAGGAGGGAGAATCGAATCGCGTTTAAAGCACAGGAAAAGCGGCAAAACCTCGACAATGATGCCCTTGGCCAAAAAGGGCGTATGCGTTTTTTCCTGAATATATTCAGGAAAAAAAGCATACGCCCTTTTTGGCCAACCAAGCAACCTGGAAAGGCAAATCAGCGCTACAAAGAAGTCTCACTTCCCATCGGTCAAAAGGGCCATGCTGAATAAAGTTTCAAAACCAGAAATGCAGGACAGGCCATGGAAAAACGGGAGCCTTGCTACGCTGATGGGCGGGATGTAAATTGCCAACAGCCACTCTGGAGAGGTGTACGGTGTGTCTTGAAACATCTAAAAAACTCAGTTTAGAGGGCATAGGGCACTTCCACTCATGGGCGTATAAATTGGGAAAACTAAAAATCAGCAAGACACAGGCACCCCAAAGTTTAGGGCTGCTCTGTTGACAAGAACCTCCACTTCGTTACACCTTAAATATCCCAGGGAAGAGAAAAATGGATAAAGAATTTGTGGTCCTTATGTACAATGGAATATCACTCAGCCATGAAATCTACGTCATAAGGCTCCTAGCAGCATGATGAGTGGATTTAGGTACGACGATTCTACGTGAAATAAGTCACACAGAAAAAGACACTTATCATAAGATATCACGTAGAGAGGGAATGTAAAAACCGCTACACTTGAACTGAATTACAAAACAGAAGAGAGTCACACGTTTAGAAAACACACTAAGGCTGCTTAACGGGAAAGGTGAGGTGGGGTGATGCATAAAACAAGTGTTTCAAATTAGCTCAGATACCGTTCCATAAACCCAATATGTAATAGACAAGACCTACTCCTTGCTCAGTGAACGGGACTCAACACCCCCTATTCACCGCCCAAGAATATATCTGACTAGTAAGAATCTTAAAACCTATGTGTTGATATCTCTCTGTAAGTGAGGCAAGTGGGTGTAAAGCGGCATACACACAGCTCTGAAAAGCAGCTACACCCCATTATAAAAATCAATTACTTTTAAAAACCCGTGAAGCAAAGACAGTGAAAGAGAGAGAAATTCTTACAAAATTCGTTCAGGGGCTGTGATGCCACCTGGGTTGACCATATCTAGACCCACAGCTGATTGAGACATAAGGGTGGACACTCTTGGGGCTGAGAGGTTTGGTGAGGTTGGGTGAGCAAACGCAGACCCTTTAAAGTAATACTGCGTGGTACCCATCCCATGGGTCCCAAATCTCCAGGTTCAAGGGCACCTTCCGACATCGAAAACATGCATGAGAAACCCAGAAGATAGTACACCGTGTGATCGGGAATGGTTTCTAAAACGCACCTCATTTCTCATCTCCTTGTGCTCGGGTTCGCCATTCCAGCCGCTTTCCTAGCAATCTCCCTCCTTGGAGAATCAGCACCTTTAACCTCCTGTTCCGTACAGGTTGCAATTTGTCCTGAGGAGGAACGGGAAGAGGGGGAACCAATGAGAGACTAGCTCTAGGTCTTGGGACAGGCACAGGCCACTCTATTTTCCCATCAGGAAGAAGAATTAACCAAAGGCTCAGCCTGCCGCCCGGAAGGAGAATAGGGCCTGAAGCAATCCTGCGCTTTTGCGGCCAGCTCCCAAGAAAGCGAGTTGAAAAATGGAGCTCAGGGGCACTGCAATTCACAAACCTGCAGAGTTATAAATGAAAACTCTCGTCCACAAATATACTGAGGGAAGGCAACGAAGAGGATTTGAAAGCAAGGCAGAATTGCAGGAAACAGATTTCAGGAGGGAGATTCGAATCGCCTTTAAAGCACAGGAAAAGCGGCAAAACCTCGACAATGATGCCCTTGGCCAAAAAGGGCGTATGCGTTTTTTCCTGAATATATTCAGGAAAAAACGCATACGCCCTTTTTGGCCAACCAAGCAACCTGGAAAGGCAAATCAGCGCTACAAAGAAGTCTCGCTTCCCATCGGTCAAAAGGGCCATGCTGAATAAAGTGTCAAAACCAGAAATGCAGGACAGGCCATGGAGAAACGGGAGCCTTGCTACGCTGATGGGCGGGATGTAAATTGCCAACAGCCACTCTGGAGAGGTGTACGGTGTGTCTTGAAACGTCTAAAAAACTCAGCTTAGAGAGCATAGGGCACTTCCACTCATGGGCGTATAAATTGGGAAAACTAAAAATCAGCAAGACACAGGCACCCCAAAGTTTAGGGCTGCTCTGTTGACAAGAACCTCCACTTCGTTACACCTTAAATATCCCAGGGAAGAGAAAAATGGATAAAGAAGTTGTGGTCCTTATGTACAATGGAATATCACTCAGCCATGAAATCTACGTCATAAGGCTCCTAGCAGCATGATGAGTGGATTTAGGTATGACGATTCTACGTGAAATAAGTCACACAGAAAAAGACACTTATCATAAGATATCACATATAGAGGGAATGTAAAAACCGCTACACTTGAACTGAATTACAAAACAGAAGAGAGTCACACGTTTAGAAAACACACTATGGCTGCTTAACGGGAAAGGTGAGGTGGGGTGATGCATAAAACAAGGGTTTCAAAATAGCTCAGATACCGTTCCATAACCCCAATATGTAATAGACAAGACCTACTCCTTGCTCAGTGAACGGGTCTCAACATCCCCTATTCACCGCCCAAGAATATATCTGACTAGTAAGAATCTTAAAACCGATGTGTTGATATCTCTCTGTAAGTGAGGCAAGTGGGTGTAAAGCGGCATAAACACAGCAGTGAAAAGCAGCTAAACCCCATTATAAAAATCAATTACTTTTAAAAACCCGTGAAGCAAAGACAGTGAAAGAGAGAGAAATTCTTACAAAATTCGTTCAGGGGCTGTGATGCCACCTGGATTGACCATATCTAGGCCCACAGCTGATTGAGACATAAGGGTGGAGACTCTTGGGGCTGAGAGGTTTGGTGAGGTTGGGTGAGCAAACACAGACCCTTGAAAGTAATACTGCGTGGTACCCATCCCATGGGTCCCAAATCTCCAGGTTCAAGGGCACCTTCCTACATCGAAAACATGCATGAGAAACCCAGAAGATGGTACACCGTGTGATCGGGAAAGGTTTCTAAAACGCACCTCATTTCTCATCTCCTTGTGCTCGGGTTCGCCATTCCAGCCGCTTTCCTAGCAATCTCCCTCCTTGGAGAATCAGCACCTTTAACCTCCTGTTCCGTACAGGTTGCAATTTGTCCTGAGGAGGAACGGGAAGAGGGGGAACCAATGAGAGACTAGCTCTAGGTCTTGGGACAGGCACAGGCCACTCTATTTTCCCATCAGGAAGAAGAATTAACCACAGGCTCAGCCTGCCGCCCGGAAGCAGAATAGGGCCTGAAGCAATCCTGCGCTTTTGCGGCAAGCTCCCAAGAAAGCAAGTTGTAAAATGGAGCTCAGGGGCACTGCAATTCACAAACCTGCAGAGTTATAAATGATAACTCTCGTCCACAAATATATTGAGGGAAGGCAACGAAGAGGATTTGAAAGCAAGGCAGAATTGCAGGAAACAGATTTCAGGAGGGAGAATCGAATCGCGTTTAAAGCACAGGAAAAGCGGCAAAACCTCGACAATGATGCCCTTGGCCAAAAAGGGCGTATGCGTATTTTCCTGAATATATTCAGGAAAAAACGCATACGCCCTTTTTGGCCAACCAAGCAACCTGGAAAGGCAAATCAGCGCTACAAAGAAGTCTCACTTCCCATCGGTCAAAAGGGCCATGCTGAATAAAGTGTCAAAACCAGAAATGCAGGAGAGGCCATGGAGAAACGGGAGCCTTGCTACGCTGATGGGCGGGATGTAAATTGCCAACAGCCACTCTGGAGAGGTGTACGGTGTGTCTTGAAACATCTAAAAAACTCAGTTTAGAGGGCATAGGGCACTTCCACTCATGGGCGTATAAATTGGGAAAACTAAAAATCAGCAAGACACAGGCACCCCAAAGTTTAGGGCTGCTCTGTTGACAAGAACCTCCACTTCGTTACACCTTAAATATCCCAGGGAAGAGAAAAATGGATAAAGAAGTTGTGGTCCTTATGTACAATGGAATATCACTCAGCCATGAAATCTACGGCATAAGGCTCCTAGCAGCATGATGAGTGGATTTAGGTACGACGATTCTACGTGAAATAAGTCACACAGAAAAAGACACTTATCATAAGATATCACGTATAGAGGGAATGTAAAAACCGCTACACTTGAACTGAATTACAAAACAGAAGAGAGTCACACGTTTAGAAAACACACTAAGGCTGCTTAACGGGAAAGGTGAGGTGGGGTGATGCATAAAACAAGGGTTTCAAATTAGCTCAGATACCGTTCCATAAACCCAATATGTAATAGACAAGACCTACTCCTTGCTCAGTGAACGGGACTCAACACCCCCTATTCACCCCCCAAGAATATATCTGACTAGTAAGAATCTTAAAACCTATGTGTTGATATCTCTCTGTAAGTGAGGCAAGTGGGTGTAAAGTGGCATACACACAGCTCTGAAAAGCAGCTACACCCCATTATAAAAATCAATTACTTTTAAAAACCCGTGAAGCAAAGACAGTGAAAGAGAGAGAAATTCTTACAAAATTCGTTCAGGGGCTGTGATGCCACCTGGGTTGACCATATCTAGACCCACAGCTGATTGAGACATAAGGGTGGACACTCCTGGGGCTGAGAGGATTGGTGAGGTTGGGTGAGCAAACGCAGACCCTTTAAAGTAATACTGCGTGGTACCCATCCCATGGGTCCCAAATCTCCAGGTTCAAGGGCACCTTCCGACATCGAAAACATGCATGAGAAACCCAGAAGATAGTACACCGTGTGATCGGGAAAGGTTTCTAAAACGCACCTCATTTCTCATCTCCTTGTGCTCGGGTTCGCCATTCCAGCCGCTTTCCTAGCAATCTCCCTCCTTGGAGAATCAGCACCTTTAACCTACTGTTCCGTACAGGTTGCAATTTGTCCTGAGGAGGAACGGGAAGAGGGGGAACCAATGAGAGACTAGCTCTAGGTCTTGGGACAGGCACAGGCCACTCTATTTTCCCATCAGGAAGAAGAATTAACCACAGGCTCAGCCTGCCGCCCGGAAGCAGAATAGGGCCTGAAGCAATCCTGCGCTTTTGCGGCCAGCTCCCAAGAAAGCGAGTTGAAAAATGGAGCTCAGGGGCACTTCAATTCACAAAACTGCAGAGTTATAAATGATAACTCTCGTCCACAAATATACTGAGGGAAGGCAACGAAGAGGATTTGAAAGCAAGGCAGAATTGCAGGAAACAGATTTCAGGAGGGAGATTCGAATCGCCTTTAAAGCACAGGAAAAGCGGCAAAACCTCGACAATGATGCCCTTGGCCAAAAAGGGCGTATGCGTTTTTTCCTGAATATATTCAGGAAAAAACGCATAGGCCCTTTTTGGCCAACCAAGCAACCTGGAAAGGCAAATCAGCGCTACAAAGAAGTCTCGCTTCCCATCGGTCAAAAGGGCCATGCTGAATAAAGTGTCAAAACCAGAAATGCAGGACAGGCCATGGAGAAACGGGAGCCTTGCTACGCTGATGGGCGGGATGTAAATTGCCAACAGCCACTCTGGAGAGGTGTACGGTGTGTCTTGAAACGTCTAAAAAACTCAGCTTAGAGAGCATAGGGCACTTCCACTCATGGGCGTATAAATTGGGAAAACTAAAAATCAGCAAGACACAGGCACCCCAAAGTTTAGGGCTGCTCTGTTGACAAGAACCTCCACTTCGTTACACCTTAAATATCCCAGGGAAGAGAAAAATGGATAAAAAAGTTGTGGTCCTTATGTACAATGGAATATCACTCAGCCATGAAATCTACGTCATAAGGCTCCTAGCAGCATGATGAGTGGATTTAGGTACGACGATTCTACGTGAAATAAGTCACACAGAAAAAGAAACTTATCATAAGATATCACGTATAGAGGGAATGTAAAAACCGCTACACTTGAACTGAATTACAAAACAGAAGAGAGTCACACGTTTAGAAAACACACTAAGGCTGCTTAACGGGAAAGGTGAGGTGGGGTGATGCATAAAACAAGGGTTTCAAATTAGCTCAGATACCGTTCCATAAACCCAATATGTAATAGACAAGACCTACTCCTTGCTCAGTGAACGGGACTCAACACCCCCTATTCACCGCCCAAGAATATATCTGACTAGTAAGAATCTTAAAACCGATGTGTTGATATCTCTCTGTAAGTGAGGCAAGTGGGTGTAAAGCGGCATAAACACAGCAGTGAAAAGCAGCTAAACCCCATTATAAAAATCAATTACTTTTAAAAACCCGTGAAGCAAAGACAGTGAAAGAGAGAGAAATTCTTACAAAATTCGTTCAGGGGCTGTGATGCCACCTGGATTGACCATATCTAGGCCCACAGCTGATTGAGACATAAGGGTGGAGACTCTTGGGGCTGAGAGGTTTGGTGAGGTTGGGTGAGCAAACACAGACCCTTGAAAGTAATACTGCGTGGTACCCATCCCATGGGTCCCAAATCTCCAGGTTCAAGGGCACCTTCCGACATCGAAAACATGCATGAGAAACCCAGAAGATGGTACACCGTGTGATCGGGAAAGGTTTCTAAAACGCACCTCATTTCTCATCTCCTTGTGCTCGGGTTCGCCATTCCAGCCGCTTTCCTAGCAATCTCCCTCCTTGGAGAATCAGCACCTTTAACCTCCTGTTCCGTACAGGTTGCAATTTGTCCTGAGGAGGAACGGGAAGAGGGGGAACCAATGAGAGACTAGCTCTAGGTCTTGGGACAGGCACAGGCCACTCTATTTTCCCATCAGGAAGAAGAATTAACCACAGGCTCAGCCTGCCGCCCGGAAGCAGAATAGGGCCTGAAGCAATCCTGCGCTTTTGCGGCAAGCTCCCAAGAAAGCAAGTTGTAAAATGGAGCTCAGGGGCACTGCAATTCACAAACCTGCAGAGTTATAAATGATAACTCTCGTCCACAAATATATTGAGGGAAGGCAACGAAGAGGATTTGAAAGCAAGGCAGAATTGCAGGAAACAGATTTCAGGAGGGAGATTCGAATCGCCTTTAAAGCACAGGAAAAGCGGCAAAACCTCGACAATGATGCCCTTGGCCAAAAAGGGCGTATGCGTATTTTCCTGAATATATTCAGGAAAAAACGCATACGCCCTTTTTGGCCAACCAAGCAACCTGGAAAGGCAAATCAGCGCTACAAAGAAGTCTCACTTCCCATCGGTCAAAAGGGCCATGCTGAATAAAGTGTCAAAACCAGAAATGCAGGAGAGGCCATGGAGAAACGGGAGCCTTGCTACGCTGATGGGCGGGATGTAAATTGCCAACAGCCACTCTGGAGAGGTGTACGGTGTGTCTTGAAACATCTAAAAAACTCAGTTTAGAGGGCATAGGGCACTTCCACTCATGGGCGTATAAATTGGGAAAACTAAAAATCAGCAAGACACAGGCACCCCAAAGTTTAGGGCTGCTCTGTTGACAAGAACCTCCACTTCGTTACACCTTAAATATCCCAGGGAAGAGAAAAATGGATAAAGAAGTTGTGGTCCTTATGTACAATGGAATATCACTCAGCCATGAAATCTACGGCATAAGGCTCCTAGCAGCATGATGAGTGGATTTAGGTACGACGATTCTACGTGAAATAAGTCACACAGAAAAAGACACTTATCATAAGATATCACGTATAGAGGGAATGTAAAAACCGCTACACTTGAACTGAATTACAAAACAGAAGAGAGTCACACGTTTAGAAAACACACTAAGGCTGCTTAACGGGAAAGGTGAGGTGGGGTGATGCATAAAACAAGGGTTTCAAATTAGCTCAGATACCGTTCCATAAACCCAATATGTAATAGACAAGACCTACTCCTTGCTCAGTGAACGGGACTCAACACCCCCTATTCACCCCCCAAGAATATATCTGACTAGTAAGAATCTTAAAACCTATGTGTTGATATCTCTCTGTAAGTGAGGCAAGTGGGTGTAAAGTGGCATACACACAGCTCTGAAAAGCAGCTACACCCCATTATAAAAATCAATTACTTTTAAAAACCCGTGAAGCAAAGACAGTGAAAGAGAGAGAAATTCTTACAAAATTCGTTCAGGGGCTGTGATGCCACCTGGGTTGACCATATCTAGACCCACAGCTGATTGAGACATAAGGGTGGACACTCCTGGGGCTGAGAGGATTGGTGAGGTTGGGTGAGCAAACGCAGACCCTTTAAAGTAATACTGCGTGGTACCCATCCCATGGGTCCCAAATCTCCAGGTTCAAGGGCACCTTCCGACATCGAAAACATGCATGAGAAACCCAGAAGATAGTACACCGTGTGATCGGGAAAGGTTTCTAAAACGCACCTCATTTCTCATCTCCTTGTGCTCGGGTTCGCCATTCCAGCCGCTTTCCTAGCAATCTCCCTCCTTGGAGAATCAGCACCTTTAACCTACTGTTCCGTACAGGTTGCAATTTGTCCTGAGGAGGAACGGGAAGAGGGGGAACCAATGAGAGACTAGCTCTAGGTCTTGGGACAGGCACAGGCCACTCTATTTTCCCATCAGGAAGAAGAATTAACCACAGGCTCAGCCTGCCGCCCGGAAGCAGAATAGGGCCTGAAGCAATCCTGCGCTTTTGCGGCCAGCTCCCAAGAAAGCGAGTTGAAAAATGGAGCTCAGGGGCACTTCAATTCACAAAACTGCAGAGTTATAAATGATAACTCTCGTCCACAAATATACTGAGGGAAGGCAACGAAGAGGATTTGAAAGCAAGGCAGAATTGCAGGAAACAGATTTCAGGAGGGAGATTCGAATCGCCTTTAAAGCACAGGAAAAGCGGCAAAACCTCGACAATGATGCCCTTGGCCAAAAAGGGCCTATGCGTTTTTTCCTGAATATATTCAGGAAAAAACGCATAGGCCCTTTTTGGCCAACCAAGCAACCTGGAAAGGCAAATCAGCGCTACAAAGAAGTCTCGCTTCCCATCGGTCAAAAGGGCCATGCTGAATAAAGTGTCAAAACCAGAAATGCAGGACAGGCCATGGAGAAACGGGAGCCTTGCTACGCTGATGGGCGGGATGTAAATTGCCAACAGCCACTCTGGAGAGGTGTACGGTGTGTCTTGAAACGTCTAAAAAACTCAGCTTAGAGAGCATAGGGCACTTCCACTCATGGGCGTATAAATTGGGAAAACTAAAAATCAGCAAGACACAGGCACCCCAAAGTTTAGGGCTGCTCTGTTGACAAGAACCTCCACTTCGTTACACCTTAAATATCCCAGGGAAGAGAAAAATGGATAAAAAAGTTGTGGTCCTTATGTACAATGGAATATCACTCAGCCATGAAATCTACGTCATAAGGCTCCTAGCAGCATGATGAGTGGATTTAGGTACGACGATTCTACGTGAAATAAGTCACACAGAAAAAGAAACTTATCATAAGATATCACGTATAGAGGGAATGTAAAAACCGCTACACTTGAACTGAATTACAAAACAGAAGAGAGTCACACGTTTAGAAAACACACTAAGGCTGCTTAACGGGAAAGGTGAGGTGGGGTGATGCATAAAACAAGGGTTTCAAATTAGCTCAGATACCGTTCCATAAACCCAATATGTAATAGACAAGACCTACTCCTTGCTCAGTGAACGGGACTCAACACCCCCTATTCACCGCCCAAGAATATATCTGACTAGTAAGAATCTTAAAACCTATGTGTTGATATCTCTCTGTAAGTGAGGCAAGTGGGTGTAAAGCGGCATACACACAGCTCTGAAAAGCAGCTACACCCCATTATAAAAATCAATTACTTTTAAAAACCCGTGAAGCAAAGACAGTGAAAGAGAGAGAAATTCTTACAAAATTCGTTCAGGGGCTGTGATGCCACCTGGGTTGACCATATCTAGACCCACAGCTGATTGAGACATAAGGGTGGACACTCTTGGGGCTGAGAGGTTTGGTGAGGTTGGGTGAGCAAACGCAGACCCTTTAAAGTAATACTGCGTGGTACCCATCCCATGGGTCCCAAATCTCCAGGTTCAAGGGCACCTTCCGACATCGAAAACATGCATGAGAAACCCAGAAGATAGTACACCGTGTGATCGGGAAAGGTTTCTAAAACGCACCTCATTTCTCATCTCCTTGTGCTCGGGTTCGCCATTCCAGCCGCTTTCCTAGCAATCTCCCTCCTTGGAGAATCAGCACCTTTAACCTCCTGTTCCGTACAGGTTGCAATTTGTCCTGAGGAGGAACGGGAAGAGGGGGAACCAATGAGAGACTAGCTCTAGGTCTTGGGACAGGCACAGGCCACTCTATTTTCCCATCAGGAAGAAGAATTAACCAAAGGCTCAGCCTGCCGCCCGGAAGGAGAATAGGGCCTGAAGCAATCCTGCGCTTTTGCGGCCAGCTCCCAAGAAAGCGAGTTGAAAAATGGAGCTCAGGGGCACTGCAATTCACAAACCTGCAGAGTTATAAATGATAACTCTCGTCCACAAATATACTGAGGGAAGGCAACGAAGAGGATTTGAAAGCAAGGCAGAATTGCAGGAAACAGATTTCAGGAGGGAGATTCGAATCGCCTTTAAAGCACAGGAAAAGCGGCAAAACCTCGACAATGATGCCCTTGGCCAAAAAGGGCGTATGCGTTTTTTCCTGAATATATTCAGGAAAAAACGCATACGCCCTTTTTGGCCAACCAAGCAACCTGGAAAGGCAAATCAGCGCTACAAAGAAGTCTCGCTTCCCATCGGTCAAAAGGGCCATGCTGAATAAAGTGTCAAAACCAGAAATGCAGGACAGGCCATGGAGAAACGGGAGCCTTGCTACGCTGATGGGCGGGATGTAAATTGCCAACAGCCACTCTGGAGAGGTGTACGGTGTGTCTTGAAACGTCTAAAAAACTCAGCTTAGAGAGCATAGGGCACTTCCACTCATGGGCGTATAAATTGGGAAAACTAAAAATCAGCAAGACACAGGCACCCCAAAGTTTAGGGCTGCTCTGTTGACAAGAACCTCCACTTCGTTACACCTTAAATATCCCAGGAAAGAGAAAAATGGATAAAGAAGTTGTGGTCCTTATGTACAATGGAATATCACTCAGCCATGAAATCTAGGTCATAAGGCTCCTAGCAGCATGATGAGTGGCTTTAGGTACGACGATTCTACGTGAAATAAGTCACACAGGAAAAGACACTTATCATAAGATATCACGTATAGAGGGAATGTAAAAACCGCTACACTTGAACTGAATTACAAAACAGAAGAGAGTCACACGTTTAGAAAACACACTAAGGCTGCTTAACGGGAAAGGTGAGGTGGGGTGATGCATAAAACAAGGGTTTCAAATTAGCTCAGATACCGTTCCATAAACCCAATATGTAATAGACAAGACCTACTCCTTGCTCAGTGAACGGGACTCAACACCCCCTATTCACCGCCCAAGAATATATCTGACTAGTAAGAATCTTAAAACCTATGTGTTGATATCTCTCTGTAAGTGAGGCAAGTGGGTGTAAAGCGGCATAAACACAGCAGTGAAAAGCAGCTAAACCCCATTATAAAAATCAATTACTTTTAAAAACCCGTGAAGCAAAGACAGTGAAAGAGAGAGAAATTCTTACAAAATTCGTTCAGGGGCTGTGATGCCACCTGGGTTGACCATATCTAGACCCACAGCTGTTTGAGACATAAGGGTGGACACTCCTGGGGCTGAGAGGTTTGGTGAGGTTGGGTGAGCAAACGCAGACCCTTTAAAGTAATACTGCGTGGTACCCATCCCATGGGTCCCAAATCTCCAGGTTCAAGGGCACCTTCCGACATCGAAAACATGCATGAGAAACCCAGAAGATAGTACACCGTGTGATCGGGAAAGGTTTCTAAAACGCACCTCATTTCTCATCTCCTTGTGCTCGGGTTCGCCATTCCAGCCGCTTTCCTAGCAATCTCCCTCCTTGGAGAATCAGCACCTTTAACCTCCTGTTCCGTACAGGTTGCAATTTGTCCTGAGGAGGAACGGGAAGAGGGGGAACCAATGAGAGACTAGCTCTAGGCCTTGGGACAGGCACAGGTCACTATATTTTCCCATCAGGAAGAAGAATTAACCACAGGCTCAGCCTGCCGCCCGGAAGCAGAATAGGGCCTGAAGCAATCCTGCGCTTTTTCGGCCAGCTCCCAAGAAAGCGAGTTGAAAAATGGAGCTCAGGGGCACTGCAATTCACAAACCTGCAGAGTTATAAATGATAACTCTCGTCCACAAATATATTGAGGGAAGGCAACGAAGAGGATTTGAAAGCAAGGCAGAATTGCAGGAAACAGATTTCAGGAGGGAGAATCGAATCGCGTTTAAAGCACAGGAAAAGCGGCAAAACCTCGACAATGATGCCCTTGGCCAAAAAGGGCGTATGCGTTTTTTCCTGAATATATTCAGGAAAAAAAGCATACGCCCTTTTTGGCCAACCAAGCAACCTGGAAAGGCAAATCAGCGCTACAAAGAAGTCTCACTTCCCATCGGTCAAAAGGGCCATGCTGAATAAAGTGTCAAAACCAGAAATGCAGGACAGGCCATGGAGAAACGGGAGCCTTGCTACGCTGATGGGCGGGATGTAAATTGCCAACAGCCACTCTGGAGAGGTGTACGGTGTGTCTTGAAACATCTAAAAAACTCAGTTTAGAGGGCATAGGGCACTTCCACTCATGGGCGTATAAATTGGGAAAACTAAAAATCAGCAAGACACAGGCACCCCAAAGTTTAGGGCTGCTCTGTTGACAAGAACCTCCACTTCGTTACACCTTAAATATCCCAGGGAAGAGAAAAATGGATAAAGAATTTGTGGTCCTTATGTACAATGGAATATCACTCAGCCATGAAATCTACGTCATAAGGCTCCTAGCAGCATGATGAGTGGATTTAGGTACGACGATTCTACGTGAAATAAGTCACACAGAAAAAGACACTTATCATAAGATATCACGTATAGAGGGAATGTAAAAACCGCTACACTTGAACTGAATTACAAAACAGAAGAGAGTCACACGTTTAGAAAACACACTAAGGCTGCTTAACGGGAAAGGTGAGGTGGGGTGATGCATAAAACAAGTGTTTCAAATTAGCTCAGATACCGTTCCATAAACCCAATATGTAATAGACAAGACCTACTCCTTGCTCAGTGAACGGGACTCAACACCCCCTATTCACCGCCCAAGAATATATCTGACTAGTAAGAATCTTAAAACCTATGTGTTGATATCTCTCTGTAAGTGAGGCAAGTGGGTGTAAAGCGGCATACACACAGCTCTGAAAAGCAGCTACACCCCATTATAAAAATCAATTACTTTTAAAAACCCGTGAAGCAAAGACAGTGAAAGAGAGAGAAATTCTTACAAAATTCGTTCAGGGGCTGTGATGCCACCTGGGTTGACCATATCTAGACCCACAGCTGATTGAGACATAAGGGTGGACACTCTTGGGGCTGAGAGGTTTGGTGAGGTTGGGTGAGCAAACGCAGACCCTTTAAAGTAATACTGCGTGGTACCCATCCCATGGGTCCCAAATCTCCAGGTTCAAGGGCACCTTCCGACATCGAAAACATGCATGAGAAACCCAGAAGATAGTACACCGTGTGATCGGGAAAGGTTTCTAAAACGCACCTCATTTCTCATCTCCTTGTGCTCGGGTTCGCCATTCCAGCCGCTTTCCTAGCAATCTCCCTCCTTGGAGAATCAGCACCTTTAACCTCCTGTTCCGTACAGGTTGCAATTTGTCCTGAGGAGGAACGGGAAGAGGGGGAACCAATGAGAGACTAGCTCTAGGTCTTGGGACAGGCACAGGCCACTCTATTTTCCCATCAGGAAGAAGAATTAACCAAAGGCTCAGCCTGCCGCCCGGAAGGAGAATAGGGCCTGAAGCAATCCTGCGCTTTTGCGGCCAGCTCCCAAGAAAGCGAGTTGAAAAATGGAGCTCAGGGGCACTGCAATTCACAAACCTGCAGAGTTATAAATGATAACTCTCGTCCACAAATATACTGAGGGAAGGCAACGAAGAGGATTTGAAAGCAAGGCAGAATTGCAGGAAACAGATTTCAGGAGGGAGATTCGAATCGCCTTTAAAGCACAGGAAAAGCGGCAAAACCTCGACAATGATGCCCTTGGCCAAAAAGGGCCTATGCGTTTTTTCCTGAATATATTCAGGAAAAAACGCATAGGCCCTTTTTGGCCAACCAAGCAACCTGGAAAGGCAAATCAGCGCTACAAAGAAGTCTCGCTTCCCATCGGTCAAAAGGGCCATGCTGAATAAAGTGTCAAAACCAGAAATGCAGGACAGGCCATGGAGAAACGGGAGCCTTGCTACGCTGATGGGCGGGATGTAAATTGCCAACAGCCACTCTGGAGAGCTGTACGGTGTGTCTTGAAACGTCTAAAAAACTCAGCTTAGAGAGCATAGGGCACTTCCACTCATGGGCGTATAAATTGGGAAAACTAAAAATCAGCAAGACACAGGCACCCCAAAGTTTAGGGCTGCTCTGTTGACAAGAACCTCCACTTCGTTACACCTTAAATATCCCAGGGAAGAGAAAAATGGATAAAGAAGTTGTGGTCCTTATGTACAATGGAATATCACTCAGCCATGAAATCTACGTCATAAGGCTCCTAGCAGCATGATGAGTGGATTTAGGTACGACGATTCTACGTGAAATAAGTCACACAGAAAAAGAAACTTATCATAAGATATCACGTATAGAGGGAATGTAAAAACCGCTACACTTGAACTGAATTACAAAACAGAAGAGAGTCACACGTTTAGAAAACACACTAAGGCTGCTTAACGGGAAAGGTGAGGTGGGGTGATGCATAAAACAAGGGTTTCAAATTAGCTCAGATACCGTTCCATAAACCCAATATGTAATAGACAAGACCTACTCCTTGCTCAGTGAACGGGACTCAACACCCCCTATTCACCGCCCAAGAATATATCTGACTAGTAAGAATCTTAAAACCTATGTGTTGATATCTCTCTGTAAGTGAGGCAAGTGGGTGTAAAGCGGCATACACACAGCTCTGAAAAGCAGCTACACCCCATTATAAAAATCAATTACTTTTAAAAACCCGTGAAGCAAAGACAGTGAAAGAGAGAGAAATTCTTACAAAATTCGTTCAGGGGCTGTGATGCCACCTGGGTTGACCATATCTAGACCCACAGCTGATTGAGACATAAGGGTGGACACTCTTGGGGCTGAGAGGTTTGGTGAGGTTGGGTGAGCAAACGCAGACCCTTTAAAGTAATACTGCGTGGTACCCATCCCATGGGTCCCAAATCTCCAGGTTCAAGGGCACCTTCCGACATCGAAAACATGCATGAGAAACCCAGAAGATAGTACACCGTGTGATCGGGAAAGGTTTCTAAAACGCACCTCATTTCTCATCTCCTTGTGCTCGGGTTCGCCATTCCAGCCGCTTTCCTAGCAATCTCCCTCCTTGGAGAATCAGCACCTTTAACCTCCTGTTCCGTACAGGTTGCAATTTGTCCTGAGGAGGAACGGGAAGAGGGGGAACCAATGAGAGACTAGCTCTAGGTCTTGGGACAGGCACAGGCCACTCTATTTTCCCATCAGGAAGAAGAATTAACCAAAGGCTCAGCCTGCCGCCCGGAAGGAGAATAGGGCCTGAAGCAATCCTGCGCTTTTGCGGCCAGCTCCCAAGAAAGCGAGTTGAAAAATGGAGCTCAGGGGCACTGCAATTCACAAACCTGCAGAGTTATAAATGATAACTCTCGTCCACAAATATACTGAGGGAAGGCAACGAAGAGGATTTGAAAGCAAGGCAGAATTGCAGGAAACAGATTTCAGGAGGGAGATTCGAATCGCCTTTAAAGCACAGGAAAAGCGGCAAAACCTCGACAATGATGCCCTTGGCCAAAAAGGGCGTATGCGTTTTTTCCTGAATATATTCAGGAAAAAACGCATACGCCCTTTTTGGCCAACCAAGCAACCTGGAAAGGCAAATCAGCGCTACAAAGAAGTCTCGCTTCCCATCGGTCAAAAGGGCCATGCTGAATAAAGTGTA